>NW_026622755.1:3750000-5000000 GCF_028827145.1 Penicillium concentricum
CTGCATCTTCAGCTTTTTTCCGATCTTCTAAGCCTTTCAGCCGTCTCTGGAGGTCATCAAGATCTGTCAATGTGGTAGCGTTGCTCTCCGCAGCTTGGGTTAACTCGTCGACCTTTTGTCGAATCTCTTGGATTTGCGAGATTTGGACATTGACCTCCTTGATCAATGGATCGATCCGTTCCGTGGACTTGGTGAGGGTTTCGAGTTCTTCCACCCGCTCATCGGCCTTTTGAGCAATGCCTCCGATCGTGTCGTCTTGAACCGTGATCCTATTTTGTAATTCACTCCGCAGTTCAAGGTTTTTCTGCAACTCGACACTATGCTCGCGGAGGAGACTCTCAATCGGTACAAGCTTATCAGAGAGGTCTTTGACCTGTTGAAGCAAAGTCGGCAACTGAGTTAAAGTCTGGAGCTGCTCTGGTGACACCTGTGCTGCTTGAGACCTCTCTGCGCTGGCCTGGGCATTTTGTGCGTCTGCCTGAGCCTTTACTGTATCTGCCTTGAATTGGTTCGTATCTGCCTTGAACATCTCTGTGTCCGCTTTGAACGTCTCTGTCTCCGCTTTGAACGTGTCTGCGGCTGTCTTGAGCGCAGAAATCCTGCCTTCAACTTCAGTTCGGTGGGCCGTCAATTGTCGACTCAGTAGATCAACAGAGGGGTACATTTTCTGCATGGTACCCGCCATGCGATCCACCAAGTCGCCTGTGGTGATATTGTTGTATCGTTGTTCTAGTGATCGAATGGCCGTGACATGAGTCTCCAATTTTCCCTCGCACTTTGTTAAAGCCCGAGTAAGGTCGGAGACTGGAGCAAGGCGATTTTCGAATCTATCTAGCCCATTTTGAAGATGGGTTCGGAACCGCTCCAAGGTCGCTGGCAAGGACGACCGAAGTTGATGAAACTCGGCGGTGATGTCCGTCTGATTCTTGGTCGTTTGCTTGGATTTTGTAGCCAGGTCCTCCATTTTTTGCAAAGTCTCATTGTGTCTTGCTTCCAGTGTTGCTTGACTCGACTCTTGGTTCTGGCGGAGGACAGCCAACTCGGACAGACGGAGGAGATCCACCTCCTTATGGAGTTTCTTAATATTGTTAAGAAAATCTGCGTGACTCTGAATTTTATTTTCCAGAGACGCTACTCTTGTAAGCACCCCGTTATGGATAGTTGGTGTTCCTTCTGATGAGAGTCGGCCGCCGTTGTCAATGTTTTGTTGCTGGGTTCTGAGTGAGGCCACAAGGTTTTCTTGGGCGGTAATCTGCTCCGTGGCCTGCTTCCTCTGAGCTTCCAAGTCAGTTTCAATTTGTGAAACTTGAGTCGAGGCGCGATTATTCAGATCACGTCGCTTATTATTGAGGGATCTGAGATCGCTTTCAATGGAGGAAAGCTTGACCTGAACCTGTTCATTCGTAGTTTTCAATTTGCAACCAGCTTCAGAGATGTTGGTCTCAAGCTGCTCGTTGGAAATTTTCAGTTCTTCCTTGATGGTGTCCACCATCTTCTTGACGGTAGCAACCCTGTCATCAAGCTTCTTGTCGACATCTTTCACTTCATCCTCAAGCTGTGACATTTGTGTTGTGAATTGGCCAATCTTTTTGGATTGATGACCGACTGAGTTCGCAATTTTCTTCATGTAATCCAGTGCCTCCGCAAATCCATTGGGGTTGTTGATGGCATGCTGCATTTCGCGTAGGTTTTCTCTGAGTTGGGCGATATCTTGGCCTTGCATGTCCTTTTGAACTGATCCGATTTCGAGACTCTCACCGCCGGCGGTTGGTTCAGGACGTTGCCCCATCCCTTTGACTGTGTCCTCTAGACTCGCGACCCTCTCGGGTATGTTTTCGAGCTGAGGCCGAAGCTTCGACTGCGACAATGTTGAGTTGAAATTATCTTGCGCCTGCTTGGAGAGTGATCGATGCTGCACGATCGATTTGACACGATTGGCCAGTTCATCTTTGGCCACGTCCAGCTGCTGCTGAAAGAGAGCGATGACGCTGGGAAATTGTTGAGATTGCTTCGCCCTCTGTAGGTTTTTGTTGATAGAAGCTATTTCCTTTTGGAGTCTCTCTTTCTCTTCCTCGCCCTTGTTCACTTTGATCAATGAATTGACCAAATCTGAGATGAACGATGCACTTTGCTGATTAGGCGCACTTTGGCTTTCTGTGGACCTAGGGCCCGGGGCGCTGTTAGGGATTGAGAGTGGAGCCAGTTGTGCAGGCACTTGTGGATGCGGGTTTGTAAGAGGTCTCTTGATGAAGGCAGGTTTTTTGGGAAGGATAGGGTGTGCTTGTTGCGTGTTTGACGATTGAGGATCAATTGATTGCCTAACAGTGCCGGCAAGCCGAGGATCTTGCGCCTTGGTCGTGGTCGGGGTCAGGGGTGTCCCTGATGGGAATCGGCCAGAGAGTCGCTTGGGGAGATTTGTGGTGGAAGATTCAACATCCATTCTGCTAGCCATATTCCCTGAAATGAATGTATCGCAAAATACTCATCGTATTCGCAACAGAACTGATGCGATGCCTGGGAGGTCGACTCAAGTGATGCAGTGTGCGCCAAAGTCCTAGAATGTAACACTTAAGGCACAATTTTGCTTGCTCGGTGTACGATGAGCTCGTGAAAGGTATTAGGGGTTTGCTGCAAAAGTGCGGAACGCGCTCACCACGCGAAAACTCGTCAGTGAAGTATGGTGCGTGTAGGTATGGGTATTGTTGCAAATGCCTAGTTAGTTCTCCTTGGGGTAATCAGTGGAGCTGCACAAGTCAGATCAAGACGCGACGAGCACCAAATTTGTGAAATTGGTACAAGTGACGCAGATACGGCAAGTGGAAATGATATCAAACGGGTTCCCGTTTCTTTGAGGCATTATTCTGCCGGGCGGTGACGCAGCACTCCGATCTGCGATCTGCCCTGGCTCTCTCTCTTCTTTTGCTTTTCTAGAGCTCTGGCGCATTTTACCAACATAATCTTCCAGTCCAAAATACATTTCCGTCTGGAATTTTCCAAACATGGCTGTAGTAAGTTACAATACTTCTATCATATTTCCACGGTTGCTGACACTAAAACAGCCAATCTCGACTATCGCAGAGGGCAAGGAGCTCCGGGGACTGAACCTCATCGCCGCCCATTCCCATATCAGAGGCCTCGGTGTCGATGCAGACACTCTTCAGCCTCGGACATCATCTCAAGGCCTTGTGGGTCAGGAAAAGGCCCGGAAGGCCGCCGCAGTGATTTTGCAGATGGTGAGGGAAGGCAAGATTGCCGGTCGCGCCGTTCTGATCGCAGGACCTCCTAGCACTGGAAAGACAGCAATTGCAATGGGAATGGCACAATCTCTCGGTCCCGACGTACCTTTCACCATGCTTGCTGCTTCTGAAATTTTCTCAATGGAGATGTCGAAGACAGAAGCCCTGACCCAGGCATTCCGGAAGTCCATCGGTGTGCGCATTAAGGAAGAGAGTGAAATCATTGAGGGTGAAGTTGTGGAGATTCAAATCGACCGGAGTGTTACTGGCGTGAGTGGATTCTTCATACAAAACAAATCAATGACAGTCAATACTGACTACCTGCAGGGCAACAAACAAGGAAAGCTCACAATCAAGACCACGGACATGGAAACGATTTACGACATGGGAACCAAGATGATTGATTCGATGACCAAGGAACGAGTAATGGCAGGCGATGTGATCTCGATTGATAAGTCTTCCGGCAAGATCACCAAGCTCGGTCGCTCATACGCACGCTCTCGAGACTACGACGCCATGGGCGCCGATACCAAGTTTGTCCAATGCCCCGAAGGCGAGCTTCAAGTTCGCAAGGAGATCGTCCACACTGTCAGCCTCCACGAGATCGATGTCATTAACTCGCGTTCACAAGGCTTCCTGGCCCTCTTCTCCGGCGATACGGGCGAGATTCGGAGTGAGGTTCGGGACCAGATCAATACCAAGGTGGCTGAATGGAAGGAAGAGGGCAAGGCAGAGATTATTCCTGGTGTTCTGTTCATTGACGAGGTTCACATGCTCGATATTGAGTGTTACTCCTATATCAACCGTGCCCTTGAGGCTGAGTTGGCCCCTATCGTCATCATGGCTAGCAATCGCGGCCAGGCACGCATCCGCGGAACTACCTACACTTCTCCCCACGGCCTACCCCTTGACTTCCTCGATCGGGTTGTTATTGTCAGCACACAGATGTACTCTGGTGACGAGATCCGTCAAATCCTCGCCATCCGGGCGCAGGAAGAAGAAATCGACCTTTCGCCTGATGCTCTCGCCCTTCTCACCAAAATTGGTCAGGAGTCGAATCTTCGTTATGCCAGCAACATTATCACTACTTCGCACCTCTTGAGTCAAAAACGCAAGGCGAAGGAGGTCAGTGTTGATGACGTCCAGCGCAGCTTCCGATTGTTCTACGACCCTGCTCGGAGTGTGAAGTTCGTCAATCAATATGAACAGCGCTTCATTGGTGACCAAGGTACCGTTAGCTTCACTGCTACTGCCAATGGCGATGCAATGGAGCTTTCTTAAATTAGGTTGCATGTTTTACTGGGCTTTTCGGTGGGCAGTCAAGCGGGTCGAAAAAACTACACTGGATCTTGATTTTTATTTCTTTTTGTCGCATCAAACGATGTATGATAGGACTGGCGCTTGTTGAGGTGATTTTGGCCTTTTGAGATTCAATTGCAGTCCTCTGTTCTGGAGGATCTGATATTAATATTTCATTCATCAATGGTACTTTGTGTAGCCAAAGTAATATCGTAGCTGATATGGAGGGATTATGTTACAAGAAATTGACAGTGCCGCTCCACGGCCCTGAATCTCCAACCTTACGGAACTCAACGCCTTCGCCAAAGTAGCCCGCATTCTTCCATGAGTCCATCATTGCGCTATCATATGGCCCATGGGCATCCCCTCCATCTCTAGCGTCAGACCACCGATATTCCCACATGGCAGGACCTTGCTCAGTCACTTCGTTTGCAGGAGGGTCAATCCAGTCCTCACCCGTGTCGTTGCGGTACTGCCGGGTGAGCATTTCGCGCTCTGTATCGTAGATATCTATTTGGCCGCGGCCCATTAAGATATCGGCGGCGCCAGTAATAGAATCAATTGCCTTCTTCCGGGCCACCTCGTTGGGGTCCTCATCCGTCATCTCAATATCCTCGACAGCGTTCTTCTTGTTTTTCTTGTTTTGCCACTTAGGCTTTCGGCGAAGGCCTTTGCCCAGTCGGGCCAGTGCCTCGAGTATTGTTTCGCCGCGTTCGAGGTGGATGATGATCGTCTTCAGGGCATCCGCTGTCAAAATGCTGTCGTCCATTCGGTCCTTCTCTTTGCGCTCTGCGTCGCGTTGCTCGGCGGCCTCTTTGGCCTTCTTTATATCCTTCTTGGAAACACCCTCCAACCACGAGTCGTAGGCCGCATCGGGGTCTATTGCTTTGCGGACGTAGTTGCCTTGGTCGTCAAATCGACCCTCCTCTTGTTCCGTTCGCATGTTGAAAGCATCCAGTAGGGGTGCGTGCTTTTTCTTCCCACCCGCGCCAAGTTCCTCGTCCACCTCTTCATCGACTCGGGCGCGCTCCTCTTCCCCAACCTCACTATCACTTCCATCTTCCTCCTCAACAATTTCAGCTGCACCCTTGCTCAGATCGACATGTAGCGCTCCTCCGCCTTTTGAAGAAGCGACTTGGCCCTCGATCTCATCGTCTCGTAGGAAGCGAACGGACTTCTTGTTCTTGTTTATAACCTCGTCGCCGTCGACTTCCTCTTCGCCAAAGTCTTCTTGTAGTTCGGCAAACATGTCATCGTCTTCCGTGTCTTCCTTGGCTTGTTGGCGCTTGGGTTTATCTTCTGTGCGCGCGGAAAACCCCTCGTTCTCGCTGTCCGAATCGTAACCCTCGAGATTTACCGCCTTGCGTCTTATTCTCTGGCCACGTCTGCCAATCTCATCGGCATCGAGTACTGCGTCCTCTTCAGGCGCATCAGCTGCAAGAGCGGAGGGGTTGCGAAGGTCGAAGCGGGGCTTCTTGTGCTCTGAATCCTCGCCGTCGTCATTGTAGTGGGTACTGGCGAAATCTTCGCCTGCGCGCTTGGGGCGTGGCAAGGAGCTCGACATGGCTCTTTGATTGGGGGTTTCAGTTGAAAACAAATGAAAAAGATAATGTTTCGCGGAATTGAAGGGTAAATTAACTAGGAGAGAGCTGATTTCCTTGTCCGGGGTCGGAGCGGAAAATCATAACGGAGCGAGCTGCGTCACTGATGGCGATCCAGAGAGCGGCATATCGTACCTCAAATAAACCCGATCTCAATAACAACTTTCTCTTTACCCATCTTTAGTCATTTGAACTCCAAGAACTTGAGATGGTGAGTCGATTTCAACTCTTCACTCCGTTCTCTTAATCTTCACCCTCCTAACTAACAGCTTTAGTACCGACCTGGTTACTGGTCCGACGACCCCATGGATGGAGTCCTAGGTGCCGGAATGGCGCGCCCGGGTGCTACGTCCCGTCGCTTCGATGAATACTATCGCTGTTATCCAGTGGCGATGCTTCCTGGTCCTGAAAGAGAAAATGTGAACCATGGCGGCAAGGTCATCATGCCTCCCAGCGCATTAGACAAGCTTACCCGACTTCACATTACCTATCCGATGTTGTTCGAGCTTCACAATGGTGCGAAAGAGAGGATGACACATGCCGGTGTCCTTGAGTTCATTGCTGAAGAAGGAAAGATATATTTACCATTCTGGGTGAGAAAGACAGACTCCTCAATGTGTTGTGACTGTACTAAGACTCGGTTCTCTACAGCTGATGCAAACATTACTACTGGAACCTGGCGACCTTCTTCAAATCAAATCGACAGACCTCCCTCCCGGCCAGTTCATCAAACTTCAAGCACAGTCAACCTCCTTCCTCGATATCAGTGACCCCAAAGCCGTGCTAGAAAACGCCTTCCGGAATTTCTCATGTCTTTCCAAAGGCGACGTCTTCACTTTTTCATACAACGATCAAGTATATGAGATGGCAGTGCTGGAAACAAAACCTTCCGGGACGAAGAATGCTGTGTCCGTTCTAGAGACCGACTTGGAGGTTGATTTCGCCGCTCCGGTTGGATTTGAAGAACCACAGCGGACTAGCGGAACCAGCACACCTGGTAGCGTCATTAGCGGTGGAAAAATTCCAGCTGGTGGACTATTGCACCCCCATGGCAGCATGGCACAATCGATCAACTACCCCGCCATTGCCCCCGAGGCCACCGATGCTGCCACAGGTGCCCGTGCGGCATCATCCAACTTTTTGTCTGGGGGACAGCGTCTGAACGCTAAGAAGGGCAGTAAGACTCCGACGCCTAACCCTTCCACTCCTACCCCCGGTGCCTCAAGTTCCTCACATCCACCTCCAAGCCGAAGAACTAACGGCCCGCAACCACTTCGACTCCCGCCTAATCAGCTCTTCTTTGGGTATGCAATCAAACCCGTCAAACCCCGTGATGAGAATGGCCTAGTTGTCCCAGATGACCAGCCCAAGTTCCAAGGAATTGGACAAACTTTGCGTGGGAAGCGAAAGGATTTGTCCGACTCTGCTACCCCATCGGGAAGTGAGGCTGAAGGCCAAAAAAGCAAGGAAAACACTAAAAAGTCCGACGGTGGTGGTCGAACTTTGGGGAAGCGCTAATGTCTGCAATGATCTCTTTCAACCTACGCTTTCATGATTCTCCTGGGCTTTTAGATAGTGGAAATCTCTAGATTCTGCAGCGGGATTTCCTTCGGGGGCATAGCAAGGTTCAACGTGGCGTTTGGGGAGTTGTTTACTTTCGCTTGAATACATAAAAGGCCTTGCAATAAATCTCACTGTCTTTATATATTTCGGGGGCAGTTCCATTCTCCGCGTTCTCATCTTGGTTTTCAAGCCATCCGTATTCTTTTGCAGTCCTTTTCATTCCGAATGTCGGGATATCGGGGAATGTTGCAACACTCCTAAGGGTTGAGTATTTTCTCATGTCCTTCAAAAGCAAGCAAACATGTCTTATACATATGCCTACACATAAATTCAACTAGCAGGTATGCCATGTGTCATGCTCGTGGTCAGAAATGGAATCGTATAGTTTTGGCTAGTGCGCACAGCTCTTGGCAAGCCGAGGATCGCCGTCCACGCGCCTGCAGCTCGACTACATTATTGATCTTAGACCAGGTACTCGGGTTGCATCATGGCCACAACGGCTGAACCCCCTTTGGCGGCATTTGTCAGACTGGCCCCGTCAGTCTATCTCCAAGACCCGCCCAACCCAAGCGAGAAGGCAGATCGGCCAGTGATATTCCTTGCTTTTTGGATGAATGCACCCCCACGCGCCCTAGCAAAATATGTCGTCGAGTACAGACGACTAGTACCATCAGCGCGAATTATCTTCGTCAGAAGCTCATCAAATGACTTCATATGGCACCTGGGGACCCAGACCCAGAGAGCCCGCGTCGCCCCAGCCGTGGAAGCAATGCGCGGTCTAGTGACCCCTGAGAATCCAGTTTTTGTGCACTTCTTCTCAAATGGAGGCATGTCAAGTACAACAAACCTATTGCAGGCCTGGAAGAATGCGACAGGGACTCCATTGCCCATGTCGGGAATGATCATAGATAGCGCACCGGGCAGTCCGAGCCTACGAGCGGGACTCAAGGCTTTCTCCTTTGCGCTTCCGAGGATGTGGATCTTGCGGCTGCTTGGCAAAGGCTTGCTTTTTGCTTTCCTAGTTCTCTTCAAGTTGATCCATTCCTTTCCCATGTTTCCGGATCCTATCTCCCTTGCCCGGAAGCTCATCAATGATACATCTTTGGTGCAAGCGGCTAATCCGAGTGGGACTCTCAGTCGTTGCTATATCTACTCAGATACGGATGATTTAGTGGACTGCCGCGACGTGGAATCTCACGCTGTGAACACCGAGGCTGAGGGTTGGGCAGTGCGCCGTGAATTGTTCAAGAACTCCCCTCATGTTGGACATATGAGAGCCGAGCCCGATCGGTATTGGGGCATTGTTAGAGAGTACTTGGGAGCCTTGGCGTCGGTGTGATTCCCGATTTCTTTTCTCTTTGCCTTTGGGGTTTTGCTTTGGCCTCTGGAAGACTGTATGTTACATGATAGACCTCATGCTGTGCGATGACCATGTATATCTGATTGCCTCCATACATAAATATATTTTTGCCTTCAAGTCGCCCGTCACTATATAGGCGCAAGGAACAGCCCTAGAGGAATTTGTTTCCGCGAACCTTTGAAGGTCAATTTTAACAGCAAAGTTTCGCAATTCCATGGTCAGGGGGTTGAATCACTATGACTGATTCTCCAAGATCACCTGGGCATACGCCAATTGTTACAGCTAAAGGGCAGGCCCGGAGCCAAGTTCCGCACCTCCCTCCGGAGGGCATCGGCCATTGCGATAATACCCAGGAATAAGACGACACCCCTGCATCATTGTTTTGGCCCTCGTTTCAAGTGTTCCCAGCTTTATTTGCTTCGGTCTTCTCCCATTTTAATCATCATATCTCACTTATTCTCATGCTTGTGTCTGATATTGTGCAGGCCATCGCAAAAATATACCTCGTTAAAGTAGGGGTTGGCGCCCTTCGTTGGCACTGTGTTGTTCTGACCGAGCAAGATAGATAATCTCACCATATCACTCTTGAGGACATTGCCTTGACCTACCGTTCTTGACTAAACGCAACAATGTTCCAACACCAGGCCAGCGAGGCGAATTTCCTCAACGCCAAGGCACAGAAAGACTGTCGTTTCGCTCTTCCGGGATTCAACCGGCCGCTGGACTTTGCTCCGTTCGAGAAAAATATCTACGGCGTTGAAAGTCGGAGTATGTTTCCATCGGCGGCGGATGATAGAGATATCCAAGCAGGATACGTGGAGTAAGTGCAAAATCTCCAAGACCCGAGAGGTGCTCAATGCTGAAATTTCTCCTAGCATGCCCGTCTTGACCCTCCGCGAGATAGATATGGTAGAGTTCATGGAGCACCTGACTGATATTCCTGAGTGGTGGAAAAAGGTCAGTGGTCCCAAAACAACCGAGACTGATCTTTCCGCTGAAATCGTTTTAGGTTTTTGAGCCCGAGACACAAGAGAAGTGGAAAAAGGCCGCCATGAACAGTGGCAAAGACATTACGCTCAACATGGCTGAATGGATGATTGAGGAGCTTCAATTTAAAGCTATGATCTACGAGACCACGGATGTAGTCGCCCTGTACAACGGCGATGTCACCAAGTCCGACACAAACCTGTCTGAGTCGCTCTTACGCGATATGAGAGCCCAGTTCGAGGTGCTAGAGTTCGATAAGAAAGAATTGCAGTACTACTATCCAGGAGTACTAGGCAAAGAGCGAGATCTCATTTCCATGGCATTGTATCCGCTCGTTTACGGCACGACCCGCATTCTCACCGACAGGATCATTGGGGTCGATGATGCCCTCAAGTGCGCCGGCCAGGGTGAAGTGATCCCAATCCCAAAAGAGACTGGAATAACTAGAGAAGACATTACCTGGCGTGTCTTGGCTCGGGCAGATATCAAGGTACGGCCCTACAGCCGAAATTACCAGGTCCTTCCTTCCGACTGGGAACTCCGCGAGGATGGCCAATGGCACATAGCCACATACATCAACAACCTGCACCCAGTCAAATATCGAAACGTCTACAAGCTCATTGAGAAGATTTTCAATTGTATCGTTCCACAGTGGAACGCCACTTTGACTCCCCTCAAGGACATGCTCCATTCCCGTGCCCGAATCGAATACCACAAGGCGGAGTATTACCCAGTCCCGAAGGAAGCTACTTCCCAGGCACCTCAGATACATCCAAAAGAGGCGATTAGTGAGTTTGATGAGCGCATGGAGAAATGGAGAATGGAGAACTACCGTGCCATCCAACCTGACGCAGGCAAGTTCATTCCCTGGGCAGTCCCACCCTGGTTGATGGACAAACTGCCCAAGGACCTGCCCAGTGCCGTTCGGATTGAACGAGGTGTTGATCTCAACGGGGACTACAAGGAACGTGGACTGCAGGTAATCACACGTCTGTTGGGCATTGATCTAACTCCGGAGGATCCGTGTTTCGAGACGGACTGGCATGTCGAGGGCACGATGGTGAGTTCGAAAGCTACAGGAGCACCACATTATTTGATAATAATAAGATATAAACCAGAACGAGCACATCTGCGCCGCAGCATTCATACCATATTCCCACGACAACGTACTAGACCCGTACATGGAATTCCGCACCATGGTAGAATCCGACACGCTCGCAGAAATCGAGCATGAGCCAAATGACTTCATCTGGCTGAAGCAAGTCTTTGGTTTGGAAAACGGTGAACCGGCCATCCAATACCCAGGTTCCATCCGCGCCAAAGTAGGCCGAACGGTCATGTACCCGAGCACTATACAACACAAGTTCACGCGCTTCGAGCTAAAGGACAAGACTAAGCCTGGGTGCGCGCGGGCCATGGCGTTTTTCCTTGTCGATCCTAATATCCGTGTCATCTCCACGGCCAATATCCCGCCGCAGCGTCTAGATTGGACTAAGGAGGTGCCAGAGACTGGGGCAGGGCTCAAGGAAGCTATGCAAAAGGTGGCGCTTGATAATATGAAATCCAAGGGTAATATGCCGATGAGTCTGGAGGAGGCTTTGGATACAAGGGTCAAGCTTTTGCAGGAGATGGGAGAGTTTACTCGCTATCAGCATGTGGCTTTTGAGTCGAATATTTTGATGCTCTAGTGTGCTGTGATTTCTTTTACTTTTCTTTTCCTCCGCTTGTTTTTTAAAATGAGATTCTGTTTTTATGAGGATTACTGCCGAGCTGGTTCTGTATCCAATGTGCTGTGGTTGAAGCTCCAGCTACGTGCTACAGAAAAGAATAAGTAGGTAAAGATGATATTAGATCGCCGCGCTATGCCATTCATTCGTAAGACCAAGTATGCACATGTCCCATTTTGATTATCCCAAACTCCAATCGACCCAAAGCCAAGTCCAGAGCTTAACGTCCCTTCATCTCAGGGAACTCATCATCAAGCTTCAGACGAGCCGTAACGTTCATACTCATCAATTCCTGAATGAGAAGTTTGGCAGCATAGGGAATAACCATCTTCACAACGGAACGAGACGACTTGCAGCCAGGACACCAGTTCAAATAGCCCATGAAACCACACTGTTCGCACACATCCACCTCGTGGCGATCAGACGAAATCATCAGACGCTCCAACAGCAGTTGACTAGTACCGTACGCAATCAAACAATCACGTTCCATCTCACCGAGACGCAGACCTCCGTTACGTGAACGACCCTCGGTAGGCTGGCGAGTAAGAGTAGCAGTGGGACCCTTGGCACGTGAGTGCATCTTATCTTGAACCATGTGCTTCAGTTTCTGGTAGTAAATGGGACCAGTGAAGACGTAGAAAGGCAGAGCCTCACCGGTGATACCGGAAGTGAGATAGTCCTTGCCACCATAACTGAAACCTTTTTCAATCAGGATCTGGGACATTTCTTCGACGGGACTGCCGCCGAAACAAGTACCGTAGCCGTGTTGGCCGGACAGAACACCTGCTTTACCAGCGACCAGCTCCAGCATCTTTCCGACTGTCATTCGAGAGGGGAAACCGTGGGGGTTCATGATAATGTCAGGGTTGATGCCTTGGTCCGAGAAGGGCATGTCCGCCTGGTCTGCAATAATTCCAACAACACCCTTCTGTCCGTGACGGGAAGAGAACTTGTCGCCAACCTCGGGGCGACGAGTTTGCCGAGTCAGGACCTTGATGAGTTGTGTCTCGCCTTCAGTGGCAGATACCAGGACCTTGTCAATGTAGGAAGGATCCGGCAGCTTGTAGGTCATGGATGCCTCGATAACATCTCCACCGCCAATATCGGAGCCGGTGATTCCCAAAGAATTTTGTACTCGGGGTGTGACCTTGTTGATGTAGCTTTCCCCGGAATTGACCATTTCGCCGACCGCAGCCAAGCCATCAGACTCGAGAAGCGCGTGCTTCCGGATTGGAACGCCATTCTCGTATGTCGGTCCTTTGAGGGAATCCTTGGCTCCGTTGGGGTAACTCTTCAGCGTCGTGACGTACTTGCGGAAGACCTGGCAACGTCCAAAGCCACGGTCCACGGATCCCTTGTTCAGGACCAGAGCATCCTCAATATCGTAGCCCGAATAACTCATCACAGCAACAGTCGCGTTCTGACCCGCAGGCAGTTGGTCGTACTTTGTCAACTCAATGGTTCGTGATTTGACCATTGGCTTTTGTGGGTAGACCATAAGGTAAAGAACGGAATCAATTCGCTGGAACTGATTGGAAGCAATGGCGCCAATAGCTTGCTTACCCATGGCACATTGGTAGGTGTTACGGGGGGACTGGTTGTGGTGAGGGTATGGAATCAAGCCAGCAACAGCTCCAAGGACTGTGAAGGGTTCAATCTCAAGATGCGTGTGGGTATTTGAGATGTCCTTTTCGTAGATAGCGATGTAGGAGTCGTTCTCTTCGTTCACGTCGAGGTATTCAACGAGCCCTTGCGCAAGGAAGTCGTCGAACTCCATTTTTCCATCGCGCAGCTTCTCAAGATGCTTAACGCCGACAAGAGATTTGCCATTCTCCACGACGATAAGCGGTCTGCAAATTCGTCCATCATCGGTCGCAACATGAACAGCTCGCTGGTGGTGATTGATGTAAATGCTGACAAATTCCGAAACTCGGCCCATGCGGCGCAGTCTTCGGAAAGCATTGAGGAAGGACTTGGGACGTCTGGTCAAACCAGTCGGTGTACCGTTGATAGAAATTGTGTAAGCACCCCGAGCATAGAGCTGCTGTCCACCAACACTCGATATGTCTTCGACGCCGAGCATGAAGATCAAGTTGCGCACCGGTCCTTCTTCATCATTGGTCGTGATATGTGTCATGAGGGCCAAGTTCTTGACCAAACCACATGCCTCACCTTCGGGAGTATCTGCAGGGCACAACATTCCAAACTGGGACGGTTGCAAGGCACGAGGACCACTGACCTTCCGGGTCTTTTCGAACTGACTGCTAATACGGGTCATCATACCGAGAGCTGCAATGTAACTCAATCGACTGAGAACGTGAGTGACACCCGCACGCTCCATGCGGAAACGCTTCAAGCTCCAGTTTCCTGTGGAGATGGCTCGGTTCATACCCTGAGTGATATGATTTCCATGCATAGTCACGATAGTCCAAGCATCGAACTGCTCGGCCCGATTGCGTTTGTTCAGGACTTTGTCAATGTTCATCTTAATATCGAAACAGAATTTCTTGAACAGATCTTCAAAAAGAAGGGCCAACATCTGACCCGCCAGTTCCAGCCGCTTATTTCCAAGATAATCACGGTCATCCACCAGGGCCGGGTCACTCTTTGCCATCAGAACGCGACGAGCCATGTGAGCAACGTAGATAGCCTTCGGTCGGAAGTTCATATCTTTGACCTCGATATGAGAAATAATGACAGATGCAATGGCCTCAACTGCCTCTTGCACGTGAGTCTTACGATAAGCGGCTTGTTTGCGGTTGATCTTGATGCGACAACCGATCCACTCAAGGGCTTGTTGCTGAGTGTAAACATCGACATTGATGGCCTCTTCGAAATTGATGGCAAAATCATCTTGATACAGACTGTCGTCACCAGTAACCATTTGCATCATTTCCTTGTCAGTGTGGATTCCCATGGCCTTGAGCAAAATGACAATCGGGATGTCTTCATTGAGCACGTTGTGTTTGACGTAGAGTCTGCCTTTTTTAGAGACAATGTAACTCTTGGATTTACGCTCGTTGGAGGAACTGTGGGTGTTAGTGATGGAAGAATGAGAAGAATTTGGACGTGGGCATACCTGGTAACCGAGGCCTGGACGATATCTTTCTTTGGGTCGGTTTCAACAATAATTCTGTTCTTGCTCAATTGTTCTTGAACAAGGATGACCTTTTCAGTTCCGTTGACGACGAAGTAACCACCGGGGTCAAGGGGACATTCATTGAGGACGCTCATCTGAGCAGGCGTTTTATTCGACAGCACACACTTAGAACTGCGGAGCATGATCGGAATTCTTCCGATGGGGACTGCTCGTCGGATAACCCTTTGCCGGCCACGGACATACTCGAAGTCAACGAGAATGGGTGCGGCGTATGTAGTGTCTCGTAGTCTGCACTCTTGCGGCGTGATCGTGGATTCGAAATCGATTCCGCCATCGCCTTGTTCGTCGGCTCGTCGAGGCGAGGCAACGTAGATATCGGTAAACTTGATGTAGAAATTGTGGTCCACATCACTTCGAATTGTGGAGCTTGACTCTACAATCTTCTTCATTTGCACCTCCACGAAGTAGTTATATGAGTCAATGTGTTGCTTCACTAGTCCTTTGACCTTGAGGAATGCTGGCAGCAGGTTCCATTTGTCCCTGGCCGTGTCGATTGGGTCCGTAAGTCCCTTGTTGTAGTAAAATGGTTCCAAAAGCGCATCGAATGGATCTCTAGCCTTGAAGTTCGAAGCCGGTTCAACTTTTCTGGGCTCGGAATGCTGGTGAGGCTCAGGAACAGGGTTGGACTGCGACGAGCGCTTGCTTTTTGTGGGATCAGTCGCCGATTGATTTCCAGCCTAGTCAAGAAGCAGAGCAGTCAGTATGATTATCGGAAGTATGGGGTTTGCGACAGCAAAAAAAGTTTTGTTACCTCTGAAGGACGTCGCGGTCGACTGGCCGCAGAGGGCTGTGGCCTCTTGCGCGGAGGCATTTTGGTTAGACAGCTGAGGTGCAGAGATATCGATCTAGAAAAATATCCCAATCAAACTACTCAGTTGTCCAAAGAGAAGCTCGCAAGATGGATTCTCATGGAGGGGGAAGATTTGAGGAATTTGGAGATAGCTTAATAAGCCGCGGGCTGGAGTTGATAGTTGCCTGAGGCATCAATCGAGCCTCATACTTGATATTGTAAGAACAAGAGTAGTTGGGCGCGTATGCGACGTCTGTCCTTGACGATAAAAGACTTTGATATTCTGATTTATCTGGCACAATATGATGTTAGGGACGTTAGATGCCAGATAGCACTCCGATGTCTTTTGGGTGTTCTTTTTCGATATCTGCTTTTTAGACATTTTTTCCTCTCGGTGTGATAACTAGAAAAATAATTGATCATTAGCTATAGACGTACCACCAGTAATGGGAATAACAGAACGGAATAGACATGCCGGGCTTATCACTGTACAGCGTACAGCGTACAATATACTTCAGACGTACAGACGTCTTTTCTATGTATAACTAGAGTCATTGCAATTCATGACATATCTGTTAGTTTGGCTGAAGATTTAGAGCTCACCTGTTTCTTTTGGGGGGGATATTATAGCAATTCTGGAAGCTTTTTGTGTGGTAACTCGATATGAGAATTGACCGTCTGTGATATATATTTGGAGCCAGTCCCAGTAGATCATTCCAGAATAAGAATCGGAAACGAACACAAGCCAAAACATATAGATATCCCTAAGTGCTTTCTCAGTTATCGAATGCTTAAATTGTCCGCATTTATAGTTAAATATATAGCGTTGTCAAGTAACAGTACATAATCGAATGATCGGAGCATACTGGCCTTAACTCCGAGGCATTAGGAGTCTCGAAAAAATAGATGAAGAAGCAGATATCGGGCTTAACATTAGATGTAAACTCATTCGAAGAATGATTTATAATGATATCAACTTCCCAGAACGCATGGAGCACTCCGTGCAGGGCTGGATTTACGAGACCTTGCCAGGTTGTCAAGGATTTGTCCATTGACATGGTAGTACATTTAGTGGGTCTTTGCGCATGCAGGCTAGCCCCGGACCTTTATGCCTGCACGGACGGATTATTGATCAGAATCGACTTCTACTGGGGGGAGACGATCTACAACAGTACTTTGTACTCCGTACGGAGTATAGAGAACAGCATCAGGTAGTAAAGAAGCGGTCACGTATAAGATGTGGAAAAGAGGGTTTCCGCATATACCAAGCGCAAGGCATTCCGTTCACAGAAAACTAGGGTTATTATTAGTAACCATAGTTGCACTGCTTGTGTGGCATATGATTTATCGAGTATTGGAACACTCGGTCCTTCGTGTACGATGTATTATTTGATGCCTGTGGCGAAATAGCTTTGACCGCAACTTTGAAATTGCCACCCTTTGTGGACACAAAATGAACTCGCAAGATCGCCTTTTACGGAAGAAATACCACATTTCTGATCGAATGCATAGATCTATTTGCGCAATGAGTGGTCCCAATGTATCAGTCATAGTACTTAAAGATAGGATTGATCGCTGGCGCAAAAGAAATTTAGAAAGTATGCAATGCCACCCACACGTGGTTGGTAAGACAGGGATCATCTTTGCCATCCGATTTGTACTTCGTACAGCATCCTCCGAGGCGAAAATTTGAAGGAAAGCATTAGCAATGCTATTGACCAGGGTGTATTCGTTATCCTCGTCTACCCATTTCTAGGGCTTTTTTGCAGCAGGGGTTGGTTGGACGGAGGGGGCGGAGACTACCCTACCTAGGGAGTTTCAGATATTATTTGCCAACCTACTGCGCCGTACTTTTCTAAGCAGAATCATAGTGCCTTTTAGTAAGTCTATTTTACGAATGACCTCGGACTGTGATTCGCGATTTCAAACTACGACAGCCAGTCAATTTCCGAGGCGCAAGTCAGGCGTTGGGCATGAAAGAAAGTAATTAAACTTGGTTCAATTTGGGCGTCAATAAGTGGGTTTTGAGTCCCATTATGTTTAGAATTATTGGTATTACGAGTGTGATCATAGTGACTATTGGATCCCACGACCAACTTAGCACACTAGTTCGTACAAAGTTGGGGTTCGATGTACGGAGTACTTGGAGATTTCCTTCAAAGATCAGCACAGACCGTAGCGAGTACTCAGCTTAGATCGAAAACCATAATAGATTGGAATTGTAAATAGAATATAGTACATGTATGGAGGGGAAAAAGTGGCCCATGGCGATCCCGCGATGTGAATAAAATAATAAGGACTGGGGTTCAAAGGAGCCCCGTCTGGTATGCTTGTCATTCGGTGGATCAGGGGCTCCAAGCGACGCGGATCGCTGGTGGCACTTACACCGCTTGTCCTGACGTTGGAAGCCCTTATCGTGCAGAATGTGATATGGGGAATGTGGAAAAGATAAATTCCAGAAGTATAGGAAATTAGAGTCCATGAGGCGGAAAAAAAGAACTATTGGATCCATGGAACAAGACAAAGAAAAGAAAATAAACCCATGGTGGAGTTGATGCGAACCATTTTTTCATTCAACCCCTATTTTACTGGTCTGATATATCTGAAATTGGAGAGAATAATCCCCTATCTCTTTCAGTTTCATGCCTAGGATTCAGGTACAGGCGCCTAACCACCCTAGAGGGTGATCCGCTGTCACATCTTCGGGCACTTGGGTCATTTCGGTCTCCACAAGTGGTTTAAGAGGGGCCAAATGCACCTGCAGATGCCACGCTCTGTCGACCAGCGCATTGAACCCCCCCTTACCGAAGTCCTAGCACAATGGTTTCTCTCGTGTATAGCCCAGGTTGTCCCCGGTCCACCATATAATTGACCATTCGTAGTGTCTATAAGGTCTTGCAGGAGCTAAAGCCCATTGATTACCCCGGGCTCTTCCCGGGACAAAAGCGCCTAAGTGGTACAAACAACGGAGGCTCTCTAATCAATAGAACCCGATCAATTTCCGAGTTACTGCTGGCCGATCATCTGCTGTGGCCATTCAAGTTGTGTTGGCGATATATAGAGTACAGAAGCGGAGAGAGAGAGAGAGAGAGAGTATATGGAACGTGTACTGTTTTGGCGCCTCACCCGGAGTGTGGAAGCAATATTATATATCTTGATAATACACCTACATAAAATAATACAACTGATCAAAAGATCATTACCGTTTAACTAGATCAAATCAAAAAGGAAAAAAAAAAACCAGAGACAAAATAGTTCAAAAAAAGAAAAAAAAAGAAGAGCACAGTCATCTCCTAAAAAAGGATCTCCCCGCTCCGATCTGGACTCCCAGCCATTTTCTCTCCCCCTCTTCCTCTTCTCTTTTTTCTCCCTTTGCAACTCCCTTTTTTGTACAACAGTCTTGTATCGTTCGTTTGGGGTCATTGTTAGGGTGTATTTTCCCACGCGACACGCTCATTTCAGCGCGATCCCTCGGTGTTTCGCTAAGTCGGAGCGGTAAGAGGAGCTTTATCCCACTCTGCAACTCCCTGCTGATCTCCGCACCGTCAGGTACACACGATATTTCCTGTCAAAATTGCTCATAGATGACTTGCGCAACTTGAAATCGTATAGCACTTCACTCGTCAACCAGATTTCACTCCTCTCGAGGCGTTCATTGTGTGAGTTGAGTCCTTTTTGCGAGCGCAGATCGTCTCCGCCAACCCCTCAGCCCCTCTCCTCTCCCCTTGCTTGAGACGCCGACAACACACCGCCAACCCTTTCCTCCCATTCGGATATTTCCCGGCCACCGGACGTGGTATCACAATATCTGGGGCTGGTCGTAATTGCTTCCTTCGGAGATGCTCCTCTAAAATTCCATTTTTGGCGTCAACAAATCCCTATATTTGCTGACCGGACGT
Organism: Penicillium concentricum; assembly: GCF_028827145.1. Taxonomy (NCBI): domain Eukaryota; kingdom Fungi; phylum Ascomycota; class Eurotiomycetes; order Eurotiales; family Aspergillaceae; genus Penicillium; species Penicillium concentricum. The sequence goes on from NW_026622755.1 coordinate 3,769,623, forward strand.
CGTTTTTGGCATATAGTTGAACAATTCGGCTGCACTGCCCACAATGGCCTTCAAGCATGGGCTGAGTGAACGCCTCGACGAGCTGCGCTTCCCATCCCCACGATCCCCGCCCTCGGAGTCTGCGTTCCCTGGGTACACTTCTCTGTCCCCGGGTCATTCGAACTTTGGATCGGGATTCTCGTCTCGCCCGGCTGGTGATGTTCGAGCAAACCTGCAACGTCGATTTACCACTGATTCGAGCAAGTTCTCGTCATGGAATTATCTGAATCCAAGCTCGGGATCTGGCTCGAGCCCTAGCTCTGGTTCGGGCCAGATGCAAGATCCATTGGATCTGTTGTCTTCGGTAAGATTGGAATCTCTTTTTTTGAGTTAGCCATTATCCCTATGCATTGAACCCACGTACCTGTCTTGTTCCCATTGAATTTTGGTTGGTGATGAATGAATGGACATGTATGAATTGGTGTCCTGAAAACCAGCCTCTGTAAGCTTCTTTGAAGGTGTCTGGAAGTTCCGTCAGTTTCTGGCATATCACTCCACCTGTGTGCACCTTCCAAGTTGATGAGACTGTCACCATTCGTCCATCACTATTCATCCATCACCATTCATCATTCTTATCTCCTTCATCCAATTGTCCCATTGTTTTCTATTTATCAGTTCCCTTTTCCATTTCGCTATTTAGGCTACTTGCCCAAATCATTGGCGTGATTGACACTATTCGTGCTTCAACTCCATCCATTCTGAGCCTATTCAGACTTGAAATCGGTTCTTGCCGGCTAGGCTGCAATCCGGTCCGGGTTGGTATAAAAACTGCAGACTGGCGCTTCCCCCTTTCTCTACTTTTCTGCTTCACAATATCTACGTTTGTTTCATCTCTTCAGGTCCGAACAAGTTCGCTGCCTGTGCTTCATTTGCCGTTGATTTCGCGTCACTTTTCCGTTGCCTTTTTTGACTTCACATCCTGTGTTCGGTTCGTGTTTCCTCATGCAAGCGATTGTTCCCAGGAGTCTATGAAGATATCTGTTTAAGTGTCTTTTGAGGTGTCTTCTCGGGCGTTTCTTGTGCAATTTTGATGACTTTTTTGATTGAGTCGTTGAGACTTACACCTGCTCTTACTTCGTTCAAACTGATATCTTTCCCAAACCTCCCCGAACCTTTTGCCTCAACCATTCATTCCGGGAATCATATCTGACCTTTTCAGCAGTTTGAGAAAAAGAGACAACACATCGAGTACATGCGTGAGCAGAAACGCCGGTTCGAAGAAGACATGAAAATGCTTGATCTTCAGCACGCTCGCGAGAAACTGGAAATGGACCAGCTCGCTCGGGACCTGGCTCAGGCTGGCATCTCTGGCCCAGTCAGTGAGCCAACCACCCCACCCGAGTACCGTGATACTACTGTGTCGAGTGCATTTAGCCGCCCTGCTCGTTTCTCCACCTCGAGTGTGACCTCTTCGCCCGGCTTCTTCAACGCATTTGCCCCTTCAAACTTGACTTCGCCCCAGGCTGCTTCCCAGTCCGCTCAGCCCTCGATTGATCGATTTGCCGGACACTCTGTCCCTGGTTCGCGCCGGAACTCCGAGAAGGACGACTTCCTTGCTGATCCTACTTCTCCCTTCCGATCGGGACCATCGTGAGTTGAAATCCTTTTTTTTACGTTGTATTGAGGCCTAGCTAATATTTTTTCTAGTGCTGCTCATCGATACTCGCTGCCCTCCGGCAATCCGAATGGCCAGTCTCATCGGTCTAGTATCTCCGGCTTGAATGGATCACGCCTTGACAGCTTCAACGTCCCCAAGTATCTTTTCCCCAGTGACGAAGACAAGCCTCATAGCCACCTGAGGGAGCTGGAACGGCTTTCGACTCCCGACATCAAGAGTTACATTAAGTTGACCGAGCCTGATGACAAATTTCCAACCCTGTCCCGTCGTGGCGACTCGAACATGTTGTCAGCAAACCCTGATGCCCATGATCTTGCCAACCCTCGTGCACCGGGCACCGATAATTACACCAATCACAGTCGCCATCGTTCTTCTCACCAAAGCATGCCCCAGAATATCCACAACTTTGGGCGCTTGGACCAGGTGGCAAGCCAGAATGAGGATCACAGCAACTCTGTGCACACCTCACGTCACGGTGCTCGTCGTTCTATGGGAAGCCAGATCTCCTTCCATGATGACCGCCATGATGAGACAGCAACCCCTGTTCCCTCGAGCCGGCCCACTGCTTTGCAGTCATCATACTCAACTAATGATCTGCCTACCATCAAGGGAAATGGAGTTGGCAATGCTATTACTCCACCCAAGACTTACAATGAACACATGCACCATCATAATACAAGCATGGGGCGCATTCCTCAGAATGGTGTGAATAACCAGGCTAAGACCGAGTTTGATGAGACCGAGTTCTATGGCAATCAATCGACTCTGCATGCGAGCGCTCCACCCTTTGGGCCTCAGCTCAGTTCGGCTGCACCTACCAACCACGTTCCTAGTTCGGCTGTTCAAATGGGGTTGCCATTCCAAGTCCCCGCAGTTCCTGCCTTCAATTATGGACTCCAGCCCTATGTCGGCCAAGCAACCCCTATCAACGGTCACATGCAAAACTTCGGAGGAGCTTCCGCCTACAACAATGCCTATCCCAGCTATGGTCCTGGGTTCCGCTTTAATGAACCTGCAGCCCGAGGCAGCATGGCCCAACGTCGCCAGGAGACTGATGCTACGCAGCTCACTCGTTTCGGCAACTACCCCTTGGAGCATTACAAGGGTGAGTTGTACAGTCTGTGCAAGGACCAGCATGGTTGCCGATACCTGCAGCGCAAGTTGGAGGAGCGTAACCCGGAGCATGTGCAGCTGATTTTCAGTGAGACTTACATGCATGTTATTGAGCTCATGACCGGTATGGAACATATAACACCTGCCCGTTAACCCTATTGTCATTACTAACCTTTCTCCTTCAATAGATCCATTCGGAAATTATCTTTGCCAGAAGTTGCTAGAATACTCCAATGACGAACAACGGACTGCTTTGATTGACAATGCTGCCCCTGAGTTGGTCAAGATTGCCCTGAATCAGCATGGAACACGTGCACTGCAGAAGATGATTGAATTCATCTCGACTCCTCAGCAGACTCAAACAGTCATCAATGCGTTGCAATATCATGTTGTTGACCTGGTGCAGGATTTGAACGGCAATCATGTTATTCAGAAATGCCTCAACCGCCTCACTCCCGAGGATGCCGAGTTCATTTATGAGGCTGTCGGAGGCAATTGTGTAGTTGTTGGTACTCACCGCCATGGATGTTGTGTCCTCCAACGTTGCATTGATCATGCTTCGGGTCATCAGAAGGCTCGTCTGATCTCGCAGATTACCTCGCACTCGTTCGCTTTGGTCCAGGATCCATTCGGAAATTATGTTGTGCAATACATTCTGGACCTTGCAGAGCCTAGCTTCACCAACCCGCTGTGTGCTACCTTTGGAGGCAATATCCCTCAGCTGTCCAAGCAAAAGTTCAGTTCCAACGTGATCGAGAAGTGCCTCCGCACTGCTGATAACTACATGAAGCGTGAGATGATTGATGAATTCCTCAGGGGCAATGAGCTTGAAAAGATGCTGCGTGATTCATTTGCGAACTATGTTGTTCAGACCGCCATGGACTTCTGTGATCTCGACACTCGCAACCGCATTGTCGAGGCTGTTCGTCCTATTCTTCCGTCTATCCGCCAGACTCCTCATGGTCGTCGTATTGCCGGCAAGATCATGGCTGCGGACACCAACAGCCGCAGCAACGGTAGCAGCGCTACTACGAGTGGCCAAGTCACCCCCAATGAGATAACCAGCAGTGCACAGATCCCCAAGACCTTGCTGCAGAAGCCATTTACATACCACCAACCTGGTACTCAGTCTTCAAGCTCATCCAGCGGATACAGCACCCAGACTTATGTACCTCAATCCTCCCAGAGCTCTGTCTCCAACACCCCTTCGGGTCAAAGTGACACCTCGTCCGTTTACACTGCTCCCACCTCTCAGCTGTCCGTGAAGCTTGGACCTCAGCAAATCCAGAATTACTTCTGATTGGGTTTGGGACACCCACATCAGTGCTTGTCTTTCACAACCCCAGTGTACTCATAGTGAGACGATGCGACGAAACTTTTTCAATTTTTTTTTTCACGATTTTACGGTTGCCTTTTACACTGTCATCGAACTGGGCCTACATCAATTGCACATGCCATGATCATTTATCCCATGATTTACCATTGCGTTTTACTGCATACACCTTTGAAGCAATGTACCATGATCATTGCATTTGGCCCATGTTGCATACTGCATACCTTTCATGAAGCGACCCATGCATGATGCAGACTTCGTTGGAACTATGTTCCTCTGCTCCCTTTGTTCCCCAACATGTATTTCTTGTTTTCCCCTTTGCCCTCTGGTTTCCCCCCCCAAGTGCCTTGCATGCCTAGGTCTTTGGGCTATCTGGCGACAGGTTTGGATTGTTCCTTGGAACTATCTGGTCTATCGCTGTGATTTGAGGACTTTTTTTTATTGCTTGTTTTCGCCTTTTTTTTTTCTTTTTCCCTTCCACATTGTGATTTTCAACTCTTATTTTTACCCATTCATCGTTGTACTTTTGCGCCTTGCTCTTTTCGAACTGCGTTTTGTGCTGTGCCCGTTATTTTACATTGGTTCATTGCACGCAAGCTGGGCGTGGATACAATGGCTCTGGAGCCTTATCCACTGATGACCTTGGTTACTTTCCGGTCAGCTTGCTGCTCAAGATTGATGATGGGTGCCATTTGGTCTTTGGGCCAGCTCTTCGTCGTCATGCATGATCCTGCACACACTTTTTGCATGTATTTTAGCAATGGAAAGCTGAATTAAGTTTTCATACAATTTTTCTCTATTTTCTATCCTTCGTAGATTTCCATATCTTTGTTTTCGTAATTTCTTTAGTTTTGGCGCCAAATTTGTAGCGCGACGCGTGATCACGTGCATCCCAAGGAAGCCGCCCTTCGGAGACTCAGCAAGATGCCGCAACTTGCTTTTGACAATTCAGTCTACGAGGTCCGAAACGAACTGATTGGGCCTCTCATGCTACCAAAAGAGGTTGCCAGCTCATTGAGCACACAATGGCCTTGTCGTGATGTTCAGATTCGGCAGTTAGCCAGTCTTTTAAGTGTGAGTTTATTATGCTAACAATAATTCCTGGCATTCATCAGTCATCCCCGGAGAAAGTGGCTGACCTCTAACGCTGTTTAATAGCCTCACGTTCCTAGCCCTCCAACATTGGTTGTCCATGGTATCTCTGCGACCTGCAAATCGACTATCCTTCGGGCCGTCCTCGCTACACTTGAAGTGCCGCATGCCATTGTCAGGAGCTCGGAATGCATTACGGGACGGCATCTCCTGACGAAAATCCTATGGAATACACTGGAGGCACTGGGCCAGAAGGAAGAATGGGAGAAAGCCGGCAAGGGAAGATGCGAGCACGTCAGTGGCCTTGCAGTCTTGCTCGAGGAGTGCCTGGCAGCGAGGCCCGTTGAGAACCAAGGCAAATTCGTGCTGGTCCTGGATGAGATTGACAGGCAAAGAGAGGCGCCACATACTCTGCTGTCAGCGCTGGCACGGCTAGGCGAGATCGTGAGTTCTGGCTTTGGATGACCTTTGCTGCGTGTAGAATGTGGCGGCTAACCCTATAATTTATAGATTCCGTCTCTGTGTGTGGTTCTGGTCCTCAGCTCGACTCCACGGCCATTGTTCCTCCAAAGCGCAGCGGTCCCGCACGTCAGTTTCCCTCCTTATACCCGCAAGGAGGCCATCCACATTGTTCTCAGTTCGAATGCGCCGCTCGTTGATGGGTTGCCCGATGAAACCTCCTCGCGGGTATACCCGTACTTTGTATCTACAGTCTACGACTCATTGGTGGGACCGACAGCAGGTTCCATACCGGACTTCAGGTCCATATGTGAGAGGTTGTGGCCTCGGTTTGTTGCGCCTGTAGTGAATGGCGAGACGCCCCCAGGCGGAAACGACGAGTGGGATTTCTCACGGCTGCTTGTCAAAAACCGAGCGATCTTCCGACACCAGGGCGAGTCTGCGCTGGTGCACCGCATTGTCCCCGACGAGACTCCTGCCAGCGTGAAGCGGGTCCCACTGGCAAAAACCGCTATGCCTTCGGCGCTCCCTTCACTGCCATACTTCTCGACTCTGATTCTCACGTCTGCATATCTCGCCTCGCACACGCCTCAACGACTGGACACAATCTTCTTCTCCAAATTCTCCTCATCATCCCTTTCAGCCCGGAACAAGCGTGCTCACCACCGCCGGCGTTTGAAAGTTCTCTCCCAAGCCCAGGCAGAAGAGAGACAAGCCGCAAACGACCCTTCAACCCCCAACAAGAAAGGAAAGCGAACCAAAACCCGTATCACCAAATCAACTCTCTCGTCCGCCTTCGCGACCTCCTCGGCCACCACTTCAGCCGTCGGAGGTGGCGCAGGCATCGCCGGCCCATCTACCATTCTCACCGCTCGTTCCTTCCCCCTAGAACGTCTCCTGGCTATCTACCACGCGATTGACCCGAACCCCCCAGAAACTCCACTTCGAGTTGCCGCCGTCGCAGACCGTATCTACGCTGAACTGGCAACGCTGCGACGCCTGCGGCTCGTCGTCCCCGCTGCTAGCCACAACGCTATGGCGACTAGCAGTGGGAATACCACTGCTGATGCGGGAGATAAGTGGTGTGTCAATGTCTCTGGTGACTGGATCGGTGAGTTGGCCAAGGGTATTGGTGTCGAGGTTGGTGAGTGGTTGGCTGGTGGTCTGGACTGATTCGATTTTTCTTGGTCCTTGTACTGGCAAATTGTTTTTGCGTTTATCGACGGGAGTTCCTGGCTTGTTGGCCCTGCATTGCATACTGGTTTTACTTGTGTTAGGTCAATTATACCCATGTTGTCATTTTACCTGATGCTTGTCTACATCCGTATGGCAGTAAAATGCTTGAATATCTCGTAGATTGTGGTCTTGCGTGTTGATACAAGGCCTATTAGGATCATGCTAGCCCTAGGATAGCTAATTCCTACTATGTATGTAGGGGAGTAGAGGTGCAAGTTATCCTGGAGATTCCACGTCGCTAACCATCCCGTGTACCTACCATAGTGCATGCTTGCATGCAGAAAATAATCACCATACAGCATAAATCTGCACGCTGCGTTCGAACGCCAACGCAGAATAAAGACTAGTCAAAATAAAATCACCAACACCTTTGACCATGCGCAGAATCCCCATACCAGAGAAGATGGAATGATGAAAAAAAAACCACCAGCACTAAAATTCCTCCCACTCCTACCAGGTCCATTGTTCAACTACTTCATCCGTGCCGACCAACAAACTCGGTCCATGCGGCCCCCGCCACTCCGAGGTATCATTCCCATACTCGAATCGCACACAGCTAGGTGGCGAGGAATATTGGTGCCCCGTGAGAGGCGAGGAAACCTGCAGTCCGGTCTGAAGAGAGTAGAGCTGGATTTTGCAGTCCTGGGAGGCTAAAGCGAGGTGTATGTTAGCACCAGATAAGATGAAAATCTGGTTATTTTGATGTTTAAGGGAAACATACGACTAGCCAGGAGACCCAGCTCGGTACTTAGGTCGAAGGTTGGGAACGGAAGTGAGGAGAATTCGTGAAAACTGAGATATGGCTTCGAGGATTGATGGCGTTTAAGCCCCTCTGGCGCGAAGCGGAGGTCGTACATTCGTAGCTGAGATGAATGTTAGCCAACACCGAACGCCATATCACGTAGGGGAGACAAGAGGGAAGAGTAGACAACGCTACATACCGAGCTAGGTCCCGCCGCCACGAGCCGGTGTTCATCCATCCTCTTCATGTCCATCACGGCATCGTTGTGTTGGAGGCGTGTGGCACTGCCACCACTGCGTAGGTCGTGGAGGAATATTTTGGAGTTTTTCTGTCCTGCTGCAATCAGGTCGGGTGACATCCATTCCACGGCATGCACGCTAGTTTTGCTCTGGTTGTTCTCCGAGCGTCTTCTGTTGCTCGTGGAAACCGCATTTCCCTTGAATGGCTTCTTCGATAGGCTCCAATGGCTGTTGGAACCCTCCAGGGTATGGAGCCCTTCTGAGGTTCCTATGGCGAAGTGGGCGCTTGATGATGTGGGCTGGGCTGCGGAGCACCAGAATGACATCGGGTAGTGGGGTCTGATCCGAATCGGATGAGAGACTAGACAGTCTTGGGTAAGCGCGATCCGGGGATAGTGATGAATATGGAATCATACAGGTTGGCCAGACATAGTTGCCGCCCTCGTCGGGCTCTGGGAGGAGATGCGCCGAAAGGAAGCAGTCACCTTGCGGCCCTTCGTTCATTGTTGCACTGGAGCTGTTAGCTGTGAGTCTATCAAATAGCTTTGTATGGAGACTTACAGTAGGTATCCTGACGAGCTCAAAGACATCGATCCTAACTAGAAGGTGTGTTAAACATGCCTTCAGCGGAAGGAAGTACCGGGACGAATGTGCTCACCCAGTACGGCTCTCTGAATAGAACCCGTTCCATGGTATGGTCATAGCTCCACTGTGACTCGTCAATGTCAGGAAAGCAGACCCTATCCTCTGGTTAGTATGTAATAATTCGACCATTGACAGCGGCAAGCTCATCAACTTACGAAACAGACGATTCATATCCGCGAGCCGAGCCTTGTCATGCATGTTAGACACGTATTGGGATAATAAAAGCCAATGAAACTCACCGGCAATCAATGTCCCTGAACGTGGGTTGCGCAAGACATGGCGGATACTGTACGAGTTAGGCCATGGCTCAAAACGATGGAGTTCTCCACGGTGCAGTTGGCTGGCTTGAATGCGAGCCTGCTGCTCTTGCCTGGCATTGGAGGAGAATAAACAGGCTCCAATCTCTCTTTGGACATTAACCAAAGGGTGCCTCAACGATGCGGCCTTTCTGATTGTCTCTTTATTCTCACGTTGTCTGAATCGTGTCTTGTTTTCACGTGTCTGTGATTGATTAGCCAATGTAATGATATACATAGGTCCCTTTACTGACTTTCAGCTCAGACCGCTTTCGTTTCACGGATTGCTGTGTATATTGTGCATTTGGAGATGCGACATGATTGGCTTGAATCTTGAAGTACTTCTTCTTCTCCTCATCTGTGATATTTGGTCAATATGAGTTGATCCAAAAGTCCATGTGTTCTAGCAAGGTATTTGAGCACTGCAAAGATACAATAGCAGCCCATGGGCTAGACAGTATGATACAGCCTGTGCGTGTGACTGGCACATAGCAGAACGCGCCTTTACGTACTGCTCTCGTGTACCTCGGCAGAGGGGAAGAAATGCATCACAACAAGACTTACCATAATAGAACCCTGGGATTTCACGAGCCATAGTTGTAGATGACACGCGATGTTGAAAAGGTAAGGATCAGGGAGAATGCACAAAGAGAGAGAAGAATCCAGCTATGTTCAAGTTATCGAAACGGTCATGAGACTTCCACTTTCGAGTGTCTAGCACAAACGAACAGCCATAGTGGATTTGACCTCAACACAGAGATAAGCACAAGCACAAAAACAATTCTATTTAATTAAGATGAGATGCAGGAGATCTCGAATCGATTTACATTGAACAGTTATCACCGCATTGAATCTGAAAGTTCGGGAGTGACGTGAGATTATGTAATATCCATGGTCAGATTCATGCCTCAGGCCACAATTTTGATACCTGCCCTAAAGGAACCGCACTCATCTATACGCGAATATGCATTGGGTTTTGCCTTCATATCAATGGTACCCTCTGATTGAACTAAATCGACTCAAAACTTATCCCAGATTGTGATTTGGTACATTCAATATCAAACATGTCAATCGATTCAATCAATTGAACGATCGCGCTTTCCAATTGCACTGAATACTGGGAAGTAAATAGATAGTCAATATACTCCCAGGTTGTACTCAGTTCCATTGCCAAATTGCCAAATTGCAATATTAGGCCACGGTTTTATAGGCAACGGAATCATTCGGATGCTTTGTCGCTTCTTCATCATCGAAGTTTTTCTTCATGTTGAATCTTCACGCGTTTGTCACTGGGCAACGCAGCCCTGGAGGCTCCGATAAGCCGATACGGTCGATAATTGCGTATCAGCTTATCGTTCACGGGTAAACCTCGGGAGACTCCTGCGGGGCATCTGGGCATGGACTTGGAAGTCCCTCCAGATCTGATCTCAGTCTCTTGTTGGCACTTTTGGATTCTAGGCCGCGATAGATATATTGCACCGTAGCCTGAAGATATTTCAGGCTCCGATACGCCAATATACCCTCTCCAATGTGCTTGAGCGGTATCGTGAGCCTCATGACCGTAGATTTGGTGGATTCCCATAGATGAACGAGCCCATTGTCGACAGTATTAGCTCATTTTCTATAGGAGAAAAGACGGTGTATATCGAACAAAGCGCAGGCAGGCGTCTGTAATGAGGGATGTCGTTGGCGCCTAGTCTCTCGAGGGTCGCTCCTTCGAGATAAATACTCGACTCTCGGCGTTTCGCTTTCTCGCTCCCGCAACTCTCGCGCGACATTCGCAACACTTCCTCTTCTCCCATCATCGTTAGCCATCACATCACTTAAAGCCAGAGCATAATCAATTCTTTCAGGTAAGTGTGTTCTCCGGCTGTGATTCTTTCATCTGTTGAAAGCCTGGTGTATTTCTCCCAAGGGCAGCATCAGCCCACTATGCCTTCCCATTTGTCTTATTTCCTATTTTGTTGTATCAGATCAATCATGTATCAACACAACCTCTTGTATGAACATGTGAATTGAATTTGTGTCTTGTTGTTTGACAGTTTGCTGATTTCTTTCAGCTTTTGCAGCCGTTTCGCCATCATGGCCAGGCCTAGGTCTGACGTGATGGATCCACGAAACGCGCCGCTCAGGAGTCATCCTCCGGACAGGCCTCCAACTCAAGACAACACCGAGGAGGAACGTTTGCATTCCGTTGTTCATCCGCCACGTGGAGCTGTGCCTCAAAGCGAGCAACGTAACCAATCTCTCAGTCCTTTCAAGCGACGAGACCATTCGGAGCTGCCTCGAATCCAGACCAGTAAGCTGGAAAAGTTCATTCCAAAGTCCTCGACTGGCCCGTTGGGTACTTCGGACTCGGACTTCAGCAGAGAGCGGACTTTGCTGTCCGAAGTGATTGACAGACAGCTGTTTGTCTCGAACGAAGCCACCATTCCCGGAGAGGAGCATCGGGACGACAGTCATTCCCAGCACGATGGATCCCTGAATGAGAAAGATAAGGAGGCGTATCGAAAGTTTCGTGAAAGCCTGAGCAGCCTGGATGATTCTTCCAGTGACCAGGAAGACCAAGGTGAACGGTGTGATAGTTTGATGGCCGAAAAGAAAGACCAAGTTAGACTGTTTCGTTCCAGTCTGCTTGCTGGTGCCAAGGTCCAGGAAGATCGACGCGGCCGCGCCAGACGCCGTCTGACCCCCCGGACCATTGTCAAGTCGGTCCCAACGTGGCTTCCGGATCCGAAACGCATGCTTCCACCGCCAGCGAGAGCAAAGACTGCGTCCTTGGGGTTCAAGAAAATGACAGCCTTTCTCCCCCCGAGACGCTGAACCCCATTACCTCTTCCGAGGAAGACACCGAAGAATCTCTGGATTGCCTCATTGAAGATCTGCATGCGGAAGACGGAAACCACCCTGATGTGGATGAAATCACCATCCGGGGTGAGGAAACTTGCCAAATTCCTGCTGATATGGTAAACACCAACATCAACGAGGGTCTCAGTGAGGCAGAGGTGGTGCTTCGGCGCAAGAAGTATGGCTGGAATCGTATGAAGGAACAGAAACGAAACCACTTCCTGAATTTTATTGCCTTTTTCAATGGCCCGGTCCAGTGGGTCATGGAGGTAAGCACGCTCATTCACCATTAACCACTGTAGTTTGATTGGAAAAAGCATGTGCTGACAATATTTTCTCAAAACTCCAGATTGCCATCTTGCTAGCCGCCGGCTTGCACGATTGGATCGATCTCGGAATAATCTGTGCTCTGCTCCTATTGAACGCCGGGGTCGGATTTGCCCAGGAGTATCAGGCGGGCAACATTGTCGACAGCCTCAAGGAAACTCTTGCCCTGAGAGCTCGGGTCGTTCGCAACGGTGTCATCGTGGAGATAAGTGCTGAAGAGGTCGTCATTGGGGATATCATTCACCTGCAAGATGTGAGTTCATGGCAATTTGAGTGGGGGAAAAGAGGAAAAACGTTGAACCTAATATTCGTTTTAGGGCACAATCATTGCGGCAGACGGTAGACTGATAGGTGACGGAGCCTATATTCAGGTCGATCAGTCTGGAATAACGGGTGAATCTCTCGCCGTGGATAAGCATAAAGGGGATCTTGTCTTTGCTTCCTCAGCTGTCAAACGTGGGACTGGGGTCATGGTTGTGACTGCCATTGGTGATCATACCCTTGTCGGAAATGCAGCCGTCCTGGTTAGCAAGGCTGGCAATACCACTGGCCACTTCACCCGCGTCCTGCGCGAAATGGCCCGTGTTCTTCTGATTCTGGTGCTTTTCACCCTCCTTGTTGTCTGGATCAGCAGTTATTATCGCTCGAACCCGATTGTCCAGATACTCGAGTTCACACTTGCACTCACCGTCGTCGGAGTCCCCGTCGGTCTTCCCGTTGTTGTCACCACAACCATGGCTGTCGGTGCAGCTTATATGGCAAGACAACAGGCCATCGTGCAAAACCTCTCGGCCATTGAGTCCTTGGCTGGAGTGGAGGTCCTCTGTTCGGACAAAACGGGAACACTCACGCGTAACAGACTGACATTGGGAGATCCATACATAGCCCCTGGAATGGACGCAGAACAACTTATGCTGACTGCCTGCCTTGCGGCCACTCGAAAAAAGGCGGGATCGATGCTATCGACAAGGTGTTCATCAAGGGTCTCCGCGACTATCCCTTGGCCAAATCTCAAATTGTTTCGTACAAGACTCTTGAGTTCGTTCCGTTTGATCCGGTGTCAAAGAAAGTGACTGCATATGTGCAAGCCCTGGATGGTGAGAAGGTCACCTGTATGAAGGGTGCTCCTCTGACTATTCTGAGAATAGTGGCGAAGGAAACTGCTCTGTGCAGGCAGTTTACCGCGGAATTCGAGGCAAAGGTCAATGAGTTTGCCAGCCGAGGATACCGTGCACTGGGAGTTGCCCGCAAGCGCCAAGGACGTCCCTGGGATATTCTGGGAATCATGCCATGCTTGGATCCCCCACGCCACGATACTGCTAAGACAATTTCCGAAGCCCAAGACCTGGGACTCTCCATCAAGATGCTCACTGGAGATGCGGTAGCCATTGCACGCGAAACGGCGCGTAGACTCGGTCTCGGCACCAATATCTACAACGCTGAACGACTCGGTGTCACTGGCGCTGGCTCTATGTCTGGCTCGGAGGTGAACGATTTTGTCGAGGCCGCTGACGGCTTTGCAGAAGTGTACCCCCAGCACAAGTACAATGTGGTAGAGATTCTCCAGCGACGCGGCTATCTGGTGGCAATGACCGGTGACGGTGTGAACGACGCTCCTTCTCTGAAGAAGGCAAACACGGGTATTGCGGTGGAGGGCGCATCCGATGCGGCCCGCTCTGCTGCTGATATTGTCTTCTTGGCACCTGGCCTGTCTGCCATTATCGAGGCGATCAAGATCGCTCGCCGGATTTTCCACCGCATGTACTCATACGTTGTGTTCCGAATTAGCCTGTCCATCCACCTGGAACTCTTCCTCGGACTCTGGATGGTGATCAAGAATGAGACTCTCGATCTCCGCCTGGTTGTTCTCCTCGCCATCTTTGCTGACATTGCGACCTTGGCCATTGCTTATGACAATGCTTCGTATTCTCAGTCCCCCGTCAAATGGAACCAGCCAAGACTCTGGGGAGAGTCAATTGCCCTAGGGTTCATTCTTGCAGCCGGTACCTGGGTGACATTGGGCACCATGCTGTTGCAAGGCGAGGATGGAGGTGTGATCGAAGGCTGGGGCTCACGAGATGAGGTCTTATTCCTTGAGATTGCTCTGACCCAGAGCTGGTTGATTCTGATAACTCGTGTCAGTGGATCTGAATCTGGGTCGTTCTGGGCCAACTTTCCATCGGTTTATCTTATCGCTGCGGTGCTTTCTGTCAACCTGACCGCAACCTTGATGGCTGCTTATGGTGCCTTTGGCGAAGCCACCTCCTGGTTGACTGTCCTCCGTGTGTGGATTCTCTCCTTTGGGGTGACATGTGTGAACGCACTGGCTTACGTCGTGATGCATAACTCGCAACGGTTCGACAACCTTATGCACGGTAAAGGTCCTCGTAAGAGAGACAGAGAGCGCTCCTGGGAAGACTTCGGTAAGTTAGCGGAGACTTAATCCTTACTCGCATCTTTGGCATGGGAAACTAACCGATCATAGGTCTTGACATGCAGCGAATGGCCAAACAGCATGAGAAGCACGAGAAGAGCAGCTAGGGGTGGTTCGAAACTTCGAATGCTCCCATTGCTGCTAGTGAATGACGATGAATTGAGATGAATTGATGATGACAAATGGTACCATGCTTCTAATGGATGCATTTTCATGATCTTACGATATCGAGGAGGAAATGGGAATGGAATGGGGACAATGTCTTGTTTCACATAGGCGACCCCCGAGGTCATGCCTGGTCGTTCTATTATTATCGGACGCGAATTGTGATTAACAGACCTAATTTTTACCACAGATTTTCTTGATTCCTTTCCTGCTATTGTATGTTTTCTGCTGAGTTTCTGACATAGTAACACTTTTGGACTGGTGATTGTGGCGGTGGCCACAATACCTCGAAGCCTGGACTGAACTAGCCGACAATTATTCTGGAGCAAGCGGCACTTTGAACACAATCGAGTATTCGTCGCGGCCTTGGCAGGCAGCGCAGCGGCATCAAGTCAGTGTCCCTATTTGGCGGGCAGTGACCCGAGTATTGGAACTCGACAGGAACAGAGAATTGACACTTTGTAGGCAACGACCCGCCGAAATACAGATATAGCAAGAGCTTACCCAGGATTGCTTACAAGCTCCTGCGGAACAGAGGAAATGAATGGTCTACAACCAGCACGCAGCCTTGGAAATCTGTATACGGGCAGCGATGCGCAGACTAACGCCTAAAGTCTAGGTAAAGCTAAGCTTCCAGGATTGAAAATTCCAGGGCCTTTCAGCCTTGCCCTAAAAATACCGGGCTGAGCTGGATATGAGCTTTGTGCAGCATGCCAAACTTCCTGTAATGCCATGTGCGTGATGGAATGAAATAGGCATGTATCTAGGAGGACCTGGGCCTCAGCTGATACATGCTCACTTATTCCCAGCTCTTTCCATTACTCTTTTCCCAAGAGTTCACTTGCGGGTGAGAAACCCTGAAGAAGCGGTCTAGTATGTGACTCTAACGAGCATGACAGAATTGGACACGCCGGCATCGGTGGGTTTGCTACTGGTGATGTTGATAATGAGAACAGGTACAAGATAAGATGCTTGAAGTTACTAATATCCAGGTGTTCTATGATATATACGCAGGAATTCGACAGGAATTTGTAGACTTACACAGCAGAGAACTTATTGCCCATGAAACAGATCAACCGTGGATATTCGTTGGGAGAAATAATATGACCAATCGGCTTCGATGTCTGTCGCCGCAAAATCCAAGGCTTTTAACTGGAGAGTCTTTTCCAAACAGCCTAGGAAGAATGTCCTGGCAGTGGTCGTTTGGTCTTGGCTGCATAAATAAGTATCAGAATGCCATGTCCCCTCCCGCCCCCGTCAGAGTTATAACAGCGGTGACACTACTAAAAAGAAAAAGCAGTCTTGTCCGCCTCAAGAAGAAACGTCCCTTATGCGTTTATCTTCAATATCTAGCTTGTAACATTGGAAGTATACAAGTAGCTTGCTCTTTGACACAATATTCAGACCAAGTTTGATAATTCACACAAAAAGAATTTTGAATTTGAAAAGACGGAAAGAAATACTTGCACATTATGCACTCTGTCTTAGATAATCTACACCTACATCCATGGATAAGCACTAAGATGACCTCTCAACAGCATCAACAACCGGGACCCCCGATTTTACAGTGACCAAGCTAGAATTGATCTCCCCCTCCACACTCTGGCCACTCCGGCTTTCGGATTGACGATCATTGACCGAGCCCTCATTCTCACCCTTGATATCGATATCTCTCGCTTCGGCGTCTGCCTCCATTTGGAAGCGCTTTTGTCGGCGGTACATCCGCCAGAAGACAAGACTACCATGGATCTGAGCCGTAGAGAACGCCACATGCAGGATTGGCGTGACAATCTTGAAGGCCAGCCGCCACCGGTCCCACGTGCTTGCAAACAGCCACATTGTCACCACGGTCTCGGCGGCTGTCCCCAATGCGGTTGAGAAACAGGAGAAGAGGAAAACATTGCTGAGAAACCGGTGGCGGTTGGGGAAGATCCGGTAGAGGACTATAGCCACGTGGGGGAATAACTCGAACACAGCGTCGAATGCACCTAACCCCGATTTTATTAGTATTTTTGTTTTTCGTTTTGGCGCTAGATCACAGCCCCATATACTTACCCCAGACAGTACAGAGGACGAACTCGATGTATGAATCAGGCTCGCGCAACGGTCGCAGACTGATCGCTATGGCCGCTTGTCCAATGAAGATTGTCCCAATATGATGCATCACGGCCACGGGTGACAACTTCACACGGTAGATCAACTCAAAAATGTATATACCGATCAACATTTGGGATACAACAATCATAATATCTCCCAATGTCACCACTGAGCCATGGACGAAGGGTGTGTTGAATGACGGGCCTTTGCAGAAAGCGATACTGACAAAGGGGTATGCGGCAACAATCAAAATGATGAGCTTGGTGACACCGGCGATGTGATGATTTATGAAACCTCGGCGATTTAGTTCGCTCATCTGTGTATAGATAGAGCCATACAAACGACGAATAAGAAATCCTTCGAGGACGTAGAAGCGAACGAGGAAGATTATGACTAGCACGATGGAGATGATCAAGGCTGAAAATGGTGCCAAAGTGGAAATTGGTCCTAGTGATTTTGTACCTAGGGGAACTGGGTGAGGATGCCGTGCAAGAAGCTCCATGGTTTGATAAGTGAATGTATTCGAAAGTGATAAAAAGTGCGATGAGGATGCTTAAGAAAGTAATGAATGAATGAAGCTTGCGAGGCGCGTTCTTTGTGGCATGCACCAAGTAGTGTGTGAGATCAAAGGGTGAGGAAAGAGAAAGACGGGGCAACTACTTCGGGGCCCCCATGCCCGTAGACAGTAGGCATCCCCCATAGACACGGCACCGCCTCCGACTCTCAAAGTTTGGCCTCAGCCCCACAGAATATAAGTTATATAAGTTACACCAATTTCTGCCTTACTGCCTTTTTTGTCTCACATTGAAAGATATTTTATATAGGAATTGAACTAGATAATAGAATATGAGTCTGTTTGAGTAAGCATATAAAAATCAAACCCAATGAAATATGAAATATTAAAGCCCAAAGCCAAGCTTTGCACGCAACTGTAGCAAAGGCTTAAATAGTGGAGACTACAGCTGATTGGCTCTTTTCAGGTTCCTAATTAGCCTCGGTTACTATAACCTCAGCCCTATTTAGGCAACAGAATAATTAATAGGGTTGCCTGCTCGACCGAGAATAGATGATTATATTTACGGAATATCAGGTGAAAGGGGAAATTAAGTTGCCTGGAAGATTTCAAACTCTGGAAACTTTCCGGGGAAAACTCAATCCGCAATTATCTAAAATGATATTTTCCTTGGAACTGACTCGGCTTTGGGATTCTCACATCTAAGGAGATCTGAGAAGATGTCTGAGAAGACATCTAAAACGACTATTCTTGTATACTATCTCCAGAGTTCTTGCAGGCTCTTACAGATTTACAAAGTCTGAAGAGTGCCAACAATACCTATCTCTAAATGTACCATTCCCCCATCTCAATACTGCCCAGAGGTAACGCAGGAAATCCAATGACCCTTCTTTCATAGTTGTCCATGCACTAATGCAAAGCATGTAAAAGTCTTCCTCGCTAGGTCTTCGAAAATGAAGCTACAATTCATAAAGTGGGCCCTCCGTAATAACAGAGAATACCATATACAGTAAAACTTCAGACAAAGAAGTCTGCGTTAGCTCACCACCGGCCTCGGGGCACCTTGACTTTCCGAATCCAAAATAATGGCACGACAGTTCGAATACAATAAGGAGAGTTAGAAATCCCTTCTCTTTGAAGGTAAGGTAGTAGAGGAAACACAAGCTATATGAATATTCGTTGTTCTACCTAGATCCGCCTAATCGCCAACTCTCTAGGGCTTCCCCACACGTTACATATTAACTAACTAATCTCAGAGTCCGAGCCTTAGAATCCAGGGGTTCGACGGCAAGATCCGTGGAATATCCGCACTTCTGAGACATTGATTTTGTGTTTAAAGCCCATGTGGTAAGTTAAAGGTCCAGGATTGGTCTGTAGATTCTAGGGCTTGAACAATAAAGTTTTTGAAATTTCTAAAGTCAGAAATAAATTCCTATGAGGGTATTGGTATGTTAGACGATCAAAATAATATTAGGCAAGGCTTTTATGAACCTGACACGTCAACATTCTCAGCATATAGGTAAGCTAGTTGTCATATTCATATATAGAAAGACGATTCTGATCTTTCGAACGTATACCTCCATTGATACTTCACGAATACGATATCCACTATACCGGCTAATACTATTGTGTTGTTATCGGCCTCATGAACCCTTCCACGATCAAAGTGGTTGCTTGGGATATTGGAGATCCAAACTCAGAAGAAGCGTCTGACTTATTTTCTCGTGAACTCCTGAGTATACTGAAGGCCAAGATTCAGAAAAGGCTTTCTGATAAGATTCGTCCAAGATCCCTCGCCTTTACTCGTGAACACGGCCCGTGGGGTACAATTAGGTATGTTCCTGTCCCATAATGGTTTATGTGGGAGGTTAGCACATACGAAAGCGATTAGTCAATATGAGATATTAAGATGATTTAGTAGCCCTCCAAACCCATTCTTTGGTGTGATAAATGGGTTGTAACGCCGAAATATAGGCGAACATGCTTGACTACTCCAGGGTATGAAGGAATGGAAGAACGCGAAGAGGCGATGCAAATTCATCATGTAAAAATGATTGTATCTCACGAATGCGACGCCCCAGAAAATTCCCAGTTGAACCGCAAAATGAAAGGCATTTTGACAGTTTTTTTTACAACCGTGTATACCAACCGGGTTTCGAGGATGAAACAGTTTCCAGTGAGTGTTATAGAAATTCAATAGCGGTTACTAGCACTAGCTTATCTCTGAACTGATCCTATATATCTCCAAATATAGATCTCGTCAACTACGCATCATCGAAGCAGTTTTTGATTTGCCTCACCAAAAGCTCATCTTGGAATTCACGCCGACTTACAGCTTTTTGAAACGGAAGGAGGCTCCTTGGGACATTTTCTTTTTTATGCACGAAAGCTCGCCACGTACGGTGAAGGATCCTCTAGAGAAATTATCCATAGTTCCTAGCAATATGGATGAAAAGGAATACTTATTTAAAGCCTAATAAACTAACAGATCTTTTGCTATCATCTTCAAATCATCGCGCGAGATAAAGGAATGTATATACCTTTAGGTTTAGGGGCGACGCTTATCGCAGTGCACAGCGACCAGGGACTCTGGTCCTGTTGGCGTTCATTGCCAGTAGAGAATTGGCCATCTACGTGGGATTCCAGTTTATTATACAATACTTAATTGAATAAGTAATTCTAGTCATATAGATATTATGTGTCAAAAAGCCGCTTTGCGCCCATTCTACGGTTTGCAATCAATTGCCATATAAAGTCATATCAAAAGACATCAGTGGCATTGTTATTATAAAGTTTGTAATAAACAACTTGATATTCACATTATTCAAGCCCTAACTCGTCACCTAAGTAAAGAGGTCATCATATATGCAACGCTTGACCAACTCACTATGAATATATAGAAACCTATCATGTATAATAATTGAAGTATAATGTGTTGGAAATTACTGCGACGGGAATCAAAGCGGTGAAAACTTGAAGCCAATAGTTATGGGCTTTGCGGAGGTCTACTCTGTACTATTGTCGCGCTTTCCTCGCCTCGTTCTCGGTCGCGGGCCGCCGATACACGCGAAACGACATCCCGAGGAATTCATTTAAGTCATCTTTCAAACTCCGATTGGTTACTGGTGCGAGAGTTATGCTTGACTAGTGTGATGTTGCCCGTTTGGCAGGGATATTTTTGCTGAATCGGCCTAACTGACAGTCCTGGAGCCAATCAACGTTGACTAAGGCTGAATAATACACCGAACTGCTTAAAGTTGTCCCAAAGCCCTAAAAATATCATTTAGATCATGTATCATATTGTCAGGAGTTGATTTTGATGTCTCATTGAATACAAAAAGAAGCATTGCCCTACCCTGGGCCTCAAGTTTCAATCATCAACCTGCACAGTGTTTAAATGACATTTTGTGTTCTCTAACAATGTCTGAAACAAGTGGAAACGAGAAAGTCGACAGTGAGCCTATCTTGTCAGGCGAGACCTCTACCAAAGATGAATATCCCACAGGGTTGACCCTATGGCTCCTTGTTGGGTCGGTCATGATGGCAGTCTTTTTGATCGCTCTAGACCAGGTAAGTACTCTTATAACTTCTTATCTCTACTTACTAGTTTCTAACATTGGATAGACCATCGTCGGCACTGCCATTCCAAAAATCACTGATGAATTCCATGGGCTTTCAGAGGTCTCTTGGTATGGATCAGCATACTTTATGTGTCTTGGCGGTTTCCAATCCTCCTGGGGCAAAGCATACAAATATTTCCCCTTGAAGTCAACCTTCCTCCTGACCCTCTTCCTATTCGAACTTGGAAGTCTCATCTGTGGTGTCGCACCAAACTCCAATGCTCTAATCGTTGGCCGAGCCATCTCCGGCGTCGGCGGCGCTGGAATCGCGACCGGGGGAACTACTATTATTGCCTTTTGTGCTGAACCGAGAAAACGACCGACTCTCATGGGACTAATTGGAATCACCTATGCTGTCGCTGCCGTAGCGGGTCCACTTCTTGGTGGTGTTTTTTCGGACAAAGTAACCTGGCGCTGGTGTTTCTATATCAATCTTCCAATCGGAGGTGTGGTCGCGGTCATCATCTTGTTCTTTTTCCACCTTCCAAGTGCTGTCAAGATTCAGAAAGCTACTTGGAAGGAGAAGTTCTTACAGATCGATCCAGTGGGCATTGTCCTTGCAATGGCCTGCATTATTTGCTTCATCCTCGCGTTGCAGTACGCGGGAACTACGTACGCCTGGAGAAGCAGCGAGGTGATAGGCCTCCTTGTTGGCTTTGTCGCAATTGCCTTGACTATGGTTGTCTGGGAATCCTACCAGGGTGAATACGCAATGCTAGTGCCGAGACTACTGAAGCAGCGCGCTCTCTGGGCCGCGTCGCTCTACCAGTTCTTCTTCGCTGGCTCGTTTTTTTTGCTTCTTTACTATCTCCCTCAATACTTCCAGAGTGTCAAGGGAGCCGATCCCATTCAATCCGGTGTGGATAATCTACCCATGGTAATTGCTATCGGGATTTTCGTTCTCGCTGGTGGCATCGCTGTCACTATCACTGGTCGTCCAACGCCATTTATGGCTCTAGGCGCGGCCGTTGCGACAGTCGCGAGCGGTCTCTTCTACTCAATGAATACCCATACCTCTATCGGAAAGTGGATTGGATACCAAATTCTCGCAGGAGCAGCCATCGCGTTTCCCTATCAGAACTGCCTCAATATTGCTCACGCAAAGGTCGATGCTGAAGACATCTCCACCGTCACTGCAATTCTTTATTGTAAGATATTACTTGAATTTCCATGGCCAGTTATACCCACTATCATGCAAAGCTAACATAAGCGCAGTCTTCCAAACACTTGGGGGTGCATTTAGCATCTCAGCTGCCCAATCGGCATTTGTCAACAGGCTCATCGCTACTTTGCCCTTGACTGCCCCTGGAGTCGATCCGCTGGCCGTTTACGCTACAGGTTCCACAGAGCTTCGAACTGTGTTCCCTGCGGAAGAAATCCCGGGTATCATACTTGCGTATATGCAAGGTATCAAGGCCGCGTTCGCTGTTTCCATCGCAATGTTTGGAACTGCTTTCGTACTGAGCTTGATTCTTCCCTGGAAGAAGATCCACAGCGACGGAAAGGAGAATATTGTTACCATGGCTTAATTAGTACAAACATATAGCCAGATAGTGCATGGTGATTCAAGGGCTACTATTTCCCGAGTACTATATAACCCCCCCCCCAATCTAATGTCTGAGGAACAGTAGATATAGATGTTCATTTAATAGCTGTTCAAGCATTATATTATTCAATATCTCTTAAAGCAGACCTTCAATATCTGTGAAATATCTTCAAAGTATAGAAATATATATTTAGAGAATTATCTAGTCCTTTCTGATACTCCGAGTTTTCTTAGCTCCAAGATTCAAATTGTATTTGACAACCCCTCGCATTGCCCCGCATAAACATCTACACCAACATTCACTTCTAAATTGCGCGAACCCTCGAAGACAAGAGATCTCTGCTTTAGAGACTCTTTGACTTATATTTTCAATCATTGGTCATGCCGCGCCAAACGGTGGAAACACCCATACGTCACTCATGCGACCGTTGCCATAGTCAGAAGCTGCGATGTACACGTACCGGCATCGAAAATACAGGTGCATGCATACGCTGCCAGCGCAAACATGTACAATGTATCTATAGCTTCGCCCTACCCGAGGGCCGACCAAGCGTGTACGAGCCTATCGATGCAGATCATGATCCACCGTCAACTCCACTTCCACCGTTAACTTCACCTCCACCCGCATCTCCCAGGGCGATACAATCTCAATATACTGATGTGCGAAGTATTATTAGTGAAGCTAGCAGTAGCGGATCTGATTATGATGTCGTCATTGGGCAACTTTCCCAACTCAGCATTCGTCTCTCGAGATTGTGTCGCTTAGCCGAAGAGCTCGCGAGCCCATCACGATCTTCAATTCAACCTGGACATGAACGAGTTTGTGTCAGTAGTGAGCCACTCATAGATGCTACTGCTTTTGATTCGGTTGCCTTGTGGCTTGCCCACGGCTCTACTGGCTTCAGTTCATTCGAGTCGACACGATCTCCAAATGGTCAACCAACACAGGAGCCCGATATCAAAACGCCTGGTGGTATGCTTTACTATCTCTTCTCGGCTTCGCAGTTTATGTTAGAAATCCTAGGAGATCTACACCCGAATGTTGGAGCTATGTTCACGACCACTATACCATCGCCGATGGAATTCAATCCATTCGACAACGTCATCTGTCATCTCTCTATCGGCTGTTATTCCTCACTCATGAATATTTATATCTCAGTATTAGATATTCTCGAGCATGATGCAAAACTAAGCAATCAGGCGGATAGGGCAGTACTGGGTGATATTCAGCTCGTCTCTATTGTGCAGATATGCTCTTACCTCATCGAGCGACAGAACCAAGCGATTGGTTTATACCTATCCGCTGAAAGCTCTACTGTCTCGCCATGGCAAGATCTGATGGCCAAATCAAATAGACCTGTCTTACAATCCCCCGATACTGCTACAAGAGAGGACATGAGGTGCTTGGAAATGGAACTCCAGCAGCGACTCTCGCGACTACAGCAAATTCTGTGTTTTTGACCTCTGAGGCGTGCGATATAGAATATATTTGAAGGAAACCTAACCTGTTAAATTCCATCGTGTTGAGAATTCTAGTTCATCCTCAGTAATTGACATGGAATTCAACCCTAATTGGGCCTCTTGACTCCCATCAACCTTCTTTTCCAACCTCACAAGGTTCCAAGGTCCCAAGTAACGGTAGTCTATTGAGCAGTCTTTTGAGCAGTCTTCTCAGATACTCTTTGGATGTATTCTAAATATTGCTTCCTTGTAGCTAGGAGGATAAGAAGATTAACCACAAAATGTAGAATATAGGCGGTGTAAAGGTACATGAATGTGGAAACAAACATTTCGAGTCACAGCAATGCCCACATTTATCTTCGCTCATTTTCTTTTTCAACAGCTCGAGATATTGGAAGCTCCAAATATTACCATACAATCGTACTATGCGCGAGAATACAGATGACACTGTTATTTTCTGCTATGCCACATTCAATATTGATGCTCTTTGCAGCTTGGCGACTGCATCCCGGAACGAGATACACTGTTCTTGCGACTCAAGTCAACAGCCGATGAGTGGTAGTTTCGATTGGGCAGTAACTGTCCAATTTGAGGATGGTGTTAAGTGGATCATGCGGTCACCTAGATCTGGCTACGGTCAATTTCCGAGTGAATTGAGCGGGAAACTCCTTGCGAGTGAGGCCGCAACCCTAAAGTACCTCAGACAGGCTACGGATATTCCCATCACAGAGGTTTACTCATACAGGTAGAATCATATAATAGAAATGTTTTGATATATCCACTAATATTCAAACAGTGCCTCCTCTAATCATCCAATTGGCGTTCCCTATATCCTGATGAGCAAGGCGCAAGGATGGCCTCTGCAAAATGTTTGGACAATCAATTCCTCAGTAGACCGTCTAAGTCTAACCGACAAAGCGAAAATAATGTTCCAATTAGGCCAAATTACATGGAAACTTGCTCAAGTTCGTTTCGATCGCATTGGCTCGCTTTTCGAAGAAAACAACAATATCGAGATAGGAGAATGTATGTCCCGGGGCCATATTCTCCACGAACGTTATTCTTTAGATGAACTTCCTCGTGGACCTTTTACGACAGAATCTGAGTTTTACAATAGTCTCAGAGGTGCCATGACACAGCATGCAGAGTGTCTACGTCTTACGCCCCACTGTTTCATTGCTCCCATACCTTCTCGC
Organism: Penicillium concentricum; assembly: GCF_028827145.1. NCBI lineage: Eukaryota > Fungi > Ascomycota > Eurotiomycetes > Eurotiales > Aspergillaceae > Penicillium > Penicillium concentricum. The sequence continues at coordinate 3,794,642 of NW_026622755.1, forward strand.
GAGGACTACGAAAATGATGCTGCACATCGGGATGCCTCTGATCTTTGGAACGGCTTTGTGGCTATTGGGGACAAGCTTGATTCCGCAGAGAATCGGTTGGATTACATCCTTGCCGCGGATGCTCTCCAAGATCTCATTGTCCAACGGACAAGTGGCTACCTAACACACACTTTACCGAATCCGTTTCCTCTCCATCACCCCGATCTAAGCGTCAACGATATTTTTGTTGACGATGATTTCAACATCACATCGATAATCGATTGGTCATTTTGTTCTTCAGTCCCGCTTGCGATCCTACTGGCTCCTCCTGGGCTCCCTCAATCCCGAGATTCACTCAGCAAGGATCTTATCAAGGTCTTTAGAGAGGGATATAAGGAGGCTTCCCGCCCAAATTGTGATAAAGAAAGGCGGTTTCTTTCTTCCAATGCAATCGCTATTCTCGAGGATAGCGAGTTCTCCTGGTGTCTTATCAGACTTCTTACCTTTGTTACGACCGATGATTTGCGTCTTTTCCACACCCTCTGGAATACAGTCCATCCTGACTACGATCTTGAGACTTTTATCACCTCGCAGAGACAATTACCCCATTATGTAAGACTATATGAAGAGATGCAGGCGGAGGACCAACCTATCTCTAAGACCCGCAGATCGGAGAAAGATTATTTTGGAAATGCCATCGATTTCACTGTGGCACAAAATCTCACGGTGGTATCTAATTGGGGGTTTCGCTTTAAACCGCATTTGAATCGTTTTCCAAATGCGAACATGTTCATTGGAAATTCAAAACTATGGACATGGGTCTTGAAAGCCAAAGAGCAGCGCGATTTATGATCACACTCATGGGACACAGACAGCATTAGAAGTTAACGTGGGTTCTGAGCCGAATGGTACAAAGTAACTAACCTCAACTACGAGATGGAGCTTGCTGTTTACTTTGCTTTTGTGAGCTGTCTGAATCGTGTATTCATCAAGGTCTGGGTTGGCCTGGAATCCGATGTGTACGTATGCTTGTAGATACGCCAAGAGAGATGAAAATATTTAACTCGATTATGAATTATTGTAAACTACACTACACAGGCAAAGACAACAAACACAACACACCAAAATCCTCAGTTCCGAGCCAATGACATTGGGCAAGGAGCTGGATCCATAGGAGACCAATGTGGTCGCAACATAAGGAAAGAAAATGAAAGGAAACGATATACACAGCGCTGGAGAAACGGAGGGAAACATCGATGCAAAGGAGGCCACTGAGAGATTGGTCATCAGATCCAGGGCTTCCATGGAATGAGAGACATAGGCGCAGAAACAAGAAGTATGTAAGAGATATGTGCAGTGAGAAGAAGGGAGGGTGTCATAATCAAGTTTTCGAAGTCAAGTGGTCCGCAGCCTGGTCTTCAGTTAGTATGAGTGCTAAACCTAATGCGGAAGAGAGCCTACCTTATCAAGGTTGTAATCGTACTTCTCCAAGGCATCCAAGGACTCATCCCTTGTGAAGCCCATGCCGGTCAGTCGCTGAAGGATGAGGTCATCTTCGCCAGTGTCATTTTTCAGAGCCCATCCAGGCTGCTTGGATTTCGCTCCGTTCGAGTCTTCGCCGGCGTCGGGCTTGGAGTTCCCAAGAGGCGCAAAGAGAGCGTCCCATTCATGCGAAGCCGGCTTTGGCTCTCCCTCGTTGGGCGATCCAACAGGCGGGGCGGCGGATGCATGGACGTTGTTGTCGAAAGCGAAGAACTGGGAGGAGCTGGTTTGGCTAGCATCGGCACCGGAGACAGCCTGCTGTTTTTGGGACGGGGAGTCGAAAGAGAAATCAAAGTCGGTCGTGTTCTTGGCTTCGTGACTCAGCGGCTCGTCGTCGTCATCGTCATCTGCTTCAACGGCGGGTGCAAGGTTCATTCCTGCGAAGGCTGCCTCAAAGTCCGGTCCTCCCACCTTCGCTCCACCGGGTGGGATTGCAGCATCCGACACAGAATCCCGTTGGGTCTCGTTGCTTACGACTGGCGCCCCAGTGGTGTGCTCCACAGAATGAGGCGCATCCGGTCCCACGGTGGGATCAATGCGCTCGGGCAAAAGGCCATCGAATTGAGGAGGCAGGTGAACGTTATCTTCCTTGGGGGTTTCATACCCTGGAGGGCTCTGTTGTGCCCCGGGAGACGGGGGTTTGTTTGAGCTTCCCGGGACAGGGAAAGCAGCCAGTTGAGCAGCGTCAATGGAATCCTGCTGGGTCTCCTTTTTGGCAATTGGCGCAGGAGGCGTGAAATTGTCATCGAACCCCATGGCACCCTCGTCATCAGAGCTCTCATCTTCCTCATCGTCATGGTGTAGCTCTTGGATCGGGGGGAATTCAGATGGACCGGCCGATGCAGCTCCATTTGTCCGCTCGGCTCCAGGTACAGGCTTCATAGAAGCGAACGCTTCCTCGAAGTCATTACCTTGCTGGGATTCCGACCGTTTGTGTGCCTTGCTGCCAAACAGCTCATCAAAGCTTAGGTCCTTGCTGGCTTCGACCTCGCTCTCTTTGGCGATAGGGGATGTTGCAGATTCGGGCTGTTGGGCAGGCGCGGCTGGGACCTCAGGGAACCTAGCCGAGGTCTCTTGTCCTTCTTCCTCAAACGGAGACCGTGCCGGGGTACCTCCAAGAGTTGAGGTTGGTGCGCGACTGTAGTCGCTAGATTCTGCCACCGATTGAGGTCCATAGTCACTAGTAGCCGCCTGAGAAAGCGTATCAAATCCAGAGGGTTCAGGGCCACCAAATCGACTAGCAGGAGGCGAGACCATGGTAGACGAAGTCACAGACTGAGTATCATTGAACTGCAGGAAGTTTGGGGTCATCTGTCGGGACTGGCTCTGAGGCGGTGGCTCAGAGAAGGGCCCGACAGGGAATGCGCCAGGCAGAGAGCCAGGAGGAGGAGAGACCGATGGGGTCGTAGCAGCAGATGTAACAGGAGATGTGACTGCAACTTGTGGCGACTCGGAGCGGAACGAGGTGGGTGGGGGTCCAGCAGCAGGGGCAGCTGCGAATGACTGTCCAAAGAGGCTGTCAAATGCCCTTTGCTGATCATTTGAAACATCGGGGGACCGTGCCTGTTCACTCGAGCTGCCTGTTCGACGGAAGAACGGGTTTGTGTTTTGGCTTGCCGTAGACACAGCAGGGCTTGCAACCTCGGGTACACTGCCGGCTGGTGTCACAGACTCGTCGGTATACTGTGGGGTCTCTCTACCCAGGTCGTCAATTTCACCCTGGAGCTTGTCTCGTTCGCCTTCGACGGTGGCCAATTGCTTTTTGTTAATCGCAACAAGACCCTTCTGCTGGCGTGCACTAGATCGCGCCTTCTCGAGTACCGGCTTAAGCTGGGCAACTTCGGCATTGGCCTGGCGGATCTTCTCCTTAAGGCTAGCATTCTCCTGCTCATCGGTAGCCAAGGCTGTCGAAACTTGCGTATATTGGGTTTGCAGATCCTGGCGGCTGCCGTCCAACAATGCATATTGCTGCTGCAGTTTCTGCGTCTCGGCCTTGGATGCCTTGAGACGCTCCTCAAGTGCCTTGAAATTGGTAACTTCTTGCTCGTACATTGACCGTGCTTGTGCAAGACGTGCCTCAAAGTCACGCTTCTGCTGCGAAGTTTGTGTGATATTTTGTTCAGCAAAGGTCCTCTTCTCCTGCACAGTGTGCATTTCCTTGGCCAGAGAGCCGATTTGGTTGGACAAGTTCGCGAGCTCAGTGGTCTCATTAGTCAACTTGTTTGATTCTTCGGGATCATTGTCACCAAGGAGATCATCCGATGGCGGTGGGGGTGAGCGAAATCCTGTCGGGGTTCCAGCTGATGCACCAGTTATCTGTGGCTGCAAGCTCTGGCCAAAGGTAGAAGTTGGAATAAAAGGCTTGAAGGTGTGCGATGCCGTCTGAGGGGATGTTCTAGATGAAGGCGAGCCTGGGGTTTGGAAAGCACTGTTGGAGCCTCCGGTCGACTGGGGCATCTGAGGCTGGGCGAATGGCAGCGCGGGCGTGTCGAGGCCGAACAAATCATCAGCAGCTGTCCGCACAGCAGGGGCGGGCGCCGGGGGAGGAGTGGGGGCAGCCATCGGTGCAGGGACTTGGCGGCGCATGTTGGGCGGGATGAGCGCGGGCGGGACCACTTGTGGCAACGGCTCCTTGCCGCTACGCTGCATTCTCACCAAGTACATAGCCACAGCAAATTCTTCACGGCTCAGTTGGCCGTCTGCATCGATATCCGCAAGGTCCCAAATTTGAGCAAGCGTTTCTTCAGGGAGCTGGGCCTTCATGAAGAAAGCGACAGCTTGGTCTCCAGTAATGAGTCCCAACTTGGCTGTGTCAACAGTCTCAAAAATGCTATCAAACTGGGCCTTCTCTTGTGGGGTAATCAGCCAGTCACCCCCGGTGGCCTGAGCGGAAAGAGAGCCTGCAAAAGGCAAACGATTGGCTTGGCTCATAGGGCTTGTGGTTCGCTGGGGCCCGGTAAATTGCTGGGGAATGGCCGGGATGGGGGGTACATTGGGTCGAGACCCAAAAGACGCCCGTGCGGATCCCCTTCGAGCCGCCGCATCGTACAGACCAGGTGGGAGGGTCGCTGGAATGTTGCGCAAAGCGCCAGATTTATATGACGTCAGGAGATGCATGGCAATGGTAAACTCGGTGGCATCCAAGGCACCTCGCTGCTTGGTGTCAGACAAAAACCAGATACGACCCAAGACTTCATTTGGGAGCCGGGCGCGTTCGAAGATCTGTTTTGCAATTTCACCTATAGATCAAATAGCAGACATGTTAGACGCAGTGGCACTTTCTAGGCACTGAAGAGCTACATACCCGAGATCATCCCATTCTTGACGTCCGACTTCTCGAAGAGCGAGACGAATTTGTTGGCGTCATCCGGCTGAAGTGGAGGAACACGAATAGGCCCATTCGCTCCAGGTGGAGGGCTTTTGGTTCCCGATTCCGGGATGCTTGCCGTTGTATCGACCACAATTCCATCAAAACGAGGCAGAGGGCCACCTATGAAGCAGATGTGGGATCAGCATGCGTTCCATTTATTCGATGGTAACATCACTCACTTTGCAGAGCCAACTCGTCGGAGGGTGTGCGGCCAGCTTGGGCATGCCCAATCAATCGCAGAACAATACCGAAGCCAGACGGGGTCAGGAGACCCCTGTTCTCTTTATCCGCAATTTGCCATATCTATACGACCAATAATTAGCCACGAGTCCCATTATCGCAGTCCAAGGCCCATGTTATATCCACATACCAAGCCGAGAGTATCCGGAGATAGGTGAGTCTTCTCAAAGAAAGGAACGGCGATTTCACCAGTAATGACGCCGAGGTTAGTGGTATCAGCAGCCTGAAAAAGCTGAAAGAAGACGCGCTTTTCCTCCGGAGTGAGGTGGAGATTCGGGTGTCGTTGTGCTGGAAGATTGTGATCCGTCAGCTCCGCTTGCGCATAGAGAACGCGGGTGTATGAAGGGGAGGGGGTAGTGATGACGGAGGTCGGCGGGCCATCTCCTTAAAGTGCGCCGAAGCTCTCCTGCAATTCATTTTGGGTCTGACAAGAAGTATTGAGTATCACTCACCGGTATCAGCCATTGCTGTGTCCTAGGAGGAGCTTAACTCCCCGCCTTCCAATAAATTCACAATAGTTGGGGGCCTTGGGGGACAAGTTGGAGATACGGGATGCTGTCAGCTTAGTCTGAATATGCGACAAGCATGGGCGAAGCGCAGTATTTGACAGAGACTATAAGGACACGAGGTATGAATAAATCTCGAGCTCCAAGGAAGAAAATTAAGTTCAAGAGGAATGATAGAAAGTGGCTGGAGTCAATGTCGTAAGGAAGGTTCCTGGGGTTCTCAAGGCGGTCAGTCCGTCTAGCGCCCATCCCAACACGTTGTCTCGTCCTGACAGGGGGTGTGGGTTTCTAACTACCAAATAACAATTGAAAGAGGATGATAAATATTGGTCTCTATCAATTGATATATTTGTTTTTATTCTAGTTTATCTAAGGTAATTAGTTGTTACTGGCGTGGTTTCCAAATCTCAGTTCTGTATACATCAAAGACAACGACTTCCACAAGGTATCCCAGCTAGGGGGAGAGAGGAATAAAGAGCAAAACAAAGCCTCTAGTGAGCAAGCCAAATGTATAAGGTGAAACCCTCTAAAACATTGCCCCGTAAGATGTACCCAGAGGCACGATCCGATATAAACCGAATACTATACTCCGTAGACAACTCCGGAACTATAGACATTGCATGAACGAAGGACAAGGAAACACAGAAACTATAAGGATTCCCTTCTATCGGAACATTAAATGTTGCTAATTATATTGCATCTATTCAACAAGTGCCCGATGTTCTCTTGACATGTTTCATTTTCTTTAACGTTCATGCTATCCCATAAATGGAGCCATCATCAACAATAACCCTGGAATCTCCAATACATGTTTCAGATAATGGCTGATGACAGTAGTACATGTATTACACTCCCTGAGACAGAAGCAGCCATTACTGTCCAGGTGTCATGCACCAATCCCTACGGCCCCTGAGACAACCTACAACCAGACGATTGTACTTACTATGACCAGATTGATTCATATGCATCCAGTCGCGACAAGTGGTCAATGGAGTATACACTGACTCTCATTTCAAGACTTCGTATAGTGTAAACCTAGATGTATGCGGCATCATGATAATCAACCCTGATGCCCAAAACATTTCTTCAATCTCCGACTATGAGACAGCACACTTCGAGTTGGCCAACCTACTTATGATTTGCACACTTTATGAGATCCACGGAGAACTTGAGAGAGTAATAACAATGACATACGTATGTAGAAACCCGAAAGTTGGATGGAACGAGGGGAAATTTCATCGCTGCTTCAGGGATATTAAAGATATATCGAACAACAAAGCCAGAAAATCATTGGCAGCAAAAACTTATGTTCCCTTCTATTTGCAAGAAGCCCGATAGACGCATGAAGACCGAACCTCTAGACTCGGTGTTGGTCCCCAAGCCAACCCGTAGAAGTGAAACAACCAAGAGTCACGAAGACCGGTCACAAAACACGGCTAATCTAGTACTCGGGCTCCAGCTCCTCATCACCCTCGATGGAGTCGGAGGCAACCTCCTCGTAATCACGCTCAAGAGCAGCGAGATCCTCACGAGCCTCGGAGAACTCACCCTCCTCCATACCCTCACCAACGTACCAGTGAACGAAGGCACGCTTGGAGTACATGAGATCGAACTTGTGGTCGAGAGCAGACCAGGCCTCGGCGATGGCGGTAGTGTTGGACAGCATGCAGCTATATCATAATTAGTACCAAAGTTGTAATCAGGTTGCAGGACGCAAAAGAATCAGAAGAAAAACTTACACAGCACGGCTGAGGTTGGCAAGATCGCCATTGGGGACCTGCTGGGGAGGCTGGTAGCAGATACCGAGCTTGAAGCCAGTAGGGCACCAGTCGACGAACTGGATGGTGCGCTTGGTCTTGAGGGTGGCCACGGCACCGTGGGCGTCCTTGGGGACGACATCACCACGGTAGAGCAGACAGGTGGCCATGTACTTGCCGTTGCGGGGGTCACACTTGACCATCTGGTTGTTGGGCTCGAAGCAGTTGGAGGTGATCTCGGTGACGGAGTGAGCCTCGTGGGCGGCCTTAGCGGAGGAGATGATGGGAGAGTAGGCGACCAGAGGGAAGTGGATACGGGGGTAAGGCACCAAGTTGGTCTGGAACTCGTTGAGGTCGACGTTGAGAGAACCGTCGAAGCGCAGGGAAGCAGTGATGGATGAAACGACCTGAGCGATCAGGCGGTTCAGGTTCTCGTAGCTGGGGCGCTCAATGCCGAGGTTGCGGCGGCAGATGTCGTAGATAGCCTCGTTGTCAACCATGAAGGAGCAGTCGGAGTGCTCCAGGGTGGTGTGAGTGGTGAGGATGGAGTTGTAGGGCTCAACGACGGCGGTAGCGTTCTGGGGAGCGGGGTAGACACAGAACTCCAGCTTGGACTTCTTGCCGTAGTCGACGGACAGACGCTCCATCAGGAGAGCACCGAAACCGGAACCGGTACCACCACCGAAGGAGTGGAAGACCAAGAAACCTTGGAGACCAGCACAAGCATCGGCAACACGACGGACACGGTCAAGGACCTCATCGATCATCTCCTTACCCACGGTGTAGTGACCACGGGCGTAGTTGTTGGAAGCATCCTCCTTACCGGTGATCATCTGTTCGGGGTGGAAAAGCGAGCGGTAGGTACCGGTGCGGACCTCATCGACGACATTGGGCTCGAGATCGGCGTAGATGGTACGGGGAACGTACTTGCCCTGGCCTGTCAAGTGGGAAGAAGGAATGTTAGGAAGCCATGCTTTGGAATTTCGCACATCACGGCGGGGGAAGACGATTGAAAAAAAATCAGTTTTTGCATACCAGTCTCAGAGAAGAAAGTGCTGAATCCGTGGTCGGGGTCGGCCTTCTTGCGCTCCTCAGTGAGGAATCCATCGGGCTATCATCCATGTTAGTCGTGGGTTGTTTATCTCTCGGCAAGAAAATAGGGGGTACGGGTGCCCGAGTCAAGATTGGGCGCCACCACGAGTTTGATTGGAATTTCAACATACCTGGATACCGTGCTCCAGACAGTAAAGCTTAAAAAAAAAATCGACGTCAGTTTACCGAAGACTTCTCCCTCAATGGGTGTGGGTATTTACCTCCCAGCAGGAGTTGGCGATCTGGCAACCGGCCTGGCCGACTGTAGAGAACGATCATGTCAGCGCGTGCGAAGAAAATGTATCAATTCTGACGAGCAGAATAGATGAACGATGTTGACATACCGTTCAAACTGATAATCTCTCTCATTGTGATCGAGTCGATGTTTTTTCAGGCTAAAAAATCAGGAGGGGAAAACGGAAACCCAAACAACAAACGCGGCGGTCTGAAACTCGGTTAGGGTCAAATTGACACGGAAATGCACGATGGAAGGGGGCGGGGATGTTCGTACCTGAAGAATGGAGGAATGGACGAGAAGATGGAAAGGAAAACAAAGTCAACCAGAAATGTTGTGGAGGAGGAGACGTCTGTGCTGTACAGGGGGGAACTTCGTTGTTGATCCGTTCGTTGGGTCGCGTTGTGTCCTTTGATTGGCTCTTTCTCGGTGAGGAGCAGCGGTTACTGACCGCCTCGTAGTGATCTCGTGATGCCACGTGATAAACATATGATCAGACAATAGGAGTTATTAGAAAAGAACAGATTTCATTAAATAACTATAGTAGATTCAAAATATGAAGATTTGTCAAGTTCATCCAGGAGTGTCTATGTAGTCAACTTCCTTTAAGGGGGTGTTGACAGCGCGGTGGCCGATGTTGGAGCTATCGAAAGTTCGGATCCACCCGGGGAGGACCCCCCTCGAACCACCATTCGACCATATCAAAGTACTCTAAGATATACACACCCCGGTACTGTATATACTTCCCTCAGTATTGCATGTTCAGTGGTAATTGAACTCCAGCACTATTATTGTGAACTGCCTGAATCTCGTCATGAGCCGGGAATAAGACACCTAAAACATCACTCCTAAAAATCTGCCTATATTGTACAGCAGAACATCAACTCTCTCATCATGCATATCAAACTCCTTCCCACTCTGGGACTCATGCTCCCTCTCTTCACAGCATTGACGCAAGCAAACGTGGAAAAGACCATCTTCCTAGCACCAGCACCCGCAACCGTTCCCTCCGAGGAGCCAGATCTCGACGATCTAGGCTTGGAGCGTCTATCGCCACAGAGCCCGGTGGTGCGTACTCGCCTCAATACCTCATTCCCAACGACTGCCACACATGGCGGTACGGACTCGTGGTTCTTCCTCGAAAACCTGAACCCAGGCCAGCGGTATGAAGTACGAGTGTGCTGGCTAGCAACAGTAAGACCATCCACCAATTCCTTCCCTACACTCCTCTATCCCCCCTCTCTTTTTCTTGATATATATAATACCCATTACCACATATAAAACAACTAACAACCCCTTAGCAACCAACAACATTCACACTCACCACCTACGTGCCAAAAGAAATCGAAGATAAAAATCTCTTGACTTCCTTGAGCACGTACGCAGCAGCCCGGCTCGCAACTCTAGACGCAAGTCTTCAAGTAAACTCCATCCCGCGCCGTGCCAGTCCGCATAGCAGCAAAGATCCGCTCGACCCTGCGCCGACCAGTGACTCGGTCCTGTTCCTGCATGTGCAAGCCTCAGCAGATTATTTCAGTACAGACCAGGCATTGATGCAGAATGTTCCACCCGTGGCGGTGGACTTGATTCTTGATCCCTTCTTATTTAATGTTTTCCCGCGCTCGTTGGTGCCAACCGCTGGGTGGATTGTACTTGTTACTATTCTTGCGGTGGTGCTGGGGAGGTGGGCTGTGAAGGAGGTTGGAAGGGTTGTGAATGATGCTAGGAGGCAAAGTGTTTTGGAGGAGGTGAAGAAGAAATGAGGACGGTGTGGGTTTGTGTTTTGTTGATGTATGAGTAAAATCAGAAGAGACCGAGTAAGAAGATTAATGAGATATATTTCTTCACTTCTTTGTGGATATATATCGTAGTCTTTGTGGCGACTACTTGTATACCTCACCCTTCTGGAAGGTCTTCACGATGCCCACAGAAATGGCACACATCAATGACGAAGGTTAGTGAATTGGGGATGATCCAATGATCTACTGACACGGGATGAATGCGAGGAGACTTATGAAGAGTAAATACCCAAGCTGATTGAGCTATGTAGCTCATATAAGAGTTATATAACAAGGACAAGATTATGTGACCAGCGTAGAACTATAGACCCGGGAAACAAGGCCAGATGATGGAGATTTACAGGGTAGAATTTAGATAAAATAACAATATCAATTAAATGCCGAGGCTGCAAAATCAGTTATATGGCGCCGAGGGTGCTGGATACAGGATGAGCAACAGGTATGGGGAATAAAAACAAAACAAAGCTATGGCTGGTGTATATGAGAGTCAAGAGCAAGAAGACCTAAAAGCAAAACAAAAGCCAAGAGCCAATGCGACAGCATGTAGATCAACAAACACCCCCCTTCTTTACTCTCTCTAACCTTTTCTCTCTTTATGCGTTTCCCAGAATTCGATTGGCATTTTTGCCAGTCTATTCGAAGCCCACGCGCTGCCATTTAGATCAAACAAGATCGCACAATACTCCCGTTAAATCGTATCTCCATGAATGGCTCAGCCATTGATTCAAATAAAGTAGCTCGATCTTAATCTTCAAAGAAGTTCAGGATCGCGCGGATACCCTTAGAGCCCAGACCGTGGGACGGGTAGGAGATGTACAGCGGGTCCTCGGTGGCGCCGAGCTTAGCACGGAATTCACTCTTGCGCACAAGATGGAACTGCTTAGCGAGGGCTTCGTAGGTGTGCTCCAGCATCTTGACCTTGGTTCCGTGCATGTTGTGGCCAGCGGTGAGCTGGGAAGTGGCGCCAGCGCCAAATGTGAGGCCCTTGACGCCGCTCTTAGCGGCGGTCTGGATTGCATGCGTGACAATGTACTCGATCACACCGTTGGGTGCGCCCGGGAAATCAAGACTGTACTTGACTTGCATACCGTGGGCAGGAGATAGCATAGCCAAAGCGACGAAGGCGCAGACGCCGCCGTTCTTGTCCAGAGCGTAGAAGTACCAACGATGCTCGGAGTCACACCATGGGCGGATCTGGGACAGGTGAACTTGTGTACCCTTGCGGTTAGCCAGCCACTCGGCGACACGTTCGTCAATCTTTTGGCGGATGTCGTCTGGAACCATCTCGCCTTGGTTCATGGAGACTAGCTTGATTCCCTCACTTTCGGCACGACGCAGCTTGCGTGCAATCTCGCCATCGGAAGCGGCCTGATTGCGCGATGGGTCAACGCGCTCTTCGGCGATACAGGACAAACTGCGCCAGCCTAGTCGCTCTCCAAGGATAGTCTCGACCTCGGGCGAGCAGAGGATCCACACGGGCTTGAACTTGGTGTCGCGGCGTAGCCACTGCAAGAATTGTGTAATTGTGCGTGTGTACTGCTTGGGGTCACAGGCCGGGTTGCCGGGAATGATTGCGTAGTTGTTAGAGCTAGGCACGTAGGCGACGGCTGCACCAGTGGTCATGTCACGCCAGATCTTGAAGCGGTCATCAAACCAGGAGGTGGATGTGGCATCACCGTAGTTGGCCACCAGATGTTCCAGAGGTTGCAGCTCACTGGGGTCCGTAGCTGCCCGAGCTTTGTGCTCACGGTGCCACGGCGGTTCAATGGTCGACGATTCTGGGTGGCGGAGCTGTTCAGCGATAGGTTTCGCTGGCAAACTCTTGGGGTCGCGATGGAACAGTGACGTCAGTCGGATGTTGCCCAGCTTAAGGATAAGCATCACGATACGTTCCAGGCCAACTCCTGCACCTGCGTGAGGTGGGGCACCCCAGCGGAAGCCCTCAAGGTACTCCTCCATATCATCCGGGTTGATACCCACACGACGCATGTTTTCCTCGAGCATGTGGGGATCGTGGATACGTTGACCACCCGAGACAATCTCTTGTCCACGAATAAACATGTCAAATGAGTTGGTATACTTGTCGTCTTCGGCGTCGGGCATCGTATAGAAGGGGCGTGCTCCGCGAGGGAATTTGTCAAGGACGTAGTAGTCGGTGCCATACTGCTCCTTGACAAGCTCACCCAGGCGAATCTCATCACGGGTACCCAGGTCCTCATCTGTAGGTAGCGGCTCGCCGTCTTCACTCAACCAGCCTGAGTCGTTCAGCATCTTGATACCATCGGTAAAACGGATAATTGGCGTCTGTTCTAGCCATACGACATCTTCGGAGGGGAACTGGTACTTGACAAGCTCAACCTCGCGGCGGTACTTGGTGTAGATACCCTTGAGAATATTCTTAATCACAGCATCAAGGGTCTCAAGCATCTCGTGGTAGTGCTCCTCAATAGCCATCTCAAGATCCAATCCAGTATATTCTGTAAGATGACGGTGGGTATTGGAGTTTTCAGCACGGAAAACAGCGCCAATCTCGTAGACGCGGCCGAAATCTGCAGCAATGGCCATCTGCTTCGCCAACTGAGGAGACTGAGCGAGGAATGCAGGGCGGCCGAAATAATTGACCTGGAAGACACTTGCTCCAGATTCGGTTGCTGCGCCTTGCAGCTTCGGGGTATGGATTTCGATGAATTCGCGGTCGTCAAGTGCAGAACGGAAAAGATTACATGTTGCGGACTGAATACGGAAGATGGATTGCGAGGTTGCTGTGCGAAGGTCGAGGATTCGGTTGGCCAAACGTGTTCGGTCAGGAATATGGTTGCGGCGGCCCTCGGCCTTATCTTCTTCGTTGGTCCTAATCTCTGCCTCGTAGACGCTGAAGGGAACAGGTTCCTCGCGGCGAACCTGAAGGTGAACCGACTCAACGGCCAGCTCAACATCATGGATTGAGCAGCCCATCACTGGAACCTCGGGCTTCTGTAAAGTGCCTCGGACCGTGACGAAAGAGCCCACCCGGAGGTGCTCGACCCACTGGACCATGGCGATAGACGAGATCCCCTCCCGCTCATGCAAAACACCCTGGAAGGTGCCTAGCTGCTGGCGGAATACTAGGAAGACTAGCTTGGCACTCATCCGACGGATGACGTGCAATCGTGCGCTGAAAAACACTTGCTGTCCCTCCATGGCAAGAGATATGTCATCGATCCGAGTCCGCAATTCTCCTGAACGAGTAGCGGACTGCATTAAGGGCAGCTCACCATATCGAGCTTTCATCTCTGGCGTCTCCTCAGCTGCGGCTTTGGCAATCTCCTCTTCCTTGCGGCGGTGGTCGGTCTCGGAGAACATCTCCTCGCTGAGGCGACTGCGTTCGCTTCGACGATGTTGACGCACCAACCGCTTTTGTTGATTTTTGCTCAAGGCACCGGTAGAGGAATCGTCGGAGACATCATCAGATGAAGAGACATACTCATTCTTATCACGTAGGAAGCTGCCGAGAATACTGCGACGAGGGGATGCACTGGGGGAACCGGACCGAGATTGGTTGGTGCGCACTTTGGGTGGCAGGGCAGAACGAATGTTGGAACCGGAGGAGTCATCTTCACCTCCCAAGTGTCCTCTAATGGCCTTGGAGAGGGCACGTTTAATCGACATATTGTAAGTTTATGGGGAAGGGAAAAAGAGAAAGAAGAGGGAATTTGTATATATAAGGGAGAGGGTGGGGGGCCCGGAACGGGCGATCCAAATGTTTCAAATCTTGGAAACCTTTGTAAGGAAGATCGACGGCAAAACAGGAACTGCCTAGAGGAAAAGACTTGAATATAAAAGTAATATACAGTAATCACGTACCGAGTAGAGGACAAGGATTAAAAATCAATAAATAATGTAAACTTGGACAGGGCCTGAAGATGTGATGACATCATCCAATACCAAGAAACCCTGATTTCCTTGGTATGGAGCCCTGCAAAACTGGCCATTGCTTCGGCATCTTACGTTGTACCGATTGCTATTATTCCGACCATTTGTCTCTCTTTACTCCGAGGTTATCTTATTTCCCTTCATTCTTCTTCCAGCCTCAATTTCTTTCAGTGCCGTCTTGCGGTATTGCGGTCTTGCGGTCTTCCGGTATTACCCCCGTCTTATCTTTGACTTCCGACTTCCGGGTCACTCCGATGCGCATGCTAGCTCAGTAGGACGAAACGTTATTTCCCACTGCATCATGGCCTCGTCTCGTTGGTGGCTATATGTGCAGGCCATCTTTTGGCGGTTTCTGATGCGCATCGGCATGTTCCTGCACGAGATCGGCCCTCCCCGACCTCCCCGACCGTTATTCACCCGTACCGTTAACTCCGACTCTCATTGCCATCCCGTCGTCCTCCACTTCTACTGTCCACCAAATTACCACGAACAACGAAGGCTAGGCCATCGCTTCCCCGTCGCCGTCAACTTCCACGGTGGTGGTTTCACACTTGGCGCCGCTACGGATGATTCTCGCTGGGCGAAAATAGTGCTGGACAATGTCGGGGCCGTAATGGTGAGCGTCAGCTACCGACGAGCTCCGGAGCACCCCTTCCCCGCGGCAGTAGATGACGGAGTCGAGGCATTACTATATCTCGCAACACATGCGGGCGAACTGGGGCTGGATGTGAGCCGTGTGGCGCTGAGCGGGTTCTCGGCAGGCGGCAACCTGGCTGTCACGGTGCCCTTGCGGCTGCGTGGCCGAATCTCCACGGAAGTGGAGGAAAATCTGGGTCGAGCCGAATCCACACAGAATCTGCTCAGTCAGGTCAGCGATCTCAACATCGTTGCTTTGTTCTGCTGGTACCCGATACTCGACTTTGAAGAATCTCGCGACCACCGTCGTGCTATGAGCATGATGCCGGACAAGACTCTCCCAGCATTTTTCACCACCCTCTTTGATGAGGCTTATCTCCCCGATTTGGCCGAACGTGCCTCCCCATATGCATCTCCAGTCCACGCATCTGACCGTATCCTGTCTGAAGCTCTTCCCCGCGACGTGTTTTTCTTTATCTGCGAGTGGGACATGTTGATGAAGGAAGGCCAAGCTTTCGTTCGCCGATTAGAAAGCCTTGGCAAACGCCCCCGTGCTATGCTGATCGAGAGAGCCCAGCATGGGTGGGATAAGTCACCCAATCCGTGGCGGGACCAAAAAAGCGTCGACGTTTTATACCGCGATGCGTGCGCGGATATGAAGGCCATCTTCGACCGGTGACCGATTTGCTTGACTTTTTCATGTATTATTCTTAGTTTCTTAGCACTGTGGGTCTTTGGCGTTTGAACCACTGGAATTCATGGCGTCTGCTGTACATAGCGTTTGATATGTTTATCCTACTGTCACTTTATGAGCCTATGTATATTCATGTGTACTTACAACATAGATAAAATGTAGCTGTAGCTATTCTACTAGGCTGCAATGACTAGAAACACATATGTAATCCATCTATAGATGCCCAGGTGGATATACACCTCGGCTGCACCTAGCCACCTACTCAGGTAGCCCAACATTTAAAACTTAGTAAGCGGATGCCGAGGCCGAGGCCCTGGAAACCTCGGAACGGACCTCGGGGCTAAATTCGCCGATATCCGAACAAAAGCACGGGGCACACATGTTGTATGATGTACCAAATGTCACTCAGAATTTCCCTGCCCGTTTTAGTGCTCATACCTTGCCGTGATCCAGTGGCCCATGTCAGGGTCCAATCATTATATATATATTCATGACACAAAAACAGCCTAGAGACATACAGGGATGAAAGCCGCTCGCATCAACAATATAAAGCTGCGTCATATTTGCGCCAGCAAAGCTACACACCGCTCAGCGGAGTCTTTCGTGTCTACAAAAGACACGCTGGGATGATTATCAAGACCGATTTCAACAAGTGTCGAGGCTGAAAGAATGTTAGAGGAAACCCCATTTTGATCGAATCTGCATGGACTCACCTTCAGGATTATAACTCGGCCATCCCAGGGCATTTAGTCCGCCTTGGGGGTCAGTGATGAATGAGCCCCAAGCTGAACGCATCTTATCCTGCAGCTGGCGCTGCGAATCAGACTCAGCAATCCCAGTGATCTCGGCAGATTCTCCAAAAAGCATGTTAAACTCGACGCCATGATATGCCCCACTAGTGGGATAAAGACGGGTATTCTCCCAATCCGCGTTATATTGGAAGCGCCAAGCCGGTGTATGTCGCTTACTTCGGTGTGCTGCTTCGAGGTTGGATGGACAGAAGAACGTTTGCATATTGAAGTCATCCCACTGCTTGTCTGTCAACTTCGATCCCTGGGCGTAGCTTGAAATCTTGTAGAATCCCGCTTCATTGGCGTTGTGGCCGACCAGGTAGGGCTGTTTGGGGGCAGGTGTTGGTTAGCAGCTACATTGACCCATCGAGTATGTTTGAGATATAGGAGAGTTCACTCACGATACGGGCGAATTTCCCTTGCTCTGAAAGAAGAGTGTAATTCTCAAACACAGTTACATCGTCCACAGTGGGCTGGAAAGCCGGAGATTTCCTCGCAGGATTTGGGTTCGGGACCTTCACTGCACTAGCGGCGGCGAGAATGGCGCTCGCACTCTGCTTTCTCATGCACGGCAGGACATCCCCCGAAGATCCGCAGCCTAGCTGGTCGGACACAGCATACCAATTCTTTGCTGCAGTTGTCATATTATTTGTTGGGAAGCTGATGGCTGTGCCGGAATGCGATATCAAACCGGCGACTAGGGGCTCGGACTGGTAGGCGTATGCCCAATAGTCAACCGAAGCACTTCCGCAGGACTGGCCAGATATAGTAATGCGGTCTGGGTCGCCTCCGAATCCATGAATGTTTTGCTTCACCCATTCAACGGCCAAATGCTGATCTAGTAGACCAAGGTTAGGAGGGTGTCCAGGTAGACCAGGGAACCCGAAGATGTTCATGCGGTAGTTGACCGTCACAACGATTACATCCTCTGCATCAGCAAATCCGCCTCCATAATAAAAAGGGGTATTGGTCGTGCCACTTGTCCATCCTATATCATGGATCAGAAACATGAGGCAAGATAAAAATAAGTACCAAAAAACCTACTGCCACCGTAAAAGTTGACATAGACGGGCTTGAGTTGATTTGAGTCTGACTTTGACCAAACATTCAGAGTCAAACAATCTTCACTTTGAGTGTGGTTATTAATAGCCCCGAAGGCCTCGAAGATGCTGTCAAATTGCGGAGTTTTATCGGGATAGTCGACCAGCTTCGACACCGAGTACATGCAGTCTCTGTACATTCCTGTTAATCAAGAATGCAGACCTCGGGAATAACATCACCCCAGATAGTACTCACTTCCCCTAGATTATACCAATGTCAGAACCACATATTCAGGCATTTTATAGCGGGCACGAGGGATAAGACGCGATCATACATATTCTGACGCGACATGAACACCCCTGGGCGTGTAGGTTTGGGGCGGTGCGAATCGCAATTGGTCGACCGGCCGCTGCGCGTAAGGAACTCCAAGCCACTCTGTGACCCCCGGATTCTTCGGTGCCTCATGGCCCTGAATGACTCCATTCGATCCGATATGGGCTTGTCGCGCTATGGCAACTGCCACGAAGGCCAACAAAGTTGCTCTCATGATTCCCGCAAAGAACCCCCTTGAATCGGGGAAACAAAAGCAAATACAGAATATGGGAGAAGCCGGGTCATAGAAATAGATTCCCGCATCTAATATGTATAGCGCCAGAGCCTGGGTCTAGCATAGCCCATAGAAGCAAGCCATAGGCGTTCCTGGTGGTTTGATTAAGCTCCACTGTCTTAAGTTCGTCCATTTGGCCCCCAATGGGGCACGAACCCTCTAACGATCTCGACCTCAATTTCATAACCCAAAAAAAGGTCTCTCTTCTGCTCCTATACTCACTAAATGCATATAGGCAATGATCTATCCGATTCAAACCGCCAATTTGATCTGACAATGTCGTCCAAATTATGGTATTCTATGGCCAGTCAAGGCCAAGAGAACATTCTAAATTCGGTGCGAGGCGAAGTCGAGGAGCAAGATAATAATATATCTGTTGCGACAGAGATTCAGCAAAATGTCGCAAAGCCTGGGAATGGGAGCTTGAAGGCACACGACTCACAATATGTTTCAGAGTCCCAAATTATCCATCAAAGTACCGGCATAAGTGGGCAACTATTCTTGTTCTTAAACCTACAATGATTCATTTAATCTATGTCACCATAGGTATGATATTACCAACGAGACGCAAAGCAAAAAGTCGATACTTATTCAGACGATCGAAATGTCATAATCATCACCCTATCAAGAGTCAAGACCGTCGCATTTCACCTTGCGTTCTTGACAGCGCTATGACCCTGCTCACCAACTGCAATTCCACGCCCAACTCTACCTATTGCCACACATATCTGTTGATATGGTACGGAGTACACAGCAACGCTCTAATAACGATAAAGTAGGAACAGTATAGCGGCTTGGACATCCGTAAAACGTTCACCAAGATGTTGCTCAGCCAGCGCATGGCCCCCAAGTCCTTCCCGTGGCTTCCCCACTTTATTCTCTACTATTATACCACTATTGTTCTAGAGACTGACTTGGGAGACACTGATTGGTTATAGCCTCGGTTGAGATGTTGATCCTTTGTCATTTCCCGTGTCACTTTGTGGTTTAGATAACAATGCGGCTCTAGGCTGAGGTTTCCCCATTTTCAATACTAATGGGGCTGTAGAAAATTCCTCCAGCTGCTTCGATATTCCATTCTCTCGCGATGCTCCCCCATATCTTCCTCCACCTCTCCATATTTGCGTGCCTGGTGGCAGCAGACAAGACCTGCTATTATCCCAAGGGAAATATTGCGGTCGACGATGTTCCCTGCTTCTCTGGTGACAAAGACTCACCATGTTGCTCCAAAGATTCGATTTGTCTTAGCAATGGACTTTGTTATGGAAAAGCACAACCATTTGTGCTGAGTCGGGGTAGCTGTACCAATAAAGACTGGCCAGTAGAGGGCGGATGTGATGATAAGTGTTCTAAGGGCAAGTCGGCCTCAGGCATTTTTATTTCCTGCTTCAAAGCTAACAGCCCTTTTCCTGATTACAGTTACCAGCATGCTCGATAAGGGGTGTGCGCTGCCGTTGTATCGTATTGAGGACAAAAAGTCTGAATATTGCGCCAACTCCATCATAGTCGATGCGTCAAACAAGCTCGCTTGTTCTGCTGGTTCCCCCTTCACACTTGATCCTGCAGAGTTTCTTTGGGGCAAGGCTGCGCTCGCCAATTACACTTCTGGTGATGCTAGCTCAAACTCCACGTCAACTTCGAACACAACTGCATGTCCTACAACGTCAAGCAGTGGGAACAAGGAGTGCAATGATAACAAGGATGGGAAAGGTAATAATGATATCGCGATTGGAGCCGGAGTGGGGATCCCCCTAGGAGTCCTGCTTCTCACTGCACTATGCTGGGCATTATTCGAACGGAGAAAACGTCTCTCTGTTCAGGCCACGGTAGCGGGGCTCCAATCCCAGTCTGCCATGACACATCGGGATTTGCAGGGACAGACATCGGCTTATGCTCCTCCTAGTGAGCTCTCGGCCCAGAAACCGCCCCAGGAGCTAGCGACTACCTCCACTTGACGGCAGTGCGTGGTCATCATAGTCTCTTCGACCTGGCGCTAGAAGGATGGGTGTGGCGGTTGGGAGGAAATTTACATACTCACATATATGTTAGCTCCAGATTTAATGTCAGTGGGCTGAAGAAGCAAGTTTCCGGGAGCTTCATGGAAGAGAAGGCGGGTAGGGCCGACGTGTTCTAGACGAGAAAGCAAGCATTTTTGTATTCACTTGACAAGAGAAGAAAAGCCGACTTTCAACGGCATTCCGTAAGAGGCTTACTGGACTGTAGATCCCATGGATATGGTAGTTCGTCCGGATATATCCTTGGCTTTGCGGGTGGCGTATCGGTCGTGATTGGCGGAACCAATTCATAGTCCTTCCCTGACGTGAGGTAATATTGCCACATGGCAGCCCTGATATCTGATCTTGCATCTAGGCAGTCTTGGTATCTGTCAAGGAAGTCCACTTTCAAGGCCTCGCGATATTGCTTTTTTTTTCGGATATCCATGGTTTACTTACTGCCAAGAACCCTGTTGGAATAGACAAGCTGTTTGTATACTGCATACAACCAGAGTAAAAGGAAGAGATTCACGTTTACAAATGGAAAATGTATAGAAGTCCGTTGTCTATATAGGAACAGACTTTTGTACCAGGTCCTACTCAATACTATGGGTCCTGTAATGGAAGCGCACAAGGAGTGGAACGGTATCCACCAATCAACTATTATCTAAATAGAAGATCAACCTTGGAACATTTCTTCCTTGGCAGTCTCAAAAGAATAAGGGTTTGAGATTTAACGGTGACGAAAGAGTGGAGTTAACCATCTTTTATCCACTCTATAGGTTTAGAATCAAGCTTTTGACACAAGGGTCATTTAAAAATGATTGCACCCCGGACTAGAATGAGTCTACACTTTTCTAGTTTTCTTTGCGTTAGTCCTACACAAGGCGATTTTTTTCATATTTTGTGATGGAGTCCTCGAAAGAACCCGACCGGGATACCGGAGTCAAAGGTATGAGGGTTGAAGATATCGTTGCGAAACACGCTAATACCTTGATAGACGCTGTGCAATATCCCGAACACTTGCAACAAGAAGGCACCCAAGAAGAAGGAAGCAAAAATGACGGCATGGGAAACAACCCGTCATACAGTTTGGCGGGCTCTGGCGCGCAGAATCCAAACAACAACCGTGGATATACGAATGAAGAGTACGAGCAATACAGTTCTCAATTTAACCAAGAAGACGATAGCCCAACTTGGAGTTTGGCCCAACCACTCCCTCATATTGTCCGACCGGGCATGCGTCATGGCGCCTTGCCAGAGGATCGACAGGAGGATCGACAGGAAGCTCGAGGCGATAGGACACAGAACGGCGAGGATTTAGCGCACACGCATGAAGTTCAAAAACAACAGTCGGTGGAAAATCGAATGAAGAGGGTCAATGACCCGAAAGACGACGGCTTTTTTAATAGCTGGTCGAAAATACGCCACCATCTTCGTGAGCCGCTGGCTGAATGGCTCGGAGTAAGTTTTCGATATAGCCCAAAAACACTAAACAATTTGCTAATATATATCTTTCGCAGACAACCATGGCAATGACAATCGGTCTTTGCGCTACCTTGTCGAACTTTACTTCCTCCGGACAAGCAGGATCATACCCTGCTCAAAGTGCCGCCTGGGGCTTTGGATTCATGGCCGCTATCTACACTACCGGAGGTATGTCTGGTGGCCATTTGAACCCAGCCATCTCAGTCTCGCTGTCTGTATTTCGTGGATTCCCCGCGCGTCGATGTGTGGTCTACATTGCTGCGCAACTCCTCGGTGCCATCACCGCAGGCGGTATATCATACGCGATCTACCATGACGCCATTGTTGAAGTCGCCAAAGTCGCCAAAGTGCCTCAGAATGCAAGCGTCGCTAGTCAGGCTCTTCTCACCTTACCGAAACCATTTGTCCATCCTGCCACTGCGTTCTTCACTGAGTTTTTGGGCAGCGCAATCTTAGTTGGTTCTATTCTCGCTCTGGGTGATGATACAAATGCACCTCCAGGAGCTGGAATGCAGGCATTTATTATTGGGATTATCATCACGATTGTGGTCCTTGCACTTGGATATAACACCGGAGGGTATGTGTCCAATCTCCAATTCCGAATTCCAAATTTGTTTGAAACTAATCATCTTATAGTTGTTTCAACGGCGCGCGAGACTTCGGTCCACGACTTGTTGCCCTCATGGCTGGATGGGGTGGCCAGATCTTCCGAGAATACCATGCATGGTGGATTTGGGGTCCATGGGTTGCAGACATCACTGGTGCACTGTTTGGCGCCTTGATCTATGACATGGCTATCTTTACTGGCGGTGAGAGTCCAGTCAACTATCCCCCACGGAGGCGAAAGCGCGCATACCGTGTGAGAGCTTTGAATTTACGGAAAAAACTTCGTATTGGGAAAAAGAAGGTCCCCGATCTTGAACAGTCAGTCAAGGATACCGAGGGCTGAACTACTGCTTACTTTGCATGTATAATTATTACTTCATATATATTTAAAAGCAAAATTACTGGTCCTATGAATATTTAGTTGCCTCACGTGCATATCTCTAAATGCTCCGTATTAGTCTAGTGCTTGGGAATATTTTGACCAGGTATCCCGTATATCTGAAGCAGTTTAACCACCGTCTTATGCCCCTTCCTTGTCGCCAATGACAACGGCGTCCGTTCAAAAGAATCCTTGGAATCTGGGTTAACACCCTCGGTAGCAAGTAACAGCTTAACCACCGCCTCACGCCCATTCTCTGCCGCTCGCGATAGCGGGGTCTGTCCATCCGAATCCCTGCTGTCTGGGTTGACACTCTCCGTAGCTAGCAGTAGCTTGACCACCCCCTCACGTCCCCCCTGTGCTGCCAATGAGAGCGGAGTCCGCTTGAGATAATTGTTGGAATCTGGGTCCACACGTTTCGTAGCGAGTAGGAGCTTGACCACTACCTCATGGCCATGTTGCGCTGCCGACGCTAGCGGCGTCCATCCGAGAGAATCCTTGCAGTCTGGGTCAACGCTCCCGACAGTCAGCAGTAACTTGACCACTGCCGCGCGTCCGTTCTGTGCAGCGAGCAGTAGAGGCGTCCGTCTATTATAGTCCCTGGAATTTGGGTTGACACCTTCTGTGCTAAGCAGCAGCTTGACTACCGTCTCATGTCCGTATTCTGCTGCCCAAGACAGGGGAGTCTGTCCCTGAAAGTCCCTAGAGTCTGGGTCGACGCCGGTTGTAATGAGCAGTAAATTGACCACTGCACCATGTCCGTTCCCTGCTGCCATTGACAGCGGCGTCCGTTTGACATTATCCATGCGGTCTGGATTAACGCCCTCTGTGGCGAGTAGCAGCTCGACCACGATCTTATGCCCGTTTTCTGCCGCCAGCGCCACTGGTGTCCGATTTGATTCGATCGTCTCAATATCAGCCCCTCCTTGGAGTGATTTTCGAGTTGTGGCTTCTTGTCCATGCTTTGTAGCCCACAATAATGCGGAACTCCCAAGTTGTTGCACATCGTAAAAATAAAGATATGTGTTGAAGAGACCGTAAAGACGGATATTTGTTCGAACGAAAGCATTTATATCGCGCACTAATCCCAGCTCCTCTATGATAAGCTGCAGGAGTTCATTTGGCAAACGAAGCAGAGACATTTTGTGGAAAATGAGCAGCAGGTAGACATTAACGAAGAACGAGTATAAGGCACCACTTAGGCACAAATTGATAAGCGTATCACTAGTGCAGGAATTGCCCCATACTAGCAAGCTTCGGTTGCAGGGGTACGTATTTCGGATCAGTGTGTGTTGGCGAAATGATTCAATGAAACATTAAATCCTAAGGTGGCGCTAAATAACGTCAGTTGAGTCAGTAGATACTATTGGAATTGTGCTGGAGTTTGCGGGGTCATCTAGAATGTTTCGGTGCGATGACCCTGGAGTCAGAACAGCAATTCGGTCACATCAGATCTTTATGGGGTCACAGGTGTGATAAGCTACATGCCACGTTACTACGAGGGGCCAGTTTAAACGAGTACATATACACACCACAAGGAAGATGTATTGTTGAGAACTGTCTTTCGATAAAAGTGCCCAAAGAATGGGGCATTTCGCGTATATGAATATCGAAAGCTCAAGAGCAGCGGTTCAGAATTCCCAAACAGACAGCTCAAAATTGATCCCTTACACCCGTCTCCTGTTCCTTGATCAACCTTTTCTCGTTCAATGATGTCCACCATGCGTGCGATGGATCCTGGTCCTGTTTATCTGCAGGGTCATCCCATGGCTTTGGGCTCAGGATGTAATGTACATTTTTAACACTCTCATCGCGCCATATAGTGTCATGTACACCTTCCCACCGCAAGGTTTTGAGTGCGTTGTATATATATGGGAGTGCAACCCAGCGACCGTGGAACAGGTCACCAAGAAGGGACTGATCGGCAAAGTCATAACTCGATGTTGTAGCAGTAGCAAGCTGTTCAGTGATTTTCTCGTAGGTTGCCTGAGCTGGGTTCACCACCTGTAGGCCCCCATTGGGTATCCCCAACCCTGTAATGGGTGAAGCACCGGCTGTCTGTGCGATGTCTGGATTTTCATGCTGCAAAGTATAGGCACAGTTGGCCGGAACCCTGTCAGAATTGTCGAGTTAGCTAACATTCGTGTTCGAATGCTTCCGGAAAGAAAATCTCGGTCTTACCAATCTGCTGGATAGTGAGGCTTATGAAGCGGATTGCAGGTGCAAGCATGGCTAGCGGCAAAGACTCGATTTCCGTTTCCAGCCATTTCTGGTGAATCCAGCTCGAGATCCATTAATTCATCCATATTTTTCAGGACAACCATGTCACTATCAAGTTGCACGACACGGTCATATTCGACAAGTGAGAACGGTGTGAGCTTGCTCCAACAGTCGTAGAATCGTACATCGTTGGTGAAATCCTTGGGGGCTGACGGAAGGAGATACGGGACATGTCGCTTCAAGATTTTTCGGGAATCGAGGGCTTTGTGGCCCTCGGCGGGGAATGAGTCCGTGTAGAGAACGACAAGCGGATACTTTGAGCCGACTCTTCTGAGCGAGTATTCAAGGGTCAAAAGCCCAGACAGGTATGCAGTATTTGTTATGAGCGTGGTCCAAACTGAGAATCGTTAACATACTGAAGAAAGCTACCGTGGAGTTTCAGATTGCCCTGTCGATCCATACCTTTTGTGGGATGTGGGTTGTAGATATTCTCCATGATTTTGGTGGTCTCAGTAAGACTGCTTTTTTTTTTTAGCTTGGGTGTTGATGCAAGTGAGAAGTCAAAACTCACATTTGATGGCAATTGGCTGTACTTTAGTTACGAAGACCTGCAATACACGGGGAGAGTGACACGAAAGAGAGCGCGTAAGCGCGTTGTGAACGAGGGGCAGTCACCCCGGACTCCGTTCCCCTTTAGCGCTCCGGTACCGGTTGCGCAATGAGGGGCAAAAAGTAGTGCAAGGTTGAAATTAACATATCCAATGGACGGAGGCCACGTTAAGTTGCTGAACATAGATAAAACCCAAGTCCCATGCGCTTACCAACACCAGTCTGAGCCATGGAGAATATTCTCATTAATAAAATATGCTATTTTTCATGCTTATCTTACATCTATAATCAGAGTGCTTTGGGGTAAGCTATGTAGAGCCTGGTAGTCTGTTACACCGTTTCTATTGAATCTTGCCAAAAAAAATATTGAGGATAAAGACTCCAGGCCAGTGGTTCATTGAGGATAGTTGCTGTTGGGAGAACATCCATGGAGGATGGACAGCGCGGATACCGCCTATCATCTACACCGCCTTCCTATCCAGGAAACAGACAGAAAGGGCCGGCCCGGGGCAGGCCTGTACGGGCCCACTGCTTAATTCCTATTGGTCGATATACTCTTCGACCTAAAAGGTGAATTACAGGATCTAGAAACCCATGTCTATACTCTTTTTGTCTATTTGAAATTAGGTGCTACTCTAAAGGCCATGTAATGCTCAAAAAAATCTGAATATTAAAATTTTTGGTTTATCGCCAAGGTTATAAATAGTGGTGGAGCCGCTGTTGGAAGTAATACTGCTGACCGTTATATATCACCAGACCATAGCAACCCAAGTTATATGTTTGTGGGCTACAGAAAACTATATTATTGTCTGACAGGAACTTTTCATGTATATCAAACAAGCTAAAACACTGGGGTGCTCATGAGTCATTTTTGTTTAACCGTCATCACTAGGTTCAATGTACATCGATGTATCTTGTGTGAAGCGATTGGACATCTCTGTCCATATCCCTGGACTATATTATTACCACTTCATAGTAAACGAAGAGGGTGGGCTACGAAAGACGTTACAAAAAGCCCAAGCAAAGTAGGGTTATACAGTCTGCGATGAAATATCAAAGGCAGTCTCCGCCATATATAGGAACATGAAAGGAACAGATGACCTAGAAAGACAACTAGCAAGAATAAACTCTTCTCCGTCCTCTTACAAGGCATAAATTGACCACTTGTACCGTAATTTCGCGTGCAAACCTCATGACGTTACTCTGCGTAACAAATGCACGACCAGTATTCTGTTATAGCAGCGCTTCTGGTCATCGAGCTGCCTATGCATCCTATTGCGGACAATGGCGGGTGGAATGGCCCATCGGAGACCTTGCACGCGTTTACTTCAGTGCACATGACTTTCACGCGTTAGCAAAGGATCCACATCCGGCAAAGTTTCAGCAAAGAGTCGATAAGTGCTTACAAATGCTGGCTGGCGTGATCGAATCCCGGACATCAAACACATTCAAATGTGCTTTTCCAGCACGCAAATCATCCGGCAAATGGTTCCTTGAATACGCAGTCAAAGGATTTGGCGGTGCGCACGGCGGTAGACATCTTTACAACATGATCGGTGGCAAAGTGAGCGAGGTGGACTTTTTGCAAATGAAGCCGATGAGCACAGAGATAGAATCATCAGAAGACATGGTGATTCTTTACCTGCCGAACAAAGACTCCGGCGTGCGTGATGTGACTTTATACGTCCCGGAGCGAGAATCGGATATTCTCAATGAAGCCTTGGATAAACTACCTTGGACATTTCTGTCATGGTCAATCCATCGAGGTCTGCGTGATATCCTCGTTGCTTTTGCAAAAGAAAGGATGGACCAGTACCGAAACCGATTGGCAGAGACACTCCGACTTGCGGTAGCGAAATGGCCGGAAAGATTGGAAGCCAGGGGATGGGATCTGCGGTTTGTCAGGGAAGACATGGCAGCCATGGCAGCAAGCGCTGTTATGGCGGGCCAGGGGAATTCAGGAGATATCGTCAGAATCGTGACTGATATAGCAGCAGTTTTGTCGGGCAGTCCAATTTCAGTGCTCGATGAGACGAGATTTTGGAGGGATGCGACTCCCGAATCTGCTTCTCCGATTCTTGACCCGATGACTGTCGTTGCTCTTGTCAAGTGCTTCGTGTTGGAGTGGAGTATTGACTTGAATTACCAGATGTATCATGATTTCCCTTTGGAGATGTACCTAGGATGAGCAAGCAACTCTTTGAAGCAATATTTTGTCTTTAGTTTAGT
Organism: Penicillium concentricum; assembly: GCF_028827145.1. Taxonomy (NCBI): domain Eukaryota; kingdom Fungi; phylum Ascomycota; class Eurotiomycetes; order Eurotiales; family Aspergillaceae; genus Penicillium; species Penicillium concentricum. The sequence continues at coordinate 3,822,368 of NW_026622755.1, forward strand.
ATAATGCCTATGAATTATGCACAGCAAGTTTTGGCATCTTATTTTTGTTCCCACATATCTTCTATGTACTTCCCTTCCCGTCTTGGTCCACTTCTATAGCTCCATAGTTACCGAGTTAAACGAAACGTGGAACAGAAAGTTCTTATGTTCAAAGTACTCCGTAACAATAGAAAGCAATTTGTCATTTAGAAGCAAGGCATAGAATAGTTATAGAGAAGAACCCCCTCAAAAACGCTAGTCGAAAAAGAGAATAAGGGTCTGGATTCAGTGGACCTCTCGGGATAAGCCAATTTCCTTTTTTGCTTATCTGGCCAATAGTAACGAAAATACCAGGTTCCCCTGCTTTTGTCGCTTAATTGGACGATTGGGGGCTCTTTATAAGAGGTCTCATTTAAAAATAGGGTTGGGGAAAAAAAAAACACGTTCAGGGGAAAGCAATATCGCGATGGAGATCTCCCCTCAGTAACCCACCAAACCTATAGCACTTTCAGTGTACAGCATATATACTACATGTATCATTTCCTTTGACGACAGTCTTCATCTACACCGTCGCCATGCTCGCTCAGGGGCCGACATTCACAAAATTCTCAACGACAAGCATAGTGATCCTATCATGTCTCTTTTTCATCCTCTATTTCTACCCTGGGAGACTAGCAACACCAGAAAGCTATTCTACATATGATCCATCAACAGACAGTCTCCAAATGGCCTCGCCGCGGATCCCAGAGAGGATCTGGTACAAAGTTGGACCCAAAGGATTGAGCGACCAGTCACACGAATGGCTGGACGAATGTCTCCACAAAAACCCAGCTCATAGTGCGCGGATCTTCACAGACCTCACAGGCGACGAATACGTGCAAGAAAACTTCGCCCATCGTCCCGATATCATCGCCGCATACCTTGCTCTCGCGGTGCCGATCTTAAAAGCCGATCTCCTGCGCTATCTGATTCTCTTCACTGAAGGTGGCATCTGGTTTGATCTTGATGTCTCGTGTGGTGATGTGCCCATTAGAGAATGGATCCCCGAGACAATGCGCGCGAAAGCTGGGCTTGTTGTTGGGTGGGAGTTTGATGTTGGCTGGGGCCAGAGTTTCACGCGGCAGTTTGAGAGTTGGGCGATTATGGCGGCGCCGGGGTCATCGCATCTTTTGATGGTTATCAATGATATTATGGATGGGATTCGTCAGAAGACGGAGGAGTATGGGGTTCCGGTTTCTGGGTTGACTTTGGAGATGACGGGGAGTGTGATTGACTTTACGGGGCCGAGACGGTTGACTCGGGGGATTTTGAAGAGTTTGGAATTGGTTCGCAATGAAGCGATCGATATGCCGAGTATCTCGAACCTGTTAGAGCCCGTTTTGGTCGAGGATGTTTTGATCTTGCCGGGGTATTCATTTGCTGCGTTGACGAATTCCTACGGCAATGAGACGACTGGTCCTGCATTGGTCCAGCATCATTATGCCGGCAGTTGGAAGAATCAAAATGGAGGTGAGATATGAGGGATATTCATGTACAATTAATGCAGAGCCATGTGATATTAAGGCAGTTGTTTTTTAGAGCGTTAGAAGAGTTCACGAAATTTCATGTAATTATTTCCCATTTTTTGAACAGCTAGATTCATCAGCACTATGGTAGTACACGAGGCAGAAGTTTTCCAGGGATTCCACCGGATAGTTCCGTGCTCAAGAACGATATCATCAGTCGTAAGGTATCGGGAACTTTTTGTGAAAAAAAAAACAAGATCATAAGATCGCAAATATTGGTGGAAATCCCGGACGCCACGCTGAAGTAACAAAAAAATCGAACCAAAGATCAAGTCCCGATTCGAGAAAAAGAGATAGTGTCCAATTCACTCGTCATCAGTCTCGGTGGCATCGTCGCCGGATTCATCGTCGGACTCATCAGCTCCACTGTCTGACTCGTTTGCGTCGTCAAGACCAGGAATGCCGCGCCACTCAACGTAGTCGCCTTCTAACCAGCGACGGCTGCGAGGAAGTTGGTAGGGATCGAAGGGGAAGTATGCATCTAGTTGATAACCGATGTTATCGCCGGCACGGATCTCGCGGCCGACGTGGCTGAAGCGAGGGTCTGAGAGAGTAGAAAGGCTCCTGAAGGCAGTGACACGAATGCGCTTGTTGGTCTCCAGGAGAGGGTAGACGTATAGGAATTGGAAGTGGTGGGCGATGCGGGCGAACTCGGCGACAATGGCCGGGGAGCAGACCTTGAGCGGGTTCAGTCGCGAATAGATACATTTGTGAAGGAACTCTTTGATGGTGGGAGGGAATGCTATCTGGCCCGGCTCAAGTTCGTCCACCTGGTCCGCATTATCACCATCGATGGCAGCGGTCGTCAGATCGCGCCACCGGAAACAGAAGATATACAGCAGGGCCTGAGCGGTGGAGTAGAAAGGTCCGTAGCGACGGAGATCTGGACCGCGGCAGCTGTCCTCGTAGTCCATGCGTAGGCTGTTGAGGTGTGTGAGGAGGAGATCGAAGACGTCGCGGACCACTTCTCCAGAGATGTGGGCACCACGTGCAACAAAGCTGGCCAGGTATGCGGCTGCTGACTGGCGCAGGATGCCAGGCTGCAGCTTGTTGAAGATAAGCTGCACAAATGTGGATGCAAAGCGATCGACAAGCACGGGCGAGACCTGGGAGAAATGGAACAAGAGGAACTGGGAGTGACGGGATCGGTATGTAGGAAGAATGATAGTTTGGAAGTGGCTGAGGAGGAGATCCAACGCATTCTCCTGATCATCCAGGGTGCCCGAGGTGAACGGGGGCGAAAAGTATTCAAAGAGGATATCAATCATCCCATCCACTTTCGAAATGTTGTCCTTGATCTTCTTGGCCCCCTTGGTGTCGTCATCATCTGATTCATCGCTGGCAACTGAGGAGGCATCATCATCAATCTCCTCATCATCAGCTTGCAAGACATCATCGCCGACATCCTCTTCCAAGTCCTCCATATCAACCTGGATTTCAACATCGACCTTGACAAGCTTTTCGGTGATAAGAGAGAGGATGTCAGATTGAAGCTCGGGCGCGTAGGTGATGATTTGGATAAGATTTCGGGTGTAGGCGATGTTCGCGCTAGCTAGATCTGAGTCGATGGGAAACTGGGTAGACAAAATCGGGGAGAGTGATCCACTACCAGCCGGGATGAGTCGCAGCACATGGCGCAATGCCATATGGACGCGAGTGTGCATTTCGGATGGTGACACAACGGCATAACCCGGCAGTCGACCGAGTCCTCGAGGGATGGACCCGAGATTGGTGGCCAACATCTTTAAGACAGGACCCAGGAAGGTACCCTGTGCGGCGGCAAGGTTGCCCAGGAACCGGGTGTATAGCTTGACGTAGGATTCGTCCCGTCCAAGCCACTCGCTGTTGATGATAGCATGGACCAACCCGCTGCAGGAGCGGTCCAAGGAGGCGACATGCGAAATTAGACCAAGCAAGTGGTTCCTCAAAGATGTGTGCGTTGGCGATTCATATGCAAGTAGGCTGTCGTCGCCTTGCTTTTTTGGATCGGCTGAAAAAATTCCCTTGATTCGGTCGTAGCCCTCGCTTTCTGACATTGTGACATGGCGGTGAATAGCCCCGCGGACCTCCTCCCGAATGACTGCCAGGCTCTTCTCTGACGAGCTAGCATCATGTATCGTCACATCTTGATCAAACTGCACGCGGGCTCGCTTCTTGGTGGGAGGAAGGTCTTCTGTCGCGTCATCGGCCTGGGACGAGGAAGGGGAGGGGGGAGGTCCATTTCGCTCATTTTGCGTTTCGAGCCGGCGACCACGGGAGGTGCTTTCGAGGTCTTGAGAATCGGGACTGGGGAGGTAGTCGGAAGCATTTTGGATCGAGATAGCGCAGGTGTGGCCTGTAGCGCCGGTTTGCGTGAAGTCGTAGCAAGGGAGACCATGGCCGAAGGTGCGGAAGAAGAGGTGTAGGACAAGTTCTAGGCAGAAACCAGTGTCGACATTTGCTTCTCTGCTCTCTGGCAGAAACCAAATCCAGTGGACTTCCGATTCAATGTCGGAGTTTATCAAAACCTGGTCCAAGCACACGACACTTTTTCACGTCGAGATCTTGGGGCTTATGCTACAGATTGGAATAAGAGGAAAGTGCAACAGTCTGTCTGCATCCGTGAGGGTCCAGTTTCTTGAGATAGATAAAATCGGATGCAGACAGAATGGTCGAGTTGCTGGATTCCAAAGCCAAAGTAAAGCGAAATTTTTCCTTCTTTTCCTTCGGTCACTTGTGGAGCCCAGCGGAGCACCCGTGACCGTGTCGGTGAGCCCTACGCTATGCCTAATTAGGTAATATTGACTTATGTCATCGTGTGCTCACTGTCATCTTTTATACATCATCCTCTACATTTTGCCTTCTTGGCTGTTGAAGACACTTCCCAACGTGTTGATTGGAATATATTCAAGACTCCGAATGAAACATCAATGAGACTCCACATGAGACACCCCAAAAGTGACCTCAAAGACCCCCAAAATCTTCACAAAGACTTTGGGCCTCAAAGGATATGAAGAAGTTGACCCCAAATGATACAGAAATGAATGCCGATAAAAAAGAAACCGTCTATTACGGGAGGAAAGGAATAAATTCAAAAATCAGAATTGAGCGCGGGAACAGAAGGTCCTCCCATGGTATCGTAAAACAAGGGGCAATAGTCGTAAATGAAAGAATAATAGTTGGTTGTCGTGGCGGGCGAAGGAATATCCAGTCCTTGCAAGTCCGCAATCTCGGGTCGTTGACCCCGGGTCAACCGGGGGGCAGCAATTACATTAGAACCAAGATGTACACATAGGTCCACGTGTGTCCTCGAAAATGCTGCCGTACAGTTCTTCAACTTCCACAAGATAATCTTCGACAGAGAACTTCTTGAGCCCCTTGGAATAGAGAATCCGCTCTTCGTCATCGAGCATATTGAAGCCTCCAAATTCCTCTGCAACCTCGTTCACCTGCTCTAGCTCTTTGCCGAATGGATGCGGCTCGGCCTGGAAGAATTCCTGTGATGCACGAATGGTCGGTGTGCTGCGCGTTGCGTTCAGCGGAGGTGGCGACATCCTAGAGATCGAGCGCGAGTGAGCGAGCTCCTGGTGTGACCGCTTGGTGTGGGACAGAGCCCGCTTAGGCACCAGTGGAGCATCCGCAGTTGACGAAGACGAGGTGGAGGAGCGCGGGTGGCTTGTCACCGTGCCCGTGCGCTTCGGGAAATACGACGCCATTGGGTTTGCGTCAGTTGGAGAGCTCCCGTGAGGAGAGATGTCGGGTGAAGACATTGAAGACGCGTAGCTTTGCGGGGAGAAAGCATTGTCAGAGTCGTCGCGCGATCCTAGTGATGAGGCAGATGAAGAGCCGGCTGATTTGACTGGGTTGATATCAGGTGCGTTGTAGGCTAGCATGTTGGTCGTGGACAACAACTGTACAGGTCCGGAAATATTGATGCGCTTTATGCTTGCCGAGTTGAGACGCACGTGCCCTTCGCCACGATATGGCATAGGTGCGGACACCTCCGGGCGCTTATTGCGCCGGGTGAATGCTCTGCTGAGGTTCGACATAACGGGTTTCGGAGATTTGGTCAAGTTCAAAATATGGCAACGGTGCGTTTCAACGCGGTCGGGATTCGATTTATAAATTCACACATGCAATGTGTGAGATTTTATTTTTAAATCTGGTCGCTCTTTTGCGATCGGATCCGTATTTGAGTCTGGCGTGGTAAGACAATCGCGGGGTGAAAGAATGTTAGATCAACTGGAATGTCCAGTATCAGATCGATGGGTGTGTTTGAATTTCAACTTCTTATTGCAAATCACAAAAATGAATGTCGAGCCCTATGATTTTGCACAGCAAAATATAGAGGGAAATAACAGTCCTTTTGTTAAGGAATTGTGGCGCACAGGTTCAAAAAAAAGGAAAGAATAGAAAGGAGTCCAGGATCTCAGATCACTTTGTATCTCGGACTAAAAGAATTGAAGAATAAGGAGAGAATGAAGGAACAAAGACACACACAATCCCAAGGAGGTTGGAAGAAGAAAGAGAGGGGGGGGGGCCGGTCCTCCTTACGGGCTGACGGGGATTTTGGGCGCTACACCAGTGTTTGACCAGATGGACCAGTGGGAGGCTAAAGGATGGAGCCCAACAGAACTCAGTCCCCTGGATATCAAGGGCCCAGTGTTCCTGATCAGAGTGGTTCATCCAAACTTTGACTATTTGCCTCCTTCCAGGATATATGGACTACACCTATATTTAGTCGCTTTTAGAAGGGGTCCCGTATCCCCGATTCCAGGCCCATCTTCCAAGGTCATCTTCCAGGGTTCGGATATGTGCCTGGGTATGGAGGGGTCAACGTGTACGTGTTCGATGTGTCCCATCTGCGTTGTCATTCCAGACCCTTGAAGTCTGCAAGTGCACGTGAATACTGAATATCATCCGTTGGAAAAAAATGACCCATACAGCGTGACGCGATAATACCCCGAGAATAATCTAATTGAAACGGATGCAGGTCCGGGCTCTTAGTCTGAAGGCACGGGCGTTTCATCAACCACTTGTATCCGTTCCACGCTCAAAGTAGTCTGTGCTCCGTGACCCGTTTGGCTCGAATTCAGGCAAGTAGAGGGTCCAATCAGAGGGTTCAACTGGAAGAACTCAAGGGGTCTTGTTGCGAGCGCTTGCAGATGATCGAGTCCGGGGAGGTTGGAGAACTTCCAGATCACCGAGATGATGCTCGTTATCTGAGTGGACTGGTGGATTTTCTGTGGAGTATTGGTGTTTAAATTCTTAAAGCCCTTCATCTCAGACTCCACTGAAATTTGTGTGGAGTGGAGTTGAACCCTGCTAGGGTCCTAAGATATAATGAAGGTTGCATGCAATATATTGTACATAGATTGTACGAAGTAAACTGCTCCTTGCTGTATTTGAACTTAGCTTTTCTTTCACTCGACAAAGCCATTCTGGTGTTTTGATCCCGAGGCCTCTTGGAAATGTTACATAATGACCCAGGAACACGTGATGTGGTGACTACAAAATTAAAGCCTCAGGCATTTATGATCTGCACTTAGCCCGTTACAGATAAGGAGTCCAAGCTTCATCGGGAAAGAGGCGAGGTCTCGATATTAGTGTTATTGTACGTTTGAAACACCTCATTTTAAAAGTAAAGACTCGGATTATTGTGTGACAGCTCCTCAGCTTTGCTCGGCCCCGTCTCCACCCTAGCTCTTACAGATGCATTTACATCCACCGAGACACCGGCATCCTCGTCATCAATCATTCCATCTCGAGAACTACCTGGAGACGGCACGGGTTCGGGTTCCACCGCCTGTTCAAAATATACCGGCGAAGGCATCACCCCAGGGTGGGGCTGAGGCGCATCGTATGAACTCCCTGAAGTGACCCTGTTGTCCCTGGGTGGCCATGCATATGAGACTAGTCTGGAATGAGGCTGGTCTCCCAGGGTCTGCGATTCATCGTGAGTAGGACTCATAGGAATCGTGTAGCCACCCGATGTGTCTGGAACCACGTCACTTGGCTGCTCAATGGTAAACCGATCCGACATGGCGGTCAGCCAACGCTCCATACCGGCCCAATCTTGAAGGGCCAGGTGAGACCACTCTTCCATGCGAGCTGCCTTGTGTTTAAGGGTAGTATCCGTCTTTGCTGGTATTTGTACCGTTATTGGTTGTCCCATCGAACGAATGGTCATCAAAGCCCCGTAAAGGGCTGACTCGGTCTCTGCCAGTCTCTGTTCCAATTGATTCAAATACCCCAACGGTAAGCCCCTGAGCCAATGAGTTAGCTTCCCGCGGGTACCTGCATATATATGTAGGCTGGATACTTGCCTTTTACCACTCTCGGGGTAGGTACATTTTGATGTTTCCCCTGCGCATTGAGAACAGAACGGACTTAACGAGATGCAATTAGAAATAAGCCCAGCCATTGAACTAAACGGTGAAAGCGTTTTTGATCTTACAGTCTGCGATCACACTATTTTGCTGGTCAGCACTTGTCTTGCTCCGGAGCTGTTCTTTACAAAATTATAACATACTTTGCATTTCCGTTGTCTGCATAGCTCACAAGAAATCGGATTCAGGTTCTCTTCTGATGACATCTCGAGTCAGTCGGTCTATACTTTTTGTGGGGTATTATTTGGTCACACCTGGCATGGCACCAGGTGCCTTCCGCTTCGATCGCAATTGCGCCATTTGTTGAATTACAGGGTTATGCAATGCAAAATGCAGTGTAACTCCCGAAGACATGCAAGATGTCAGGCTATCAACGTCATGTGCATGGTTGATGCTGCTTGGTGGAAGTTTCGGAGTAAGAAACCTCCGGGCATAATTGGCAGGCACGTGATGTCCACCATGTCTTCAGTCTACCATGAAACGCAGGACACTAATAAGTATAAAAAATATATATTGATTGTGCTTTTATTTCGATTGAGTGAAATGAATCGACATGTCAGTCAAAATCTCTACGGATTGGTCGTGATGACGCATCCGATTCTTGGTCCTGTTGATATGAGACGTTTATGCGTGTCGTTGTCATGATTCTACCATTGGCATCCGCCTTGTAAATCTCCGGGCTTGCCATCTCCAGGCCTTCATCCTGCCATAAATCATCATGGGTGAGGTTTCTTTCGGACCCACTCGCATGCGGCGTATGACGTGCCACATGTTGACTATACGGATTGGTGGTTTGCTCAGAGGAGTTGAAGAGATGCGGGAAGAAGAACTGGAGCGGATGTCGGAAGACTGGTAGACAGGTGCAGATAATACCAGTGTTTGCTTCAACCACGCTCCAGATGGTCGCTGGGATAGGACCGCCTGTTATGATGTCAGTTTATATCTACTATGTGAATGGTATTGGCGAGAAGCGAAACTCACTAGTCGGATCCGTGTCAGTGGCAGATTGGACAAGGGTGGTGATTCGGATGATCGTTGTGACGCAGACACTAGATGTATGAGCAGTTTGTCAGAGATATAAAAGGAACCTGCACTTACAATGCTCCCATTCCGAAGACCACGAGGAGACCAATCTTCTTCGCCCGTTGCAGCCGTAGATGACTCAAGGGGTATATAGGCAGGGCGAGAATGAGCAGGTCAAATGTAATGTTGATGACTGAATAAGACATCCACAACCCCTCTTTGTCCAGACATTTTGGGTTCTTGATAGTGATATCCCAGAACGAAGCGATGGGCTTGCATTGGAAGATGGTGAGGAAGACGTATGCTGTGCCCCAGACAGTGATAACCCCCAGCCCATAATAGCAAATCCACCGGAAGGTGCGCTGGGGAAAGATTCGAAGGTATAGGCACATGAAGGAGAGTTTGTTGACAGCAATGACAATCTTGTATACGAGCTGGGCGCCAAAGAACCACTTGAGTGCAGCCACTCGATCATTTTGCGTGAGATCTTTGGAATGTTTTCCATATCCATAGTGTACCGCTAGTTTTGAGTTAATAAGAGTTCTGCGGACCAAGATCGATGGGAGCATAACCTACCAGAGCACTCGGTCACCGTGAGAACAATTGAGCATATCTGCCATGTGTCAATGTTCTGATTCTAATCCTCAATTATTCGAAGATCACCCACCAGCGATGCCAAAATCATCCAATCATCTGATCCTAAATGGCTGTGATGGAATCGAATAGCCAGTCTAGATAAAACGAAGAGACCGGCTATAATTACCATCACAACACTACATATCCATAGCGGAAACCCTCGATTAGGCACATCAGGTGTGCTCAATCCAATTTCGTAGGTCATGGCACGTTGATTTGGCTAGTGCAAATTTGCGACAGAGAAGGGAACAAGCATGATTCTTTATGATAACTCAAGACTTGTGGCCCTCCCCGACGATCACATCTTCCAATACAGGTTGCCCCACGAAGTTCGAGGCAAATTTTCGCTTAGATAGTATATTATCGTCTTGGCCCCTTAAGCGGACCTCGGGAGACAGGAAGAGAAAGATATGAACTTAGATTGGTGGTATTGAAGTAGGAGCAATGTAATTATGTGCAGCATCCATATTGATGGTTTCAGCCCCGGAGCGAATCAAGAAGGATTTAATCCAAACTTGGCAGGAGTTGGAGAAACGCGATAATCGAGAATATTCCTATAGGTTATTTTTGTGGGTATATGAACACACATGATGTAGATCGAGTATATATTTGGTTAGGGCACAAAATCCTTTGCAAGATAACAATGCATTTTCCACGTGGAGATGCCTAAAGAAAAAAGAACCCAGGAAAGTGAAGAACACGCATTGTTCAAATTGTTTTTAATCTATAAAATTTAAACTCTCCACATGGCGTGCAGGGATGTCGAAATAGTCTGTGGATAAGGGTGTCCATACCCTATAAATCTGAAGATATGACTTGACAAGAGATCTCTTGGCAAATCGGAATCTAATATACAATATAGTTACATTATATACTGGTTATGGTATACCATAAGAAAAATAGCGCTTCATCTAGCAGGTCTACACGAAGATCGTCATGTCAAACTTCCGCATTAGTCGCCAAGGATTATTGTGGTTCCCATCTCCTAAGCTACTCAGCTTGTGTATATTGCCAATGCACTCCCCTGTTCGCCCAATTCAAGCCACGATCAGCGATCCCACCGCGACTTAGCGAACACGGAACATTCGGAACCCCTGACAATATAGATGAGCTCCACTATATGATATACACGAACGTTATATGTCTTTGTGAATTTCCACAGCCCTGGCCCTTTTTCCTCACTTTCGTTGCTAAGTTCAAAAATGAAGGCGGGTTGGAATCCAATTGGATCTGCACTGTTGCTGGCTACGTGCCTCCCCACAGTCTGGGGACAGCAATGTCCAGGTCACCCAGAAAATCACATCGGTGACTCCGTAGTGACCAGCAGTGGGCTGATTGAGGGGCACGCTGCCCCTCGCAGGCCTGCGGTCTCTGAGTACTTGGGTATTCCCTATGCTTCGGCGCCAATTGGAAATCTCCGATTTGCGGCTCCGGTGGCTTATGATGCCAATGGCACCATTCAAGCAACTGCCTATGTAAGATCTCTCCCTTCGCTTCGTGGTATATGTGGCTAACCGTATCACCAACAGAGCCCGTGCGTATATTATGTCCCTACTATGGTGTTGAAGATATCTGATCAAAATTAGTGATTGTCCTGCAAATGCCGGCTCAGTTCCAGATTATCCTGGCTTTACACCCCAGGCTCCCAAAATTGTGAAGTCGTTTACCCAGGCTTTGGGTACTTCCCAGAGCGAAGACTGTCTTTTCTTGAATGTGTGGACCCGTCCCACGGTCTCCAACTTGAAACCAGTTCTGCTATGGTTCCATGGGGGTCGTATGTTCACCTCGACTCTTTTGTTTTCAAATGATTGACATTTCTTGAAGGTTTCACCGGAGGTGGCGCCAACAATCCATACTATGATGGACAAGCCTTGGCCGATGAACATGATGTGGTGGTAGTCACCATCAAGTCAGTACTCTTCACCTTGCATTTGCATATCCTTACTAATTAATACCAGCTACCGATTGAATATCTTTGGTTTCTCTGGTGCACCCAATCTTCCCCAAAACGTCGGACTGCTGGATCAACGTATGGCAGTGGAATGGGCCCATCAAAATATCGCCGCGTTTGGTGGAGACCCAAAGCGCATCACAATCTTCGGCCAGTCTGCTGGTGGCTCTGCTGTTGACTATTACTCACAAGCCTGGGCAAAGGATCCCCTTGTTGCCGGTCTCATCTCGCACTCTGGAACTTCGCTTAGCTTTGTGCCTAACACTGCTGAAGAGTCCGCCAGTTACTTTTACACTGCTTCCAAGATTCTCGGTTGCGGAGACCAGACCAGTGACCCCGAAGAGGTTGTCAAGTGTGTTCGCCAGAAGCCGTTCTCCGACGTCGTCAAGGCGGGCGGCAAGGTCCCGCCCGCACCTTCACCAGCCACTCCACAGGCAGTGTTCCATCCGACAGTGGATGGAATTACCGTGTTTGGCAACTATGCCGAGCGATCTGCTGCAGGCCAATTCGCACGTCTGGTAAGTAAACATCGTATAGTTGAGTCCATCTTCAGCAAGAATACTAACCTGTCGCAGCCTTATTTGATCAACAGCAACCATTACGAACCTGGCTACTATCGCATCAGCGCGTTTAACGCAAATATCACTCTCAGTGATGCCGCATGGCAGACTTTCAATGATGCGGCTTTCACTTGCCCTAGTGGTGCGTCCGCAAGATATCGAGTTGACAACAACGTTCCGGTCTGGCAGTCCCACTACTTCGGCGACTGGGACAACCTGCGTTTGCACCCTAACAGCGGAAGCTACCACGGTGCCGACCTGCCTATGGTGTTCGGAACTGGAGAGCATGTCAGCGGAATTCCAAACAGCGACCGGGAGAATGAATTTGCCCGGTACATGGCTTCCGCCTGGGTTGCATTTGCGAGTGATCCTCAAGAGGGCTTGACTAAGTTCGGATGGCCCCGATACAATCCTAATGGTAGGTTTCCGATCAACTTTTTTTTAAGCTGCAGATGTCTAACTATCCAACAGAGAAAACACTGGTTGGACTTGCCTACACGGAGGGTTCCAATAGCCAGTTGCTCCGACCTGAGGATGTCGAGCAGGGATGTGCTGCTTTGAAGGGTGACAGCACTCCCGGAAAGGGTGCCTTTTAGAGAAAGTTGGGAATGAGACTCATAGAAGTAGAAACTAATGTATATTCCTCCAAAGATTTTTATAAAGAATGGAATCGAAATCATATCGTCTTCGATACAATTTTTCAATTTTATAGATCTGGTGATGGCTAGGGCCACCCGGGGCCGGGGCCACCTTCCGCTGACGTAATAAATAACTACGAGGCCGGATTTCTTCCAAGTGGAACTTGACTCTGAATATCTCAATGTCAAAAAATGTGATACATAAATAACAGTGATAATGGCTTCAGCTTCACCTGCCAGCATGTGCTTCGAGGAAAATGAGTCCGAATGGCCATATTCTTCTCGTGCAACCAAGAGGCGCAAACGCACCTCCACCATGGGTACCTCAGGACCCTCGCCTCGCGAGATTGGATTTATGAGAGAGTCTCAGAATGACGGAACTGCGACATTCCTTGGAAGTTCAAGTGGAATTCATTTTATCCGTCATGTTTACCATGCCTTCGCACGTCGTTCAGCAGACTTGGACCAATCACGAGCCCGTGACAGAACATCGGTGCCAGGGGAAGACGATCGGCTACAGCAAAATTCAGGAAGCATTCAAAGCTCGGATGAGCTGTGGGCAAGGGAGGAGTTAAATTATGCACCAAGTACCTCGTTTGCTTTCGACGATCTTGTTAAGTGGACACGCAGCTATTTCGAGAATTGGCATCCAATATTCCCATGCCTCCACGCCCCGACAGTCTTGAAAACCATAGAGACAGTCAGCCAAAAAGGGACGGAATCGGTCAACCGACTAGAACTGATGATCCTCCGCTCCATTGTGTCTATTTCTCTCGGTGATAATCGACAGAAAACGTCTGGGTCGAAGCTCAGTCCCGTTCCTTCAGCCTTGGTCTTTCGATCCATTCAGCATGTGATGCAAGATGTACAAAGTCTCCTTGAACAGCCAACTAGCTTGCCACTGCTACAAGCTGCATTTACTGCTCAACTTGCACTCACGTCTCTTTTGCGCCTGAATGCCGCCTCGCGGGTAGGGGGTGTCATCACCCGCACTGCATTCCACCTCGGGTTGCATCGTTGCCCAAGACGATTTTCTTGCTTTAGCAGCGAAGAAGCCGATATCCGTTGTCGACTATTCTGGTCGATTTATACCCTCGAAAGATATCTTTCTCAAGCCCTTGGCATTCCGCTCTCTATTCGAGATGACGATATCGATGTGTGCTACCCCGGTGCCGAGAGACATTCTTCAACAACTGCCAAATGCTCTGAAGATCGCAGATTGCACTTGCTGTGCCACCTTGCGAAATTTGCACGGATTCGAGGTTTGATTGTTGAACTTCGTAATAAGTCCATTCTCCACAGTCACGCTAGCCAGGTTGAAGCGGCTCATGTTACTGGAGAACTAGCGCAATGGTGGAATGAAGTTTATGACGATGTAAACCCCATTGGTGAGCCGGAAGAACCTGGTCTAGAGCAAGAGCCGATCTTGCAGCCATATCACCGGCTACTCCTGATGATCCTGAGACACGAAGCTATCATCTCGCTCAACCGACCTCTTTTAGCCTCCGAGAAGCCCAGTGCAGACTACAAGAATGCCTTGCAGACTTGTATTGGATCCTCTCGATCTATACTTGCGGCTCTCAAAAAGCACATGTCTTCTGAGCCGAAATCTCCGCTCTCCTGGCCAGGCTTTACATGGTCAACTTGGATGGCCTGTCTGATTCTGATGTATGCTGCGTGGGAAGAGGAATTCTCCACACCGACTGCTCTCAAATATGCGAGAATGGGGATTACCATTTTGGAAAACCTATCATTGCGCGGTAGCAGCTGGCCAGAGACTTGCATCGAGGCGATCAAAGGCATGGAGTCTGCTTTCGAGACACAGGCACCTAGTGGCCAACAAGGCAAGGCTACTGCCACATTGAACGGCACAGGGAGATTGACTCAACCCCATGCCCAAGCTACACCATCCATGAATAAACGGATATCACGAATGCTGCCGGTCCAGGATGGAAATAATGAGATTGACGGTACAGGTCTCACACCCATTCGACCTCAAACTTTAGCGTCAAATGGATACCAAGGCCGTTCAGTCTCTACCGGAATTCATCCGTTTCAATCATCAATTCGCTCCCCTGCCCAAGGCCTTGGGCCATCCGAAAACTACGACCCTGCCGTTTTTTCACCGTCTGATAATATCGGTAACTTTGCCGAAGCGCTAGATCCTGCTGAGAACTATCTCAATGGACAGTCTTCAGCTGGTCTAATTTTCGGCAACATGGCTGACGGAAACCCTACTTTTAATCCGAGTTTTGCTGGTCAAGACTCTTTGCCATTTTCATCATCTATGCTCATGAACGATTTATGGAGCGTGGCTGATGGCCCATGGATGATTCACAATAACTTTTTGTGATTTCCGATACATAATTTATATGAATCATTTGTAATAGTCAACTTCTACACCAAAAATGTCCCCAACGCTTCTAATTCAGCTCACTGGTACAAATCAGGGTTGTTCGCCACGCGGACATGTCTTTCTCCGAGTGGGGCCTTGCGTATAGCCCAACCCGGGCATTTGAATCTCCGTCTGCACCCCGCGACAATTATAGTCGAATAGGCTCGCGATGAGGGGCTATGCGATAGGTCTATGGGAAGATTGCATGTGGAGACTGAAACTTGAGAATTTGGACCTGATTTCTTTTTAAAGGCTCTCGTACGCGCTGAGTTTGTCCTCTGTCAACTTCCCTCAATCACCCCCAACAAGAACTTTACCACAGCATCATCATGTCTGCTAGCCAAAAGACCTACAGTATCGCATCCATCCCAGCCGATGGAATTGGCCCAGAGGTAATCAGTGCTGGTATCACAGCTCTGAATGCCTTGACCGATACCCTCAAGACCTTCAAGTTGGAGTTCAAGAACTATGATTGGAGCTCCGAGACCTACAAGAAGACCGGCAAATACATCCCCGACGGTGGACTCGAGGAGCTCAAGAAGCACGACGCGATTTTCTTCGGCGCCGTTGGCGCTCCTGGTAAGCAGACGTAAACAATGTCTTGAAGACGGAATACTAACACGCGAGAAGACGTCCCCGATCACATTTCCCTATGGGGTCTGAGACTCGCCATCTGCCAGCCGTTCCAGCAATACGCGAACGTGCGCCCAACACGGGTGTTCCGCGGCACTGAGTCCCCGTTGCGCAAGTGCGGGCCCAACGACCTTGACTGGGTGATCATCCGTGAGAACAGCGAGGGAGAGTATGCGGGCCAGGGTGGTCGCTCCCACGCCGGAAAGCCATGGGAGGTTGCGACTGAGGTTTCTATCTTCTCCCGTCATGGTGTGGAGAGAATTATGCGGTTTGCCTTTGAGACTGCGCAAAAGCGGCCGCGCAAGCTGTTGACTGTGGTTACTAAGAGTAATGCGCAGCGCAACGGTATGGTTCTCTGGGATGAAGTGGCGAAGCTTGTTGCTGTTGATTTCCCCGACGTTACTGTGGACAAGATGCTTGTTGATGCTATGACTACTCGCATGGTTCTGAAGCCCGAGAGTCTGGATACCATTGTTGCAACCAATTTGGTGAGTTGTCGAAATAAGAAATGATGTATAACTAGGTCTTGGACTGACGATCAACTAGCACGCTGATATTCTCTCTGATCTTGCTGCCTCTCTGGCTGGATCTATTGGTATCGCGCCTACCTCTAACCTCGACCCTACGCGGGAGTATCCTAGTATGTTCGAGCCCATTCACGGCTCCGCTTTCGATATCACGGGTATGGGTATTTCCAATCCCGTGGCTACATTTTGGACGGCCGCGGAGATGCTTGCTTGGCTCGGCGAGGAGGAGGCTTCCAAGCAGCTGTTGGTTTGTGTCGAGAATGTCTGTGAGCAGGGAGTTCTTACCCGTGACTTGGGTGGTAATGCCACGACGAAGCAGGTTACTGATGCGGTTGTGGAGGAGATAAAGAAGCTTGCGGTTAGCAATTAAGTTGTGTTAGAGCTGGGAATTCTGTATGAGGATGAGCAATGAAATTGTATAAATTGAATAAAAATTAGTGGTCAATACTTTGAGACTGAAAAGCAGCTGGAATTGTGAAAATGATGGAAAATGCAGATATTAGATGTAACAAAAAAGTGTGGTATAACATTTGATGTAAACAGTTGAAGCCTTTCAATACTCGTGCTCATCTCTCATGATCGCCCATCTCGACCGCCTTTTCAACCTCCATCAACTCAACCACCCTCATAGAAAAATTTACATGGAGCGCCCCTCAAAAAGAGTCAGAATATCCTCAGATTCCGATAATGACTCGGCAACTACACCCTTGACGTCTTTAAGCAGAGCCATTAGTCCACCTTTGCCACGAGGCTGTCCCCGACTGAGTGGTGGTGAATCGACTAATAGCCCTGGAGGCACTCCTTGCCCTGCCTGCATCAATTCGCCAGTATCACTTACCCATATTCGCGATTTACCCAATGGTAACAATGTCGACACCATCCGACTACGCGACATTCTCGGCGATCCCATGATCCGCGAATGCTGGCAGTTTAATTTCCTGTTCGATGTAGATTTCCTCATGGCACAGTTCGACGAGGATGTCCGGGCTCTGGTGAAAGTCAAGGTTGTGCATGGTTCATGGCGGAGAGAGGATTCGAATCGGATTCGAATTGAGGTAAGTTGCATTGGTGAGACTTGTTTCAATCGGGTTGACTTCGCCTATTTGATTACATCTTATCACTGGTTGAGTGATTGAAGTGGCATAAGACTAATCTGCTACTAGGAAACATCTTCGCGGTATCCTAATGTTGAGCCTATTGTCGCCTATATGCCGGAGCCTTTCGGGACACATCATTCCAAGATGATGATTCTTCTTCGGCATGATGACCTAGCCCAGTAAGGTTATTCCCGAGATCATTGGTTGCTATATCCCGATATAGGTCTGACTAAATAACTACACAGGGTCATTATTCACACAGCAAACATGATTCCTATGGATTGGACCAATATGACACAAGCCGCCTGGCGCTCTCCGCTGCTTCCTCTGCAGAAGGCAGGCTCAGCAGAATGTCAGACAGACGCAAAAGTCGGCTCAGGCGCGCGATTTAAAAGGGATTTCCTCACTTATCTGAAAGCGTATGGACCTAAAAAGACAGGCTCGCTAGTCCAGCAATTGGACAGCTATGACTTCAGCTCTATCCGCGCTGCCCTCATTGCTAGTGTCCCATCTAAAAGACAAGCCAGTGATTCCAGCTCCGAAGAGGACACACTATGGGGCTGGCTTGCTCTAAAAGACTTGATGAGCCAAATACCCATCCAGCAGAAAACTCCAAGCAAGAAACCACACATAGTAATCCAGGTACGTATCTCCAAGCAACCATCACACTGTGACAAACCTTAACAAACTCTAGATCTCTTCAGTAGCAACCCTCGGCCAAACAAACAAATGGCTCAAAGACGTCTTCTTCAAAGCCCTCACCCCAACCCCACAGCCAACAACCTACTCAATAATCTTCCCAACCCCAGACGAGATCCGCCGCTCCTTAAACGGCTACAACTCCGGCGGCTCAATTCACATGAAAACCCAAAGCGCAGCTCAACAGAAACAACTCCAATACATGCGTCCGTATCTCTGCCAATGGGCAGGCGACTCCATCCCCCCAGACCAATGCATCGACTTATCCGAAGACGATCCCCCAAGACGCGAAGCAGGCCGCGCCCGTGCAGCACCACACGTCAAGACTTACATCCGCTTCGCGGACTCAGACATGAAGACTATCGACTGGGCGATGGTGTCGTCGGCGAATCTGTCCACGCAGGCGTGGGGTGCAGCGACGAATGCGAGTGGCGAGGTGCGCATTTGTAGCTGGGAGATTGGTGTTGTTGTTTGGCCGGAGCTTTTCCGAGATAGGGGTAGTGGGGATGCTGCATCTGCACCTGCCTCTGAATCTCAAGCGGAAAGGGAATCCTCTGCGCCAGACGCGCTGATGGTTCCTTGCTTTAGGCGGGATCGTCCTGCTGTGTCTGAGGGGACCGATACGGCTTCTGTGGTCGTCGGGTTCCGGATGCCCTACGATCTTCCGTTGACGCCGTATGGTGCGGGCGATGAGCCGTGGTGTGCGACTGCTTCGCATCCTCTGCCGGACTGGCAGGGGCAGAGCTGGATTGTTTGAATCTGCTGTCTTTGCATTTAGTCTTAGCTACACCTAGTGTTTGTCGTAGCCGTTCACAGGTGTGAGTCGCATGGTTATCTGGTCATACACATATGTAGTACACGAATTGCAAGGTACGCGAGTACTGGGTCATGGAAAGTAGCATGCATTTGTATTCTTTGTATTCGTCCTGAGCGTTTTGAGATAATACGATTATCCCTTCTCATTTAGATAACCGTCTTTCCAAAATCTCACCCGGCAATATATCTTTCGATAGATCGCGGGTCATTCTCCCAGACCAATCCTCCCAATTGTATCATCTATTGGTCGCGGGTGCCGTACTTGGTAATGAAGGTGTTGACGCAGTTGATGTAGAGCTGGTGAGCCTTGGCGGGGCTGTAGTCCTTGACCTTCTCCCAGGCGCCGTAGAGCTGCTTCTTCTGTAAGGTTGCAAAGAAAACACTGTTAGCTGCCGGCCCTGTTCAAAGGGAATGTGCTATAGTCCAGGGTTTTCCCGAGCTCGCAATTAATTTGAAATTGGACATACCTGGATATCGAACATGCCGGGCTTCTCCATAACGTCACCCCTGCCAACCTTGAAGTAGATGTAAAGGTCCTTCTTCTCCAAGAGACCCGGGGAAGTCTTCAACATCATAACAGCCTTAGCAGCGAACTCGAAGGCCTTGCGGAGGGTCTCGGCCTCGGTGGCATCATCGAGCTTCTCGAACTCGCCCTGCTCGGCGACCTTCTCGAAGATGTCCTTAAGGGCGGCAATGTCGATACCGGCGGCAGCTTCTTGGACCTCGGGGGTGAACTTTTCTTTCTTCTGGGCAGCCTCCAGGACGGTAATAAAGGGGGTAATGTCGGACATTTTGTATGTTTTGTAGAGTATAGAGAAGAGGTAAAATTCAGGAACAAAGGATGTTGAGAATGTTGATGGTTGAGGGCGGGGTCCACGAGTGGGGGTAGCTGACACACTCGCCAGTTGGTTTCAAGTCAGGCCATTGTATGGTACGTTATGCTAGTAGAGGCTTTGGCTTATATTTACTTAAACTGACTTCATTATTAAACGCCAGATGCATATGGAAACTCGCTAATGCACCAGAAAAAGAGGGCAATATACAAATCCAAAGAGATCACCAATCTACCGCCCATCCATTGTTTGTAAGGAATTCCTCACAAGCAGCCTTGAGAGCATAATTGCTCCGAAGGTCATGAACACTAATAGGAGCCCGAGTCAAAGGATCGACGCCCGATTTCTCAACATACTTAGTGATGCCCAAACGATCGAAACTAACCCCGGACGGTGTAATAACCGGATCATGCATGATCTCAAATGTGATCCCATCAATGAGATAGTCAGGAACAACCTAAAACCAAACGTCAACAAACCTCCCTCCAAAACCCAAGTATCAAAACATACCCTTTCTTGTATATCTCCCTTGGAAGCAACTCGAAATGCCTCTCTCAAATTCCGAACCTTAGTCTCCGCATCCTCGCGCAACGCCTTCTGATCCTCTCCAAACCCAATCTCCCCAATCTCCCCACGCTCCAAACGACCCTGCAACTCCGCCACCGCACGCGTCACATCAGCCTCAACGAGCGCTTCCACAGAACCCAGCGTCTCATTCAGCTCGCGGACACGGGAAGTCTCCCGCGCAGCCCAGATCTGCTGCTTCGCGCGCAGGACTATCCGCGACAGGTTCTCCGTCTGGGCATTCTTTCCTGCTAGACTCTGTTGGTATGCGTCGGACGCGACGTCGTGCGCTTCTTGTGGGCGCTGGAGGCCTAGGAGGGCCTGTGCAAGGTAGTAATGGCTCTTTAGGGCGACTGGGTTCTTGAGACCGTAGATTTCGATCGCGGCGCGAGCGTCATGTTCGACGTCGGCCCATTTAGCAAGTTTGATCCGTGTGATCGCGCGGTTTGTGAAGAAGGTTGCATCGTGGGGGTTCTTTTGGATTCTATGCAAGGGGGTTTTGTTAGTTTCGGGGTATTTCAACGGGTTTGCGACTTCGGTTTCGGGGTTGAGGTAGGTGAGGGGTTGGGGAGAACGGAAGCGTCGGAGGGGTCGGATATGATAACTTACGCTTGGGAGAAGAAGTCTTCAGCACCGGTATAGTCTCCAGCTTTGAAAAGCTCGTTGCCCTTGGCTTTGAGTTCTTGCGCCATGGTCTATGTGTGAGGAAGGCCTGGGGCTTCTCGTGTTGATCTGTTCCCCCAATGTGGGGCGGTCCACCATATAGACCTTAAGAGTGATAGGAGTGGATATGTACTTGTGAGAAGCTGATGGGTATTTAAGGACTTTTGATCAATGTGTATCTCTAGGAATCTTTGTATCTTTTGTGAGTTCATCCAAATCGCAGACAATTGCAATGGAACTTTGGAAACTCATAGATCCCCGCAGAAGGTCTGAGTCAGCTCAATTGGCACAGCTCTGGATGGAATTTACTGACAATCTACTCTTACTCTCTGGCACATTACTGAACTTGACTATAGTTTTTTCATTCACTATATACATATCTATGTGATCTTCCAATCTAGAAAGCGGAAGTAACATTTGGGTCGTGGTATCATGCGCTGTGAGAACTAAGAAAGACATAACAATCGTGCCAAGTCAATGGACTTGACTACTCTTTCACAAGATTGGCGAGGTTGGTGGGGTGGGCGACAAGACCAGAAAGGTTCCCAAGACACAAGTGTATCGAGGCGTAGAAGGATGCCAGTCTAAGCAGCAGTGCGGAACTGGGTCTCGTAATCGGTGATAGCCTGGACCTTGGCAGCAGAGGCAGACTTGGGGTCGAAGCGGTAGTTGAGCCAGTCAGTAGCGAGCTTCTTGGCCAATTCGACACCGATAACACGTTGACCCATGCAGAGGACTTGGGCGTCGTTGCTCAGGATGGAGCGCTCAACGGAGAAGGGGTCGTGGGCAGTGACAGCCCGGATGCCGGGCACCTTGTTCGCGGCAATGGCAACACCGAGACCAGTGCCACAGATGAAAAGGCCACGGTCAGCCTTGCCATCCATGATGAGCTTGGCACCCTCGACGGCGGGGTGAGGATAGGCGGTCTTATCAGAGGAGGAGTTGACACCGACATCAATGATTTCGGCGACAAGAGGGCTCTTCTCGAGAGTGGCCTTGATGGCATCCTTGTAAGGGACACCGGCCTCGTCACAGGCCATGACAATGCGGAAAGGAGTAGTAGACATGATGTAGAAGAATGTACAAATAGTATTTGAATGAAACAGATAGAGGAATTGTTATACAGAAAAGAAATCCTGCTTTGGGAGTACACAAAGGGGGTCTTTATAACTTTTTTTCCCCCTCTCTCGTACATCCCCAAGGTCCAGCCAATCCTTGCATTTGATGCAATCATCTACACCCGTTCTCCACTGAGAGAATTACCTTTGATATTGTCGTATTTCAAGTGTCCGGGGTGGCCCGCCCCAGCATCATAGCACCCCAACGACGGGCTATGAGTGGTCAGCACTGAAACGAGGTTAAACCGAGCTCGGATACTTTAGGAGCCTTGTTTTGGCCCATACATGCATCTTACCTCGTATTACACGGGATGTTTTATTAAACCTCGCTGGCGCTGGCTTGGACGCCCCCCCGGACTTCACTTGCTGCCAGCCATCGATGTCAGTGGTAAACCCAGTTTACAAGGTACGGCTGTGGCTTTTTGCACAGACTTGTCGGTTCAGCTTCCCTCTTAAATTCTGGTGCCTCGAAGCCAAGGGACTGGGGGGGGGGGGGGGGGGGGTTGATGTCTTGGTATCTTGGTGTCTTGTCATCTTTTCCCGGACGCCATGATTTTGGTGGCTAAGGCCTGGGCACTTGGTATGTCCAGGAATACATATGGCCCCAGCCGTATCCCACCCGGACGGGAAGAGGGGGATTATTGAATTATCGAAATTATCGAAATTGACCTCATAACCTGGGAGTTCAATTCCAAACCCTGAATGTAGACAATACAGGATATTGAATATCCACACGTGAGTTGCCTCTACGTATAGTCACATAACTTGATTTTCCCAGAGGTCGGAGTGCACAAGTACGGCTATTGTCCCCCGACGCTAACCCCCATAATTGATGTGTGTCTTATCCACTTTCCAACTCCACCGTCTCCAATGTTGTTGGTCACTGTATGGAAGTTAGTCCACTGGTTCTCTCAATTGTACTATGTACTCCGGATTTTCGTCTGGATCGGCACTGTACGCTATACTTTGTACTCAGTACATCATATATGTCCTAATCATACAAGTACACACGTACAATATAGGATATAGCAGACACTTTAGAATATACTACACAATTCTAATGCACAATGCCAAGATCATAAGGGTTTCACTCTACTATGTCCAGGGTCTTGATACTACATTGGCTTGGCCTATCACGATGTCAACATTCAACTCGGCATTGAGTACTCCGAATGGCTATAACCCCTGTACACGACATCACGTATATAGTACACTATATATTGTCTGCCCCTCTCATACCCCCTCCATACATAGTAATTGTGCACTAACCTGGGATATCGGAAAGTCTGGCCCAGAAATGACGCTAATGCAGCGCATTGACATATTGACTTTCCAAGATTGTCAATAAAAAAACCTGGAATTACTTGGAATTACTATCCTCGCTTCCAATTTCTATTCTGTTCAAAGCAACTTTTCCGAGGATTCCCCTGTCAGACGGGAACGCTAAGCACATTCCTTCCACACCCCTGGACAACCCTCCCAACACCACATCAACATCAACATCACCATCACCATCACCATCACCATCACCATCACCATCACCATCACCATGGCATCCAATTACCCAATTCTCCCGGAGAAGCTCCTCCTCATCTCCCTTAAGATGTACTTCACCCCAGAGCGCACCCTTACCTACCTCCGCGAACTCCTCAAACCCTCCAACGAAATCGTCCACCCAGCAAACCGCAACAAACTCCTCCTAGCTCTAATCCCAGACTTCCTAACCATCTGGCCCTGCGCCCAAATTCTCAAAGAATATGAAGCCACCCTAACCACCGACACTGCCCAATCTACACCCCCCTTCCTCCTAGGCGCACAAGACTGCTTCTGGGAACCCCAAGGCGCATACACAGGCGAAGTCTCACCCGCCTCAATCCGCGCCCTAGGCTGCACAATCGTCGAACTAGGCCACGCCGAGCGCCGCTCCATCTTCAACGAATCAGACGACCAAACAGCCCGCAAGGCAGCTGCAACCTGCGCACAGCATATGGTCCCGCTCGTTTGCGTAGGCGAGGTCACTGCCCCCGGCCCCGTCGTCTCGCAGGCTGTCGGCCAGGCTGTCACCGAGTGTGCGGTGTTGGTGCGCGCAGTGTTGGCGGCTATTCCGGACGACGCGCCCGTTATCTTTGCCTACGAGCCTGTTTGGGCGATTGGACAGCCCAAGCCGGCGGGTGTGGATCACGTCGCTGCTGTTGTGCAGGGTATCCGCGCTGTTATTGGGGCCCGCCCGGGTACGGCTCGTGTTTTGTATGGGGGTAGTGCGGGGCCTGGACTTTGGGGGAAGGGTGGCCTTGGTCACGCTGTTGATGGGATGTTTTTGGGCAGGTTCGCGCATGAAATCGATGGCGTGCGTGAGGTTGTTCGTGAGGTGGAGGAGACGTTGGCTGTCGCGTGATGTATGTGGTTTTCTTCACTAATGCTGGCTACGCCACATACCCCAGGTACTCGACATCTTGACACCTTGACACCTTAACACATCTACAATTATACAGTTTACGGTATTGTGTATACGGTTCCTCGTCATGGTTATACGGAAAAGTACATAAACAGAAAACCAAAACTACCAAACAGGCGCATCTAGACAAAACTCCTCATGGGATCAAAAACCAGAAAAAGTGGAAAGCTGAACCAGTTTCCTCTCTCGGGAAGCCTATCTGGGGGAACCCGAAACCCACAACTTCCCCGGGTTCTTTAAGTCACGCGGCCGATCAGAGATTTGTGTCTCAGATGACTTTTAAAGCTTTTTAGCTTGCCATAGGCCTTCGATGTCAAGCTCTTCCGGTCCACTTCCGTGCTTAATGTGGGGTTGTGGACTCTTGGAGCTCCGTTTTGCACTGATCGAGTAATCCGAGCTCTATAGCTTAAGGCATCCTCGAGGACATTATCCACTCAATTCCAACTGACCATACATTATCAATACCCCTTTTTTTATTTATTCTCGGCATTGCCTTACTCGGTCGTTCCATTGCATACAATCTCTGCCCGGTGCCGATTGAATTTCTCGGGCGAGAAACCATGCAGACGAATAAAGAATATTGCTTTTCATGTTCATATCCATGTTATTTACAGGATCTATCAAAGACCGAGAATAAATAAATAAAAAAACAAATAAAATCATACTTCACACCGCTTATTTCTTAAGCTCTTCACGCAGCTCCTGCTTGACCCGCGTGACAGTACCAACACCACCGTAGACAATACCGGTGTACATCATAGCCACGGAAGCGCCGGCATCGAGAGCCGCGCGCGCCTCCTTGCCGGTAGTGATACCGCCCGAAGCGAAGATAACCTTCCGAGGAAGCTCGGACACTTTCTCGACAGACTTGTCCGATTCGGTCGCAGATGGGGGTCCCTGGTCAAGCAGGGCGCGGTAGCGGGCGACGAGCGCAACGGAGCGGTCAAACAGCTGGGGGCCGGAGTAACCGCCGGTTTCCTTGAGGGTCTTTTGTTCTTCGGCGGGGAGGACGAAGCCCTGGGGCACGGGATCGGGGCGACGGTTGGTGGTGTTGCCGACGATGACGCCGTCGACGCCGGAGTTCCAGACAGCCTCGCAGATGCCGGAGATCTGCTCGGTGGAGTCCTCATCCGGGCTAACCTTGACCATCACGTAGGGCTTGGTCTTGCGCTCGACGTTCTTGGCGGAGGCGACGACCGCCGTCAGGATTGCCGTGAGAGGTGCGGCGGCTTGGAGGTCGCGTAGGCCGGGGGTGTTAGGGCTAGAGACGTTCACGACGAGGATGTCGGCGTACGGCGCCACTCGGTCCACGCAGTAGACGTAGTCGCGCTTGATGGCTTCGATGTCTCCGTCCGGTGTGAGCTTGTTCTTGGCAACTTGCACGGCGAGAAGCTTGCCCGGGACCAGACTTCCGGGCGGGACGCCGGCTTCGCCGTCCAAGACGCGCTGCTCGGATTGTTCGTTTAGGCCAAATCCGGCGGCGTAGGCGAAGTCAGCTACGCGCTGCTTCAGCACTTTGGCCATGTGGTCGGCGCCCTTGGAGTTGAGGCCGTAACGGTTGATCATGGCGTGTTGCGAGGGCAGTCGGAACACTCGAGGCTTAGGGTTTCCTTCCTGGGGCAGAGGGGTGGTGCCGCCCACCTCGACGATGGCGGGACCGATATCGAGCAGCGCATCGGGGACCTCGGCGTGCTTGTCGAGACCGGCGGAGATACCGATGGGGTTGGAAAGTGTGTACCCAAAGACCTGGACGGATATCGTCAGTGATTGGCTATAGGCCGAGTTTGGAATGCCATTACCTCAGTTGCCAGGGCACCATCACTATCCGGGTCGCCACGCTCGCGCGGGTGGAGACCATACTTGTAGAGCATCTTCAGGTTCTCCACGCCGGTGTGGTGCGCATCCTCCGCATCGGGCCACAGGAGGCGGATCAAGGGCACAATGCCGTATCTGTGGATGCTGGCTCTGGTGTCGGTTCCGTAGATATAGCCCACCAGCAGGGTCAAGGCCAATGAGGCACCGTACAAGGCCTTCTTGGACCCACGGCCCGCTTTGCGAGGGATCTCCTTGGCGGCTTCCTTTGTAGCATCCTTCACTGTTTCCTTGGCTGCCTCAGCGGGCGCAACCGAGTCTGAAGCATATCGCGAAGCACCGGGGTAGCGCTGGGCCTTCTGTAGCAATGCCGATGGCCGCTGGCTCAAGCGGGAGGTAGGAAGGGCGCGAGCCCGGACGCTGGCTCTCCAGGCCATTGTTGCGGAGTTACACGCCATTTTGAATGTGTGTGGAGCTAATTATCTTCGCCGGCGGAGCAACGGCAACGCCCGATCGAACCTATATAGCGGTTAGTACTTGCGATTGATAGTGGATTGTCACTGGGGCCGGGGAGCTAGTCAAGTTCCAATCGACTCGCATTGTAGAATAGCCAATGGGGACCGTACAAACAGGTCATTATGCACCTGATAAATCACTTACAATTGCAATTGAGCACGTTCCGAGGTTCTCGCACGTTCCCTTGCGGTTCTCGAGGGCGGATTCGGGTTCTTTGCTGCACAATCCGGGCGGTGGCAATAAGTCCTGCAGAATATCTAGAGCGGTGGCCTCACGTATAGGTACATCGCAGGATGTTCACTTATGTACTTTATCTTCGTTTATGATTTGAGTAATTGTTGGTGATTGCTGGCTAATTTGGGGTAGATTTGAACTTCATATCTCGAATAATGTATAGGCTTTATATGCAGAATGAACGAAATATATTGACTGACGATCTTCTCTTCGATGATCACGAGCTCGTATCTGGCAACAGTGTCAAAGCCCAGCTATGACTGACTTGACTTCTACCTTCCACATATTGCGAATTCTTCAGTTTGGCCCTATATCTGAACAAAACCCCATCTCAAGTCTTGCTGTAATTGTTTAATCTCAATACAAAATCGCGTGCCAGAAAACCCAGCCAGGATGAGGACGCAAGGAAGAACAACCAACTCTTCAGCGGTGGGATTTGATCATGTCTGCTTTGACGAGGAGGACAATTCCCCTGCTCAGGAGCATTCACCCTCGCAGGGAGACTTCACGAATACTATCCCTGAAGCGGCGCCTCAGCTCAATCGTGCAAAGGAGCCCTACCGTTCATTCAACGTCTTCAAAGATGTATGTTAGCAGCATTTATCGATGCATGGCTGTGTCCATATAAGCCTTCATAAATTCACAAAAGAAAGCTCATCAATCTACGCAGGTAGCACTCGGCACAAATGCCTGGAGCTTTTGCCTTCAAGTCCACCCTTCTGGGGGACTTTCTCAATCTCCAAGCCCAGTATATCACACCTTGCGCATCCCTTGGTATCGCCAAGGCCTTTACTTGCCAGCTTCATTTGATCTATACTCAGGTGGCAATGTCGTACGCAGCCGGAAAGACCCATCTCCCGAGCCTCAAGACCACCGCGCGCACATTCACTACCGTGGCTTTGAGGGTTTACTCGGTCTCCACGTGACGGTAGATATCTTTCGCCAATTAGGTTCTAATGCTCTTCAAAATGAGCTTCCGGACTCTGGGAGAAGTTCCTCGAACCTTGTCAAGCACTGCTCGGTGGACATTGTTCGGAAGGGAATGGGTAGGACTTACTGTGTTGAGATTGCTGATGGCGGGGCTGTCAAAACATTCTACTGGAAAGGGTCCAAGACTGCATTGTCTCTCCTTGAAGCCGAAGGGAAGGATTCTGGTTCTACTTATGGGAACGGCAATCTGAAGTTCTTTGCTGCGGGTAAACCAGATGATATTCTTGCGGTGTGGCAAAATAGAACCGATCGACAAATTCTAGGATCCTTGAACGTTCTCGCCGAGCTTGATGCTAATTCTGATGGGATCCTTGAAGGGTTGATGGTAAGTTGCCTGGCAGTGGTTGTTGCAGAAAGAGTTTCCGGGCGAGGGTGGATAGGTGGCCTAGGGAAGTCAAGGAACTCTTAGGGAATTAAGTTGAAGGAGATTAGTTCATTGTCAGGTTTAGACTATCGAAACGTGCGAATAAAAGTTAGAGGGGTTAGCGGGTCCTTGGACTTGACGGATTGCAGCAGCAGGAGTCCAAGATGAGGTTGAGGGTATCACTAAAACGAATAGCAAAGAAACCACAATAAACTATTGGCAAGATATCAAATGATAATACCAAAGAAAGTCAACGCCAAGATTGCTATCATCTGGGTCGACAGAGTGATTTTGACCTAGCCCTAATTAGAGCACAAGAGAAAACCCCCAAGGCAGATCAATGCTTCTAGGCAAGATCAGGTCTCCCAGTTATGTGTCCAATCAGGCAATCATTACATCTGCCAGGAAGATATCAGGAGATTCCACATAGAATGGGGCATATCTTTCAATTCAACGGCTATGATTGGCATATTAATATAATGTGTCGGGTTTGGTCGGTTATATATAAATTTCACGGTCAGTTATAGTATAACAATTTATCGAATGTAATTTCTCCTCGGCTTCTAAAGACGTGGAACTGGTAGAAAGGTTTTGCCTTTCCTTGAATTGCTTTATCTTTTTTTGTCTTCTTTTTTTGTCTTTGATTATTAGTTGGAAGGCACCTCTAATTCTACAAATAAAATAGTACCTTAAGTCTAGAAGTAGTAGTATTTTCTTTGCTATCAAGGCAAATATACTATTTTGGAGCCCTAAAGTACGCTGCACCTACTGGGGGATTCTCAAGACCACTCTGCCATCAATCTCCGAGCGCTCCAGGCGGTCCAACACATCATTGATATCGTCCAACTCAAAGACGTCAATATGCGCCTTCACATCGCCAGCCACGGCCATAGCCATCATCTCATCCATCTCATCCGCTGTTCCTGCGGAGTTTCCGACAATAGTGAGACCTGTATCAGTTGGTCAGACCAAATCATGTGTTGAATTGCATAATTGCCAGAGAAACTCACCTTTGACAATCATATCGAATGGTGTAGCTGGAAGGTTGAATGGCTTGTTGGGAATACCGACGCAGACCAGCGTGCCAAAAGGACGCAACATATGCATACTTTGTTCATATGCTCGCTCGCTGTTGGCGGTACAGATGACAGCGTGTACACCAAATGTTGTCTTATCTTTGACTGCCTGGACGATGTCAACTTCGCGGTAGTCCAGGAATTCTGTGGCCCCAAGCGAAAGGCATAGTTGCTTTTTCTTCTCTCCACTTTAGAAGCACCATTAGGTTAGTTTGCTATGAAGATGACAGAAAATGCTCAACTTGAATCGTCACATACCTGTCAATCGCAATAACCTTAAGGCCCTTTTTAGCGGCAATTTGAATTCCCCTGTAAGGAGTATATTGTTAGAAAACAAAGCTTCCAGTCACCGAAAATTGGGGAAATGTACATATGACCAAGGCCACCTCCAGCACCGAGGATGGCAAGATAGTTTCCCGGGCGAGTCTTGGTCTTCATGATGGAAGAGTACATAGCAATTCCAGCTGGGGATAGTGATTAGCCTTTGTGCTGGCAAAATGCCAATGGGAAAAACATACCACACAAAAGAGGCGCGGCACTATCTGGTGAAAGCTGCTCCGGAATCTTTGTTACATGGAGTGCTGGGCTGACAATATACTCTGAGGCATGGTATTAGAGGTGTTCCAATGGACTGGATGATCGCACTGAAAGATAGAAGACTTACGCTGGAAAGTTCCAGGCACATTCTGCAAACCATGCAATCAGTAACGGAAACAATGACATGATTGGGGTGATCAACAACTTACTGCACCAGCATTCTTCTGATACGGGCATACGGTATGGTTGACTTCGCAAATTTCACACTGGCGACAAGAGCTGTAGAGCCATCTAATAGTGGAAATGGGTTCAGCGTCAATATAACTTCAACCAGACGACCAATTGGGGATGAAGGAGACAGACCTGATACCAACTCGGGTTCCCATCCATTGTTTCTCGTCGACCTCCGGTCCCACTAAGTGTAACGATCAATGTTAGTATATGATCTGGACTGTGTTCAACCTGATGTAGCGATAGTTCTTACCTTTGACTACTTTGCCAATACCTTCATGACCCGCGACATCAGTCAACATAGGCGTGTCACCGCGGATGCTGTGAATATCCGAGTGACATACTCCAGAAAACTCGAGCTTGACAAGGATTTCGCCTTTTCCAGGAATTGGCACGGGGCGATTGCTCTTGATCCCCACCTTTGCGGAGACGGAAGTAGTTTTGGGGGCGATAACAGCAGCGATTTGAATTGGGGGGATTGGGACCGACATGTTACTCTATGAATATTTAAGATCAATTGGAGAAAGTCAGTGAATCTTTAGGACACTTGGCTTAAATAGTTCGGTAGTTGAGGTCTGATCCGATAAACGGCATTCGTATCGTAGATGCGGGGGTGGAAGGATGCAAAGATAAGCAGAAACAATTAGCAGATG
Organism: Penicillium concentricum; assembly: GCF_028827145.1. Lineage (NCBI taxonomy): Eukaryota > Fungi > Ascomycota > Eurotiomycetes > Eurotiales > Aspergillaceae > Penicillium > Penicillium concentricum. The sequence goes on from NW_026622755.1 coordinate 3,853,301, forward strand.
CCAAGATACAATTGGAAAGGTGTCGAATTTAGGGGCAGGTTAGGCAGTTTAGGCAGGTTAGAGACGAAGATGAAGATATCAATACGAATAATTACGAACTCGGGAATAAATCGGACACTTCTCTTTTACACAGTTCAGTGTCAACAATTTAATTAAACAATTATGTGTAAGCCGGAGGTCTGACATCGGAAATCATGAAGGAATATAAGACAAGGACTCTGCTAGGCAGAGTCGAAGGGAAGAAGTGGCACAGCACTCCGAATGCAGAAGGACTCCGAGTCGTGCAAGAAACTCGAACACCAAGGTATCAAAGATGAAATTCTAAACCCGACATAGAAAACGCCAGAAAATCATGCATTCTCGGACTGGATTGTTTGCTGCGAGTAGAGGGATAGTTAGTTTGAGGAACCAGATTAAGTTGAGGGAGAGAAACGAACCACCAGCCAATCCATTCCCTCATTAATACCCTTGCCATCGATGGCAGAGCAAGCGACAATACTCCAGTTTCGGTCCCGCAGCTCTCCCAGCTTCAAAGCCTCTGAGATTTCGCCTGCACCCTTGGCGCCAGGTTGATCCTGTTTGTTGGCAAACACCAGCAATGCCGCGTCGTGAAGTTCCTCTTCATTCAACATGGCTGCTAATTCATCTGCTGCAGTCCCTAACCGCTCAATATCTGTGGAGTCGATGACGAAGACCACAGCGGCCGTGTTGGCGTAGTAGCATCGCCAGTATGGGCGGATAGAAGTTTGGCCTCCAAGATCCTACAATCCAGGGATGTTAATTATGACCCAAAGTTCGAGGTGGGTAAAACATACCCAGACGTTAAGATTGAGATTCTTATATGTGACCGATTCGACGTTGAACCCGATTGTAGGTATCGTGGTGACGACCTCACCAATCTGTGGGCGCAAGGTGTTAGCTCCACGAAACTCACACTTAAATGCGCCAGGAAACCAAAGCCAGAAAGTCATAATATCTTACCTTGAGTCTGTACAGCAAAGTAGTCTTTCCAGCGTTATCCTAAATCCACGAAATAACGTTAGTTAGTTTCAGTCCTGGTCACACTAATGAGATCCTGCTTTCCCCGCGTGGGATGCAGTGAGACACAACGTACAAGTCCTAGAATCAGGATCCGGATCTCCTTCTTGGACCAGAGCAGGGACCAGATACGCGATAGTGAACCTCCCATGGTGTGTATGATTAATCAGTGGGCGCGTTCACTGTTGTTGTCCTTCAGTTCAAAGGTTGTCGGGGCAAGTATGGAGCCGAGGATGATAAGTTGAGGGGCGCGTAGGTCGTATGGATCGAGTGAAAGGAGACAAACTCGCTATGGGGTTATGGTACACGTAGATGAGATAGAGAGGTGAAAGAGAAGAAGGCACTGGTGGCAACCGCATTGGATGTTCTTTGGCCGATCGGCCTGTGCGGTGTGGGCGGTCAATCGGGGGATCATCATCTTGCGGGATTGAGCTCTCCTCATTTAGAAAACCCCATTGTCTTTTTCCCTTTGTCATATTTTTGTCTTGATCACTTTTATCGCATTCTACGCGACTACCACTCACTATCTGATGTACAATTAGGGAACTGCAGTTACCTCCGGCGCACTCCCTAGATTTGCCGCGATTAGTCTTAATTGAAGACAGCCGACCACAGACCGATACCAATCATGGTTGGAAAGAAGTCGGGCAAGGCCCTCCGCGATGAGGGTAAGATCATCCGACCGAACTGGTGGAATATATCCGTCAACGACAGAGCAGCTAACACTTGACATAGGCCTGGAGCGGACCGACAATAACATGGAATTATCCAGCTGGCCGCAGATCCCAGCAATCAACCAGAAGAACTACTACACGTACGCATACACAGGCCGATATCTGCCGCAGTTGAGAACTTGAATGCTGATTGCGCTATGTAGCGACTACCTCAAACGAGACGATCAAAACCTCGCGTTCCGACTCCAAAACGAGGAAGCAAGGACAAAGATGACCAAGAAAGCGAAGGATCACGACCGTGCCCTCGCTATGGCCAAGACCGAGACCGCGGAAGGCGAGGGTGAAGCAGATGGCGATACCCACATGGAGGATGCGGAGGAGACCCCAGCCGAGATGGCTGGCTCCAAGGTTATTATCATCCATATGGGCAGTCAGAACCTCCGGATTGGACTTGCCAGCGACGCACTGCCGAAAACCTTGCCAATGGTAATTGCGAGGAAAGCAACCACCAACGAATCCGAAGACCATGGTGAACCTAAGCCCAAGAGGTTTAAACATGAGGATGGCTCTGAAATGGAGCCCGAAAAGGCCTTTGGATCTGAAGTATGTCTAGTGTAGTTTCATTGAGATGGGCTTGTACTAATTCTTCTGATAGTGGTCGTCTCATTTCAACCGGATGTCTGCGGATTTGAAGGTGCACATGCGACAGAACAAGCGAAGAATGCTTCCAAACTCTAAGGAGATGGTTGTTAACTATAACCGCAGGACCGTGCCAGAAATTATCTCTGAACACAATGATCCAATGCGTGCTGAATGGACCGAGCTCTCTAATCCCCCGCCAGAGTATATTGTCGGAAAGCCGGCTCTGCGGGTACCGGATTCTTCAAAGCCTCGATACAAGCTGTATTGGCCAATCCAGAATGGTTGGTGCAACGAGAAGGACTATACAAGCAAGAGGGCACTATTTCTGGATATTTCATTGATCGTGGAAGATGCGATCAAGAATCAACTGCACTTGACGAGCAAGAAGGATTGGACTCAGTATTCGTGTGTGTTCGTCATCCCGGATCTTTACGACAAGTCCTATGTCACCCAAGTCTTGGATATGTTGATGCGAGAATTTGCGTTCGCTCGGGTGTGTTTCATCCAAGAGAGTCTGGCAGCCACCTTTGGTGCCGGCTTCACCTCGGCATGTGTTGTCGATATCGGAGCGCAGAAGACTTCGATCTGTTGTGTAGAGGAAGGCATGTGTATCGAGAACTCCCGAGTGAACCTGAAGTATGGTGGTCAAGACGTGACCGAAACATTCGTCAAGATGATGCTGCACGATCATTTCCCCTATGCCGATATCAACCTACGGCGTAGACACGACTTCCTTCTAGCCGAAGAGCTTAAGAAGAACATCTGCACCATGAACGAAGCCAGTGTTTCTCCACAAGTCTTTGACTTCCACCTTCGTGTGGCAGGCCAAGACACACGAAAGTATACTTTCAAGGCTTTTGACGAAGTTCACCTTGCGCCAATGGGTGTTTTTGAGCCTGATATTTTCGACAACTCTGACAAAATCACTGGTAGACGGACCTTGATCGATCGTTCGGTTGACATCTACGATGGATCACCTAATGATCCTACTTCTGCGGCCCAGTCAGAGATTTTGACCGCCATGGCCCCTCCCCTGCCGTCTCAAGGCAAGACAAATGGCGAGTCTCACTCGGCGGCGCCGGACGTTCAGGCCACACCAGGCCGCCCACAACATCCTAATGCTTTAAGCAAAGTCCAAGATTTGGAGGGTACACCTCGATCTTCTGTCGCTGGTTCTCCAGGGCCGGAGAACACAGGGACCCCTCAAGCAGGAGGAACAAGCACACCCGCTGCCACGGCCGCTGCAGCTCAGGCTCCGCGTCCACCTGCGGTGGAAGATAGAGATGATATCATGCCTGTGTTCGGTTTGGACAACGCTATCCTGACCTCCATTGCCCACGCGGCTCGCTCAGACGATAAGAAGATGCGGGATTTCATCGGTGGTATCATGGTCGTCGGTGGCGGTAGTTTGACTAGCGGATTCCATCTCTTCCTGGAAGAGCGACTGCAGGCTCTCCGCCCTGGCTTCTCAAAGGAGATCATGATCGGGACACCGCCTAGAGATCTCGATCCCCAGGTCGTTGTGTGGAAGGGAGCCAGCATTTTCGGCAAACTGAGCGGTACAAACGACAGTTGGATCGGAAGACTGGAGTATGATCGACTTGGTCCCCGGCTGATGGCGTACAAGTGCATGTGGGCCTACTGATTGTACTTTAGGCGATTCATTTATGGTATTATGAGAATTCGGCGTGGGAGTTGCATGTTTTTGGTCACTTTCAAAAGGAATTTCAATATTTTTTTCTAATACAATGGAATACCTTGAATACACAGTTGGTATTAGATGAGCCAGAAGGCCAATCCGAAAAGCGTGGGATTAGATGTGAGCTGCTGTCCTCCAAGGCCGAGGTTGGATAAGTGCACGCACTTCTTTGTTTCCAACATTGTCCTTTCCATACTTACCGTCCTTACACGTGATCACCTCTGTATTTCCACGCGTATCCCTCCAACACAATAGATAAGCGGTGAATAAAGGCAGAATAATGGTCCTCAGGCTCAGCTCCGGTGTTGGTCTGTATGACAGCTTTTGCCAATTCCTCCAGCTCCATTCGTGGTCAGTCTGGATAAGACTTTTCTACTGGCGAGCCGACCCACGGAATCTGATATTACTGTCACTTTTCCTCCCTATCGCCGTCCTTGTCTTTATCCAAGCCATTGATTCCCTCACGGTAAGTTTGCGACCAATTCCCTCGCATCCATTCTGAATCGGGCTCTTGTACTAACTGGCTTCTGTATAGTTGCACTGCCATTTTTAGCTGCCAACATTGAGGCGACAATATCCCAGTTCATCCCAGTCTATTCCAGTCTATTACAGTGAGCTTCCGTCCCCCTCAGTCCAGACGTACGCCGAGTTGCTGATGCGCAATTAATCGCCCAGTCAACCAACCGCGCGAGAAAATAAGACGACAGTATGTCTTCCAAATCTAAAGAGGGCCAGTCATCAGGTGGCTTTCACCAGGAGTACATTGCGTCTCTTCGCTATCGCAATGATCTCCCTCCCCGGACATGCCCCCCAAGTTCCTCGATATCCCACACGAGGGCTTGAGTCGCTTCCTCACCCCCGGTTTCGCGTCAAACCTGGCACGCCGTGAGGAACCCAACATTGAAGTCGATGCCGAAGGTGGAATGCCAATTGACCTGGTCGGTATTCCGGGGTTACATTTGGGCGACGAGAGTGGTATGTCAACGCAGAATCTCCTGCAATTGTATGACTGCAACTAACATCTCCACCAGCTATTATGGCACCCGAGAATCCTCAGCCCATGGACCCCGCTGACCTTCCCCTTCTCATGACTATTGAGCAACTCCGAAACCCTGCCCCAAGGAATACCAATGTCAGTTTCCTCCGCCGTACACAGCACATCGGTGTCGACCGTAGTGCCGGAGATGGCTCCCGACCCGCACCTATTAAAACACAATCACGCACTGCGAAGAAAGGAAAGCCTCCTGTGGATGACCCGAAGCATGTTAAGAAGTTCATCCAAAAAGGATTCGATATCGCCTACCCCCAGAGCAAGCACACTGGAGACGACACTGATAGCCACATCCGTGGTCTTCCTGCCACAAAGGCAGAACTCGACGCCTGGGCTAATCCAGTTCACCCTGAAAACCCGAAGCTGAAGCCAGTCGGTTTCTTCCCTGTGATGCCCGACCTGGAAGGGTTCCCAGACCCCGGTGGCTACCTTCAATTCAAGTTTGATAAGGCGCCTTTGGCAGCCGTCGCAGGCAAGAGGGACAAGCGTATGGATGTTGGTATTCTGCAACCAGTTGCGCCCGAGCAGCGCGTTTGCCAGGAGCATGAATCTAAGCTGAATCTTCACCACACGAACCCTGCTCTTTACGCCCACCCTGGCCCAATCCCTTACGATTACCAGCTCTTCCTTCCAGAGAAGCCCCACTCTGTTAAGAACATTGACACAAGCATGAGCCTGTCTAACCCAAACCGCGACAGCGAAGACCTCTACACCAACGAGAGCGCCGACGGCCACAAGTTCCACCGCTATGATCGCGTTCGCACTTACGCCACCAGTGCTCAGGTCTTCAACACTGAGCAAAAGGACATCGCTTTGACGCTCTACAAACCCAAGAATGGCGACAGCAGACAATTGGCCGCTTACTACTATCCAATCTTAGGCAAGGCCCGCCTTAAGCCAGAGCGTGCCCGCACCATTGCTCACGCTGGTCTCGCTCCCACTTCCACCCAACAGGAAGAGACCGAGGAACGGGTTGACCAGATGCATGTGATGATGCGTGACCCCAACGATGCTGAAATCTACAAGCGTGCTTTGACCCGTCTGCGCATCGATCCGAAGTTTGCAAGCAATATGCCACCCGAGCCTGTTGCTCAAGAAGAGGAACACCCATTGGAGAACGAGGAGTCAGAGAAGCCAGCCGATGACGATACTCGCATGAGCGATGACGAGTAGATACTCGCGGCTGTCTATTATGTATTATGGATCTTTTTTTGAACATTACAATCTCGAAGTTTCTGCCTAGGTAGTTTCCCATGGGTCTGGCGTCTGAGCAATGGAAAATGGCGTTACATATAGTCAATCGTTAATCAACGTAGTTATTATGTATACAATTAATCGCCTCATGCATTTGTAGATATAGTTTGTATCATCGAATACAAGAGTCAGAGTCGTCGGCTGCGTATGTGACCTCTGTTCTTAACGAACGACTAATAATTTACCTGGGCCAAGATGATACAAGGGACGTTATGTCTTTTGAATTAATTCTTTTTGGGGGTATTTTTAGAGATCTCTTTTATATAAATTTTCATTTGTGTTATAGCAAAAAGAAGCGTGAATAAGAGCACGGAGTAGACATGCCAGGATGATCACTCGACGTTGATTTTTATACTCAGTCTTGTCGCCCTCTCTTGGTCCGTCATTCTAACTGACTGTTTTCTGGTCTTCTCATTCGCTGAATCCTTTTACCGCTACGAGTATTCTGCCGTCATCTATCAAATTTATCTCCTGTTACTCACAGGTGGTCGAGTGCCTTTCTCTTACGCTTAAACGTAAATGTACTATTACATAGCGTAATCATTGCTCTATACCTACATACGCGAATGAATAGGGATATTTCATTCTTATTACTTATTTTGCTATCATTTTCACTGTTCCCTTCTCTTCTCGCCAACTGGCCTACTCGCCTTACACAGTTACACTTGGTTAGTATATATTTTCAATATAATAAGATAAATAAGAATAGCACTTCTCGATACGTATCGTTGAAATGTCGGACCAGAGCCCGAGTATCCATACCTTGGGATCTCAGGTCATCATCTTCCCTACAAGCACACTGCGGTCACAAGCTCGGTCTTTGCTTCCCTTTCAAACTTCACTCAGTGGTCTTCTCATCTCACTTTCACTTTATCTTTATCTTTACACTGCGCTTGTCTTATCTTTTGCTTCTGCCAAGTCTCCTCTTCGTCGAAGCTGGTGTCTCATGCTATACCGAAGCACTATCATTTGTCTCTCTTCTTCTTCCTCGCAGTTGATAACACACGCTCCTCACAACAGCAACGGTTCGTCTCACAACCCATCTTCACAGAGTGTATGCAAGTCAAGTCTCCTCTTCAACGAAAGCGGTATCCTGTGCTCGACCGAAGTTCCGTCACTTGTTTCTTCTTTCTTGCAGTTAGTAGCACACGCTCGCCACAACCACAACGGTCTGCCTCGACACCCGCATATAGTGGATTCTTTTTATTGATTTCCAAAATGGGGCTGCTGGACCTTCCAGTCAAGCTCATACTTATGATCGAGGAACACCTCCCCACGCAAGCCGATGTCTCTGCCTTGATGAGATGTCATTCCTCTATGCTTGCCATTCTCCAAAAGAGGCTTTACAGCCGAGCAAAGTCGTTCGAGCTTGACTCCAATTTGAGATGGGCATGTGAAAGGGGAAACGAAGGCCTGGCTTCTGCGATGCTTATCATGGGGGCCGATATCCTGCTCAGCGTGAATGACCCTGTGCCATTGAGCATCGTGGCAATCCATGGACACCTCAATATGGTTAAATCTCTCCTCAAGCATGATCCAACAATTATCAACAACACACCATACCCAACAGACGATAAGTGTACCGCGATCGTGGGCGCCACAATCCAGCGGCATACGGATATTGTAAAGTTCCTTCTTGCCCAACCAGACCTTGATCCGCAAAAGCCAAGTTCATATTTCATCTACAAAACAACACATAAATTGGGTGAATATGATACCTTCCATATCCCCATCAACCAAGCTCTTTACGACGGGAATCATGAGCTAGTTCGGATTCTACTGGAAGACACTCGCGTGGAGCTGAGTCCTTTCAGTTTGATTGCTGCTGCCCGAGGGGGCCACGAGGATATGGTCAGGCTGTGTCTACTACAATTTTCGCAAAGGTTTGACCCCAATGAAGAATCCTTGCTTATCATCGCTACCCGAGACAACAACATGGGCTTGGTCAAATTATTATTGGAAGTGGCAAGCCATTCTTCTGAAATGGAGTGGGAAACAGACGGCAAAGCATCTTTCATCGTCAGTGCAGCGAATCAAGAACCCCCAAACCCCGACAAATCGCTTCTCGCAAGAAATAACATCAGCGTCGAAGCCACCGATTATGATGGCAGAAGCCCATTTACTTATGCTGCAAGTTATGGTAATGTGGAGATGATGAAGATACTTCTGGATACCCGGAAATTTGACGTTGACTTGCCAGACGAGTGCGGCCGAACACCATTGTCGCATGCCGCTTCAGTGGAAAAGGAGCCAGTGAAATTCCTCCTCCCATTGGATGATGTTAATCCTGGTTCTAAGGATCACAACGGCCTGACCCCATTTCACCATGCGGCAATGTGTGGTGAAGTGCAAGTCATGGCAGCACTCCTGGATACCGGGAAAGTTGATATTAATTACCCCGATATGCACGGTCAAACACCATATGATATCTTCACTGGATGTTGATTACTTGGGAGATGGAACCTCAAATACCATTGGAAAATTTGACTCATATCAGAGAAAGCTGAAATAAAAATAGTACAAAACAATCATTTCACAGTTGCGAAGCATGGGATTCGAACCTCTTAGTGACGAACTCTGCATTTTGATCCACAAAGAGAGACAGATCTGGCTTCTGCACAATGTCGACGATACCTTGATCGCTGCAGTGGGCGAAAAAGACATTGAGTGGTTCAATCAGGCCATGCCGTTCAAATACAGAGATCTGGGCAAGCCAAAGAGATTCCTCGGGAGCAGATTATCTCGCGGAAAACATGGTATTTTTCTCTGTCAAAAAGCATATAGAAGATATCGTCGTTAAGGCCGTATTGTGAGGGGCAGGCAGAGTTTAGTTCGCTCCTCTCCAATACAACTCTCTCCCTCCTCTCTTTCTGGGCTCTCACGTAGGTTCCGATAATTAATCCTAAGCAACGTCCCGAATTAATAATGGTGGCGGTTGAAGACAATTGCACTTTTCTGTAAGTAGTGGTGTCGTCGCGCTGAGGATGTACTTCTTAGTTGCATTTCCTAGCCTATGCCCTCTAGATGTGACCAGTGGGCCATTTTCCATCTGCAGCGAGTTGGCCCCCTCTTTGATCATAGTAAAAGGCATATAAATCATCTGAAGAATTGGGTCATATTGTTAGATAGCACTTGAGTGGACCGAAGTTATGTGGAATCTCAATTCTTGTTCGATGGGTAGTATTTCCTTTTTTAGCAATGATTGCGAATGGTTTATCCAAAAAGGAGAATATATAGGATAACATGCAAACGAACTTGAGATAAAGAGTGCTAACTACATGTAATAAGCATCTAGCCTTCAATTGTAACTATCTCGTCATGCTTTCTTTAGCCCACTCAAAATTTGTGGTTGCATGCTTGACATGAACTGGTGCATTGGTGTAAACCCCGGATTCTCACATAATGATCGGAGATAATCTCTCTCTTCTTGTAATTTCGGTGGGTAGATTGATTTGAGGTGTCGAGCTGCTACTACTAATGGGAAAGGGACGAGGTGTTGACGAAAGGCACCGGTAGATGGGTGTAGGAATGACGGCACACAGCGTATTATACTGCGACAACAGTTCTCTGGATCAAGACCGAAAGTATCACAATTCCCATCGGAAATGGCGTGACAGACACTGTAGGCGATGATACTCGATGCCCAGTAGATTGTCATTATATGGGTGTCCGCAATTTCATCTGTCGTCATGTTGATAGGGAGCTGCCACTTCGGCCCTATACAGGCCACTGTGATAGCAAACTTTGAGCTCCAGTGGTATAATTTCTCCATAACGGCGAAACCCATTTCCTTGAGGATCAAACGCTGCCTCAACTTTGCTGGAGAGTCTGGCTGAATATTCATGTTGTCAATGCCCTCGTATATCGAGGGGAGTTCCAGGAGAATGTCTACCAATAGGTCTTTGCGTGTTTTTGGGTGATGAATCCAAGGATCAGTCATCCACATTGGCTCACTGAAAACATGCTTCTTTCGTTCCTTGAGTGCAAATTGTGCCTGTTCATAGATCAGCATTGCCTCATATCGTCGAGATACAGTTCAAATACATGGTTGAGTCGCCCATCAACAAACAGTCTATGAGCTGGACCGGTAGCGTAGAATGATGGTGAATTGGAAAGGATCAGCGCAAGATCTCCAGAATGGTGAATCATCCAGTTGCGGGATTGCGCTTCCTGGTTCCGGCAATCACCCCCATAGAGGGCCTGGATAAACTATATTAGCCAGCAGCCAATTTCAAACAAGTTTTGCCTCTCAGTAGCGGAGGTCGAATAAGATCTACCTCGTAGAGACTGAATACTCGTGCAGCACCGAGAAGTTCGAGACCAGGCTTCCTTGGGGAGCTTAGTGCTTTTCGCATCTGCCGTAAGGCACTCACATGCAGATTTGTTCCTTGCTGTCTCATCCAATATTGGCTGCTGACTTTATTTGCCGCAGTCGTGAGTGCCATTGCACCGAGAGCCGTACGTAGGATGCTCTTTTCCAGTAGGATATCTCGAAGTACACTGATGGAGCCACCTAGATCTCGCTGGGTCTGGCTAAAAAGAGAAAAAGAGTGACCATTTGGCATATACGATGTCCAAAAGTTCCCTTCGAGACAAGACTCGTGGGCGGTTTGAGAAAGAGTGACAGAGGTAGCCAGCATAGCCGATAAAGACGGATAGTTCGGACTAGCCTCGATGGGAAGGCGGCTTTGAGTTCCACAAAGACTACCAGAAGAAGGAACTTCTCCCTTATGGCCAGGGTCATAGTAGCGGTATATGGTCAGACCCTCGGCATATCCCTCGCACGGGATGCTAGACTTCCTGCATTGGCCACAAGAGGGCTGTTGTAGATCACACTACTCCCGTGATTAGTCCCATTCTTTCAAGATAGATTGAGTATTGGAATAATTGGATAAATACATGTACTTACGCCCTTTTTGCGTCGGCGGCAGGTACGGCATGCTTTCGAACGCCCCGGCACACCAACCATTGACAACTGGGCTGGACGATGTAGTGGAAGTGCGCACTTGGGTTCCACCAATTATTTTCCTACTAGTGAAGAGGTGATAACAGCAGTCACTATTGTTCACTATGTGTTCTTCTATGTCTTCTGCATGAGTATTGTTGTCAGCCTCGCACGCTTCCAAGTTTCAGCCCTGGAGATAACTTTAAAATGGTGGGGCCGTAACGGACCCCGGCTAAACCCAAAAGGGAGCATCATGTGCAGGCTGCATATCGCGTCCTCTATGTACTACTATTTGTCGACAGCTTCTGGTGAGTGCTAAGGGAAGTTTGGAAATGAATGTGACAAATAGGCATGAGTTTACAACCTTCGTTGAAAGATCGTGAAGGGGTTGGATGGAATATTATTCGAACTGACCCAAACGGTCGCTGCCGATAATTCGATTGCTGTTCGGTGGATAATCCATGGTGTTCTCGGATCAAACTTCTCACTCTTTTGAAGGGGAGCTAAAACTATTCTAGTCTTTTGATCTCGCAAAAATGGCATAGACCATTAAAACTTAAAGCACGGGCTCCCGCCATCTATAACGGAACAGACTTCCTTCTCTAGAACGACCGTACAGGCTAGATTAGGGAAGCCTACATCGTCACATACAGTATCTCATACTTCCATGCGATGGGCTTAGAGGCTGTTACTGGTTAAGAACTTTAGACAAGTTAGGCAGCTCGCATCAAGCTCGTGTTGGGATCGGCAATTGGTAAACTGGGGTTTAGTAACCTGGGATTATCTTAGGTAGTCAATTTATGTAGTGTTTTCAACCATCTGTCTTTTTTCCCTTTATGTTAGTCAAATTATCTCGAGATACAGCTGTCATGATGCGAATTCATTGACTACATGTCCGGAATGGATCAGCCGCTTTCGACTAGACAACTATTGGGCATTTTAGTACCAATCAACGTGTAATTGATTCTACCAAGCATCATAGTCTCGGTAGTTTTTGTTGTTTTCTATCTCCTGGCCAGATTTAAGTAGCTGAAATAGAGCGAGGAAGGCCAACATTGTGTACTGCCGAACGTTTCCTACAGCATATATATAATAGTTGATCAAAGCCCAAAACGATCATGTATGGATTGATTTACAACAGAATTGACAAATAATGATCGCAATATCTTCCGGTTCTCGGGATCTACTTTATAATAAATTGTGGTTAACATTGAGATCCCATCAAATCTGGGGAACTCCCAGTGTGCCAGTGAACAGGGAGCTGATTGGCGCCCGTGGGCCCTGGAGTTTGGCCCTGGTGGCGGCCCTATGGGGGGCACAGCAGGCCCCACGGGCCAGGTCGATGGGACCCCAACGGTCAGTGCCAAGACTTTCGGGGTAACCACATGGGAAGTGGCTGGGCTGTGAGTGGCTCAGATAACATCAGGACAGGCTACTGCAGGAACCCAATTGTCCTTAGAGTTGGATCGGAATAGATTTGCAGTGGATTTACTTTGCTACTTCCGGGTGATCGACTGCAATTCACCACGGATGTACAAGCTACTTCCTTAATGCACGTTGGTATACTTACAGTCCAGGTCTATTGTACTTTCCCTTAACCCCCTCCACTCCCTCTTATCATCTGCAACCACCATGTGTCGCCGTGATAGGATATGGTACACGCGGCGTCTCGTGAAAGGCGCATGTGGTTAATTAGAGTCAATGTGACTTGTATTTGAATCTGTCTTTCACTTCTCTCTTTCTCTCTCTTCGTTCATTGCATTGCTCTTTGCATATTGAACATGGATTGGACGCACATCTACATTGTCGGGGCCGCCGTACTGGTGTTTGCTCTCATCGGCCTGGTTCTTCTCGTCTCCTCTCAGCATATCAAGGTCGCCAACACTGGAGCTGGCCCTTACTTAAAATTCATCTGGGCGAACTTCATCAAACCGCACGATAAGAAGGCTGGGGGCCAACAGGATGCGTTGGAGAGCTTCTACAAGACACAGGTGCGATTAAATGACACACTATTGGATATGACTCCAAGCTGACCAAGTCAGGCCGCAATTTACGATGCCACTCGTCGGCGTCTCCTCTGTGGTCGCGAGGACATGCTTGGTCTTGTAGCTGCACAGCTGAAGTACAAGATTAACAGCAAAGAAGTTAAGGCTGGGAAGGCTGTCTGGGTGGATGTAAGTATTGTGCTCTATCTTTCGGAGCTAGCACGCTAATATATTCCAGATCGGTGGTGGTACTGGGTAGGCACGAGAGGGACCCCAACGTGATACAGATCGAACATCTAACTTGTGACAGATACAACATCGAAGCTATGGCGGCTTTTCTTCCGGTCGATAAATTCTTTAAACACGTTTACCTAGTCGACCTCTCCCCGTCCCTTTGCGAAGTTGCCCGCAAGCGCTTCGAGCGTCTTGGGTGGAAGAACGTTACCGTCCTCTGCCAAGATGCCCGATCTTTCCATCTTCCCGAGAAGGAGTTCGATCCGAGGTCTACAAATGCAGCAAGTGATGGTGTTGACTTGATCACTATGAGCTACAGTCTATCAATGATCCCTGGTGAGTATTTAAGATCTACTCGAGACTATCGATATTGATTCTTTTAGACTATTACAGCGTCGTGGACTCATTAACCTCCCGCTTGAAGTCAACTGGAATGTTGGGTGTGTGTGATTTCTACGGTAAGCAGTGCCTCAAAGTTCTGCATGAATGTCACTCATTCAAATATAGTCCAAAGCATTGTGGATGTATCCTGTCGTAACTACACCGGCGGCGCTTTCAACCGCCATGTCAATTGGCTTGGGCGTGTATTCTGGAGAGCCTGGTTCGACTTTGACCGGGTCAGCCTTGAAGCCGCTCGCCGAGACTATCTGGAATACAAGTTTGGTACTGTCATCTCTGCCAGCGAACGAAACTATTTCCTTGGTGGTATTCCCTACTACATATTTGTTGGTTGCCCAAAGGAAATGGCGTCTACCCCATCAAGCCAATCTATTGAGAGACTAGATGCATCTTTCACCGAGTCTCCTTATCTGCTTCCTGCCAATCACAAGCAGGAGATGGATAACGCAGTGGTGAAAAGCACTCATGAGATTCGATCCAAGGCATATGAGTCTGCAGTGATTAACCTGAGTGCAAACCTACCGCTACCATCATCCTTTTACCAGAATCACCATTATCGCATTCATTACGACGACATGCTACCCAAACATACTCAATTCCAGAACGAGTATATTTACGCGTTCACGTGGGAAGACCCGCGAGTTGATCACCGGCTTCTGAACATTGGTAAAGACGATGTGATTTTAGCCATCACCAGCGCTGGTGACAACATTCTTGACTATCTGCAAAAGAAACCCCGCCGGGTGCACGCAGTGGACTTGAACCCCAACCAGAATCATCTTCTCGAGCTGAAGGTTGCCTGTTATTCAGCATTGGGTCACCGGGATATGTGGAAAATCTTCGGTGATGGCAAGCACGCACAGTTCCGTGAATTGCTAATCTCTAAACTCAGCCCTCACCTGTCCAGCCAGGCTTTCCAGTACTGGCTCGAGCATACCCAGACCTTTACCTCTACCTCTGGTCATGGTCTGTATGAGACTGGTGGATCTCGCCACGCTATTCGTATGGTGCGATGGCTCTTCAATATCTTCGGACTCCAGGGTGAAGTTCGCAAGCTCTGTGAAGCGCAAAGTATTGCAGAGCAGCGTGAAATCTGGCCTCGCATTCGAAGTGTGCTAATGAGTCGACCACTCCACTGGGCTATTGTGAGCACCGAATGGTTCGCATGGAAGGCTGCCGGAGTGCCACGAAACCAGCGAAATATGATCATCGACGACTTCTTCCGCCGCAACGGCTTGACTGAAGATATGAAGAAGGGCAAGGACGTCAGCGGCCAATCGATTTGGGAATATGTTGTCAATACTCTTGACCCTGTGATCAACGATACTCTGATCAGCAACGACAACTACTTCTACTTCCTTTGCGTTCAGGGCAAATTCTCACGGAGGTTCGTTTTTTTCTTCCGTCTTTCAATTACACGTGCTAACCGTGATCATAGATGTCACCCGACCTATCTTTCTCCTCAAGCACACGTCAGACTTTCCACGCCTGGTGCATTTGATGGCCTTCGTATCCACACCGATGAGATCAACGAAGTGATCAACCGCATCACCCCGGGAACATTGACTATCGCCGTGGTAAGTATCAAAATTCCATTTCAGCCGTATTTCTTATGCTAAATTTCCATCAGGTCATGGACTCCATGGACTGGTTCGATCCCGCAGAGGACTCAGCCCCTGCCCAAGCCCGAACTTTCAACAAAGCCTTGAAGAAGGGTGGTCGCATCCTTCTCCGTTCCGCCAGTATCAATCCTTGGTACATCAAGCACTTTGAAGAAAACGGCTTCTCTGCTCGTCGCGTGGGAGCTCGTTTCCCAGGTACATGTATTGACCGGTAAGTTTTGGAATTATGTTCTTGATTACGGACAAAAGCTTATACATATGTTCTAGGGTGAACATGTACGCATCGACCTGGATCTGTACTAAAACAGAGGACTTATCCCGCCCCAGTTCCGACCGCAAAATCTCAGCGCTCTCATTGGGGGACAGTGCTATTCCAGCAGGCAAGATGTCGAGCAGCGTGGAGAATCTTTTGATTTAAGTATGGTGATAGCTGCTTTTTTCCCTTGACGTGGTCCTTTCAAGTTACGCTGCACGTGCCTCAATACCTGTTAATGATACCTATGATCTGGAGTTAGATGGAGTGTTTCGTATGCTTGCCTTCAAAAGTGCAGGGGGTCAGGAGTATGGTCCGAAATATGCGGAATCAGGATGACTGCCAACAGCTTGTCCTAATAGCACCTATCATTTTTATTTTGAGGGATCAAGATAAATTCTAACAATCTTTCAAAAACAAATTCTAGAGTTCAGGAGCCAATCCTCAGTTGGGACTCAAAAGAGCCGACGAAGTCTGTTCGTGCGCAAAGAAAACACAACTAGTCTGTGCTAACAAGAATACAAGAATATAGCAAGGAAAGGACATAAAAGAGAAATAGTCCTGAACTGTCAAATAGGGAGTGTCCGAAGAGCAAGCCACGGACCTATCGATGCTTAAGTAGATATAACTGGGGCGAAACTTGCATAAAAAATCCAATCGCCTTACTCCGTACGTATGTGATCGAGTCGGATCGACTAACTAGATAATACATTCTACCACGCATATATGCATCAATATAGCGAAACTCATAGCAGCGTAGCAACCAATGATAACGCCGCGAAAAGCAATGAAAGTCGATTATCGCATAACTAGACAATTGATAGATTTCCAGTATAATAGAATGAAGACGGGTTGAACAAGATCTTTGGTACTGTTTGTTCTGGCGTACAGCCTACAACGTTGCAGATCCCCATCATCTCCCTATAAAAGGTTATATAGCGGCCGATCGCCCCAGCGCTGATTTGAGCACATTTGCGCAAGTGCATATGGTTCAATATTTACTCAATGAATAGATCCAATATTCCCTCCGTTTTAGGGTCCCAATAAACGACACAATTGTTTTGGACCCAGCCGTATTCGAACCAGCAAATCAGGAACATGCCATTCGACTCCCAAGGTGATAAATGGTCTTGGTGAGCTTCCTCTTGTCTTGGATCTATACCAGATTGTAGAGAAATATACTTACAGATCCTACAAAGTGAATCCTGTATTCGAGGCCACCGCTCGTCCAAATGCGCACACTATGATCGCCCAATGAAGAGAGTTCCCAAGGCTGGACGTCCGTTGACAAAGTGTGCGCACCTCAACGAGATGGATTGCAGTTGCCGGGAGGTTTGGGCAATTATGGTTCCGCTTGCTCCAGGTACGTTATGTCAGAGGAATGAACTTGGTACTGTGGATTGGACATATATTTGTAGTAACATTTGTCGTTTCGAATAGGGTCGACGGTCTGCAGACCTGAGTTCAGAACTCAGCCGGTACAGCAGCAATACATCGATCATGTTTATACTGAGGGTAGATGATTGTTTGGGTTATATCGATGAGCATGTTTGTTTTATAAGGAGTTAGGTGAATAAAATATGGATGGGATTATCATGTCCATATAGAAAGCCCTAGTAGCCCCTCTCAACCAACACCTAGGCAGCTTATCAAGCCACCTCTGCGGAACACCACGCAGGATTGCACAGCGCGAGATAAACAGAGCCCAGCCGGGATTCAGCAGCAATCGAAACTCCAATCAGCCACCATGACAAGTCCCTTCCTGCCAGCCAGAAGTCCCCTGAGAAAATCTCCCAAGAAGTAGTTCGCCAACCAGGACGCCAAAAAGCACAGTAACGAAGACGCCGACGTTGAAGGTCATCACGGATAGCATCCTATCGATTTCAATAATTAGTCGATAATTACTATGCAGATACTCGCAGATGTAACCCACAAGAAATATCCAATCAAAGCCCTAACACACTCAAGCAACCCACGTGTCCCATCTTTCCGAAGACTCCACGTTCCACTCGCCTTCCACGACGGGAGCAGGCATTTTAGTGAAGTCCTATTTCGAGGGTCATCTCTTTTGAGATTTCCTGACGTGCTTCGTGTTTCAGTGTCGTTATTTGAGATTGGCAAACTCTCTTCCTCGGGGTCGTTCTCGTGCACGCGTATGTAGTCCGGAAGAGGACTGAGCTTTGCTTTTCGGATGTTGTGTCGTCGATTCACTGGAGCGAGAAGCAGTGTTTGAGGGGTAGAGGGATGCTGAGACCATGATTTCTCGAGTTGGAATTTGAGAGCACCGAGGAAGCGGTTGAAGATGGCGAGGAGGAATAGAAATACTAACGTGAAGACATATTGCGTCGTAGTTGAGGTTGTCCAGCCCGTGAAGAGGATTGTGATTTGAGTGGAGGTTGAGAACACTGCGGGCATGGCCATGTCCATCGTCGTGCTAAGGCGCTCACTTAAGCATGAGTGCGAGTCAGAGTCTAAGGTCGAGTCCACGATGTAGTATCACTCCATGTTGGGAATGGTCTGGAGTGGGAGGCCCGTAGGCAGCAGGTGAGAGGAGAAGATTGTATAGTCTTAGGGTTTTACAAAGACAAGAATAGTTGGCATGCGGCCTTGTGATGTCTCTTTTCGGTGGGGTTTTCAGGGGTCTTCTCAGTGGTCTTTTCAGATACTTTGTTTAGATGTCTTTGAGATATTTTCTCCGCGTTCTCGGTTTTATAGGTAGGTAGATAGCAGAAAGATAGCAGAAAGAGGACTTTTCAATGTCTAGCCTGGAATGAATAAGGTGTTGGGTTCATCTAATGTAAGCTCAAAGGTTCTCAAATAGGATCACACGAGCGCAAATCTGCTCACCTGCATATGAAATGTCTCAAACTATAGGACCTTCCCATTTGGGGAACTATAAAAAGAAGAAACAGTAAAAAGAAGTCTTGTCTTTGCTTTTCAAAAAAATAATATATTGCAAGTCAGTTCATTCATTGACTTCAGGTCTAATCATATTTCACAGGTGAAGAAGACTGGAACACGCCAAAACAGCGGCCCTCTAAGCAAACAGTGATTAAAAAAAGAGTCTGGGGAAAATTCATAAATGGACCATGAGCCCAGCGCTATCACCTCTTATCATATCATATCTGTTGCTCACCAAGCCATAGTGCGCATACCGACACAAGACATGCACATGCGAACGATCGTGGATATAGAGTCAGAGACAGAAAAGAAGTTCAGAAATAGAAGAACTCATGAACGGCCGTACCGCGTCTTTCCAAAGGAGAACGGCACGTAGCGGTACTTGATCATGTGCTGGATTTGTCGTCGCACTGCAAAAGAAAGATTGAGTTAGACAGATGCCAAAAAAATAATACGGATATCGTATTAAATCACGAGCAGAAAAGGGAAACATACTCGTCAACACAAAGAGAATAATCCAGTAAACAACCAGGACCGGCCAGAAGACGGGGATATCGAAAACAGCGAGCCAAGAGCAAACGAAGCCGATGGCGATGGCGCGAGTGGCCGAGTGCCAGAACTTGAACTCTGGGAGACGGCGGATGAAGGGCCGGAACTCCTCATCCTTCTTGGTAGGGAGGCTGGGGGAGCCTGCGTCACCGTCCTCGAGACCCTCGTCCTGGGTGAGAGAGGGGTCGAACTTGGGAGTCAGGAAAGCGAGGAAGAGGTTCAGGAGATAGATTCCGAGTGTATAGGCGACTGCGATTTGAGATTCCATAGTTAGCGGTTTGTTTATGCAGCGGTTTGGATGAATGGCTTTTGCGTATTGCGGTTGAGGCGCATCATTTTCGCTTTGCTTATTCCATTTTCAGGGGTTCCACCGAGTCTTACCGATATACCAGCCCTGCGCAAGGAAGATGCGCAGGAAGAAGAGGAGCAGGAGCACACCGGAACCAACCCAGCGGTAGGTTGTGTACGGGGTCGAGGCATCGAGGTAGGCTTGATAGTGCTGCGATTGACGTATTAGCATATTGATCAGACTACACCGACTGATTTGAGGAATGGAGAATCCAAAGACATTGCGCAATGGGTTTGCCCCTCATGAGACACTCACTCGGGTCAGTCTAGAGGTGTGCGCGGACACGGCTGTGAAGGGCGACTGATCGGGCTCAGGGACATCCATAATGAAGATATTAGGGAGGATGGACGGAGCACAGGGCTAGACCACCGAAAGAAAGAAAGGAAAGAGGTGAAGCAAAGGAAAGCAGTGATTAAGATAAGCTGCTGAAACCAGACATTCCAGGACAGGCACTGCGCCTTCAGGACAGAAAAGTGTCCACAGCCGACAAGCCAATCAGATTAGAGATTAGTCACCAGCCACTTATAGGCACGTGATGGTGGCACATCAAATATGTGGCAGTACGGTAGAGACTAAAAGGGTTTAGTCACTTCACGTGTACCTCGGGACGGTTAACTTCGGCGTCTCGGTCTCGCGGGGAAACGGCCATCTATGATGTTACCGCGTAGCTACTCTCTCTCTCCTTGCTCTGCATAATTCAATCTCAATTATCTGAACAAAAGTAATTGTATTTATCTTCACATATCACAATGTTTGCCCGTCAATGCACTCGTCTGGCCACTTCTCGGACATCGGCCCCCTTGACTTCCTACCTAGCCCGAGTCCGGGGCTATTCTTCAGCTGCTGGTAGCTACGAGCACATCCTCACTTCGACCCCCAAGCCCGGCGTGGGATTGAGTATGTAACATTAGTCAATATATTGCTGGACCACTTCTCATTGCTATTATAGTTACCCTTAACCGCCCAAAGGCCCTCAACGCACTATGCACTCCCTTGTTCAAGGAGCTCAATGAAGCCCTGACCAACTACGACAATGACAAGAGCATCGGCGCAATCATTATCACAGGAAGCGAGAAGGCCTTTGCTGGTATGTACATGTTCTATTTACACTTTTCACACCCATATCCTTTCCCTCCATCTCCTCACCCTACTCCCAATATACATCAACAATATAATAACCTAACAAACCCACCACAGCCGGCGCCGACATCAAAGAAATGGCCCCTCTAAGCTTCTCAGCCGCCTACAGCGACAATTTCATCGCGCCCTGGTCCCACCTCGCCACCTCCATCCGCACCCCAGTCATCGCCGCAGTCTCCGGCTACGCCCTCGGCGGCGGCTGCGAACTAGCTCTGATGTGCGACATCCTGTACTGCACCGAGACCGCCACCTTCGGCCAGCCAGAGATCAAGCTCGGCACGATCCCCGGCGCAGGCGGATCTCAGCGCCTGACCCGTGCGGTCGGCAAGAGCAAGGCCATGGAGCTTATCCTCACTGGAAAGAACTTCAGCGGCAAGGAGGCTGGTGAGTGGGGTGTTGCGGCGAAGGTTGTGCCGGGTGGTAAGGAGGAATTGCTTGAACAGGCGTATAAGACTGCCGAGACTATTGCCAGCTACAGTCGTGTGGCTGTTGTTGCTGGTAAGGAGGTTGTTAATAAGAGTCAAGAGTTGTCACTCAAGGAGGGTGTTGAATATGAGAGACGGTTGTTCCATGCGCTCTTTGGAAGCAAGGATCAGAAAATTGGTGAGTTGGCATTTCGGTCTAGTGTGTGGGTAGGGTATAAATTAGGAATTGCTAACGATTGTTTTAGGTATGACTGCCTTTGCGGAAAAGAAGAAGGCTGAGTGGTCACATGAATAGATGATGGATGGAATAAGCTCATTTGGAATGAAGAAGCTGGCTTTTTTCATCGCCTGCGTGTAATTCACGATGCTGGAGCTGTAGAATAGAGAACTCGTTCATAGGACATAGAGCAGTATCATCTAACTCATCTCCGCCTATGATTCTCGTCTGCAGCCTCATCCTTATCCATGTCCATCCCAGCATTGCCGGTTGGTTAAACGCCAGGAAATAGGGTTTTCAGAGGATCAAAAGAGAAGAGGAGATATGAAAAAAATCAGAGTGTTCTTCATCAAGCAGTGTGTGGCTTCATGTGAAGATATTAGATTAATGCTATTTGCTGAAAAATACTATATACATCCAAGAGTGTCTAACAATCTAGGGCCAAGAAGCAGAATTAGTCGTAAACATAAGACACATCGCATCATATCAAGCCATTATTTTTCTCCAACTGGCTGTCATCAGTTCGGTTGTTCTTCTCCGCCCGGTAATCATCAATGACACGGCCCTCGATGGTTTCATCGAACACGTCCACCTGGGTCGTCGCAAACTTGCGTGCGCTGGTACCCCGCTCGAAGAGCAAGTCAAGCTCAGCGAACGAGCGACCGCGAGGCTCGGGGACGCGGAAGTATGTGTAAATGATGCACAGGAAGCAGATGCCACCCCAGAAGAAACCGGCGTAGTTGCCCCAGTTCCAAGCGCCGGGGTTCAGCATATAAGGGGTCAGAACGCCACAGATGATGGCGACAAGGTTGTACAGGTTGCGGCCGAGCACGACTGTCTTGATTTGCAGTCGGCGGGTGGAGAGCTCGGCGACCAGGGAGAAGCAGACCGTGCCAACGGTCAGCTGGTAGAATAGGGCCCAGATCAACATCATGGAACCCGTAGCTAGGGAGGCTTGGTCTTTGTGACTTTTAGGAACGAGGCCGAGGAAACCCATGATCAAAAGCATGGTACACAGACCACAGAGACCGTACAGATACAACGTCCGCCGGCCAATTCCAAGTGTCATAAGGAACCAGGATCCGAAAACGCCGACCATGTTGATGCCGTATTGACCCATAGCGAAGGCGTAAGAGTTAGAGGAGCTCAACCCAGCCTGTTCCAAAAAGTAGGTCGAGTAGTTGGAGAAGGAGTTTCCACTAAGATTTTGAATGGCCCAGACCATACACACAATCTCCGTGCGGCGGAGATCGGTACCCCGGAAGCAGTCTAGGTAGCTAGCACCTTTGGTTATTTTTTCCTCCAGGGCGGTAGTGTGAACCATCATGGCGACTGTCTCATCGGGATCGAAATCTCCCTGATTTTGGCTGGTCAACCGCACAAGGGCCCGTTTCGCATCTTCAGTGCGGCCTTTCCGAACCAGCCACCATGGGGATTCGGGCGCAAGCCAAATACCAATAAAGAGCGGCAGAGGCCACATCCATTGCAGCCCGTATGGAATCCGGTAGGCCCATTCGTCAGTCCGACTCAACATGCCCTTAATCACACCGATGCCAATAAGCTGGCCAAGACCCCAGCAGAAATTGACATAGGTTGTCAAATACCCTCGAAGCGCCACAGGACACACCTCCGAGGCGTAGGTAATTGTCAAAGTCTGGAAGACACCCCAGGGGACACCGCAGAGAATCTCCGCAGCGAGCAGAGCTTGCACATTTTGGGCCGTGAAGAAGATCGACGTCCACGCACTAACAAGTATGAGGCAGGCCATGATCGTATACCGATAACCGAAGCGTTCCGAGGCCCAACCGTTGATAAATAGACCGATGATTTCGCCGCAGTAGGCACCGTTGCTTAGACCTGCTTGCCACTGTACATCCAGAGGATTGTCAGTTTCTTCACTTAAAGTGGCAAATCCACCTCCAAAAGATAGAGGGATGGCCGCTGGAATTGATTGAACTTACCGCTGCCGATACTTCATATTTGCCATTGGGCAACATCTCACCATACTTGCGCTTGAATTGGGGGAAGGCATAGAAGTTGTTGACCAAACTAATGTCGTAACCCTCCATGGCAATGCAAGTGGAGATGAGCACGCTCCAAAGGACGGCCTTGGGGTACAGTCGGATGCCCTCCATCAATGTCATAGACTGCTCCTTCTCTGTGGCTGCCTTTGCATTTCGAATGACTTTGGTCATGGAGGAGTCTGAGGCCGGTCCTGCGGCCGAAGAGTAACTATATTCGGGGAGGCCATCCACCGGCGTGATGGAATCTGAGGCCTTGGGTTCGGCCATGTTGGATAGGCAGAATAACCGAAGACAGGAGGTAATGTGGTTGGGATGAAATCTCAGAACAACTTTCGATATGGGTTTGAGAGTTGGGCCTGGTTCGGATGTCAGGGGAAAAAAATCAAAGTACCCACAATGCTGAAAACATTGCACGAGAGCACGGCGAAAAGTCCCTTTAACGCCTCCCGAGTGCAAATGAATCCGGCAAGAGCGACGGGCTAGACAGAATAAGGATAAAAGCCCACGAGCCGACTTGGCGGGGAAATGGGGGATTTGGCTCGATGCCCTCCAAGCGCAAATTTTCGCGGGATGGCAGGCTTGGCGATGTCCGGATGAGGCAAATGATGGGTCAGCCTTCTGATGTATTATTTGATATATTATCAGTTCTAGCTACTCTGTATGCTGGTATATTTGAAAAAAAATATATATATATATATATACACGATTTAGTATATAAGTTGTATAGAGTGTCTCATAACCACGTGTGAGATTAATTCTCCGGGACCCTTGCAGCAAGAATGTACTTACTATATACTTGAAATTAGGGTTGATTTTATATTATATCCTTATTGGTTTTCATTTGCATTGCAAATGAGCAAATGAACTACATATGTTAGGTATGTACCTAGATATATTCCTAGGTATATTCCTTTTGCATCCTAAGGTTAAGCTTTCTTCTACTCCCATGCATAAACTTTCAGCTATCCAATAGGAAGAAGCAATTATAAGTATAAATGCAAAGGCCAGAAACTTGACTAAACCCAGTATATTACATTTTGTGCCCTTTTTGTAGGCTTCAAAATTCCATCGCTGATCTACTATATAAACCCGACAGAACAAATTACCTTGGATACTAAATTTAATCCAACATTGGTCCTAAAATGTTAAATACAGATGCTCGCCACTTGCCCTTTGACGTATTTGTTTCTTTAATCAACAATGTTATTCGAACTACAGGGTTTAGTTCGAGCATGTCCATATTTTTTACTATAGAATTCTTTCACGCATCTTCTTTGATCGTGTTCCAATTAATTATGACTTCTTTAGACAATGGGTATTAATCGAATTTGTCTTTCAAAGGCTGCTTTGTGCTGCTTTGTCTCTTTTGCAACTCGATTAATTATAGTATATTCACCTCTTTCAAGCGTTGCTCATCACTATAGTAACACATTTTCTTACAATTCTATGCTTTCATTGACTACTAGCCTCTAAGATCTACTAATGTATAAGATACAATGTCTTCCTCGCAGAATACACTCAACATTTCAATATCAATAACAAGCTTAATAGCAACCAATTTAACACAGCAGCCGACTCGCCAACATCAGCCAATTCGTCGATAATAGTAAGTAAGTGCGATAATAGTCCCTACAGTTGAATGACACCAAGATCTAACCATACATACAGAAATGTCCCGCACTCTTCGTTCGGGGAATGCCTACAATGATTTCCCTACCGCTCCTCCGCGCCCTGCTCGTACTGCACCCCCTAATGTAACCAACAACCGGGACTACACCGTAAATAGCAGGCAAATCCCTGCGGGCCTCTTACGCAAAAAGGTTGCTGAGTGCCAGCTCGAGTTTCTAGATGTCGGCCCAGTAGATCCAGAAGATCCTACCGACACAAATCGAGATAACCATACCATCCTTCGACTCACGTTCTTACATCGGTTGAAGGAAGATGATACCCCATACGCACCTATTGGCACCAGGGGAGTTATCCTAGACTTGGAAGGCTTTCAGGGACTGAACGGCACAAATAGGTCTATACTAATGATGTCTACTTTCGGATACCAAGGCCCGCATCAGACAGCCCTCCACTGGAAAAGCATACCAATGGGCCGCAATAAGACAGTTGGGGATTGTGTTAAGATCATTCGAGACACCACTTTGCTCCCTTGTCACCTTGATGCCAGAAATTCCACCTTGGTTGGCTGTAGAGATTTTACGTGAGTTTTTCTTTCTCGAATATGCTTTGGGACATATGCTAATCTACTGATAGGTCGCAAATGATTTATCAATTGAATCTGTGGGGGTTTTTGAGAATTCCGGCTAATGCTCACGATTCTATATACACCCTTTTCAACTACAGATATAATCTCCCTCTCCCCTCTGCCATTATGAACCTTAACGTTACCCCCAGTACTGTGGACTATGCTCTCTTTAGACTGACATACCCGCATATAGTCATTACCGGTATCACTTATACTGGCGGAATACGTAAGTTGCCCACATATTTCCCCTTTATGGAATTGAATGCTAACGATTGATAGGTCAATTCCTTCCCTAAAAGAAGAATGTTACTTCCAAGGTCAGTCGATTAATGTTCGAAGTGTTCCTATTTACAGATACCGCGTTCCTGTCATTCGTTGTCTTTTCATTTAGAGAATATATTCACGTCAAAGTTCATAAACTGGAAGCCCCCTTTTGCAAGTTTGGGGCTATTCCAATGCCCGAAAAGGATATATTAACATTTTCAACTACGACTTTACGAAGCACTCAGTTAGTTCCTATATTGGAAATTCCAAGATGATACCAAATAATTCGTAAATCGTATTCAAGTTGCTCAGATATCTATGCAGTGATGTGGAATGAATCCACGATTATTTCGAGTATGAGAACACAATCAAGAAAAAGCACATCTATAGACGTGCTGGAGGGGCACCAGTAACGTGAGCCTCCGTAGCAGATTGGATGCGAGCACCAAGATCCGGATTAACACGACGGAACATCTCGTAAGTAGCCCTGCGAACACGCTCATCGGCGCCGCACAGGTGACCAGAGATGTTACCGACGAAGTTCTCCTGCTGGCCGGGGGTACGACCAAGGACCTGCCACAGGCCGTTAGCCTGGACGTAGTCCTCGGAAGTCACAGGGTACTGCTCGGCGATAACAGCGCCGGACCACTTCTCGTGTTCCTGGCTAGCCTTGACGGGCTTGTGGGCGAGCGGGCGGAAGGTAGATGGGTAGTTAGGGTTGGCGCCGTAGTTGCCGTTAACGTTCATGTAGCCATCGCGGTGCGAGGGGTTGAAGGCTTTGAGCGGGCAGTTGACGGGGATCTGCTCGTAGTTGCCGCCCAGGCGGTGGCGGTGGGTGTCCGGGTAGGAGAAGAGGCGGGACTGGAGGACAGGGTCGGCGGAGGGTTCGGCACCGGGGACCATGTGGGAGGGGGAGAAGGCGGCTTGTTCGATCTCGGCGAAGTAGTTCTCCGGGTTCTTGTTTAGGGTGAAACGGCCGAAGCGGCGCAGAGGCACTTCGTTCTGGGGCCAGACTTTGGTCAGGTCGAAGACGTTCCAGCGGAACTTCTCGGCCTGCTCAGGGCTCAGGACTTGCACGTAGCAAGTCCAGGAGGGGTTCTCGCCGCGTTGGATGGCCTCGAACAGGTCCTGGGTGTGCCAGTCGGGGTTCTCGGCGGACAGCTTGGCTGCCTCATCGTTGGTGAAGGTCTTGTTGCCCTGGTCAGTCTTGCAGTGGATCTGGACGTAGTTGAAGGTGCCGTCTGGTTTGATCCACTTGTAGGTGTGACCGGAGTAGCCGTTCATGTGACGGTATGAGAATGGGGTACCGCGATCACTGAAGAGGTGCATCACCTGGTGGACGGCCTCGTGGTGGGTGGAGAGGTAATCCCAGAACATGGTGGCGTCCTTAAGGTTGGTCTGCGGGTTGCGCTTCTGGGTGTGGATGAAGACGGGGAACTTAGCAGGGTCGCGCAGGAAGAAAACGGGGGTGTTGTTGAACACCCAATCCCAGTTGCCCTCCTCGGTGTAGAACTTCATGGCGAATCCGCGGGGATCACGGGCACTATCCGGGGACCCCTTCTCACCACCAACGGTCGAGAAGCGGGTGAGCATCTTGGTCTTCTTGCCGACACCCTTGAGCATATCAACGATGGTCTATGCGTTATTAGCCTAGTGTTCTCTGCGGAATAACAGAAGCTTCCCAGGTACATACGATATCGCTAATATCATCTGTGACCTCAAACTCGCCGTAGGCGCCAGCACCCTTGGCGTGAACCACGCGCTCAGGAATACGCTCACGGTCGAAGTGTGCCAGCAGATCGATCAGGTGGAAATCCTGCATCAGCAGAGGGCCGTTGGGACCAATGCGCTGAGCAGCCTGGGGGTCCATGACCTATATGCATATGGTTAGACCTTGCGATTCCGGAGAAAGTGAGCTGGGCGTACTGGGCAGCCGTTGGAGGCCGTGTAGACCGGAGTCTCATTGTAGCGGTAAGTTTCTGCGAAAGAGAGGGCATTAGTTGGCGTGTTCTCGGGCTTGGTGGTAAAATTATATAACCTACTAGGCTCGTTATCTTGACCCATGATGGCAGAGGTTGTCTATGGAGAAGAAAGAAAAACCCCGGGAGTCCTCCGTTTATATAAGGAAGAAAAAGGATGTGGAGAGCCATGGAAAAGTCCAAAGCCCATGGCCCCACAAGATTTTGATATGGAAATCGTCCACTTGTTTATTGGTCCACAATTATCTCTCGATATCAACTATATCATACAATATATAATATATGAATATCTACAATGGCTTCTAACGTGTGCATGCATGACACCCAATCGCATCCGAGCCGATGTAATCCCTGTCGGGTCCACTCCCCGGGATCAAAGCATCGGGACAATCGCTTTGTAAATGGACTGCGGCTAGACCAAAGAGACATTCCGGGGAGGTCAAGTCATTCTCCCAGTTTAGCCTATACCAATTTAGCAGTTCGATCCGAAGGTCACCTGGCCAACTTCTATCGGCACGATCCGAGATCGGCAAGCGGCAGCCGACCCCGGAGATGAAGTTTTATATCCCAACAAATTCATTGAAAGAATCTAATTGTATGATAGCGATGCAAAACCTCCAAAGGTCAGTCCTTCCAAGGTGTTCAGTGCTTCCGCAAAAAAACCTCGAATAGTGCTTCCCTTGGAATTGGTACAAGTAATAATCAAAAAGCTCTCGAGTGCTCACAGAGAGCCATGAAAAACAAAAAAAAAAAAAAAAACAAATGCTCGCTCAATGCGCTCAATGCGCCAATAGTATATCTTGTATATCGCACGGAAAGGAAAACCCAAAGCAAACTGAGATCGGAACAAATCTTAAAAGTGGGTGGGTATATCTAGCGCTTGCGGCTTCTCAAGAGCCGACAGATCAGTTAAAATAAAGGGGCACCAAGAGTATGCTGCAAGTGCATGTATGGGAGAGAATGGAGTTTAGCTGGTTGGAGTGGGCGCCGATGTGATCGCAGGCGTGTTAGTGGACTCATCCCAACATCCCCACACCCTTCCCGGGCTATTACAGGTCGCAGAAGTGGGTGAGGCAGAGTCGGCCGTAGTCGTGGCTACCGTGCTCGTTTCGTCACGACAGCCGAACCATCCTGGGTCATGACAGCTGGTCGTCGGAGTCGCCGTGGGTAAAGTGGTAGTCACTGTGGGTGCTGGAGTGGCTGTTGTGGTAGGATCATTGCACCCGAACCAACCAGGAGTCATGCATGTCGTAGTAGTGGCAGTGCTTGTCTGTGAAACAGTAGTGGTAGTGGTAGCGGTAGCGGTTGTGCTGTCATCCAGACAGCCCCACCATCCGGGAGTCTTGCACGTAGAAGTTCTGGTGGGAGACGTGGTAGTGCTGGTAGTGGTAGTAGTTGTGGCCTCAGAACCGTTGCTTCGGAAGAACTTCCAGAGGTCACAGTCGAAGCATTCTTCTTCTGCGACACATGAGGGGACACTGTCGTATTTCAAAATAACGTCTGATATCACATTCTCAATCTTGTGGGTACCAAGGCCGACACGCCAGCCCTTGTCTGCCACGGTGTCATATGTGCACACTTTTCCGGTGTGGCATGCTGACTCCATCGCATAGCCACCCCATGTACAGATAGAGTTGATTCCATTGCAGGTTCCCATATAGATTGGGTCTGCTGTATGTCCAAAGTGGTAGGCTCCAGTGAACTGTCGCGACTGTGGAAGTCGGGAGTCATGCCCTGGCGGACTTGGGAGGCCAAGTCGAGCTGCGGGTAATGCTTCTGGAACAGCCTCAAAAGTGACCACAGGCAACCCGAACGTCAGTCCAACCAGACTCGTCATTGCACCACCCAGCGAATGACCGGTCATCCAAATATTCGCATCCGGATACATTTCGGTAACGTTAGAGTATAGGTCGATCGCTGCCTGGTAATACCGGTTTTCGTCAGTCATAGACTCGACAATGCATGTCAGATTTGCTGTGAATGTAGCACTCTGGCAATCGCAGGATTGTCTCCATAAATATGAGCCTCCTTGGCCGCAGCAACAACTGAAGTATAGATTATCGTTCACTTTATCGTTTGTTGTGGTACCGGCGCCATCAAAAAGAGCAGGTGAAGTGCCCTTCAGGGAAATTACCACAGTGTCGTTTGTCTTATCAGAGTAGATGTGCCCTCTCAATCCATCCTTTTGCCAACCAAAGCTCCCCGAATAGTTGAACTGGCCATGAATGGTGTGCCACTCTCCTGTTCCAGGCTCCTGAATATAGTCATTTGCAGTCATTTGTGCAAATGTCAGGACGGTCTGCTTGTCTGTAATATTCGGTCCAGGCAAGGTATCCATGACCCAATCGAGGGGAGACAACGCGGCCGCAAAGCCGGAAGACCGCGCAGCTGCCAAGTGACCTTGAATCACCGGGAGTCGTCGGTCGGCCAACCGTTGTATTTTCAGAGGACTAGATGAGGCAAGCAAAAGGTTTTCCGATGCAATATATTGTACTTCATGGCCATCTTCGGATACAGCTCGAAGGCGAGTGTCTGGCTTGACGTCGAGCCTTGCATGAAGGTCGGGTTGTTCATATGTACCTCGGTGGAAGATATGGCGCAGGGACTGGTAATGGTTATTACAAATCAGCTAGGGTGGTACAGCTTGCGTAGGGCGTCTTACAAACTCATGTGTGTCTGGTGTAGCTTTAGCCCCATTCAAAGGTATCTGGGGCTGGATGATGGGAACTTGTTGAAAGGGTGGATAATAGCCTGAGGCGGAGGCAGCATCTGATAATACTGCAGCCGATATTAATAGGCTATGGACGCTGAGTTTAAAGTATGAACGTTTCCGAGGCATGATGTGGGTGATGATGAGGATCAAGATCAAGGAGACGAGAGTCTATCGCGGCTATCGGGGAGTCACTTGATAAGGTGACGCAGTGCGGAGAGCGATCGGCACGTGATGAGTGCCCCCGTGACGTGACAGGATATCTCAATCAATTCCTCAATTTGGTGTATTCTGAAGCGATCATCAGGAGAGTAATGAGCTGCTACTGATCAGCTGCAGTTTACTCCCTGTTTGGTACGGAGTACTTCCGATTCGACTTCTGGACAACAGGCTCAGGCTAGAACTCTAGAACTAGGGGGGTCTGAGACGCGGATCGGCACAGGCCTATCAGCTGCACCTGGGAGCGGAGACGCGCAATTAGTGCCTTATAGGACCCCATCGCCCCTGGCCCTAAAATGTCTGGCCCCTCTGAAAATAGCACTCAGCCTCATTTGCATTCAGCACGGTCATTCAGCAGAATGGACGGCTCAGACGTGAAATCTCCCACGATTGAGCAAGACTCCAAAGCAGCAACTCTGTCCTCACCTCTCAGTATCGAGGGGCAGGAAAATGGACCCGACGTATTTGAAAGACCCAGCTCCGCAGACTCTGGCACTGCAGGCGATGCGCAGACAGATGATGGCTTTGTGCTCTCGCGAAGCGTACAAGATCCTTCGGAGGAGCTACCGATCGAACTAATCAGCCTGGCAGATCGGTAAGTGTGTTCATATTGGTGCCCATGGCCCAACACTTTATTCTAACAGCTATCTCCCCAATAGTTTCGTGAATTCACTGAGCGCCAGAGTACATAACTCGCCTCCCACGATCGAGAAGATCTCCGAGCTCTTCCAAGTTTTCTACAGCCGCGCCGAGTCCCACATTGCCACACATATATCTGCCCTGATAACTCGTATTAACCGGGATCTTTCGCCTCAGATTCCTGCGAAAGCTCCACGGGGAAGCGCACTGTCGAAACTGAGCAGCAAACGCTCTCAAGATGATGTCAGGCAAGGGGCTTCAGGTCGCCAAATGTTGACCGCGTCCGAAGTAGCTGAAAGGAGAAAGGCTCGTAGAGCCCTTGAAAACAAGCGGAGTGCGTTAGAAGAGGCTGCCGAACGGAGAGTCTGCGAGCTGGTTTATGATAAACTCTGGAGGCACAAAAGTACATTGGATGATGTGCGAGACGAAAAGTTGCGTTCCAAAACTGCGGCTTTGCTGCTGGTCGGCATTAATCTGAAGGACCTTGGGATCGATATAGACCTCGAATCGATCGATGAGCAGAAACAGGACGAGGCGAATGAATTCCTTTGTCAAGCCCGAGAGTATCTCGCGAAGATGAATGATTACAAATACCCTCTTGGAAAGCTTCAGCAACTAGCAGCAGCGCACAAGGCCATCGTTGACGCCCTTACTAAACTTTTACCGTCTTCCTCTTCTGCAGACGAAATTCTGCCCACGCTGATATATTCGCTTGTGACGTGCCCTCCTGAAGGGATCAACATTGTCAGCAACTTGGTTTTTATCCAGCGTTTCAGGTCTTCGAACAGAATTGACGGAGAAACGGCTTACTGCTTAACCAATTTAGAGGCCGCAATAAGCTTTTTGGAAAATGTCGATCTTTCCACACTGCGGGCCGATGAGCTGCAGGATGGTCCTCTCAAGACCCCTAGTGAGACAACGACACCATCCGCAGACCATATCGATCCTTTTCGACCCCCCAAGGAGGCTACAATCTTGGCTGTGACGACTGTATCTGCATCGCCGGAGTTGTCGAAACCAGAAATCAAAGAACCCGCCTCTACATTACCCAGGCCTCGACCCTCTGCCACACCACAGCAACGACGCCTCAGCAATATCTTCCAACCGCCTGCTAAAGTCCTCGGGGCTGCAAATGATGCGGTGCGCACCACTGCCGATCAGAGCTTGAAGAACATTGGTGCCACATTGGATAGCAGTTTCAACTTTCTGTTTGGTCGCCTGAAGGAAATGCAGAACATCCAAGGACCCGGCCCGGAGGGGAGCGGACCAATACTGCCAAAGACATTGGCTGAAGCTCGCCGTCTAGTATCTTTGCCGCCTGCCTCGGCTGCCAATCAAAACCTGACCCAAGGGGAGCTCGCAGCAATCAACTCTGTTTCCGTGGATGAAAGTACACCCCCACGCAGTAGTTCAAGACTCACAGACCTCTCCAGCGGTGGCCCTACCCCTCGAGACAGGAGTGTGGACAGCACCCGAACCCAGGAGAACGGTAAAAAGTCCATCACGACATCACTACGCGAAGATTTTGCATCGAATTCGGCCATCAGCCCCCCCACTCCGTTAGAATCAATGCGAAACTTTGGCAACACGCTCAACCCTCTGAACCACATCCCGGGCATGATGAAGAACTTTGGCCGCAACACACCAGAAACTCCCAGCGGCAGGTCCGTCTCCCCATCGGGACTGGATAGGTTCAAGCCATCGCCTGCCTCGGTAGACGGCGCTAGTGGTCCTGTCAGCCCGCTCCCCACCTCCTCGTTGAAAATTGATCCTCCGATCCAGCGGTTCCTTGAGACACAGGATGCACGCGATCTCCGGATTGGTGACGTAGCTGTTCTACTAGAGGACTATAAGAGACTCGCTGCTGCGCTTTATAAACCAATTGCCGAGTCTCGGTAATTTTCTATGGTTGGATAACGTTTTTTTTGTCTCATCTCCTTCTCATTGATTGCATTGAGAGATGGAATACTCTTGCATTATGGATCGATGGCGTTATTATATCTGGTATCACATTTCATTTGGGCGAATAAACCTTGGATTAGATAGCATAGCTTTGGCGACCTCGGCAGTGAGCTACGCATTGTCCATATCATACATCATTTTAGCAAAAATCAACCCTTCAGACCAACATACGAACTTGATAAGCCCCCACGTAGGACCCCAGCAAATAAATAATAGAAAGAGAAAAAAAAAGATGCCAAAGCGTAAAGGGGGTATTAACATGAATAAATGAAGTCCCGCCGTGGGTAGTTTGGGGCATAACACAATCATCTCAAACAACATGAAAAGCCATGTCAAGCAAGAGAGCCATACACTCATGAGTGGCGTCCACGCAGAACCTCTGCACCGCCGGTTCTCATCTCGGTCAATTTATTCGTCAACTCCAAATTTTGTGTTTCAACTTGGTCATGACGACGCTTGACTTCGCCTTCAAACACAGCAGCTGTGCGACGCCGGGCACGTCGTAGGTTCTTCATTTCCGAAAGAAGATGAGTAAAACGGTCGATCATTTGGTCTCCGCAGTCTTCCCATTCATCCATGGTCATGTGGGACAAATAAGTCTGGCGTTCTTGGTCTGTCAGAGCTAACAGATGGGAGACGGCATTCCTGGGCTCTTGGGTGTCTGGGACAAAAGGTGGGTTTGGTGGCAAAGAAGGTGATTTGACAACGGGTGGAGGAGGGGTGGGGGATTTGTCAAAGGGCTCAGCTTGGAGCTCCGAGAAAGACTTTTGGTAAAGCACTTCTGGGGGGTAATCTGCCTCAAGTGATCTTTTTTTGGAATGAATGACAGTGTTACGACGGCTCCGATGAAGCGGCTCGTGCGACTCGTGCGACTCGTGCACAAAAAAGGGATCGTGCATGGTGTGGTCGACGTCTAGGTCGGTCAGACTGGTCATATCAAAGGCATTAGTTGAATGCCCCCCGCTTTCCCGTCTTTCATCCGCGCGTATAGTGCGGTCCATGCCATCATCACTTCCACCGTCGCTGTCAGTATGCTCTTGAAACGATGTAATGCTGAGTGACCGGCCAACATCTGGTGGAGGTTGAGAGTGATGGCGAGTAGGGGATGCATCGAGCTGTTGGTCGAGTTGTTCAAGAAGTGAAGGCTTTGGCGGACTAAAACGTGTCCTAGGCGTCGCTGACGAGCTGTGAGGTAGAACAATCTTCCTAGGCCCAGTTGGAGGAAGCAATTGACCCAATTTCCGCGGCTTAGACTTGGGTTGTGGTTGAGTCTGAGGCTCGGGGTCAGAGTCTACGGTAACAGGCTGCCGTGAGGTTGTTCTCTTTCTGCTGGCGGACCAGAAATTCTCCAGGCGCTTGCTCAATGGCTCCTCGGTCATACGCGGTTTTTGTGGCACATGCCAGTCGTGCGCTTCGTCGGGCTTTTCGTTATCCTCGCCATCTCCACCAAGAGACGAAGTCATTTGGCTTCCAAAGTCATCGAAGTCATCTGAGTCAAAGCCAGCTTTCTTCATGGCTTGGTCGCCCAAGCCTTCATACCAGTTAGACCCGTAAGTATGCCGTGAAGGCCGGGACTGGTAGGTCGTTGGTGGAGGGGGTTGGTGTAGGCAGCATTGGTACTTGACGCTGCTTGAGATTTGTTGTCGTCAAATCCGTAGACGCTAGTCCCCGCCACGGTGGAATCATCAATGGCCTCCACGTCTGTGTCGAACACGTCCCTGTCCCGCTGCATTCCATTCGTAGGAAGATTGCGGGGCTGATTGGGAAATTGAGATGTACCATGGAATTCTAGTAAACCACCTCTACCATTGACACCTGGAAGACTTGGATCGACTAGCTGGGTGACTGGCACCTCGACTCTGGCTTGTTCTGCACGTTGCTGGCGCGACTGGAGGGCTTGATCGGGGGCTCCGCGAACCTGCCCACCTTCTTTGGAATGGACATAATCGCCAACCCCCATGATTTTTTGTGTAATTAGGTATTGTAGGGGGAATGAAGTGATGTGTTATTTTTTTTTTGATGACGCTGAAAGACGGTGATCAGTCCACGTTAAGGTGGTTGGGCAAACGCGATATCGCCGCGTAGTCACGTGCCGATCGTTTTAAACGTCTTCAAGCCTCATCTACGGCAATTACGGGCATGGACTGGCGGTGATCTCCCTGTATAAATGCCAGACATCCATGGATGCTTGCTTGGATCCATCGTGCATGCCACAAACACCTAATGGCACATAAAAGTGTCTTATACAACTTATACAACGAACTATATTGTACTGGGCGAGAGAGGTATTTAGTTGTAAAATGCAATTCATTGGGGGTATATTGGGTACAAGTTTACATGAGCATTTCCACAGCAGAAGAACATCGAGATCATCTCAACCAGAGTCATCATCAATATGGAAATTCTCCAGATTGTATGCGACACTCCTGCCTCGTTTCTTAGCCTTCTCGAAGAGCTCAATCGACCTTTGGACCTCGGTTGCTTTCTTTTCAGTTGCAAGCCTGTGCTCACGTCTCGCTTCAAGGGAGCCAGGAGTTTCATCCATGAGCATCCGGTCGGGGTCGTGATCTTCTTGAAAGTCTGCCGGTAATGATAGCGCAGACAGGAATAGATTACCGATCCACAAGGAGATCATTCCTCTGAGCTCTAGTAATTCAGGCGAGTCAGAGTATGGAGGAGATCCTAGAAGCTGGTCCATACGGGAAGCAATCTGCTGCGCCTGTTCCAACTCCAGTGCCCTGATTGCTGTGATGGCAGCATCTGCCTTGTTTTGTGACTTCCGGCGGTGTCCGAATTCAAATTCAGAAACTTCGTCCTCAGAAAACTCATCAGGCTCTTCTTCCTGGCGAAGAGCAATATCTTTCCTTTTCGTCTTGCTTTCCTCCTGGGTCATATACACCCAAAGCCCAAACATTGCAGGATAGAAGTGCAAAGAGGAAATAGACTGTGGTGAAGATTTCATGAACGGATGGTTGAGAATAAGTCGTTCATAATATTCTTTGGCTGCCGCAAAGCCCTTGGTGGTAAAATTTACGCGTGTGCGTTCCATCGGATTCGGCATCTTGATGGTACCAGGATTGACTGGGTTTTCCTGTTCGTCACGCCGCAGCAAGATTTCAGCGCCGATGCCCCACCTTGCTTCGTTGCGGACGTCCATTCGAAAGCCTCTGTAATCTTCGCGCAAGATCAAGCCCCAAGCTCGTCCAGCTCGAACATAATCACCTTTGAGCATACATCGATGTAAAATGGCTGTCAATGCCCCCAAATGTTGGAAGCGAATGTTGCCTTGCTGGGCCGACTGAGGAGGGTAGACTGGAGGTGATAATGCCGCCAAGTCTTTAAGGTGGCGTGAGGTAGTCTCTCTTCTGAGTTGCTCATCCTTATCTTGTGCGTGAGGGAAATGGCCTTTCGGCAATTCTTGGTTGGACGGAAAACCGGCAATTCGGTACTGATGGGATTCATTCGGCGTCAATACCAAGGGAGCCCCAGCCGGCTCAGATTCTGTAGCAGAGGCTATATCAGTTGTTTCTTCGCCGTCCACATCGCTTTCACTCCATCCCACACTCCTTTTGCGTTTCCGGCGGTCATATTGAGATATGCGAGTACCAGGCGGGTGGAGCCAAGGCGGTAGTGGTAGAGAAAAAACTGAAGACGACGGCACAGCCATATGCTCAAGAGGGGGCGTATTCCATGCGCCGGAAAAGAAGGTAAGAGCCGTAGCAGTCTGTACTAGGGCCCAGGTTGTGATTGCTCCAATCGATGGTTGCACATTTGTCAGAGAGACGGGTGGTGGAAGATGACGGAATGGAATATGGTGCCTCAGGCACCCGAATCGAAGCAAAGAAGGCAAACATCATCACTTATCGTCCTCTATCAATTGCTTGCTTTGATATGACTCCTCTACTCCTCCTTTTTCTTTTCCTCTAGTTCCCCCTTTTCATTATCCACGGCGCTCTTTTACCTCAGTTTCGTGTCTGCCAGTCGCTGGCTGTTCTATTCTGAGAGTGGTTGCCATAGCTCCCCGAGATTCAAGGCTCGGCGGTTATACTACTCGGAGTGTGGGCTGTGCCTGAACTTGTTAGACAGTTTGAGACCTCTGGCCGCTGTTACTCGTATTGGGCAGTGAAATTTGTCTTACGCGTTTCGTACCTGTTGCAAATAACCCGGTTACCGCCAACTCCCTGTCTGCTCTCCACTCCTTTGTTCCAAAGGTCCGACATATACGGCTTCTTCAGAATCACCCCCGAGTATCAACTGCATCGACCTGTCAGCTTGAGCAGTAAATCAACATCTGTTTTGTACATCACTCAAATATCTTTCACTCGTTTTATCCATCTCCTAGGTTCAACCCAATATCGATACGGTCGCCGCTACTAGCCGTATGTTCCTCGCGTGGCAATGAACAATCGTTGACACTCTCTGCATCATTCCAACAGCCACAACTCTGTTACTATGGGACAGTCCTCTTCTACGCAACGTGATCCATCTAATACTGGCTATCCGGCACACCTTGCACCTTTCTCGACACAGCGTGGCCCTAACACAAGGGATGAAGAAGACATGAATCATAGACAGGCGGCTGAACACAACGGAGAGGGTGGTTTCTCACCCCTGACAGACATGAACACACACACAAGGAGCGACCAAGATATGCCATCCGACCGGCCAGGCCGGCTCTCTGCTGGAGGTTCGCAACCCATGCGGAGTATCGAGGAGGAGGACGGGCCCGAGTATGAGCTACCACCCCGCGAATACCGCACTGCGGCATTTGCTCGAATGGCAGCACGAAGACAATCGACCATGTCAAGGCTGGGCTCTAGGCTTCTTCCCAATTCAGTCATCCGTGGACTTCTCAACAGTCAAGAAGAAACTCCGGCGGAGGGACATGCACATCGACATGGCCTAATTCATATGCCCATCCCAAGATCCGAGACCGCTCACACATCTGGTCGGTTTAGTGCTTTCAACTCACTGGGCTCTAGAGGAATTACTCGGCGCCGATCCGCTCGAGCGCCATATTTTATTCCACCCCGCGCGGAGTCTGCTGGAATTCCAGATGCACCAGTAACCCCGGCATATATCGACTTGCCATCTCAAATACCCGAGCCTACAAGAGCATCCTGGCGACGGAGTGTCAGGCTACAACGCATGCGCCATTCGATTTCATCTCCCATTTCACACATGTTCGGTCAGCCATACTCAGATTTGCGGCCCCACGAAAGCCCGGAATATCAAATGTCAGATCCCTTATTTGACGATAGGGCCATGGACACGCGCCTGGACTTCGGCGAGCCGCCTCATGAACTTGATTCAGTAGAACCGGCTATCCAGGCTGGGGAGCCGGCAACTGGTTCATCTCCTACCCAGCCGAGTCCTGCTTTGATGCGCCGATTACCTGGGATTATCCGGGCGAGATCATCTAGAGTCCTGCGGCGAGAGGAGCAAACACCTCTGTCAAGGGTCCTTCAGCTCGCTGCATCCGCAATTGCAGCTCAGCTATCCGGCACAGCCGGTCCTGCGTTGCCTAATATCCAAGCATTGGGCAATGATGGGTTGGATGGCTCGTTGGAGAATTTCATCCAGAGTTTGCAGCACGCGACTTCTGCGCAGGCTCAACCGACTACAACAGGGGAGGGGCCGACTACAAATGAAGTACCCTCACATCCCGTCAATTTCTTGCGTGTATTCCGATTTGCCAATTCAGATTCACCCACGGGTCCAGGCGCTTCAGGGCAGAGCGCGAATGGTGCGAGCGACCGTGGGACCCAGAGCGATGGGATGGACGTCGACGAGCCTGCTGAGGGCGAAGGACGAACAGTTACATTGGTTGTCGTTGGAGTTCGATCCGTTCCGGCTGGAAACGGAGGTAATACCGAACTCCAGCAACCTGCAAGTCCAGGACCCGGTCTAGATGCTCTGCTCGGCCTACCCTTTTTGCCACCCAATAGTATTCCGCGGCCTCAAGATACCACTGGCGAACCTACCCAACGGGGCGATGTGCGATCCAGATTGCACCTTCCTCGGCACCCAGGCCATGCAGGACTACACACCCCCGCAGCAGCTACGGAATTTCCACGCCCATCAGTCCCCAATGCCTTTAGAAGAATGTCTGATACCGGGCCCCGTGCTGCATTCCCATCCTACCATCCCTCTGGTTTCTCTGAAAGCCCTCCGGGTCCGCACCCACCTCCATCAACCCCAGCAGAACAAGGGGTGTCTGCTTTGTCCTCCGGCACTTCCACTCCGAGCCGTAGACCATCCTCTGCTTCAGCAATTGCTCCAGATGTTTTACCTCATCTCCATGAAGGCCAGGCAATGCAACCGACGGCGGAGAGTTTGGAAGAGCCTATGGCATTCAATACAGCTCGTCAGCGACGCCGAAGTGATTCCGAGTATGCCCGTCATCGCGCCCTCGGCTCTGGTGCTGTTCGACGTAATGGCATGGTCGAACCCGATCAACCCCCGCCAAGCGGAGGTCGCAGTTGGTTAATCTATGTTGTTGGAACTAATCTTTCTGAAAATCACCCGGCTTTGACGACACCAAGCCTTTTCACAGATGTAAGAATCCCCTACTGTCCTTTATCAGAAACCTGGTGGCTAATGCTTCTCAAACAGAACCCAACCTACGAGGACATGATCCTGCTTTCATCACTTTTGGGTCCAGCCAAACCCCCCGTTGCCTCTCAAACCGACGTCAATTCCGCCGGCGGACTGTTCCGTCTTGTTGAATATGCAGGTTCATTGGTCGCCGAAGCTGTGGAAGGTGCTAGTGCCATTCAAATCTCAGACGGGGAGCGCTGTTTAATCTGCTTGAGTGATTATGAGGTGGCCGAGGAAGTGCGAGAGCTGGGTAAATGCAAACACGTCTTCCACAAAGACTGCATAGACCAGGTTTGTTACCTTCGCATATTTTGTTTCGATCTGTCCGATTACTGACCGTACATCGTAGTGGTTAACCACTGGGAGAAACTCTTGTCCTCTGTGTCGAGGTCAGGGCGTCAACGAAGTCCCCAGTAATGACTCCAACACCGACAACCCAGCACCCAATACTGCTCCTCCCCCTGCTTCTGCCCCTGCTTCTGCCCCTGCTCCAACTCCAGATGGCACGGCCGTCTGATCCCTGTCACCTCCTAGCAAGCATGGTCAAACCAACCATGTGAGCAACTCCCAACTCCAAACTTTGACTTTTGAATTCTATTCCCCTTTAGCTTTAGCATGCAGCGTGTGCTTAGAATCTTTTAACGATTTTTTCCCCATGGATATCCCCTTTGCATTTCATTTATGTGCATCGTCTTTAGGTGCTTTTATCATGTTGGGCTATTGAATATCTGCTCCTGGAGCCTAGGAACAAGGAACCCTCTTGGAAGATAACTCAGACTTCCAGCCCCGAGAATGTTAGCCTTTACGTCTATCAATTCTTGGTTTTTGTTTCTTCGGTCTATTGTCGTAGATTTACACACTGGCCATACCCCTCAGGCCAGGAAATATTTCACACATTGAAATCATGTACAAATACCATGTGGCGTAAATAGCCTTGGATACTTTTGTTATAATTATTGCCGTTGATATTCCATGTATACATAGTCCATAATATCTCATCTACAGCTCCGGGGCCCGCTGCCCCGCGGCCGACTTAGGTAATCCAAAAAATCCCCGGGCCCAACTCCCCATTGCTGGCTGCGCCAGTGAGCTTTTGTATTATTTTGTTTATTCTCTAAGCTTTGAGGCTATCATCTGCAGTCTCACTATCAACGGCAGTGCTCAATTGACCCCACCGTGGCCGAAAAAAAAGTTTAAAGCGTGCTCTCTGCCCTTTCAACCTCCGAAGTCTGCAATTTCACGGAAACCCCCACCATACAACCCACCAAAGACCTATAAGCCTACAATCCACTATGACCTCCCCAATTCGCACCACAGTCCTCATATCCGGCAATGGCTCAAACCTGCAAGCCGTGATCGATAAAGTGGCCGCAGGTCAGTTAAACGCAACAATCGTCCGCGTAATCTCCAACCGCAAAACCGCGTTCGGCCTCGAGCGCGCAAGCAAGGCCAACATCCCAACCGAATACCACAACCTTGTGAAGTACAAGAAGCAGCACCCCGCGACGCCAGAGGGTGTCCAGCTTGCGCGCGAGGAATACGATGCTGAGCTCGCAAGGCTGATCCTTGCCGACGCGCCAGAGCTGGTCGTGTGTCTCGGCTTCATGCACATTCTCTCCCCGCAGTTCTTGGAGCCTCTGGAGGCTGCTAAGACAAGGATTATTAACTTGCACCCCGCGTTGCCGGGGGCGTTCAATGGCGTTGTAAGTCATAGACCTCTTTTGGGGATTCTACCTTGTTAGCTGGGATGATATGCTGATATCTTTTTTTTCTGGTCATTAGAATGCGATTGGCCGTGCTCATGCTGCATGGTTGGAGGGACAGATTGACAAGACTGGTGTTATGATGCACGATGTCATTTCCG
Organism: Penicillium concentricum; assembly: GCF_028827145.1. NCBI lineage: Eukaryota > Fungi > Ascomycota > Eurotiomycetes > Eurotiales > Aspergillaceae > Penicillium > Penicillium concentricum. The sequence goes on from NW_026622755.1 coordinate 3,895,193, forward strand.
AGGTGGATATGGGTACACCAATTCTGGTGCGGGAGATTCCTTTCCAGAAGGGCCAGGATGAGAACCTCGAGACCTTTGAAACTCGGGTCCATGAAGCTGAGTGGGGAGTCGTTGTGGAAGGAGTGGATAAAGTAGTGAAAGAATTGATGGCCCAGAAACAAAAAGGCACAAGTGCATGAATACCCATTTGTCTTGGATGACATTACTCTGCATAGTGCCAGATACTGGCCGAAGGGACGCACTTGTCGAACTACGTTTTGTTTGACCAGCGATTGACCCAGGACTATAAATCCCGAATGATGCCATGGTCGGGGCTGTTGACGATTTATGACTACTCCGTATATCTTGTATGATTGCAGGAAAAAAAAGACATCATATTGCATGCTGTATATTTCAGTTCTGGAGTACCGATTAGGAAATCAAAGCCGCGGCCCGGCTGCGGAGGGAAGCCAAGAACATGCCGAGACAAGCGTGGGCGAATCTTATATGTCTCATGGTAATTATAGTCATGGAAATGAGACATGCAGGATCATAGCCCAAATGGCTAAGCAAATCGCCTTACCTAGGTAATCAACGGGGTTGTAAAATTGCAACCATTCCACCGGTCACATGTTAGGCCCAGGCCTGGACAGCAGAATTAGCACCTTAGCCCTCCCCTCTCCAATATGCTATATGCCCAGGTGGAAACTACTATTTTTGGGAAAGTTCATAGCTTAGTTCTGACAAAGTCAGGCATGTGCCACGCGACACACCCTGTATGTGTACGACATCTCTACAAGGTATACGGAGTACAAGTTGGACAAATCGGAGACCGCCACTCACCGGAAATCTATAGCCTCTAAAGAGGGCAAATCACGAAAGAGGAAAGGTGTCCATGCAGTGCAACCAAGAGGTAGGAAATCGGAATTGTAACGTTGAACTGGCCGTTGGGCCTATGATCGTGGCGCCAACGTGACAGATCAACCCAATTCCCAACGTCTTGGTTCTATGGATGATGACTCCACTATTCCCCGTCTACTCACTGGGTGATAGGTTTGATGGTGGATTGATGTGGGTTGCTTTTTGGCCCCCGAATTCACCGGTGTCAACTCAATTAGATGTTGTCCCGCGGAGATCGGCGATATCATACCCATTTCGGGCGCGGACTGGACTTCTGATAGTGATTGTTTGCTTGTTTTTTGATAACTGAATCCTCATTTGCACTATGCGTATACTTTGTACATGTAAAACAGGATTACTTGATACTTTGTTACAGGTGAAATTTGGGGTAATAATCTCCGACTACCAGTTAGATCTATATACCTCATTTCAGCTTATATCCACCAGGTTAGTGTACGGAGTACTCCGTAGAATATCCAGGATAAAAAGAAGTGAATATGTACTTTTTAACCCCTCGTGGTAACCAATAGAGGGCTTGTAAGTTTTCGGGCCGATGCCTATATTTTTTGCGCATTTCCCACTTTCTTCGTGGGGCACAATATAAGCCGACAATATAGTAAAACTCTATTATTCTCTTTCAATTTGACTGGACCAACAGGGTTGGATTATGCATAGTTGATATAAAACAGTTTCATGTTCAGCGCACGCACCTTGCAAATCACAACGCCATATGATCTTCAACGAGTCCACCAGAGAACCACTCTTTGCTGCCTGCTGATCTCACTAGCAGTCAGTCTCCACTGAAACCTTGTTGCTCTCAAAATGACACCAAATCAGGTATAGTGCCAAATGGATTAGTGGAGACGTTAACGCGCAGGATCTATGGCGGATCTATAATCTCCCAGAGAAATTACTTCGACCAGATGCGTGATATACGGAGTATCGCACTTCGTACGAAGTACGGAGTATATGTAGGGAAGCTGCGAGCCAAAAACAAAAAGCCCCCAAAAAAAGAATCAGCCTAGCAGCCTCAGGGCTGCCAAGTACTCACATGGGTCCCCGTCTTGATGGTCCCCTAGCGTTGTCTTAGTCCGAGTTATATCTCACCCAGATGGAGACCCGTGCACGGTCCAGCCATTGCCATGGGATGTGGCCAGAGCTTTGGAACCTTGAAATATGCTTCGGGGTTATCTGGCTATTTCTATTTCGTTGGGGTTGCAATCTATATGCATCTCCATATAATATTCATCATAACTTCCCCTTATCCCTATATTTTGATCATTGAATATTGCGAGTCAAATTAAGGATACAGGGTGCTAGAGGACGGAGTTTCCAACTGAATTGAGACATTTGAGCCGGTATTGGAGTCGATCCAAGGCTTCCACGAGCGTTAGTGTCTTTTTTTTTCGATCTATGTATATAGTAGGCCCACCTTCTGTCAATCGTCGATCAGACACATTGCCGGACAAAACCCCGGATATTTTTTTAACCCCTCGAATCGGGAGGTGAGAGGGAGAAAGCGCGTAGAAATAGCTTACAGCTGCATAATTTTGTGATGGCACACCGATATTTTGTCTAGAGCCAGTTAAGATAGAGAAAAAAAATACTAAAGAGAAAAAAAGAAGCCCCCCACATTTAGTAGAAAGACCATGAATCATTAGTGCAGCCTATTGTCTCTCTAATCGTCGAATGAGAACCTTCAGATTCCCACAATCAACCCTAGCTGCCTCCACTTGGAACCGATCTCCGTCAATAGAACGTTTTCGGCAATTTCTTTTTTATCCCTCGAAGGTTTCGAAATTGCCGAGTTTAGGTTTTTTTATTGCGGGACTCGCCGTTCAAAGGACTCCGTACTCCGTACTTTGTACAGAATGCAGTCAGGGAATGATCATCACCTTGCCGGCGCTTAATACATAATCGCCGGGTGAATTGATGATCCTTGGGGTTACCTTGAATCCACTAGATATACAGGGAAAAAGTGAAAGGCCAAAAAAGGTAAGACATAGGAAAATAACCTAACCTAGGATCCATCACTATCTCTCTTCGATCCAAGCCCCAAAAAGGCACAAAGAAAACTGCCAAAAACTTCTAGTACTAGCTCATAGTAATCTGTACCATAAACCGAAAAGGGCTCGGGGGACCGGGACAAATCCATAGACTCTCTGATCATGATCCTCTGCATAGACCCAGCCAAGCCCTAAGACGAGAATTGCTTGGATTTATCCTTGTGGCTTGGGATCGTCGTCTTCCCCCCCTTTTTTTATTTTATTTTGTCCCTTCTTTTGCTCTGTCATTTTTCTGATACGCCGAGAACCGAAGTTCGTCCGTTAAGATCTGCTTTTGATTTTGTGTCTATCTAAAAGGTTGTTCAAGATGTTGAAGATCAGGGGCCAGGGTAGTATTCCGTATCAAGGTAAAAAAAAGTACCTATTTAGAAGCAAATGTAACTTGGAACTTTTTGCCTCTGAGAATATAATTTTAAAAAAAAGCTAGCTATTGAACTAAACGCGTTATATGGCCCTGAATGGCAATACCTATACCAAGCCCCATATGTGGCTCCGCTATCTTTTAGCCGGAGGGGAGCTCTCCTGGATCAGCCCATGGTATATCCACCTAGTATTCATATACCATATCCATTTGTATTCTATCCTATCTCTTCCATTTCTTATTCCATATTCTACTCTTATATTCTGTAGAGAATATGTATCGTATTTAGATACCGCAGATCATTTAGCTTCGAGGCTGGGCACTAAAATAGAAAGAAAAAAAAAGAAAAAAAAAGAAATACGTTAATACGTTAATTTGATAAATAAATCCGTTCAAAAGACATTTTTATAGCCAAATCATCTTTTTTCCCTTTCCGTTCCCTTTTAATCTCCGCACGTCCCCGGTTAGGTTAATTTGGGTCTACTTCAACCCCCACCAACTTCATCTCTCCAAATGATTCGATCTTGACTTGGATGGAATTAGGGGAATCAAAGGAATTATAGGGAGTTTGGATGGGTTTTGGGCAAAATGACGCATTCAGATCAGTCCCCCCAGACGGCCATGTCGGGCTTCCTCGACTCAATGAAACAAGAGTCCTTGTTTGGCCCAACACAGTATCCCGAGAGTGTTGCGTTCTGGCACGATCCCTCCACGGCACCGACGATGATAGTGCCCCCATCATATACCACCTCCCAGAAACAATCCCTGTTTCAACCTCTCTCGGACCAGAAGAAGCATAAGCGCACCCGGAGCGGATGTTTCACCTGCCGTTCGCGCCGGATCAAATGCGACGAGAACCGTCCAGTCTGTGAACGGTGTAGGAAAGGGAGTCGTGATTGTGTCTATCCATCACCCACTGTATCATCCACATCCTCCAAGGCTAGCTCACGCAATACAGCCAAGTCGCGCGTTGGTCGCCCGCAGTCGCATGGCAGCGATTCACCTGGGAAGTTAGATTCCGAGACCCTCAGCCCCTTGCAGCCCATCATCGATGAGGAGGAACCCGACAGTGCTGTATCCGACTCCCGACCGTCGCCAGCAAGCGCCACAACCACATCACAGCCGGACCTGCGTAAGAGTCAGAGCACACAATCTCTTCGGAAGCACAGCGCAAGGCCCATGTCCGACACTAGTTCCTACATCAAAGAGCAAAGTAGTTCGCCATCAGCCGAGTCGCGCTTGGAGTCGATGAGCGTGCGCTCGGGCAGCCTGGGACATTCCACAACAGAATTGCTCAACAATGCGCGCCTACCAGAAGATTTGCGATTTTATTTAAATTTCCTGCAAGATTTTATGACTCCGCCACATTTCTTCTTGAGACAGAATTGCTCCCATTTCATCCACCACAGCCTTGTCGAACTTGCCTTGCACTATGAGCCTCTCCTCTACGCCCTGGTGGGATTTTCGGCCTACCATCATTCTATACACAGCCCTGGGGGAAAGCTCTACACATTTTTGCAATACTATAATAAATCCTTGGTTCTCCTCCGGAAATCATTGGGTTCTGGAGAGGAGCACAGTGAGGCCACACTGTGTACTGTTCTTGTCCTGACAACATTTGAGGTATATTGCTCTTTTCCCCCCTATGACTACTGCACCTTTTTCTGACTTTGTTGCACTTATAGGAATACATCGGCGACTGGGTGAACCTGATCGATCACCACCAGGCGGCGCATGCGCTTATGCGAGAGCTAATCACACCAGAGTCCGCCAACGTGAACGAGCTACATACCAGTATCTTCTTATGGTACTCGCGCTTTGATGTAGTCGTGGGAATTTTGGCCGGCACCGAAACGGTCCTCGGTCGAGACTGGTATCTTGCAAAGGAGCAATACGATGCTGAGCAAGCCGCTATCTATCCGGATGATCCATCCAAACAACTCGCCCTTGTCGCATCAATCAACCGACGCTTCGGCTTGGATATGGCTTCCCTCTATGCAAAATTATCTCGCGGCATGATATCAATAGAAAATTTCGCCATCCAGAACGAGCACTTGGGCCAGTGGATCGAGCAGGCCAAGACGATTCTAAGAGGATTTGATGATTATGAATACAAAGTGCAATATTACCCGCAGAAGCAGCCGTTGACTGAAGAGGACGCTACCGATCCCTACGTGCCAGGTGGCTTGCATCGTGGTGCCTTGTGGGATTTCAACTATGCTTGGGTCGACATCATCGCCACCGAGACAATGTACAAGTTCCAGACCATGCAAGTCCTGCGGCAGCCTTTGCTTCAAGAATTGCACGACTTGGCCAAAGAGCAGTGCCGCCTAATCGAAACGATGATTCGCTGGCCTTACAAGGAAAATGGATATTGCATCAATTTTAAGAACAGCATAGGCCTGGTTAGCATGTTTCTTCCCAGGGAGCATAAGTATCAAATGTGGTCCCGGCGCACGTTGGCGTTGTTAGAGCAACATGGGTAAGATTCTACCGCCGGCATATCTGCGTTTCAGATTTGAATAATCGAGAGCAAAGCTAACCAGGAACTATTTATGCGAACAGGTACATCATCGCACCTAGTTTCCGCCCAGGGCTAGCTGCCATCTGGCAAGCTCCAGAGGTTCATCATTGGTGGCTCCCTAACGATGAAGGACTCACGAGTATTGTCCGCGAGATTCGTTCCTTGACCAGCGAACGCACATCAAAGCCACGAGATGAGATGCGCGCGAATGTTCGCGATATGAAGTCTCTGTTCGGGAGGTTAAACCTGGATGACACCGACGACAATCAGAGCCCTTCATAGTGGCCTTGAGTGAATGGGGGCTTTTTTTCCCTCGAATCATCCATCTTCGGCTCTTGAGTTGGTTCCCTTGACTACCAGCACAGCCTCCGCTTCATTCTTGGAAGCTCGCTTCCTGCTATCCTTGTGACATTTTCACATCGAAATTTCACCAAACTTGGTTACTACCCTTACCCTGATAAGGCCCAGGCAACCAAATCAACTCACGCCCTGCTACTGGATGACACCAATACCACGTGCCAGTTGAACAAATTTCCATTGTCCATTGGACATCGACTCACACCGTCTTCCTTCACTCTGGCCTTTGCATCTTCTCACGCCTTCTCCCCATCTTTTCGCCGTCTCTTGAATCATCCTTGCTATATAACGTCTCATCCAAACCTCCCCATCATTTTTTCCATATACACGTCCCTCCTCGCCTATCTACCTTGCCACACTATCATCTCTCCTTTCCACTGGACCCCAAAGTGGTCTTTCTCGGTCATGACTTGATGTACATTTATTATACCCAATTTCCTATAGGATCATTGACTGATACCGTTCATTACTTATTTATACATCCAATCTTCCAAGGGTTCATTCATTCATTTTTTTTTTTTTTACATGAGCGAAACAGCAAGCTCCGAACCACTCAACTGCTACAAATTACCGAGTTATCCAAAAGCTCCAACCTTCGAAGGGTTGAGAAACGCGGCATAGAAGAAAACCAAGAGCGAGGGTTGCATTGAGCTTTCGCGAATGGCGAGGAACCTTGAATCCTAAGGCAATGCTCAACCACCACTTCTTTAAAGGTGTTTTATACTGAGTCTATATCTGGATAAGCTTCGGAACCAGCCGGCAGACGAGATTAGTTATATACACAGGCAGCTAGCTCCCCTGAGGTGTGAATCCCCAACGTCCCATGACTGCACGGGGTTTCACCTGGATACCTAATTTCAGGAATGGGCACAACTTAATAATGATGCATACTGTACGCAGTATCTCTCAACAGCTAGCCCGACACCCAGGCTTCCACGGCACCATCTCGGCCCTCACAACAGTCTCCAACCCACCAGCCAACTCTCCAGCACCTCCAACTCCAAGCTCGTCACCCTCCACTTCCTCCCCCCACGGCAAGGCATCAACATCAACCTCCCACCCGAGCAAACACCGCAGTATAACCCCCGCGCCTGCCTTGCTCATAACAACATTCATCTCCTTACATCGCTCATCACAAACACACTCCACACAGCCCTGCGGCGAAAGACAAGAACAAGCCTCGATGCGCGCAACCGCCCGCCGGAGAAGCAACCCAATAAACTCAAACGCCTTATTAGCAATCCCAGACCCACATGACCCACCCTTCGCATCGTAGAAGGTAAGCCGGGCGGGCCTCTGCCGCGAAGGCGGTTTAAGCTTTTCCTCGAACTCACTGGGTACGTTCGCGCGACGCAGCGACCGGCCGAGCTCTTTCTTCGCGACCTTGCATTCTGTGCGGACGTCACCGGGCGAGGAGACGACGAAGGAAGGCAGGAGGGAGAGGACGGCATGTTCAGCGGCGTGAATGGCCGCGGCGATATTTAGCCGGTGCGATTGCAGCATGTCGATAGCACGCGTTGGGACATCGAGCCACATGCCCTTCGTAAGACGGTCGATTGGCGGGTTATCGACGGCGACGGCGTCGAGGACGCGACCGCGCTTGTCGACTTTGAAAAACCCGTACACTACAGCGTGGATTTTGATTGCGCCGAAGAAGGCGCTCGAGGCTGAGGGATCGTTGCTGACTACACGCATTGCTTCGGTTTCTATGGGGTCGATGTCGGTAAAGTCGCGTTGCATGGTGTTCCAGTCGACGTGGACGCGGACGACGCGTGCTAGGAAGGATTCGGTGTTTAGTTCTTTGACGAGGTAGGTTGTGCCTTGGTGGAGGAAGATGCCGCCTTCGTAGATTGTGAAGAAGGCGCGCGAGGCTTCGACTTCTTCTAGTACTATGTTGCGGTTGTTGGTTATGTCTATGACGGCGAAGTGTTGGTCTTCTGTGTCGCGGATTGAGACGCTGCGGGAGGGTTGTGGGCGGAAGCGTGGATGGCAGTGGTAGAAGCCGAGTTGATCTTTTATGAGACGAGTTGGGGCCAGGGCAAGGAGCTGTTGCCCGAAGTAGACGCTGTCTTCTTCGGGCCGGATAGGCATTTCAAATGCGGCGCATTGGACGTGACCTTCGAGGATGAGCTCGTTGGATAGATCGATCTGCAGCTCGCAATTAGGCCGTGTGAATATTTCATCTGGATTCTGCATGTAGTGTTGGTCGGTTGGGTATCTGTCCCCGACTAGGACGGAGAGGGAGTCTTTGTTACGTCGACCAGCGCGGCCGCTTTGTTGGCGTAGATTGGAGATCGAGTATGGGAAGCCCATGGTGATGACTGCATCTAGAGAGCCAATATCAACGCCCAGTTCCAGAGCGTTGGTAGCCACGATCCCCATCAATTTCCCCTCGAACATTTCCTTTTCGATTTGGCGTCGATCTTGAGGGCTATATCCGCCTCGGTAGCCCATTACTAGCTTGCCGATCTCTGTTCGTTCGAGTCTATCAAACTCGGCGCGCACGCCTTGTAAGAGAATCTCGCATAGCTTTCGGATTCGGCAGAAGGCTATGACTCTCACGCCCCTGAGGATCAGCTGGCAAAATAGCCTGGCAGTCTCAGTGACAGTGTCAGCACGCCCGGAGGTAGGATCTTTGGGGTCTTTGAATGGCGTATTCCAGCAAACAAACTCCTTGCGGCCAGAGGGAGATCCATCAAAATCGATGAGTTTCACATCCTGCACCCCAAAGACGGACTTCATGTGATCCTCCGGGTTTGCAACGGTAGCAGAGCAAGATATGAACTTGACATGTCGATTACCCACCGCGGCACAGATCCTGCGGAGGCGTCGCATGATAAAAGCGACATGAGACCCGAACAGGCCGTTGTAGACGTGCAGTTCGTCGACAACAACGAACTTCAGATTCTTCAAAAAGGTGCGCCAGGAACTCTCCTGTGGCAGAATTGTAATATGAAGCATGTCGGGATTGGTAAAAATGATCCGCGCCTCGTCACGAATCAAGTTCCGGCTCCCCATTGGCGTGTCCCCGTCAAAGGTTTCAACCATTGTGTGTTGCAGCCCGTTCATATACTGAAGTAGATCCATCATGCTGCGGCGCTGATCTTGTGCCAGAGCTTTCGTGGGGAAGATATACATTCCCCTGCTTTCAGGATCCTTTTCTAGCTCGTGCAGCATTGGGACTTGATAGATAAGGGATTTTCCTGAGCTCGTCGATGTCGAGACAATCACATTATGGCCCTCGTATAGGTGGTTGATTGCCTCTGTTTGATGAGCGTACATTTGGGTAATTCCTTTCGTGTTATACAGAGCATTGACAAGGTCCTGCGAGAGCTGGAATGTCAAGTCTCCGTAGACAGCAGACTGTGCGTCGAATACTCGGTGGCCTTCCGGCACAATTTGTGCATGGTACCAATCCATCTCTCGAATCTCTGCAATGATTTCCCCAATGGACTTTCGCTCCTTGGGAATTGTTGCTGGCGGTTTCGCCGTAAGAGGGGTGTCTGTCCCACTGTTTGGAGGGTTGGGCAGGAAAGCATTCTTCTCTTGTTCAAGAGAATCCACTGGATCAATATTTTTGTCCTCACATTGCACCAAAAACGCATTCATAGCGTCCGAGAACTTGGCATTTCGTTTCTCAATCAAACCCAGCATCTGCTTTTGGCTGTAGACGGGCATTTTCAGATCCTCTTCTTTCATCCGACGCATCGGTTTCATAGGCTCCCCAGTCTTCGGGTGTAGCACTTCCCGCTTCAGATCACCATCCACAAACTCAAATAGCAGAACTTGCTTTGTGTCGTCTGCAAAGTGAAGATCGCCACTTCTGGCGCTTTCAGCGTCCATGTCTGCCCCAAATGCCAGGCTAGATCGCTTGTGTAACCCATATTGAGATATCTCTTCATCTTCAGCAGTCATTACTTCCAGCTTGGCTTCGTCCACATATTCGAAGCGGACCGCTCCGGGAACCATGACTTTCACACGTGCGACATCCTCAACGGTGAGTTCTCGCCCTTGACCTAGTTGAGCTTGTACTGCTTTTTTTATGTTTTCAAATGTGGTGGCAAAGTGCTTTCGCGTGCAGCAAAATGTATAAACGAGATTCAAGGCGCGATGGGTTTGCGAGAGGCGCTTAAAGGCATCTGGCAACGGCGCAGATGGGGTTCGCTTCGAGGGCTTCGGCGGCTTTGAGGTAACTTTCTTTCCTTTGCCCGTTTTTTGGGCAGTTGTAATTTTGATAGATTCAGTTACATTCACATCAGATTCATTGAGAGGAGGATTGGTTGTAGTTGAGGGTGTTTGATCGGCAGGGTCTTGGGGCGACGCGTTCGGGGGTGGAGGCACATCCGACTCGAGGCCGCGATCGCCTTCATGACTTCTTTTCCGTTTTAATGACGAGGCTTGCAGTGGTATTGACAAGGAGCCGGTCATCTCGAAGCCCCATAGTGCTCTATGTTGGAGTTGAAGTTGATAAAAGTCCGAATTGACGGGAAACGCGAGGTCACGTGCACCATTATCGCCTAAAATGGCCATCCGTTCCAAGGTTCTACAGTTGGTCAATGCTCAGTCTTTCTATATAAGCTTAATTGGTTATGCTTAACTTATCCTTGACATTTCTTGATAAATATCAGTCTGTATTATGCGATAATCTCCACAAAGCTCACGCTAGCTCAGGCTAGTTCTGCCTCAATCAAACTCTCTGAAACGCCCGGATAGGTGTAGATGTTGACTACCTTCAATCCAGCTTGGGCCAGAATATCTCTCCAATCAGCCTCCGTTCTTTCTCCCACAGCAAAATGCGCTAACATCATCATATCCATATTGGTCGCTGCGAGTGTAGGTTTTTCTTCCTTAATCACAATCTCGTTGAACAAGACCCGTGAATAACCCTTCTTTAAAGCAGGCACAAGATTCTTCAGGATCTTGACACCATCTTCTTCACTCCAATCGTGGAGAATAGAATGAAGAGAGTATGCGCATGCGCCCTTGATAGGCTGCGGCGTAAAAAAGTCGTGAGCTTGCACTTCAAAAGCTCGCTCTGTACCACTAGCTACCACACCTGCAATGACAGGCTCTCGGTCCTGGAGCACAATCCTACCCGAGCAAGGGCTATACTGTGCGGCAAAGGTAGCCACATCGTGACCCTTTCCGCCACCAACGTCGACGAGGAGGACATCGCTAATAGAAGCATCGAAGCCTGTTCTTAATCGCTCAGCCACGGGGTAGAACTCATGCCAGTCTGGCTTACCCGCGCGGTACGCGCTCATGAAAGAGTCGAAATGCTGGAGGTGCGGTGGTGTCGCGACAAGCCATTCAAAGAATGGGAGGTTTGTTTTGTGCGCCTCTTGAAATGGGCCATCAGTTCCACCCAGAGTTGGGGAATTATATTCGGATTTCTTGAGATATTCTGGGAATCCATTAAATATAGGGCGCGTCACATCGTAGCAGAAACTGATGCTGTGTTGATAGTTCTCCTCCGCGAGACCGTTGCTCATTTGCGTGGCATGGAACGTCCCATTGTAGAATGACACGAGGTTCATCGCTACTAGATGTCTCGTTAGGCGTTGCAGGAGAGCACCATCGATCTGAGTCTTCTGGGAAAAGGCTTTCGGGGTGATTCCCCCATCTCCTGCATCTTTGAGGTGTTGGAAAAGCTTGACATCGACGGCCATACGGATAATGGCGCTTTGAGCTGGCTATCATAACCTCCAATTAGCATTTTGAGCAAGATAGGCTTTCAAAGAGGTTACAGTTGCTCACTTCTGCCCAGAAGGTTCGCTGGACGAACTCGCTTGGGATCTCCAATGCTGCAATCAGCGCGCGGCTTTGGTCAATCAGATCTTCTCTTGAGCCGGTTTCGTTCTTGTCGAATGCCGCGCGTGAAGTGGCAATTTCATCTAGAATGGCAGAGACAGATGGAGAGGCCATGATGATATTTGGCGTTGAGAGTGTGATAATTGATTCCCAAGCTACAAAGAGGTGTCAAGTCTCTTCAAGAGAAAATGATGCGGATCTATTTGCCCCTCCCCCTCCCTATTCCGATCCCGTTTTCCCAGATTTAGTCTGGGGCTAGTACGAGGTTAAGGGCACGGGTGAGGTTCTGAGCCATTCATCCGTGGACCCTCTGTACATCAAGTCGTGACTGCGTTTGGCCCTATTTAATTGGTCATCGTCGCTCATGGGTCCATATATTGTACATGGATGTTAGCTACATGAACAAGCTACGGTCGAATCATCCAAGATCTGCAATACTAGTATACTAGTCGATACACACACATCGGCTAGTACTACAATATACTAGGCTAGATCAATTTATCCATGGATTCTTTCGAGTTTTAGCTCAGTTACTCGACTAATTTGCCGCACATAAATGTTTCAACTCCACTTGGAGGTAAACAAAAATTAGATATATCGAATCGATGTTCACAAATCAATGGCACAAGCTCTTCAATCGATAGACTGGCTTCTGCCAATCGAGCCTTCATCCAGATTTTTACATCGAAATTTGTTAAGTATTCATTGCAATGACCTGGAAATGGCAGAAACAAAACGTTATCTGAATTTCTGCTAACCTGATGTCAAATATCATACGACGAAGTCATAGCCCTTCTCTGGGATTTTGGATTCTTAATACAAGCCCTCTGCTCCCGCTCTTATATGATCGTGAATATTTCGAATTTCCAACTCAAGCTCCAGGGTCATTCAATGATGAGCTCAAAAGCCGCAAATAACACTGTCTGGGTTGATGAGTTAATTTGTCCACCGCTTGGTACGAACTGAGAGTGCCCGGTACACTTTGCAACTCAAAGTTCCACAAAAGAAGCACAAGAACAATCTTCAGTTCGAGGTACGCCATACGTCTCCCAAAGCACCCTCTTGGCCCCAGACCAAACGTAAGAAGTGGACCTGACGTAGAGTCGAAAGACTCTTTGCCGTCTTCCTTGGTAATCCACCGTTCGGGCTTAAATATATTTGAATCTGCTGGATCCCACGAGCCAATCCGCCCATTCGCCTCCTGGCAGCTCTTGCTGCGACGATCTTCGGGGATTTTGCCAATCGGAGGCTCGATGAAGTCAGGACCATTTCCCATGAGGAACACATTTGTGCCTTTAGGGATATGATGTCCAAGAACGACAGTATCAACCATCGCTGTGCGCGTTACCCCCGATGCTGTCATGGATTTCCGGATAATCTCCTCTTGTGTAGCGTCAAGGTATGTGATACGAGCTTTGGAGATCTCCTCGGCGGTTGGTTGACGGCGTTCTGCAATAGCTGCGGGGAACCCGCTACGAAGTGCTTCGCGAAGTTTCTTTTGTATCTCCTGGTGATCGGAAAGTAACTTGAGACCCCATGTTGCCGTCGTGGAGGTCGTATCGTGACCGGCAATTAGCAGACCAAAAAGCTTCATCTTTATTTAGCGATGCATTCCAAAGTCAAAGAATAAGAGTGGTGATCACCTCGTCAAATATTGTTCTCGTGTTGTAGGAGGGTTCTCGATTCTCTTTCTTCGCGGCAGCGAGTTCACGGCGCAGGATATCATCCATGGCGCATCTGGCAACATGCTCCTCTTTTGTACCCGAAGAGAATCTCGCCTTCGCCTTCTCAAGCTCAGTAGCAATCATGGTCTCCTTGGCTGCTCTTGCCCTGCGCATGTAGGGCAGCTGACTCATGAACCAAAATGTCAATTTTGGTATTGGTGATAACACCACAGGCTCCAGGCTTTCCGTGAGTGTGAGAATCGAGTTTGGGGCGTCTGGTATCGGGGCCTCCGGAAAGACTGCAGGCTCGTCGATGTTAGTGGAGGATGTGGTGTTGATGCTTGCGGTTTCGGTAAGGAGCTGTCGTTGCGCGTTGATGACGCTGTCCTTTGGATCGAGAGGAAATGTAACAGCCCAGATAGCATCTAGCGCTGCTTTGTAGAAATCTTCCGATGCGGAAAAGGGGTGGCCATTTGCCAATCGAGCTTTTTCTGTCCAAACATTGACGAGTGAGGTGAAAGCCTCATAGATTCGGGGCGCCGAAACCTGCTCCAATCAGTATGCAATCATTCCAATTTGAACAGGAGAAACACAAACCTCGTTTAAAAAGGCCGGGGTCATCAAATCTTGGATCAATCTCCGATGCGCCTTAAATTGAGGGTTTGTCGTTTTCATAGAGATATGGTGATCCGGTGTCAAGCCTCTGAAAATGTTTCCGAAATGGTCACTCCGATCAAACTCCTTGGTCCTGCGTAGCAGAATATCCTGGCTCTCTCTGAATTCGGTGAGAATGACCCATGGCTTCGTGAGAGGGTTCGCAAAGATTTGAATGATAGGCGAGTTCAACTTCTTAGCTTGTAAAGGCAGCCAACTCAATTTCTCTCCAGTCTTTTTTCCATGTTCGATCAAGGCAGGTAGATCCCCTAACACATTATTCGTGGCTTCTCGGTTGTAGGGAATGCCTGGTATTGGACGAGGCAAAATCCACCTGTACCCCAGGTAGAGGACAGACAAGAAAGCCCCTAAAGCGAGACTGGCGAGCAAAGGAGTCATTTTAATAGATGAGAATAAAATTGAAGATCTATAAGGGGGAAAAGAGAAATGCTGAAGAGTGGCACAAAGGGCCATTTAAGATAATACCTAACTCATGAAATATCTAATAATGGACATAAACACGCCTTCTTGTACATTGAAATTGCATAAACGTAACTTCCAGTGAGTGATAATGTGGGTTATGGGTAGGTCAAGCACTATACTTTCCTTAAAAACAGTGAGGTCGATATCATCCGACGGTGCAACAATTCCTCCGCCACAAAAGTTAGAAGTCAAGCTAACATTAGTTTGATAATTAATAATTACTCCGGGTTTCTTCAGTTCAAGATGCAAGTAACGTCGTTTAGAAACACTGGGAAAACACATCAGCTGGGCGCCGACTGCCGACTACCGAGCACCGACCCGTCTTGTCAAGATAGTTATACTAGTTATTTATTACGGAGTACGGCGTGCCCTTCGTCTGATAAGATGGAATAGTATTAAAACAAATTATCTTTGAGCCGGCGGGTGAATTTCACTCCGACACATGTGGATTGGCTCGGTTTGTCCTTATATAGTTTTGTTTTGCGGCTACCTGACTATGCACTGAACGGCGAACTAGATGTAATTCGTGGGTTTTTTATCTTGTGTCCTAAGGAACATTAGTCTTGTTCCTAGGCGTTCATTCTCAAATACTAATACAAGGTCGTGAAGGCTGGATGTCTCATATCCAGAAATAACAGGTAAAGAGACCGAAGAGACATATCTTTTCCTTTTTGTAGAAGACGACAATTATTTCACTGTTCTCCACATGCCTTGAAAATAATCGAACATTTGCTTCAGCTCGTTCTGTTGAGGATTTGGATTATTCATCAAAGTAATCCTCTGTGTCCAATACGGATCATTGGCTGGCAAGGATGCCATGTAAAGGTATAACGCACTGCCTAATTGCTTTGCGGCGTCGTCGTCAAGCTCGATAAGGTTTCTATCACTGCCCTTGATGTTGATGCGGATGAACGTATTTGTCGTTCGTGTCATAAACATCATACGCTCGGGCTTTTGCAACGTCCCGTCAGTGCCGTCCCAGAGATAATTACCACTGGCAAAATCGTTCCATGCACCCTTCGTGAGCGTATCATCAAGGTAGAAGATCGGGCTTCCGATAAACCCAGGTCCATCGAGTGTGCCGGATCGGAAGCCAATATAACATAGCTTTGAACCGTATCGAGCTTGGAGCGCAAGGAAGAATCCGAACAATTTAACTTCGAGCGGCACACCCTCGGGAATATATTCAAATGAAGAATTTCGAGACCCCTTGAAATTGGCCCAAAAGGCATCAATTTGCTGATCCATATCGTTTGTCGAATTGAGCTGCTTGAAGGGTGAGGTGATATACAGAGCTCTGAGCCCAGACTCTTTTGCCAACCCAACGAGAGTTAAAGCTTGCTTTCGATCAAAATCACCGTAAAATATGATATAATTGAAAACTTCATAGCCATTGGCAGCCATGGCCTGGTTCGCTGCGCGTATTGATTTCAGGCAACTTTTGATATTTCCGTCTGTCATTGAACGGCCATCTCCGGCCTTCTGGGCCCGCCGGACCAACAAGAGAGCTATCTTTCCCACGTCTGCTAGCTTGGGTAGCTTCGACTTCCCTTGTTCTGTGGGTAACTTCGGCTTCCCTTGTCCTGGAGGTAGCTTCGGCTTCCCTTGCTCCGTCAGAGAAAGATATCGATTTATCCAATATTTTGCTGCGTATGCCTGAGAAGCGTAGGGATATCCCCCTGTTGGAGTGTCACCGGCTGGTGCAGTTTGAAGCTGCGAATCATTGAGGTAATCTCTTAGAGATTGAAAGATTTGGTCCTGCGCTTCGGGGTTTTGCTCAAAAACACGGGCTATACACTTGGTCGCATTGTCCTTTGAATCGCCGCCTCTTGGAATATCGACAATAGCCTTTTGCGAACAATAAAAGTAAAGAAGGTCCTGCTGTTCCACAGTAGCCGGCTGCGAGGCCTTGCCAATATTGATACGTATAATCTGACCAGCGTTGCCGGTTAAAAGGGAGCAGATGAGCGCATGGTACGCTTCTCCGTTTTGACCTTTTTCCACATCAAACGTAAACGACGTTCCTGTATAGGGGGTCTGAACGTTCACGTATTCGGCTGGTAAATGATATGAGGCAAAGCCAGATTGATACAACGGTTCATTTACGGCATCTCGGTAGGTCTTTTTTGGGTGTTGGGGATTAGGACGAAAATCGAGCATCATAGTCCGTACTCCATAGCAAACGCATATTGGACAATCCTCGGCACTAGTTTTCTTGCGGACAATGTTGACGGGAGTCTGACTATAATCATAGAATTTGTATGTTGGTTTCAAAAACTTTGCTGCTGGAAGTTTGCAATTGGGAGAAACTGGACCCAGGCGCTTTGGGTCGGTGTGAAAGCATCCAATTGGTGAAGACATAGTGGCTCTTTGGTTTGATGGTAAGAGATTAACAAAGCTAAGGGGCGAGCAGAGCGCCGTATTTTGGGTATAAATAGGCAAAATCTCTATGTCTATATGGTCTAGATGTATTAACGTGATTTATGCCCAATCGTAAATAGAGGTAGGAATAGTATGATGCAATGTTCTTCCTGTCCAAGAGTCCATCACCCTTGCACAGCAACAAAAGCTCCTTGGAGAACCAGCTATGTTAGTATCCACAGTGGCGGTGGCTGCAAACCTTTGCACGTTTGCATCGCTCTCCCTCTTGACTTGGATTGATCCATTCAATATCCCGCAGCTCATGTATTATAGATGACATAAAAGTGATGAGTCTAAATATAAGCCCATGGTCTAGTCGGTGGAAGGTGGAGCTGGCCTATCGCTGTTGTGGCAAAGGGGGAAACCCTCCGGGAAGAACCCCAAAGTGTATAGTGCTTAATTGTGAATTCTATATATAAATAGCGGTCTTGCGCGTTCTACTAAAGATTGGTCTCTTCCCTAGGTCTTCATTCTCAATGAAGAATATAAGGTCATAAAAGCTGAATATCTCATATTCAGGAACAACGGGATCAAATACGGTTTCCCCCATGAGATCAGTTCTTATGTTTAACAGTTTGACCCGGGGGTGCTATGGACATCAAAACTTACCATGTGGAATATACCAAATTACCTTACAGAGTAGTTAGTATAGGTTATAGGCAGGAATTATATTCGCTGCGGATGCTATGGCCCCTGTCATTGTCACCTGACCAAACAAAGAGCCCCTCACATATATAGTTGCGAGTCGCGACCCTCGGAGATATTTCTCGCATATTTTTCTCCTGTCCCTCTTTCCCATCTTGATCAACGGCAGCATGGACTTATTCTTCTCCGAACGTCTTGAATACCAAAGTTTTAACTCTCCTGAGGATGACGACTTCTTCCATTCTATCCAGAGTGATCCGGTGGCCTTCACGAACTCATGTGCATCACTTATACGACCTGTTAACCGCCAATTCACTGAAAACATCAGAAAACAACTCATTGAGAACTCACTGTTGTTTGTGGTTATCTACAGAACTGGTTATGAGCGCATCGGCACACTTTTCTTAAAGTCTGCAAGTCCAGATATGGCTCATCACCGTTGCTCAGAATTCGGTATCGATATAAAGAAGGAATATCAAAACCAGGGATATGGCACCGAGGCAATCAACTGGATGCTTGACTGGGCATTCAAGAATGCTGGTCTACACCGGGTGGAGTGCAACGTTTTTGGTTGGAACCCTCGCGCACAGAAGACTTATCATAAACTTGGCTTCCGGGAGGAGGGACGGAGAAGGGAGTGCTTGTTTAAGGACGATAAATGGTGGGATGAAGTGCATTTGGGTATTCTTAAGAAGGAATGGCAGCAAATCAGACAGTGAGAGGTCGCCTTGTTGTGATGCAGAGAAGTTATGCAGTAGTTGATACCTTGAAGTCAGACGGACCTAGTGCCGTTCTATTTATCAGCTAAAAGTCATACTATGTCCTTCATTATAGGCCCCGAACCAGAGCCTTCAAACTCCACGCGGACCAAAAGGCTACTATGATGGTTGTTCATTATTAGTGGAACTAATCGTGAACAACCATCATCTCCGGTGCCGATTAAGTTGGGGCATATTCTAACTTGGAAGGCAGTCGTGATGAAGCCCTTACTATCCTTCGCCAGAGGCATTCATCCCAATGTGGACGGTGAGTATTTCTGTCATTGCCTATCATTGATCATCAATCATCAATTTCTGCCTGAATATGATTGCACTCGCCCGTATGGAATTAATATGCTAATTTCTCAAGACCAGATTACTCGGCTTCTCGCCGCAACAGGATCTATCAAGCAGGATGGAGTACAACACTTCAAGCCCTCACCTCTTACCATGATGATGGCAGACCCGATCATGGAAGCAACCACTCGAGCCTGGTCAGTGCAATGTTTTCATCTACACTTCTAATCTCCTAGAAAGTTTTATTGACCATACTTAGCTTTGAGATTGAGCATCATGATGATGGTCCAAGTTGCTGTGTTTGGACGGTCTGAAAAGCAGTGGCGGGATCTTATTGCATCTGTGGGGCTGACAAATGTCAACTTCTATCAGCCTCCTGGAAGCGGCGAGGGTATTGTTGAAGCTATAAAATGATTCGACGGCATGAGCTCTAGCACCGGCTTGAATTGGAGTGGCAGGAGGGTCAGTCAGCAGCTGGATAGCCACGAGTGGCTACCTAAGATATACAATTATGGCAGATACAAGAATTGTATAGTCATAATACTTTTTTTTTTTGGCTCTGTAGTGCTACCCAGGCAAGCATCGGTCCTACAGTGCGAAATTAATCCTTCTCGACGTTCATAACCTTAGGGCTTAGGGCCTAAGATATATCTATCTCTGATTGGGGATGAAAAATTCGTAGAAATGATTTAAGTCTTTGGGTAAGCATGTAAAGACTATGAATTGTCAAAAAAAAAAAAACAACCTGTGAGATGAGAACTGAACAAGGTTGAAATTCTGCGCCACCTGCCATGTGCCCAAAGTCCCTATTAATTAATTTAGGGATCCAGTACTCCGTACCGGCCTCATATCGCCATAATTATCCTCTGTGCGGGCGACTAAGTCAGCTGAATACGCGCCTATAGATAGGATTGGTACTCAGTTAATCCGAATTAAAAATTAAAAAGGCAATCGGAACCTGGGTGATTAGACTGTATACATCTACTCTCACCTGCATCCAAAGCTATATTAGAACCCCCACGAATGCCTAATCAAATTATCTTGATCCCCTGACTGGGTGCAAGATGTGCATTTTCATATCAAATCCGTTGGCTCTTCAGATATTGAATCCTCTACATCCCCTGTGGAAAAGTAATCCTTATCCCCAACATTCACTCTATCAATATTTGCTCTAAGCAACTCCGCAGACTTAAACATTTCTATTCAACTTCCAAACATCAGATATGAATTGGCCTCTAGCTGTATCAGACAATCCATCCCTCTTCAATGAGCGATACCAGGAAACTGAGTATCTCGACGAGCCCAGTGGGAGCCCTTTTTCGTACTCGCAATACTCCTTTCTCGCTGCGAACCCGAACATACTTCATCCAACACAAGGCCAAGCAGGAGTGAGCAATGCCAAGTACACCTCGCAATACTCTATCGCAGAGGGTACTGTAGGGACTAGCCAGCCCATGGCCTACACTGCCCCTATGCTTGGTCAGCCGCCGCCTCTTTCGCCGCAGCCTGCTCATTCTATGCAAAGTACACCACAATGCATGCCTAATCATGACACCCAGGCCAGGAGCCAGAGATCTCGAGCTTATCCTATACCTCACAAGGCCGAGTAAGTCACGATGATGAACCATATTTGGACACTTCCTTCATTTACTAACAGTCGTTTTCTTTCAGAGCGTCGGTAGAGCCGTTTCAATGTGAATGGAAGGGCTGTCGATCCACTAAATCGTTTGGTCGGTTACATGTCCTTTGGCGACACATTGAGACACAGCATCTCTTTCCCGGTGCTTACAACTGCCACAGAGAAGGGTGCGGTAGATCCTTTAATCGAAAGGATAATTTGGGAGAGCATGCTCTTCGAGTTCATGGGGAAAGGAAATTTTGAGTGCAGGTTGTGGTACTTGGACGTGGCTGAGGTAGGGCTAGGTGAGATGAGAAGAAAAAGAATACTCTATATTAGTGAAGCAATGCCATTAAACATTAACGAGATAAAGGTTACAATGAAAGCACCTTAGACCAGGGCATAGGTGCTTTATGGAATAGGAGATAACATGCTAGGCAAAGAAATGTTGAAAAAGATTCGATATTCACACAAGTGTATTAAAGATCGCTAATAATCTGCAATAACAACTCTGAGCCACGAGAGTGGCTCTTTTTTTTCTTTTTTGTGTTTTCTGTTTTCTTTATTTACATGTATCAACATGACCACATGTAGCTTAAATCTTCTCCAAGGTGTCCTTTAGCACATCATAGAGTTCCTGAGCGGACTTTTCGCCGCCAAGCTGTGTTGATTCGTTAGCATTATCATCAAACATTGTTGAGAATATGGAGACTTACCCGGAGAAGCAGGCTAACAACTTTCTCATCTTCCTTGCTGGCGAGATAAATATCCCGAGTGGCTGGGCGAGCACTCTTGGTATCGCCAAAGGGCATACTATGCCAAATCGCACTGTTCAACATAACACGCAAAGCACCATCGGCGCGCATAATCATGCGGCCAGATTTCTTTCCATTGGACTCCGTCTTGAGGTTAACCTTGAAGGTGCCAATACCACGTTCCTTCCATTTCTTGTCGTCAAAGTAGTACAGCTTTCCCTTGGCTGAGAACTTGGTGGTCTCATTTTCTTCGCCGGTTTCAACTGGATTTTCACGCTGGAATGAGTGACTGACCATATTTGGGATCCTGAGGGTGGGCTTCAAAAAGGGGTCCATACCAGTTTGTTCGTGGAAACGCTCGTCGGTCTTCTCGGCAACAAAGGTGCCATCGGGTTCACCCGCTGCTTCATTGTCACTCTCTTCGTTGTCGGATTGCTTTGCGCCGAGGGTCTTGTCATTGGATTCGCCAAAGGAAACGGGGGCATTAGGAGACGCGAAACTGGTCAGTTTACCAGCTGTTCCAGAGAAACTGGCAGGGGCGTTGGCAGATGCGAAACTGGTCAGTTTACCAGTTGTTCCAGAGAAAGCAGCGGGTGCATTGGGAGACGCGAAACTAGTCAGTTTACCAGATGGGGCAGAGAAAGGGCTGCCAAAGGCAGAGAAGCCAGATCCGAGGGCACCGAAACCAGTAGTGGAGGCACCGGTGGTTGCAAAAGGCGAAGCATCAGATGTCGATTTAGTTGCAGGAATTGCGAAAGGTGAGGGCGCGTTGGCAGACTGTCCGAACGCACTCGCAGTGAAAGTCTGTCAGAAGTAAGCGTTAGTGAAAGGTGGAAGGAAAAAGTTGGGGGAGTCGAGGCAGCAAACTCACCTGATCCACCTTAGCCTTGCGCTCCTCCGAATTGTCGCGAGGTCTCTTCTTCTCGGGTTGTCCTTCGGTAGTACGTTTTTCGTCCGATGAAGTTGCCTCATCCAAACCGAGAGCGGAGTCAGTCGCAGCGTGAGAATTTTGCGAGACATCATCTTCAAGCTGTTCTCGGCTCCGTTTCTTCTTGAGGATTTGTGAAGAATCATCTTCGTTTCCGCCGGCGGTCGTTTCAAGATTCTGTGGGTATTGAGAGTGGTTAGAACCAGTAATTTCAACCGTGGGTATGGGATAATCGGGGTGCGTTGAACTGAGGGGAGGAGGCGGAGAGGACAGGAATCCAGGTGAACAGTAGTCAGGCAGAGAGTCTTCAGATGAATGGTCTCCAATTGACTCAGGATCTTCATATATGTAGAATGAAGGGTCCTCATGTGCGTAATATTCAGATACAGCTTGTCCAGATGAAGGGTGTACGGGGGAATTGTGTGGAGGGGAAGGGTGTCCAGGGGAAGGGCTTCCAGATGGAAGAATGGGGTTTGCAGAAGGGCCGGTGACATGGGTTTTGGAGGATTCGCCTTCAGCGGATCTCGCAGTCGAGGAAGTCAAGGAGAACAGTCTACCGGGCAGCTTGATATCGATCTCAACAGGAATCGTCATATGGGTAATTTGCTCGGATCCACCAATTGAGACCTTGAGCTCAAGGACAAGGGGAAACTGGACCTTGGTCTCGGGAATAGTGTTCGCAGGTGTTGTGGCCGGTACATTGTTACTCACATTTTGAGTAGTGGCATCTTTGGGGATTCCGGCGTGGTTGGATTTGTCTTCCGTGGAAGCCTTTAGGTTATCCGGGGTACACTCCCGAGATCGCTTGGTTGGGGGGTTGTCGGTTGCTCCATCTGTGTTGTCGAGGGAGCGCTTTCGGTTTGGACGAGCAGGACCGTTGTTTTCGCCCACAGAGTCGAGATTGGTCTCCTTGAGCTGTTGTCGCACGGGGCGTTCGCCGCTGTCATTGTCGGATGGGGGCGACTGCGCGGTTACTGTAAGACGATATCGTCAGATCACATATACGTCGGAGAAAGCCGCGGCAAAGGGTATTGAAGATAAAAAGGAAAGCTGCAGGGCGGAACAAAGACGGATCGCTGGATTAACACGTACCTCTGTGTTCCATTTTCAGTTGCTCTGTTTCCGGAGCTTTGAAGTTGTTAGCGAAACTGCCCAACTATGTGGGGGATTTGAGGCTATGCGCCCAAGCAATGATGACATACCACCTGCCGAGGAGTTCTGCTCACGAGAGGCAGAAGTCATGGTGTCGCGTCCTGAGGACAAATTCAAAGATATTGGGTATTCCAGATATGTCGAAATTGAGTTAATCGGAGCTTCACAGGTCACGATAACCGCAGATGAACAGATCGGATCGATTGGGACCAGCCGAATCGACGAAGAACGGAAGACTTGAAGTTTGCGAACTTTGACAGAATAACAAGAGGATGGAAGGGTGAAAAGGTGAGAGAAGAAGGAAAAGCTAGCTTGCCGGTTCTTATAAGTTGACCGCCGGGTGCGGGGCCCAACAAACGGGTTCTGAATAGAGCATCAATGTAAATAGAAACAAAGCATATTGATCTAAAACAATCATCTATTGTTGCCTCGGTAGAACAATACACATAAATTCAATTCAAGTTTGGGATATACCGGTATCCGCGCTATTCTAATATCCAATGTTATTGAGGTTGCGCCGATGCCTATCAGAGGCATGTGACGGCGCATTTTCTCAACTTTCGAGCACAATATCATAGAGAGCTCTAACTGATGAAACAGAGACATCCAATCGCAATGTAGAACACAAACAGTGGGTACACTGCGATGCCGACTCGGTTCCGCACCACTCCCGAGCCTCCTAAGATGCTTACTCCAGCTGCTAAAGACCATGCGACTAACACAAGATATACCGGTATCCGTGCGATAGTAGGAAGACCCAGTGCACTCAGCATTGCGGCGATGACCAGGGGGAATAACGTATAGCCGATAATGCAAATCGACTGGAAGAAAGAACTAACAGACCACAATGTCAGTAAACAACGATTTTTGAGGGACGCTCCATATAACACTTACATCTTGCCACCAAGGAGCTTGATCTGGAGAGTCACGGCGGCTTCTCCGATCCAGACAAGACAGAAAACACCCGAGAAAACCACGGACGATTGGTCACCCTTTGCGACAGACAAGAACAAACTCAGGACCAGACAAAAGACAAGCGGTCCCCTAGAGTAAGCCATTCGTTAGTTTCTATGCTAAGTTTTCGTGTGTGGGATAGCTTACCAGAGATCCCAGTCCCGCAACCCATCGCTCATGCCGCCCTGCAGGACCACGTCGGCATCCGGCCAGCGTCCAACGAGTCCCCGGATGTTACCACCAAATCCAGACATTCCACCTTGCTCAGAATCAGCGGTGCCACTGCCTCCGCGCTGCATCATCCCTCCAAGCAAGTACTTCGGCCAAAGCACCTGGCGCATCTTCTCCCACACGGCAATCAAGTCGCGTGACAATGTGTCCCAAACACTCTCATCGATGGTATTCTGTGTCGCACGGCGATCTTCACCACCGATAGAGGATGTGAGGTAGTTTCCATAACCGGAGGCATTGCCTCGGTTG
The DNA here is from genome assembly GCF_028827145.1 of Penicillium concentricum. Classification (NCBI taxonomy): domain Eukaryota; kingdom Fungi; phylum Ascomycota; class Eurotiomycetes; order Eurotiales; family Aspergillaceae; genus Penicillium; species Penicillium concentricum. Next base: position 3,920,000 of record NW_026622755.1, read on the forward strand.
CTCGAGCTGGATTCGATGTTGCCTCGCAGAGGGGCCGTATCGGAGGTATCGCGCAGGGGGTCGTCAGCGTCGATAGCTAGAACCACACTGAATTAGGATCGTGCTGATACGCTAGTAGCCAAGAGGGGCGAACAAAATTACTCACCATCGTCGGCTTCGATCAAATCATCACCAAGGAGAGAATCATCATCATGGGGGTCACCATGGTGGTGGCTTTGGTGTACGGTAGCCATGGTTCGCGTAGTATGGTCGTGACGGTCGAAAGTCTAGCGCAAGAATGGCACTCCTTTAGTCCTCTCAGAGGCGAAGTAGACAGGAAAGGTCAAGGTAATCGAGGAGTATGAAAGCGAGTTGGTCGAGCTGTCCCGGAAAGGCTAGAGTGGCATTACGTACCAGGTCACGGGTAATGTTACCAGGCACGTTTTGTTTCACCTTTCACTTCTACAATGCACGTCTTATTATGAGCTTTCTGATTTATCCAAAAGTTTTCTTTATCTTCATATGTAAATTGAATGATCATCCAATGTCATTAATTTGACAATCACTTTTCCTCGGTACTGTCAACATACGGCTCTTCTTCCTGATACACATCGTACTTGTACTTGCTTCCGATATGATCAGCCCTGAGCTCTTTCTGTCCCTTGCCAAATACCTTCTCACGGGCTGTGAGAGGTGGTTCTGAAGGTTCTGGAAGCTCAGGATAAAGACCGCGCCGCCTCAGCTCGGGGATGAGCAGGTCAACCACCTCCTCAAAAGTGCCAGGCGTGGTAACATAGGCAAGATTGAACCCATCGAGGCCAGCCTCTCGGACCCAACGCTCCATCTCATCGGCAACAGTAGCAGGGCTTCCAATACCCACCGGACCAAGACCACCGATTGCAGCCCTCTCAGCAACCACACGAGGCGTCCAGCGCGGGATCTCCTTGCTGGTCGTGAGTAATGAGTCAAGTAAACTAGTGATTTTGTTTGCCTCCAACGAGTCTGCAGCCGTGATGTCTTGGTCCAATGGGATTTTGGAAATGTCAATGCCCGTCCATCCGCTGAAAAGAACCAGTCCTCCAATCACCGAGGCGTACTTCTTCAGCTCCTCGTACTTCGCCCACGCCTCTTCATCAGTCTCGCCTATAATGGGCGTGAAGGTACCAAAGAACTTAATGGACTGTGGGTCACGGCCTCGTTCTGCAGCCAGCTTGCGGATATTTGCAATCTTCGGCCGCAACACCTCTGGTGAATGGGCAGAGACAAAGATTGCCTCCGCGTGAGTTGAGGCAAATTCTGATCCTGCAGGTGAGGTCCCTGCCTGGAAAAGGAACGGTGTCCGCTGCGGAGAGGGGTCGACGATGTGCCGCGTACTCAATGAGAAGTACTTGCCCTTGTGGTTGATCTGGCGCACTTTATCCGGGTCTACGTACGTGTCTGCTTCGGGGTTGGGCGACAACGCATCCGGAGCCCAGGAACCCTCCCACAGTCTATACGTAACAATGGCCGAGTCAGTCTTCAACAGCATCACCCTAGCTGATCTATAGACATGTAACTCACTTATAGAGCACCCTCAAATACTCATCTGCTTGGCGGTACCGTTCGTCATGCTCAATGGGAGTATCCAAGCCAATGGCTTTGAAAGCCGCTTTCTTATATGAGGTCACAATGTTCCAACCCAGCCGGCCATTGGTCAAATGGTCCAGGGTTGAGAAGCGCTTAGCCAACAAAAAGGGCTGCTCGAATGAAGTCGAGGCCGTGATGCCAAACGCCAGATTCTTTGTCACTGCAGCCATTGCTGAAATGGGCTAACCAGAAAGTCAGACCCAGATCGGAAATCCTGTTTTTTGACACTCACGATAGTCGGGTCTGTCACTGGCCATTGCGCCGCGCGCCGAATACACTCGTCCAGTTTGCCCTCATAGGTATCATAACCTCCAGTTGTATCTGCCAGGAACAATGCGTTGATTCCACCGCGCTCCAACAGCTTCGCCAAGTCTATCCAGTACCCAAGTGTTCGCTTGGTCGCAGACTTGTCTTTGGGATTCTGTACAGCTGTCAGCGTTTTGGCCCTTCAACTTCGATTCCCATACCAACCCTCCATTGTCCAGGGGACAAGTGTCCCACGGTCGACATGTCAAAAGCATTAAGCAAGATTTGTTTCTTGCCATTGCCGGCCGAGCCATCCTTAGCTGCACTGTCTCCCATGATTCGCAGTTTTCGGGATAAAAGATGCTTCCTTTCTTGCGTTCAAGACTTCCGCAAGTTCAAAAAATATCTAGCGATGGTCTATAAGTGACCTCTCATGTCGCAAACCACTCCCAGGTACTATCCCCGCACCATCTTAGAATTTGCCCATCGCACACGCATCTTGCGCCATCGACAATCCGAAATAGGGGAATGGCAGACATCCGAGCCCTGGTGAATTCTTACTTTGTAGAATGAACTGTGTAGATCAAACATTCGCCATTATCCCCACAGTATTTACAATATTGTAGGATTCATCATCGACGGACAGATTGCGTGACGCTTTGTTCAACCCGACTCGGCAGATCATTACATACTATACTCCTTTCAATTGATTTTCGTCAATATTTTAAAATAGAGGGTAGAAATATCAGGATAATAATGATATGACTTGAATCTATCAAAGTTGATATAGGGGAGCATATACAAAAGCTCGGAGGATCATACATCTTACAATTTGACAGCAACATCAAATCCCTTTAGGATCATGATTATTGTTCAATGTTAGAAGTAGAGAATGTACCAAATGGTATTATGTACATAATGCAAATATGCAACGCCATCTATAGCCCCCAATGTGTGATATACAAACATAATACAATCGAGACCTCACTCGGTCTCGTCGTGTGCAAAACCACGAATTTGATCAAGCCTCAATCTGAGCTTCTCACGAGGAAAATTCCTCTTGCTGATCCGAACTTTCTTCACTCCGAGAGTTGCGAGCCTCCCACTGGAACTTTTTGATGCGTTCCCGGGCTTCCTCCTTCTGCTGAATCGTCGGGTATACCTTCTTTCTCTTCCAAGTCGCAATAACATCCTTGTCAGAATACTTCTTCAGCATCTTCGAGTCAGCCTCAAGGGCCTTGCGCTCAGTCTTGGAAACATAAGTCTTATAGTCAAGCTTGAGGGTGTCGTCAACCACCAGACGAACCCGCGACATGATCTTCACAGCCGCCGGACCGGCGACAGAATCTGACATTGTGTTCTGGATGGCACTCCAGCGAGTCTTTGACTCTGGTTTGCCGTTCTCCATTGCCTCATGCAGCTGGAGGATATATGGCCGTAAGGTGGCGACAGCAGCTAGTCGCAGCTTCGCTTGTAGCTTCCTGCCCATCTCGTGCAATTTAGTGGATTTGGAAGATTTGGAGGTTTCGGCTGTTTCGAGTCCTCTGAGGTGTAGAAGGACAGACGGGTTGGCAGAAAGGATCTGGATCGTTTCCAGATAGCCCTCGAGGACGCGAATATCAGGTAGAATCAATGCTTTGTCCATCAAAGCGAGCAGCTCATTCGCGTGTTGGAGAACTGAGTGGTTGCGGCGATCACGACGGCAGACACTGAGAGCGACGTGGAATGCTGTTCCGGTTGCTTGGCCGGAGGGAACCATTTGCTCCCGCATGGTTTTGACACTGATTTTGCTGGAGCGAGAGATGCGGAGGAGGCGGAAATATTGGATGTAGGTGAAGGTGTCGGGGTCAATGCGGTATTCGTGGTCTTCCAAAGTCATATGTTTCCAGTAGGCCTGCCCACCCTCGGACCCTTGGGTCATGGTGAAACAAGCATTCAGGATAAGAGTCAGTTCCTTGCTGTCTGGTTTGAGGAATGATAGCTCCTCCGCCTGGGGAACGACGGGTTTGAAGAGTTCTGTGAAGTCTTCTTCTTCTTCCTCCTCCACTTCTTCCATTTCTTCCTCCTCTTTCAGCGTCTCCTCAACTTCTTTTATCAAGTCCTGCTCAACTTCCGCGGCCGATTTCAAATTTTCGATTGGTCGATTGTTTTCGTCTACGAACGGAACATCTTCCATATTTGATTGCCTTGTAGCCTCTTGGACTTCAATGGCTTGAGTTTGTTCGGGGGTGATTCTGCGTCGGGTCGTCTTCTCGTTCTCGGTGGGTCGCTTTTGCAGTATGGGAATTCCCATGGTTTGCTTGTACAATTCCATGACATTGTAACAGTCAATATCACTGCCTCCTTCCAGAAGCAAACTGGCCATGGCGTTGACAAGTTCATTGTCAATTTTCAAGGTTTGGTTCTTCCAACGCCAGATGATATCGGCCCAAATCCGCTTGCCTTCGGTAATAACCTGGGCTTTCCGTTCGAGAATCTCCTCAATCTGATCGGGAGACTTTTTCTCCACATCTCTGCGAGCTGCAAATTGGACAGCGTTCAAGATAATGGTGTATGTGGTAGCATCCGGGGCACCTGGTCCCTCTTCGGGTAGGTCACCGGCAATTTTCCACAGCCGATCCATGTCCCAATGACGATGGCAAACTGTAAGCATAGCGTTGGTGTGTATGATATCAAGCTTGACTCCTGAGTTTGGTGAATCGATCGAGCGGTATACAGAGGCGGCAGTCTTGGCCATAGCTAGTGACCTCGGGGCTGAGCTGAAGCCCTTCAGCATGATCGTGTACGTTCTGGGAGTTGGTTTCCTGCCACGCTTTTTCATCTGGGAGAGAAAATCTGTCAGAATACAACTCCAACCCTCAAACCCTGGCAACTCCCGAGATGGGAGCACAACAGAACATAAAACTCACATCATTGTAGAACTTGAACGCAGCCAGCGGGTGATTTTGATCCATGCAGTATTGCAGAAGATGATTCCAGGCAACATCACATCTCAAGCCCTGCTTTGTTCCAGCACGAACCAAGGCCGCCGCCAGGGCCGGGTTACCACTGTGCAAAATGCGCGCGACCCGATCCGCCATTCTGCGAGGGTCGTTCAACCATTTCAACTCCTCATTGATAATCTTAGGTGTGAGCTTGGGCATTCCTCCAGGCGGGGCACGAAAGCTGTCGTTCTCGGGGGTCTCGCCTTCGGCGGTATCGGCCTCAATATCTTCTTCTTTGGATGTCTGGTCATCAGAGACATCGTTCTCCTGCACCTCGTTTTCACCGTCCTGATAATCATAGGGATCGTTTTCCAGGTCCTCGCCTTCAGCAGCCTCGGGATCCAGAGCCTCACTTTCAGCTTCGCGCTCGTTGTACCGCCCAGTGAACGAACCCGACGCAATAGCCATCAAAACGTCATGATTCTCCCTAGATTTAACATCCTGAACATCCCGTCTATTGCCATGTCGATTTTTAAAATGTTTATCGCCAACCCTCTCGTAGCGCTCTGGGCCATGTCCTATGCGGCGAGAATCGCTATCTCTATCGGAAGAGCGGTTGTGGGAGGAGGAGGAAGAAGTATAGCGGCGGTAGTCACTTGACGCGATCCATGTCTGTGGTAGTCGTTGGGATGCAGTAGTAGCACGGTATTGCTGCGCGGTGAGAATTCGGCTGCGCAAAGCTCTGTTCACGAGCGAGCCCGGAAACCGAAATGTCATGACCGGATTACTGTGATCTCCAGGAGTTAAGCTTGTGTCCTGCACAATGCTAGAAGGGAGACACGGATTCAGCAATGGCAAAGTGGCAAAATTGAAAAACAAGAACAGATTGTTATTTCCTCATTACATGTCTGGCGATGGACCGCGAAACAATTTCGCAGGGACCGGACGCTAGTTCATATCGGGTCTAGACTTTATGCCCGTATATTCAGGCAGGAATTCAGGCAGGAATAAAGTTTTGCCTGAGGCTACTTAAGTTCTTCGTCTAGACTGCATGTAGTTTAGTTCCCATTCCAACCCATGTTCCTTGCGGGCCTTAACGGGAGCGCTACTCATTTCCAAGAGTCTTCTGTGCGTTTTAAGTAATTTACTAGTGTACTAGTTCCTTTCCAAGGTTGGGGTATCTGGATCTGCGTTACACTTAGATCCGTGGATGAAGATGTAATTACCTACTTTAAATCAACCTATGTTGAAGAGACATAAAGCTTCATACAAACACCTCTATATCACATTTTCTGTCTCATAGATTTTCTATTATTGGATTTTCGATGTCTAGCCGAAGCCATAGGTTTCAGAACCTTCATTGTACCCAAATATTACCATAATTCGATTCCAAGTATACACACAATCATCAAACCATGATCTAAAAATTCAACAGTCTTGTATAGCTACATAGTAGACCTGTCTCATTTACCTACATGTACATATATCCATGTAGATCAGTCACTAATCTTAGGTTACAGTAGGTATACAGCCCGCCTCTAGGCTCAGGGGCCATATTTAGATCCAAGTAAGCTTTGGGGGTTCTCAAAGGAAGAAGAATTAAAGAAAGTATCGAGGGCTGGGGGACGACGCCACCTCTAAAGAAGGTTGAGTTCTTAAAGAGGGTTAGTGAAAACTTTTTATAGGGGCATACAACCTACATACTCTTCACTTTACCAATTTCTACCAGTTCCTAGGTTAAAATTCGTACTTATATCACCGGATCCTTTAGACTTGGAATATCCATTTGTATACGAGATAAATGTGGGGTTTAAGTGAAAGGATTTATTAGTGTATAATATGAGATTTTCCAAAAAATAAAGAATCAAGTACAACACGCTCGAGAATTATATTCCAGGGGGAATTTCATGATTGGCTAGGGTGGACATGTTTAGCTATATGCCTAGAAGACCTTATGTTAGGTACTATGTCTGCACTCAAATAAAGCGTGCAGTCAATTTAGAGTACTGAAGATAGGAAGAGAAGAGAGAATAAGGAAACCTTCGGAGAGACAAGCAAACTCTATGAACGCACCTAGCAACCCCTAGGGCTACATACTTTCTAGGGTTGTACAAGACGCACAGCCTAGAGTAGCACACGACACTAGCCCGAAGCTAAGAAGCACCAGTGGAGTATACGAGACACAGACTAAGCACTAAGCAATGTGACATAGCACGCGGCTAACTAGGCAAGAAGAGGAAGCAAGCTAGAAATGATTAGGAATAACTCTAAAAGGAAAATTACCAGTCCCCCCACGATGATATCGGTGGCTGATACTAACGTCCAACACGTGGAGACACTTTACTGTACCGTGTACTAGCTTCCTGTCTTATGTATGCTGTACAGCCCACATATACAGTGCTGCGCTTTGTCTTAATTGGTCCTAGTCAGGTACAACGCATATGTACCTTGTGCAGTAGTTAGCAGTGCGTACGCACATCAAACGGCATTCAATGCATGGTATTGTGCTCGTTCCATGGTAAATGCCGGTACTACTTAGTGCTGATTTTGGTTAGGCGTAGCTTATCTTGTAATGGTTTCATGGTTGTTTGTGGCTAAATCTGATTTACTCCTATAATCATGAGACCTGTTTGATTCTCTCTGGTTCGGCTATCTATGCCTTTTCTGATAGCATACTTAGGTCAGGCTGGCACGTAGCAGAGAAGAAGATATTTTAATGCATTTTCTTTTCTTTGGTTTTCTATTAAGCCATGAGTACACTATCCTCCATTTGGCAGATTCTGCTTCCTACTTTATTCTCTCCATGTCACTAAAATTGTGGCATCCTTTGCATACACAATTTTCAAGTATATAGTACTCCACATCAGTAAGACAACTAGAATCCAACATTTAAGCAGATTGCCGAGAATTCACTAAAGATGGAAATGAACATATGGAAATGAATAATACACATAATCAGATTGGAGCATGACTCCGTGGAGCGTAATGTACGTTATAGAAAGAAAATGGAGACAAGAGAGGAGAGAAAGAGAACAGACTTGCATGTAGCAAAGTTAAGACAGACAAAAGGAAATGACAAACAAGTAAAACTGAACAAAACAAAGAACCCCCGGGAAATCGATTTTGGGAGAATGCTGTCAGTAATAAACAGATGCGAATAATCCGCCGCCAAACCACCCTTGAAGCCACAGCCCCAGCAAACGGGCAAACAAAGTTAAGACATACACCACTTCTGCATCAAATTTCAAGTAGGAAACAGAACGGAGAGAGAGGAGGGAGAAGGGCGGCACACCCTCTCAGCTCGATGCACTCTAACACAAAAAGGATGACAGGTATAGAACAAAGCTGGAAAAGCCACTCTTAGACAGATCAGGATTAAAAGTCGCTGAGGTTGGTATCATAGCACGAAAGACTTGGGGGCGGAAAGGGATGTGATGGGGGGAATGGGAATCGGAATCCAGGACGAGAACATTAGTCAAGGATAGGGGATATCGTGAGTAGAAAGAAAAAGCAAATGCGTTTCCGTCCGTGTAGGTCCATAGCGGAAGAGGTGATTATGTGGGGAAGATTATTGCGGATAGTTGGCGGATTGAGTCTCTGGAAGCCGTAGCGAATTTATGGATCAGCGGACAGGTCGGGCGAGGATGCCCTTGTCGAAAGAGAAGTCCAGAGGGTCGATCCTGGTATAGAGAGAAAGAGGCGGCGACATTACTCACGTTGCGGGTACACCGGTCCGCTCTGGTAGGGAGAGTGAGGGTAGTTGGGAGGGTAGGCCATCTGTCCGTTGTTCTGGTAGACCATGCCACCGCCAGGAGGACCACCGTACTGGCTGGGGACCTGGCTATCCGCGGGCTGGTATCCGATCGGAGGGAGTTGAGGGCGAACTCCGCCGGCGTAAGCAGGCGGCTGTCCGTGGGATGGGTCAGAGGGGTTGGGAGGCTCGACTTGGTTGGCCTGGGCAGCTTGAGCGGCAGCACGCTCGCGCTCCTCAATAGCCTTACGCTGAGCCTCTTCCTCCTTCTTGCGAGCCTTCCATTCCTTGCGGATTTCCTTGAATTCTGGAAGAGCAAAGTCAGCTGTGAACTTGGGTAATAAAAAAATCATTTGCCAAAATGGGGAAATAGGATGGACTATCCATGCTAGCGAGGGGACGGGAAGGGATAAGAGGCAAGCTTAAACTCCACGCCGTCGGCCACGCTAGTGCGGGCCCCGCGACATCTAGTGTAACTCACTAGCGTCCAACGGCCGGCGCTAACCCGATCCAGCCATTTGCGACAAAAGATCCAAGATCTTAGTCGCATGGGCCATTGAGCATCTAAAAGCAAAAAAGAAATGGACCTACCCTCAGGAGTACGCTTCGCACCGTGCGATTGCATGGTCACGTGTGCATTCAAATGGTTTAGAGTACCATATGCTTTCTCACACCCGTTCCATCCACACTTATACATGCGCTCAATTTCCTCGTAACGACGACGAGGACGCTTATGCTGTTGTGCACCAGGAATTGGGACAAATGAGTAGACCTAGATTAAAAGTAGATGAAATCAGCTTTGATCAAACCCAATAGAAACCCCAATCCCATCTCGTAAAAGGAGCGATTGGAGGGGCAGAGGTACGCTGTTTTTGACAATCCCTAGGACAGTGACCCGGCGGACCGCATAGTCAACCCCAGAGGTATCCAAGACAACAATGATTGAACAAAGTAAAAAGCCTTCAGATATTCCCCCCAGGAATCATCAAAAACATACCTTTGAAGCGCGCCGCCCGAATGCAGCAGGAGAGGTGGAACCAACCGTTGTGGCCGGGGAAGTATAAGGTCCCGGCAATCCATGATGTTGTTGTCCATAGCTATGAGGCCAATCGGGACGCGCGTACATATGCTGAGGCGGAGGGGGTGACCCTGGTACTGCGCCATCTCATGCCCCTGAGGCTGATAAGGAGAGTAGGGAGGAGGATAGGTGGGGCTGTTGGCCGGAAGCGAAGGATCTATAGGAACGGGCGCGTCAGACTTTGAGTGCGGACTGCGCGGGCCCGTAGGCAAGGTGTTGAACGGACTTGTTGCTTGAGCCATACCTGCCGCACTACCGGGTTGGGAGTTGGGGGCGTAGGATTGGGGAGGACGGTGAAGGTAGTCCTGGTAGGCAGGCGAACGGGCGGTCGGCGGAGGGTTCAGACCGTAATCCGACTGAGGGGTGTTGGCCGAGGAAATGTTGGGTCGAACCTCAGGTTGCGGCGTGTACTGCGGCGTAGGTCGGACCTCGGGTTGCGGGGTGTAGTGAGCAGCAGCAGCAGAAGATTGGTCTGGCCTTTGTTCAGAAGGTGCGTCGGAAACGGTGTCTGGGTGGTGCGAACCTGGCTGTGCGTACTCGGAAGTGGGCCGGTTGTCCATAAAAGAGAAGATTCGCGCGCAAGGATGCCGACGAATCTATGGAAAAGAGTTTGTGCGTTGGACCTGTGTGGAGACGCGTCGAGACAACAATGAGCCTTGGGAAAAAAAGTCGGGGAAATTGACGAGTCGGGTCCGACACGTTTCAAGCAAGGGACGGAAGCCTAGGTTGCCACGTTGGGATCGTGGCTGACCATTCTAGATTTTGTATTTGTGAACGTACCTTTTTTTTGGTTCAATTCCTAGGGAATTGATATGAGGGGGAAGTTGAGTCGCGAAACGCTGATCAAACAGGTTTGCGCACAGATGCCGAGATAAGAGATCTGGAGACAGAGAGGAAAGGAACAATTTCACAACACCCAAAAAAAAGTAAAGGTGAAAGCGCGTAGTAAAAAAAAAAAAAAAATGAAGTTGATACCAAGGTGCTTAGATGCTTAATCTTAGTTCGAGGATGCCTTGCAGGTGGCGGTAAGCACGAGGCACCGGGGGCGGAAAAACCACGGGGAAAAGAAGCTAGAGACTAAAGAAAAAGTCAGGAGTCAACGCGACTTTGGAGCGGCCTAAAAGGTGAGACGATTAGGAGAGAGGAAAAGCAATCCTCGTGGGATCCGAGGATGTTGTGGATCCTGTGGACCAGGTAATTTTGGTTGGCGATATCGTTGGTCATTTGAAAATTACATCTTTTTTTTTTTTTTTTCTTTTTTCTGTCTTTTTTGATTTTATATAACATATATTCCAATAAACAGTCTCACCTGCTCCGTATTGGGGCATATAGAGTAGAAAGATACATAAATACAGAGAGATGTAGAACCAAATTCCGAGAAATATAAAAATGAATAAACGATTTACTTTTGATCTCGGCCCATTCCCTTTTCTTCCACCTCCGATAATTTAACTTGGCCCCCTTTTTTCCCCTCGTCCTTACCGGCTAAGCTTTCCATGTCCGTGTGATAACACACGTTTTTTTGTTTTTTTTTCGGTTTTCGGTTTCTGAAAGAAAAAAAAAAGCGGAACCATCTAGGAGAAGAGTGGCAACATATTTTTCTCAAATTCCTCCTATCATTAATAGAAATTGTTGACTATGGATGGGAATATCATAAATGATGTATACAGGTGTTGTTGTTTTTTACTAAGGACTACTGGTTAGGTTCCCAACTGGAGGCCTCTTAGTCTACCCGCAACTCGAGGGGGAGAACCTAGCGTATATGGCCCGTGTGTACCAAGATGTCAGAGAGGAGCCAGCCTTGAGCGCTAAAGAATGGCGTGCCCGAGGAACCTCGAGGGAACCGAGTCTAAAAGGGGTATAGACGGAAAGGGAACTAAGGTAGAAAAGGGTGTAGCGCAAGTCGGGGGAAGAAGAAGCGATGGGACTCGGGAAGACCAGGGCTAGTGTGGACGAAGACAGTCCTAATTACACCAATAGGAGAAAAGTAGTGGAGTTCCAGGTGGAGACTGGAGAAGCTCGGTGGATAGGCCTGACTTGTTCAAGGTTAGCGTCAAAGTCTGCTGAAAAAGGTTCAAAGCCGAGGCGGTTGAAGCCGGTGATAGCTTCTTTTCCTGAAAAGGTTTAATGTTGCACTTTGATTACAGGTATTCGGTACGTATATTTATGCATAGACCTCTACAAACTGCAGACCCAAACTGCCCTGGTCCATGTATGTTGTCCACTTATAAAGAGGCTTAAACTTGAATACCATCTACAATCTTCTAATATCACAAGCTTCATACTAGTCGTGATCCCTTTCTTCAATAAAACCTAACGAGTCATGTCAATATCTCCCGTAACCGTCACGATACCTATAAGACGCGTGAGTGGGGACAGTGGCAGAACAACTCCCGGTGATCGGAGGCTATCTCCTGACATCTGAATTTGTCTAAGAAATTCTTATAAAAAGTATGTGTAATTATGTGTTTAAAGATCGAATTCAATTTTAGTTTCAGACGGAAGCTCCGATTCCTGTGAAATTCAGTTCCATGGTCCGAATGTTTGTAATATCCCAATTGATATCGCTTCCATGATAATAATAGTACAAAAGCACTCTAAGAGAGGAGAAAGGGGTCAATCATTTTCCTAGCGGGATTTCCGTAGAAAGTCCATTATCGCCAATTGGTCACAAAACATTAAATTGCGAGCGGAGATATTCGGCGGCTCTCCGGTACGATCATTGTATGCTCAATGCTCAACCCATAGTGGAGCATAGTATAATTCTTACAGTATTTACATTCCCTTTGTACTCCGTATATTGTACTCCGTACGGATACATTATTCCTTATTCACTTCTCTCAAAGAAAGTGGGGGAACACCGTCTACACCGTCAATCCCCCACCTTGGATAAATGCGAGTCTGATAGGAAGGGAAAAAAAAAAAAAAAAAAAAAAAAACAGAAAATGTTCAAATGTAAGGCTCTCAGCTCGGAAAACTGACACTTTCTTGAATTGATTGGCGTTCTCAGGGGGGCTGGATCCCACCCCGCAGGCGGAACCTGTTCCTCCACTGCCGGTGAGGAAAAAGCAAGATACTTTCTTTTTTTATTCGCATCTGACACGGCCTGTGTCTTCAAAAGTACCCTTATCAGAGATAAATAAGGGATAAATATTAATCCACACAAAATCCTTACACAGAATCAAACCTCTAAACGACCCAGTGGGACCAGGCGGACTCCGCGCAACAGTCCAGTGCGGGATATCCGGTGTCGAGGGCAGAACGGGATGATCAATATCAAATTCATATGGCGCGTCAATCATTGGACGCCGCAGCCGCTCCATATCCAGTCGCGCTATGTTCCGTACGAATACGGAGGATAAAATACCTTGGCCTGTACTTTGTACCTTCGGACGATCAACCCGGCTCTAGTCCCCAGTTTTCATGTGCCCGGTTGCATTTCCCATTTCCCAAATCTCCATTGCATATCGAGAGGGTTTTTGGAGAGCTTGGCAATCTCCCGTTGTTTTTCCCCTTATATTCCTAATATAGTATGATATAAGGCGCTTTTTGCGGCTGTGGCTTATTTTGATTTGGACAGTACAGAGAGAGAGAGGTCAAAAGAAAAGACTCGGAATTAAATATCGCAATGGCACCTGCAGACGTTCATCCGTGTCACTTGATGCACGTGGGCCCATTTCTACATGTTACTTCTTGTATATTGAATATAAATTATCAAATTATCAAATTACGTTGTATGCAACTTTTCTCATCAAATCCACTTCGCATATTTGGACTAAATGAGGTTAAACGAGTTGGGCTAATGGACGGGGAAAAGAGGGAAAATGTACCCACAAAGGGTCTGGAGCCTACACGTACAGTATACGGGTATTCTCCGGTCATTTTCCCAAGCTCTGATCGTTCAGGGGGCGATCATTAGAAGGCTTGGCTTGGCTTTCTTAGAATCAGGTTTTCCTGTGCCTTGGTGTTGATACGCGGTGATCCCTCCCAAGCAGAGTTACTCTTTAACTACTTCGTAGGTCCTCGGGTATATCCAAACATAACGAAGAAAATAACCTGCCGGGTTGATAGATGAGAAATTATGAGATTTGCATACAGTAGCCTAAAGTCAACGACCCACGAACTTGCCGAGTTCCTATCAGAGGAATTGGTGTCTGTGCTCTCAGATTGGGCGAAAAAACGCAATTTCCCTGGACTCCACTACTTCGCTGGCCAGTGCGGTGATAAGTTGGTAGACTACGCCGGAGACAGTAAGTCTCACCCGCTAATGCTTCGGCAGATCGTGTTAGAGAGACCTGTGCGGATCAGCACACCCCGGATGATGATCATTGAGCTGTTATTCCGCGGAATAGACTGAGGTGTCTCTTTTCAAATTAATTAATTTATTTTCTATCTTTTTTTTTCCCGGCAGGGATTGGGACCGAAATGCAACGACTTGGATGAAACCTCGGTTAAAGTCGATACTGATGTTGACATTGACCTTGATATTGAAATCTTGAAATGGTAGGAGACAGGCTTGGTTCCGCCAATAAATGAGACTGATTCCTACAGGGATTCGGATCCCTAGACAGGGATCTAAGGAAGTCCATAATATAATGGCACACTGGCAATTGATTTACATTCTGAGAAGAAAGTGACACTTTGTTATGGAAGATACGAAGACATGTGAAAACACTATAACTGGCATATATGCATGATTTGATCTAGATATCATTTCTATTTCCAACACTCCGTACTGCAGCTCAAATTGGAAAATGTACAATATACTCAGTCCAAGCAGAAGCCCTGGGCCAACCCGAGCCTGCCGAGCAGAGTTACATTTCCATGCATATTCTACGTCTGCTCTAGGCGACAAAAAAAGGAAAGATAAACACCTCTTTTTATATTTTCTTATTATTTTTCCCTAGGCGGCGCACTATCGCCTGATACAGCGAACGTCGTCTTACTAGTGCATCCTGCCGGGTCCCCCTGTTGGCCAGACTCTGGGCAATGCGGCTGGTGCATTTTCCAGGGTTCTGTTTGAATCTGGACCGAAAGCGTAAATTGTACCCCTCTCTCGTCTCCGACGTGCATCGTCGGATGAATACTCTTTATTGCGATTGGTAAGGTGGCGCATTGAAGACGTGGGAGGCGCTTATGCACACTGCTTACCCTTTTTAACGTCCGTTGCCCGCGCTACTGCACGTCGCTGTCTTAGGCAGCTTTCAAATCGTGTATTGCTCTTTCAGGTGTATTTTTGTGCCGAGGGCTACCTTCAAGATTAGATGGGCGTTGTATGCATGCACGCGCGGGATGTAGGTGTTTGCCAGACTGTATACCCCGTACCGAGCACGGAGTACACGCATTGATATGTATGTTATATGCAGGTCTCGCTTTGGTGGGAATCCCATTTTTGGGTGTTATGCCTAAAGTCTTGCGGTGAATGCTGTCTTGCAGAATGATGGGAAATCGGTACTTGTGCCAGCTAATCGCAAAATATCGTGACATTGTTGTGCACGTGGCTCTATCTTTTTATACCTTGCACCTTCGTACTAGTCTGGAAAGATCTGTAATTAGCACGGAAAGATCTTCGAGTAACTCCAACCAGAATTCATGACATTTAGGATGTATATAACTGTATACAAAACCAAACTCAAAAAGAGCAATGGCTGATCCCCACTGATCTCCGTGTAGCTTTACATATTTGTATTTCAGCTGGTCATGCCGTGAAACGCTAGGGAGGAACCCACAACATAGCCTCTCTCTGGGCCGTTTAAGCATAAAGCTTGAATGTTGAGCTATGCACGAGCGAAAATCTCGGCTGGTTTGAAATCGACCCCTAGTATAATAGTATGCGTAAGGCTGGTCTCTAGTGTAGATTCTAGTCTAGATTCCAGGGTCGATCACAGATCCATCACACACTTGTCTCAAATGAGGTAAGGTCTATGAGGCTGAGACATCTAGTACCAGGTTTGTCGGTCCATCCCAGGAAGTACCTATACTTGCTTTTTCTGCCTTCGCTTGATTTCCCTTTTCTTAAAGTTCGATTGCCGCCGAGAAGTGTTCTTCTTTGGGCAGCATAAAGCAATAAGGGTTTTGTGGATACCATCTGTGGCTGTCATGTCGACTTACAAGGCCGCTCGTAGTCGTGCCTCGCGAGGACAATTATCCAAGGCGCTAGGGAAACTCGTTGCGCTGGTCAGGGTGCATATTCTCAGATATTGGAGAATTATTCATTTAAAATTCTGATATGTGAGAGCTATCTAATGGATTGGGTAGGGTGATATATATTTCTTTCCGTATTCTTTTTATGCTATATATTGTGTCACGCTAAACGCCAAGGAACATATTTGATGTCCTCCTGTGAGCACCACAACGGGATTTTATTTCCTTTCTCTCCACAATTGACAGCGAAGTATTAATCTGAAAAGCTCCGAGTAGAATAACTGATGGAAAAATATATTCCGTCAACTCTGCAGCATTACCCCGGATACCGGCCATATGCGGGGTTGGACAAACTATACCATCTACTTAGAGATCTATATATTCCGTACTAGAAGCATGTCATAGCAGACAATTCTATCAATTCAATTACCACGATGCTTCTCCCAGCGACATTATTCCTAGCCATCGCGTCTGGCACTACTTTCGTCAGGGCAGGTCCTCTATCAAGACCAGCCAAATTCGACTGGTCATCAACCAAAGCCTTGTAAGTGCATTGAGCCTTCACACTTGCAAGCAGCACTGACCATAAACCAAGAATCGCCTTCGGTGACTCCTACACTTATGTCCAAGGAACCCACGGACACCAAAATTTTAGTTTCATTGGAGACCAATTCAATCTCGCCTATGATGCCGAAACACTGCTTTCCAACAAGATAGTCCAAAACCAAGTAAGCTCTCCTACGATTGAATCAAACACAGCATTAGATATTGATTTCTTACACTTAGACCGCAACCGCAGAAGGCGGCCCTAACTGGGTCGAATATCTCACAAACTGCGGCGTTCATAAAGGCCTCACCTCACCACAACACTGCAAAAAGCAACTCTGGGACTTTGCATTCGCAGGCGCCGATATATCAACTGAGTAGTAAGCACAAAAGCACACTCCACACGCATTCAGCACGAACAACCTCAACTAACCGAAACCAAGCACACCCCTTCATCACAATTTTACAGTCTCCTTAGTCGACCAAATAAACCAATTCAAACAATACGGCCACCCAGCCCTCCGACACAACCTACCAGGCTTCAAGCAAGACAAGACCCTAATCGCCCTCTGGATCGGCATCAACGACATAAACGACAGCGCAAAATACGCCGTCGACTTCCCATCTTTCTACAAAAACCTCACAGATACACTCTTTGCATCCGTCGAGATCCTCTATAGTCTGGGATATAGAAGTTATCTCTTCATGAACCTGCCACCCCTAGACCGCACGCCAGGGAACCAAGCAAAGAGCAACCCAAGTCCGAGTGCCACGCAGGTTGGGTGGTACAATGCCGCGCTAGCGGATCATGCGGCTGCATTTGCGGAAAAGCATAAGGAGGCGCAGGTTATGCTTTTTGATGCCCACGCAAGGTTGGCGGGTATGCTTGATGAGCCCCGTAAGTATGGCATCGTGAATACCACGAATTTCTGTGCCGGGTATGATCAGCCGGATATTGCGGTTGAGTATGGGAAGTATGGGTGTCCGACGTCGTTGGAGCGGTATTTCTGGTTTAATTCGGGCCATATGACTAGCCATGTGCATGAGGTTTTGGCAGGGGAGGTGGAAAGGTGGTTACAGGGATAGTGTGAGGGTTGGGAATAGCTAATAGCTACGTGTAGGCACCATTCTCAGGCTTATCTATATTACATTTGGTGCTGGTTTGAGTGAGAACATTGAGAAAAGACTTGATGAAATGTGTAAAGAATAATCATTGAAATGTGTAAAGAATAATCATTATTGCAGAGATCAGAGACTTCGGAAAAATCTCTGAGACATGAAACTTTTGAAACTAATCAACATGTATGGATTCGTCGTGAGAATTCAACCTCTAGAATCCCAGAGTTAATGAATCAAGATCTGTGACCGTGAAAAATCCCCTGTAGCATAGGGACGGAAAAAAAAAGTAAAAACTATCTATGACATCAAAGATAACGCCGTCCTTCCCGAGTTACGCATGAAGTCAAAGAAAAGAGAAAAGAGTCTACCGGAATAGCACAATACAAGGCAAAGGCAAAGCGACTGACTGCACAGGGAGCAGTAGCGAGGCATCTACCAACGACGGTTGCCACCGACGGGGGCAGAGTTGGAGGCAGTGAAACCACCACCGCCGCCGCCGCCGCCGTAGCCACCACGTCCACGACCACCACCGCGTCCACGGCCACCCCAGCGACCGCCGCCGCCGCCGCCGCCGTAGCGAACCATCTCGGCAAGACGGGGATCAACCTGCTGCTTAGCTTCAGTGAGGATAGTAATCAAGTCACGAGCCTGCTTAGAGTCTGGAGAAAGAAATATTAGTACAACTTGCTGATGTCCAAGACATGGATGGTGAACTTACTGTCAGTGGTGAAGAAAGTAATGGCGGTACCCTTGGCACCGGCACGAGCGGTACGACCAATACGGTGGACATAGTCCTCCGAGTTGTTGGGGTAGTCATAGTTGAGCACGTGAGTGATATCGCGCACATCTTTTCAAGAGGAATTTCGTTAGCAAATAGAACATTAGTGGGGGTATGAGGAGTATGGCCATGAAGGACCCTTTCTCCGCCGTGCAGGACTTGATGCATCACTGCTCTCTTGATGGGTTTCTGTTAAGAAAATCCCAAGGGAAACGAATCCATGGGATGGCGGTGTTATCGTGGTCCTAGAGCAACCTTGGAAATACAGCCTTCAACAGTTCAACAGTTCAAGAACAACGCTGTGTGAAAAAAACTTCGACTCTCATACGAGCCTGTCACACAAGAGATGGAGAATCAAAGTCAGGCTAGAATGCCTGCTGCTGTGCTGCACTGTGAGTCCAAGGTCCTCTTGGCATGTGAACCATTTAGGATGACCAGATGCGCCTGGACGCGGCGTATACGTATACACCGACGTGCCTCGAGAGAGTTGAGCACCGTGCCATTGTATCACACAACGTCAACACGGGTGAGTGTTTTCAAGGGCCCCCTAAGGGGGGGACAAGAATAGGGGAAGGGAAGGAGGGGGGATGTAGTTTGTTCATACCGATACCACGCGAGGCCACGTCAGTGGCCACCATGATGGGGCTCTTGCCCTGCTTGAACTCATTCAAGACCCAGTCACGCTCGTTCTGCTGCTTGTCACCGTGGATGGCTATGGAGAATATGTTAGTACCGTGCACATGTGCGAGTGGGGAACCCATAGAAAACTTACAAAGCGCAGGCCAGCCGTCCTGGCGGAGGAATCGGGTGATCTCATCTGCAACACGCTTGGTGCCAGTGAAAATGATGCACTTGTTGGAGCGGTCCTCCATGATCTTCTCAAGGTGCTTGATCATCTTGTCACGCTTCTCGAAGTCGGAGACGACTTCGACAATCTGTGTGATGCGGTGGTTGGCGGAGAGGTCGGTGGAACCGACGTTGACTTGAATGTAGTCGTTAAGGAAATCAGAAGCGAGCTGACGAACATCCTTGGGCCAGGTGGCGGACCACATGCAAGTCTGACGATCAGGGCGAATCTGGCCGATGATCTTGCGAATTTGGGGCTCGAAACCCATGTCAAGCATGCGATCAGCCTCGTCAAGAACGAGGTAGGTGACACGACGAAGGTTGGTGCGACCAGCCTCGAGCATATCAATCAGACGGCCGGGAGTGGCAATGCAAACCTCAACACCGCGAGACAGGTCACGAATCTGAGGACCCTTGGGGACACCACCGTAGACACAGGTGTTGCGAATGCGGGAGGACTTTCCGAACTTGGTAATCTCAGCCTGAATCTGGACAGCCAACTCACGAGTAGGAGCCAAAACAAGAACAATGGGACCATCGCCGGGGGCGAGGAGAGGCTGGGCGTTGATGTGAACGATAGCGGGGAGACAGTAACTCAGAGTCTTGCCGGAACCAGTCTCGGCAATACCGACGACATCGCGACCGGAGAGAGCCATAGGCCAGCCCTGGGACTGGATAGCAGTAGGAGCATCGAAGCCCTGGGCCTTGACCTCAGACAGAACGTAGGCGGGGAAACCAGCCTCGTCAAAGGTCTCGACGGGACGGGGCACGTTGGTACCCTGAATGGCCATCTCCTTCTCCTTGCGGAAAGCCTGGACATCTTCCTCGGAGCGCTCAGTAACAGAGGGGTGCTCCTTGTAGAATGACTTCTCGAACTTGGGCATGGTGCTGGGATCTAAGTGGAACTAAAGTTAGTATTGCGCAAATAAAGACGTTCATTGGAATGAACTTACCCCAGTCCTGAGTCTTCAGGCCGGCGCCGAGGTTGCTCATGCGATCACCACCGGCAGCACCGCCGCCGCCGTAACCACCACCACCTCCACCACCGTAGCCGCCGCCGCTGTAACCGCCGCCGCTACCACCTCCACGGCCACCGCCGTAACCACCACCGCCGCTGTAACCACCACCGGAGCCACCGCCAGAGTAACCGCCGCTTTCACCGCCGCGGGAGCTATAACATCAAAGTTAGTACAAATTCTTATTGCGATGTGCAGCGTCTGTTTGGTTGGGAAATCAAGCCAGGACTGTGATCGACTGAGATCAACTGAGATCAACAGACTCAGAATCCAAGGCTCAACGCCATCGCAAAGAGCTGCAGGCTCGAGGCTTCTGCCAGCAAGCCATGCATTTGATAAAAGATAGACAAAGACAAAGTCTCTGCGAGAATGAACTTACCGGTAGGAATCACCACCACCGCCGCCACCGCGAGAGTAGCCACCTCCGTACGACATAATGTAAGTCTTGCGAAAGGTAAAGAGAAACGGGTATTAGAGAAGAGAAATAGAGAACAGGAATAGAGAGAGAAGAGAAAGTTGAAAGGTGAGAAAAGGTCGGGAACTTTGAAAGAAAAGGGAAGGAGAAAAAAAAAATAAAAAGCCAGGGGAGGCGCGATAAAAATTAGATTAGGCTTAGCTCTCTTTGTATTTTCTCTATCACATGATCAGGTCTGGATCAGGTACCTTTCAAACCGCCTGCCTAAATAGGTTTAAGTCGCCACTCGCCGCTTTCATCCTTATCTATCTTGCCTTTTGATTGGTCACTGTTTGTGAACCTCAGGCAGAAAATTGGAAAATTTAGGAAATTTTTAGATTTGCGCCAGGCATTGATGGTCCATGGATATAAAGGAGGCAAAGGCGAGATCTCGATGTGAATCTAGTGGCGACATATCTGGAGGGCGAAGTAGTAGATTGTCTAGAAGCAAATAGAGAGAGAGAGAGAGAGAGAGAGAGAGAGAGAGGCAAATCGGTACATTTCGGGCAATTCAACAAATTCAATTAGAATGTTCTTCCGTATGTGAATTGTCATGGATCATTCTGGAAACAGATACATAGCTTCATGATGTTGAAGTGTGGTTATTTCATTATACCAAGCTATATGTAAAGTTTGTCTAGGTAGAAGCAAATCAAACTATTCCAGGCAAGCCGCCTTTATACTATAAAGTAATCATAACAACCTTCCCAGGTTGCCTAGGTGCCATTCTATCAAAGGGACAATCCATTTTCATGAGGCTAGTCTATATGTAGTAAACTAAGATCTTTCCTTACCTCCGAGGCCCATATCCCAGAAACGAATCTCCAATTCCGTAGCCCGAACGAAGATCTGAATCAGTTCTTCCATGCGATTAGGGGACACATGTTGCATGTGATCCTCCAGCAATGCTATGATATAACATGAGTCAGTTAGATCTTCCACTTGTATTTGATGATTTGGCTTACCTGAACCCAGTCGTACGGCCTCCGTGTAGTCGTCGGCAACATAATTCTCGATCCATTTCCAGTAGGTGTTTCCCTCTCGAACGGTCTTTTCTCCCTTATGTAGCCGTCTTGCAATGGCTCCATATCCGATCAAGCATGGTGCGAGGGCCATTTGGAGGGCTAGCCAGTCCTCCGATTGGCCTACGTCCAAAATGTATCGGCTGTATGCGGTGCAAGCTATACATATCGAGATTAGCACATCTATCGAGTCTATAAAACAGCACGGCCGGCTTACCGATAGTTTCGGGTGTATCTTCCATCTCCTGCTTGGAAAGGCCAAAGGAGGCACAGTAGTCGGTGTGCAATGCCATTTCCCGCTGGATGTGGAGGACAATCTGGGCGGACTGGATTGATTGTGTTAGATTGTTACTGAAAACGATTGACACGGGCACTTACCGCTGCTATTGAATCCATGGTCTTGGCCTTGTATGATGCAAGTGCATTGCTTCGGGCAAATTGTACCTATAAATTGAATTTTGATAAGTTGAATGTCCTCTCCCAACCGTACTGAAGATGGTTGCCTCACCAGGTAGAGATAATCTTGCACCAGGTATGCCTTGAATCGTTCAATAGGCAGCGTGCCCTGGCCCATGCCTTCGACAAACTCATGGTGCGTGAACTGCTGCCATACTTGCTGCACATCTTGGCGGTCCAAGATATACTCAATGAATCGGCCGCTAAATAACATACCATTAGAACGAAGAAAATCAAAAGATCCAGGGGATGGGTCACATACGGTGCAAAGGGCATGGTGTAAGTGGAGTGGAAATGATTGATCGGCCCACTCCCTTTACCTAGGTCAATGCTCGTCTTGATTCCTATCTCGACAAATCGCACGGCGCTTCGGACCGCTCTGATCATGTCCTTGCCCGAAGCCAAGTTTGCAGCAATTGCCGAAGCAAGTGAGCAGCCCGTGCCGTGGGTATTTTTGGATACCAAGAACTCTGTCTCGAACAAGGTGGTTGTCGTCCCGTCAAAGAGGATATCCACAACCAAGGTTCCTTCTTTCGTGTCTTGAGATGTCTTGTGGTCTTTCGTCAAAGGAAGGTGACCTCCCTTGAGGAGAACCGCCTTGGGGCCCAATGAGCAAATCTTCTTAGCAAGCTCAACCATTTCCTCTAGATCTTTCGGTTCGGGGGTCTCTGCTCCAGCATCTTTCAATAAGAGAAGAGCCTCGGGAATGTTTGGTGTCAGGATTGTAGTCAAAGGAAGCAACTTTGTCCGTAGTTCCTTGACTGCTTTTTCGGGCAGCAACTGGGAGCCACTAGTGGAAACCATGACCTGTTGATGCTTGTTAGAGTGACGAGTTAAAAACAAAACATTGAGCATACCGGATCCAGAACGACTACAGGGACTTTGTGAGCTTGTAGTGTCTCGGCGATGACATCAATGGTCTCGGCAGATGAGAGCATGCCTAGAGGGCCATCAGTTCTATATAAAACAGAACGAAACATGAAATGCAAATGATTTACCCAATTTTACTACATCGGCACCAACATCTTCCAGTCCAGCATTGATCTGCTTTCTCACAAATTCCGAGGGCACGACAAAGATGTCTTGTACGCCAAGTGTATTTTGTGCCGTCAACCCAGTGGTGGCAGTGAGAGCATAACATCCATGGGCCGCAAGGACCCTTTGATCAGCTTCAAGACCTCTAGAACGTGTTAGAAACTTTGTCTTAATCATGATATACCGTAAATACCAGGGCCTCAAGGTCAATTATCGGTTTGGAGGGAGATAAGTTGACGTGGTACGGCCTTTTTCTTTCCCCTAGTCGGGTTTGCGGGTGAGATATTTAGACTTACGCTCCGCCTGAGCTGTCTGACCCTGCAATGACCAGGACCCTTTTAACAGACATGATTGAAAGAGCCAATCAGGAAATGAGCAGGGATATCTGCTCTGCACTAGCGATCAAACTGAAGTGAAGAATGACAGGGTGGGGGTTGCCGGAGAATTGGGGTTGTGATAAGATAAGACAGATCTTGGTATAAAAACTGTGAACATCCACTCAAGAACACTTGACCTTGAAAAAAAATATGCAATTCGATTTGATTATGACCATACTAACTTTCCCAGACCCCGATATCCCTAGGTATTTACAAACATCCAAAATCATACGCCACCGGGTCATCTATTGTAACATGAAGCGGAAGAGACCATCCATCTCAACCCATTGGCGACCACACTTCTTCAAGTAGCTGTCGACCACCCCCTTGATTGTACCGAATCGTGTGCGATTGAACTCAGCAAGGGCGGCAACACTGTCCTTCTTCTCTCCCGTCTCTTTCTCGGCAGCGATTTTGGCTTTCTCAACATCCCAGAGACCGGCGAAGTACAGGAGCTGGTTGTATATCTCCTTCTCCGAGTATTCGTACGACATGCGGCCTAGACAGCCTTCGGCACGACCTCGGGGACCCAAGCAGCGGTGCCCATAAACGCTGATTTGCCGTGTGCGGTTGCCACATGATGAATCGTCACATACCAGCCAGCCTTCGTAGTATCGCGAGGTCTGTTCACGGATCTGGTTCTCCAGTTGCGCGACAATTGTCATGACTGAAAAGGGCTTTTGGCAGCTCTGGTTCGGGCAAACGATTCCGTGAGCAGTGCACATGTGCGATGAAGTCACTAGACCCTCATACACAGACTGTTCTTTACAGTATCGGCATCTTAGCGACAGTCGCGTGGAATTGGCAAACCGAACCGAGTCCGGGATCTGGGACTCGAGCGGGGTGACCTCGGCATTTTGTTGACTGCTGGAGCTAGAGGTATTGATCTGATATTTGCGAGTATCAAGACCCAAGCACTCAGCGAGACGGACGGCATCGGTGCCCGGAATTGGGGCGCAGAGACGCTCGATGGGAGGGAAGATCTGCTTGAGAATGTAGAACTCAACATCTGGCTTGAGCCCTGAATCGGGCTTCAGCACATCCTGTGGGCTGTATGATCGCTTCGCAGGAGGTAGAGATGAGGTTTCCGAGTCTCCATTGGTCACAATATATGAGATAACGTCGTTGGGTCTGACCGTCTTGCCTCGGGCAATTTCGCGGAGAGCCACTTGTGCTGGTGGCATGCTTTCTTTATTAGGGTATTCCTGGGGTCGCTTTGAAAGTTTCTGATAAAGCGTTAGCACTGTGAGAAAGAAAATTTATCGGGTACATCACATACAGTGTAGATCACGTATTTCTGCACAGGGATCGTGTATTCCTTCATCCTCTCTGCAAGCTCACGCAAGTACTCGTGGATCTTGTTGAGCACAACTTCCTGATCTTCACCGGACAGAATTTCGTTGAGCAGCTTCGATGATACCTCCTTCGAGAGGGCACAGTATTCACGGCGCTTCATGTCAAGGCCCTTGACCTCAAGTTTCTCTACGTACTTGCCATCAACCTCGGTAAGGTTGATAGCAGCGTACTTCTTCTTGGCATGCAGTAGAAGTCGACGGAAGATATTATCGATATCAATTTCTAGAAGTCGGTAACGTTCGTTGACCGATTTCTTGAACTCTTCGCCAACCTTGATGGCGTCGCTCATGTTGTCCATATTCGTATTGATCATGACCGAATCAGTGTCACCATAAATGACTCGCAATTGCTGGCTTTCGGCCAATTCCTTGGTGTTTCTCAGAATCTCACGTCCCTTGAAGGTGGTGAGCATTGCCAGAGGTCGAGCATAGAATCGACTCTGCGTGTATCCCAAGCATCCGTACATGGAATTGGCAGTCAGCTTCAAGGCCAATTGTTTTGTGTCCCATAAGGCCAGTTGTTCGGGGGTGGCACGCTTGTCTTTCATTAACTTCTTCACTTCGCGTCGACGACCGACCAATGTCGCGATCAGCCGAGGTAGAACACCCTGTTCTTGGTCAGAAGAGGGAACATCTGGCACTTTTTCTTCATTCTCATTCTCGGCCTAGTTGCATATATTAGAACACACGAACGAGACGAGGGCTTTGCTTGGGTCAATTTACCGTAGCTGTTCGGTCCACTGTTGTGAAGCAGATGTTGAATTCCTGGATGATACTCGGATACAGACTGTTGAAGTCCATCACAAGGACGAATCGGTCGTAAAGACCCTTCTCAGGCTCAAAAACAAGCCCACCCTTGAATTTGTCCTTCTTCTTCTTGTCGACCGCCTCGTCATCGTCGCCATCTTGCATTTTCTCCTCAGCCTTCTGAAGACGAGACGAGTACTTATCTGGACAAATGTATTTGTTGCGATGGAACTCATGCAGCAGAATATACTCGTTTCGCTCGGCACGCGTACCGCTAAGTGTGCGTGCCCACGAATTACCAGCGGTATTGGTCAAGACCTTTGTGAGCGGGAGCATCTGAAGACGCAGAACCAATGCCGCAATGAAGTATGTATCTGTATCGCAATGATTGACAAAGTTCATGAGACCTTTTTTGGTGGTTGCCCAGGTCTTCAATGCCGCTTCAGAATCTAATTCCTGGCGGACATTGCCTTGACCAAGGTAAAGTTGGCACATCTCAGTCAAACTCCACGATTGACATTTCATCATAAGAGACTAGTGACTGTCAGTATTGTCATATACCCACTTTGAGAAAAACATTACCTTGCCCATGTCGTTGGCAACATCGCACATCAATCTTCCAGCAATCAACTGCCTTTCGGCAAAAAAGTTGCCACCCTTGTTGAAATTCTTCGGCCAATCTCCACGCCTGAGTCGGCCGATACGATGCCAGCCAGGTGTCTTTTTTTCACGCATCCGGCTGAGTAAAATACCCAGGTCGACATCCTGCAACTGATGGCCCATGATCACATCGGGGTCCATCTTCTCAAACATAGCCAGGAACTTGCTGAGCAAGAACTGTTCGCTTTTTGCGAGCATAATAGTCCCCGGCTGGCTTTCTGCTTCGGCTTCGAAATGCATTGGGTATGATGTACCAGCAGGGCGCATGACGGTGAATGTCTTGCACGGAAGTTTCTCTGGAGGAGTGGTATCAGTTAGAGAAACGTCTTCATATACTCGGGCACTCGCTATGAGAATCTCCTGCTTGTTCTCCTTGACATTGAGCTGAGTACGGAAAGAGAGACTCATTAAGGTCAAGGGCGGAGCGTCCAGGTTCTCGGAATCTGGGACGAGGCTGATGAGCGCTGGTTTGGCGGCCTGGCATTCGAACTTGCACCAGGATGCGTTGGTTACTGCAGCAAAGTCGGCCTGGTCGATCTTGAGCCAGCAAGGGCCCATTATATTTTTCCAGAGAACAAACTGTTCAAATAGGGAGGTATTGGTACCGAAAACGTTGGAGAAAGTCTCTCCCTTGGTTTCCATTGGCAATGCAGCCTTGTCGTAAGGGTAGAGTAACTTCAGATACTCTGCCTCCTTTGGGACCCCGGGCATTTCAAATGCGTACTTTCGTTCGCATGGTTTCATCTTGTGCATGCCGACCTTAAGTTTCGACATCATATCGTCGACCTCCGAGTAAACATCTTGCATGCCAACCTCCTCTTCAGTCGCTCGTCCCTGCTTGTATCGATATTCACGCGGAAGGAAATAAAGTTTTCGCAAGATATTGTCAATCTTAACGAATGCACTAGTGTAGGATCCATTTTGCTTGTTCTTCACTTTTCCGAACAGACAAAGACTGCCGTTGACTTCAGTATAGTCCAGCCAGAATATGCGCAGGCTACCATCCTCTTCGACAACATCTTGGGCGCGCAGTTTCCCAAAGGATCGCATTTCCGGGGCTGGGCTGCTGAGAACGTTCAGTTTGCTCCTCACGTCGTTCCAAGAAGCATCCATTACTTCTGGCATTGATTTGACTGGGGACGAGCTTGCTAGTGTAGGAGCATTGTCATGCTTGATCTTCGGGGGCGGTCGACTGCCAGTCATGTTGATGGTTTTCGTTTTGAGGCCAGGGTCTCCAGTGACTTCTGCAACGTCCATGAGGTCAACATCATCGTCTTCTGGCTCTTCGGCCTTGACTGGTACAGTGTTCCTCCGCTCCACTGCTTTGCTAATTGGAGATGAGGGCAAGATATCGCTCATGGGAACATCATCATCGTCTGGCATCGGGAGATGGCCGTCATCGAGATCGTCAGAGTGGAGTGCATGGTCCTTCATTGGCGAGCTTGGCATGTCATTTTCGTCTCTTGCGCGAAGCTTCTCGCGGCGACGCTTCTCGGACAATGGCGGGGAGAGAACGCGAACTTTGCGTCGGGCCTCTGACTTAACAATGTTTCGTGCCGGGGCGTGGTTCGATACAACGTTGGTGTCGACTTCTCCGAGGAGATCGGCCATGAATGCATCGTCCTCGGCAGTAGCAGCGGGCTTGTGAAACGGACTGTCAGAATAAGGGTGTTGGATTCCATGAGCAAAAAGCACTCACCTTG
This sequence comes from Penicillium concentricum, assembly GCF_028827145.1. Taxonomy (NCBI): domain Eukaryota; kingdom Fungi; phylum Ascomycota; class Eurotiomycetes; order Eurotiales; family Aspergillaceae; genus Penicillium; species Penicillium concentricum. The sequence continues at coordinate 3,947,862 of NW_026622755.1, forward strand.
GGCTTGGGAGCAGAAGCCGCAGCCTGTCCTTTGTTGAAGTACTTGGATATGCCATTGTTTATTTTCTCCTTTCGCTGTTGTTCCTCTTCTCTCTTTCGTTTGGCAGCCTTGCCTCGTGTGGGTAGTTCATCACTTTCATCGCTGTCATATTCTGCTGTCTGTTCGTTCCATACCTCGCGGCCATCGTCCGCGTAACCGGCGCCGTTATCATCGACGACGAAATCATCCTGATCAAGACGGTTTCGGATAACCTTTTTGTAGCCGTCGTCATCAACCTCATCGTAGATGTCGCCCTGGTCCTCAACCTCATATGTGGAAATTCGTTTCTTTCCTGAGGCACGGAGGGCCCTTAGCTCGGCCAATCTTTCGCGAGCCGTAGGCATTATGGTTTGTTCAGAGACCACTACCCATTAAATAGAGTTGGGTGCGTAAAGAAGAGTAGATCGGATCGTCGATTGTTTCGGGGGAAAGGAGGACAAAAGGATGTCGCGCGATTCATCTAGACACGCGAACACCACGCGTCGGATCGCGTTGGCCCAGTGAGGTTATGTCAGCAGTGGAAGTGTTTTCTGCCTCAGGCAAATTTATGTGAAGTCAGATAATTATGTCAGCCAGTTGATGACCAGAGGCCTCAGGCGTGCATACCCGTGTATACCCGAATCTACCCGTCCTGGGATCAGGCGATCATATCATGCCCTAATATCTACTATGTAATCTATAACTACATACATAAATATATGTAGATAGTTAATGATTCTCACAAGATGAGCGCTCTGAGTCACTTTACGTCTTTTTCTTACAGATGTAGTGTTTCAACATCACCAGCATATACAATGCAAACGAGGATTCTACTTGTGTGATATGTAGGCACCATAGATGGCCCGGATTACCCCGGATAGAGGCATATTGCATCTTTCCTTTGTAAGAATCTGGCACAATGATTCAGCGCATTGAATTATATGCATCGAACTTAGAATATTTTTGACAAAAGATTAAACTACCAGTAATATGAGCCCAGTATTCAAGGCAATTGGTAGGTAGATGCAATGGGTGCATTATGGGCATAGCCGTCATAACATAACTGTTGGGAATTCAGCTAGCAGCTAGCAGCTAGCAGATACCAAGATATCTGTTTATGCACAGGGAGGCTATATCATTGTCTGATAGAAACCAGTCCCAGATAGTGCAATATACCGTTAGTGAAGGATAGGGGTTACAATCAAAATCAGGGTACTACCATGGCCGGCGCCACTAATGGAGCACGCATGATAGACCACATGCAGATATAGGTATACAGCAACTACACAGCAGCTATATACAGCAATACTTCCTAAAACCATTTAAGCTCGGTAATGGCTTTAGCAGCGGCTGAGGCATAGATCCTAGAACAGCTTTGAGGTTCATTTGGTTGTATAGATCTCCTTAGCCTATTAGAGAATAGGAGGCCACGCTTAGTCGTCTACTACTTCCAGGGCTCTGGAATCTTGCTTCCATTGACGGCACCCAAGCCGCGCTTAGAAGCCACGCTTAGTCGTCTACTACTTCTAGGGCTCCGGAATCTTCCAAGGTTCCTTCCATTGACGGAGCCCGAAGCCACGCTTAGTCGTCGTCTAATATGGTAGTCATATTGTAACTCTCCTGCCCCACCGGTTGGGAATTGTAAACGTACTTTGTTGCTCTTCTACGTGACCAGATTTCGAGTCCACTGTTATCCTTCCATCTCAACCAAGCCGAAAAAGTTCCAATCGGTCTCTTTTCCTTCGATGTCAATTAATTCGGTCTTTGTTAATTTGATGCTACTACCCCAATTTACTGCATGCATGCGTGTTGCGTCTTGGATCTTGGCCCGTCACATCAACGCACTATAAGTGCCCAGCACAACACAGCATGGCCCACTCGAACAAGCTCATGCAATTCTGTGAGTCTACCTTGGTGCAGCTTGCCATGATAAAAGTATATTTCACTAATTCTCCCAATATAGGGTATCCCTGAGCACTGTCGCCGCCAAATTTCCCACCAACAGCCAGCCCTCCATACAAGCGTGACAAGCTGGGATTTACGACGGATGGACATTTATTCGGTCCCATGGTAAGTGATTTCAGCTAATCACGATGCCATAGGGAGTATGAGAACTCTATTTGCTGCTCTGTCGCATATGATGACCATCGGAGCATCTTCGAATCCGCGGATATGTCGAAACATTTATTGATCTGATGCCAAAGCAAATAGAGGAACACTATCTCTTACAGTCTTTTATCTGATGTCTGAACAATTTGGCTAACACTCCCACCAATCTATATAGGTAACCAGGTCTTTGTACTTGGGTATGACTCGAATCCTGCAAATGATGATACAGGAACTTCCTAATCATCAGCATTGGATGATTAGCTATTGATCTGATGGGCAACAGAACACTACTTTCCCAGTTTTATCATACGATGATTGTTACTACCTATGTTGCATCATTGGAACGATTCCGCTAATATCTGAGGAATATGTATAGCATTCATCCCATCGACGTGCGCACATATGACGATATTACTACTTTGAAAGCCTGCAATTACGATTGGTATCTAGGGCTTGAAACTCGCAGATGATGACCGCTCGAGCTACAGAGGCCGATGAGATAAAAGCAAGGTTCGGATGGAGCTGATCTGAGTTAAGACAAAAAGGTATTTGGTTTGAGAATCCAACTATTCGTACTATGGAAAATTGTTCGAATGTTTTCGCTAACACTCTCAAGATACCTAGGTATGGATTATATGTTCACCCTCTAGCCTGCCTCGATATGAGCCCCCTCGCATTCCACAAGCACAGTGGATGCTCGATGGACACAAAATCGCATGTTATGATGAGAATATACTACATCTTGAAAGTGACTGTGACCTACCAATCAATAGTGCACTGGACACGTTGAAAACTTGAAAATCCTGAAAAGAACTCTGATACGATGCGGAACAAAGCATATATTATTGCCCTTATTCTGTTGTGGTATTGGAAGCTCCTGCTAACGATTTCGAGATGTTCTAGGTCTCCGTTCTGTACGCTTAGGTATGAGCCTTCCAACCCCCACAAGCACAGTCAATATGCGTCACAGAAAGCACATTTGATGATGATAATACAGTGATGCTACACTATGAGAAACCGTGGATCGTCAGAACCAATGGTCTCAGTGATAGATTGGAAGCACGTCTGATGTGAAAGAAAATACCTTATTTTCCTGACTGATCATGCAGCTCTTCTGGACTTGCTACGTTGTTTTCTATTTTTCTAACACCCGGTATATCTAGATTATCCCGTATTCACTTTCAGATGTGACTCGTCATGACTACAATGGATTCCTAGCAGCATGACCATCTGAAAGCTCAGATGACGAGGATTACACTTTGAAGGTGACCCTGATTTTCCGAAAGGTCAATGGACAAAATTAAAGATGAGATCGAACACCGGTACGAGTTGAAGAATTAAGGATGCTCGATTTGTATGACTGACTCGTCCGTTGTTGGGATGCAATGCCACATTGGATCCTTTAGTTCACACTTCAATATCAAAGGATCTCGTCTCCATTGATTTGTTTCTATGCATACATAAGTATGGTTTCATACAAAGACCCCACAGACTCAGCCAAACAATATTTAGGGGGCTTGCAAGTTTGCAAATGAGAACTTGAACATCCACGGCTTTCAGTGACCCGAGGAGCTGCATCAATTCATCCGAGGAGCGACAAATCGATGGATTGACTCGGACCAAACCACTGGCAGCTCCATTTTACCTGTTCCATCCCAACTCCCTGTCCTGATATGCAGCTATCTGGCTTATATGGGACCAAAGGAGAAAATGCCGGTATTCTCAACGCATGACACGATTGACCTCACGCCGATATTGGAGATTCTCTGTCAATTGCTCTAAGGTATCGCCGGGGACTGGGATTTTTCCATCCAGGTATGACTTGATACAGCCCTTGATCATTCAAGAACAATTAAAGCCCGCAAAAATGATGACAATCTTTTGCTACACAAAATATTGAACTCCTTAGTCTACAGGCAACTGTGGACTTCGTGAGGATGACAGAAATATATGGAAAGAACAGTCTGATGCGAGGCCAATTACCCCGATCAAGAGTCACTGCAACACTCGGGCCTCTCATTTGCCGGTTCTACGGTCCTGAAATCCAATATTCAGGTTGATATAAAGCCAAAGAAGAGACCTTGTTTTTCCAATTGATCCTCGGGCTCGTGCTATGTGGTTGAGTTAGATCTCTGCCGCTGACCATTCCAATTATCTAGGTAGGCTTCGCACTTCTCGCTCCTGACTCTTTGCGGAGGCCATTCGACATGGTCATGCACTGACTACAAGCACATTGATGGACAAGCCCGAAAACTCGCAAATGAGTTTATTCGGTGGCCTGCCTTGGCAATGCAACCAATAGAGAAGGCATACCTGATGCGAGAAACTTGAGGCTCATAAATACGGAGGTTTGGTCAAGTGAGGTACGTTTAAAAACTTCCTATGCTTTATTATAACATTTTAGATCAAAATGTGTATGCTTCAGGAATGGCTGGGACAAAAGGAGAGAGGTAAGTTTTGCATTCCCCCTGACCTTTTAGGGTAATTATCCCAGGCTCATACCTGGATGGCACCACGCCTATGCTTCAGTGGTAGCTGAGACAAATAAAAAAAGGCAAGTTTTCCATTCCTCTCTTTTCTGTGAATGTTAATGTTTTGAGATGATTCCAAAAATTAATCATACCTTGGAAGCCGTAAATGATGATATCGATACTACATTTGAAGGAGTTACTACGCATTGGCGTAGGATCCTTTGAAATAAAAAGAATATATAGAGAGAGAGAGTCTGATACGAGCTACACAAGGGTTTTAACACAGGGGATTGATTTCTCAAAAGATACTTCTACAATTTTTTTATACTTGGCTGCAGTGGTCTATTATGACATCCAAGATGAGAACGAGCATATGCTTCAGCGATGGTTGAGATAAACAAAGACAGGCAAGGTGTCCCATTCCATACATTTTTGTTATTGCTAATTATGAGCCTTTAGTCCTGGAGATAAACTCACATCGAGTGGTGAACTTCGAACCCATACGTGATTTGATGACTGTTGAATTGTTCAATTGAGTGCCTATGGATTGGCATACCCATGAATGAGATTTAAAAAAAACACATATGATACGAGATGACAAGGTCTCGGCAGCATAGGGTTGATCGAGAGAGGTACGTTGGCATTTCCCTATGCCTCAGTGGTGGTTGAACCTCATGATCTTCTGCATAAAACTATCCCAAGTGGTTGTGCATTGAAACTCTTAAATGATGAACCATGAGTGATTCTTCGTGCTGACTGACTATGCATTAGCACAGTCAATGAGAGAGAAAAGGCGATATCTGATAGGAGTCGAATTCAAAGTCACAACCATGGAGGGTTGATCAGATGAATGAGGTTACAGTGTGTTTATACTTTGCTAACGGTTGAGTTTCATATAGTACTCGCAGTGAGAACGCATTGACAGACCACCCTCTCAACTCATAGATGATGAGTTGCACTGATACCATACTTTCCTATCAAATGCTACCCCCAGCGAGGAAAGCAAAGAAGCTCTGATGCAAGAGGAATGGAGTTTCATGGCTAGAGAGGGGTTGCCAAGAGAGACTGAAATGCGCCTACTTTGGTGACGATCGAGTCTTATGCACTTCAGATGAAATGGTAAGCTAAATGCCGGAGGGTGTCAATGATACTACAAGACAATATCTAACTGATGACTAGTCCTGGGCTGTTACGCTGAGACAGCAGATGTGGGGAAGAGTTATTGGAAAGGTCAGAGGAGCACTCGGAGAGGTAGGGTGCCGGAAACTTCGAAAGAGCACCGCGGCACTGGCTGTAAGTGTCAATGTTTTTCTCTTGTATGTTAGAAGTCTTGTGGCCGACACCATATGGCTATGACAAGAAATAGAAATGTTGTCTAATTGGACTGATGTTCGGCGGTAGATCTGAGTGGCAGATAGACAATGTCCGGGGTAAGCTTGAGTATGCAGATCTAAGAGTCATAGATGTGGTCCAGTATGAGAGGCGAGTACCTCGGTTTACCTTTGGAGCATATACCTGCCCAAGTTTGGCGTATGAAGAACATAACTCTGGGAAAAAGTGAGACCAATGTTAGAACACCGTAGCTAAAATAACCCAAAAGACCCCAAAAAAAACAAAGATTTGAACAAGATGAAACCCAGTATCATTGAGTAGATTTTCCTGGCTATGCTAGGTATTTTTTCCAGCCGTGCAGGACAGCGCCAGTGAAAAACATATCATCAAGGCACCGGAACAACAACCAGAGGTCATTTTCCCAAATTCCTCTAGCCCGGTCCTCTCATGCAAGAGCGGTTAAACCGAACAAAAACCGCTCAAACATCCCCGAATCCTCCCAAGTCCCCAGTCCACCAAGAAGTCATGGAAATAAGTCGTGATAGAAAAAACATATGAAGACAGACATATTCCATTTCCCCGTTGCCGTAAACCTTTCTTTTCCCTTTCGCCGCGTAACAAGTGAGAAAGAAAAATTTAACGGTAGGACTTCTGGTAACGGGAGCGGGCACCGCGACCACCGAACTTCTTGGGCTCGGCGCGACGGTTGTCGGCAACCAGGAGTGTGCGGTCGTACTGAGCAAGAGCCTGCTTCAGCTGGTTCTTGGAGTGCTCATCGACGTACTTCTGGTAGTAGGCGACAATGGACTTGGCGATAGCCTGACGGATGGCGTACACCTGCGAGGTGTGACCACCACCGGTAACGCGGACACGGATGTCGACACCGGCGAACTTGTCAACGCCGACGATGAGGAGGGGCTCGTAGACCTAAAAATTCGAGCGTGAATTGTCAGAAACCGATTTCGGAGACGTTTTCCCATTGCCATTGTCGCTTGCGATTCGTGCGAATCCGTTCTTCTGTGGCGCGCGGGAGCTGGTTGAGCGAATGTATTGTGCGTACCTTGAAACGGAGGATCTCGGGCTGGACCAGGGAGAGGGGCTGGCCGTTAACCTTGACGAGGCCCTTGCCTTGCTGTAAAAAGTCTCAGCATGTTGTCCAGTTCAATGTGTACATAGCCCCATGATCGCGCAACATGTTGTTTCGTATATCCTTCCAAAATTTAATCCCAGTTCTTCATTTCGTGCACAATCCGTTTCCGACTGCTTTCCTTCCAGATATTTCGAAACAACGTATTGGGACCGAGGGGGTAGAGGCGTTCATCATACCTTGCAGTGGGCGACAGCGGTGGCTATTGAAAATTAAATGTCAGCTCACGGGTTCATTCATACGGATCTCCGGTCGAAAAAAAGTGAGCTTACCCGTCTTCTTCTTGCCGAAGCATTGCACACTCGGGACGGAAGCCATGGTGGATTGTCGTGGGGGAGGGAGTGTGTTGTCGAGGGAGATGGAAAAAGAGTCACTTGAATTCACATACCACAGTGATTTGCCCTTCCGTGCGGGTTTCGCTTAGTGTGCGACGCTAATTCTACTTTGGGACTAGCGTAGCACGAGACTTAGGGCTTGGTCACATGACCCGGAGAACTTCAGTCGGGGGCGGGTTAGAGGCTACAAGCATATAGGGAACGCTGAGATCATCATTATCTCGGACATTGAAGTGCTGGGTCTGTTTTTGTTGCCGGTATCCTCAATTCAACTTCTCTACCTTTCATTAATTGTCTAATTGTCCCTCACCCCGGCACCTACACTACCCTCCGCCGCATCAACAAGATGTCGCAACTCGTTGGCAAGGTAAACAGCTTCAATGCGGAGCCTTCCGGGCCAACCGCGCATACTCTGCATTCAGCCAAGCAACCCATATCTGACAATTGACGGCTTAGACTCGTCTCGCCTACTCGCGCACATGGCACTATGTCGACGCCGGCGCCGACGAACGATCCCTGGGCCGCCTCGCCTCGTCGATCGCCCTCGTCTTGATGGGCAAGAACAAGCCCATCTACGACCCCTCAACAGATTGTGGTGACTACGTGGTGGTTGTGGGATGCCATGACCTCAAGACAACAGGAAAGAAGCGATTCCAGAAGAAGTACTACACGCACACGACGCGCCCCGGTAGCTTGAAGACCATGACGATGGATCAGATGTTTGCTAAATGGGGTGGTGGTGAAGTCCTGCGCCGCGCTGTCAGGGGAATGCTACCCAAGAACCGACTGAAGGATATCCGCCTCGCTCGATTGAAGAGTAAGTGCTATGTTGCTGCACTCCTGCTCCCTGGATGGGCTACTTGATTACTTCATGGAGATATACACCGGTCCATCTTCGAAGAACGACATGGACACAACCCTTTCACATCCAGCCCATCTATGTTTTTCATGTTTTGATCACAGTCTAACCCGATATCGTGCAGCTTTCGAGGGTGTCGCGCACCCCTACAAGGAGAATATCGTCAAGTTCGGCAATCAATCAGTGATCGGAAATCTGCCCGAAGTGCAGGAAGCATTCAAAGCGGCCGCCGATAAGCCCAGCGCATAAAGCATCCTATTTTATATCTCCTTCTTTCGTCATTTTACAACACCGACCTAAACCGGGTCTGTGTCTGCCTGTATTCTATTCTCCTGCGATGTTATGATCCAACCGCAAAAGCGCATGGGTGTGGAGTCCATTTGGGATATTGCTTTTGATTATCTACTCTGTTGACTTGGCCTCGGACTTTTCGACTTTCGAGCCTGCGGTTCTTTTGAAATGTACTTATAGCACATACAATCACAATACCACGTTCTATACAATGCTCTTCTATCTTGTCTACAATGCTGTATCATGAGAAGAGGTGCGCAGGATTGGATTTGAGATATAGGGAGTCTGCTCCCAGAAGTATAAGAAATGGATATATGTACAAGAGAAAGAAAAACAAAACCAAGCTAGCGCCCATGTCGGAGCTCGCCGACAATCCTCTAGAAAGCATTTACAGCTTAGCCTTTTGGCCAGCGCGACCAATAGTGCACTTGATAAGACCATTGGGGTTGGACTGAGGGGCGTACACCTCGGCATCCTTGCCAGTGTTCTTGATACCCTTGTGCCAGCTGAGATCTAAAACCGCAGAGATTAGCATAACTCCAAGCTTCGCAAGGGAAAGGGTCAGACATACCAACTTCGAAGAAGTGCTTATTAGGCAAAGCATACTCGACGGTATCCAGTAGAGGCACAGCAGCAAGAATCTGCTCTCCCATCTTGTACATCGTCGCCTGGACCGAGGCACTGTTATCCTCAGCAAAGGTCTTGAGCGTAATAGCGCGGGCCGCCTCCCAAGCAGCATTGAACTTCTCAAAGTGGGCCTTGACCTCGGCGAGACCAGTAAAGCGGCGCCACTGCCACTTTGCTGTGACATCGGTGCTAAGGAGACGGTCCCAGGTCTCCTTAAGGGTGGTGTACTCGTCGCGGACGAAACCCCAGAACTGGGAACCAGTGCTCTTCAACACAGTCAGGCCGTTGATGGAAGAGTTGATATCGATACCCTTGCCCTCAACGACATCAACTTGCACGTCGCGGGTCTCGGAGCCCGGCTGGATGAAGGAGTGCGGGTGAGGCTTGCCGTCGACGTCCATGCGCACCCAGCGGTGGGTCACGATATTGACGTGCGCCGCGTGGATGTGGCTGTACTTCTCGATGAAGTGTGTGCCCAGAATTGCGCCGAACAGCTCCGGTGGGTTTACAGGGTTCTGCTTGGCTGTGATGAAGATGGTGTTCTTGATCGAGTCGGTTGCGACAACGACGCTGTTGTCGGCTTTGGTATAACTGTGGAGAGCTTGGGGTTAGCTTCAACCTTTTTTTTTTTAAAAAAAAGACAAGACATGCCGCTAGACTCTTAGACTTACGAGGTCTCAATGTCGCCCTCCAGCAGGACACAGACGGTCATTTCCACGACAGTCTGGATACCAGTCTTCTCATCCCGGTGCACCTTGCACACGCGGACATTGTCCTTGCCGTAGCGGGCAGCTGCTAATGCGCTCATCTTGAATTGTAATAATATAAAAGATGGAATAGAGAAGAATGAAGGGCAAATAACCGAATACAGCAGATCCAATCTTATTTATTCTGAACCAAATTGGCTGATCAAGAGAGTATCGGGCACCTCCGATGGCCGCGATGGTCGCTAGTGGCCGGTCTCCCTCCAAATCCCGATCTTATCAGTTGGCGATTAGACAGCTTATTTTCCTTCTCTGTCTAGGCCTCTCCAATGTATGGCATGATACTTCCAAGACAGCATTGTTTTAGCGTATCATACAGAAGGGGAATTCCTTTTTCCCCAGACCTTAGCCTGCATAATGGAGAACTCACATTCTACGAATCCCGAAATTCCGACCTCCGAGTTCTGCAAACGTCAACTGCAGACCCCTAGATTATTATATCTCAAATCCCTTACAATTTGTACTACGACTCGTGGAATCGCTGGAGATCCCCGGACGTATGTCAGCCCGGATCCCGGCGAGCTGCGAGCCGTGAAAGGCGTGGAAGTCCTGGCGATAGACACTCAGCGCTGACATGACTCTTTGCTGACAGCCAGAATATGCTCGCGCAGTGATCTCACGGCTGGTGGTACAGGGCGGGGCGAAAAATGTCACCGTCTGTACGTTGACTCGTCTTGATGACGAGAGATCATGACTTATTCATGTTCTCCCTTGTTCATTTGTGTACTTTCTACACTGGGAGTACTTCGGGGTTAAAACTGTTCTGCGTCTATGGTCCGATATATATTGCATAAATATCCTCCGTGTATACCAGGTTGCTCATGCGGGTATCTATGAGACCTACGCGGTGCACTAAACCATCCCGGACAACCTACAACAAGCAACACAAACGCCATCAAAGTGCTTGTTCCAGTTTAAGAACATCCGGAAATAAGCCTGGTATCTTCACCGAAACTCGGTAGTGGAAGAGCCTCAATACCCACCAAGCACAGGAGAGTACGAAGTACCTACATATCCCAATAGGAAGATGCCTGCCCTACACATCCTGTCACAGCATGTGCAAACGTCAAACACACTGACTAATCTAGCGGTGAACAACCATTGCCATTATGGAGTTAATTTGCCTCCATATGAGTGACAATATTACCCGAGACCCATCATGTGTTCAGCCACCTGCCGACGAAGCTGCTCCGGCGACCAAAGCAAAGTTTCGTCTATGGGCAGGGAATGACCAAGATATTTAACTGTGTGGCAGTCTCTTTCATACCTACCAGACCCCCAAATACACTTCCAAATTGCAGAAACAATCCCAAGACCCATGCCTCAGAACGCTAGTATGTAATGTGTATGTCAGATCCAGATAGCTGAATTCTTTTTTTTGGCTGAATAAATAATCCACGAAGTGCATCATAGAAAAAAAGGCCAAGCTCACCCAATCTCCAGCTTAGATTACAATCCTCGAATCGGAGGGTGTGGTTGGTGGTGTATGTCTGCAACGTCGATCTGACGAATCTTGCATGCAGTGCACATTTCCAAGCCCTATCAATCAACATTATATCCCGCGATTGGATGAGGCGTCGATGAGTAAAAGCCAGGCAAGCTCTCTCCGATTCTCGGCCAAGGCTGGGCTGACGGGCTTCTTGCTTCTTCTTTGTTCACCAAAGAGTCTTCACTTGCCAATTATGCCTGGTATTTAGCGACTAATTTCCGGTTCTGCTTGACTCTTAGCTTTTGACTGCTTTCGGGTTATTTGAAAATCCATAGTGATTCGGATTACCGAGGAACTTCTTTGTTCCATCTCACAGACAAGCGCTCGTTTTTCCCCCGAGGCAATCATGACTATAGGTAATCTATCAAACCTCAAGAGAAAGCCAGGGGGAAAGCGTGCCCCCTGGCTGTTGAAATGTCGTTCCTCGACAAGTTTTATCATTGCTGCAGTTTGGATGTCTACCTTCACGGTATGTGAGAGCCTAGTTGGCTAGTATCATAAGTCCCTAACTGACAAAGACTCAATTGGAATAAGGAATTCCTCCTATATGCCATGGTAAGCAAAGCCCACTTCTATAATGTGAATTGGATACAGAATCAACGAACCACAGATAGTTCCCGTGATGCCGACAGCCCTCATGACCCGAGCTGGAGTCGAATTTGAGCACCGTATGTCTTGTTCCTGTCCTCGCTAACAGCTTTCCTTCCAAATTCTCGCATACTTACCTTTAAACAGGAGAATATTGGGTCAGCGTCCTTCTCATGTCAGAAGCAGGCACGGCTCTGCTGATGTGTCCCATATTCGGCTACCTGGTCGACCGCGGACGCACACGTCGACTACCCTTCATCGGTGCGCTGGTCGTATTAGCCGTCTGCATGCTGGTCTTGCAGCTGGCGCATTCCACCGCTGCGTTTGTCGCGGCTCGTGTACTCCAAGGCATCGCAGCCGCTTTAGTAGTGGTATCAGCATTCGCTCTCATCGGCGATGCCGTGTCCCAGGATCGTCTCGGTCAAACGATAGGTTATCTCGGCTCCGCAATTGCATCGGGCTTTTTGCTGGGTCCGTTCCTCGGAGGCGTTGTGTATAATTCCGGCGGGTACGATGCCGTGTTCTGGTTTGCGTATCCTATTATTGCGCTTGATATGGTTATGCGTCTCATTTTGATCGAGAAGAAGGTCGCTGTTCAATGGATTGGAGAATCGAATGGAGACTTGGAGTCGGATCTGGATACTGCGCAGCGTATTCCATCTGTCGGTTCTCGCGAACCACAGAGAAGGAAGGGGTTCGTTATCTTCCGAATGCTCAAGCAGCGCCGAGTATTGATCTCTTCGTGGGCGCTTCTCGCCCAGGGAATCTTGCTTTCTGCTTTTGATGCGGTATGTACCAGCCTCGATGTCTTAACATGAAGCACACTAGCTAATCATATCAAGACCCTTCCCATATTTGTCGAAACGACCTTTAGCTGGACTGCCCTCGGTATGGGGCTAATATTCCTCCCAATGGCCGTCCCGGCTTTCTTCGAGCCGTTGTTTGGCAGCTTCACCGACAGGTTCGGTGCCCGCTTCGTAGCCTTTGGCTGTTTCCTTTCCCTCTCACCTACCCTCATATGTCTCCGGTTCGTCCAGACAAAGTCGAACGAGCAGATAGCTCTGTTGGTATCATTGCTCTTCCTTACCGGAATATTCCTCCATGCCTGCGCGCCAGCCATGTACGTTGAGACGCAGCGGGCGCTCATGGTGATGGAACTCAAGGACCCAGGAATACTTGGGCCCAAAGGCGCTGTGGCGCAAGGATTCGGATTGCAGAGCATGTGTCAATTTGCAGGAGTATTCTTTGGACCGCTTTGGGGTGGGTTTGTCGAGTATCGTTTTGGGTGGGGCGCGATGACGGGCACTTTGGGGGTCTTGGTAGCGCTTACTGCACTTCCGATGTTGTGGTTGGGAGAAAGTGAGGAGGAAAGGGCTTTAATGAGTTAAATGCGGGTTACGCAGCTAGGCAGCACTTTTTTCTGGTGAAGGCAAGTATCAGTTCTGCCTATTGCCCTACATCATACATGATATCATGTAGGTCACCTCGGAACTATACGTTGTACCTGGATTCCCTCCAGGGCTACATTAGCGGCTTTTATAAGGCGCTGCTATCTGTGATATAATTATATACCGGAAATCTTTCGCATATTTTGTATTTCAATCTTTAATTATACTTCAATGGATGAATCTAGGGAACTGCGATCTTTGATTACTATCGTTTGGATTTCTCGATTTATCAAGGCCAGGAAAACAAGAAAACAGAGTACAGGGAGTGTACACAATGAGATATGGAGAGATCGAGTGTATTCACTATGGATCGGAGTAGATCAGGGAAAGAAAGCAAGAGAAGGAAGAGATCCAACTGGCTACATGGTCCTAACCCCATGGGGGCCTAAAGTCGCCAACACACAGTCCCTCGGTGAATTCTACTAGTAGCTTGAGAGCCGAGACATGTGATTTCATAGATTTATAGAACGGGTGCAATCTATACAGTGCTAGCATCACTTCTAGCATTTGATAAAATCCTCTAATCCTCTAACTATAGAAAGGTTCAAAAAGGGTTAGACCCATATAAAAGGCTCCACTATGATGTTAAGGTTATCGCCTGGACTATCCCAATACGGACTTCATGGTCCAACCTGTTTAGGCTCATATTTGACATCTCTCTCTTCTCTCTTTATATTGACCACATTGGGATCTCACATTCAGCATAAATACCCCAACCTGTCCTGAACATTCTTTCGCATGCCACTTCACTTTATCCAAAGCCCAAGACTTGCATCTATCACTGTTAGTATATCACTCTATCAACATCACATCATGTACCACACACATGGGATCTAACCCATCCAGATCTTCAGAGCCCGAGCTCACATACCAGTCAACTACTAATCCAAATCCCTTATTCCAACCAACCTACCCAACAACAACCATGCCCGCAACCAACAAAACCTGGCACATCCAGCACCATGCCCTCGCGCACCAACCAGACAAAACAAAGCGATACATCTGCCCAGCAGAAACAAGCCCCCACCTAGCAACCCTCCTAAGCTTCCCCTCGCGCCGCTCCACCCTACCGGAACTCCACACCAAAACAAGCAACGAGATAATCTCCCTCGCAGCAGCAATCGCACCCTTCGAGCCCGTCCGCCTCCACACCAGACCAGAAGACATCCCACAAGCCCAAGCCCTCCTTGACAAACAAACCAACCTCCCACCCCAGCACCGCGCCAACATAAGCATCATCCCAGCCCCAACAAACCACTGCTGGATCCGTGACACAGGCCCCGTCTACGTCCGCAGCGCGGATGCAGCAGATAAAACCCGCTACGCAATCGACTTCCGCTTCTGCGAATGGGGCTACAAAACAACAGAACGTATCTACGGCGCCGGTGTCTCGTCTGCAGCCGCAAAGGCGCTGGAGAATTCCCCGCAGTACGCGGAGTGGCCGGTCATGGATGACGAGGCCATGCGCGAGAACACGGCTTTTGCGAGTACCGTTCTGGATCTTGAGAATGTGAATGCGGATGCTGTGATGGATGTTGTTATGCGCGTGCAGACGGATCTCAGGCTTGAGGGCGGCGGAATTGAAGTCGACGGTGAGGGGACGTTTATGGCGACGGAGAGTAGTATTATTGGGGATGCGCGGAATCCTGGACTCGGGAAGGCGGAAATCGAGGCTGAGCTTGGCCGGTTGCTAGGTGTTAATACTTTTATCTGGTTTCCTGGTCGGGTTGGGCTGGATGTTACGGATGTGCATGTTGATGCTGAGGCGAGGTTTGTGAGGCCTGGGGTTGTTGTTGTCTGTCGTCCGCATGAGAAGGCGGAGAAGGTGCATTGGGAGGTCTATTCAGAGATTCGGGAGGTCTTGGAGAAATCTACTGATGCACATGGACGGCGCTTCGAGGTTCATGATGTTGTTGAGCCGGATCCGAGCTGCGCTAAGGGGGATCTTGCTGGGGAGGAGGAAGCGCCGGCGGTTTCGTACGTTAACTTTTATTTCGTTAACGGGGGCCTGGTTATGCCGGCATTTGGGGATGCTGAGGCTGATGCGAAGGCTTTTGAGTTGTTCAAGAGTCTGGTTCCTGATAGGGAGGTTCGTCAAGTTGAGGTTAATGCCTTGCCCAGGACTGGGGGTGTGCTGCATTGTGTTACGCAGCAGGTGGTGTGAGGGGGTTGCAGAATCTCATCTTTTACTTGACAGTCAGGTACGAAATTTAACCTAATACTTTATCCGTGCATATGCAGGAAAATATCCCAACAATATTTGAGTAATATTGAGTGGTATCAAAAAATGTTTTTGAAGTGTCGAAGAATGTAGAACGAAAAGAGAGGAGAGGGAAAAGCCAAAAGATAGACTAAACAAACCACTCGTCCCCACGCAAATCATAACTCATGTAGAATAGTGTAAGATGTATATCTTTTTTTGGGGTTCTTTTGTACCAGCAAAATCACCAGCAAGAAACCAAGATTCCCATTTGGAACCCGATATCTTCCGCCAAATCCATATTCCAGACCTAGACAGATATCAGAGAACCCAGTAATGCCGCACCATATAACAAACCAAAAACGCGCGGGCGAGAAAAGGCCAAAAGAATAAACACGAATAAACCTCGTAATGAAGCAGAACAATCCGATCAAGCATCCGATTGCCGTCCCAGGATGATAGCCACGGACATCCAAGTCAGAGCCCACCCAGAACACAACCAACACCAACCCCCATATAAAAACCCTCCCGAGACTCCATCCCCCCCACATCTTATGCCTCAAAGACTCAACTGATCAATACTCCCCACCCGCCCACTCCCGCCAAGCCGCCCCCCACCCTTCGTAACCATCCCGAGCCGATAAAAGCGCTCTTCACCAGCCGGCGTCCTCCCACCAATATACCACTTCTCCGGACCTATAGCATCGCGGAATCCACCCGAGCCGCTGGATGAGTCACTCCCGCGGCGCTGGCGGTCTGCAGGGCCACGGTTGATCGGGATAGGTGTTGAAGTGGATGATGGTGGTGTGGAGGGGACGGATGGTTGGTCGTGGTGGTAATGGTGTGCAGGGGCTGGACTTGGGCCTTGGACTGGACCGGCTGGTGCTGTAGTTGTTGCCGAGGAGTTGGTAGAGGATGTGTGGGTGTGGTGGTTGTGATGGTGAGTGTGGTGAGGTGCGGAAGCGGATGATGGTGCTGAGGAGCCTTGGGCTGTGTTTGCTGCTTTTGTGGCGATGGCGCGGGCACTCTGGGAGATTTGGGCGGAGGAGATGGTTGAGGTTGTGCCGACTTGCTGGGTGGGTTTATAGGTTGACTGGGCGCGGAAGGCGGCCAGGAAGTTGGCGAGGAATGGTCGGTTGCTGGACATGGTGGGACAGATCTGTATAGACTGTATAGAGAAGTGAATATGTGTAGAACATGTAGAACATGTAGAACAGAGGAGTGTTTCGAAAGATCCCGATCCCGTAGGCGCTCCAATCACGGGCGCTCGATTATGGCCATGACGTTACTTAGGAAGTTTCCGGGTATCCATTTTCTCCATTTCTCTGCTACTCCGCTACTCCGCTGTGTATAGATCAGATGATACTAATTGAATTGCGCAGGTCAAATGGATCTCAAGTCTATTTCTAACTGCTTTTTTAACCCCAAAACACCTTAAAAGAAATTCCCGGAGCACACATATGTCCTGCCATGCCGACTTTACACGAGAAAAGAGGCCATGCGATGCAGAAAAACAAAGGTAAAAGCACAAATGGACTGCAAGAATGAAAGAAACATGGTAATTCGACAACAACCATCCCATAAAAGATAATATATAAAAAAAAGCTTTTCTTCTTTCTGATGTCGAACACTCGCGCAAAAGATGAACACATGCCCATGTCTATGTTGTGGACGCCGAACAAACCACCCACCATACCATCTGCCCCTCTCATCGGGGGTTCAAGATAAAAGATAACCAGACTCGCAAACCACTTATGTAAGAATGCACACCCACACCGGATGGGATCAGAATAAAAGAAAAAGATAGATCGAGGACCAACGATACTAAAACAAGACCGGAACGGGGACGCTAGGAGTACGAAACACCGCAAGCTGAAAGCCGGAAGCGAACGAACCAAAAGGACTATCGTAAACGGGTTTGCTGAGACATCGTGACCAGTGGATTTGCACCAGCAGAGAAGCCAGGGATGAAGGCCTAGAAACAACAGCTGAGAGGGTGGAGAGCAATAGTCCTACCCACGGCGTGAAGAAGCAGAAACCCTTGGTTTCTTGTTTCGTCGAAACGCTTTTTCAATCTCATGCCTCGTAGTCATCATCTTGCTTTCTGATCGAATTCACCGTCTACTGTCTCGCGGGCTGCACGGTACCTGCATATTATTGTCAGAATAAGTGTCATAATCAAAGTAGAAAAGGTAAGAACTAACCGTCTCCGCTCAGCGTAGTCGAAGCAAGGTACAGTCCGTTCATACCGCTCTCAGGACCGGTCGAGGCGGGGTAGAACTTGCGGTCGTGGTCGACGGGAGCGTGGATCGGCTCCTGGCCCGCGGCCATGGAGTGGGGGAAAACGGGGTTAATGTAACCGTCGGAAGAACCGTGCTGAAACATCGAATTCCAGTCAACACCCGGGTGATGTGAATGGGGACCGGGCATGACCGGTTTGTGGTCATGATAGACCGGGGGCTTTACCTGTTCAAGGGGACGATCAACCGTCAGCTGCTGGCCATGGGCATCGACACCAGGCTGCATGAGATACTGATTCTGCTTGGGTCCAGCCATCCACGAGGCTCGCGCGTGCGCCTGGCCAGCGGAGAACGCGTCGTCACCGGGACCACGGTTCATGCCGTTGACAGACTGCATCGTGAAGCCTAGCGGCTGCTGATCCGTGTAGGCAGGACGGCCTGTAGCCATGCCATTGCCATTCACGGCCCCATCGAATTGCGCACCCATAACGCCATTGGAGTGGGGGACGGGATTACTGACTTCATCCTGGAGCGGCTTGGGGGGGTTAGCCGCGGCAGCCGCAGCTGCTTGCTGCTGAGACCGCTTCAGATGGGCCTGAGGGTGGGACAAGTGAGTCGCACCGGTCGGGTTACCCCGACGGATTGAGCACTTTTGGAAGTGACGCTTCAAAATATCACTGCGGGAGAAAGTGTCCTTGCAAAGAACACACATGTAGGGGCGGTCACCGGTGTCTATACGAATCAGAAAAAAATAGGTCTGTTAGCAAATCTCGATCATTTTGGGGAAATTATCTTTTTTCCTTCAATCTGGCATCCAAAAAAACTCACGTCTCAACAGATGGCGCTTGAGGTGCTTGGCGTGGAGGTAAGTCTTGTTACAGTGCGGGCAGGGGAATTTGCCATCCGCATCCTTAGCGGGAATAGTCGTGCTCTTAGCTGTACCATTGACACCGTTGGAAACCGGGGTCGCGCGGCCCGGGACACTGGGCAAGATGCCACGGCGGCCCTGAGAGCCCACGACCTGCGTCCGTGGAGGTTCCTTGGCGTAGGGAGAGCCATTCGCGCCATTCACATCAGGAGTCATACCCCAACCCTTGCCATCGGAGTAACTAAAGGCACCGGAGGGAAGACCATTGAAATCCGGACGACGGTCGCGTGGGGGTGCCGGAGCAATCGGCTGAGGGTAGCTCTGAGCGGTGGATGCGGGCGGAAGCACACTCGGAGGTGGGGGGTACTGCTGATGCGCCTGTGTTTGAGGGTTAGGAAGGTTCAACAGAGACGATGGCGGAAGGCTACCGACAGTCGTGTGCGGCATCATAGGGGCCTGGGAACCCCCGTAGACATCGTGAGTTGACGGAGGGTACCGCGACAAATCCGGACGGTAAGGCTGTCCCATGTAATGGTGAGGCGCGGGCGACTGAGGGTGGTGAGGCTGCAAAGGAGGCAGAGTATGCGGCTGCGAAACCGGATACTGCGGCTGCATCGAGTATTGTGGCATGTGCATGCTCGAGATGGGAGTCGAAGACATGGGCGTGGAGCCTGGAGGCAGGCTGGTGGATGGAGGACGGGAAGGGTGAGATCTGGGATCCATCGTAGACAGAGGAAAGATTGTGTAGGAAAAAGAAATAAGTTGTTCACGGTAACTCAATCATCAAACCTGCACTCTGGATAAATTTTTTTTCTTTGAAGCAAAGGAAGCTCCTTGTTTGAAAATTTTCCTGCGAACAGAAAGAGAGAGGCAAACGGTCACAGGGTCTCACGGGGGTTCACGGGTTCACACGAGTTGACTCCACACGAAGAGAGAAGAGGAAGAAAAGAGATGCTTAATTGAAGAAGATTCCCCACGGTCACCCACCAGAAGAAAAAAATAGGATGGTGATTTATCCGCACGTTGTCACCGTCGATGGTTCTGTATCCACCGAAGAAGCGGGCGTGCAAGTGGGTCTCTCGCAGCAAAAACAACTAGTCCGAGATCTGCTTCGCGTCAAGGTAATCCTTAAGATCGAGGAATTGACTCTTGAAATAGCCGATAGAAAGGAAATATTTCAAATGGAAATGAAGAAATTGATGCAGGAGAATTGAATTGAAGAATTGGGGGAAATTGGGGGAAGAAGAAGAAAATGGGGGACGAGTTTCTTGGTAAAGACGAAAAGGAAAATTCTAAGGAAGACCGGGTCGAAATAAAAAAAAAGACAGAAAAAAGACAGAAAAGACGAGAAAAGACGAAAAAAGACGATCGTTCCTCGGGGAGGCAAGAGGCGAGAGAAGAAAAAAAAAAAAGAGTGAAAAAATACATGTAATTACAGTATTTTCAATTTAAAATTACAAATTTTACACGGCCGTCTTCCGAACTATGGCCGATAGCGGTAGTGTAGACGTATTGGGATTTGGGATTATTGGATTTATGATTTATTGATATTATCAGATTTAGATTTAGATTTACAAGGAATAGAAAGAATAGAAAGAAATATAAGGAAAAAAGGAGAACATAATCAAATAGACACATACGGAGTAGACACGGACACATCGTCAAATCTCAATTTTTAATCTCCCTACGCGTCCGGACATGATGACGCACTTCCAAGGTATATCCGTGGACGGATGTTAATAAAGCCCCGAAACCATAGTCAAATATATGATGTCCTCCATATATTCATATCATATGCAATCTGATTATCCCCCGGGATATATCATGTACTCTATAGAATGTACCAAAACATTAAGGCTCACCACATGCTGTAGAGTCTATTTCTTGGCCTCCGCA
Source organism: Penicillium concentricum (assembly GCF_028827145.1). NCBI lineage: Eukaryota > Fungi > Ascomycota > Eurotiomycetes > Eurotiales > Aspergillaceae > Penicillium > Penicillium concentricum. The sequence continues at coordinate 3,968,544 of NW_026622755.1, forward strand.
GTCTCTTTACTAAACTGCCATTGGGCCTGACTACTGAAACTATCCAACTATGTCGTTGTATATCTGATGTGAAAGTAGATCTTATAATTGAAGATGGAGCCATCTCCCCGAGGGTGGATTATGAGTGACCCTGGCTCTTCTTTGTTTTGGGCTCCGCAGTGGCTGACAGGCCCCGCAGCTGACATGGAGATGAGATCTGATATGTATTCACACTATTCCTCGACCACTCCGTAAAGTCCCTTTGAATTTACTCCGTACTATAAGATACTATCTTTCAAGTATGTAGATAGATAAGATCTCAGTCCACTTAAGACTCCCACTTTACACCGAGGCACTGATCTCTTCAAGCACGTCATCTGGGGGAGTGCCGGGGGGCCGGGAAGATGAGCTTCATTGAGCTCGGTGATAGAAGACCTCATCATGCATCCCTCGGCCTGCAGCCTAGAGTTGGCTCCCTGCATGCAGGCCGGATGTACATGGCACGTCTCCAGAAGAGGGGGCATGCGTTCTTAGGCCCTCTTTAGGGAAGACTGGGGGATGTCCGACCGGTTTGCTGCAACGGCCATGCAGTGTTGCCCTATTTAGTGGATGCGCCGTAGCCGCTTGTTGTTCCGCAATGGGTTTCCGCACTTAGCTTCACGGGCTGACTCGAAATGAAACATGACCCGAACTATACCATAAAAAGAAAACTAAGCGTATTGGTCTCTTGATGGTATAAGTTTAATTGTCTCACTGGGACACTAATACTATTGCTGCCTAGGTGCTCCAATATAGGGAAAATAGAGGAGTGTTTCTCCTAGGTTCAGCCACACAGGAATGATCTAGACAAAATTGGCATTCAGGGGGTTCCCCCTATTGGACATGGCTACTTCCGTGGCCTGACATAGGTACAATCCAGGAGGTTAGCGTACTTTGACATTTCATATTTCTATTATTAAGCCGAACATCTCGACCGAGTAACACGACTAAAGTTTCAGATCCTGCGCGCCATTCGAGTCCTGACTACGTTTATCACAACGGGATATCCTCAACATCTAGATAAAACTTTATCAAATCATGTTTGTATATTTGCCGGAGATGATCTGTATTCCGGACCCAACATCCCTGCCCCTCCTTCTCCACCTCTTCGCAAGAGCTTCTCCCGCTTCGATTGTGGACCTGGAAGGCTTCGACCAGGGTTCTGCAGAAATATTGGACTGACCACCTGATCTGAAATTCGTACGCTATAATGCATTGAGATATTTATACTTTTAATATATATTATAATCAGATTCCGCCAAGGGGCGAGAATGATTCCAAGCTACGACGTAAAAGGAAGTTCGCTTGACCTTCCACTTTGTTTCACCTCGGTATGTGTACGGAGTGTACACGTATATTCAATGTACGAAATATCGTGTACAATGTAGGATTGGAGGCATATATCTAATTAGATTTTTGTCTCTTTATCCTGCCTAAAAGGATTCGGGACAGAAATTAGTTGGTGGCTTGAGAAATATTAAACGCGGTGTATTGAAGTGGCAGGTGGCTTTGCAAAATACACTCGGCATCAATGCCGGGAGTTCACGGACTCCACTACCCAGTCCCCGTACCGGTTCGCAAAGTACGGTGAGGCTTTTCCCGAGTCTTTAATTTTTGGAATATCAGGGGGTTGTCAATGCATATTTGTTACTAATAATTACCTATTTTGTTAGTGTTAGACTAGTTCTATACAAACGAGCCTAAGATCGCCACTTCTTTTTTTCCTGAACCTATTCGAATATATAAAACCCACTACGGAACTGGGGGGCTAAATTGTCCGGATGCTTAAGGTGTTGGGAGTATCAACCGGGATAGGAGAGAATAGCGCGCGCGAGATGTAGATCCCGCCCCAGTCCCCATCGCTGCCGAATAGGATATCACGTGGTGATATATTGTAACCTACGTTGAAGGTAAAAACAAGAGCCACTCTTTAACAGAAAATATTAGAGAAACTAAAAACGACATGGTCGACGTGGTCTACACGATCTTTACAACGCACACCCGAAAGCGCCCTATATCCGATCGTCAACATCCGATACACAACAAAAAGGCCTTATTCCCGGCATAGGCCGGAAAACACCGCTGAAGCCAAGTCCGGATCGCCGAGTTTCAGGAATACATTCATCCAATCAGGAGCCACCATCTGCTCCAGCGGACGAGAGGATCGTGCCGCCACCGACCTCATAGGCTGTCGATGCCTGTAGTCGGTGCCCAGATGGGAGTAGCGCTTTTTTTTTTTCGGAAGGTCCTCGGGGGGGGATCTGACTTGCATTTCATTTTTAATCGGTATTGAGGTATTGCAAAAAGAGAGGTTAACTTTGAAATTGACTTTTGAGTTAAATGTCAAAATAGTGGTTACAGTCCCATTCCATATATCTCTCCATCTTTCTCCATTTTCCCATGTGTTCTGTGGGTATCCATGTACATGGGGATGGGGTCAGATTTCTATTCTTCCATGTTCCATATCATTGAACCATAGGGGAAGTAATTCGTACCGAGGGAATTTCTCCCCTGGCCGCGTCACGGGTTTCGGATATAATTCGATAGAATGGCTATACATATATGATTCGCCTATTAATATCTCACCTCGCTACCATATTTTGAAATACGAAAAGGTTATTTCATATGTGAGCCTTGGATTTTCTGTTTGCAGTGTAACCTTGGGGAATGCTTGAACAAACCATATTAGAACTTGCATAAATTGCGCCTAAAATGTAGCCCGGGCCGAAGTAATGCAAATATACCAGTTCGCAGTGGGAAAAAGGCAAAAGGGCGTAAATTTGTGTAACGTACAATACAGACTCGGCTCACCCCCGACCCAAAAACAGCCACTTGGCAACTCTTCAAGGTTTTTTTTTTTTCCTTCTAATCCAAGGTACAAAATCTGTGAAACCAAAAAAGAGAACCTTGGAAACTTCTAACGGTCCACTCAAATCCAGGAACCTCAAGAACATCCATGGAACTCAGATCCTTTCAAAGCTTCAAGATACATGACGTAGACTTGCCGATCTCTGTTCTACCCCTGACAGTGACGATCGAGACTGCAATCAGCCCGGGAGAGAGGGGCTGTACGGCTGTACCACACGTTTTTTGTTCGCATTCTTGTTCTTGCGGTTGGCGCTTTTGGCTTTTCTCGATCAGAGAGGGTTTTGACTTTCGAGACTCCAACGTTAAAATATGACCTATTGCGCACTATAGATATTTATATAGGGATCTATCTTGCAATGAAATGGTAGTATACAAGTGGGCCTTATTGCTAGATGGCTCCTCGTGTTAGGGTGGGTTTGCCCCCCATCTGGAGTCAGATTAAGCATATCTCTGTTCCAACCCATTTTTTGTTTTTCTCCGTTGCATCCATGTTCAGTGTCCACCACCGCCGGTGGGGTCTCAGGGGTGGGTGGTGGAGCTTACAGGATTCTTCCCGGGGATCCCAGCGCAAAACATGTTGTACAAGGTACTTAGCCGTGGGCGGGAAGCGGTTGCTCGGTTTCGGTACTTTGGGGAATGAATTGGGTTTTGAATAGCTGGCTTCGTGTCTGGACTTGTTCTTAGGGTCTATGAATTGGTTGGTCGGTTTGCTGCTTTCTTAGAGGTCAAGTGGTGTAGATTCTTCCTTCGCGTGGGAGGTACCGTGTACAAAGTGCAATCAAGAGACGATCAGCAATCTACATGGTTGTTCTGCAGTGTATATTTCTTGCATATTAAGCTCTGGCTTTTTCTTTGAATACCATAATATCATTTACGGTGGAATATGGCGTGCTCTATATCCATTTTGCCTAACCCTAATTGATTCCCGAGGTCGTATATATGCAAGAGTATCAATTGCTCTTCACCCCCTCCGATAGAATACATAAATAGAAAATATGAACCTATTTCCGTCCACAGAATGTCATACAGATCTCATACAGTCAACCTTATCTCGGCCATATGGGACTGGTGGAGTAGTGGATTTGCTCCATTTGCTCCATCATCAAGGACCACACGCCCGTCACAACCTAAATCTAACCAGGAGGGGCACTGGGTCAGGCTCCATATGACTCTGTCAGATCGATCCATATTTATGGAGCCAGATCTATACCGTGCTTTCTGACATGCAGGTGGCGAATGTTTACATTTTTGTCAGTGGATTCATCTGCCATCACTACTACTTCCAGATAAAAGTCTCTGGGGAAGATGAAGATATTTCTATCTTGCATACATTGGACCGAGAGGCGTAAAGCTCTTTGGTTGATGGTCTCCATCTGCTCCTAGAAGATTGAAACAAGACCAAAAAGACTTCGTAAATGTAATGACGTGCGACAGGCCTCCAAGAGGTGGCTACGACCTGTTGTATAATATTAAGTTATATAGTACCAACATGAATATCAAATCTTAAATCCAAACTGATATAACGACTTCTGCACAAACTCAGAAACCTAGATAGGATTGTCTGGATCATCCGCCTTGCGCGACAAAGCAGTTGCCTCGGTCTCTCGAAGCTCAGGCTCGATGCCCTCACTAACGATCGGCTCCTGCTCAATCGCATGAATAGCATGCTCGACATTGACCACAGGACCTTTGAACCAGCGATGGGCATCAACAAACCACCAAATCGTAACCGCCACCATTGGTGCACCCCAAACAAGGGAAGTCCAATTCATGTCTTCAGCCGTCAAGTTCTTACCAGTAACACTAGGCAAACACAAGATTGGGACCATCAAAAACACAAACGTAACACCAACGGCACCGATATACGGACCAAAGGGACCCAGATGCCAGGGGCCCTTGCGGAACCGATTACCGACAAAGAACACCCGGATAGTGATAGGAATAGCAAAAGCAAAGAACTGCGCAATAGCGCCAATAGAGAACAAAGCACCGATTGCCACTTCTCCAGCCAGAATAAGAAGACACATCAAGATGCCAAGGATGGCATTCAGTATAACCGCATTAACCGGTGTCTGCGTGGACGGATGCACCCGCTTCCAGTAATTCGAGAACGGAAAGCAGTCGTCACGAGCATATGCATACGTAACCCGTGACGCAGCAACCATACACCCCTGACCCATAGAAAACCCGCAGACAATCGTCAAAGCCAAGATAGCGATAGCCGTTTTCTGCGGCATGACCTGCAACAAATACGACGCCCAAGGCTGTCCCAGATCGGAATCGATAACGGCCTCGATATCCAGCACCGTGTAGGCAACAACCAGCTGTAGGAACCAGCCCATCAGCCCGCCCACGCCGGAGGTGAGCACAATTGCGCGCGGTGAGGCGATGCTCGCGTTCGAGCACTCCTCGCTCAAATGGAACGGCGAGTCGTAGCCGGACATCGTCCAGATCACGCCTACAAAGGTCATGAGCACGGCGACGCCGTCGGGGAAGTCGGTTAGGTTTGTTATGTCGCCCCAGACTTGTTTAGAGGGAGTGAATTTCGGGCTGTTTGTTGTGTTGGTGGGGATCATGATGATGACTGCGACCAGCGCGATGAAGTTGAATGTCGAACCCCATGAGTTGAACTGCGCTACATGCTTCGTGGACATGCTGCTGATTCCAGCGTGTAGGATCATGATGAGGGTTGTCAGCAGGAAGGTGTGCCATAGTGTCGGGGTGTAGTCTGGGTTTTGGATTGAGACTGCTGCGAGGATCATTGCGCTGAGCGAGTAGTTAACTGATGGCGCTGCAGTTATCTGTCCGATCCAGTTGGACCAGCCGGTGATCCAGGCGGCGAAGGGTCCGTAACCCGGAGGTGCGAGGACTGCTGCGGCGTAGTATAGTCCGCCGCTGTATAATACGTTAACATTCCCCGAACCCTAACTTCTGGGATGCGATATCACGCAGCGTGTCATACCTAGTCGGCATTGCTGAACATAGCTCTGCCATCGACATTGCAATGCACTGGATGAATATCATGGCAATGATCCAGCCCCAGACCATACCCGCTGTTCCGGCATATCCCATTCCTTTAATCCAATCAATGTCAGCTAGATCTTATTCTCAATCTGACAAACACAGATGTGTGATTACTCACCATAATACAGGGTACTCGCAAACGACGGTAGCAACCCTAGAACAGCAAAGCTGACACAGAAAGTCGTCCATAGTGAGAACTCGCGCTTGAACTCTTGCTTGTAACCCAGCGCCGTGATCACCCTCTCATCGGCATCCATATCATGATCTGTATAGGGCACATCGCCATCCGGGAGCACAGAAGTCACTTGGACATCGTTAACCTCGTGGTGTCTTTTAGAAATGTCCGAAACGGCCGTTTTAGTCTCCATGCTTGCGCCCATGGCCAAGGTAAACAGGTGTACCGCAATTAATGTATGCGATATATATACCAACGAAATAGAATGATGACCATGCAAGGGGTGAACAAGAATGTTTTCACCTTCAAGCAACAGTCAAGGGAAATCACAGTATAATAACATAGCTCAGCATCAGGCCGACAGGGGGTACCGTCATGTTATCTATGCATAGCACGGAGGCATTTTGGCTTTCGCCCCCGCGCATGGGCGATCTCAAGAACCAACTAGACATGCGTTTCTAAACGAGCCGGAATAGAGCCAGACCGAACTTGGAATAATAGATATCTATCGGACGACCCGACACCGTTGCACGACGAAGACTGGTGGATATGTGAGGGGGAACGCCTCATGGAAACCAGGCTGTTTCCGCAATGTACTCCGTACTCCGTACAAAGAGGCGCGATAAGGGCAAATGACATCGATGTTGATAAATTAAAAAGATATAATGAGCTGCTGAATAAACAAGTATCTTATTCGAGCAGGGGAATGGCCTTACTTCGCAAGCTTGTGATTTGTAGAGACGGGAGATACCACCGCTCATTCGAGGCACAGGGCCTCGACGATCGGTGCTACGATCTTGGCAGAGAGGGTAGCCAGTCCCAGCAGGGAAGCTCCAGGCGTTGTATCTCACGGGACTTCTGCCCTAAGAGAACATTGAAGGTTAGCGTGGTACTTGCAGCAGATGTGGTTATCATGATAACAAAGATAAGGGCTTGACTCGTGTCGATTATGCTCAGGTGCTGATTAGCTACAAATGTATTTGGCTTTCTGAAACCCCCTAGGACTGCTAGTATCCTTTTGGGGCTTGTTATCTGAGGATGGACTTGCCTTGTTGGGGAAGAGGCTTTGGATTGAATGCTGGAGAACCCCTGTTGGTTGTACAACATATGTCATTAATATCCCGAGATCTAGTCCACGACGACAGCGCTATCTACAGCGATACACTCTTGGCTAGTTCAGAAAGCATCCCATGCAGTATCCGGATCTCCGAGGTATATAAGAGTCCTGGAGTTCCCAGGAGCTATAGGTTTCTCAGCCCTATAATTTAAGGGAAAGTTACATAACTGTCGATAGTCTACGGAGTACAATCACGCATACAGACCAAGAAATAGATATTTACTTTGAAACAACTGTTTCTATGTGGTATTAAAAACAGAAAAGACTTTCATCGCTATTCTACACAGTGCAGCCCCAGCCTGCCCCCCGAAAGCCCCGATTCATATCGATCAAAAGGGAGACAGGTATATACCCCTGGCGAATAATTTAGAAGGGCTATAAGAAAGTTAGCATCGAATCCAAGCCTCCAAATTAACCGTAGATGACTCACGTTGTCCTCAGCGGGGATGGTGCGGTCGTAGTAGGTATCGAGGTAAGGAAGCTTGCGGAGGATATCGTTGCGCACACGGGGAACCTCGCCGAAGATGAAGAGGGCACCGCTACCAAGGGCAACACCGAAGCCAGCAGCGATGGAACCACTGTTCAATACATCGTTAGCCCCTGTATCCTGTCCCACCTGGGAGAGTCGGATGCGGGATATACTCACACCTGGATGGCTGTGCCAAGAGTCATACCAGCGGCGGTGCGGGGGATGGTGTACCTGCAGATTAGCGAGGCGTTAGCTTGGTGTTCTCGTTCCTGGTTCGATCTGCCTTGTTTGAATCCGGCTTTTCTTTTTATCCCAAAGCCCACGGGCTTGTAATCCCCGCCCCACAGATGCCAGACACCCGTCAAGCTCCGCTGCGAGAGAGGAAAGACGGGCATCCAATCAACTAGGAAAGTTGCATTGGAAAGTGCCAATCCATGCTTCATTGGCTCCACCCAGCATGCTGATTACGGACCAAATTGTACTATCCGGGGTTCGAGGAAAAAGGATATGGGGTAGTCTCACTTGGGCGCATAAGCGGAAGTGGAGGCGGAGGCCTGGGCCGCGGCGCGGCGAGCGGTAGAGGCGAACTGTAGAATATGTGTTAGCAATTGATGTGACATCTTCGATCGCGTCTCATCCCGCGGCTCGGAAGCCGGTTGTGATACTCATGGCCCGATTGTGCTCTACCCGGAGCGCGGGCGAGTGGGTGAGGAACTTCGGAATAGAATATGAGGTTTTCTCATCTTGTGAATATGAAAGCACTTACCATTTTGAATGACACCGGAGTGATTTGGTGGGACAATTGCTAGGAGACAGGAGCTGGCCACTTGGTGGTCGACGAAAACCGGGAGTGCCCGAGTTTGCACGTGACTTCAAAGCTAGTGGCCAATCAGAGGAGGCGTAATTGTTTTCGTTCGACCCTGGAAGTATGAGTTTATATTGATCAAGTCAATGATGGATGAGGATTTTTATGTGACAGTCCATCTCAGAGTTCTAGAATTCTACGATTGATTTGTTTGCGTCTCATCATCTGCCATGTGTACAAAAGAAAAGCGTGAAATACATACGTCGTCTGTAACCGGACACATTATATGGCCCTTCTTGAACTCAACGTGCCAAAATCTTGCCAAAATTCTCGGGGGTAGGGGAAACTCGCAGGAGACACGCACCTTCCTGAATGATTTCAATTACCTTAGAAGATGGGGAAGGGACGAAAGATCTGAAGGGGAAGGTAACGGTAACTACTTGTCAAAAAAAAATTCTAATAGGATTATGGAGTTAATACTAGGAAGCCTTGCTCTCGAGAAGCTGCGCCTAGACTCCAACAGTTCGCGTGATGAAAAGAAATGGAATAAAATATGTGCTTCAAAAAACCCCTCGGACTGACATGCAAAAAAGATTCAATTGAGACAGGATTGAACAGACGCATGAGAGGAAAGCAGCATCAAATACAGTGGAAACAAAAGATTATAAGAACCGCGTAGCCAAACACCCTAACTGTACATTTGTCTCATTAGTCGACTTTGTCGGTCGAGCTTCCGTTCAGGAAACCCTCCTTGCCGTCCAGGTGGAAGAAGCCACCGTTGTTGGTGGAGTTGCCAATAATACCGCCGCGCGCAGCATTACGTCTGAGACGTCCACGTCCGAAGATGGCGGCCACAGCAACCACGGCACCCAAGATGATGAAGAAGATGATAGGATGGCTGCTGAGGAGGGATCGAGTGAAGAAGAAAATAGTCTCGAATGTGCCGATGGTGGATTTGGGTGACAACTTCGAAGGGGAAGCGATGACGAGAGGAATGGTCTCGAGAATGGAGGTCCTGGAGGCCATGATAGGAGCTCCGCTTGAAGCGGTATCCCAGTAGCGGCGGTTCTATCGGAAGTCAGTTATAGTGCTCGGACAAACATCATGAGGGACGACTTACATCTTGATCATTGATAATAACGCGGTCACTGGTTTCCACGTCGATACCGTAGGTTGTACGCAGCCAACGCTCCCAAAAGTCGCCATCGACCCAAGCAAATGCGACTTGCTTCTTGTCATCCTCGCGGATGGTGATACGCATGTTCTTCGCAGCCCGCAGTGCACGCTGATCATTGCGGTCATCGGCTTCTTCGATACGCAGTTGCTTGGAATCACGAAGTTCGGCTCGCTCAAGGCGGAACAGTTGAACCTGCTTGTCCATCCATTCAAGAGCAGCTTCCTTCAGCTCGCGCTTGGACTGCTTGAAGTCATCGCTACGGCGGCGGCTCAGGAGTCCCAGAACAACGAACTTTCCGTCCATAATTTCTTGGGCGTTGGATGCGGTGAGCTCAGGTACAATGGGCAGCCACACAGTCTGCATCCACGACAATATTTGACGGAAATCTCTCATGTCCTTAGGAGCAAGGGCATTATAGTAGTTGGGACGTCGGTCGCGAACGACCAGAAGACGAGGCCAGGTAGAGATCTTGAACCGCTCGGAAAGAGCAGCACTATCACTCTTGACAATGCGAGCGTGTCCCACAAGACTGAGGGTAAGGCGATTCATGGCCTCAAAATCTTCAGATGTCGTCGCGTGGTCGTAGAGATACAGGAACAAAACCTCTTCGGTTTCTTCCAACTGCTTAAAAGTAGTCGCATCAACATCCTGAATGCTTGATCCCACGCCGACGGCTTTGTTTGTGTACGAGATTAGATCTCCCAAGCCACGAAGACCGGTATATTCGACTCTCTCGCCGCCACGGAAGAAGTAGATCGTCGGGTAGGCGCCCACGCGAGCATCTTCGCAAAGTCGCTTTTCAAGTTCACAGTTCACTTCACCAACATTGAGAGTATCCTTCATCTCCTTGGCCATCGAGTTCCAGTTTGGTGCTAGGGCCTGGCAATGATGGCACCAAGGAACGTAAAACTTGATGATCCAGGGATCATGGGTAGTCGTGACAAGGCTTTGGAAGCTCTCCGCAGTGAGTGGGATAGAAACGCCCTGGGGATTAGCAGGCCGTCCTTGGAGCTTGGCCTTGACAGACTCAGGGCTAACGCCTTCCTTTTCTGCGGTCTCAATACTCTGCTTCTCAACAGCTGTTTTCGCGCCAGGCTTTACCAATTCGGGTTTAGCGGTCATTTCCATGCTCTTAGCACCAGCCTTTGGGACTTGGACGCCTTGCGAAGGTCGGGACCCAGGCTTGATCGTCTCGAGCTTGGCTTCGATCATAGCGCCAATCTCTGACATCGTTTTGGCACCAGCGGGTGGATCGGTCTGAACACCCATATGATAGAATGCCCACGCGGGGAAAAATTCGATGTTCAACTTTTTGCAGAAATCGCCGAAGGCCAGGCAGTTTATGGACCCGAAATGGAGATTGTAGTAGCCAGTGAAGGAGTCTAGAGATGAGAGCGCATCGGGCTTCAATCCGGAGAGGAATAAGGGATTTGAGGTCTATCACTAATCAGATTCGAGCCCCAAAGGTTAAAATAATGGAATAGATACTCACGTAGTAGTACTCATATAGGGTCTGGTACATTGGGGCCGCCGTCCGGCAATGCGGGCAATTAGGGGAATAATGTTTGATCATCCTATAATAGTTAGAGACTTGAGCGGTTTATTAATTGCTGCGGGAGGGTTCCTCACCAGTGACCATTTTTGGTCACTTCCTCAAAATTATCCGGGGTCAACTGCGTCAACGGGGGCACTTCAATACCATTGAATATTGTGGGTGTGTCCGGATCCACTCCACGACTCCCCCGCTTGACAAGTGTATCTCCAGATCCCTGGTTGAAGGAAGCATCTGAAGGCGTGCCCAAAGCAGGCGCTGCCAACAGTGAGAGGAGGGACCACCCCAGCCAAGACGGTTTCATTTTGATGGAAGAAAAAGGCGAAGAACTCGGGTAGGAGTTTAAAGGAGAGTATAAGTAGTTTCAAGATGTCGCAGCTGAGCAAAACGAAGGACTTTGGTCGAAGTAGGGAGGATAATCGCGAAATGTCACAGGTGGCACATTGAATGGGGGCGAATACTGGTGACTCGGGTGGGCACTGGTCACGTCGCAGAAAGAAACAGCACTTAGCGACTATAGCGCCCCGTAGCTGAAAGCAAAATAGAACTGCACACAGCCCAAACAAAGAACCAGATGTGAGGCTTTGATTGTATCGGAAAAGGTGAGTTGTGTTTCCCCTTGCCGCTTGGGGGTGGAGCGCAGGTTAATCCGCTCCGGGCCGACTTCAACACTTCATCTCCCTGGAACATAGCGACTTCAATATCACCAAATTCATTAACAATGCGCTCTACACTCCGGCTGCTGGCCAATGTCAAGCCTCGGTATTTGGAGCCTTTTGCTCCTACCGGATTGACGGGCCTTTTCACCCACCCCAGCCCTCGCCCTACTTTAATCTACCTTTACTCGACTACTCTGCAGAAGTTGCAGGCGTTCCCCGAATCCTCCGCCTACCGCCAATCCGTTGAAGCTTTGACCCGCCATCGTCTCCAGGTCATTGAATCGCAAAAGCCCGCCGGATTCGATGCCTGGTTGGAGCGTGTGCGGAAGACCGTGGGATCCGAACCTGAGCGGTTCGCTAAGGTCCAGCGCGCCGACGGCACCTTCACCCATGCCGCTGCCCAACAGAAGGATGGATCCGACAATGCTCGTGGCGAAGAATGGGATGGCGAAGGCCTGTCAGGCACAACTGAGGGCCCCGCCCGTACCCCGCAACAAGAAGCGGAATGGGCTAAAATCATGAACGAGGCTAGCGAGACAACCGAAAAGGCCGAGTTTGACTTCTACCACCAAGATATGAAATGGGAGAGCGAGCCTGCCCTTGATGCCGACCAGTACGTGCATCTGCGCCTCCGAATTCTTGAACAATCAGGCAATAGAATGCTAACCTCTTGCGCAGGATCTCTCACGTTGAACAGCAGATCGGCGCCGGCCTTATTGAGGAGATCATCCAGGTCGCAGAGACTGAGCTCAAGCTTGTGGATGAGCTGGCCAAGGCCAAGGTGTAAGTGAAAATTCGAACTTTGCGGTCTAGACTTACTGCTGACACTTTTACAGGTGGGAGGAGCTTGAGGAGAAGCCCCGACCTGGCCAGTGGACTTACTTCGAGCGCGGCAACTAAACAGCAATTCTGGAATGGCTGTGAATTTTAATCTCTGTAACTACTACTAGAGGTCTCTTTGTTTGAATACATGTTTTGTGAGTTTAACCATCTAAAGTTTAGGCTTAGTCCTAGAGCCATTACATATGTAGACCACATATGATTTGTGTATTCAATCAATGTAACGATATCAACAATTTATTTTGGAAAATGATTGATGCAATTGAGGCATGTCCATAGTATAGAGGTCATTAATTAGTCTTGCAGTTCCAAGTTTATACATCAGGGCGATGATTATATATATATCTGTACAGGGAAGCATATTGCAAGTATTGGAGCCTTTAGTTTTTTGTCTAAATGGCTACTCAGAGTCCAAGCTTACATTTTACTAATGTCACACAGCAACCTTGGAAATTAGTATAGCTTCCTCCATGCAAATGAATCTGTAGGACATTTGTATAGCGGATAGACCGATTGAAAGGCGGTGAGCCAAGGCGGGAATCCCTTGTGGACACATACATTGCTGTCCCTGAATGAAGCGCTCTCACTCTAGCTCTCCTTCATCTCAATCCTTTCTTAATTCCTCCAATTAATCACTTGCTCCGAGGATCGCTCCTCCCTGTTATCGGGCTGTCTGAGCGGCTCGCGGAATCACCTATCGCTGTTACAGGCCCAACGCCGCATCACACAAACACTCGTCTCATCCCCCACACAACATGCGGCTCGACGTCAAGGTACGCAAATGCAGATGATGAAATGCTTCCTATAGTTGCGAGTCTGCCTTCGGGCAGATATAGCAATATGATTTTGCAGGTGGACGTCCACAATGGAGAGATTGCTGACGATAAACGTTACAGAGGCAGCTGTTTGCCCGCTCTGAGCGGGTAAAGGGGATTGATTTCCACCCTACAGAGCCATGGGTAAGCTCTTCCAATCCACTCGGTAGCTTTGCTCAAACTAATCTCCTTCTTAGATCTTGACGACCTTGTATAGCGGTATGTTTCGAGAGGGGCAGTATGCGAGATGTCCAATGCGCTAATTACTTTCCTGTCCAGGCCATGTCTACATCTGGTCTTATGAATCGCAGGTAAGACCCGACACATATCCACACTCCCCATATTCTTATCTAAATCGTCTGCCCTCTAGTCCATCATCAAAACATTCGAACTCACCGATGTCCCCGTTCGTGCCGGTCGATTCATTGCGCGGAAGAACTGGATTGTCTGCGGTTCAGATGACTTCCAGCTCCGGGTCTATAACTACAACACATCCGAAAAAATCACCTCCTTTGAAGCACACCCGGATTACATCCGTTCTATTGCCGTCCATCCCACCCAGCCGTTTGTGCTCACAGCCTCCGATGACATGACAATTAAGCTTTGGGACTGGGAGAAAGGCTGGAAATGTGTGCAAGTGTTTGAGGGCCACAGCCACTATGTTATGGGCATGGCGATCAACCCAAAGGATACCAACACTTTCGCCTCCGCATGTTTGGACCGGACCGTGAAGATCTGGAACCTCGGATCTCCCCATGCCAACTTCACACTCGAAGCCCACGAGACGAAAGGTGTCAACCACGTTGACTACTACCCACAGGCTGATAAGCCATACCTCCTTACCACCTCCGACGACAAGACTGTCAAGATTTGGGACTACACCACGAAGGCACTCATTGCAACCCTCGAGGGCCACACAAGCAATGTATCATTTGCTTGCTATCACCCCGAATTGCCTGTGATTATCTCGGGTTCTGAAGATGGAACCGTCAAGATTTGGCACGCAAACACCTACCGCCTGGAGCAGTCATTAAGCTATGGTCTAGAACGAGCATGGTGTGTTTCCTACCAGCGGGGTAGACAGGGAATTGCGATGGGTTTCGATGATGGTGCTGTCGTGGTGAAGATGGGTCGAGAGGAGCCCGCTGTATCAATGGATGGGTCTGGTAAGCTTATCTGGGCGAGACACAGTGAGGTTGTGTCGTCCGTGATCAAGGGCGGCGATGCTACTGTTAAGGACGGCGAGCCCCTTTCTCTACCAACAAAGGATTTGGGACAGTGCGAGGTGTACCCACAGACTTTGACACACTCCGCCAATGGACGATTTGTTTCTGTCTGTGGTGATGGAGAGTACATCATCTACACCGCATTGGCGTGGAGAAACAAGGCATTTGGGCAGGCTCTCGATTTTGCCTGGGGTGCGAAAGACAACAGTAACGACTACGCTATCCGCGAGTCATCGACAAGTGTCAAGATTTTCAAGAACTTCAAAGAGCAGAGCGCCGGTCTTGATGTTGGGTTCCAAGCCGAGGGCCTATCCGATGGTGTTCTTCTGGGTGTCAAGGGCCAAGGTGGCATTGGCTTCTTTGATTGGGAGACTGGCAGCCTGGTTCGCAGAATTGAGGCCGACCCGAAATCCGTAAGTTGTTTGATCTGCTGTGATCTTTGGAAATCATGCTAATCAACATGTACAGGTCTACTGGTCCGAATCTGGTGAACTGGTTACCCTTGCCTGTGAAGACGATTTCTACGTTCTCCGCTACTCTCGCGAGGAGTATATCAATGGCCTAAACGCCGGTGAAGCCGACGAGGATGGAGTTGAGGCAGCTGTTGAGTTGGTTGCCACCATCAACGAGACCGTCCGAACTGGACAGTGGGTTGGAGATTGCTTCATCTACACCAACTCTACGAACCGCCTCAACTACCTCGTCGGTGACCAGACCTACACAATCTCTCACTTCGATCAACCGATGTACGTTCTTGGCTACCTGCCCCGGGATGGCCGTATTTACCTTTGCGACAAGGACGTCAACGCAGTCTCCTTCAGCCTTTCTCTCAGCATGGTTGAATATCAAACAGTGGTGCTGCGCGGCGATATGGAAATGGCGTCTGAGCTTCTCAAGGATGTTCCCCAAGACCAGATGAACAAGGTCGCCCGCTTCCTAGAAGGCCAAGGATATAAGGAAATGGCTCTGGAGGTCGCCACCGACCCCGAGCACCGCTTCGAGCTCGCCCTTGCGCTGAATGATCTTGAAACCGCACTCACGATTGCCCGCGAGGCCAATGTCGAGCACAAGTGGAAGATTGTCGGTGATGCTGCCCTCGCCGGCTGGAATCTTGCTCTGGCCCAAGAGTGCTTTACCAACGCCAAGGACGTCGGTTCTTTGCTATTGTTGCACACCGCTAGCAACAACCGTGAAGGTCTCAAGGACTTGGCCGCCCAGGCCTCGGAGTCAGGCCTCCACAATGTCGCCTTCTCCACTCTCTGGTCTCTGGGAGATATCGATGGCTGCATCGCTCTCCTCATCCAGACCAACCGCATCGCCGAGGCAGTTCTCCTCGCCCAAACTTACAAGCCTTCAAGCGCCCCTAAACTCGTTCTCCAATGGAAGGAATCCCTAGAGCAGTCTGGCAAGACCAAGGTTGCTCGCCTCATCGGTGTCCCGCCCGGTGCCCCCGACGTCTCTACCGATGACGACCTCTTCCCCGAGTGGGATGAGTACATTCGCCTAGAGAAGGAAGGGGATAATGTCCCCGAACCTGCTTCTTCGGAGTCCTTGATTGATGTCAACGGTGACGAAGAAGAGCCCGTGACCGCGACTAATGGCGTACGCGAGGTGGGTGACGAGGCAGAGAAGGCCGAAAAGGCTGCAGTGGACGAGGCCGATGCTGCCGAAGCCGAGTAAACGAACAAAAAGCACCGGGTTCTGATTGGTGACTTTCCAGGAGAGTTAGGTTGATCGTTTGTTTTCTGGCTGACCAGTCAGACCATTCTTGATTGCGAGCGGCGTCTTAACGTGTGTCCGACTTTTTTTTCATTTTCTTATTTGTAATTTCGCTGTCATGTGTCTCTGGAGCAAATTACATGCCTAGATACAAGCAATATGTTTCCCTCTATTTCCAGTGGTTTCGTTGATTTACTAGATTATTGTATATGTATACTATACCGGATTTCTCTGGCCCTATACTCTGAACGATAGTAAAGGTTTCTGTCTACCTAAGGGTTTAGTAGTAGATACCAGAACGAGCACATACGTCTAGAATAACAATACAAGACTGGCTATTGTCTGCGGGTACTCGAAAGCTAAGAATCAACCTTAGAAGAGCTTTCTACCCGCGGAGCGCTGAAATTGGGCCATTTGAATCCAATTTACTACTTTGCATCTAAAACCGGCCAGAGGCATATCCATATTACGTGCTTAGTCGAAGACATATAATGCAGAACTGTTTTGGCATTGTCCATCGTAACGTTTTCATCGAGAATACAGAACAAGGGTGCAGATGATGACCGCTTGAGAAAAGCAACGAGAAACCAAGGGTAAGAAAGGAACCTGCCTAGAGAGAATGAACACTTGAGATGGAAGGGAGATGACCGAACAAGACAAGAAAATCAAATCAAAGCGCTCAGCGGACGTATAAAACGAGAAGAACCAATGTCGTCTCGAAGATCAGGAGCTACTCCGATATCAAGATGCCACAGACTCCTTTGTGATGGGAAAACGAACAATGTGACGAAGAACAGAGTGAAAAAAATGATCAAGATTGGTGGATATGTTAATGAAAGACATATACGCAGTTAAAAAAGGAAATGGTCTCTATGAGCCTCCAATTGTCTCTT
The DNA here is from genome assembly GCF_028827145.1 of Penicillium concentricum. Classification (NCBI taxonomy): domain Eukaryota; kingdom Fungi; phylum Ascomycota; class Eurotiomycetes; order Eurotiales; family Aspergillaceae; genus Penicillium; species Penicillium concentricum. Next base: position 3,985,901 of record NW_026622755.1, read on the forward strand.
TCTTGCACCAGGAATGCTCGATCTAATTTGACGCGGCGAGCAGCACTACTCCGGGATGCTACCGAAGGACGGGTCTTTGACACTGCCACCTGCATCACCGAGGCCAGCCACGGGTCGGTTATACGACCATCCTTCGAACTGTTGTTGCATGGTTTGCGAGAGGACGGGGCCGTCGACATATGAGTCCTGGGGTGCTTCTCTAGTGAATTCAACATCGAAGTTCTCAGTATCACGGGCATCCACCTACATCAAGTCAGTCATGTGTTGGTCCAATGAATGATCGGGGAGTAAAGAATACATACCACGTTTGGTCGGAAACTGGGTTCGTACTTCCTCTGGAGAAGTTTGCGCCAGTCAATGTTGGCAAAGAAATGGTGAGACTTGATCTCCGCAGCACCATTAGCACCCAGTCGGCGCACAGGGTCACGGTCCAACAGTCGAGTGAGAAGATCTCGGGCAGCAGGCGGGACGATGTCGCTGCTGGGGAAGGTCAGAGGCTCTTGCAAGATCTTGCGATACATTTCGTTGGTGTTTTCATCGTAGAATGGAGGCAGGCCTGTCAACATCTCGTAGAGCAAGACACCGAGAGTCCACCAATCCACGGTCTTGGTGTAGCCGTTGCCAAGGAGAAGTTCTGGAGCGAGATATTCGGGAGTTCCACAGAACGCTGAGTTTGGTTAGTTATATAGGGCTTATAACGAGTGGCGAGGATATCTTACTATTGGTTCGGTCTTCGTCTTTCATGTCCAGCTTGCAGAGACCGAAATCGCAAAGAGCGATATGGCCAGTGTAATCGAGAAGAATGTTCTCAGGCTTGAGATCTCGGTAAATAACCTTGAAGCCGTGCAGACACTCAAGAGCGCACAGCAACTCTGCGGTGTAGAAACGGGCTCTGTTGATATCAAATCGTTGTTCCCTTTGCAAATGGTGGAACAACTCTCCGCCATTCACAAATGCCAACACGAAGTACAACTTCTCAGGGGACTGGAACGAGAACTTCAGCGGAACAATAAACGGGTTGTTGATCTGTGCGAGAACCGATCGCTCGGCAAGTGTATGTGTGACTTCCGATCGCGAGATAATGTGAGCCTTGCGAATTGTCTTGAGGGCGTAGATCCGACCAGTATCCTTCTTCCTGTGATTCCCCAACTGTCAGAATTTTAAAACCATATAACCAGCCCTTGAATGCACTTACATGACCTGCATGACCTTTCCGAAACTACCCTTGCCCACAACCTTGAGCAAATCAAAGTCTTCTAACTTAAGACTCCGCTGCTTGTTCTCCACAAAAGAGATACCAATCTTGATTGAGCCGACACCAAATTGGAGATCCAGCCACTCAGCACCCTGCTGACCCAGTTGACGCCCTTGCTCATCGTGAGCTGCGGCAGCCTTCTGGTTGTCTTTCTTGCTGAGTTTCGGATCCTCCACATAGGGTTGGCTCTCTTCGAAGCGAGGGTTGACCTTGCATGCGCCTAAAAAGATGTCCTCACTCCGTCCGGCACCAGGCCGGGCGGCAGGGTTGCGCAGGTACAGCTGTACACTCAACTCGGTCTTCCGGGACACATCGAACTTAAAGGCTGTGTTGTCTCCAGCCCACAATGGGCTCTCTGGAGTTCCCGACACGGCATCCACAAAGACTTGGTTCTTTTCGAAATCAAGGAGGGCATACGGAAGGTATTTGGTGGAATAGCGACCGTGGATAGTGGGGGCGGCATTTATTCCCCCGCTTGTGGACTGCGGTCGGCCGGACGGCACAAATGAGCCCGCTTGATTTTGAGATGAATGTGATGACGAAGAGGTACTTGGGCGTAGAGAAGAGGGCGCGTAAGAGTTATTTTGGAAATGGGAATTGAAGATCTGTTGGAAGTGAGGTGACAGCGAAAAATTGCGTCCTTCGTGAAGAGTGACAATAAGGATGCCGGGGTTCACAATGGCCACAGGAGGAGAGACAAGAGACTCGGAGGCCGCTATAAAAACAATAAAAATGATTAGTTACTGGAGGATTCCAGCATTATAAGAATAACATACCGATGCCATTTGTTGAGGGGGTGGAGGCAATGCTGGGCGGATTGGAGGCGACAGGTGTCAGGGCCTCATCACCGTTTGAGTCACCCTTGATCGTCGAAGTAGACGACGACCGGCCAAATGATGAGGTCAAGGGTGCCAGGTGCGTCTCCTTCAACTCTTCAGACGAGTTGTATGATTAGCGACTGCCCATGGCGTTTCACTGCAATGCAGAGAGGGGTATATTGAGGGGGGAGAGAGGGAGACCAACTGCCAGTAAACATACTTTTAGTGAGCTTCCAGGACATAGTGGCGGTTGTAACGAGATTGAGAAGAAGAGATCAAAGTCCAAAATACTGCAATGCGTGTGCAGGGTGCTTAAGAGTCACCCAATAATCAACATGCGAATGGCCTCCAAAATAAACCTGGAGAAGCCACACAAGGACACAGATAATACACACGCAAAAGGAGAGAATTCAAGACAAAGACAACCACCACTATCTTTCGAAATCCGTATGGAAGCACAACTAAAGGATAAGAAAAGAAGTCGGAGAGATCGAAGATCAAATGAGAATGAGAGAGGGGAAGTTGCCCCTGTAATTATAATACTTGGTTTACCATAGATTACATCAAATTACATGTTTGATTGGTCAACCTGGTCACATGCTGGTCACATAAAGGTACAGTAATTAATCAGCCTCAGCCACTGCTCCGCCACAAGGGTTAACGACGCATCAACTTTCACCACATTAACAATCAAGGCAGTTAAGTCCAACGAGAAAGGTTGAGATTCAGCTTTGGATTGTTGTATCATTTTACATTGAGATCCCTTTCCAAGCTTCGGAATATTCCCCGCTCCGAAGTGCGGAGACCCCCTACCCCGGAAGATCTCACAACTTGTCTGCAAGTCTAGTATTTTCAGATTTTCTGAGTCTGCTTATCTCTTGATACAGCTCCCGACAAGCCGGACGATGAAAGGGGTGGAGGGCTAATGGGTGTGATACGCAAGAAGACCGCCTCACGCGGCACCGAGGCCGGCACTAAGTTCCACTGCGATGTGTGCTCTATCGATGTTACATCAACAGTAAGTCTCGACGTGGTTGTGTCATGGCCATTTGAAATCAGAGACTGACGCGATTCCATCGCATAGGTTCGCATCTCGTGTTCGCATCCCGCCTGCCCAGAATATGACCTCTGTGTTCCTTGCTTCTCCGCCGGAAAGAGTTCCAAAAACCATGACCCCGCCACACATCCATTCCAAGTGATCGAACAGAATTCAGTCCCCATATTCCAAGGGGATTGGGGTGCCGACGAAGAATTGTTATTGCTGGAAGGCGCCGAAATCTATGGGTTGGGTTCCTGGGCAGACATCGCAGACCACATTGGCGGCTACCGCAGCAAGGATGAAGTGCGAGACCACTACTATAACACATATGTGAAGAGCGTCAACTTTCCGCTCGCAGCTCGCGCCGATCCAGACGATAGGAGCTTGCAGGATTCAATCTCCAAAGAGGAGTTTCAAACACGCAAGAAGCGGCGCATCGAAGAGCGCAAAGATGCAGCCAAGTCAGCACCTCCCACTACACCCAAGCAAAAGCCAACTGCCAGTGTACCGGCATGTCACGAAGTGCAGGGCTACATGCCAGGACGATTGGAGTTTGAGACCGAGTTCTTGAACGATGCCGAAGAAGCGGTGCAGCACATGACTTTCGAGCCCGGGGCTGGACTCAATGAAAATGGCGAGCCAGATGCAGAGACCGAACTCAAGATGACCGTGGTCGACATTTACAACTCCCGCCTGACAGCGCGTACCGAGCGCAAGAAAATCCTCTTCGAGCACAACCTCCTCGAATACCGAAAGAACACTGCCTTAGATAAGAAACGGTCCAAGGAAGAACGAGATTTGTTGAACAAAGCAAAGCCACTCGCACGGATGATGAACTGCAAGGACTTTGAAGACGTCAACAAGGGCCTGGAGTACGAGCACAATCTCCGCTTAGCCATCTCCCAGCTTCAAGAATGGCGGCAGATGGGCATCGGCGACCTAAAAGCAGGCGAGAAGTATGAGCAGGATAAGCAACAGCGCGTACAGCGGCTGCTTCCTCAGGGATCATTCGATCGTTTCGCCAGCACCCGCCCTAAGCAGACACAGCTCACAGAGACCCCAGCGGCAGCAATCCAGCTCACAACGCCTGAACTGCCGCTGCGACTGCAAAAAGCCGCCAATCCACACGCACCGGCAGATCCTGACGACGAACCATTGAACGATTTCGATCGCGCCTTCGCTGTCGATGGGGATGCGCCTCCCCCGCAGCCGACGAAGACGAAATACGTGGTGCCCCCGTTAAGCGGGATGCCACCGTGGAAGCTGGACAATGACACTGCTGCCGACTTGCACCTCCTGACCAAGGAAGAGGCAGAGTTATGCAATGTTCTACGTCTGATGCCGAAGCCTTATCTGGTCATCAAGGAGACACTCTTGAAAGAAGCAATGAAGCAGGGCGGCAACCTGAAGAAGAAAGATGCACGAATAATTTGCAAGGTATGTTTTATCGTTCGACTGCTGCATCATGAATCCTTTACTAACTCTGTTAGATCGAGGGCACTAAAACCAGCCGAATTTATGATTTCATGGTACACAGCGGTTGGATCAACAAGGCGTAGATGCGCCAAATCCCTTATATGCTGTAAACGGTTCCTAGCTTATTGATATCCAAATCTATTTGTGATTTTGTTCGGAGCGTTTTTTTTTTTTTTGGCGTTCATAGGGAACTTGGGAGATGGGTGGATGTGTTCTTGGAACTTGTCCACATAAGACACAGGTAGAATATCACCTGTAATTCACACAATTGTACAATGGAAGTAACCTACAGACCTATTATCCACCCAGCCTAAAGAACAAAGTCGATGAACATCACTTCCAAAGCCATTCCAAGATGCAGTAATCCCCACACTCGGCCCTCGGCATCTTCTCCGCATTCACCAACAATTTACCAACCCCAACAGCCGTCGATCACTTCTAGTTTTCTATATCATTTGTATATAATCTCCTTTTTCCCTTCTCACTCCTTAATCAACCCCAATCTACGAGCAAAACTCCCACCCAAAATGCCCTTCACAATCCAACCCCCAACCCCAGCCCACGCAATCCTCACCTACCCAACCCCCCACGTCCTCCTCGTCACGTTAGACCGACCCCGCAATCTGAACTGCATAAACGCCCAAGGCCACGCAGACCTCCACGCAGTCTGGGAATGGCTCGACGAAGAGCCAAGCATGCGCGTGGGCATTCTAATTGGAAAGGGACGGGCGTTCTGCGCCGGCGCTGATCTAAAAGGTGAGTCAAATGGCCAGAATATAGCAAATATCCCGGCATAGCCAGTCTACAAAAACGCACACACTACCCTGATCCCCAGTCCCCCAAAAATAACACTCCAATTCATCCGTTAAACCCACTAACACCACCAGAATGGAACGACCGTACTTCAACGGCAACAACAACCTCTAACTCCACAACCCCACTACCGAACAGCGGGTTCGGCGGACTAGCGCGACGCAAGGGCAAGAAACCCGTGATCTGCGCCGTGAACGGACTCTGTCTCGGCGGGGGCGCGGAGATGATCATCAATAGCGATATCGTGATTGCGTCTTCGCGGGCGGTATTCGGGTTGCCGGAGGTGAAGCGTGGGGTTGTTGCGCTTGCCGGGGCGTTACCGCGACTGGTTCGAACAGTCGGGAAACAGCGGGCTATGGAGATGGTTCTTACGGGACGGATGGTTAGTGCTGTGGAGGCGGAAAAGTGGGGACTTGTTAATTCTGTTGTTGAGGTTGGGGAGGATGAGGAGGAGATTGGTCGGGCTGTTTTGGAGAAGGCTTTGGGGGTTGCTAAGGAGATTTCCGGGAATAGTCCTGATTCGGTGCTTGTTAGTCGTGAGGGGGTTAAGTTGGGGTGGGAAGGGATTGGGGCGGATGAGGCGACGGTGATGTTGAATGATACTTGGGTTAAGAGGTTGTATGAAGGGGAGAATATTAAGGAGGGACTTAAGGCTTTTGTGGAGAAGAGGAAGCCTGTTTGGGTTGATAGTAAGTTGTAGAAATTGATTCAATTCGATTCGCTATTCATACTACAGTTCGTAAAGTCATAAAAGCAATCCCATTTCTCCGTCGCGCCGTGTACCTGGTATTCGCCATAATCCATGCAAATTGAATTTCAGTCAAAGAGAAATCAAATGCGCGGTTGCCCTGCCTCTCTGAAAAGTGGTGTTAGGATGTTGTGTGTGTTGTTGGCATAGGGAAGAGATGCCTACTTGGTGTCAGATTGTACGCCGTCGACGACCTTGACCACATGGGGGAAGAGAGGGTGGTCTCGGTCCAAGCCGGTTAATCGGACAGCAGCATCGGCAGGCGAGTTCTCCTTGAGGATCTGGGCCATCTCCACGCTCTCCTCGTCGCCTTCCACATTCTGGAACCGCAGAGCCATTTCAAAGGAACCCATCAGTGACGCGAACTTTCCACCACGCTCGGCCAGCTGGGAAGCCGGGCCGATGAATCGCTCCTTGCGGGACACCTTGCGCATTGGGGCACGACCCACGCGCTCCACGCTATCCTCCAGGTAGGGGTTTGAGATTCGGGTGATGATGGTCTCGACGTACTCCTGCTGCTCAGCAGCGCTGATTTCATGTTTGTCGACAATGAGGGAGGCAGTCTCTTGAAGCACATCACGGACAATGCCACGGATGCGAGTGTCCTTGAGAGCTTCGGCAATGGTCTTCTTGCCGGCATTGTAGCCATAGTAGGCTGCAGTAGCGTGACCGGTGTTGACGGTGAACAACTTGCGCTCAATATAGGGCTCCAGGTGACCCACCCAGTGGATAGCTGGGACGTCTGGGTGACCAAACTCGCCGAAAGGCGTTGACTCCACTACCCATTCGTAGAACTTCTCGATGCGCACGTTGAGACCGCTGTCGGGGGCCTGGCCAGGTACAATACGGTCGATGGCCGAGTTGGCAAACCGAGCTCGGTCTGGCATAGAGTCGAGACGGTCTTGGGCGGTGTTGTCCTTGATGAATTGGTGTAGAGTGTCAGTGGCGCCGATGGCGTTCTCACAGGCAATGACGGCGAGCGGCGTGGCGTCGGTGCGGGCGTCGATGCCCTTGGCAATGACGGGAGCGATGAACTTGAGGATGTTGGGGCCCACGGCACAGGTTACAATGTTTGCGGTTGAGATCTCCTTGATGACATCGCTCTCATGAGTCTTGGAGTTGATTGCACGGTAGTTGGTGATGGTCTTGGTAGACTCGCCCTCATCACTGACTTCAGTGACCTGATAGGACTTGGTTTCTTGGAGGGAGTTGATGATACTGTCCATGACATCGACGAAGACGACCTCATAACCAGCAGTGTGAAGGAACTCGGCAACGAAGCCACGGCCGATGTTACCACCACCGAAATGAATAGCTTTCTTCTCCATTATGAAGGGTATGATAAGTGAGAAGTGGAAGGGGTAGAGTGGGAGTAGTGGTAGAGGTAGATATAGTAGAGAAGTGGAAAGATAAACTTAATCGCGTTCGCGCTTTCCAGTCCAATGGAGGGGGAAAGTGCAGCTATTTAAGCCAAAGGGGAAAGTAGAAAGAGGTATATACCTGGGACCTGGAATATTCCCGTGCTTCCGATGACTTCATAGATAATTAGGCTACGGGACTGGCCTCCGCCTTGTTTAGAACATGAGAGCATCATTTTTATTATTATTTCGTATTATTGCTATTATTCTAATTAAATATAATAATTCTGCTATTATTCTACTTTCTTAACTCTCTTGACTCTCTTTACTCTCCAACATTCCTAACAGTTACATCTTTTACCCCCCCGCTTTGTCTGTGCGACCCTCATACTTACCGTGCAGTACTCCGTATATTAGATATACACTATACCTATTTGAGGAACATATAGATTCCAATTACATGCATATTCACAGGGCCTGAACCACTCACCGGAAAACAAAGAGAAATCACCGGGAAAACCCGTCCATATTCGTCAACCCTTCGCGCTTTGACAAGAACCTTGGCAAATGGAGTCGGAGAATCGTAGCCGATAAACCGGGAAACGGAGTACAGTGGTCCTCGGAGTCTGAGCCTCATACGGAAACATATTAACTTGGTTTGAGGGTATAATGTGTGAATACTTCATTTCTAGACTCTTCACGATCCTCATAGAACTGATATCCACATGCGGTGACGTCGGATGAACGGTTGACAGCCCCGACCCAGTTTTTTCCCCCATTAGTCGCGGCCACCAACTCCATCAACTACCCCCATCAAAGCCGAGGTTTATTCGAAATGTATCCATTGCCTTCTATGATCTAGCCCCTAAATTGCTGCCTTGCACTGCCCGACATACCTTAGCCCCTGGAAGTTAGGGGGGTAAAACCTAACCCTCGTGGTATCTCCAAGCCCATTGGCCCAACATATCTTACACGCTCAGATATCCCGCAAAAGTAAGTGGCCGGATTGGCAATGTAATTTTATTTGAAACAATCTCTAGTTAGATTGGCTACTATTCTCTATTGGTTGCGCGAAATAAATCTTATGGTGGTATCGTTTGATTCATAAATGGCTCTCTCTATCTACTGTATGGGATATTAGATTCGATGCGAGTTTCCCCGACGTCCGCCCCCCGTCTGAACCCTGCGGTCTCCGACTGGCTAACACCACCGCTTCCCTTTATTTTTTTTCACTCTCTTTAGGGTTAATTACCCCTCTATATCCTTTTCGACGGGCGCAGGAGCAGACGCAGCCCGTTTGGGAACAAAGACATTCGCAAAGCAAGCAACGGTACCGACGAGTAACAGCCCCACTGCGGCCCAAGTCATCCCGAGAAATTTCTCTCCGTAATGGGCTGACACGTTCCAGCCCTTGCCGTGAGCGTTGATCAGAGCAACAAATTCAAAAGCGATCACTGTGGCGATTATGGATGCGATACTGATACTGAGAGATCCGAGCTAAATACCGTGTCAGCAAAACTGTATGGGGAAAATATTCAAAATGCACCACGCTCAACTAGGAAGTATACTGCACATGCAAAGACAGAGTTTATGTAGGGGGTCATCATCACCTGGGCAGAACGTGCTGTTTTATGTAACTCACCATGAAAAACCAAAATTCACACGGGCCCTGCCCTGGTCGCGGAGAAAGAGTCGTCCATACGCGTACAAGTATCGCCGCCCCCATCGCGCCAACTCCAATACAGTACAGCACGGCCATGACCTTGCTTGTCAGTCTGAGGGCATGAAAGTCGTCGCTGATCACGCGCGGCCAACCTAGTTCCTGGCTGGCGATCTCGTTCGGCCAGGCTTGTGTCGGGTCAAATGAGGATAGAAGCGTGCGGTTTGAGCATGCGGTCACATTGCGCGTGACTCCTGCACTGGGGTTGGTTGTTCCTAATGTTCCCTGGCAATAGGACATGATGTGGATGGAATAGAAATCGTGAACTCCACTGCCGGTGCTATCTGCGGGTGTGTAGAGCTAAATGGACAGGATCAAGTCAGTATTCTGCATCACTTATGAAAAGTGGTTGGAGACTATTCAACTTACCGTCAAGAGATCCACGTCACCGAGGAAGTTTTTCTGCGTCCCTGCAAAGAGACAGAGGATGCTTATTATAAATGCGACGAATATGGCCAACGTCGGGACTAAGCCCTTGGAGTCCAACATGATGAATCGGGTATATGCGTTGGTCTGCTTATAGTCTTCTGGATGTAGTTGGATCCAGTATGCAGATGATGTGAAAGCTCAATATTCAATAAGGCCCGAATCTGAGATTCTCGCCCTCTTCGCGATCCTTATATACATACCATACTGGAAATCTGGATTATCGGGACGACGGCATCTAGATTTCTCACGATGGCTTCATTCCAGACGTGGGCTGTGAGAAAGGGCGGGAGCGCATGTTCTGCATAGTATCGAGATTGGATATCGCATGGAATGTATGCATTACACATGATCGGGTAGAAGACCTTTTGCTATTGGAAATGTGAGTATATACGGGGTAGCCCAGGTATGATGGCTGGGAAGGGAATGGGTGTAGTCCCGCCCGCATCAAGAATGTTCAGAATGTTGCCAGCCACGAAGGATCTTGCTCGATATCGAAAATGTGTCTTTATTTGTGGGATATGGAATTGGTACATTAGTTTAGATACGAATTTTATCTGAGGGCTGGTTTGAAAAGGTTTCGATCGCAGATGAAGGGGTCTGCCAGGGTTATATAGTAGGTCCAAAGGAATTTGACGTCAGCGGCAGGGGTATTGCCCTGATCACTTCCCAGATTTACACCTTTTTGCAAATGTTCATCTGTCAATCCCGAACTTGGCTCTCTTCAGAAATTTCGTGTCTTGACATAAGAAACGTCAAATTCCCAACTAGTTTAGATTCTTCGGCCCAACAGATTCAAATTACCGATCTAATGAAAGATTCGCCAAGCCCTTGTTTTTTTCCCTCTGCGAACAACAGTTCGTCATTATGGCAACAGAAGAAACAAGGAAAGACTCATCTATCGCTATCCAACCTGTTTACGTTCTTGTACAGCGCGAGATAGCGGCACATCGAACAATGAAGTTTGATTGGTTGAGCAGAGTCTAGATTGGCCGGGGGTTTCACCTGGCAGAAACTCGGGAGGTGCCCAGATGGCAAGCCTGGGCCCCGGGGCCACCTACGGGGCAGTGTTAGATCCAGGTGGCAAATTGTATAATTATGTATCTTTTGTATGGAGTTGCTATACAAAAGATACTTGAGCTTAACCTCAACACTAGGCAGTATTAGTAGGTTTGCCACAATTACAATATCTCTCCCATATAGATAAAATAGATCAGATTATATAGAGGTACGAACCTCGGAAGAGAGCCAAAAGTGTCCATCCATGGATACTGGGAGAGGCGGAGAGACATCGGCCCGGGATATCGGGACCTCGGGAAGACAATGACATTAGTCAGTATGTCTAACCAATCAAATGCAGTTGTTCAATGTGCTGCTATATCGCGCCGTAGGTGTTCCTGGACAATGTAGATGTGAGAGCAAGGTCGAGGACGATTGATCTCATCTCTATCTTCAATTGTGTTACATTCCTTAATATGGTCTAAGATAAAATTACACATTCGCCAAAGAGCAAAGCACACAACAGACATTGCGTGGATTATTGATACATCCCAGGAATAATCAGAAAATATATACATGCACATTGTGAGTGACCTCCAAAAAGGCTCTATTTATGAACAAGAAAATTTACCACTGTCGATCAAAGTGTGCCCTTCTGGCCACCCCGAAGCCATATACCATCTATCATATAGAAGAAATTGCTTCACTCTAGAAATCCGACCCCGAAGCCTTAGAGTACAGCTTGTTTAGCTCACTATTATTGCAGGTGGAACATGATCAATGAAAGATATTTTACCATGAAGGTTTACTCTTTGGATTCTGGGCGGAACAGCTCGATGCGTAAACAAAAGCAGGTATCTAAGACACACAGGTACGTTATATTCCTGGATTGATATGTGTGTAACCCCAGAGGCTTATATATTGTTGCCTGTCGGTACTGAATTCTAGAGTCAATTTTCCCGTTGATGTACAGAACATTTGGACAAGCCATAGTGTGTGATAGGTTTAGTATTATTTCCCCCAAGAATAGTTGGCCGCTTATGTGGCCTTGTGATGTCTTTTCTGTGACCTGCTTAGATATTCTGTTTAGATATTTTCTCCCTCTCAGTTGTTTAGGTAGGTAGACAGCATAAAGTAAGTGGGGATCGGCTTCATTTGTGAAAACAACATCTCCATGTATAACCTGGGGTAGTTTCATACCTTGCTTCATCAACCATTCAACCCATCTCATATTATAATGTACTTCGAGGTGGCTCTTTCAGCAGGCCTCTTTTATCATTAGACATGTCGTCCTACCCTCTGTTCCCTAAACTGGAAGTGATGTTCTTTTGTGAAACAATAATTTCGCACTGTTCGTTGAAGTTGAGGAAGATTTTCCTCCACGTGGGAACTTCGCACATTGGCCCTTCGCAAACCTATTGAGGCTATCGGAGATGAAACTAGGAGGAAAGCATAATGTTAAGTTGAACCCTCGAGGAGTGAAACATCGGATGATTATATATTTGTTTTTCGCGTCACCTGTTTATGAATAAAGGAGCCCGCGGCAAAAGCAATAAGAGATTACACAAAAAAGAACTAATGCAACATAGTGTCAGGCCGAAGCTGATGATGGTATAGTATGAACCATTAATATCTCACTCAAATAACCTTACCAATCATATTTCCAAACGCCACTTTTTATAAGACCATCAGCGTAGCGCTCAGTGTGCCCTATAAGGGTCAATGACACATCCACGTGAACAAACATGCAACACAAAGAGATGCGAAAAAAGAACGCACCTCAAACACTGGTCACTAGTGGCTTACACCAGGATCCGGACTTGGAAACAAGCGTACACTTAGTGCTGATGCGATAGCAGGCTAAAAAGGCTAGGTGTAGTTCTTCCAATGAATCTGGGTCTAAGGGCCACAGGATCCCAAGTATAGACACACGGTGACACGAAGGAGAAGACAAGCATTGTGGCATTTGATTTCTCGACTGATTATTTCGAATGTTTGCCCGGGTGGCTGTATCGGGCTCGGAGATGCCGAACACTATATACGGACCTTCCTACTTGGTTTATTCGACTAGTGTTTACGATGTGCCCCCATCCTGAGACGCGCTCTGGATCCACAGTATCTGGAGACTTGGAAGTTCCCGCGCGGAACATGTAGGTACCCAGCAGAAATGGGGCAACCTTCTAGAACGATTTGCTCTTCTAGAAGGCTAATACATGCAGCCTGCAAGGGATATCATAGTGGAATTCCAGGGCAAAGAATAAGCAAGGTCAAATCAAAAAAGTTACCAATGCCATGAGATGCCCAGCTGGTGATCCAAGTGCCCACACAAAGTCTACCATATAGCCCCTGAAAGGCACTAAAACGGAGAAAGGGGCAAGGCAAATTGGTTCGCAGGGCGCATGTCATACGCAAAAGCTTCGGTGGATACAAAAGTTCAGATTCCCGAGTCTTGGGGGCCGAGACGCGCAAATTGACATTTCTGACAACTGACCACGCGGAACACGAGCACGTGCGTCTTATCATCAAATCTAACCATGCAGCACCAAGCATTAGAGAAGCTCACTTGGCGACGCCTCTCGCCGGGGCGCCTATTGCTTGACAGGCTTTGAGATTGCTTAGATTGCTTGGGCTGATCTGAGGGATCCAAGCAAGCTTTAGCCAAGATTCTGGAAAGTCTTGATGCAGCCATGATCGCATGTATCGAGTTCAGAGGCGTTTCGGTCCTAGATGTTCGATAGTGCACATCTTTAGATCCAATTGAAGCCAATTTCGTCGAGTAATAGGTCGTCGACGATAGTATGATCCCATGCCTAGTAGAATATACCGGATATATCGGAATGTAGGACGACTGTGACACGCAACGTGATAACACGTGTTGATGGTAGGTTCAGATGGTTGAGGGAAGGTGCGGAGATATGGGTTGCACATGGTCAAATACTGGACGCTGATTGGTCGAAGATCTGCATGGACGATGCCGGGGTTGTCAACTAGCGTGGAACTTCCCCTACGTCAATATTCAATCCAGACACTCGCCCGTTTTGGGAATATCCAAATGAAAGTCATTTCTGGAAGAGAATGTTTTTACCTATTGTAGGTATTGGGGCTAATTGCCTCAAGTCTGCACGTATGTCAATGCAAAGCAAATAAAATATTGGGTCCGAGATGACCGGCTCCGGGAATAGGTATGGATTAAGGGCCGTTGCCACTTTTCCCGAGGTATCCCATTGGCATTGCATTGGCATACATTGGCATTACATTGGCATTGGATTTATCGAAGAATTGATATATTCTAATAATAAATTCTGTACAGAGTACATTACAGATACTTTCTACAATTACAATTCTATTGTAAATACTCCGTTCATATATAAATTGTAGGAGTAATTATTATTTTAAAATGTCGAGAATAAAAATTATCGCCCCGCGAAAGTTTGGGAAGATCTGCCATGAACCGCAGGCGGTGGCGATCTAACTCCAGATTCTGCCCCCACGTGCATAGTTTATTGGTTGCCGGCAGCTCCATGTAAGATCCATCTGACCCACACTTCTCCACTAAAATTCGAAATTCTGCTTCCGGAGCCAAAACCAGCAAGAGGAGACCCATAGCTACATCCAAGAGATGGCGTCCCCCAGAAGGGCCCTGACCCCATAGAGTGGTTCTTGCCTTGACTTTTTTCTTTCTTTTTTTGGTCTTCTCTTTAAACCTTTTTTTTTTTTTTTTTTTGGGTGGAGCCGCCACTTTAATATGCCGTTGCATGGTCCGACTCTGATTCTCTCACTTCTTCCCATCTACCTTTCCAATACTTAAAGAAGTCCCTCGCCACTTTCTTGGGTTCAAGTCAACTCACCTTCCCCAACCGTCGTGGTCACTTTGACTTCTCTTCCCCCCGCAATTGAACCTGTTACTAGGACTTTGCTTTGCTCACGCGACACTTCGGTATCTCCCACGATGACCGACTTTGGTCCTCGTGCCCCTCATGGGCCCGACATGTCGGGAGACCACAACCCACTGGAGGACATGGACATCAATGAGAAGGGTGCTTTCGATTCTCTCATTCGTCCCGATGACAGCTACACCCCCGAGGGTACCTACTGGGCTGATCTCCCACTCTGGAAGAAGATCACATTCGTCACCTCCTCCAACAACCAGGAGGCAAAGAAAGAGCTGAACGACATCTGGGTCATGATGAAGAAGGACCCTCTCTCGCCTATCTCCTACTACTTCCGCAACATGGTCCTTCCGGGTGCTGGTCTCGGTCTGGAGGGTTACGTGCTCTTCTCCATCGGCAACATCAAGCCTCTGTTCCAAAAGACCTTCCCTGATTGCTGGGAGCACCACACAATCTGTAGCCAGCAGTGGATCTACGCCATCGACTACCTCGAGATCATCGGTATTATCGTGGGTCAGATCCTGGTTGGAATCTTGGGTGACTGGTAAGTTGCAATCGGACTACCCGTGGGAATTTAAGAGATACTAACGTGGGACTAGGCTTGGCCGTCGCTGGGGTTTGATTCAGGACGCCGTTATCATGCTTCTCGGTCTTGTCATGTTGACTGCCGCCTGGGGTGTGACCCAGAATGGCTGGGTTATCTGCTACGCTTGGTGTCTCTTCATCTACGGTATCGGTGTTGGTGGCGAGTACCCCATGACTGCTACCAGCGGTATGGAAAACGCTGTCGGTTCTGGAAAGGTCTCCACCAAAGACGATCGCTTGCACCGTGGTCGCAAGGTCACCAGTGCCTTCCTGATGCAGGGCTGGGGTCAGTTCTTCAATCAGGTTCTGCTCATCATTCTCTTGCTCTGCTTCCACCACGGTAGTGGCAACAACCCTTACTCCGCCGTCGCTGTCCAGTGGACCTACCGAGTTTCCTTCGCCCTTCCCGCCGTCGGTACTTTGTGGCTTGTGTACTACCGTGCCTACCACATGAAGGCTGCTAGCAAGCAACTTACCGCTGCCAAGAAGAAGGCTTCCGTCACTGGTTATGATGCCCAGTCTTTGAAGCTGACCTTCAAGTACTTCGGATTCCGGATGTTCGCAACTGCTGGTGGCTGGTTCGCCAACGATGTCTTCTTCTACGGCAACAAGCTCTTCCAGAGTGAGTTCATCAAGGTGATCAGTCCCGCATCCGAGTCTGTCATGCCTACCTGGCTGTGGAACTTGGTCAATGTCGGTGTCTCTCTGTGCGGATACTACTTGGCCTCTTTCCTGATCGACAACAAGCTGTACGGTCGCAAGTGGATGCAGATCATTGGTTTCATGCTCTGCTTCGTTCTGTTCATCGTCCCTGCTTTCAACTTCGAATACTACCGCCGCCCCGAGAACATCAAGTCCTTCCAGACTATGTACTTCCTCAGCTCCTTCTTCAACCAGTTCGGTCCCAACTCGGTCTCCTTCCTGGTCGCTGCTGAGGTGTTCCCCACACCCATTCGTGCCTCCGCTCACGGTATGTCCGCTGCCTGGGGTAAGGCTGGTGCGCTTCTCGCTGCCGTCCTGTACAACTACATCGATACCCAGACCAAGTTCTACGTTGTGCCTTGGTTCGGTCTGGCCGGTGCTGTGATCACCGCGTTCTTCCTTCCCGACACCACTGGTCTGGACTTGAAGGAGCAGGAGCGCCGATGGCAATACCTCCGCTCGGGTCGCGAGGAAGACTACCACGGCCCTGCCGTGCACCCCAAGCACCTCTCATGGTACGAGCGCTACGTCCTGCGCAAGAGCCGCTACTACGATGCCGAACTCGACTACCAACAGAAGGTCGAGGAGTACCGCATCGAGTGGGAGTCCGCAATGGCCGCCAAGTCCGCTGAAAAGGAGGCTGCTGATGCCATGGATACCGACGACTCGCTTCTCGAGGGCCACGTTCACACCTACTTCCACCGGACCAGCCCTATGTTCAAGGGCATGGAGAAGAACGTGTCGGCTAAGCAGGATACCTTTACCTTGCCTCCACCTGCGGAGAGCGAGGCTGAAGATTCTTTCTCTAATGAGAAGCAGTAAGCGACTGTTTGCTCGGTCCTCGGGTTATTGCCTGTGATGTGACCATGACCCAAATTCCTTTTTAAGCTAGCTTTGAATAATTCTTTTTCTTTTCATTTTTCACTCTTTTTTTTTTTAAAAAAAAGCTTATCATTGCATATACACACAAGTCGCTTTTTGGAAAACTTCATGCTCGCTATATGAATTAGCTTGCATGATTATAATTAGATATTGATACCACTTACTGCGCTAGTCTGAATTAGACATTTTGCTACAAATATCATTCTTGGAAGACTATTCATCAGATTTTAAAAGACTCTTAGTCAACATCTTGCGAAGATACTAGATTTTACAGCTCTAGCCTGAGGCAGAAAGGCTGACTAACATCATTTTTTCCACCTGCACATGGATCGATGTATATGCATCGCACATTTGGTCAAATTCGATGATACCCCAAGCATAAAACCCAAAGAAAAAGAAAAGAAATTACCATGAGACTCTTCGCCTTCGGCTCCAACGGATCAGGCCAACTAGGAATCGGCCACGAAGAAGACGTCTCCACGCCAGTGCAATGTCTCTTCGAACAGCCAGAGCCATCCCAAGAATCCCAAATAACCACTATTCAAAACACCCTGGCAGATGAACCTGAAATCCTCACCATCGCAGCAGGCGGAAATCACACCCTCCTCCTAACAACCAGCGGCTCCATCTACGCCGCCGGCTGCAATGAAGACCGACGGTGCGGGCCGCACAGGGCAACCCAAACCCATGGGCACTCCGACAAAAATGAAGGAAACATTCTGCGCTTTCGTCAAATGATTCTATCAGATGCAGTCTCCGATACAGAAGTATCCAAGTTCAAACACGTCTCCGCGACGTGGGAGGGCACAATTGCTGTAGCTTCTGTGCCAAGAAGCAGCGGCAATAACGTCCATCATGGAGATAATCCCGACACTGAAGATCGAGTCTTTGTGTTCGGCTCCTCGCCTAAAGGTGAATTGGGTCTCGGACCAGATATCCCCGTTTCTGTCCCGGGGACATGTATCCCTTCCTTCCCGCCGGCGGATTTGAGGATCACAGCGCTGGCGAGCGGGATGGCTCATTCGGTTGCTGTGCTCTCGAATGGAGATGTCTATGGTTGGGGCGGGGCGCGGAAGGGCCAACTCGGGGCTGAGAATCGAGGGGCTAAGATTGCTTATTCTCCTGTTCGGATTTGTGTGCCGTTTTTCGCGGAGGCTGTTGCTTGCGGGAGGGAGTTTACGGTTGTTTCGGGAAGGGGACGGTTTGTTGTTCTTGGGGATAAGGGGAATCGGTGGGGTGTGTTGAGTGTGCCGGAGAGTTTATCTTTGGGTGTGGGTTCTGATTATGGAGATGGAGTTCGTTTACAGGATGAGCAAGGATGTGGAGGTACTATTCGTTATCGCTATACTGGTATTGCGGCTAGTTGGCATGGGGTTTATGTACATGCTGCGCCTGGGCTGGGGCGGGTGCAACCGGATGCACAGACAGACTCTGATTCTGATCTTGTGGGTGGTTCCATTGTCGCTTGGGGTCGCAATGATCGAGGCCAACTTCCACCACCGGATCTTCCGCCTCCTGCTAAACTCGCTGTTGGTAGTGAGCATGTCCTTGCTCTCCTGGGGGATGGCCGAGTGGCGGCGTTTGGATGGGGCGAGCATGGGAACTGCGGGCCGGATACAGATTCCCAGGGGAATGTATCGGGTACATATAATGTGATTTCGCTCCCCGAAGCTGTGGGCGCGGGTGCGAA
Organism: Penicillium concentricum; assembly: GCF_028827145.1. Classification (NCBI taxonomy): domain Eukaryota; kingdom Fungi; phylum Ascomycota; class Eurotiomycetes; order Eurotiales; family Aspergillaceae; genus Penicillium; species Penicillium concentricum. The sequence goes on from NW_026622755.1 coordinate 4,004,302, forward strand.
GGTTGTCGGGGTTGGAGCGGGGTGTGCGACTAGCTGGATGATTGTGATATGATCGACTTTTGGATCTGGGAAAGCGGAGAGTTGGTGATAACTGCACTGCCCCTGACAGGTGTGTTTGCTCAGTCGAAAAGACCATATTGGCGAACCTAACAACCATCAGTATACGGATATCAAAGTCCCACCAGAACCGGAATTCACATACCTGAGACAAACGCTGTGTCGGCGGGAGACCCATCTCATCCTCTGGATCTTCGACACGAGAGCCATTCAGTTTCGAGAAGGAAGGCTCCGCATCGCGAATAGATGCCCCAAATGCGTCCTAGGTGTTTGGTTAGCCACCCATCGATACCCAACAGAGGTGAAAAAAAACTACATACCTGTGTTCCCGACGCATCCCATCCAAGAATATCCTGCGGCTCTTCTTCTTCATTCATCTCATCCCACTGCCGGTCATCATCAGCAGGTACGAAAAGGCTATCAAATTCCATCGAAAGCCCAGGAGCCGCCGGTCGATCTGTGCTAGCCTTCTGGCTCAGATTCTCCTGCGTCGATGATCCATTGAGAGGACGGATCGATCTACTTCGCGGTGGTGGCGGGGGCATCTGCGTACTTGGTGTAACCGATGGGTGAGGATCGCGCGGCCTGGTCGCTGAGATTGGGATAGGCATGGGCGTTTGCCGTGGGATTGTCGCTCGTGTTGACATGGGCGCGTCATCATTATCTGCCTGGCCACGGGTCATGACTGTGAATTCTGCGTTGATGCCTTCGAATCGGTACTCCAGTTGCAGGGGCCTGCAGGGTCGGGTGTAACGTGCTGTTACAGTTGCGTTGGCCGTTTCGGCATGCGCGACTACGGCTTTGAAGTCTTTCAGGTTGATCGCGACGTGCATGTTCTCTTCGACCAAGTACTCTTGGAAATCGCGCTTGTCTGCTGCTACGGATGTATGGACTGGGTGTTTTAGTACTTCTGTTTGGGTTGTTAGTTGATTAGACTTTTGAAACTTGGAGGCGAACTCGACATACCCTTGCCCTCGGTGATTTTTGTTGTAAAGCTTGTGAACACGGCTCTACCTGAGTCGGAATACATATCCAGCTGCTCGGCAGATAAGCTAAAGTGTTCAATGAGCTGCTTGAGAAAGCGTGGATCAGCAGTCCACATGCTAGTAGCTTTGGATTTGTCAAAGACGGCATGCTGAATTGCCGCTGGTTCGTAGGTGAGCTTGTATGACTTGATCACGCCTATATATAGTGTCAGAGATATGAAATTAAGCCAGGATTAACAGATCTATGCAAGGGTATCTTACCTAGTCCACAGATCATCTTCACTGTCAGTCTACACTCGGTTTGCTGTAGATCTTCATGCAATTCCATGTCACAGCGTTCAACGGCTGTGTCTTTGTTTTTGTCAATTCTCCCGCGGAATATGGACAAAAGTGCCTGGATTTTATATCAGTATAAATCAAGGAAAATAGCAACCCGTAAACATGCTGTAGGATATAACTCCAAGGGGGAAAGGTCTATGTACTCACTTTGATATAGATCTGGCAGAAGAACCGGTCCAGTGAAACACTGCCACTCCTGCCACTATTGCTGGAATTAAAAGAGTACGCCTCAAAGAATACTCCCTTCTCGAAAGCGAAGGAGGCAAACCCCGTCTTGGTGGAATTGAGGGCACTGAGGCGGAGCTGGGGGTACAGTTAGCTAAAACGTTCCATCTACTGGCTTCCAGAAATTTAAGACTGGATTAATCACCCCCAAAGGAAGAATAACTTACGATGTCAGGCTCTGCTTCGATGGCGACTGTTTCGCTGAATTTTGACAGGCATATCAAGGCGTCGTGGAGCCGGACTAAGGCTGGCGGACCTAGCGACAATGAGAGCGACGTCATGACTGCTTTGGTACTCTTTGGGTTCTTGGTGTCAAATAGGTTCAAGTATAAGATTGATTTGTAGATATCAGTTTATCTATCTCATTGAGCTCGCGCGATTGTTCGAATTCGAAGGAAACGCGAGCAAACACACGAGATTACATAAGCGGTACATATGGCCCCGGGGTCCACCTGGAGCCAAGAGCTCGGAGCCTCAACATCAGTTTTGATTTCTTTGTCCCCTTCGAGTATCAACTTCCCTAAAGCACAGCAAATTGAAATTACTAAATTAGCCTCGTGAGAACAAAAAAGCCATAATGAGAATCGCCATCTTTCAACATGCAAATACTCTCTTATGTTTCGATGTTGTGGAGGTTCATGTTCTAAGTGCCTGGTATCCAGGGAATTGTCACCTTCAATACTAGTATTAGGAGAGGAAAGCGTATGCTACTGGGCACTAGTATACACTAGTACTATTCCTCTTTGATTTAGTACTTTGCCTTTCCAACCTTGTAAGGATCATTAAATCAAGACAAAGACACACAATATTGGCGAACAGATTGGCGAAATTATTAGGCTCCCTTCATTGCATGCCAATTCACAAAGTCCAGTTATATTCTCGAAAGATTGGTCTCATTTTTGGACAGTAACCTACTCTGACAGAGCGAGACACGTGGAAATTTATACCGCAGCCCATATGGTGCCCCGTATGTTGGCCCCCGGGTTATGATGTAGCTCTAGTGCCAGGATCATTTGCCCTAGACCTCCAGAATATATAATATTCTCCTTTTCTTTTCCCTTTTATCACTCTAACCAATACATCACTGCCATGAAGACGAACATCTCTCTGAACCAGTTATAAACCACGTATATCAAAGATGCGCTCGATTGACTGCCTTGTGCTGGGATGCCGACATTTATTGCGAACCCCCCTAAAGCGCACTCTCGCTGCGATTTCCCTCGGCCTTGCATTTACCATTTTCATGCTTGTGCCTCGATCAGCAGAGCAACCTATAGTGGTCCATGCTTCGAGGTATATCCTTTGACCACCTGGGCTAATATGCCTTGGGACATCCAAACATCGCTTGATAAAGCCGTCCGGTCGCTAACATGCTCATCTTCTCACAGTACAAGAAATGCCTTCTTTCTAGGCTCTGGCGATGCGGGTGATGGGAACGGCCTCGGTCAGCTTGTTTTGGAAACTTCCCACGAGTCACAATCCATACCTTACGATCCATATCCTGAATACAACAGCGCTGCATGGAAAAATACGTGGAGAGGAACCTATCAGCAGTGTGTTGGCACAAATGGCTCAGTCCTGGACCGTAGGAACGCGGAAACAACAATGAAGGGATTTCGCTGGAACCAGTCAGGTTTGAACTTGAGAGCCTATATGCTGGCATATTTTGGTTCAGTGCTGATAGCATTCTAGAGTTTCCAGCGCCGATATTTGGATCGTACGAGGCGTGGAATCTCGATCGGAGTATCTGCGTCGACCGATATTCTCGATATGCGGCGTATGGCTACACAGAGGAAGGGAAAAAAGCGCAGTGGCAGGATGTGAACTGGGCCACTTTGCAGCAAGACTGCCTGCAGCGCAATGCAGACCGATATCAACCTTCGAATATTCGTGAAAAGATGTGGACTTTGCACAGAGAGCAGGATAAAGGAACGGATCAACATCGATTGGGAGAAAAGACAAAGACAGATCGAAACAATACTGCTATTTTCAAACCACGGACGGCGGTAGTGCTGCGCACATGGCTCGACATGGAATACACGGAAGATGATCTTTATTATATCCGGTCGATTATAATGGAGCTATCGCTCTTATCGGGTGCAGAATATGAGGTGATCCTCTTGGTTGATGCGAAAAACGCCGACTTGCCTCATCCAACGGACAAGACGGGCTTGGACAGTCTCAAAAAGTCTCTTCCGCTGGAGCTCCAGGATCTGGCAGTGTTCTTCAACTCGGAGATACTAGAAGACTGGTACCCGAAGATCGATGTTCACCAGTAAGATTACTTTCTATTCATATTCGCTCTCATACACAGACCTAAATATTTTCCAGGGCCATACTTCAATACTTCCAGCCATTGCAGATTTTCTCTCGATTGAATCCACAATACGACTTTTTCTGGCAGTTTGAGATGGATTCACGTTATACGGGACATTTCTATAACTTTCTCCAGCAGGCAACTGATTTTGCAAAACAACAACCTCGCAAGAATCTGTGGGAGCGCAACTCTTACTTCTACATCCCCGCTGTCCACGGGAGTTGGGAAAACTTTACTGATCAGGTAGACCAGAGCATGATGGGTCTTCATAGTATTTCGGGACCACAGCCAGCAAAGGGCATCGAGGTTGGGAATGAAGCACCAGAGCCACCGCACCCAGACCTCGATAATGATTCTTGGAGCTGGGGCGTGAACGAGGAAGCTGACGTGATGACTTGGCTGCCTCAATTTGACCCTCAGCACACCTACTGGCCCTTTTCTGACCGGATATTTAATTTTCGTCAGAGGGGACGTACTCCGCGCCGGGCATCCGTTGTCGCAATGTCCCGTGTCTCAGCCCGATTGCTCCGGCTTATGCATAAGGACCAGACCGAGAAAGGTCTTGGACTAGCATCCGAGATGTCTCCCACCTCCTGGGCCCTTTATTATGGGTTGAAATCTGTCCAGGTTCCTCAGCCCATTTACCATGCCCACGAAACAGATCCTGTTAAGCTCAATCTCCGAGCTAATGCAGGCAAGACCGGTAAGATCGGCGCTGGGAAGAATAGTATCTGGAACTGGAACCAGCACAATGATATTATGATGAAAGTGTCCTATATGTTTGGGTCGGAATTTTCCGAAAAGATTTATCGAGCCTGGCTGGGCTACGATAATGCGGAGAAAGTGAGTGGTTTTGCTCCCTTGAATTTCCCGTTCATATTCACTAACAATAGAAAGAAGGGACGTCGTCGCCTTTGCCTGCCTCCGATGTTCTTACATCCGGTGAAGAATACAAAAAGATAGTTGGTTCTCATGGCATATTAGCCATTTGTCCATTCCGAAGATTTGTACACATTCTATTCAAATCACACACATATAATTATCAAGAGAAGTACGGCTCTTGACGTACGTTCGACTGAGGGAGCCACTCATAAATAATGTGAATATAAATACCTCAGAGTCTAAGAAACAGTATAAAATCTCCAGGGCTAATACTTTGGATTACTTACTTTGATCGAATTTTTTAGTGTTCGGCTTTCCTTGTACTCTAAACTTGGACACTCTGTAATTTATGTCAAATAATATGTGTTTCTGTTTCTTCACTTTCCAATATGCTGATCCTATAGGGGGAAGCCGAAGTCCATCGGTGGCATCGGATCTTTTCTGAAACTCCGCGGACTTTCAACGTCAATTACCATCTCCATATCTCCATGGCTCCGACATTCAGGGTAAACGGGAAAATGATGGAATCAATCCAGATGGTTTATAAAATGAAATCAATTCCCCTATTTTCAATGTTCATCTCAACCTCCCATCAATCTATACCTCCCACATGTCTACCGACGGATCCACCTTAGTGAGCAAACCTCACAAGGAAGAAATAATCTCGAGCCTAGGGGCCGAGGATACCGAGGCGGAAACCAAGCCGACCATCTTCTCCTCCACCTTCCAAGAGGCTGTCTTCATTTTCATCATTGGCCTGTCGCAACTATTCTCTGTCGGCGGTCTAGGCAATGCCGCCTACTCAATGGAACAGATCGGTGCATCTCTTGGCACAAACAGTAATGGGCAGAGATCATGGTTTCTAGCCTCCTATTCCCTCTGCGGTGGTGTCTTCGTCCTAGTCACCGGCCGCTTGGGTGACCACTTTGGCCACAAATACGTCTTCCTCTTTGGCTGGATCTGGATGGCCATCTGGTCACTAGTCTGTGGCTTCGCCCACGACGTTATCCTATTCGACATCGCCCGCGGTATGATGGGAATCGGCAATGGCGCATTAGTCCCTAACTCCTTCGTACTACTAGCGCGTGCGTTCCCACCTCTCTCGGTCAAGAAGAACATCGCCTTTGCCTTCCTGGGCTTCTGCGCTCCCTCGGGGTACATCTTCGGCGGTTTGATCGGAGCTGGCTTTGGTGAGAAAGTTACCTGGCGATGGGGATTCTGGTTCTGGGCTATCGGCTGCCTCATTCTCAGTTTGGCGACTTTCGTCGTTGTTCCTCACCGAATCGGCTCCCCAATTTTAGGATTGAGTCTCCGCCAGTTCGACTACATCGGTAGCTTGCTCGGCATATCAGCCCTGATCCTGTTCTCCTTTGCCTGGAATCAAGCCTCGGTCGTCGGCTGGCAAGAGCCCTATACGTACGCCCTGCTTATTGTCAGCGTCTTCCTGATCGTCGGATTCACCTTCTCCCAGTCCCATGTCTCTGCCCCCGTCCTGCCCAATTCCCTCTGGACCCGCCCTGGCTTCGCACCCGTGATCATTGCCATGGCATTTGGCTGGATGTCCTTTGGAATCTTCCTATACTATACCACGGTATACATCCTCACTATTCATAAGACCCAGCCGCTTGCCGCAGTGGCTCAAATGGTTCCCCTCGTCATTGGTGGCTTGTTTGCTACAACGGCTGTTGGACTCTTCATCGCTAAGACGCCTGCCCAGTATATATTCGGCGTATCCATGTTCTCCTTCTTCGTCGGCAACCTGCTCATGAGTTTCGTCAACTACTCGAATGTCTACTGGGCCTTTATCTTCCCCGCTTGTCTGTTTGTCGTGGGTGGGCCCGACTTGTCCTTTGCCTCGTCTGGAATTCTCATTACCAATGTCGTCCTCCCCGAGGAACAAGGTGTTGCGGGATCCTTCATCTCGACGGTTGTGCAATACTCCATCTCCATTGGTCTCGGTATCGCCGCCACTGTTGAGTCACATGTTAATGAGGGAGGACAGAACCCAATCCGCGGATACCGCAGTGCGTTCTGGTTGGGAATTGGATTCGCAGCTGTGGGATTTTTCGTTGTAATTTTCTTTGTTCGCGACCACAGGTTTGATTCCAAGGCAGAGGATCAGCCCGGTGCCATTTCCGACACGGTGGATCTATGAACTAATTTGTGATATACTGATTTTAATCATGTTGACCGGCCTGAAACAGCTTAGCATAGCTAATAGACTAGCAGAAATAAAAGATTTGAATTGTTTTCAGAGGTAGTATGTTGGTCGAAAAAAAGCTGGACTATCTATAATTGAATAATATATGCTAGGCAATGCACCTAGCTTTCGTCATTCCTGTAGTCTCCTCTTCGGCTGATATAGCGAGGAGAAAGCTCCTTCTTTGTCCAATCTCTAGTGAGAATCCTGTACGCAGCAACATATCGACCTGGTATTTTGTTCTGATCTGTAAATTGTTCCAGTTTTGGCCCAGAGGGACTTCAGCGTCTTATGACGAATACAATGTGAGAAATTATACTCCGTATACCAGAAAGATGATAGTGCAAGATCTCTGGATTCAGGGCTATGGAATACTCCTTACAGAAGAATTAGATTATGGCGGTTAGCAGTGATTCGGGTAATAACCTGCATATCTAGGCTAGTTGACAATATTGGCACATAGGCGCTGTAATGTATCGCGCATACGGATTACAGAACGGGATCCCACATCTCAACATCTTCAGTCGAGAGACTCGTATGAGTGGTCTTATTGCGAAATTAACACACAATGTGATCTAATTCTCAATATATTGTCAATGTCAATGTCAGTCATATCGACCTTTGATACGGCCGATCACGGGAGATGGGCCGATTCCGCCCCCACTTGGAGTCAAACGGGTTTATGTCGGGAAATGTCCAACTTGCCTTATATTCTGCTCGACATGGATGTTGCCCCCAAAAAGCTCACCCTCTCCTGTTCGAGATGTCGCGCCTCCAAATTGAAATGTGATCGCAAAGAGCCTTGTGTGAGTGTGCCTGGAATCTTAGGGGAATTCGAACTCATTGTTTCTAGTTGGAATGTATAAAGCGTGACTGCGCCAACTTATGTACGAAAGATGCGCGCCAACCGAGAGCTAAGCGGGCTAAAAACAAACATAATGAACATAACCGCATCCAGGTAACGCCAGAGGAAGAGGAAGAACCGGAGATCGAAGAAACGGCGCAGATCTTGGAGCATTTCGTGGATATCAATCCTCTCCCCGAATCAGCGGGCGTGGCCCCTGACACCCCCAATCAATACTGGGAGACCCAGGATCCACAAAGGCACGACCAAAAGCTTGCCTTGATCCGAGATGTGGTTCAATCTCTGCCAGAATGGGATATCATCCAACTACTCTACGAGGTCTTTGTCACGCGTTGCCAGGGACCTCTGGGAAATGTGGTGCACACCCCAAGCTTCATGAAGCAAGCCGATCAATTGCGTCACTGCTTGAATACGGCTTCTCCTGACGCGGAAATTGCCAGTACAATTTCCATGGACTCTCTTGCTGGTTTGCTTCTCGCGGTGCCTCTCTCCTTTAAACCTCCGCTTTGCCCTATCCCCGGCTGACTGTTTCCACGCAGTTAGTGCTCGGACTCGCGTTTCATCCAACCCAGTCCATTTTGGGTGTCCAGATTACCCCGTTGACTTCCCGCGTAGAGCAACTACGTGCCTCGAATGAGCCTATGTCGACATGGCGGGCCCTCGGTGTGCGTTGTCTCCAGGGAGGTATTTCCCTCTTTTGTGGCTCTATCTCCAGCCTACAAGCGGCCATAATGCTCCTGTTGGATGCAAAAGCGAGCTCGTTGGAGCTTGATGCCGTCTTGGTTACCGCCATTTCGGGAGCGCGCAAACTTGGATTGCATCGCTTGAGCAATGCCACTTTGGATGCCTCCATAGATTATGGCTTGGCAACCGCTGGACCACCTCACATTCGCACAGAGATTGCAATTCGAATTTGGTAGGTATCACGAATACTCGGGTTTTGTTCATCGGGGCAAAGTGCTAAATCATTCGGGACCGCTAGGTGGGCTCTTGTCATGAGAGACTGGTCGCGCGGACAGACTCTTGGCTACTATACTATCCACCCCTCACAATTTAATACCCGTGTGCCGTTGCATCTGAATGATGACGATCTACTTAGGACACATGGCAAGATTCCCGAGCGCCCTCGGTCCGAGTTTACCATGCTGTCATATACGGTACACGCGTTGGAAATTGCAATCATTGTGCGGGAATTAGTTGATCTTGGGGATGCCGCAAACGAAGCTGGCCTACGCCGCCAGCACCTCAATCAAAAATACGAAAAATATGTGGCAAGTTTGCCGTCTTACTTTAGACTGGGAAGCACTGTCGGACTCACAGCCATGGGTCCTATGGCTGCCATCCCAGTTCAACGATTCATGTTGCATCAACAGCTGTGGAGTTTACTCCTCCGCCTACATCGCGGTACTCTCTCCTCTCCCATGGGGCGTGCATCTTGCCAGCAGCTGGCTCATAACATTACCAGCACGCAAGCCCAGATCCAAGCCCGTTGCACAGTCTGTGGTTCACTATCCACCAACGAAACGCAACTCTTCAACGCGACCGTTGTGCTGGTCTTGGGGTTACTGTTTGATTCTCCGTCGACCGAGGCTGAGCGCTCGAGTGCCCAACTGAGTCGCTTAATGACGCGAGACCATATCCGTGAGGCCATTGAACTGTTGCGTACCAAAACCTCACCCAAGCAATCCTTCAGCGACGCTATGTCCCAAGACCTGCTGCAAAGCTCGGTGTCGCGCAGTGTTGTGACCCTGGAGGCACTGATGAAGTTGGAAATGGATTCGAGTGACAATGCGAACCGCCATGAGGGATCGAACCAGAAGCGTCCCATCCACCGCCGGGTGTTAGAGATCCTGAAGACATTGAATAATCCAGCCACTCCTGCTGATCCACCCGTTCTATCATCAACTCCTAGGGACACCTCTTTGACCCACTCCATTCCTGTTGCGGACGGCTTCGCTGATCTAGATGTGATGCCCATTCTGTCTAATGGCTTGAGACCTAATATGTGGGACTTCTTGGACTTCCAGCTGCCGGAAGACGTAGGCAAAGAGAAGTTCTCACATATGGCCCATGAATTCCCACCATCTCTAGGGAGTGAACCTACGCTGGATCCTGCAATGACCCCTTCGAGTGCCGACGTCTTTGCGGCTGCTGATTTTCACGACATCATGGGAAATGAGAGCCCTCCTTCCTGGTGAGACATTGGCTGACCTGTCACATTTGGCGATGTTGAATTTTAAGGACAGGCAGCAACGATAGAGAATGTACTGTTGCAGATTATAGCATAAACTTGGTGAAAACACTGTCAAGCTTAGGTGTTCAGATATGACCGGTGACAGTCATGGGCAATAATCTGAGGGTAATTCGTGGGAGCCGTAAGCCCATGCTATTATAAAAAATGAGCTCGTATTAAAAGGATTCTTGGAGAGTTCAGATGTCAAGGTGCAAGAAGATACGGATATCAATATGTCGAGCCTTTTAATGAACGCTTATATGTACAACAAATAGTATTGAATAAAGTCACAGATGATGATGAATCAAAAGAAGAACAGAAATATCATAAAGCTTCGTCAAAAGGGGGTATATTGCTTGTGGGGTAGCATATGATAGAGGTATCAGTGCCAAATTAGGGTAAATTTTGGATATCAGATATGTCGGATCCCACTATCCAACATCAGGAGCGAATCCTGTGACGGGGCGTCCCTCCGCATCATCTCGTGTACTATCCTCTGCAGCATTCGTATTTATCTCAGGCTCTATATTCAAGCCACGGTCTTGCTCCGGATCCCGCTGGGGTAAGGGTTGCGGAAACTGCATTTCAAGAAACCGTCGTCTTCGTCTTCCCGTTCGAACAGCATGCAAGAAGTTAACACCAACCTGGGCGAAGAAGATCGCCAGGAAGGCGCCAATAACGAATCCCTGATGAATATATGTTTCATCTTTCTGCTCTTGTTGGCCAATGTCGCGGGTTTGATCACGTTCGTTAGGTATTTGCGAGCCAACACCAGGGAACGAAAGGCCAGAGCCACCAAATGAGACTGAGACCGAGAAAGAAAATGGTGTCAATGAGGTGAATACATTCGGCGATATTGAGTTGAAGACTCCTGACAAGGGCCTCAATAATAGAGGGATGATGCAGAAGACGAGCAGAGGGACGGATAGTCATAAGACAGAAAAGAGTGATGTGCGAGTAGACCTAGTCGAAAATGTCAGAATAGTATATAAGGGGGAGAAAAGATGTGGAGCCTACCAGTCTCGAGCCTCGAGTTGTCTTGCCCATTTTGCCGAGACTTTAAGTCTCTCTCGAACACTTGTAGCGGCAAGTATTGGATATTTCTCTTCTTCGGAGATGGGTAAAATGCTCGCAAACCACCATGGGAAGCGAGCTGCATCAGTAGGAACCGGCCCATATGCTAGCATGACGCGTGGGTGCAGCCAAGGAGCTCCAGACCTGCGTTGATTGCTGATGAACTCTTTTGCCGAGAGGAGTAACTGTTGAGTTGGGATGGAGTCTAACGGACGACCAGATTCATTCACTTCTGGTAGAGCATTTACACCGTTTGCTGAGGTCTCCGTCGACTCAAGCCGCTCCTCCTCTGCAAGCGAGATGTCATCTACGCGCTCTGTTTTGGCAATATGATAGCCATCCAGCATTCCTGACTCGACGATCTTGAACCGCGACACGCCCGTAGCCACCACAAGACTGCGACCATCTGGAAGCAGCTCATATCGCTCGATCATCAAGAGCGTTCCGTATTGCATAAACGGTGCATCACGCATTTGACCTATCTGTAGCCGGCCTTGTCGATTGTACATGACCATGCCGAATTTCCCATTTCCATTTGCGAGGACCCGCCGAATCATAAGTCGGTACCTGGGCTCGAAGACATGGAGGAAAGTCGGCATTGTCGGGAATGCTAGTGTGCACACAAAAAGTGGCAAGTTCTTCTCGAAATCCGGGCCTGCCTCATCCTGGGCGCTGGTCTCCCGCCTGACTGAGATCTGCTCGGGGAAAAAGTAGTCGATCAGCCGCGCCACAGTCTGGTTTATGGGCTCTGACTGTAGGTCATTCGGCATGCCTAGCTTTCGGCGACAAATAGGACACAGATCGGTGTGGTCCAAGACCCGTGCGACACATGTTCGGCAGAAGGTGTGGCCACAAGGCGTGGTCATCGGATCCAGAACGAGTGAATAGCAAACCTGGCAGTCTAACTCAGCGCGGAGGCTGTCTCGCAGTGTTTGGAAGTGAAGGAGATCCTGATCTTGTATGCTTCCGGCTGGGGTTGTAGAGCCTCCATAGATAACCTCGCATGCATCAGACGGGAATCGGCCTTCCAGTGCCAGCTTATAGATCCCCCCAGCCACGCATGCTGTTGCAAATGTACACTTCCATCCTGACTCTGTCCATCGGTTTTCCACTGTAGTGATGGTCCATCATCCTCGGACCAATTTTGGGGTACGTTCGTTGCCTCTGACCCCAGTATTTCTTCAAAGAGACCAACCAGCTTTCCAAGCAACACATCAGCGCTACAGTCTCCAACGCAATGGTCCCCGACACACGCCTTGTTTCCCTTCCAAAAGCATGTAAATTCCTGGTCTCTCCCCTCAGCCACGGGGTAAGTAATACCCGTCCGCGGCCGAGATGCGGGTAGACATTCCCGGCAGACTGAATTACCGCATGGTAGGCGAAGTGGATTTCGCAAAGGGCGGGAGCATCGTTGGCACTGGATCAACTGGATGACAAGATGAGGTAGAGCTGCCGTATCGCTAGGTGTATGCTCTTCCGAGCTTGAGATATCCGAGCTCTCCATTGTGATCGGAGTGGGTTCAGCGTCAATTAAATATGTTGGTGGCAAAGATTCGGTTGCATTTTCCATGTCACTGTTAGTATAAAGCACAGTAAATCAGAGGGAAACACAGAAGGATGAATAATGATGAAGCTCGAGGTTGGGGGGATCCGCTATCTGCACGTGCCCAGGTGGGTCAACTTTAGATAATCGGATCAGTGACCTCGGGACCATGGATCCCCGGCTGTCACGGTACATCGTTTAGCCGGTGAGCTATGTATATCGCGGTGCAGAACTAGCGCCTCTATACAGAACAATATAGGACTTACATACTATGAATATCGAGCTGGTTTAAGATGATATTACAGACCTTATAATACGATACCATTTCAATGTCTTCGTAGATGTCTTTTCTCTATTCTATGAGATATCCTTTAAGATATCTATAAAAGTCCATTTGGAAAATTTAACCGCAAATTAACGCACAAGTCCGACTAAATTAAGGAGGATCCAAAGGGGGATACTATGGACAGATTATATACTAGACTGGTATCCCTCCGCGGTATAAATTACAAATTCTAAGCTCCGAGGTAGCTGACTTCAACCTCCATAATTTGAGTTGTCGGCGCATGAAAACGCAGGTTCTAGATCTATTAGCGACAGCTTATTGCAGGGTGATTGCCTGACGTACTGATTGTTCCATATGCATAAGCATCTCTAATCTGCAGGCCGACTCCATACGTTCCACCGATTATGAAGAAGAACCCAAACGGAATCAAAAACACATGCGCCCAGTACATTAGTTGTTGGGTGACAGTGCCGGTCTTGAAGCTTGAGTGATCGTACAGCCACAGCCAGGCGGGTAAGACCATCGAGAGAGGCGCAAAGCACAATGAGCCCGCCAGTGCGTTTAAGTAATTAAAGATCGGGATCGCCTCGGCACACACAAATGAAATGAGGGCGAGCCCAAAGGTGCACGTCAACCATGTCACCCAGTGAACGACAGTATTTTGTTGCAAATGTCTTGTGTTGCGTAGTAGTCGCACGAAGATGTACTTCGCAGCTAGCTAAAATCATTTTTAACATGGGTTCTTCATCTCGGATTATACTCGAAGGCTTACATGCATATAGACCGAGGCACTGATAACAAGGCCTAGAAGGCCGATGCCATATGCTACCATTTTGATCGTCTGACCAGCGCTCTAAAAAAATCATCAGTACGTTCTCCGTGATTATAAAGTGATGCAAAACTACCCCAAGCGACGGGCTGGCGACCCATTTCCCACACCATCGGTAGACGACCAGGCTAAAACAAAGATAGCTTGATGTAACAAATCCCATGCAAAGATATAGCGACTTCCGGTAATCTTCAGGACGCTTCATCTCAGCCATAACTGGAAGGAAGGCGCTTGTTGCAGAGCTTGAGTAGAAGATTGTGCATGTAGCGACCACACCGGCTGTAAAAGACGGATAGGCAATGGCATTGAAGCCGAATTCGTAATCACCCGTCTGGGGGGCGGCTGCGGGTCGATCTCGTTGTGTGACAGCAATGACCACCGTCAAAACTGCAACAAAGATGGAGCCACAGCCAAGATAAGTGAGCCAGCCTAACTGGTTCAATTTTCTGATCGAGGCTACCACAGCCACAACGGCGGCTGCTAGGAATGCCCACCAAACTGTGCATGCTGCGTGGTGGGACAAGGTATTGAGACCAACCGAAATTCCAACAATTACTGCTCCGGCGGACAGCACGTATGCGATGATGAAGAGAAGACCAACGATTTCCTTGGTCACTTTGCCGCCCACAACCTCAGCCATATCAGCAATGCTATGACACCCTCGGTGTCTAAGACGGAAGTTGCCCAGAATAACTGCAACGTAGGTGTTGAAGGCGCCCCATCCGACGACGTTGAGCGATCCACCAACCGCTCCCAAGGTGTACATGGCAGTCGGAATAGATAAAACACCCACGGCAAACAAAATCTTGATAAAGATCACTGAAGCCTTTATCCAGCCGACTGTGCGATACTTGACCCCATCTTCTGTGTCGTTGAATACTTCGGTCTGTTCAGGTAGCTTGTCACAATAGCCCTGTTCGGGACTTGGTGCTCGCTCAATATCGGGCGATTTGATATCGGAGCCCACCTGATGTTGAGTGTCTGTGGTCATTGCTGTTTTGGATGTAATTGAAACAGTATGGGAATTATTCTATTGACTGAACGGTATAAAACACACTATATAGTAGGATGCTGACAAGCGACTCAGGTCAACTGCCGTCGGCGAAATCAAGCCACAATAGATAAGCGTGCATTTATGCGGGGAAATGGGGACTGCATGGTTTACTCAAAGAGGATAATCGAGTACTCCCGAGGCCCTTAGGTCAAAACAATATTCACAGGGTGTCCATAGTGGAGAGTGTTATCAGTGACCGACGGCCACCCCATATCGCCGGTAAGATGGCCGACGGCGTTGGCTTCCCCCATCATTTCTACGTAGCATGACCCTAATGAACAATTCAAATACTCTCTTGTTTAGCCAATTCGACTGCACTTATTCTATTCCTCCACACTTGCTCTCTGATTACACCTGCTTTGAATTTGGTACAGAATAATATGGCGTCCTCCCAACTTCCTCCTTTCAAGGTCAACCAGACACGACTACTTGAGTCGCTACATGCAAGCTGCCAACATGGGTCTGCGCATTCATATGGAAAGTAAGCTTACTCACTCTCCGGCTGTTCGACCTACGCTGATTGTGCTATTATCAGTGACCCCACAGAAACCGGAATGGCTAGGCTTAGTCTAACT
Source organism: Penicillium concentricum (assembly GCF_028827145.1). Taxonomy (NCBI): domain Eukaryota; kingdom Fungi; phylum Ascomycota; class Eurotiomycetes; order Eurotiales; family Aspergillaceae; genus Penicillium; species Penicillium concentricum. Next base: position 4,019,767 of record NW_026622755.1, read on the forward strand.
GACTCGGATAAAGACGTAAGAGAATGGTTTATTGAGTCCGCGAAAGCCCTTGGCTGCCATACCCACGTCGACCAAATGGGCAATCTATTTGCAATCCGCGCCGGAAAGAATAAAGAAGCCCCTCCCATCATGATGGGCTCCCATCTTGACACGCAACCTACTGGAGGACGATACGATGGCATCCTCGGCGTCATCGCTGGCTTGGAAGTACTGAAAGTACTAGAAGAGAACTCGTTCGAGACAGAAGGAAGCATTGGTGTCGTTGACTGGACCAAGTATGTTATTTCCCCCAACAGATTGAACAATTGACTAACGACTGTACCTAATAGTGAGGAAGGAGCACGATTCCCAGTGATGGCTATCTCGGCTGCCGTCTGGGCCGAGGCGATTCCTCTCGATACGGCTTGGAACCTGAAGGAAATTTCCACTGGTGATAACATACCTCGCAAGACTATGAAGGAAGAACTCGATAGAATAGGCTATGTGGGCGAAACGCCGGCCTCGTTTAAGGCCAATCCTTTTGCTGCTCACTTTGAGCTCCACATTGAGCAAGGACCCATATTGGAGGATGAAGGTCGAAAGATTGGTGTTGTGCAAGGTCAGAAGCTTTCGCCTGATTGGTGATTAATACTGACCATACCCAAGGCGTTCAAGCATTCAAATGGTTCGATATCACTGTTAGTGGTAGGGATACCCACGCCGGCACAACCCCTCTGTACGCGCGTCAAGATGCTGTGCTATGTGCTGCCAAAATGATCACCGCCGCGAATTCGGTCGCAAAGAAGGCCAACGGTCTCGCTACGACGGGTATCATACACTCGGAGCCAGGAACGGTCAACACTGTAGCTCAAACAGTCAACTTCAGTCTGGATCTTCGCCATACCTTTGACGAAGATCTCGAAAAGATGATTGCAGACTGCGTGGTCGAATTCCAGAGAATTGCGACCGACGATAGTGAGCGAGGCTGCACCGTCGAATGGAAGGAACTAGTCGATAGTCCCGCTGTTCATTTTGACAAGGACTGCATCTCCGTGGTTGAAGAAAGCGCCAAAGCTGTTCTTGCAGAATTCCCAGATCCAGCGTCAGGGGGAAAGCAGTGGCGGGATATGATCAGTGGTGCCGGTCACGATAGTTGCTACACAAATCGGCGGTGCCCAACGAGCATGATCTTCACACCGACTCGAAATGGGATTAGCCACAACCCTGTGGAGTATTGTTCTCCTGAAGACTGGTAAGTACTCAACGATATTCCTTGTTATAATTACTAACTATTCCAGTACTCTTGGTGCCAATGTCTTGTTAGGTGCTGTTTTAGGATATGACAAGCTCCGCGCCAAACGAGGTGACTTTGCTTAGGGTAAGAAATACTTATAAAGATGTGTCAAGCGCCTGTAAACTGCAAAAGGCTGTATATTAACATGTAATGAAAGATGGGATATAAATAAATTTTTGGTAATGACCTTGTCAAGAATCATTGCAACCACAAGAGTGAAATATATCGGAGCTTTCAGGGCAATCTCACCGGCTAAAGACTAGTCCGCCCTGGCTTAGTTGCCCAATCGGCTTCTTCTCCTTGCCCCTAATTTTCTTGGTCTCACAATTGTAGTCAACTCTTGGCTCACGATCTAACAAGGTAAAATGAATAGATATAGTGAAAGTGTTTCTAATCTCGATAATAGTACTCTAAGTGGCCGTGGTGCGAGCGTGCGAAGGTATCGCTCCAAATCACAGAGACCATGCGATTTGTGTCGGTCTCGCAAAGTTCACTGCAATATCCCTGATCCATCCCAGCCATGTACACTTTGCGAGCGTACTAGGCGATCTTGCACATTTGTGGAAAAGCCGAATCGTAGGCCCACCAAGAAACAAGCTCAAGACTTCGGCACACTGTCGCAATCCCCTCGACCTGACGGGTTCTCGGGATCTATTGCCGGTGGCATAGTCCCCTGTACATCTATCGACACACAGACGCCGCCCTCCATTGTTCCACCATCTCAGGATGATATTCAATCTCAACGACTTCCAGGCACAGGTAGTGCAGCTCCACGCAAAAGCCTTGCTAATAGCTGGCTAATAGCTCGATGCAGATGATGGTTTTCTATCCGACATCCATGGTGTGCCCAACGAATCACTCCTCGACAGTTCCCTGATCGCAACTGGCTGGCCTCGTGATGACGGCGTTGACTGGCCCACGTTCAACAATGAAGATTTCCAGGATATGCTTGATCATTTTGGGCGAGAAAACGTCTCGGAACTCCTGCCTACTGACTCAACCGGCCGCCTTGGTCTCAATACTGCCGATCAGACTCCATCACCGTCACATTCTAGCCAACCTGAAGGCTTGGAAGAGTTGACCTTCGATCAAAAGCCCGACTTCTCCTGTCAACTTTTTGGGTTTTCGGGCGAGTCCGACCCGTTCCTTCTGCGAAATTATCCGTACGACGACTCAGGTGAAGTGAAGTTCTTCAGGCTGATTTATAGAATGGCATCCAATACAGCCGCTGGCCCCGAACCTGACCAACAGGGGACGAGCTTGGCCGGAGCCGTGCCTGTTTACTTTCTGCAAAACCATAGCCAAACAGTATCTCGGTCTTTGCAAGCTATCGAAAAGTGCATGTTCGAACAAGACAAATGCGATCCAAGAATCCAACTCGACAATCTCGTGAGTCCAGAGATGGGAGTCGGACTAGTGAAGCTGTAGCTACCATGTGCCCTCAGTAGCGGGTTCCCCTGCTAATGGTTCAAAGGTATTTTCGGCACATCTTTCATGCTCTCCCGGTCCTTTCTCGGTCCTTCGTTTTTCGAGATATCGAAGCCTTCGTGAAAAATGCCTCAGTTGGGCTTCTTGCCGCGATATACGCGCTTTCACTACAATTCACTGCATGGGATGACATTCTTTGCGTTGACAGTGGCTATACCAAACCATCCACGGACGACTTGTGGGGTATATCATATGCCTGTGTGCAGAGAGAGATGCACTTTCCACGCCTATCAACAATCCAGACTTCTCTTTTACTCCTCAACTTCGACCCTTTCGATCCAGCTTCCGCAGAGAATCCTTCGGCGTGGGCTTTGGCAAACTCGACGTTAGCTATTGCTCAGTCTTTGGGATTGAATATGAATCCTATAGGCTGGGATTTACCCATCTGGGAGATTCGCCTCCGGCGACGCCTGTGGTGGTGTGTTCTTGTCGAACACAGCTGGCGAGCCATCACCCATGGACGGCAGTCAATAATTTCCTACGATAGCTGGAATGTGACCCCTCTCACCTTGGCTGACTTTGAAGTCAACCTGGATCCTGGAGCTGGGCTTGGAGTGGATGAAGTTTGTCCGGATTACTTTATGCATCTTAGTTTACTCACAATCATCGCCAACGATTTGTGTCGGACCTTCTTGTGAGTTCAACTCCTTCCCCTTCTTCCCCTTTCTCGTCATTCTATGGCGTTCCATGGCCGTCTCTATCAGAGACATTCCCGAGTCTGCCTATCAAAGTCCACTAATCGGCAATATCAGCTCTCTCCGCTCTGTCTGTCAAAAACAACCTTTGGATAGCTTGATAGATCAAGCCCGAGTGTTTCGCCAGCAACTACATCAGTGGATCGGTGCCCTGCCAGAGTCACTCCAGATGCCAGCACCAGCGAGGACAAACTCAGAAACAGAGGAAGAACCAGTCGATACCCGCGGTAGCTTGCACATCTCATACTTCACAGTTCAAATCTTGCTTTTCCGTGCTCTTTTACGACCAATACTCGACGACAAAATAGGGCTAGACCACCTTCAAGCCTCGGTTGCAGCTATCCTAGACGCATCGCGAGGCTTGATTCGCGCTGTGACTCGTTTCATCTACAGCCTCGATGTCAGGCATCAATCAGCCTTCTGGCCGACTTATACGAGATCATGCTTCTCTTATCCTGGGCAATTCAGTTTCATGCTATGTTTCCAGCACAGAGAGCCGCATATGATGATTGATGACCAAAAGCTCTTGGGTGTTTGGAGACAAACATTGCGTACACGGGCTCCGTCTTGGCCATTTCTTCGTTTTGCGGCTATTCGAGTTGATGGCATCTATTGGAAAAACTTGGTCAATGTCGCAGCTGCTTCTCACACTGTTGATACCTCAACATGAGCCTTTTTGTAGATGAGGATCGCTAGTAAGAGCCACTGATGCGGGAAAACATAGGTTTTGGCCTTGAGAATGCAAGAAAATTATGTACTGTCCAAGTATGTCTGGATCCAAGTCAAATTTGCCCTAGGATGCGAGGAATTTCTTTCTGGGCCGTTAAAGGCGTCTATTTCTATACATTAAACCCACGCGGTCTCAACATCCCAAGACCCCTCACTCCTACTTCCCGCCAACTTGCTTTCTGTGCGATGCAAAAATTGACCAAAGCCTCGGGCACCCACGACGCCTCCATCGTCCCGGTCCCAAACTACCTGTCCACGAAGCACGGTGTAGCGCGGCCACTGATTTACCTTGTGTCCCTCGAATGGGGTGTAATCGACGTTATGATGAAGGATGTCGTTGGTGATAGTCATATCAAGACCACCCTCAGGGTACCAGATGACAAAGTCGGCATCACTGACCGAGGGGATAAGAGCGCCTTTCTTCGGGTACATGCCATACAATTTGGCGGGGTTGGTTGATGTCAGCTCCACGTATCTTTGTATCTTGAGTCGATCAGCCGAAAGGACCAATGGCATTCGAGTCTCGACACCAGAGAATCCGTTGGGAACTAAGTGGAACTGGCCATCGGGGTGTTCTGCTGTCACACTCGATCCCTTGCCAGAAGTCGAGTCGTTGAAATTGAACGGGGAGTGGTCCGACGAGAGAATGGTAAATGTTCCGTCCTCGAGACCGGCCCAAATAGCTTCATGGTCGGATTTGTTGCGCAGCGGTGGACTGCAAACACACTTTGCCCCCTCGAGCCCAGCCAGATCCACGTTTTCGTTGCTCAGGAACAGATATTGAGGGCATGTTTCGGCATAAATGGGAAGCCCGTTTGCCTGGGCTTGTCGAATGTTCTCGACGGCTCGAGGATTAGAGACATGTACGATTAAGATGGGTGTATCAATAAACTCAGAAAGACAGATTGCACGGTAGCTGGCCTCAATCTCAGCGGCTGCGGGGTGAGAAGCCGTATGGTACTTTGGTGCGTATAGTTTGCGCTCATGCAGTTTCTTGGTCATCCACGCAATCACAGAGTCATTCTCTGCATGCACCAGAGTTGTGACCTTGTGTAGACGGGATTGAAACAAGACATCCAAGAACTGCTCGTCGTTGAGCCGCAAAGCTTCGTAGGTCATGTATATCTTGACGGATGAGATTCCCAACTCTCGGAAGGCTGGGAATTCCGCAAGAGTCTTTGCGCATGGGTTGGAGATAATGAGATGGAATGAGTAGTCGCTGTAGCATTGGTCCTGGGCGCGTTCATGGGCGCTAGCTAGGGTTGCGAGAACACTATCTTCATGCTTCCGTTGAGGTGCAAAGGCTACAATGGTGGTTGTACCTCCCGCAATTGCGGCGCGGGTGCCTATGAGGTGTGTCAATTTAATGAACACATTAATGGCCGACCCAGGAGATTGGGAGACTAACCAGACTCAAAGTTGTCTGCAGTGGACCCGAGTCCAAAGAGAGGCGGTTCTTGAAGGTGAACATGGGCATCAATCCCTCCGGGCTTGAAAGAAGGTTAGCAGATGGTCGTGAGTTCACTCGTGAGGGGTAAAAAAAAAACCAACCGTAACCAGTGCTCCCTTCGCGTCAATTATATTTTTGGCCTTTGAGTCAGCCAACGTTCCTTGGGGGACAATTGAGTGAATCTTCTCATCTTTGACGCCAATGTCACATTGTATAACGTCTTCAATAGTGGCCAAAGTGCAGTTTAGGACAATGAGATCCAGGTCAAGATTCGATTGCTCAGCCATATTGAAGAATAGAACCGAAAGATGTGTTCAATGAAACTTGAATACATTTCGAAGTATCTAGTTGTTAAGAGGGGCACCGCCGTCGGCATCGTTATCGACTGAAAAGGCGGCGGCGAAATAAATACGCTAGTCCGGATTTGGCGATAGTCAAGCGCTTTGCATCCATGGATGGATCGATGCACCACGTGGCTGGAAATGCTATCTCCACAGTAGATAAGCTATCTCCAGTGACTATACAAAAAGAAGATAATGCCCAATGAACTCATTTCAAAAGGGTTCTCTTTTTATTATAGAGAGAAGTTGAGTCTGAATGTATATGCGGTATTGTGGTCCCACTTGAGACATGAGAGACATGAAAGATCATTCAAAAACTAGCCTCTAACGGTATGCATTGAAAAATCGGCCGCCAGCTGCTGCTTTCCTTGTCGTATTGGTTTCTTGAAAATCCCAGAAACAGTTGGTTTGGACCATGTGGAAACGGCGCGAGATCTTCCTCAGTGATCCACGCAGGTTGCCACTCATTCGGTCTGAAGATACCATACTCATGTACACGAGCCTCTTCAGGGATGAGTGCTGCTTGTGACCCGATTGTCTCATGCGTGGTTATGGGGGGTGGTAGATCGATAACATTCTTGACGAGAACTTTGTGAGAAATTGTCACTGTGGTTTCTTGCCTCAGGGCAAGGCTATAGCCCTCTTCCAGCTTCATCAACATTTCCAACAAGAGAGCCACGGGAGCGCATTTGAAAAACCCTTGTATCGGAGGCGCTAGTCGCAATAGATCCAAAGCCCTTCTCCGCAAGATTGGGTCACGACATCTCAACACGGTCATGGCGAGAGGGACACCCACACTCATCTCGAAGGTGAATGGCGGTTGAACACCATTTGGACCTGCTGAGGCATCGAGAATCAACTTAGATTGCTCGACGATAGTCACAAAATCTGCAAAATGGTCGTCAAAAACGGTTTCCTGTTGCCTTAAGCATCCTGTCACATGAATCAAAGCAGCAGCATGATATGTGAGCAGCATAGGCTCTGGGTACATGGGGACAGTGGGTACGGAGCTGTTGTTTTGGCAAATGGTGGTGTATGCCAGATGCCATTCAGCGAGACGTGCTTGGAGCGCTTCTTTTCTCGCGACCATTTCTGGGCTTACAGCGGAATCTGCACCAACTGCCTTGAGGTGTAATTTCGCCTCGTGCTCAAAGAGGATAACTTCCGCAGCTAGGGCGGACATAATGGTTCTTGCCGAATCAGCGGACGGGAAGCCAGCGCCCATGTCTGTTTCTACAAAGGCGAAAAGTTCAATAGGAAACTGAGTCCCTGTAATAGTCAGAGAACTCGTGCCCAGTCGTAGGAATAAGGGAGCAATGCTGCGCTCCAGCAGAACGGCTTTACTGGTAGATACTCCTCCATGGCCAACTTGGGCACGGAGGTCAAGTATCAAGCTAATACCCTGTCGGTAGAGCTCCAATGCCTTCTCCATACGTCCTTGGATCGTCTCCACGCAAATAAATAGTGCGCAGCTGATGAGTGCAACGTACGGGTCTGCGCTGCCTCGTTGGATCTGCGAAGAAACGCCAGAGATTGATCGTGAGTACCATGTCAATGCTTCCTCCTGGGCATGATTAAGCAAATGTGCCTTATGTCGGCGATCCTTCAAAAAATGAAAGTCCACGCACTGCTTCGGATTTTCGTACAGTGCGCTAATTGCAATTATTGCATCCCACACAGCGGGCTGACTGCGGCAGATCTGCGGAACAACCCCGGTCCAAAAGTCTACATTCATTCCACCTGCCAGATGTTGGGACACATGCTCGAAGTAGTATGCAAATGCGCGACGTTCTCGTCGCGCTGCATTTTGAGACAATGACAGTCCGTGGCCGGGTGCGGAGGGAGCCCGGGGAGATGTCCCACTACCCTCGTATTCACATCTCCGTCCTGTGCTAGAGCAGCGAAGGCAACTTGGCTTCTCCTCACCACATTTGACTCTTCGGATTCTGGTCGGCAGTCAGAGTTTATGAACTCTGAAAATGGCAACAGAGACTTACTTGCAGGTTTTGCACCCGGTTCGAGATTTGACAGCCCCTATACGGCGGCTCATCCCTGAAGCAGATGGGCTCATGAAGACATAGAAGCTTCAATCATACCTCCAAGGCTATAGTTGGATGTGGTTACTAAGTACCCCATCCACGTTGTGGTCCAGCAGAGCTTTGACCGCCCTCATAAAGCGGGTGGGGCTTAACTGGACTTCATGGAATCTCATCGAGGTTGCCTAGGTGGGCTCTTAGGCATATCTAAGACTTGCATATACGCGGTAAAGAAATTTATTGCTTAGTGTCTATTTGAGCAAAGAAGCTTGGTAATCCTGGGAGTCATGGGGGTCAGCAGGATCTTGTACCCCTGTCTTTACTTACGCAGATAAAACCAGACAATATGGCCACCTCGGCAGGTCTACAATTACCCCATGAGACCACCATCGGATATTGGTATTATATCCTTCTCAACTACCGACCGTGAAGTCAGGAAAGGCCCGAATTTGTCGGCCGTTGTGCTTACAAAGAACAACCTGGACATAACTAGCCCTGGAGCCTGGCAAATTTCCCGGCGGGTAGGCAACAGTGCTGAGGCCGCTTAGGAAGATCCCAGGGACTAGCCAAAGTTCACATAGCTGCATTCCGGATCTTTGGGGGCTGAAAGAAAAGTAGATAAATAGGATTTCTACACGGCGTCTGAACCAATTTCGTTGGTAATATTCACACGATTTATCCGGAAAGCTCATATCTATAAGCTCCCTTCACGATGCCGATCACCAGCGATATCACCCTTAATGTCTCCAAGTTCCAGCCAGAGAACGTCACAGAGTCAACAAAGAAAGCTGCCGCTCTTCTGGAAAACATCACCACCACTGGGCCTCGATGGTGGGAAGTAGATATCGAAAAATATCGTGAGATGAGGGAGCTTGGTCAGACGTCGCTGCCCAGGCCCGTTTATCTACCCGCGGCTCTTGATGGCACTATTCCTTCGCGCCATGCTGGCCGTGAGATCTCCATCCGTATCTACAAGCCAGATAATGGCCAGCCCAGCAAAGGCATCTTCCTGCACTTTCATGGCGGCGGTTTCGTGCTAGCAACGCACAAACAGTGAGATTCTTTCCTCGACCCTTCTACCCCGGCCTGCGTAAATATTAATATCTTGGACAGCTCCGATAGCACCCTCCGGGAATACGCCAACAAGTGCCAGCTAACGGCCATTTCAGTCGGGTACCGCCTAGCCCCGGAACACCCCTACCCGGCTGCCATGCACGATGCCATCGATGCCGCTGAGTACATGGTGGACCATGCGGCAGAGGTGTACAATGCTCCCCTCCGCTTTATCGGCGGGGAATCAGCAGGAGCCTGTCTCGCGGCTCAGTCAGCCCTGCAGTTGATGCGGTCACGGCCGTCTTACAAACTGTCGGGTCTCGTTCTTCCTTATGGCTTGTTTGATCTATCCCTCGGTCTTCCCATGATAGCGGCTTCCACCAAGCCCCTCATGATAAATTTGGAAATCATGGAGCGGTTCAACAGCGCATATGTGCCGGGCATGAGCACTGTCGAGCTCAAACTTCCTTGCGTGTCCCCGCTATATGAGGACCTCCCGGCACTGGTTGCGGCCTCTTCTGTTGGATCATTACCACCCGCTCTCTTCTTTTGCGGGACGGAGGATCCGTTGCTTGATGACACGATCCTGATGAGCTCTAAGTGGAGCATTGCCGGTGGCGAGGCCATCGTCAAGATCTACCCTGGTGCCACTCATGGGTTTACTGCGTTTCCTGGTCTGCCTGTAGCAGATGAGGCACATGCGGTGACACTGGAGTTCATACAGGAGAAATTGATCGACTCGGCGTGATCAACGAAAATTCTAGATGTTGACCAATCAGGCAACTGCCCAGTAGCAGTTAAATAGTGAAACCCTCGGTCCTATTTGCCTAATTAGTAGTTACCTAAAGCCAATATACCTCCTGTTCCCTTGGTATAACGATATAGGTGGGTTGAAGCTGAGAAGCAACAGTGTTCAAGACTGGAGACAATATAAGGGAGACTATGGTAAGGGGGTGGCACTGGTTTGCCCCGAGGTCAAAATTATGTATATCCCTGATCTACACCGGTTAAGAAATCCGATGCACCCAATGGTGCCGATTTCTGAAGGTCAAAAATTATGTCGCAGATCTGTTTGAGAATTTCATACTCCAGCGTACTGCGTTGCATCTAGGTTTTTTTTTTCAGAAGTCATAGATTGAATATGCGTAAATCGTCGCTCGGGATACAAAAAGCCAAACACCCAATCAGCCGACAAGCAGGGTATATTGGCAGGACATGAAAGTTCAAATGGAAGGAAATGATCAAAGAGTTTATTCTGACTGAGAAGTACCTGACGAGTCCGATTCCGAATCGGAGTCTTCATCAAGGACTATTCGTCGCATGACACTCTTGTCAAATAAGTCCAAGGCGAAACGTCGAGCTGGGAGTCTGTAATGATGACTCTCCAGGATGCATAGGGTCTTGCGGAAGAGATGAGTTTGATGGAATCGTTCGGGTTGTTTGGATTTTAGGCTGTGGTTGAGAATTGTGAGCAAATGCGAGAAGTCGCAGAATGAAAACTGGGAGCCTTACATGTGAAGATCAGAAGCCGCTCGTTTGGAGAGCACGGTGTTGCCCATATCAACGATCAACTTCAAGATCCGTTGATTGCCGGGATCAGGGTCCGTGGTGGCTTCCTTGAGTTTCTCCTTAGGTGTTCGCTTCAATCTATGATCAAAGCCAGGGAAGGAGATCTAGATGGATGAGCATAATGAGACGAAAGCGAAGGGACAGAAGAAACTCACCAAGAACAATTTTCGGAAATCGGTTGGAAGACAGAGTCCCAGTGAGTCTCCCTTTTGGTCAACACCGGAATCCCAGCCCAATCCCCGCAGCACTTGGAGTCCGTGTCGACTACGAGAAATCAAGCCCAAAACGAAGAAAGCAGTGCCTCGCATAGTGAGAACTCCTGCACTGGTTGCTATTTGCACGATCCGTTTGATGATCTCAGCATCTAGGAATGGTGCACCAAGCTCCATTGAGCCAACATTACCGACAGCCCAGAGACATCCTTTGGCCTTGAGAAGCATTTCGTTGTCTTCTTCATCCAGCCTGAAATCACGAATTGTCCAAGCAAATTCATTAAAATGGCCCGATTGTTCCAGCAACTTACACCCCTCGGCAGTTCGTGCAAGTTCTCGGTAGAAATGTGGTGGTACTAACCCAATATCCTGGAGGTCCACCAGATCCTCGGGGATAAGGCTGTTACGTCGCGGTTGCTCGACGTAGGCTCGGGAAAGAGCAGCTTCAACAAGACCAACATAGCTATCGTTGCGACCAAGGAACCAGTCATCCATCTCTTGGGTGATGTAATCAAGGCCATCCAGATAGTGATATCCAACGGAAGTCGACAGGAACCGGAGAAGTAGCGGTGCACCAATTTCACCCAAATGATCGAGGGAAGGTCGACATTTGACCACGAACTCGAGGTAATCCCGTTGATTGCACGCCTCTTCAAGTATTTTCACGGCAACCTGGCAGACCGTAACCTCGGGATCGTACAATTGGGTGACAAGAAGTTTAACCACCCATTCTGCATTGCCAATCGCCACGTGAGGCGAAAGTGCTAGATCACCAACGGCATATTTGCGCAGGAGTCTAGTTGCAAAGATCCGGATTTCTTTGGAACCAATTGTCAGGGCCTTGGAAAGCATGACCCGGAGATGACTTTGGCGGCTGTAATCCATGTTTCCTAACAAAGTCTGAATGAGATCATTCCGATCTCGCAGCTCAATGATGTGGTAAAACATGTTGAGCATATGCCATCGTTCCATCATGAGCAGCCCGTTGACATCGCCACTCAATGATCCTAGCATCGCAAAGTAGCCTCCGCTTAGAGTAGTAGCCATCTGCTCTTTGGAGAAAAGTGGGGACGCAGATGTTAGCCCACTCATTCGGTCCAGCTGGGCCAGACATTCTGCGACCTGACGAAGGAATTTATTCTCGGCCAGATACTTGGTGCCCTCGGGGGTCATAACGAGAGTCCGCATGAGAACACAGCCGGTTCGAACATATCGTTGATTTGCCTTTGTGTTTGAAACAATAGAGAAGCGATACTTGAAAGGCCGGTAAAACCCAATGAGACGCTTCATGAACTTGGAGCCTTTGATTGCCTCGTCCATTCTTTTTGGGTTTGTGAGAGGACCCTCCACTAGACGGTGAATAATATCCCATTTCCATTTATTGAAGTTGACGGTGTTCAGAACATGAGTCTCCAGGATGGCATTGCGGAACTGGGTCTCGTCCATGGAAGGGCTCATCTTGTCTTTTCCTTGCTCAACGGGAAGCAGAGAAGCCGATAAATCGGTCTCCATGTTGTATCGGCCCTGTCCACTGGGATATCCACCAGAGCGTGCCAATGTCCGATTAATACTATCGATTTGGAAGATAGTTGCGGTTGAAAGGTCGTGATTTTCTGTTTCAAAGTCGATTGCGGGTGGGAGTAGGTGTGGAAGCACTTGAAGTTTTGCGCTGACGGCTTGGGGTAAGGAGTGATGGGCAAGCTTGAGAACCTCCGTCAATAGCAGAGTTGCTTTACGTCTGAGAGAGAGATCCGCTTCGTCCTCAATGACGTCGGAGAGAACCTGCACTTGGTCAGCTCTTGCAGTAAGCCAGGCCTAGAAAAAAAGAATGCATACCTTTGGGAGCCCTGCCTCGACCAATCCGGCCAATATGAGGGTAGAGAAATGAGCCGTCAGATCGAATCTGTTGCTATTAGTGTCGCTGAAAGCGCGGCTGGCTCTCGTTTCGACATCAGAGCGAAGATTCGAGACTCTGCCATAAGTTGTGAGTCGTCTGCCTGCAAGGAAAGATGACGACCAGGAGGGAGGCTTTATTCGCAGAGCGTCGAATAAAAGCTCCATAATGAGGTCTCGAGCTATAGGATCATTGTAATGAAGAGAATCAAGGAGAGAACGCAACGGTTGTGAGTCATGTCTTGCAAGAATGACCAGCCCGGGCCAAGTCTTTAGCATCGCAGAAATTGCCCGCGCTGCAGACTTTAATCGCCCATTGCGTAGTGTATCGGATAGTGAATCCGTGAAAGGCGTAAGAACAGCTTCAAGTTCAGATCCTTGGAGAAACTTTCGACTACGGGGGGTGTCCACAACATGTAAGAAACTTGATATCAGAGACTCCGAAGCTCCGAACGTCCCTTCTGCGAGCGCGTCATGCAGAGCAGCAAATCCACCGGCAGAAGCAACCAGCTCTGGATCTTTGACTAACATCTCAGCCAGGGTCATGATTGAAATGTTCCGAAGACGATCTTCATGATGTTCGGCAACAGCAACGATGGTCCGCGCAACGGCGCGTGATATCTCTCGGACACCGTCTTTGACATCCAGGAAGCCTCTCACAAACTTCAATGCCTGTTCCCTTTCAATGCTTGCCTTGGTTTCTTTAACCAGGGACAAGATCACGAGCTCATCGGTATGGAGTGTTCGAATGATTTGTAGGGATTTACGATCAGCGATGGCATAGCGTGTTAGTCGATAACCCGCAGCTACCACCTCTTTACTGTCACTCAAAAGCATGACCTGAACTCGTAGGCCAAAAACAGGCCATGCGAGGTCATACTTCAATGTGGGGTGCCGTTTAAACAATTCAACCAAGCTGTTGGCGCGCTCGACATAGAAATCAGGAGACATGTCCTCTATCTCCAACGCCTGCAGCGTTTCCGAGAGGACGTAGGTTGGCGACTCCACGTCACCGTCACCACCTTCTTCCCCATCACCGTTGACCGATCCGATGGCATCGTTGTTTCGAGATGGCGAGCGCATGGGACTAGCTCGGAAAAGGCTGGAAAGGCGGCTGCTGCGTGGGGGAGTCGAGGCCGGCGCCTGCGCACGTAATATTTCTTCTTCCAGCTCATGCTGCAATTCGACCAGCTTGCGATTCGACGAGCTCAATTCAGATTCCACCTTGAGACGCTGCTCTTTGGTTTGCTTTGGTGGTTTTGATAGCAGCGCCTCCAGCATATTCTCGGTTCCACTCTTGATCTTCAGTTCCTTCGCGATCCTGTCTCGAAGGAAAGCCTGTCGCTCCTCGGTTGTGTGACAATATTCCTCGCCGATCGATTTGCTGGCACGTCTGTTGTATTGGCCGTCCGGTCGGGGCGTGACACTGCGTGAAGTCGAGCTTTTGAGCTCCGTACTAAAGCTACCTTGTCCACCAATGGAGGGTGCCAACGAGGGAGCTAATGAGGGCACCAATGAGCCTCCTCGTCCGCCCATGTTACTGCTCCCTCCAGACTCGGACCGCCTGTTCCTCCCCATTCTTGAGATACCATCCTGCCAGCTCCCATCGGCGGAGCCATCCTGACTGAGCGAGGAGCGTCCATCACCCAGTGCACGATGCTGCGTCGACGCGGAGTATGCTGAGTTGTGCCCGGAAGCCATAGAGCTCCATCTAGCCTTGCTGGCTTCGCTATCATCTATCGCAGGTCTTCTGATTATCTGATGGCTGCATTGAGGTCGCTTGTATTAGCGGGAGGGTCGAGCGGAGCGGAGCAAGGGCAGTATGGGGAAGCGTAAGGGAGGGGCGCAGTCACAGGGTCGCTTGATGATCAAAGGGAGATAGTGGCCATGTCCACCTGTCAGAATAGGGTGATCAAATGTTAACCTGAACAATAGTAATCGTCAAACTGCTGTCCCACGAGATACTCGATTCAACCACCTGGGCAGTTCTCCAAGGTTGGAGAAACAAACCGCTGACTAAGAAGTCTTATCGCTCCACCCTAGAGCTTTGCCACACCATGCCATGTGAAGAGCAATGTATTTCTACTAAAGGGGTCTTTTTCTATTTAATATAATTATTCAAGTGTCTTTTAATTTACCATGGAATCTCAATAGCATATAATCTGATAAAAACTACTTAATATCTCGCACATTCTTCCCAGTTTTGCTTATAGTACTAATAAAATGCACTCACAGGAATATCTTATACCGTTATCAGTTCATTCGTTATTGGAGGTAGTCTTCTCCAGGATGGTCTTCATCATCTCATTGCCAAGCGTGGCAGCTTCAGGGAAACGCGGTGCAAAGTACTCCGCAATCCGCTCAAACCGGTGACGGTAGGACTCAAAGTCACCGAAAGAAACGCAGTCGGACCATGCCTGGTGAAAGCGTCGTGTTAGCATGAACTGGCGAATCTAATATGATTTGGAGCGGCGCTGGAATATTGTCCAAACATACCCTTGCAGCAAATGTGAATTCCAAATCATCCGAACGGAAAGTGCTGTCATCGATTGCGGTATCCAATGCCTCCTCAAGGAGATCGTCATTGCGGAACAAGTATTCGGTCACACCCAACCAGAGACGGAAAAGCTGCAGGATATTAATATAACCGCAATCTGACAATCTGACAATAACATCACCATGACTGGATACATACCGGCGTGGAACAGATCATATGATCATAAGGGACAATGCCGAGTTTCGACCAGCAGTCAACAATAGCAAGCAGACTGAGATGGCTGTTTGGCGGCGCCTTTTCACGCGGCCGGTTGGACAGAGAGAACCGATCCAGTACCTCGTCCTTCAACAAGAGATCTTGTCCTTCGGAGCCAGGTCTGA
Organism: Penicillium concentricum; assembly: GCF_028827145.1. Classification (NCBI taxonomy): domain Eukaryota; kingdom Fungi; phylum Ascomycota; class Eurotiomycetes; order Eurotiales; family Aspergillaceae; genus Penicillium; species Penicillium concentricum. The sequence goes on from NW_026622755.1 coordinate 4,035,383, forward strand.
AAACTGACGCACCTGCAGCCTTCACCCGGCGCTTGAGCTCCTCCCTTTGTCCTCCAATCATCAATTTGTACAAGTCAGTGACCGACTCGGCGTACTGGCGAATCTGCTGCTTTGCTGCTGGGTTGAGGATGGCAAGCCCAGCATAGACATGCCATTTGTTCGAGTAGATGCGCAAGGTGATGTTGATCTTGACATTCTCGATGCCGCCCACCCACCGGCCATGCTCCCAAGGGAACTGATTGTTGGCCTGCCAGGCGGTTCCCATGCTCAGGAAAGCAGCATGGGTGACAGCCTGGGTATCGGCGGTGATGCGGTCGTGCATCTCGCCGGTGAGATAGACATGTTTGGAGCCGAAGGAGGAGAGAATGCTCTCAACGAATTTGAGACTTTCGTCCGAGGCTCTGTGTTGGATGAGAACCTAGGTCACTGCGTTACTAATGCATGTCCGATATAGTATAGGATCCAGGGTTGAGGTCGACCATACCAGAGGTTGGCCTTGCGTATTCACTTTGGGGCCGTGTAGCGAATGGCAAGATACAATCTCTACATCGGGGGGCAGGTGTTTTTCGAATGCGGCGAGCTCCGGAGCCTTGCAGGACGTTTGACCACCGACGATGGCACCGACCTTAGTTGCTTGAATCCGGGTCAGAATGTACTTGGGTTAGGAGCAGACTAGCGGCTGTTCGACACATACATAATCCGTACTGCGCCACGACCTTGTCGATGACTCCAGCCTCTACACTGTACAGAATGTAATCGCTAATTCTTGAGACGAGATGTCCATTGGGAAATATGGTGACTCCTTTCTATATATACAATGAGCTTCTTGAGCTATTTGGGTGGCATAATCCCAGCCGGGGGACGTACTTGAGAAGCGAACTCTTGTTTTAAAGATTCAAAATTCTCAGGTCTATCACATGCGTTTATCCTTGATATCAAAATGCGAAGTTAGTTATGTCAGGTCTAAAGGGTTAGTTAAGATGAGGCCCGATGCGAATCTGTAAAATCTTTTCACTTGTTAGTATGTTTCCAAAACAGTGATGTGAAGGTGTGAATCGTGAGATTGAACAGGATCAGACAAAAAAATTAAGGTAGCGTGGGTGTAACATCACCGACAGCCAGCTGGTTAGCCATCAACCAGAATGGTGTAACAGCGCCAACCAAACCGTACTCGAGCCAAATGCACTCATGTCATCATTCGAGGGGATGGGCAGAGAAATAAAGACGGGATAGATAGCTTACCATTTGAAGCGTATTGGGCCTGTGTTGTCGAAGAATGGGGGGACGGCCAGTTACCTCCATCCTGCATCGCTTAGGCGTTGGGCATACATTTTGCCCATATCGCCCATACCAATGATGCCAATCGCGGCATCTTCCTTGGTGCGACCCATCGCGACAAGCGCGTCTGTAACTTCTGGGAAATAAGGTGTAGCCCTTAGAGCCAGTGACACTGATAACCACTAGATGTTATTTGACACTGTTTAAAGTCCAAACTCGAGGACTGCTCAATCCTGGGAAGATCAATTGTAATGTTGGAAGGAATTAGGTTGGGCGAACGAAAAATTTAAATACTGCACGGAGCTAAGAAGTTCACCGCCTATCGGGCCGACTATAATCCGGGTATAAATCTACGACAATTCAAGCCTGAGGCAGCCAACTCGCTTGATATTGTGAGCCAATCATATTGCGTGATTCTTCCTAGGGCACACACCCACTTTTTTCTTCAACCTCCAGGTGGGATCGGGATCCGACTTTTTCTTCCTTTCTGTATTCCATCCACACTAACCACCAACAACAGTCGCAATGGCCCCCAAGTCCAAGGCTCCCGCTGCCGCTAAGGAGAACGTCTCCCTCGGCCCCCTCGCCGGTGATGGTATGTTTGAACAAGATTCCAGTTGAAGATGTTGAGGAACATGCGATCTGACTATTTACACAGGCAAGCTCGTCTTCGGCGTTGCCCGCATCTTCGCCTCCTTCAACGATACCTTCGTTCACGTTACCGATCTTTCGTGAGTCGCCCTCCACCCACAATTCTCTCGCATTCGAACCAGCCAATTGGGATTGGAATCGATCGCAGTTGAGACGTAACAAAGGATAATGTTGGCTGACAAGTGATTACAGCGGTCGCGAAACCATCTGCCGTGTCACCGGTGGTATGAAGGTCAAGGCTGATCGTGACGAGTCCTCCCCCTACGCCGCCATGTTGGCTGCTCAGGACGTCGCTGTCCGCTGCAAGGAGCTCGGCATCAACGCCCTCCACATCAAGATCCGTGCCACTGGTGGTAACGGCACCAAGACCCCCGGTCCCGGTGCCCAGTCTGCTCTCCGTGCCCTTGCCCGCTCCGGCATGCGCATCGGTCGCATTGAGGACGTCACCCCCACTCCCTCCGACTCTACCCGTCGCAAGGGTGGTCGCCGTGGTCGTCGTCTCTGAGCGAACGTGGCTTGGTCTTTCCCTTCCTCTTGCAAGTCGTTGCATGTCTGGATTGGAGGCTATTTGCGGGCTTCTCCTGCATCTGTGGATGGAATAAACGCGAGGAACGGCATTTATCGCCTGGTCTTCAATTTTTTTCATACGCTGAAAATCAACTCTCTGGTTCTGCTGTTGGATTAGGTAGTGCTAAATCAACAACTTGACCTATATACTCTGGATTATTGTAAGCTCCTGACGAGCTAAATTGTAAAATGATAGTACATAGTCACAACTTTGTAGATTGATTCTTGCGAGCGCAAGCGGGAGCTCCGCTGGGAAGATATGGAAGAAGCATGGTATGGCGGTTTGGAATATTTATTGTGATATACATGTGTTGATTCTGTATCTTCTTCCCCTTCGACACTTTGCACCTACTATAAAGTGTAACAACCAGGCACGCTTTGAACTCTCAATCCACCCTCTTGAGATTATTATTCTTACCTCTTATTAAGAATCTTCTTCTTCTACTCCCCTCGCCCTGCCTCATACCCTCTCTTTTCTATATCCTTTTTGCCCTCTTGGGAGTTTTATCTACATATATCTATATACTCCTCTTGATTCACTTATTCCCTTGGTTGTAAAGCTGCCTGAGGCTTTCAATCATTCTCTCACTTTTTTTTCTGAGAATTCGATAGATATAAGACAAGCGAAGTAGCATGGGGTAGTTCTATGACGTTCTATAAGACATCGAGAAAATTAAAGTCAGGCTCAGTTGCTACCCCAAAAAACTCGCCTCCCGATAAAAGAGATAAAAGATAGAACGGTGCTTGTCCGATAGCTCAGAGCAAACTACGCAATCGCTTCAACTTTTCAACCCTCAAAGCTCCAACTTGTGCACAATCTCCCAAGCTCAAACCCCTCCAATTCGCATAAACCGGGCACAATGGCCACCCACCAGCCAACCCCGACAATCCTCCTCCCGAACCTTCCCCCGAAAACCCTCGTTGGCATTGACCTCATAACCTTCACATCAACCCCCAACTTCCACGGAATCCGCGACCTTTCCCCAGGATGGCACTTCCTTTACACCGGCGCAACGGAGACCCTCTCTCTACGCAGTGGCGCATGGTTCTATATCGGTGACATCAGCACCGCAGGGAAAGGGAGCAACGACACAGCGCTCGTCGAGCAAGGCCGAAACAAAAATAAACCCCAAAACACCCCGGGGCCAGAGATCTACATATGGAAATGGAGCGCAGATACAGAGTCCCTAGTAGCGCTGGGCAGTGAGAGCGACTCCGCTCGCCAGGAGAACATGCGTTACAAGGCGAATATGGGTTCTGTGTGGCAGAGTGGAGGGCTATTCAAGTATCGCAGCCGGATTGCGCCTTCAATGCTTGTCAAGCCCGCGACCGAATCAGAAAATGGCGAAAAGGACAAGGAAGACCAAGACCAACCCGAACCCCAAATCGAAGCTCGTATCCAGACCGAAGACGATGCGCAAACCGAAGATAGTGGCCGGAGAGATTGGTCTAGACTAACCGACCGGATCTCACCGAACCTTCTTTCGCGCGTTATTGGAAATCCGGAGGTTGATATCGACGGTCATCCACGATGGGTGTTGTCGTCTGCTTCAACAGCCATCCGTGACGCAGATCATATCCCCGGCGTTGACTCACCAGCTGAAGGGTCACACGAGCCGGAAATAAGCGAGGAAGCGGAACGCGAATTCGGCTTCATCCCGATCGATTTGAAGCGGACATGGAGAGAAGGCGCTGTCGGGCGCGAACGGACTGAAGCTGCTCAGGATCGGTCTTGGGCTCTGGGAGACTTGATTGATCGGTATGCTGGGGAGGCTTCTGGTGGGAACCAGTTGCTTGGCGAATTACAATTTACGTTCCTCATGGTATTGACTATGATGAACTACTCGTGTCTGCAGCAGTGGAAGCGGCTTCTTGAGCTTATTCTTACGTCCCGGGGAGCAATCGTGGATAGGGAGGATTTTATGAGTGAGGTTCTTCAAATACTGTCGGTGCAGCTGCAGCGATGCGACGATGTTGACGGTGGACTGTTTGAGATTGATGGTGATGAAGGTGGGGCTTTCTTGCGTGACCTACTCATGAAGCTGCGTCAGTCAGTTGATGACATTACTGGCGATACCGAGTCCAAAGTTAAACTGGAGCTTGACAAGCTTGAAGAGTGGGTGAAGGAAGAATATGACTGGGAGTTGCGTCGTGGGGCTGTCGTTCGCCACGGTATGCTCCAATTGGAGGACGGTGAGCAGGTCGAAATGGACTGGCACGGGAATGATGAAGAAGATGAGACTGGAGAGTATGCCCCGGTGATTGTTGAGTGAGATGCGAGATTAGGACATCGAATTTAGTTCTATTGCTACGCACTCATGAAACATGTAAAGTAATTGACGATTTCTTTTTGATATCCGTCTCAGGTGCATTTACTGGCGTCTTGTTACCTACAGATCGATCAATAGTCAAATGACAGAAACTGAATAAAATGGCCGGTATTTTCTATGAATGGTCTAAAATCTATGTACAGTCCAACCCTAGCATCAAAGATACCGACCACGATGCTAAGCTTCAAAAACACGCCCGAGAGGCGTCAGCCAAACTGCTGGCGAATCTAAATCTAAAATCGTCTATGGGTGTTGTTTCCATCTATTGTCCCTCGTTCTCAATGGTGTAAGCCCACTCGTGCTCGACCTTGCCGAACATAATGGCCTCGAGCCACGACTTGATCTGCGCGGCATATCCAGCAGGCTCGCCGTTCACACCCAAGGTGCTGATATCAGTGTCCTCGTTGCGGATCATGGCAACAGGGGTAATGAAGTACTGAAAGAATGTGATGTTAGCATATAAACTCCGACAAAGAAACAGACAATCCTCGAACTTACGGCAGTGCCAGAAACAAAGGACTCGACAATGCGACCCTCCTTGGAAGCCTTTTCAATCTCATCAATGGTCAAAGTGCGCTCCACGGCCTCGAGAGGCGCAAGGTTGCCGACAAAGTTCTCCGACAAACGCTCGCGCACGAGCTCAAGAACACTGCGACGGGTGACACCGGGCAGAATGAGCTGGTTGTCAAGAGGAGCAGTAACAAGCTCCAGCTTGCCTTGGGTGTTGTGCCAGACAATGAAGAAGTTACTGGCGCCAGCCTCGGTGACCTGGCGGTCCTCTCCGAACAACCACAGGATCTGGTCGAAGCCCAGAGCCTGGGCCTTGCCGTGGGACTGCAGGGAAGGACCGTAGTTCGCGCCGAGCTTGGCATAGCCGAAGCCGCCGGGCCAGGCACGGATGCTATCGGGGTTGGAAGCATAGAGTCTAAGGCCCTTGCGGGGCTCGGCGCTGGGATCCTTTGGCATTTTGGTGAAATCGGGCCAGGGAACGGCAATAATGAAGAGGAGGGCTTCCTTAGGCACTTGAACGCCCAGGTGGGGACCGTTTCCGATGACGGTGGGACGAATGTAGAGGAAAGAACCGGGGTTGGGGAGCCAGCCTATAGATACTTGTCAGTGAAGAGCTCGATTTTGTATATTGTAGGCAAGTAATGCCTGCGGTAGGGATATTGGAACATACGAGGACCGTCGATCTGTAGCAGCTTGGCGACAAGCTTCTTCACCTCGTCGTACTTGAATCCAGGCAGAGAGGACCGCTGCGAGCTGGAGTTCAGACGCTCGCCGTTGCAATCGGGGCGGAACAGGCGCAGCTTGCCGTCGTATCCGCGGTACACCTTCATTCCCTCGAAACATTCTGTGGCATAGTGTAGGACCGAGGCTGTGGGGGGGATGCTGAGGTTCTGGTAGGGCTTGACCTCGGGGGTCTCCCAGCCCTTGGCTACGGTCCATTTCACGGTGACCATGTGGTCAGTGCAGTGGGAGTGGCTCAGCTCCTCTGGGGAGCCGGGCAGAGGCACATCACGCAGGTTGGTTGTGCGGGTGATATTGAACTTGGAGCCATCCAGCTCAGCAACGTTAGGAGCGACGGAACCCATGTTGTGGTATCAAGGATCTTTCCGTAGGTATGGGGGAAGGAGAGAATCTATGAGTCACTCGGTCAATCGATGATCTTAAAGGGGGAAACAAGGAGGACTTACCTTTTTATTTAAAGTATGTATTCACAGAGAATTCCAATTCCAAAAAGCGGTTTGCTTCGGGGAATGCCCCTCTTAACCATCTTCCCGAAAAAAAAAATTCAACGCCGAACGACCCCCGGGGCAGTCGCCTCTCTCCGTTCGCCACCGGAAAGATTTAATGCATGCACACCGCTGTATAACAAACACATTGAAAAGAGTTCTCTCTGCTCCCAACTAAATTTTAGTTGAACTTGCCTCTACTATAAGCATTCTATGAGGGGTCAAATATTGGCTATCTCAGGCCCACTTTTAGCATCTCCGAGGCTAGCCGCGTTGAGATCGATATAATTCACTTACAATATAGTAGCATTCCAGAATTTCGCTCTCAACAAGAATTCATAAGATCTCGGTGATTTGTGTGACTGCAGTGTGGAAAAGTCTTGGCTTTTTAGCCTACTGCACAATCCTTGCCTCACATCAGGCTTCGCTTTAGGTAATATGCTCCTCAAGGGGCATATTACCTTAGATTACCTTCTATACATGATATAATCAAAACGGAAATATCTTTGTACATCTAAACCAAAATTGTAATTAGTAGTTGACATTTCCGGCATCGCATGAAAACAACCATCTTGAAATTCGACCATCACAATAAAGGGGCACTAGTTAATTGTGGTATACAGCTTCATGTTGAGTGACATATGATATCCCATACCACATTGATTGAAAATTATCATCACTCATTGACCAACGGGCAAGTGGCAAGTTCACCGAATCCAGGCCTTCCAAAGTCCGGGAGAAGCTCCGCCCTAAAGGCTTATGTTCTAACTTTGGTTGGGCCGGAAAATATATCCGTGCTACCACTCGTATTCAACGAAATCAACGGCAAACGCTCATGATCATGCACCTCCCGTGGTCAGAAATGATATATGGAGTCGCCTAGGGGTCGTCTACAGTTATATGCTGGCAACTTTATAGATAAATATTTCGGATGGTGCTGCTCCCCTCATCTTCTAAAGCAAGTGGGCACTATGACCGTCGATTATCGGTATCCGGCACTGGCGCATTCTTGTATCGCTATGAAGGCAGAAGTCATTGAGGTGGAGGGTCACAAGGCATATTCGGACGGTCGTGTTGAGAAGCTGGAAGATCCTGGCATAGAGCCAACACTGATCGCTGAGGCTAAAGGTGTATAGAACCGAACCAAGCCTCTGTAGGGTTACAATCCTCTGCGGAGTGCTGTCTTGGATATGGTCAATTGGTGTTTATAGTGCGAGTACACCGCAATTTATAGACATCCAGGCTCTTAGCGCGGTATAAAGAAACGTCCACGGGTGTTGTGAGTACTTGATCCTCACTTTATGTGTTTTAATGTAGAAGGCTTTGATTTAGTATGTTACTCGACTTGGGAATTGAAAGACAACCCTTTTGTTATATCAAAGAGCTCACAGAGTGACATTTCCATTGACCAAGTATACGACCGGGTCAAAAGGCATCTAAATAAGATCAAATGCAAATCGCTAGCATGCTTCTTTATTTTATATTGTATCGCTTGAATATACTAACGACAGTGTTGAAGTTGGTAACGAGGTCTTCCTTTCCTGCACGTGCAGGCGTCCTAGTCGATTAGTGTTCTTAACAGATAGTACCGCCAAATGGAAAGATATAAAAGGGGGAAAGGCCACAGATCGGTTCCTACTGCCGAATAAAGAAAAAGAAGGGATGAAAGCCAGATGCCAATCTGCTGAAAGCTTTTGGAGCAGAGGAGGTGGGAATGTAAATTGAGTAGTGTAGGAAGGCAGATGAGGTGACATGATCGACGTAGATCTCTCCCTTCGTTCTATTATATGGAGGCGTCTCTAGCCCGTAAAACGGTAGATCGATGCCCACGGACCCTAACAAAAATATCATATGTATATATTTGTCATGGACCTTGATAAGGGCGAGACTGCTGTCAGAGCAATAGGTCGGCATTTATCACCACGAGGACTACATATACAATATAAGATCATAGGCATGGTTTACCAATTTCGAGGAAGGTGTTGCCTTGATATGTGATAGCTCTCAAGTCAATAGTGCAGACTAGATGCTAACATGTGCGTATGCCGTGAGGATCGCTTAGTATCAGACGGTTGGATACAGAACCGACCAGGTCAAAACCAAGGCCTGCAAAGCCCAAGCGTCACAACCTCACGTATGTGATCAGTCGCGAATTCGGAGTGAATTCGGAGTGATTGTATCTGGCTGATCTTGGGGGAAAAGAAAGAAAAAGAATAAAATGTACAAAGTACGTAGAATGGCAGGTGTCAGAAAACCAACCCCGTGGAGATATGCATGAAGTACCTAGCTTGGGAGGGAAACCCTGGAAAAAATTGGGTTCCAAGAAAGATTAACCTGCAATGCATTAACGGGCCGTGGTTCTCTGAAAGTAAAAAAAAAAAAAAGGTTAAAAAAAGTTAAAAAGAATTATAATTTATACTATCCATATATTGTAGAAGTACATCCTATACAGAGTAAATCCCGAATATCAAATACAAATATAGTGGGAAAAGCGGGGCCAAGATGGGCGACCGCTAACGGTGAACACATCCGACCAACCAAAGAGATCTGGCTGTTTTATCCGAATCGACGTTGAATGAAATCAACCCTTAGACATCGACATACTCCGTACTATATTGTGCTATTGGTATATCGAGGGGCGCAGATCTACCCAAATCTAGATCAACACATGCAAATTTGAAAGGAGTCTAGTCCAGAATATTTTAAATTCTATAAGCATACCAGCAAGACTATAGGATAACCGCGTTTTTCTTGTCCTCGCGCTAAGTCTGTTTTTGGTAGGAGTCTACTAATAGCCAGGCGAGGGGGCTTTCATCACACATGCAGGTGATTGGCAGCCCATGTTACATTGCAGGAAATTTACCCCATACACCATGTACTGTACTTTGGCTACAGGTATTTCTGGAGGATTCCTGGGAGGTCCTAAGACACGGGAAAAAAAAAGAGAGGGGCCTTCAGCCGCATAATGGATCTCACTGGCTCCTGATCCCGGCATCTGAACATGGCTGGCTACATGGCTGGAACTCGTGTGGGGGCGAAGTACATATATGTTGTGTTATACTTTGAACAGCCTTAAACGATAGGATCTAAAGGAATGGAGCCGATCATCCGGCGTTATGTCCTTGAATTTCAGTATAACGGGCGCGTAAGCGGCACTACGCGACGCTAGCATGTATAGTGCCAAGACTCAAGAGCCTTAAAAAAGTTTGCTTCCATTTTTGTTACTATTATCTCTCTCTCTCTTTTTTTTCTTTCTGAGAGAAACACTCTTCTCCGCGGAACTATGACTAGACTAGTTGGCACGGCTCGGGAATCTGCGTGAATAGCGTCGGATGAATATACTTATTGGGATATATGGCGGAAAAATTATTCCACAGCATCTCGGTATATATATAGTGTATATACAAGATATAATGTACCCTACGAAGTACAATATAGTATTATAGATATTCCTTAAAATGTTACTAGTGCCCAGGTATCTCTATATGGATGACATCTCCCCAAGTGCTAGAATATATATTGTACAAATTAGGCTTGATATTCACAGTAACTGACATAATGCCAAGAAATAAAAAGATTTTCTCTAATGGTTCCGATTGGCTGTTGTTTTAACCGCCAATGAAAACCCGTGGAAGATGGTTATGTGGATGTCTCAAGTAAATCGTGCCCAAGGGGGGGGTGGGTTTGGGAGAGAGGAAGAGAGGACGAATCACAAGGATTGGATCCGAGAAAGCATAGAAAATTATCATTCAGACTAAAAATTGAGTTGATCGGTAGATCCCGGTGGAGGTTCAATGGCTTCCAATTCCCTGCAAACCCCGATTCGATCCACAGCGGAAAAGACTTTGGGACGGGAAAAGGTTCCAAGATTATACGTGGATCTTAAGTACAACATACAATGTACTCCGTACATAACCTGGAAGTCCCGGTATTACAGTATGTAGCAGGTGTCCCAACAACCAGTGTACTGGAGATTCTGGCCTTGGTTCGAACCCTGTTATATGGATCATTTTTCCAGGTCCAGATTAAAACTCGCTAGGCAGATTCCATGGGAAGATTGGGTTATTAAACCTATATTCTCCACTTGTCAGAATACAATATTGAAATGGGTTATAATCTGTCCAATTCATGGAAAAGTGTGGCGAACGTGGAGGGTCGTGGAGTCCGGGATATGTGATTGACATATGAGTTTCCTAAGGCAACGATCAAGATAATGATCTTCCCCCCAAACTTGGCAGTTTGAAGCATGTCATTGCCGAGATAATTAGAAGGGAAGTAAAACTAAATAATAGTTAGAGAACAAGCTTCAAAGAATTTTCAGTGAGAAAGTAAAGCCGACAAAGTATCCAAATATAAATTAGCGGGTAAGTTCTTTTTTTGGTATTGATACATCCCTTCAGCGTGTTTTTCTTTTTTTTTTTCTTTTTTATCCCTTCTTTTTTATCCTTCTTTTTTCCTATTCGCTCGTTAGTTTTTTTTGGGGATTTAGTATCTCGTGCTTTAGTTCAAGCTAAGTTTCCATATCCGGTTCTCGATCTTCTCGGATCTCGCATCAACAATCTCAGGCCTGGACTCGATGGCCCCTTCGGTATCTGCATATCAACTTATATTGGCAAGTTGTTGAATTTAATAGCTCTCCAATCACTGAATTCAAGCTTGGCCTACCGGGTTACCCCGGTTGTGTGACGGGCGTCGAACCTCCCCTTCTGTTTGCCAACACGACCCCCCTCGCCTTTGAGGTCCTGTCACCTGCAGGTGGACTTTGATCACTTCGACCGATTCCAGAATAGTTTCTTTTAGTTGTGTCCCACCTTCATGCGTAAATAACGCATCGCACCGTGACGCCCGTATCATTGCGACATGACATTTACCCCCTTTCTGACATCAACCTGGTGAGACGTTGGAGACGTCGATTTCGATGGCCCATAAGAGGAAGCCTTAGGACCGTGGTTCAGTGCTGTTTAGAGGATCATTTACCTGCCCTATCCGCAAAATCACAACAGATTTGCATTGCCACCAAAGCTTCAACCTCGGTATTTTTTGGCCAGCAATCTCGGGAAACAACTTTTTGGTCATTCCCCGCAAAGCTGATCTTTCAAAAATGAAGATGAGCCACCACGAGGGCTCGAAGCAATTTCCAGCGTTGGCTCCGGGACCGCCGCGCATGTTCGCTCCGCAGACGTCGACTGCTGTCAGTAGACCAAAGAAGAATTCCACAGCCTGCCTGGCATGCAAAGCAGCTAAGAGGAAGGTGAGTTGGTGTAATCAGTTGATTCGCTTTCCCCCTCCCTCTTTCTCTCTGGCTTGTCCTGAATTTGGAAAAACCCCAAACATGAAGATCTAGGCTAATCGTTGCGTTCTGCTCAATATAGTGTTCTGGACCAGATGCTCCATGTAAAGCTTGCCGATCCGCCAACACCGAATGTCACTTTGATCCAAGTCGAGACCTCAGACGAAAGGTTGCCGTCAAGCGGACGATCCTGGAGCTCACAAACCACAAAGATCTACTAGAGTCTCTGTTAAGCACCCTTGGGTCGGCTGATCAACTCCAGTTTGACAAAGTGATGGATTTGATCCGGAACAAGGCTTCATTTCAAGATATCGCCCATGCTGTTGGAAGCCCCGCCACAACGTTTGGAGACCCCCAAGAGTTGTCGAATGCTAGCAAATTGGCGATTCTAGAGTATGGGGAGAATCCAATGGAAACCTCGGGCAACGGAGTGAGACGACCGTCGGACCCAAGCACTATAGCAAGATCACCAGAAGAGATTCCAAACATGAAACCCCCGCAATGGCCAGCAGTTAGCCCTTATGCTCGTGTCACACTGGAGAGCCTCTGCGACATACCTCTCTTCGAGGTGCCTGCAAAGCCGTGGACAAATGTCACAGATGATGATTATCTGGTCTCGCACCTAGTCTCGCTCTACTTTACCTGGGACCACCCATGCTCGCAGTTCCTTGATCAACGTGTCTTCCTCGAACATATGAAACGTGGTGATCAAAGATCGAAGTTCTGCACGCCGCTTCTCGTCAATAGTTTATTGTCACTGGCCAGCGTATGGATCCCGCAAATACCTTGGCCCGCGCTTCAAAACCATTAGCTAACCCCGACAGGCTTATTCTGATAGCCCTGATGTTCTTTCTACGCCGGAGAACGTGTTTTCGCGGGGCCAGAACTTTTTCCAAGAGGCCCAAAGGCTGTGGGAAGTCGAAGATGATGACCATGACCTGCCTAATATCCAGGCTCTCCTCTTGATGTGTTGTGTGTATGTTGTCCCCTGGTCTGTAGCAGACAAGTCACGCTCAGGATATTGATATACTGCAGATTTAAATGCCAAGGACGAGTGAAGAAAAGCTGGATGATGCTTAGTCAAGCTGTTCAGCTGGCACGGGATATAGGGCTCTTCGATCCCCCAGCAGTGTCGAAAAACAAGATGTTGCCAGAGATAGAACGTGTTCGCACGATCACTGCCTGGGGTGTCTTCAACATGAGCTCGTAAGCGCTGCCTATTCTCACATAAACGAGCAATACCTAACCAATAAATGGTGCAGACAAATGTCGATTGAGCTGCAGAAAATCGCCCCCTTGCCATATCCCACATCCGATGTCAAACTGTGTGGTAATGAAGACTTTGACTGGACCCCATACCCTCGCTCAAACAAAATCACGTATGACAAAAAGCCAGCCCGCCTCCCGGAAGTTAGGGAGGGGCTGGCTGAGGTCACCAAAATCCTAGTCGATGTTCAGAAGCTCGTTTCTGAGAAAGCTCGGGGCACCAGCTTTGATGAGTTGTGGAGAAAAGCCGAAGAACCATTTGATTGTTTGAATACTTGGCTGAAAGACTGGCCGAGCGTGTCCCAGATACAACAAAATCCGGTCCCACAAGCTCTTCTCTTGCGGTAAGCATGGCTGCCTTCCTGTTACGTGTACTCCGGTGATTGTTTCTGTGCTGATACCGCGGGCAGAATTAAATGTCTCCAGGCCATCATATATCTGTTTGAGATTGTGAAAGACCCCCATCAGCCACATGTTGTCCGAGAGGCCCAGTATTATCAGGTCAAGTCCGCCGAGGAAATTGCGCAATGTCTTCGTATCCATCGTCTGTCATATGGCCTGAAGCATATACCTAGCCAGATAGTCGATGCCGTACAGACAGGTCTTCGGATCTTAGTTCATCAATTGGAAGAAAGTGACCAATCAAGACAGGCGTTTGTTGAACTCTGTGGGTTTGGAACGGCCCTTAGTCACAGGTTCAAGCAAACGGCCGACGCGATTCATGAGATCAGGAAGAACGCGCTGCAGTTAAACCTCCGATTACCGACAGAGGTTATTGCAATCTTCGATGATCCGGAAAAGTGGAGGAGTCTTGAGCCCTGAAACTCAGCATTTCGCCTGTGTGTGACAGTATCCATGCCACCCCCACATGAAATATATTGGAAGAGAGTTTATCCTGCTGCAGACTTGGATGAAACAAAGGTGGAATACGAAGTTGGATGACGGCAGGATTAGAACGAGGGTGTTGAGGAAAAACTGCAATATCCTAGAAAACCGTCACAGCAGAGTAAGCATTGACACTGGCCTATCCAAATATTTGGTAATGGCCAGTGCAAGCTCTGCCTTCCTGGAATTTGGGTCAGAGATGAAGATGTGCAGCATCACCGTCTGGTTTGGGGGCAAAAAGGGGGAAATAAGGGGTGATGTTGACTGAGGTGAAGGGCAGGGGTTGCCATCTGCACTTAGAAGAGTGGTAGCCGATGGCAGGCGACCAGTTGCTGGCTTCTAATCAACCGGAAGTCTTTTCCCTCCGTATCTCACACCTAGCTAGTTAATGAAGCCACACACTCGAGAAATCTTGTTTTTCTCTAGTGCTGAACTTCCCAGCATTCCTCTAGAAGTACAAGAATGTGAACTGAGTACAACTGACCTGGGAAGGTGCTGAAGCCAACCGTGCTCTGCCTGCTGTGACACTTTTGGACCCTATGCGTTTGTGTGTTGGGCTTTTATAGTTAGAATTACCACACACTTTGACTAGATGGGAGTAGGTAGATGCGTAGATAGCTCAAGTCGTTATGCATAGTGTACTGGGTTAGTCTTTAAATAACCGTTGGAAATAGAGAGCATATACACGATCACTTTTTTTATATCAAGACGCGTAACAGCCAAAAGGAAGTAAACGGGCTCAAGTCCGTTTAGAATGTATAGAGCCCCTTCCATAAGCATGTTAGACATGTCAGAAATGTTTACTCCTTCATCCTACTAATTAAACCTCCACTTACATTGGTACATAGATATCTAGGTAGTTGCTAAGCTATAGTGTTGGCGTTGAGAGTATATTGGAAATGGAAGTGGAAGTAGACAGTACAAGTGTTGCCAGCCAAAATAGGTGACAGTTCCAGTACCCTGTACTTTCACCGTGCTGAGTGCACCATGCACAAAATCCGCACAGCTGAGTCATCCATGGTGCTTATGCCCAGATAAGATAAGCACAAACACCCAAGCGAAAACCCTCAAAATTCGACTTCTTTGGCAAATCGCACACGCCGACGCTATCCCACCCCCTCCCCACCTCGCCCCTTCCGCTCCCTCACTGCCGTTTCATCTCGGCATCTTGCTGCATTTTTAACTCTTTTCTTTCTCCCCTCCCACTCAACATGTCCTACGAAGACCGCGCCAATGCGCGCCCCAACTTGAACGATGAGTCCGATAATGAGGAGGAGGCCATGGTCAACGACTACCGCGAGCAGGTCAACTACGACGATGGAATGAGCGAGCTGGACCAGACCACATCCCACGGCGCAGGGCAAGCCCAAGACCTTCAGGCCCAGCTGGCCGCCGCCGCCACCCCACTGGAATACCAGGCTACCCTTGAGACCAAATTCGCTAGCTACGACAACTACTGCAGTCTCTTCCACTACATCCTGAACTCCGATGGCCCCGTGGACTTGGAGGTTCCTAACGTAGGTGTCCCATTTCGCCGACCGGTTGTTGAACGCCATGAATGAAAAGGAAAAGCTTGGCATTCGTGAAATCAACAGGTCGATCCATCCCTCAAAAGACAATACAGAAAGACTAACGATGCTTTTCTCTACTATCAGTACTACTGGGCTTGGGAAGTTATTGACGAGTTTATCTACCAATTCGAATCTTTCTGCCGTTACCGCAACCGCGTTGCTCGCACTGGATCCAACGAGGAGGAGAGCCAGCTGCTCCGCGAGAACCCGAACACATGGGGCTGCTACTCAGTGCTGAACGTGCTCTACTCTCTCATCCAGCGCTCGCAGATCAGCGAGCAATTGAACGCCACTAAGCGGGGAGAGGACCCAATGGCCGTCGCCGGCGAGTACGGTTCGCGCCCCTTGTACAAGATGCTCGGCTACTTCTCGATCATCGGACTGCTCCGCGTGCACTGCCTGCTCGGTGACTTCAGTCTTGCCCTGAAGATCCTCGACGATGTCGAGATGAACAAGAAGGCCATGTTCGCCCGCGTGATGGCCGCCCACTTCACCACCTACTACTACGTGGGCTTCTCCTACATGATGATGCGCCGCTACGGCGACGCCATCCGCATGTTCAGCCACATCCTCGTGTATGTGTCCCGGACAAAGAACTTCCAGAAGGGAGGCAACAACTATGAGGCCATCGCCAAGAAGAACGACCAGATGTACGCCCTGATCGCCATCTGTGTCGCTCTCCACCCCACCCGTCTGGATGATACCATCCACTCGGCCGTCCGTGAGAAGTACGGCGAGCAGTTTTACCGCATGCAGAAGGGTGGCCCCGAGGCCCTGCCCGTCTTCGAGGAGCTCTTCCGCTCTTCCTGCCCCAAGTTCATCAACCCCACTCCTCCCGACTTCGACAACCCAGCCTCCAACGTCGACCCCGTCGACCACCACACCGCCATCTTCATGGATGAGGTCAAGAACACCCTGTTCAACCCCACCATCCGCTCTTACCTCAAGCTCTACACCACCATGGACCTCAAGAAACTTGCAGGTTTCCTCGAGGTGTCCCCCGAGCAGCTCCGCTCCTGGTTGCTCGTTAACAAGCAGCGCAGCCGCCAGATCCGCTGGGTCGACGGTGGCCTCTTGGATGGCGAGCCTGCTATCGCCAACGATCTCGACTACGCTCTTGAGGATGACCTGATCCACGTCAGCGAGACTAAGGCCGGCCGCCGTCTGGTCGACTGGTACCTGCGTAACCTCGCTCGCGTCTACTAAACGGGCCTGTGTCTCATAAGTATGCCGAGAGTTGAAAAGAAAAAAAGCGAAGAGTGGTGGGAACCTTCTGCTTACAAGAAGAGGAACGGACATGACTTGAGATGAATTTTCTTTCTTTTTCTCTGCCTACTTTGTTTGTTATTTTCCATATTATACTCATTGCTCCCCCCTTTCCCCCTCACGTTTCTTGTTTCTGTGTCTTGTTTTCCTTTTTTTATTTTTCGAGTGTTCCCCGTCCATGGATCATGGAAGTTCAAGGCTTCCTGGTCCGTTCAAAATCAAGTTCAAGTTGGATTATCGCGATTTATTTGGTGGGCGTCCGCTATTTCATGTGTCCCCTGGTCTGCTGTCGCTGCTTCTTTGAAGGCAGATGGTTAATGCAGCATGGAGAGTATTTGTGTCAGGTAGAAGAAAATCAGTTACTTGATGAAAGCATTAGATCAACGAGAAATACTCTACATATTTCAATTCTTCAATGGGCTCTGTGTTTAAAATAAAATCTGGAAAAAAATCTGGAATTGCTCCGAGATCGGGAATTTTTGCTATTAGACGTGGATAAAAGAAACCCTAGAAACCTCATATTCAAAGGGTGAACATATTTTTTAATTACTAGGTGCAGGCCGCATGAGAAACGTTTTCCATCTACATGTACAAGTACATCCCTCTCTAAGCTGAATTATAACAATAGTAGCTCGCCCGTGGCAGCTCCACCAGCCAGTTGCGGCTGATACACCTGCTGCTGATTTTGGGTCACAACGTACTGTGTCTGAGGCGCACCTCCGCCGCCAGTACCATCAAGGTCCAGCGAAGCCATTTGCTGGGAGCCGATACCACTGAAGTAAGCGTCTGCTGCATCTGCTGCCTCGTTCATGTTGCTGGGGCCTGTAGTTGCGGAGTTGACACCCGGGCCGACGGGAAAAGAAGGCGAAGGCCCATTGTAGAGTGGCGTGACGGGCTCACCTGTGGTGATGATTGTGGCTAGACCGCTATTACTGGTTGAGGTGGAGGCCATGCTTGCGGAGGGAGGGTTGTATTCAAGCATGTTGCCTGTGCCGTCGTCAATGGGAGCACGTTGCAGGGCAGGGCTGGGCAGGAGGCGCCGAGGACGGGCAGCGCGAAAGACTTGGTGGATGGGCTTGAGGTAAACAGTGGCTAGAGTGCCGACATTTAGACACAGTTCTTCGAGAGTGCGCGGGTCTAGCTTTTCGCTCTCTGCCGTGATTGGGGGTTTCTGGCCCATGACTACCTGCTTGGCGGTTGCTGGGTCCGTCGACAGCAAGCGCCAGTACATATAACCACGGTCACGAAGATCAGGGTCATCTGTTTCTTCGGTGCACCATTTCAGAACCTGTGGTACGAGCTGCTGGCCCTTGGTGGGGCGTTGGATGAACAGTTTGACGGTAGCCGTGAGCAGGGCCAGCTGCACTTCGACCGTTTCGTCGTGGAATGTGGCCAGGTAATCCTGAAGGAGGCCATCTGAGTTATCGATACGGTCCGCATACTGGCCAATGATCCAAATGACGGCTGCCTTGGCTTCGGGCTCGTCCAGATCGTCGATGTTTCGGATGACATGGCTGATTATACTTTCGTACTGGTTGGGATATTTGCGGAAAATGTTGCGAATCACCACAGTTGCCTCTTGGACAATGTATGGGATCTTGGCATCGACCAGCTCCAAGAGCGTGTCAATACACTGCTTTGCAGCTGATTCAATCTTGATCGCCAATTTGCCAATGGCCCGGACGGCCTTGCGCACAAAGTGAACGTCAATTTCGGTGGCATATCTGCGAAGGATGTCAGTACAGGTTTGATAATGCCAATCTATTTGGGAGTTCTTACTCTCGGAGCTCTGCCAATACGACGGCGATGTTATCTTTTGTGGTTAGCATGAACATTAATTCCAGCTTGGTGACTTTGACATAGATTGGGTCGTTGTAATTGCAGAAGAACACTCGGATGTCATTCCGCAAGACCTCCGGTCTCTTCTGAATAATTAAGATAGCATTGCGCAGTGCCAGATATTGAACCTCAGGAGGCTTGGAAAGCAATGTGACGAGAGGTGGAGATAACTTCTTGCATAATGAGGTGATATGTTTTTCACCCGCAATGTAGTTCATGAGATAAAGGATGACACGGGTCGAGGTCAGGACGACGGCGGAATTTGAATGTGATAGACGCGGAGCAACTCGCTCTGCCAACAGAAGCGCCTCAGCGGAATCCTGTGGCACATATGACATTAATGCCTCGAGGATGTAAGTTTGACCCCATCTGTTTGAACGGTTAGTACAATGTGCCTAGGTATGGAACCAAAGATTCTTACTCGGAACAGTCTGCCAGAATTGAAACCAATTTCGAGGCACTGACATAGTCGATAGTGAGTGAAATCGATTCACTACGGCCCCAGATATCCACCAGTGAAGCTAAGACGCTGGAAACTACAGTCGGGTTCTCATCCTTCAACATACGGTTGAGCCTGTCGATCAGATCTGAGTTCTCAACCATCTTCTTATCATGCTCATAGAGCTTTGCGACGCAGAAAGCAGCCGTCTTGCGGACATATGGGTCATTGTCTTGCATTAGGCGCTTGGCGGGTTGGAAGGTCGCTTCGACAAATTCGCGAACATGCACATATGAGATGGTCCGCAGTGCAAGGGCACGCACAAGGGGGTTATTATCTGTCATATCCTGTAAAAAAAGTCAGACCAACTCGAATCTTCTTTCGTCGGAGCGGGCCCATACATCAACCAATATAGGCAACGCTTTCAATGCGACCTCTGGTTTCATTCTGGAGTAGTTGACCAGGAACAAGAAGCACCTAGACTCGTATTAGCAAGCAAGCTCTACTCCGAATGGCACCCCGTAAGCATTATTGAGTAGAGGGTTTGGTCATACATCTTCTTGATCTCCAAGCTCGGCAGATTCATACACCCAATAACATCCGGAAACAGCGCAACCATGTCGTTGTTGCTCATGGTCATATTGGCAACAATCTTCTTAAGCGCGATCTTTTTGGCGGAATAGTTCTTGTCCTTCTTGCCGCCGCTATTGAGCTCTTGCCGTAGCTCGGCAACCTTCCCCTGTGTATTTCGCGAGCGTGAGCCATGGAATGCAGGATAAGGAGAGATAGCAATAAACATGAGGGCGGATGTGGTAATTTGGAAAGGTGTAGGAGTAAAGCAAGTGGCTTATGCCAAATGCAAGGGAAGCAAAAGGCCCGAGTACAAAGCTCACCAAAGCGAGGGGAAGTGAATGTATGGAAGTAGAATGCGGGGAAGGGGGGTAGGGCCAGAATGCGTGGGAGAGAGATCAGGCGATTAAAGAATAGACTGGGCAAGCTAACGTACCCTGGCGAATAACTTCGCATCTCCTCCAGAACTCATGGCTGCGGTATGGACGAATAGCGATTAGGCAGTGCTAGGCGCGGTTTCTTGGAATGCGAACTTCGGCAAGCCTTCGTTTCTGGTGGATCAATCACAGACGGGATTCGCCAGATCGTCAATGATATGATGAAAGTAAAAAAAAAGCGCGAAATCGAGTCCAAAAGGTCCGGGCTGTCGGGAGTTTGAGAGAGCGAAAAGGGTGAGACCGAGAACGTATTCACTTGCGCATTCGGGAGACTCGGAAACAAAGTAAATCAGCGATTGGACATTGTCCTTTCTGAAACAATCAAAACGAATTAGAAGATTAATGAAGTTGAAAATAAAGAGAGAGAGAGAGAGAAGGAGGGAAAGGAGAATTGAAGGCGGAGTGGTCACTGCGGAGAGAACCTCCCTACCCAGCAACTTTCCTCCCCCGGTCATATGTTTCTCTAAGATCATCTTTCCCCCCCCCCCCCACACACCACATCTACCATCTTAATCATGTCACAAGCTCCTCTGCCACCTCCTCCTCCTCCGCAATGGGTTGTTTCGTTGAACTCCCCGATGCCGCGCCCCTCAAAGGCCGCATCCAGCATCCCGGACCCGCCAGGCTTCTCGAGCAGTCGGGGAGGCAAGCAGGTGAGTTCCACAAATCATAATACTACGCAAATATACTAACGCGGGCGATTTTCAGCGTCAACAACAGCAGCAACAATCTACCACGAAGAAACCTGACGAGACCGACGCGCTTAAGATGAAGAAAGCGTGGGAGATCGCCATCGCTCCGTCCAAGCAGATCCCAATGAATGCCATTATGATGTACATGTCCGGCAACAGTCTTCAGATTTTCAGCATCATGATGGTCCTCATGTTGTTCAAGGGTCCCATCCAGGGTCTGATCAATATCAATGCGGCGTTCGCCAAGTACGAAACCCCGTCGACACATTCACGTATGCTTGGAGTGAAGGTGGTCTACGTGTTGATGCAGCTGGTATTACTGGGTTTGGGTATCTGGAAGGTCAATGCGATGGGTCTATTGCCGTAAGTCTTGCTCTTTGGCTTTGACGGCGCTTATCTTGCTAACATATACCCAGAACTACGAGATCGGATTGGCTAGCATGGGAGTCGGAACGGCAGCCTTTGGAGCGGGCTCATTTTGCTTTCAGGTGATGTTGTAGGCTTGGAGAACGAGTTACATGGTGAAAAGAGACTGTTGGAAATGCGTCCGTGGACGATAATGCAATTTGGAACAACAGCTTATCATGGCAGTGATCATATTGGTCCCTTGCCTTCTTGTATTATTGAAGAGTTCTATCATAATGCATTTCTTCGGCGCAAGTTTCTAAAAGGTTATCGACAGGAAAAACGTAGTTCGTGATAGTCATCGGGCTGTCACTTCTAACTTGAAGCATTCTCGTCCCTAGTGTTCTTAGCTTCCTCTTTCAGACGACGCTCTTCACGCCACTCTGGCCCCTTTCGAATCACGATCAAAAGCAGTGGCATCGTGGCCATCATCACCAACGCGATGAATGTGAAACACCAGCCCCGGCCCATGGTAGAAAGCATAGGATCGATGAGTGCTGTTGCGCCGGCTCCCAGTAAGCAACGCCCGAAATTATTGGCAGCAGTGGCCTTGGCCGCCTGTGTTGGATATAAGTCTACCAGGAGTGTGCTGATGGTATTGAATGCCCCTGTCAAGGTCAATCCCATGAGGAACAGGATACATGTTGGCGCAGCGAGATGAATTCCATAGTTCAAGAACCACCCAAACACAAGGACAGAGATGCTTCCAAATGCGAGAAGAGGGAATGCCAGCTGAAGACGAGCTTTTTCAATAGGGAAGTTTCGCAAGTCAGTTTCGCGGTTCTTGGTTAGTGGGAAGTTCAATTGCTTTGCGAGTCGGCGATAGTTGAAGTCTAGAAATTTGCCATTGACAATGGAAGCGATGGTCGCACCGAGACCAAACGGAATATAGCAGAGACCGACCTGGAGGTCGTCTAGCCCGTAGAGCTCATTGAAGATAGAAGGGATGCTTGCGCTCACGTCATAAAATCCAGCAAAAAGAATAGCATTGCAGAAGAGGATGAGACCGGTATCCTTCTGGAATACAATGGCAAGCGTCTGGAAAGGATTGGGGAACTTGAGTTTCTGCTTGGATGCAATCGCCGTGGATATGGCGCCTTCCTCGCGAGCCTTTCGGGACTTCAAGTAGCTGATCAGGGACATATTCCATTTTTGAGGAGGCAGTGAGCCATCGCCGACAATCCCACGAGCAGTTTCCGGGAAGGAAACCAGAAACGGAACCATGAAAGCCGCTGCGAAAATGGTTAGAAACCAGAAGATCGCCCGCCAGCCCAAATATTGAGACAATAGACCTCCAATTACTGGTCCGACCGAAGGGCCCATGAGAGATCCTGCCGTGACGAACCCCATGTAGGAACCTCGTTGTGATGCAGTGGCTACATCGGAGACCACTCCCGATGAGAGGGCAATGGTGGTGCTGCTTCCTGCACTTTGCAAGCACCGGAGAACGAAAAGAGCTACATAATTGTTTTGGACGGCAAGTCCGATATTGGCTGCAATATAGATGGTGAAGCACAATATATATGCTGGTCGTCGGCCAACTTTGTCCGCAAAGTCACCAATGAACATGGGCGACAGTCCTTGAAAAATCTACAATCTTGTTAGCCAAGCCCCAAAATCAAACCTGCCTTATATAGGAAGCCTTACCATATAACTCGTCAAAGTCAGATTGATCAATGAATTCGATACATGTAGATCCTTTGCCAAGGTATTCAATGCGGGGAAGTAGATCTGAGAAGAGACAGGCGAGAAGAACCCAGCCCACGAGGCCATGAAGACAATATACCTGCGCTGACTGACCGTGAAGACTGAATAGTCAACATCAGCAAGATTCCCGCCACTCCTCACATTCACATCTTGACCGGATTCTGGTGGAACAGATAGTGTTTCCTTCTCCATCTAGGTATAAACCAAACAGGTGAGTACAATATAGAGAGGCATCGCAGAGAAACAGCTCTGACTCCCTTTTGTTTTTTCTTTCTCCGCTAGCCCGTAAGCGGGGATATCTCCAGTCTCGGAGATAACAGCTGGATGGGCGTGCCGAGAAGCCGAAGCTTTTATAAGGTTGATCCTTACTTTTTACGGATTACAGTGCCCATACGAGGTAGCATGTCCTAGCTCTAGGTATAAATGAAGATTCAAAAGAAAATATCAACAACTTGATTTCTCATGATTCAAAATATATGCAGTTTAAACAATACGATAATACACAACGGAACGGTCAACGCGCCTTGACAGCCTCTTTGCACGCCTGCAAAAAGATCTGACAGAACTCCCAAACTTCTGTGTATGTATTATACAAGGGTGCAGGGGCGACACGAACCACATCTGGTTTCCTCTCGTCAATAACAACACCATTTTCCTCCAGACAATGCAAAACATGATCTAGCAACCCTGGCTGGAGACGTAAGCTGAGCTGAGCACCTCGCTCGGCTGGGTTCGGTGGCGTGATGAGGGTGAATGGTTTATCTTCAGGGGCCGCGTCTAGAGGATACTTCATTAGAAGATGTTCCAGATATCCTGTGAGATTGAGGGATTTCTGTCGAATTTCCTGCATTGTTGTCCGGTTGAAGATTTCGAGAGATGCGACAACCGCATTGATGTCCAAAACAGAGGGATTCGACAGTTGGAATCCAGCTGCACCGGGTTGTGGCAGAAATTCTATCGTCGTCAGTCTCGCCTATCTATACATCGAAATCAAATACTCACTGTTTTCCATGTTGAAACGCGTTTTGATATCTCCACCCCACCAGCCTGAGAGTCGAGGACGGAATGTCTCGTCATTTTCGGGTTGTTTTTCATCTACAGAGCCGTGACGCTCGTGGACAAATAGTCCTCCTATTCCACCCGGTCCGCTGTTGAGGTACTTGTAATTGCACCAGGCTGCAAAATCCACATTCCAATCGTGAAGTCGCAAATCCACATTGCCAGCGGCATGAGCGCAGTCCCAGCCGATCAAAATGCCCTTAGAGTGAGCGTGAGCCGTGATCCGTTCAATATCAAAGTACTGCCCTGTGTAGAACTGAATAGCCGACAGGAGCACGAGTGCGGTGCTGGAAGCGTTGTCATCAATAACTTTGATGATTTGTTCCGTGCTCAAGGTAGGCTGATCTAGATCCTTGGGCTCGATCAAAACCATGCCGTCCTTTGGGTCGAAGTTATGATGGCGAAGCTGAGACTCAACCGCATACTAGATTGCACCCGTGTTAGTACCAGCAATAAAGTCTGCAATTGGGCTGTACACCTGAGAGACATACATGATCACTGGGAAAAGCCTTGCCCTCTAGGATAATCTTGTACTTCTCTTTGGTTGGGCGATAGAAGCTTGCCATTAGTAGGTGCAAATTGGCAGTCAAGGTGCCCATAACAGCGACTTCACTTTGGGAAGCACCCACAACTGAGGCCATCAGCTTGGAGGCTGCGGTGTCAACATCGACAAAAGGAGGTAGCAATTGATCGTCATGCGGCACAAAGTGCCCGGTCACGCCTTTCGTTGCCCAAGTTCGTAGGTACTGCTCGATATATTTCTGTGTGCTACGAGGCTGGGCTCCCAGTGAGTTACCACAGAAGTAGATGCATTTTTCGTCAGATGCTTCATTGCCTAACAGGAAGGAAGCCAAGAATTAGAACGGATGTTTGGGTGTGCAAGAGTTCCTGATACGCACTCTCGTCTCCTGTCAGAGTCTTCCGCTTGAGATCATTCTTGGATGGAATGATAAACTCATTCCGGAAATTCCGAAGTGGATCTTGAGCATCAAGAGCTTCGGCATACTCCTTCTTGTAAGCCCTGATATCATCTGTATAGGGAAGCGGGGAACCGCTTTTGATGTCCCGAACATGCAACCGGGAGCCCATGATGACAGAATCAGGCGTTGTTAAAATGCGGTAGTACGGTTCACAAATCTGAGAGCTGTACCAAATCAGAACTTCAACAGAGTCTCATACAAGGTTGATACATTTATCTGCAGTCCCCCACCATGCGGCGATCCCTTCCTGATAGGGTCATTATTCTGCCCATATTTCCCGACTTTATCTGACCAATGGTGTCACTACTAAACTGACTAACCCGATGTAATCGGAATGGGATGATTTGATATCAAGTGTTCTTCATCTCTCTACTTTCTCTTGAAGGATTTCATTCTTTCATACATCAGTCATGTCACGCCATTTATTCTCATCGGCACCCGTCCGCCGGTTATCCCAAGCACAGACGTGCCGGCTCTTCTCAACTTCCCGACCGGCTTTGCGCCTCTCCGCATTCCCCGGCAGCGAAATCGTTCCTCGCCGCCCAGGCACTGTCGCAAGTAGCGCACATCCTCTCAAACGCTCAGCACCTCAATCCCCAACCTCTCGCTATATCCGCCAGCAACATGCGTGTTTTTCTTCCTCGTCCGTCCGCCCGGCTACCAAGGTCACGCAAAACCCGAGAACCGGAGATGATGGAGAACCCCTCATGATGGCTATTTCGCCACGGGCTGTGGAGGTGAGTTGATAATAAATTTTTTTGCTATCGATTTGCCTGCTTTTGCTTCGCTCTTCTATCTGGCTTGTGTTGGGACGGGTGGGAAGCTGTCCGGGCTGTATGGCATCAAGTGTCGAGGGTCTGTCTCGGTGTCGACTTGCTTTCAGCCGAGCAGGGAACTACCCCATGGCCGCGCCATGGGTCCTTCAGATGCTCCTCCAAATACATGCGACCATAGGGTGTGGAAAACAGGGCTTCCCGTCCGCTCAGCCGTACTTAAGCCACACGCCGGTGAGTTAGTAGTTGGGTGGGTGACCACCAGCGAATCCTCACTGTTGCATGTTTTTTGTTTCTTTTTTTGCTTCCTCTTTTCTCTATGGGATTTTGCTGTTTTTGTGAATCATGAAACTAACCCAGCGCAGCGTCTCCGCGAAATCACGGACCCAACCTCTTCTCCCTCCGCCATCAAGGAAGAGAACCCATACCACCATCTTCGCATTACAGTCACCAGTGGCGGATGCCATGGTTTCCAATATATGATGTCCTTAGAAGGGGCTTCCAAAATTGACCCGGAAGAGGATACTGTGTTTGAAGGAGAAGCAGAGGCTTCAGAAGCTGCCACAGAGTCAGCCGGCCAGGCCAAGGTCGTTATGGATGAGCCCTCGCTCGAGCTGCTGCACGGGAGCACTGTGGACTATACCACCGAGTTGATCGGGAGCCAGTTCAAGATTGTGGATAACCCCCGCGCAACAAGTAACTGCGGTTGCGGGACAAGTTTCGATGTCAGTGATTGAGAAATTCGTCCCTTGGAGGGATAGGAGGGATGGTATTTACTATTTTCTTCCTTCTCTTCTATTATTTTATGTACATCATACTGCATTCTGCACACTGGAAAGATAGATAATTACATGCTATACCCCTCTTCTCTTATATTGGTCAACTATCAACATCATCGATTTCCGACAAAGAGTAACGCGATGTGTTTTAGCAGGTTGACCAAAACCTTGATAGGATGGGGAAAAAATTTGTACATGCTCCTCCAACAATGAGTACTGCTTGCAGCTTTCTGTCGAATGGTGCCTATGTAATTTTGAGCTTGGCATTCATGCATGGATGTACAAGCAGCGTTGCGTGCATACTTGAAGTGCTTGCTCAATTGATTACATATAGACCCAATATATCACTATCTGAACTAAAGTTTACATATAAAAACTGATTGAATCCTACTGGGTCCTTGGAAATTCTAACCTACCAAGTTTAGATAGCCACTTTTCTTGCTGGCAATGAAAGTCATTCAGGCCTAATACTGTTTATCTTAGAAGACTTCAAAAAAAGACATGACAAGGCCGCATAAGCTGCTTAAATCCCGCAGCTCCCCAGAGCTAGGCTTCCTAGGTACTACTTACATGTAGGCATGAAGGGAAGGCCCGGATGGGGATGTCCACAAGCTTTCACTCTTACGTGTTTGGTTTTATTTTCGTTTCATGCCATACCTCCGAGTCAAACTTGGTTGTTTTCGTGGATTTCCCGTGAATTCCAGGCCCGGCGCCTTGTAGTAAGTAAATATGATGCAATTTCGAGAGAGAGAAAAACGCCCGTGGCTATTTTTATTCAGCCACCGGGCAGAGATTGTATGCGGAAATCTTCAAAGTCGGCTTTCTAGATTTCCGAAGTCCCGAAACCCCGAAATTCTTGTATACTTGTATATATTTGCCAGATGTGGAAGGGCATATGATATTTGTCTTACTATATTGCACTTTTAACGATTTAATATGTTATTTTGGAAATATATTTGCCATTGCCATATCGGAAATTAGTGAGCCATGCCGGTGTAGAATTTGTACGTGTATACTAGACACATAACGGAGGCCCCAAGACATGGGGGATATATAACTGGCCCTGGTCTCTCCATATGTAAGAGTATTCGCTATCACCATCAACCGATTTTTCTCCTATCCACCATGTATTTCCCCTTGAATATCTTCATTCTCCATATGATTCTGGCTGGCTATGCAAACGCCCTTCCAAACTTCACTCAACCACTCGCAAATTACAAATGGCCAAGCCAGTTCGTTCGCACCAACCAAGCAAACATCCAAGTCCTGGTCCAAGGTACTGGACCTACGGTGGTGCTACTCCCCTCATACGGAAGAGATGGCGGAGACGACTACAACTATTTCACAAACCAGCTAGTATCTGCCAGGTATCTCGTACTACGTCCTCACCCCCGGGGGACCTTCGAGTCAACTAGCCCCATGATCAATGTCAGTTTAGCAGATCTAGCAGCCGACATCGCAGCCGTGATCGACAATCTGGGTGGCGGGAAAGCAGTCGTGATCGGTCATGCGTTTGGCACATTTCTTGCACAAGTGACCTCAGTGATTTACCCGGAGAAAATTCCCGCCATAGTCGTCGCAGCTCCGGGTGGCATCGATCTACCTACTGGTGTTGCTCAACTTCCCTTCGTCGCGGGTAATACCTCGCTGCCTCTTTCTAAGCGGCTTGAGGCTCTGTAGTCTGCTTTCTTTGCTCCAGGTCACGATGCCAGTGTATGGCATGAGGGGCGGTATCCTGATGTTCTTGCCATGGAGTACACTGCGGTGAAGAAATACGGTAGCTTGAAGAGATACTGGGCTAGTGGGGATAATACACAGGTTCTGGAGTCTAGCAGAGGGTCCATTCCAATTTAGTAGTCAGTGGAACGTGAGTTCCACGCGGTACCCGGAGCGAGCCACTTCTGTTGTTATTGCTGATGCTGCTCATGCGCTTTTCCCTGAGCAGCCAAGAGCTATCGTTGAAGTTGTCTTGCCATGGTTAAAACAACAGAGCTCGAAGTTGTGATTAGATGACAATGAGTGAAAAGATAAATGTTGAGTTGGGTAGTCGGCTAGTAGGTTAGAGATGAAATATATCATATTCAGTAAAGTTCACTATAGAAATTTGCTACTGGAGTTCCCTCAGCATTCCCCTAACACATCGCATCATTTCATCCTGATATATCTGCTCTTTAATGATCAATGGGTTCCCGGAATTCGAGGACTTTTCCATATAGGCTTTCTCGCTCAATACCGGGCGTCCACTTTGTAAAAAGTGAGTTGCGAGATAATACAAAGAAAGACTATTGGAGATTAAAAAGATTTCCGGGTTAAGCTCAGAATTGCAAGCGAACTGTCCCCGAGACTCCTCCCATAAAGCATGCCAGGCCCGAAGAGCTTGATGGAGAGCCGAGAGGTCAACAGGAAGTATTGACGTCTGGGCTTCAAGAAGCAAGGCATGAACAGCTAGAATAAGCAGATTCATACCAAAGGCTGTCATATTTGACAGGGACGGAGATTTTCCAAGCAATAAACTCTTGATCGAGCTCAAGAAACAGCTAGACGGGTCTTGTGCGGGTAAAGCAGCCCAGGACGAGGCAGAATATGCATCCCAGCTTGAATTGTCGCAAGGAAAAGAAGCGCGAGTTTCCGATGGCGAAAGAAGTGGTCGACTACCACAAAGAATGGATTGATAGCAGTCTATCGCATAGACACCCCAAAGAACTCGCTTTTGTGATTCTTTCTGGATCCAGGTTTTCCATGAGCTTGCCTTCCGTGTGGCTTTCGTACACTCCCCGTGGACTTTTAGAAGGCCGGCTTGACGCACAGCAGAAACAAGCAGTGGATGTAACATTCGCGACGCGGCTCGTTCAGCACTTCCTCCATTTGCCATGCTGGCGAATTGGAACAATACAAGTGCTTGTAATTCTTCAAAATTTGGCGCTACTCCGTCGGAATGAAGACATCCTTTTGCGAACAGTGACGGGAGAGATCCGTAGAAAACCCCTGCATCTGAAAATGATATAGGGTCGGCGTCAAGCCTGGCTCCGATCAGACAAATTGCACGGACAAGTACTACTGGAGCTGATGCCAGACAAAATGTGGGAACGTGGATTATGGGCAGCAAAGCTTGGAAATGTGTAAAGAATAGTCGCGAGTACATTTCAAGCCTTTCCAAAGGGATGGTAGTATCGCTTTCGAGTGTGAGTATGTATTCACTTGGCAATCGGAAAGTATCAGGATACAACATCCGTTCGGGGATGGCGGTATACGGCGCAATCAGCGGATAGCTCGCACCGGTCATGATACTGTGATCCCCAGAGACCGAGAGCATATCTGGTGTCCACATCCAGGAGGTCATGTCAACGGAATTCTCAATATCGGCTAGCTGAGTCAAAAAATCGAGCTCATCCGGGAATATATCCATGAATGATAGTTCAATGGGCTCTAAAGTTGAGACGGTATTTTGGTCCTCATTTTCCGCTGGAGACAGGGTGTGAGTAGTTGATCTAGCTCTTTTAGGGCGTTTCTTTCGTTCAGCCCGAGTGCATGTTTGTCCTTTATGTGCACATCTCACGCAAGGTTGGCCATCGCTTGGCAATTTGCACCGAAGCTTGGCTTCCGCACAAGTAATGCAACTTTTGTTCATTCTCGAGAGAGATATCTAGGAGATGGTTTGGGGTATTCGGGAGGAAAGGAATACGAGACTTCATCAATTCCCGTTTTCCCGGCGCCAACGCCTTAGTGGCGCTTTCTCACAAATTGCATTCGTTGCTCTCGGCTTATAGGGCTGATGTGAATTCCCGAATTCCCGATCTCGACTTTTCTGCGCAGAACTGACCTTGAAATTCACATATATAAGAGGGAAAGCATGTATTCAAAACAATCCAATCCATCTCTTTATAAAATTTCAACCTTGGCAGCGCTTTTTTCCAAAATACATCATGTCAGAATCCAAATCTCACATTATGCCTTCGAGTATATCGTGGTTCGATCGCCTTTGTTTTGCTCGACGACACGAGGATCCAAAATCTTATTCAGCATGGCAAAAGAATAGCATCGTTGTGATGATCACCCTCTCAGCATTCACAGCGCCATTTGCCTCCAGCATTCTTTTTCCATCCTTCACCACCCTAGTGGAATATTTCCACACAACAGAGCCTAAAGTAGCCCTGACTACAACGGTATTCCTCATCGGTCTAGCCATCGCGCCTTTATGGTGGAGTTCGTTGAGCCAGGAATATGGACGTCGACCAGTGCTGGTTTTCAGTTTCCTCATTTCGGCCATTGCCGTCATTGTCTGCGCAGTGTCAAATTCACTACCTCTGATCATTGTCTTTCGATTTATCGAGGCGGTGGGATGCTCATCGGCTCAGAGTGTTGGGGCAGGTGTCATCAGTGACATCTATATCTCAACAGAGCGTGGAACTGCCTTGGGATGGTTCTACCTTGGAACTCTGATCGGGCCTCTAGTTGCCCCGATTGTAGGAGGCGCTCTTCAAATATGGCTTGGGTGGCGATCGAACTTGTATTTTATGGCTATATTCACCTTCGCCATCGCAATACTCATCTTGTTCGCTTTGCCCGAGACCCTGGTGAAGGTATCCACCAGAGAGAATGTCGGATCATCGCTATCCTGGCTTCAAAAAGTTCAACGCGATGCTGTTTCCCCTTTGCCCAAACTCAAACTCCTCCTGATTCCATCGATCGCGCTGTCTGTGTGCTACGTCAGCATTTGCTTTGCAAGTTTGTACTGCTTCAACACTACGCTCCCATATGCATACTCTGCACCTCCATATAACTTCTCCTCCATTGAAGTTGGTCTTTGCTATATTAGCAATTGTCTGGGTTATGCAATTGGCAGCGTTGCAGGTGGACGGCTCAGCGATGCGAAGTTGCGCGAGTACCAAGCTACGCACGACGGGGAGATCAACCCGGTGGAAAGACTGAAGACCGTGTGGTATGGGGTGGGTTTTGTTCCGGTTGGCCTTCTCCTCTATGGTTGGCTGGTTGAAAAACAAATTTTCTGGTTTGCGCCCTTGGTGGGAGCGTTTCTCTTTGGATTGGGACTTATGCTTATCACTTCAACGATCATGCCCTTCCTCGTGGATGTCAAGTCTGGAGTCGGCGCTTCTGTTGTGGCCGATTTGAACTTGGTGCGGAATATCCTTGCGGCTATTGGCACTGTTGTCTCCCCTATTGCAGTGGCAAGCATCGGGTATGGGTGGTGGATGACAATTCTGGCAATCCTGTGCTCTTTTGGGGTTATCTGTATGGCTGTCGTTGTTCGGAGAGAGAGAGCCAAGAAAGAACCCTCTCCAGAAACGTTGGCGTAGGGATGTCGTCTTATCCTCCTTTATGTTTTATTAGACTTCTTTTTCGATATAGATGGGTCATACCTCCAGGGCTGGAATGAGTAGTTAGATAATATTTAATGAAGCATCATGGAATCCATGGATGGTTACATAGCCCATTTGTACAAATGGTCTAAGCATCTGAGGAGGGAGTCAGGCATTTGTCGTAGAGAGTAGACTTGTGTTAGATTTGGCTTAGTTCTCAGATATGCATTTCGATATATTTGCCCCCTCTTTCTGATGAGCCCTTGTAGTCAGAATTGGGGATCTGTGCGATGTGATGAGGGTCGTGAGCACAAGTCAGTCGTGTCCTGATTTCACTGGCTTTATACGAAGTACGGAGTAGGCAAGACAGGATTACCACGGACTCTATAGCGTTGTCAGCCCGACATACAACAGCTACTGAATGCATGATATCTTGCGTCTGAGGGAATATTTCCATCATGGCAAGCACCAAGGATTTGTGACTGCTTTCGCTTGATGGAGGTGGCATCCGTGGCCTATCAATTCTCCTGATCCTGAAGCGAGGAGTGTTCTAGGTTCTCGACCAGGAACTCGATTTTACATATAAGAGACCCTTGAAGTCATGCCAGTTCTTCGATCTCATTGCAGGGACTTCAACTGGTGGTTTAATTGCAATAACGCTTGGTGCGTTAGGCATGACAATAGACGACTGCATTAAAGAATATTTGCAGTTGGCACCTAAGGTATTCGAAGAAGGCGGAGCCAATGGCAATGGCTTGGAGTCAGTGGTTACACCAACGGGATGCCAGGCAATGCATCCCAGAATTGTTGCAGATTGCACTTTATGGATGTCACAACTGAGGTGCCTAGGAGACGGCCTCTTTCGTATAGACGAAGAAGCAGCACAGAAGCTTGCGCTTTATATCTGCTTGATGTTGAGGGGTCCGGCATGAAGGCTGATGCGTGGGAATCTCCTTACGTCGAATTCATAAGTGTATGTGTACTTGAAATACCGCTGATTTCACGAGGGTGGATGGTCGACTTTTGGTTAAGTCAGGTGAACTGCCTAGATGTTCAGAAGAATAAGGGGGGATGCTGTAATATGATTGGGACTATAAGGCTTGAACAATGAATATCAATGATTTGTGTATCAAAACTTCTGGTATCGCTAGGAAGAAAACAAAGAAATCATGAATATAGAGACTGAAATAACGGCAAATGCCTAGTCCCATGTAGAAACCAAGGTCTTAATCCTCCTCCATCTTCGCAAGTCCACCACGGCTACGCCGAATGCGTTCATCCAGGGTATCCTCCTGTACTCGCTTATTGACATCAGACATGAACCTGCCACGGTCTGAGCGCTGCCTATCGTCAGCCTCCCGCTGCTCTTCCTCCTTGGCAGATATCTCCGTGATTCGTCGGAGTCGCTCTGATTCAATTTCTGCAGCGTTGGATTGCATTTCTGCCAACTTGCGGCGGCGTTCTTCTTCCAGATCCTTGGGATCAGGCTTGTTTGTTGGGGGACGGGTCGAGGGTGGCCCCATGGCTCGACCAGAGTCATGTCGATTATTGTATTCGCGCCGGGGGAAGTCACGGCGGCGATCTTCCTCGGCGGGGGGCGTTCTTTGCGATCGATAGATGGGCGAGGAGATCGGGATTTCCGGGATAGTGAGCGCTCTCGCCGGGCACCTCTGTCGTCGCGATCTTGGTGTCGGCTGGAGTAGGAGTCTCTCTTATCGTGATAATCGCGACGGTCTCGGCCCCGGTCCCTATCATCCCGGCGAGATCGGTTCTCGTCACTCCTCCGATCACGGGTGTCTGGGCGGTGTTCGTCGTCGCGGCGTTCACGATCACGGTCACTTCGGTGTCTGCGGGAAGATCGATCGGGCGAAGTGGGTGATCTAGATCGGTGTCGTCGAGGTGAAGATCTTCGGTGGTGGCGGTCACGGCGATCATCATCGGCATCATCACTATAGCGTCTGCGCTTTGAGTCGTGGGTGCGATGGCGACGGTCACGATCCTTTCCCCGATCACGATCTCCGCGTTCCTTCTCTCTTTCCTTGCGTCTGAGCGTCTCTTTCACCATCGCCTCATAAGCCGCCTGTTCTCTCTTCTTCACTTCGAGTAGCGGGTCCGCCATAACCTTCGACATGGTGTCGCGCGCCGAGACAATAGATGGGCCGGCCGCCGCACCGTTGCCCACCACCTCCGAACCCTTCTCGAGCTTCTTTGTATCAGGGTCGTTCTTTAGAAGGACGCCATCGATGCGTCGCTTTCCCAGCAGATATCCTTCCATCTCCTCCGAGTAGTGCCCGGTCTCGGTCGAGGGTGCCTGGTACATCCAGTCGACCCGGCTGACTTGCTTTGTCTTTCCGGAGGCTTCTTGGAGGCGTTGAATCTCCTCCATCTGGCGCTCCTCCTCGCGTTCACGTCGTAGCTGCGCGATCTGTTTGCGCTCGTCGAGAGCGCGCTTCTCTTCGAGCCATACGCGCTCCTGGTTCTTGATCAAGCCTGGATGCCATGACCTGGTTGGACGATTAGTGATATGCTTCTCTGAATATGGAGGTCGGGACTCGATACTTACTTCTTCAGGTTCAGATCTCCACCCATGATGCTTGGAAATGCAAAGAATAAACTAAAAAAGTTGGTATGAATACGTTGCTATGCCCGAAGGTCAATCCCCGTCGGGACCTAAAGCTCAGTTGCCACCGATCACGTGATCTATCCAAGAACTACACTTTTTGATATGGAAAGTGTTAGGATGAATGAATATGTTGAAT
The DNA here is from genome assembly GCF_028827145.1 of Penicillium concentricum. Lineage (NCBI taxonomy): Eukaryota > Fungi > Ascomycota > Eurotiomycetes > Eurotiales > Aspergillaceae > Penicillium > Penicillium concentricum. The sequence continues at coordinate 4,069,980 of NW_026622755.1, forward strand.
AAAATGAAATAATGAAATGGAAATTTCCCATTTCCTTCTTTTCCTCTAAAAGAGTCGAGATATGCATACACCCTCAGCTACCAGAGTAGAATTAGCCATAAACCAGAAGCATTAGAGGTGTAGAAGTTAGAAATAAAAACGAGAAAATAGCAAATGACAGGGGTTAACTCTAAATACAAGGTGAGGAATCGAAATCGAAACAAAACGCATCATATCATATCGTCATCGCCATGTAACTCCAATAACAAAGCCAGATTACCAGAAACTACACCATCCAATCCAGTGTTGACAGATATTCTCAACATTGGTTGCCTGAGCAATGAGCTTGTCCACCTGGTCACTGACACTCAGCTCTTCGTTATTTCTGAAGTCTCGTCCGGTGAGTTTCTCCTTGACTCGGGCGAGAACCTGGAGAGCACGGGCATTCTGTGCCTCGCGGGCTTCTTGCGGAACGCCTTCTGGAGCATCAAGAATACCACCTTCAAGCATGGACGGGCGACGGCGACGGGAGAATTCGGCCGGTTGGGCGCCGGGTTCGAAATTGACACCTTCCATGATGGACCCGCGACGATCCGCAGGGAGAGACACACGGTCGGGGGACGAATCTTGTGTACCCAGACGCCAATTGATTAGAGGGTCATGGATGAACTAGAAAAGTAAAAGTCAGTGGGTGTGGTTTTAGAACGTCAAGAAACCAAGTTACTTACAGCCTCCAAAACCGCCATTAAGGAATCCTTATGCTCTCGTAGAACACGCATGACAGCCTCGCAAGTGATGCGGTAGCTACCCTCAATGTTGCTGACTTCCATGGCGAATGTCAACATGCGAGTAAGTCTGAACGGAACCCGCTCCGGGTACTTCTCTCGGTGCATTGCGATCTCGAAACAATCACCAAAGTCGATATGAACCACACGGCCATTACCACGATCCAGCAACAAGTTCGATGGATGTCTGTCTCCCAAACCAAGAATGTAGCCGACCATAGACATAACACCGAGCGACCGAGTATAGTTGGTACGGCGTTCGAGCCATGCCTCGGAGCTCTTGCTCTTGAGCCATAGCACCCGGTACAAATCTTTGCCGGTCGTGTTGTCCATAGCGTAGCCGAAGACTTCAACCTTCTGCATGAGAGTAAGGCTATCGTAGTCAGGTGCCATTTGAAGCATGATCCGGTGCTCGATGTTGAGTAAAATCCGACGGCTTTCACGATATTCCTTGATCAAGGCATGCAATGTATCACTGTTGGACACCCATCCCAGCAGACCAGAGCTCTGAGACAATGGAATGGCAGGGAAGCGCTGAACTGACAAGTGTCGCTTGAAACTCTCACTATCATTATCCAGCAAAGTATTGCATAAGCCAAAGAGTTGCATGACTCGCTCATCTTGTCGGATATCTTCATGACCCTTGACCAGGTACATGTAAGAACTTCCATTGCTGCCCTTGAGCGTCATGCGACGAGGTCGCTTCTTTGTCTGCAAGACATGCAAGATCGGGTCAAAGCTCATGATTCGAATGACTGGCTTACCACTCTGGTATGTTCCTGGGACGGCAAGGTCAAGGTCTGAGCAATCTTTGAGTCGAGGAGACACATATTTGAGATCGAGAGTCGATAGCTGTGGCAGTTGTCGGCTGATCTTGCGGAACACAGTGTAATACAAGTCCCAAGCTTGGTTGAGATCGCCGATTTCCTCCGATTCGCGATACATCATGCAGTAGTGCTTGGCTTCAGCCAGATCACGACCGAAAGCTTGGGCAAATGACACCTCGCGAAGGGTCTCGGCTCCCTTGTCTAGCATATCATGGAAGGGAGCAAGTGTTGAGAACATGCCTTCAACATTGTGATCACCGAAATAGAGACGAGAGGCTTCTTCCAGACCTTCATGCCAGAGTTCATGCCACAAGACCGCAACTCGGATAAGTTCATGACTCACAAGATCTGCTTGCTCGACAAGCTTGGCACTATGTTGCCGCATACTTTCCATGATGTTGCTAGCAGATTGAGAGCGTCGAGTCACGTTCGATTTCATTGCCACCGTCAGTGGATAAACAAGGGCTTGAGGATGCGCTTTGCCAACCTCGGCAAGCAACCTATGAACCGCACCCCGGACCCTGATATTGGGCTGATTGATTCGAGCGATCAATTGAGGAGTGACAGCAAGCCAAGTGTCAATATTGACAGCCGTAAATCCCTCCGTGACGACAGTATTCACCTCATGATCTCCGCCGTGATTAAACCACAGAGTAAGTAATCTTAAGGTGTCTTGCAACGAAGATGTCAAGGACAAAGCAATGGAGCGAATGAATCCGCGAATGGCAGGAATCACATGCTCTGTAACGATATGGGGAGGAACCGGCGTAGGCAAGCCCTCACGGTTAGCCTGGTTGGAAATCGTTGTAACAACTTCAAAGTTTGCAAGTGCCCAGGAGTGCCACGCCTTGTATGAATCCCGGTTGTATTGGGTCGCCGCCGAGTAGGCGTTGAGAACATCTCGAACGTTTTCCGGCCTCCAATCACCTCTCTGCAGAGTTGTCTGCCACTCTCCTTGCCTAAGATAGCTCTTGGAAAGAAGTTTTCTGAATTTGCTGGCGTCCCCAATCCGTTCGTTCAGACTGATAACATCTGGGTGGTTCTGATCGGCGACCCCGTTGACTCCATTCGCACCATGGTGATCGGCATTTGATACCATGAGTGTGTTGTATCTGGAAAAATCATCGGTCAGACCAGAGGTAAACTCCTTCATCATTTCAAGAGATTCTAGTTGGTGACCATTTGCCCAACTGAATTTCAGCCTGGCGTATGTAACTTCGGGCGGTGCGATAGTGCGCATGCCATTGGCATCGGACACCACTGTCTCTAGAGATGCAAGGGACCGTTCTGCAAGACCCATGCGATTGGACTTGCGACAAAGATTGGCGAATTTGATGGACATGTCGAGATTCTCACGTGGGGCAGTGACAAGAGCTCTGACCTTGAGCATACGCTGCCACACTTCCACGTTTTGTTGACACCCAAGCAATCTTTGGTTCCACGTTTTACGCATAGCATCTTGCTTTTCAGGGTCGCCGATGTTTTGCTTGTATGTGATGATCTCTTCTAGCTCAGCGAGCATCTGGACCCGGACAACGACATTGTAGGCACGATTGTATGACTCCCCTAGAAGAGCAGACAATTCCGTATCGAGACCATTGCGAGCCTTCTCGATGTACATATTGGCCTCTTCGAATTGGTTGCGATGGATTGCCAGAATGGCACCGAAGAATGAGCGGTCCGGAGTCTGCTCTTTCATGACACCGAGGTAAGAGTCCATCAACTCCCACTGGCCCCGACCCCAGGCAGCGGCAGCGGCAAGAGGTGCAATAGCTCGGCGATGCTCCAGTGATGCTTGGTTCCATTTTTCTTGAGCGAGGTCTGAGAGAACCTTCCACTCGCCAAGAGCATGCAAACAGCGCATCTTACCCATTGTGATACCAAATGAGTCTGGGTCTGTCTTCTCGCGTCGCTTGTAAGCAGCAAGGGCTTCGTCCCACCGTTGAAGCTTTTCAAACCATGTTTCCTTGAGCTCAACATCTCGATACGCCTGGGCTTTGCGAAGGATACCAATAGCAGCGTCAGACTGTTGAAGTTGGTTGTTAATGGTAATCAAAGCTTCGACAGCACCCGAATTCTGATCTTGCTCAAACTCGAGTTCTTTGTAGTGAAGGGCTTTAGCAAAAGCGTGACACTTTGCAGCATACTTTCCAAGAGTGCGGATGTCGATGGGAAGAGCCTTGTCGTCGTGCTCCATGAATTCAGCCAGATTGAGAAGAATTTGCAAAATCTCTGGGGAGATGTTGGGAGAAGTAAGCGCCTTTTCAATTGAGCGGACGAGCTCTTCCTGGTATTGATCATACAACTCAGTCCAGCATGAGACAAAAGCAGCATTGAAAAGGTCCCTTGAGAGCGGCTGGTAGATTCCAGCCAAGCTAGCACAAGCACGTAGCGCCGGGGATGGGGATTCCTTCAAGAGCTCAATGCTGAAACGGCGTATCCATTCCTGCCAATCCTCACGAGTGGACTTTTGCGAAGCATCCCACGCGTTCTTCAGATGTTGCTGGTTCACGACAATCTTCTTTTGTCCAATTTCAGAAAAATTGGTGTCATCAGTAGGGAAAGCATAAACCTCTTCTGGGTTGAGGTCCTGCGGCAGTGGGTCGCCCTTCTGAAGTTTCGTCACAAGGATTTGGTAGTTGACATGCGTAATCTGATGGGTTTTTAGGACCTTGTTGAGAAGATGAATGTAATGCGTGAAGTCCTGTCCGAGTTGGAAAATGAGAGCACAGATGCAGTCCATCGCAGCTTGACGCAACACACGATCACCGCTAGCCACGACTCGGGACAGGGAATGAACCATTAGGGATGCAAAGTCAGAGACATTAACTTGCCGCGATAGTTTTGTCAAGCTGTCGATAGCAGATTTTCGGATGCTCTGAGGATTTTGTGGCCGATCAAACAGATGGACAATGGAAGGAATGATGAGATGCATGTATTCCTCTCCGCTTGTACCGAAAATCAAAAGGGCGTGAAGAATCTTCTCGGAGGGCTGGCGACGAGGCGATGTGTCTTTATCCAGTGTATCGAGCATCAGAGGAATCAGGCCAGCAAGATACTTCCGGAATTCTCCTTCCAACGACCTAGCAATCGCCTCGACCAAGAATATAATGGTACCCTGGATTTGATATGAAGCATCCCAGAAATCTCTAATGACCTCGATGATCTCTGGCAAGAAAGTGCGAATATGCTGTCGCACGATATTCACTAGGATTGCCATCTGATTGAAATAGGACTCAAGGCGGCTAGCGGGAGCGCTTCTAATGACTAAGATGAACCCTGGAATGATTTGTCCAAGGAATGGGACACACTTCAAACCCAGAGTCTTGAAGATTGTAACGATGGCATCAATGACAGCTGAGTGATATTGCGCCAGGGAGTTTTCTCGCAGAATGTTCTGCATCAAAGTATGGATGACCACCGTGGGATAATACTCCTCGTTGGAAGGAGTGAGGCCCTGCATAATGAGGGCAACATCAGAAACATTCTGTATTTCGTTGATGTGGTGCACATCAGGTTCGATCTCGCTGATCTGTTGGTACTTGTAGGGATCGAGGGCACCGAGGACTCCGAGAAGCTTGATGGTCTCTTTGCGCAGAGAGCCTGTCTGTTCTGTTTTGATAATGTTGATGAGTACGGCGAGAAGATGGGGATATTCCATGTATGGCTCGATAACGTAGCCTGAATTGCTCGCCAACTGGCCCAATGTCCGAAGCGCAGCTTCACGTTTGGTATGCGACGAAAGGTCCTGGAGCGAGTCCAAAATAATTGGCATAATCTGCGGCAGATATTGTCTCATCTCATGGCCGCCGACATTGGCAAGCTCACCAACTGCCTTCAAAGTAGTGGCAGCAACGCCTGGATTAATGTCGGTTGCTTTGGGCAACAATGCGGTCACCATGGGATCAACGTAGGACCTGATCAATTTCGTCGCATTGGAGACAAACAAGCTGATAAGTTGAGCTGTTTCCTCCTTTTGGCGAGCGGTATTCGCGAAGCCAAGGCCAGTGAGAAGATTGACCAGCAGTTTTCGTAGTGGCGGGAAGACATAAGCAGGGTTGACGCTGGAAAGTCGACCGATAATGCAGATCGCGGCTTCTTTGACATCAAAAACCTCATCATTGACTGCTAAGAACAAACATCGAATATTCTCTGGTCGTGCCAGATGACGATCGAATTTGCGGTCTAACGACCACAAAACGGTGCGTCGGATTTCAGGGTCAGGGTCTCCGATACCCACAGTCAAGAGCTTGTCAATTACCTCACTGACAACTTGAATAGAGTGTCCGCTGGTTTGGTTTATGATTGGATCGTGAACGAACAGTTGACAGCACGTAAGAGCTGACGCTTTTCGAATTTCCGGGTTATCATTTTCCACGTAGTTGATAGCAACATCACGCACGAACTCGTTCAGTATGTGCCCAGAGAAGTCAAAGCTGCCCAACGTGTGAAGTGCTAATGCGATATCGGAATCAGAGTGAAGCTCATGGGGTGTAAAGTCTTTTGCGAATGATGGCATAGGAGGTAGTCGGTTTTCGGGACAGCCGAGGGGACGGAATGGCGTTCCACAAAGGATGATACTCAGCATATCAAGAAGCTTTTCCTGGATCATAGGTTTGATGGGAGGAATGTAATGAGCCATGTCGACCAGAGCCTGTGTTAATGATTTGCTCAACCCACAGGCAAAAATGGGATCCAGGAGAGCCTCCATGTATTTGCTGAGCGCCTGCCCCACTGCGAGGGACAGCATGCTAATGCATTCAAACATCGGTGCTTCGTTAACTCCCGATCGATTCCTCGCCTTCATTGCAAGTCCCTCTCGAATGTAAATGATGATGCCATCGAGATATTGGCTGATAGCGGTGCCCACTGCATTGGCAATCTTTCCAATGGCAATGAAGGCGGAGTTCCTCTCTTTGTCTCTCTTGAGTTGCGCTTGAAGGTAGACCATGAATTTGTGTAGATAGATCTCAATGAAATCGGTGGGGGCATATGAGGCAAGAATGGGGATTGTGAGAACGACTTCGGTGCGAATCTTTGGGTCACGGTGGTCCTTGAGACGGAGGATGATTTCGCAAGCATTCCGATAATGTTCCTTCATGAACATTGTGCCCTTCAAGATCAGCTCTTTGATGATTAAAATGGAGCCATGAATATGATCAATATTATGAGACTTCAAGCCCAGGAGTGCTTCATCGTATATCCGTGCAAACCATGATTGACGGACTTGAGAATCACGAGCCACGATTATTTCAAAGCATTCGCCAACGGCCTCGGCGGCAGTCTCACGTATGAGGACTTTTGGGTCTCGAAGGGCAACCCAGACAAGCTCAAAGACCTGGGGAACGAAGCCGTAGAGGAGTGTTGGTGAGCCCTTGGCCAGTTCCCGGATCACAAGCACTGCTGCAAACCGCCGACTTTCCTGGCGCTCGGATTGTAACCATTCTAATGCAGATTGTATTTCGCTTTCCACCAGTTCTGCGGTTAGAGCCCCGCCGGGCTTCGCGAGGCGGCCCAGCGATCGGGCCGCATACACCAAGACCACATTATCATTGCTGCGAAGGGCGCTGCGCAAGTAACTGGCAAATCTCGTTGTTTTCTGAGCCGCATCGACACCGTCAAAGTCAATGAGCCGATCGAGTGCTAACAAGCCACCGATTCTTTCGTTTGCATCGCTGCCGTTGACCACGAGTTGGGCGATGCGTTGGCTAACGGCGTTGTAAAATTCCACGAACTTCTCCGACGGCCAATCTGCAGAAGGAGATATGTCAGCTAGTTAGAGGTCTCGGAGTTCAACCGGCAGTACCTCTAGACACGGATAGGACATTATCATAGAGCTCGTAGGCAGCTCTGGCTCTGGCCTCCTCATTCTTTGACTTGAGCTCCACGAACAACCTTTGGGTCACGTCTGTGATTGCACCTGCTTGGGCCATATTTGCGAATCACACCCCAGGGTGGACATTGGAATACAAGGTCTAGGCCATAAAATAAAAACACGCAGAGCGCATAAAGTTGGATGGTAGAGGGAGGGTCATGTGTGAGGCTTGGAGAAGGTCGAGGGGTGCACGGGCCAGTTTGGAGTTCCCGACTCCGTGCGACCCTGGCTCTTGACTATCTAACATCACTCTAGTTATATGTAATCACTACTTACTATTTGATATCTATTTTGACATTATTCAGTATATTGAGGATAATCCCTGGTGCTTGAATACTATTCAAATTCTGATGGGTCTAAGAATCGAGCCATATTACCCCCAGCACCAATACGTCACCCAAGGGATCCGATGGATCATGGCATTGACAATCCAGGTAGTCTAACATTTGTGCAGAAAATTGATTATAAAAAATACATCTAAAACAGACATTGGAGTGCTCATCTCAAATATAGCGTTAAGGAAAGAGGCTACATAAGCGGCCGACTTTGCTTGTTTTGTATCATTCAGATTTCCACGAGGCTAGAGGTGCACAGGTTTGCTTCCTAAGATTCAAAGGTTGCATCTATAAATTTGATAAGACCCATTCAGGAGGCATTTCGTTAAGATCAATTCACTCTCCCCCACTAGGACAGGTATTTGAATGCTCGATATCTGTGGACAAAGTGACTTAATACCAGGCTTCTAGCACATCCTAGGGGAAGCTTTGTAGAACAGCCTTTTATGTTGTAGTGACTAATAGAGAATATGAGACGATTCCTCGGAATTTCAAATCGAACGTGCAATCTGAAATAGGAGAAGATGTGGTTGAAGCAAGGATAAAGATATTCGACACAGGACACTGCTAACATCAATTATAGTTCATTATTTCCCAGGCCCTGAATCGACAAACACTAAGCAGATATGGAAGATTCTACTGAATATATTTGATCTCCTATAAGCAGCCTGGGCACTAGTCACCTTGACTTCTATTTGGTGAAATGGGTAAATCAAAAATAGATCTTAACTACAAGGGGTTAATGTTGAATCAGGGCTCTACCAAAGTGGTGCAAGGAGATAACAGAGTGCCTATAAGCCTAAGCTCTCCGGACATACGGATTTATAGCGACATTAGTACCTTAACTCCATTAAACACCGTGAGGTCTTGTATTTATAATCGCCGGTCAGGATTTCTAGGCCGTAATAGGCCGTTGCGGGGGATGACGGGATCGAGGGGGAACCATAAAAGCCAAGCTCCTCGCTCCCCCAATTCTTGAACATCTCATCTGTAGCTACTTATATCACAATGGTTAAAGTTCTTTTGACTGGTATGTGATTTTAATCTACCATCGGACCTCAATCTAACTATCTGCTTTAGGAGGCAGTGGCTTCATCGCCGCCCACATTGTGGACATTCTGCTACAGCATGGGTATGTTTTAGCCATAAACATACACATGGTTGAAGATTAACAATTTCATTTTAGTTTTGATACAGTTGTTACTGTTCGATCGGAGGAGAAGGGCAAACGGATAATTGAGGCTCACCCTGATGTGTCGAAGGAGAAGCTCTCTTACGTGATTGTCAAAGATGTAGCTAAGGATGGTGCATTTGATGAGGTTAGTAGATCGTTCCCCTAATAGATACACAACTAACGGAAATACAACAGGCCGTCAAATCAAGCCCCCCTTTGACTATGTTCTCCATACCGCATCCCCTTTCCACTTCAATGTTCAGGACCCTGTGAAAGACTTCCTTGACCCGGCCATCAAGGGAACGACCGGTATCTTGAAGGCAATCAAAGAATATGCCCCTACCGTGAAGCGAGTGGTCATCACATCATCTTACGCTGCTATGGTGAACGGCAAGCAGCACCCCAAGGTCTACAGTGAGAAAGAATGGAATCCGTTGACATGGGAGGAGGCGATGGACCACTCGCAAGTTTACCGTGGTAGCAAGGTAGGAAATTTGATGGTCTGTCTAAGTATTTAAGTGCTAATTCAATCTATACAGACTTTTGCGGAGAAAGCAGCTTGGGCCTTTGTCGAGAAGGAGAAGCCAAATTTCGATATTGCTACCATAAATCCACCACTGGTGTTTGGCCCGATCGTTCATTATCTCAACTCTCTTGAGACTATCAACACTTCAAACCAGCGCATCAGGAACCTCATTCAGGGTCAAATGAAGGAGAAAATAGCCCCAACGGGCAACTTCCTGTGCGTAGATGTGCGTGATGTGGCCCTCGCACATGTCAGAGCCATTGAAGTTCCCGAAGCAGGCGGCGAGAGATTCTTTGTCACCACTGGCTTCTTCTCGAACAAGGAACTTGCAGATATTATTCGCGAGACTCACCCCCAGTTAGAGTCTAAGCTACCCCCTGCAGATGCTCCCAGCGACTTCCCGGGAAACATCTTTGGGATTGACAACAATAAGTCGCAAAGGGTCCTTGGGCTCAAATATCGCCCACTGAAGCAAACAGTGTCAGACACCGTTGATTCTCTTCTAGCTGTTGGTGTTTAAACTAGGAGTTGCCTTCGATGTTTTCCGTTTCATAGATCGAGATTGAATTGATAGATACATTGTAGATCCAATATTCTTCTTTGGCAACTACGTATATCGGAGCAATTTTAAGCAACAGATATTATCGAACCCTAGCCGCATTTTGCATCTTATATATAAGAAAGATAATCTACGTAGCAAAGATTGATCAAGGGTCTTTGGTACATTGTATAGATACAAAACTGCGGGCTGGGTCGTTGGGGCTCACCGTACCGCTTTGGCCCGTGTTCTCCGGTCAACTTTTCTCGCGCCAGCTATCCAAGATCACATAGTCAATCCATTAAACAAGATGGCCTCCGCCAGGCTGTCGCCAACGGCGAACTTGCTACGAAAGTCGCGTTTATTCGCACTCCCCAAAACTCTCAATGGCCCCAGTGACCTAACATCGAAAGAATCCGGCACCGCAACTCTGCCTCACCCCATCCGAGCCTCCATCGTTACACCGCAATCATCACTAGCCCGAGGCGATTGGGGACTGAAGCGACCTTTACCGGCCAAGTCGACATCGGAGAAATCATCGAGACCGGTAGTCAGGTTGCACGCCCTCGATACCTATGAACATGTGACCGACTTCGAATCCGCCGCAGATCACACTGTGACCCTCGAGAAGTTCCAGGAGATGCACTTGCCTATGTCTCTCCCCTCCAAAGTCAATTATGCTACAAGTGTTGTGCCAAGGCATCAAAGTCCATTCGAGACGCATCTCGACAACACCGAGACCAGCCAGGGTCTCCAGGAACCGGGTGCTAAACAATTTAGACACACCGGTCCTTGGCTTGCTGGGCAGACGGAGGCAGAGTTCGCAGCATACTTGAAGCAAGTGACCCGCAATAAGCCTGAGCTCCTGAAGAAACTTCGTGAACAGTTTGTTGCCAAGCGTTCTGCTGAGATCCGGAAGCTGGCACAGGATAATGGAGAGGACTTGGACGCTCATCCCGCAATTGTCACCGATGCGGAGTTCAATGCCTACATCAAGACTCTGCGCAATGACCCATTCGCTCTCGGTCCTGTGGTCTTTGATCTACTTGACCTCGCTTCCCCCCTGCCGTTCCCAGCGAGCGTATCGGGCGCAAGTACTATCAATCCCCTGGAACTAAGCTGTCCTCATTCGAATACGCCATCTCAGGACCCCCGAAGACACACCCGTCTGCCGGTCTGTCATACACACGATCACACGCTCTGATCCACAATCATGCCCAGTTTGGCCCACAGGCCCACCAGCGCCCCGTGGAGGCTCGCATCTTGCGCCCCAAGGGCCGCTTTAAGGGACGCATGGCTCGGGCCCTCGCAGGTATCGGTGGTATTGCTGTTGAAGACCTGAATGCCATGACCTTCGTGGAGCAAGGCACACCCCCTGGCCTGACTTTCTTCGATGCATCCATCCCCGGTGGAGGTAAATACTGGGTTACTCCCATCCGGGCTTCGATTGACTCCGACGGCCGTATTGGCCTTTCATCTTATCGCGCGAGTGCAACCGCTAAGGCCCCTTACGGAATCGAAGACCACCACAAGCCGAGCACCTTGACCATCTCCGATGTTGCCACTGCCCCATCCCCGCTGGTCCCAAGATTAGACCGACAGTCATTCGGCCAGCCTCGCTTCCAGCCTTCCACGGAGAACCGTTCCCGGAGACAACCCACGAGGGGGACAGAGGACGTCGCACGCAGCCTTCTCAATAACCTCAACTCTAGGTCATAGGGAAAAGTGAAGTATGGGTGGATGTGCAAGGGATTGTACCATGTATGATAGATTTGGTGCTTGTGTAAAGCTACTTTCATTTTTCTTTTTTGACTATGTCATATAAATCGGATGCATCAATATCAAGTTATTTTCTCAGCGATAATTGGCTTATTTCCCACCGAAATAGAAAATAACAAGACACATGAGTTCACAATAATCGTACACATGAGGAAGGACTTTTAATGTGTTTGCTACCTTCCTAAAACAGCAAGGGCCATCCATCCATCCATGGATGGATCCATATTGGAGAAGATTATATAATCATGGAGAAAAGGTATCTGACACGTGACTTGTAGATTAGGGCCTAGGGCAAGGACCCGCACAGGACTAAGCGAAAGCCTGCTCTCAAACTCATCCAAATCGGCACGACGACACTCGATCTTTCGAACATTCATTCCGCCAGCCAACAACCGCCAAAATGGGTCGCGTCCGTACCAAGACAGTCAAGCGCTCCGCTAAGGTCATCATCGAGCGTTACTACCCCAAGTTGACCCTCGACTTCGAGACCAACAAGCGTATCTGTGATGAGATCGCCATCATTGCTTCCAAGCGTCTTCGCAACAAGGTGAGATTCGATATATTACAACCAACAATCGAGACCTTCAATCCTGATTCGCAATTTCTTCTAGATCGCTGGTTACACTACCCACTTGATGAAGCGCATCCAGCGTGGTCCCGTCCGCGGTATCTCCTTCAAGCTTCAGGAGGAGGAGCGTGAGCGCAAGGATCAGTACGTTCCTGAGGTCTCTGCTCTCGATGTCTCCCAGACCGAGTCCGGCCAGCTCGACGTTGATGCCGACACCAAGGACCTTCTCAAGTCCATGGGCGTAAGTTTTCTCTGCACACTACGACATCTTGGAATATATCTAATATATCTCTACAGTTCGACAACCTCAAGGTCAACGTTGTTGCCGTCAGCCAGCAGCAGCAGGCCGAGCGCCCCCGCCGTTTCGGTCCCCGCTAAATCCAGCGCCCGGAATAACGAAAAAAAAAAGTTCATACCTGGCCTACGGTCGATCCTTGGCGGTTACCCCGACAATGTCTGTTCTGGCTGGCTTTTCGCCCGGCTAGCATGGTTTAGCTTAGTGTGGAGGGCTATTCCTGGATGAGGAATGAATAAACATGATTCTCTTTGAGAAAAGGTGTCGCCGATTCTCCGAAAGGAGATGACGCTCGATTGCCAATTTTTTTTTTCTCGTGTCTACCTATGAGTTAACTCTCTAGGTCGGACTATGTAGGAATTCTTGGACTGGGGGCTACCTCGGTCTAAGTGATTCGAGACCTTTGGTGGTCTGAGTCATGTCTGGATTTATACCTACATATCTATATGTACGTATGAGTCCTGCTGGCCAGCCTATAGCCATACATATGTTCTCTGCGTAGATTGTTCATTACTCATGTGTCAATGTCAACATTGATCGGGTATTAGAAAAGTAGAACGCCGAAAACCCCCATGGAATCCCATCGCAACCTGGCTGGATCAGATCTGATCGAGCAAATCAATGTCTCCATCTTGATCCACGCTTCGATGCTCCCTAGGCACGTATCCTTCAATGGAACCGCCATTTGCATCCTCTGGGCGCATTTGTGGAGCGCCAGGAACCTGTTGAGAACCACGTTGATTCTCTCTGATATTGACGTTAACACGTCCATCCGGACGAATCGTGCTGGTATCACCACGTTCCAAGGCAAGCTCCCGGGACCGATCGCGATTCCCAAGTCCCATGCTCTGCAAATCATCCACAACGGAGGATACACTGCTAGTAGCCGCTGGTGCCTTCAAGCGCTTGGCTCGAGCTTCCTCGAGCAGTAGAATACTCGTGCCCCTTGTGTCACCGGCCCGTCGTTCCCACACAGGCTTCTCGGAAAGCTGCACCCGGATCCAAAGAGCACGCTCGGCGCATGCATCTGAGCACCACTTTTCGACGCGATCCTCGGAAACGATATCGACGCTGCGTCCGCGCCCCCTGGCCCGCTTCCTTTGGGGCCGTATTTAAATTGGAATCCGCCTCCTGGGCCTCTGTCTCGCTTGCGATACTTGCGAGGACATAAAGTGTACCCGCACGAGTCTTCGAAGTTTCGCTCCAATATCAGATTGTCGTAGTCGCTGGGGCGGAATGGAGCTAGCGCATATTTGAATTTTATGGTATCTTCTTGAGACGGTGCGGCAGGGTCGGCTGTCGGGGAGGAAGGGAGCTCGAGGAGCTCAAGAATGCGGTTTAGGATGATATCTTCGGCGTCTTTTTGGGTCTGAATCTGCTGCGCGTGTTCCAGAGCGACTTCGAGGTGCTGCTGAGTTGCACCGGGCCTACCTTCTAGGTATTTGTCTTGCTCTTCTTGTGTAGGATATAGGTATGAAGGTGGGGGTTGCTGGGCATTGACGGCGGCATATGTCTCAGGAAGAGAGGTCTTGAGAGCGTGGCTTGGATTTGACTGTGCCATAACGAATTGAAGCCCTGGAAAAGGTAATTTGAATTAAAAATTGGTTGAGTGGTGAGGTGAGACGAAATAGAGAAGAAAAAAATACCAGCAGAATTCGGGTCCAAAGCGGAAGAGGCAAAAACCCCCCGGGATCCCCAAACATGGGACACTTTCACTGCTGACGTAGGCTTTGGGCATTGACATTATTTGGGATCACATATGTAGCTTGTACATATTGTATATGTTATACTCGGTACACTTGACTATTTCTACAATTTCGATGTATAGACGTTTACCTATATACCTAGCTACCCCTAATCTACTGTTGAAAACAAGTTAGACTACATATATATATAATGTCAGTACGAGTATAAAAATTCTCATATAAACTTGAATTCAACACATTTCCCCCCCATGTGCGTGTTCCCTGGTTGATGTTAGCCGCCGATCGCCCAGTGGAGCCCATTTCCCTCATCCCGCCAAGTGACGACCACCTCTCTACATCCTCCCTACATTTTTTTTTGTCTTTCTAACTCTGTTCTTTTCTTCTCATCTTGTAGTTCTTTGCTGGCCCTGCATAGGGTGTTCGGTTCTCCACGTGAGTGCTTCCGCCGTCCCCCCCCTCATCTCCTGGTCGTAGGCACCCACTCATTGACGTCGTTTCATCTAAGCTGACACCCCATCGTACCACAAGGAATTGATTCGGTTCGCCCTAAATATTGCATACTAAAAGTATTGAAGCTGGCGAATCGCTCTGTACAGAGATTCTAGCGTCATTGCGTCACAGACTCGTTCAACATTCCTCACTCCACACCGATTATCTCAAAGTCTGATCCTCGGACTTGACTTGCCAGATGTCAGGTCCGCCCTTTACGGTCCGCTCGGTCTTCGAGTACGCTTCGGGCCACGATGATGATCTCAACTTCCCGATCGGTCAAATCGTGACCGTCACCGCCCTGGAGGATGACGATTGGTACTACGGCGAATACTCAGACGCCCAGGGGGCCAAGCAGGAGGGCATCTTTCCGAAAAACTTCGTTGAGAAATACGATCCTCCGGCCCCTCCGAGACCATCTCGACCCAGACCCAAAAAGGAGCCCGAGCCGGTGCCAGTCGAGTCCCCCGTGGTCGAAAGCAAGCAGGCTGAGCCCGAGCCCGAGCCAGAGGTGCAGCCCACCGAGGAAGATTATGAGATTGCATCCCCGCAGTCACCTATGCCCCAGTCCCCTCCTTCGCGCGCGACTGCCCCTATAGCAGAAGCTGCATCCTCACCCCCGCAGCCGGCAAAGGCGCCCGCTCCCGCCCCTCCCGTGGCCCCAACTGAATCCGCAGCCAAGGTACCCTCAAAACCTGCGCCCCCAGCTGTAGCAGAGAAGCCTTCGGGGTCCTCGTTCAGGGATCGCATTGCTGCCTTCAATAAACCTGCAGCAGCACCAGTGACGCCATTCAAACCAGGCGGTTCCCAGCCATCCTTCATCAAGAAGCCTTTCGTCGCGCCGCCTCCTAGCCGGGACGCCTACAAGCCTCCACCAAGAGAACCTGCACCCAAGATCTACAAAAGAGACGAGGATCCCGATGTAAAGGAACAAATTGCCCGCGAGCCCCCGGTCTCTGAAAGCCGGCCTGCTCCCGTTGAAGGCGAAGAGGGCGCGGAGGACCAGCCCAAGCCAACTAGTCTGAAAGACCGAATTGCGTTGCTCCAGAAGCAGCAATTAGAGCAAGCTCAGCGTCATGCCGAAGCAGCTCAGAAGAAAGAAAAGCCCTCCCGCCCTGCTCCTAAGAAGTCGATGGATGAACATGTGGCTCCCACAGTCGTCGACGAGGAACAAGAGGCACCCTCTGTCGAAGAATCGACGGCTGTCCGAGATCCTAGTGTTGATACATTGAGGGCTGCAGCCCCTCATGCACAGCCCGTTGCGCCATTCTCGCCTACCCAAGAAGTCGCGAGTGACGCCAATGACGCCGACTACTCCGCTGCTGCAGACTCCGAGGATGCAGGCGAAACATCCACTAGTAAGGATGACGAGGAAGATCAGCCTCAGCCTCGTCCCGTCGCCCAGCGTCAGCCGTCGACTCGCGCAGTCGAGCAACCTCGTCCGGTCTCCCAGCGTCAACAGTCGACTCGCGCAGTCGAGCAAACTGCCGTGGCAAACGTTGAAGACGAGGGCGAAGCAGAAGAAGAGGAAGAGGAGGAAATGGATCCCGAAACCAAGCGCAGAATGGAACTGCGTGAGCGAATGGCCAAGATGAGCGGCGGCATGGGTATGATGGGTCTCTTTGGCCCGCCTGCTGGAGGTATGCCAGGCATGTCTGGTGCCGCTGGTGCTCGCAAGCCCAAGACTCCCGGCGAGTCAGAGAAGAGGCTTGGGGAGCTTGAATCTGAGCCCACTTCGCCTGCCAATGCGCCCCCGGTTCCTATGATTCCCCTTCCTGGAATGAACGTGGCTAGCAAGCCGGTGCCTCCTTCTACTGAAGTGGAGAAGGAAGAGGAGGAGCCTTTGGCAACTCCTCTCGCGGAACAACACTCTGCACGTGAGGTGCCAGACGTCGAGGATGTCATCCACGAAGGTGCACAGCCTCGTGCCTCTATTGATCGTCCGGTCCCGGCACCCCCATCCCAAGGTAAGATATTCTCCAGCAGTCTAATGCATGATTTCAAGTCCTGATATTCGCAGATCGTTCGGCGCCTCCTCCGCCTCCTCGAGAGTCAAGACCCGTCCCCACTGTCCCGGGTGAGCCACCGGCTTCCCCGCCACCAGTTCCTGCAGGTAAGTACCTAGACCCTGAACCGATTTACCTGACGTGGGGCGTTGACGATGATATACAGGTCGACCAGTTCCTCCTCTACCACGGCCCACAACTGCCGACAATGGTGACGAGTCTGATGATGAATTGTCGGTTCACACATCTAGTCTGTCGTTGGATACCTCGGCTGCTCCACCGGCCGTGCCTGCACCTGCGATACCTGATCAGATTGACTCTCGCCGTGCCGAAACATATGACCCCGTGTCCTCTGCCGCTTCAACCCCTGCGGCTGAGAAGAGAGCTAGTCGTCTGCCACCCCCCATTCCAGTCAATCCACCCATGCCACCATTGCAGGGCCGCGCTCCCCCGCCCCCGCCCCCAGACCAGCTCCGTCGCCGATCTACCGCTGATAGTCGCATAAGTGCGTTATCTCCTCGACAAGCTGGAGAAGAAGCGGAAGGGGAAGTGACTGAATATGATGGAGATTACGACACCGATATCGCATCGGGAGTGAAACACAAGGATGCTCTGAAAGCCCACGAACGTGACTCCAGCTTTGACGAGGGTATTACCACCGACGACCATTCCATCCAGTCCCCGCGCAGCCCCCAGGAATCCCGGCATCCCCCACCACCTCCACCCACGGCTCCCAGGGCAGTTCCGCCTCCACCCCCAAATCAGCCGCCCCGGAATGCCCGTGCGTCTATTGACACACCTAGGGGACCGCCTCCTCCTCCCCCGCACAGAGATCCCGTCAGCGATGATGATGCTGAGTATGACCCTTTCAACTACTCCGCTCCCCGACATGGTCTCCCCACTTCTCCGCCTCTCCCGCTCGGTCGCCCAGAGGCTCCTCCTCCTTTCCCACCGCAACAAGCGGCCGATGAATACGACGATCTCTATGATGCACCCCCCGTGCAGAGCCCGGGAAAAGAAAGACCCTCTCCTTTGCATGAGAAGCGTCTTTCACTGGCGCCTCTGCCTTCCCAAAGCCAGGCTTCGGGTTTGCCATCTCCGTCCGCAGCCCGAACCCAGCGCGCATCTATGGATCTTCTAAGAAATCAGCCTAACGTTCGTCGGTCTATGGATGTTTCTCGCCCCTCTATTGACCAAGGCTACATCGCCACCGATGTTGATTTCGCCGAGTATACCCTCTGGTGGACTAAACCCAACACCCCGCCTCCAGCGTTCCAGAATCGCACTGATCTGCTTTTCGAGGTCGAGGAGACTTCATCCACAAACCGTGGCGGCAAAACAACAGTCTCGAAGGATGTCTATATCCTGTTCCTCGATTACTCCCAGACAGTCTTGA
Organism: Penicillium concentricum; assembly: GCF_028827145.1. Lineage (NCBI taxonomy): Eukaryota > Fungi > Ascomycota > Eurotiomycetes > Eurotiales > Aspergillaceae > Penicillium > Penicillium concentricum. Next base: position 4,088,258 of record NW_026622755.1, read on the forward strand.
ATGTCCAATTTGACCCCAAGAACCCTGCGGATGCTTCTTTCGAGCAACGTCATGAACCCCCACCGCTCCCGCTTCGCCAGGATCAGCTCGAGCAGGCTCATATTCAGCTTGGAACGCGAATCTCGGAAGCCGTCAACTCGATCCAAAACTCTACTGTTGGAGATGGCACTCCCTTCGGGCTGGTCCAGCACCTACTCAATCCTCTTTCGGACGCGCTGCTTCCTGTGGGGACCCGCGGATACGGTGCCTCGGTCTATTCCAACCTGGCCAATGCCTCCGTGTCCCAGAACGACGAAATCCGCGCCGGTGACATTGTCAGCTTCCGCAATGCCCGATTCCAGGGCCACCGCGGCACCATGCACCAGAAATACAGCGCCGAGGTTGGAAAGCCCGACCACGTCGGCATCGTGGTCGATTGGGATGGCACAAAGAAGAAGATCCGAGCCTGGGAGCAAGGCCGCGAGAGTAAGAAGGTCAAGATGGAGAGCTTCAAGCTAAACGACCTCCGCAGTGGCGAATGCAAGGTGTGGCGAGTGATGCCCCGTAGCTGGGTGGGCTGGGAAGCCAGTAAGTAACTGGACGATAGGATTCTGGTCTGAGACTTCACCCTTTTTGTTGCAGTTGCGCTATGAGCAGACGACCCTTTCTTTTGTGTTTTTTGCTTGCCCCTTCTAGATTGGGTGGGATCATGTATGAATGAAAAGGAGCCTCCTTTCTCCCCTGTCTTCTATATTTTTCTCCCTTTTCTCTTTTCTTGTCCTGCTCCCCTCTTGTGAAACATCTGGACTTGGTGTGGTAATATGAGATGGGAAATGGTGGTCCCCGTTTGATGGAGAGTTGAGCGAGCGTGCAGCTTTTCGTTTTTTTGTTAATGGTACATCTTGCATGATTCTATCCGAGCAAACTATGAGATACTATTCTCTTTCGGTCTATAAATTGCCACAGGTTAGAAATTATTGTATATCTTTGTATGGATTCCTAGGCCAATGACGACTATCCTGTACCAGATCCTATTCAACTTTACAATCAAATTCTCCGTACGAAATATGTTGTAGTCCAGGTTGTCGTAATTAGGGCTTACATATTCATCGAGCTAAGTCAATAAGCCCAGTTCCTCGTGTGTTCTAGAATCCAACGCCCCGTCTGAAGTAAATTAATCCTAAAATTCCACTGACGCTAAGAAAGTCTTTTTTGATTAACGGATCGAGTTCGAACAGCCAAACCCAACTGCCGACTCCACCACTTCGTAGACTCTCGAGTCAAACCAGAGCCTCGAACTCGGTCCAGTTATGATCCTACTCCCCGGATTGATATATGCTGTACATCGTACAATGACCCCGGTACCCGCTAGATAACGAGGCAATGAGCGGGATCGCCCTTGGCCACATCGAGAAACTGGGGGGCTGCCCCGGTCTCAGTAACCCCTCATCACCGGCAAGAGGGGGCTCCAATTATAACGTTCTTTTAGTTTTGTTGAGTTTCCACCGGCTACCATATTGGTGGAAGTTCCTGGACCTCTCCGGCTCGTACTCCGGATAGATATTCGCGATCGGTTCCTGGAATCCGGATCGCAGATATCGGATATCAGATTTTTCTTGCATTCTCGAAGCATAGATTAATGCAAGGTTACAATATACGAAGTATACTACCGGTGGTTAAGTAGTGTGGTGTATGGCACATTATATTTAGGAATTTTTAAGGCAAGTGACATGTCCAATGTCGGAGATTTTCGTTTTTTATCAAAAAAGAAATGAAATCAAACTTTTTTGGCTACGAGGATTGGCCCGGAGTGCTTAAGCCCCGGTTAGATCCATGGATGCTTTTGTATCTCTGATCCGTTGAGTTTACATCAATCCAATCAATTCTAGATCTTACTATATTTTATAGTATTGAACCTTGGAAAACTTCAAGAGACCTTCAAATGTGTACATGAAAAAGAAACCCGGAGCCGAAGCGTTAGATTACTATCCGCATTGGGACTAGTCAGGGGTATACCAACCAAGACCGGACGGTTTACCATTTCTTTTTTGGCTACATAATATAAGCCTAACTCTTTCTAGTCAACCTCGGAAGTTTCAAAAGCTTGTAGGCGGGGCCTTCCCAAACGGCTGTCAAGCCTAGCCAAAACGTATCTGAAGCGCTAAAGAAGTTTTCTTTTTTTTTTTTCTTTTGGCTTTGGTCGTTTGCTTTTCTCTATTTCATACCCACAGTGATAAAATCATTTTCAATACTATATTGGATAAGAAAAAATCGATTCCTGGGTCAAGTGGAGAGTACCTAGACTCTATCGGGGATTCTACCATGGTTCAACTTTCTCCAATTTAGGAAGTCGGAAGCCATACTCCGTAGAGAGTTGAACCATTGTCCTGCACGCTGTAGAGGTCCTGCAGTGTCGGAACATTCATGAATCCAGGCCTATATTGCAGTGACCTTATATTGTGGCTGTACGACACGCAAAGCCGTATTTTCAATGTATTGTTCTATTGATTATGATCTCGACTCTCCCAATATCTAACTTTATTGCATATTGCAGTACGGAGTATGGCATGTCTGATTAGCCTACCCCAGCTATGTTCTACAGAGATACTAATGAATTTCCCTTGCCGGCTACGAAGCAAGGAGTGCAATGGGCTTTGTGTGTGACCCTATCTCCTCTGAGAACTTGGATGAACTACGAACACCAGATCAAAATCCTCTGGAATGCAGTAATGGGACGATCTTTGTGTTTCCCGTGTCCAGGCCGGAACTATCTTAGCGAGTGTTTTTTTCCCTGATTTTACGGAGTCCCCCGGTTTCAGAAGACAACATACATCATGAAATTGGGAATTAACCACATGCCCGACCTATCCCGCAGTTAGGGTGGCGTTCAGCCCCAGGTTCCACCCGGAAGCGAGACAAGATGTGATCCTTAACATTTCATTTTTATTTTACGCAAGGGGTGAAACCAATTACAGTAATTTTGTGAGATTGGTACTTACTATTTAGAGGAATCTGAGCTGTTCGCTTAAGTAACTGTACCATACCATACCTACACTGGACCATGGATGCAATCTCGGGAAGCCCCTTGATGCCTCATGAGTATACAAATAAACAGAACATGTACAATAAGTACATATGTAAAACTACCATAAACAGATATAAAAAAACATATAGAAGAGTTAATATCGATCGACTGGTGGACACCAATTTGGGACGATCTTCTAGATCCCTTTTTTTACAATTTTTTTTTTCTGGTATGCCGCTAAGAGAGAGTTACAGTTCTGGATCCATTGCAAATCTCCCCTCCCATCGCATTCTTCGCGTCAATTTCCCCAGTCACTCTTTCTTGACCTATTTCCTTCTCGACTAACTCTGCTTATTGCTTTTTTCTTTCTTTTTGCTGTGCTCTGTCAATCCCTGCTAAATACGTTGATTGGCCTTGGATCCGGACCATTCACGGTACACGGCTTGAACTTGGCATTCCTTGCGCCTATTCTCTTCAGGAGACATTTCTCTCCCTGATCTCAATCTGCAATCATTGTTGCACTTGAAGGTCATGCCTCTCATTTCATTCTCTGGATAAGGATATCCAGTGAGTCACTTTGAAGGCATTGAGCCAAACCGGGACACTGATCAACTCTCAAGCTACTACTACACACTCGCTGGACTTATCAACATTTATTCACGTTATTTTAAATATTACCCAATCGCATTCATTCCTTTCCTATTACGGGGCCTCGAGCCTACCATCCATGATGAATCGATTCCGCAAACACAAGAAGGCGAAGGAGCCCGAGGATCAAGAAGGGGCCTCGTCAGGATTCAGCCTGAAGCCATCGAAGAAGAAGGAGACACCAGAACCCAAACCAGATTTCGATCTATCAGCCGCACTGCCCTCGACAGACAACTTCCGCACCAGTCTGCTAATGCCCAAGTTGTCCGCTCGATTTAGCATGCTGAAGGAACAGGACGACCCACTATCCATGCTAGGAAAGGCCAGTGACGATAGCGTGTTATTTCCTAAGCGCGCTTCTCGACTCAATTTGTTCGGCCACAGCCCCGCCATGCTGGCAGATATCGACGAGGTTTGCTCCAACGACGGTAGCCGACCCTCCCTTGCACTCGACCGCAGTGGTTCTTTTGCTTCCGGTGGGGATGGATATGGCACAGACGATGACCGATCCCAGGGGGCAGTATGATGAGCAGAGCCCGTCGCGCCGAGGGCAATAATCTGTTCGGAGGTCGCCAAAAGATTTACAAGATCCCGGTTAGATCGCCAGTGGGAACAACCCCCGATGCGCCAGAGGGTGGTCAACGGACCATGGGAAAGCCGGTATACGACCACGACATGAACCTATCTGCTTTTCAGCGGTTGCGCCTCAAGGAGAAGGAAGAGAGAACGGCGGAGGCCGCCCGGGAATCTGGATATGCCGCCTCAACTGCTTCCTCTAACAGCCGAGCCACATACTCCTCCACCGCATCTGGACCTCTGTCAACAGTTCCCACATCAACTGCAGCAACCTCGGCCGACGAGTCGCCGTTGAATACATCTCAATCTCCAATGACTGGTTATCCCTTCCCCGAAACCCATCCGGAGGCCCCTCGACCCGGTCCTGGGATGTCTACCCCGCGCAATGGTTCAATCCGTACCCGTCGTCTTTACGGACAAGGATTGACCCAGGCTGCTCAGAACCAGCAGAACTCGACCTTGAACCGCCTGGAGAGTCTGAGTCGCCAGCGGGCTGGAACTCCAGACCTCCCCTCTTTGAACCGCAACTACTCCAGAAGTGCCACCAACCTGCGGGGCCGCCTGCAAAAGCTTGCGATTGTCGAGCCACCTTCTAGCTCACAGCCAACTAGCCCACCTTCATCCGCAACGTCCCCGAAGCCCCGCATGTCCGGAGAAGCTGCACTCAGAGACCGGCTATCCCCTACAGCGGCAACGTTTGGGGCTCCTCCCTTGAGCCCACCCACAAGCGAGAATGACGAGGGTTCATCGCTGTTGGCCGCATCACTTCACCCAGAAGATCACGGAAAGGCTACAGCTATGGGCTTGTTCAACCGGCCTACCACTGGCTTCGATGAGCAGGCATTCTCCCGCCGCCAACTTCAAATGCACCAGGGACGAGAGACCCCGCCTCCACGCCGTGCATCACCTCCGCGCCGACCTCTGCCTGCAGAGCCCGTAGGCCGTGCTCGGGGACTATCCAAGTCCAGTTATCGTTCCCGAGCAGGGTCCGCCTCGTCTCACTATAGTAGTGATGCGCATCGCGGCATCGATCATTCTTGTGCGTCCAGCGTTGAGGCTTCTCCTTTCAGACCTGGGGTGAGGACTTTCTATGCCAACTCAAGTGCTAGCGAGTCCGGCGATGAAGGAGAGAACCGGTCTTCGCGCGAAACCCCTTCTGCAGCTGCACTGACCAGCGAGTACGGCCCGCCGCTTCAGCACTCGACTGTAGCATCTAACAAATCATCAACTCCCACGAAGGATCACCTGGAAACGCTCCCCGAAGTGAGATACTCCGATCTAGGTGATCTTAGACCCATCAACGAGAACGACCTTGATTTCACAATGTCACCCCCTGAAACCAGTGATAACACACCCAAGAGGCCTGACTCGCCAACCCTGCAGCCAGATCAAGGCTTTAGTGGAATGGGGGGAATGGTTCGATCTCACCTGCGTCAGGAAAGTGACAGATCTTCCATCTTCCCTCCCCCTTCACCTCACCAGAACGATAGCTATTTCCCGAAAATGGCGGCCCAGAAAGCGACTCCCCAGCCACCGGCCGCTCCTCCCAAGGTAGCACAACCTCCCGAAGAGAATCGGCCATCATCAGAAACACGCCCAGGAACCTCGAGCTCGCAATCTCCTTCTGGAGATTCTGCGGAGGGCACGGGTTCTCGAAACAGCGAAGAGTCATCCGCACCTGGGACTATTGCCGACACAGCTTCTGTATCGAACGGCTCTTCCTGGAGGGAGGAATTAGAACTTCATCATCGTCGTCATGGGAGTACAGAGACCCAAAGGGAGCGGGAGGAATTTGCCATCGAACTGGCAGAGAGGCGTAGAAAGGTGCAGGAGAAGCTGCGAAGTGTTGCTGAGAACGAAAGTCGATCCAGCAGCCCCACTCCTGGCCGGTCAACTCCGGACTTATCCCGGACTGGTAATGCATTTGCCATATTGAAGCAAAAGTCGAGTAAACAGGCTGGCGGGAAGCCGGATCAGAAGAAGCTGTTCGGTTATGTCGGTGGCAATTCGTCCACGCCTGCTCTCTCTTCAGATGACTCGTGGCGTGAAGAGGAGCGGCCCTCTTTCAACTTCGGCCGGCACTCCAACTCCAGCTCTCCACATATTGGATCGGAGCGTTCGCTCAGGTCTCGTATGCCATCTATGAGCCGCGATAACAGCTACGAAGACTCGCGTGAGTCCAGCCGCAGCCGCGGTCACTCGCCTTTCCGAGACCAGAGAGATCGTGCAGGCTCGGATGCATCAGGCCGCTCTAAGAGTCGAACCAGACTTCGCGAACGTGATGACCTTGAAACTGTGGATGAGGGTTCAATCATTGCACATGAGAATTTCGTTGCTCCTGAGGGCTATGAGCCTCCCATGCCTGCCTCGCGCCCTACGTCGAGTCGTCCATCAGCAGAAATGTCTGACTCTGTGAACTTCGACCGCACTCCCTCTACCGCTTCGGGCAGACACCGCAGTACCAGCCGATCCGGTACGCCTAGCTTCCAATACGAGCGGCCATTCCAGTTCTCGCAGTCCAACACATCCTCAATCATCGGTGCTTCGCCCCGGGCCCCGCCTGCAGCCCCGGCCTACTCTGCCAATGCCACTCCTCCGTTGAACGAAATGCCGGAATACAGCTCGTCTACATCCCTGGCTTCTGCTTCCAGCAGCTCCCAGATTCCCCAACGTGGTTTGGGACACGGCTCCCTCCTAAAGCGCCCTGTGAACAAAAAGCAAATCTCCGAGCCTACCTTTGTCTCATCCACATCCGATGTCCCTCTGGTCGGTCTGCCACCCGGATCCGCGCTGCCTTCACCCATCAGCCCACCTCCAGTGCCACCTATGAACCCCCGCCGTCGCCGTGGAACCGCCACCCAAACCATTTTGGGTGCGTTCAAGAGCGATAAGAGCGACAAGAACGACTTGTCGCGGGTCACTTCCCCCGTCCCGAGCGCCGCAGAAGAACAAAGCGGTTTCCCAGATGAAGAGAAACGCCCGCGTTCCCGCAACCGTCTCCACAAGACTTCAAGCGATGGCGGCAACCTGAATGGGCGCGCACGCCAGGGATCCATGCCTGGCTCTCCGCCGGCTGTTCCTCAATACCCGCCTCCTGCCATACCCGTCGATGGAGGCATGTTCTAGATATCTCTTCCCTTTTTACTCTTTATACCATTCACCTTGCCTTAACCTAGGCTCTCCTTATTCCCTTGGTTTCTCATTTACCTACACCCACTCTACCTACCATTCCCTACACACCCTCTTCCGGGCCTTTTCTTCTCTTCTCTGTCCCATCTTCCCTCCCTGGGCTCTCTTATCATTTCTGCTGTGACGACTAGATACCATTCGGTGCATTTGAGCGTCTCATGTCTACTTTCGATCTTTTCTTTCTTTTCCTTTTTGATATAAACACTTTTGAGCTGGATTTTCATCTTCAATGTATGTACCCTATTTTTTTTCAATTTCAATAGATATACCACTCGCTATACTAGCTGTTTACGGTCTTGTAGATTGCTCAAATTAGACGTAGAGTTTTCCCTCTTTGTAAGTGGTTTCGGTTTTCAACAAAAGCTAGTTATATATATTCTTCATGTGGTACAAGATATCGAACTTTGCGGACGATGACTGATTATAGTCGACCTCGAAGATTGACTATTGAAGAGTTATCCACCCTGTTGGACGCGGTTGAAAAGTATGGAAATGGTATATATTTGCTTCATCTAATCTAGAATCATACATTTTCATTGCAATTCGTTCAAGCTTTCTCCACTGCCGTCTTGAGGTATCCCAAGACCCTCTCAACAAGCCACTTCCGCGGCTCAGCTTGGTCATCATTACTCAAAGCATGGGAAGCATTAGGAATAACACCAGTGTGCTTTTCATCCCAAATCTGATATTTGCCATCATGGTCAGTAGCCTTCTGCCACCTAGCCAGCATCTTGTCCTTATCCACCCAATCAGGAATGGATTGATCCTTTCCAGAGATCAATACCATGAGCTTATGATTCAACAGACCCCGCTCCTGAATCATACCAAAGGTAGTCATAAAGTGCTCATCGCTCAGATCCGAGCTGAACAGATCATCCTCTCCAGGCAACTGGGGACTCTCAGGACTAACAAGACTTAAGAATCTTCGGCAGCTAATTGGGGTATTGGCAGGATAAATCATCGAAGTCAACGAGAGAGGCAGCATGGTATCATGAGGCTTTCCCTCAGCAACAGCCGCCTTCGCCAGCGCCTCCATCTCATCATATACAGCACGAGCCTTCTCAGGCGTGGTATCACCGATTCCCCATTTCAAGACGCAGAAGATGGCCTCACGATCAGAAACGGGCGCTTGCATGATTGCGCCGTCCAGCACGGGGCGCGTGATATGTTCGATATCGGCGTCGAAGGCTGGGATTTTTGTGTGGGGGTTTGATTGGGACAGGTAGTGCAGGACGCACTGACTGCCCGTGGAATGGCCCATCATCGCGATCTTGCCACCGCCGAATTTATCGGCCTTGTAGCTTTTGATGTATTCGAGACATTGGGCGATCTCGTTCGTATCACGGTCGAGATGTCCAACGCCCCATGATTGGTAGGAGGAGGTGAGGTTTAGTGTGAAGAGAGACCATTCTGAGTTTTGTAATGCGCGCGCGAGATCGGCCATGTAGGATGTTGTTGCGAGGCCGTCGCCGAGTCCTCCCACGAAGAGGAGACTGTGTGGTTGGCGGACGGTGCTGGAGGCATATTCGAATGTGACGAGAGTTTCGGTCTACGCGATCAATTGTTAGTTGTAATTCGAGTGATATCATTGACAGCTGTGCAGTTACATACGTAGTGGTGCAGAATACCGGGAAGACCTCCCTTAGGCCAGAACTTAGACATGTTGGTGAGTGAGTGAGTGTGTGGTGGGGTAGTGTGTAGGTATCAATTAAAGGGGAAAACTTTCTAGGAGCTGGAGAGGGCCTTCGGGATGGGGTTTTTTCTTTAATCAAACAAATTGCCGAGACCGGCTTTGTGTCTTTTCGCCATGACGGTATGTGGACAAATTTGTCGGTTAGTCTGAACCGAATAACTCGATCCACAGGGTGAACTGTTTCAGGCCATCTTATCAATCTGATTAAACCGAGGTAAGCCGAAATATTAGGTAACAAGTCTCACATCCATGGAATTGTTTAGTGCCAAGGTCAAAGCTACGGAAGGAAAAGGGTATACATTTTGAGGAAATTATATGAATGTCTTGAATTAGGTATTTCAGTATACCCGTTTAGGTAATACTGAGTATCATAACACACCTGTATGTTATTCAATACATTGGTATGTATTTAATAATAACGGTAAATACGACAATCAGATCATGTACGATGTACATACTGTCTCCGCTAGTATGGCCAAAAAATACAAGAAGCTTCGGAAATAAAGATAGACCAATTAAACTCCACCGTTGAGACTAAAGCTGTGGTTCACATGCAGGTTAGTCGGAACTAGCCGTTATAGGTAAGATCAACGGATCTGATTAGATTGATTGGCTGGAAGCAGGAGAATCTGATTAGATTGCCCCCTCTGAAAACTCTACGCAAGGTGCGGGCGAGAGTAAATTCGTCAACACCTGCAGCTCGATATGTACAAGACTTTCCTGACATGCTTAGGAATTCTTGGCCACTCAGTAGTCAGTCTTACCTGGCTTTATATTCGACGATCTTTGCCTGAAGAGATTTTCGTAATCTCTCATTTCATGCATTGTGAAAACCAAAACTAAAGTATGTATGCAGCGTTGCGGCCATTATCAGGCCATAGAAACCATTTTGTGGCGTGTGGAAGAATCCATTCAAACTTTCTACAAGCGAGCCAAGAGATCAAGGAACGTGCACGACAGAGTGAGGGCTTTCTTTTATTGCTTTTAGTTATATTGTTACACGCTTGTTGCGCCAGGGCCCAAGCGGATATTATTATTTATTATTATGGATAGCTGTATTCAAATAATTCTATACAACATATTGTATACTGTACATTGCGAAAAGTGTACACGACACATGCGTGTGCGTGTGATGTTAAAGGTGGGTCTCAAATATCATAAAGTCCTTGTTCCTCGCTTCCTTCGGGATTTTCCGCTTAGACGCACAATCATGGATCCGCTGAGCGGTTGGCCTCCGAAACCTCGGAGAACAATTCCTTTCCAGTTTGGAGTTGGTATTGATGTGTTTCAGAATAGGTTGATCATATCCACGCTCTACAACATATGTTCTTTTCATCTCTGTTTTGATGATGAGCAATGCCCTGATTGAAGCGGGTGTCTTCATCCATTGAACCAGTCTTGGCGTAACATTTCTTTCTCACATTTTTCCATTTCTCTCATGTGGAGCCTGTGGATACGTTTTGTATCATACAGTATTGTATATAGTTTGAATATCTGTAATCGCATACACGTATGGGTCCAAATCACCCAGGAAAGATGAAACGGCCACATGCTTCGGCTTGGTATCATTTTGGCCTTCCAGAAAGGGACTGTGTCGAATAATCCACACACCCCGCAATAGCCGATCTCGGTGATGATATGCAAAATACCTGCAGGGTACGGTCAGGATACTTCGGAGCTTTCAAGCCTTGAGGTGGAGCATGATGCAACAGAACCGTGGCTAGTTGGCTATATAGTGACACACTTCCGTCAAATCGGCCCAAAGGCCTCCAAATTTAATAGTCAAGCTCCAATTCATTCCTCACATCAACTCGAGGGTAATAAGACCAGCTGCGCTGGTCCGCCGTCATAATGGGCTTCATACCTCTCGAAGATGCCTATATTCACAATGCGCCGAATGGAATCGAGAAAGTGCCAACAGACGTGAATGGCGACTTTAGCTCATTCCAAATCACGCATCTTGCCTCTGAACAAGTCGCCACTCCGACCGGCATGAAGGAAGAGATTGTGCTATTGTCCTGGCTCATGGTGCTGTTGCGCAGCCGGGAAGACAGCCAAATATCATACGACTGGTCCCACAAAGATTTCGCAAATGGTGTTGAGCCCGAGTCGGTGAACAAACTATTGATGAATGAAGTAATGAAAGGATTACAAAGTAATGTGGGAGAAGTTGCGACTGCGATCTCCCGGAATATCAGCACGGCAGCGTCAAGTCCCTCATCGCTCCTTTTGAGCACCAGCTCTCTTTCGCGAACATCGGAAGAAGCCAAAGATGAAGTAAGTGAGCAAATAAGTCTATAGCTACTCAGTCATAGCTAACCGTAATTGAGAAGGGTATAATTCATCTCGAAGTTCGCTTCAATAATGCCCACCTCGAGATCCGCCCATTGTGGCACACCGAGAACATGCTGCCATACACAGTAAATCACCATGTCGAGGCACTTGCCGACACTATCAGAGTATGCCTCACGAATCCCGAAGCGACCATTGAGCAGTGCCTTCGCCCGACTACAAGTGACCTGAACGATATATGGGGGTGGAACCACGAATTGCCCCCCACCTACAGCTTTTGTATGCAAGAGATGGTTGCCGAAAGAGCCCGCGAATACCCAGACAAAGTCGCCATTGATTCCTGGGATGGCAGCCTGACCTATAGCCAAATTGATCAGTGGTCCACTTCCGTGGCGTGCTCGCTCAAAGAAATGGGCGTCGAGCTGCACGATGTTCTCCCTGTGTGCTTCGAGAAGTCCAGGTGGACAATCGTGGCTGTGCTCGGAGTAATGAAAGCAGGCGCAACCCTTGCGCTCATGGATCCAACCCTGCCGCTTGCCCGTCTTCAGAACATGGCAGTACAGGTCGGCGCAAAGTCGATGGTTTCGTCCCGCAAGCAGCATGAGCTGTCACTGACCATCATGCCAACTGGAAACCACTTCGTCGTTGAAGAAGATGCTTTCACAAATCCATCAAACTCCCCATCAATCTCCGTCTTACCCACCGTACCATCCTCCGCTCTTATGTACATCATCTTCACCTCTGGCAGCACGGGCACTCCGAAGGGAGTGAAGATTTCTCATGAAACCTACACGAGTAGCGCAATTCCTCGAGCAAAAGCAGTTGGATACACGCCGGAGTCCAGGGTTCTTGATTTTGCATCCTACGCTTTCGATGTCAGCATCGACAGTATGCTCTTAACACTCGGAAATGGTGGATGTCTTTGCATTCCATCCGACGAGGACCGACTGAATGATATCAACGAAGTTATCCGCAAAATGCGAATCAACTATGCTGGTCTGACCCCCTCAGTGGGCCGAATTCTGGACGCGGATGTCATCGCATCGCTCAGCGGCCTCGGTCTCGGAGGTGAAGCAGTCTCGGCAAGAGACGCCAACAACTGGGGCAAAGAAACCAGGATTATCATTGGATATGGCCCCTGCGAATGCACTATTGGATGCACAGTCAACGGCAGCGCTGCTACTGGCAGAGACTACCTCTCCATTGGCCCAGGCAACGGCGCAGCCATGTGGATTGCCAACCCGAATGATCACAACGAGCTTGTGCCAGTCGGCTCTGTAGGCGAGCTGCTCGTTGAGGGTCCGATTGTCGGACAGGGCTACCTGAATGACCCCGAGAAGACTGCTGCTGCTTTCATTAATGATCCACCTTGGTTGGTCGCAGGCCACAAAAACTACGCTGGTCGTCGGGGCCGTCTGTACAAGACTGGAGATCTTGGAAGATACGATCCTGACGGTCTTGGTGGTATCGTTTTCGTTGGACGAAAGGATACTCAAGTCAAGTTACGCGGACAGCGTGTCGAATTGGGCGAAATTGAAAGTCAGCTAAAGGCTGTTCTGCCTTCCGAAGCCAATGTCATTGCCGAGGTGATTAACCCTAAGGATTATGGAGGCCAGGCAATGCTCGTCGCGTTCGTTGCCTTCCAGCCAAAGGGACACGGACAGGCCGAGCTTGCCTTGGACGAGATCTCAAGCGAGTTGAACAGCATATTGACAAAGGCCAATGCGGACGTGGCGAAAACTTTGCCGCGATACATGGTGCCGACCACATATATTCCGGTTAATCTTATGCCAGTGTTGATTTCAGGCAAGACTGATCGCAAACAACTCCGAGCGTTTGGTGCGACAGTTGATTTGCGTCAGCTGGACCAAGGAGCCGCAAGCACCGCTTCTCGGGAACTGAATGAGCTTGAAAAACGCCTGCGACAGGCCTGGGCCGAGACACTCAAACTCGATGCAGAAGCTATTCGTCCCGATGACAACTTCTTTGCGCTGGGTGGTGACTCCTTGGCAGCCATGAGACTCGTGTCTGTCTGCAGAGCGCAAGATCTCGATCTTTCTGTTATTAGCACTTTCGGAAACCCTACCCTCTCGGCGATGGCCACCATCGTTCAGCCTTGCACCTCTCAAGTACAGGAAGAGATCCCGGCATTTTCTTTGATCTCCCAATCGGTGGAGAGCGCCCGCCTCGAAGCAGCACAAGCTTGTGGAGTGGATCAAGAAAACGTGCAAGATATCTACCTCTGCACACCCACACAGGAGTCATTGTTCACCTTCTCACTCAAATCGACCAAGGCGTATATTGCTCAGAGAGTCGCATGTATTCCGTCGGATATCAGCCTGGATGCTTGGAAGAAGGCTTGGGAAGATGTCGTTGCAGCAAGCCCTATCCTGCGATCTCGTCTGGCACCGCTCCAGGACCCAGGCCTTCAGCAGATTGTTGTGAAGGAAGACGTCTCCTGGAGATACTCAACCGACCTAGACCAATATCTCGAGAATGACCGAAGTGAGAAGATGAACCTTGGACAAAGTCTGGCTCGATACGGCCTTGTCAGCAATGCAAATGATGACAAGCGGTATATGGTCTGGACTGTCCACCACGTTCTCTACGACGGATGGTCAGAGCCAATTGTTCTCAAGCAAGTCAGCGATGCCTTGCAGAACCAGTCCGTGGAGATCCAGACACAGATGCGGAACTTTGTCAAGTACGTACGCGATACAGACGAGGCCGCCATGCATGACTTCTGGCGACGGGAGTTGAAGGGCGCTGTCGGGCCTCAGTTCCCCCGTCTGCCCTCTCGCGACTTCATGCCAACTCCCAATGGCTTGATCGAGCATCAGATTTCCCTCGAGACAGGTGCTGGATCACCTTTCACGATGGCTACATTGATCCGCGGTGCATGGGCTCTCGTCGCATCCCAATACACCGGAAGCGACGATGTCGTGTTTGGTGAGACACTCACTGGTCGTGATATCTCGCTGCCGGGCGTGGAAAGCATCGTCGGACCACTGATCGCAACAATCCCCATCCGCATCCAGGTCCGCCGATCCAGCTCAGTGGAATCGTACTTGCAGATGGTACAGCACACCATCTTGGCTCGTACACCCTACCAGCATATGGGTATGCAGAATATCAGAAAGGTCAGCCAAGATGCGCAGTACGCATGTGAAGCTGGCACCGGTCTGGTCATCCAGCCCGACCCCGAGTACGTGGGTAGCGAGCTTGGATTTAAGCTTGGAGATGTCGTCCGTGAGGCGCTTCATTTCAACCCATACCCGCTCATGGTGGCCTTTGGAATCCGCAAGGGTGGTCTCAGAGTTTGCGCCAGTTTCGACAGCAGCCTGATCGAGGGTTCACAGATGCAGCGGATCCTTGCGCAGTTGGATACCGCTTGCGTGCAGTTGTCTAAGGGTCTTGACAAGCGCATTGATGAGATATCTTGCCTCCCCGAGACAGAAGTGGACCAAATCTGGCAATGGAACCAGGCTCCTCCTCTTTCCGTAGACGAAACCTCTGGCAACCTTCGCGCCCATGCGAGCACCAAGCAAGGATCAGTCTATCCTCGTGTTGTGATTCCTTGGGTGTGTGATGCTCGCAACCCGGACTTGTTGTCGCCCATCGGCAGCGTTGGTGAGCTCTGGCTTGAGGGCGCTTGCCTCTCTGGGGAAACAGTCGAGTCCCCTGCCTGGCTCGTGGCCGGAAGCTCTGGATGTGCTGGACGATCAGGAAAGGTGCAGCCTACAGGTGACATGGTTCAGCTTCAGGGTGATGGAAGCCTGGTCTTTGTTGGCCGCAAGGAGAATGTCGTACCCCTTCAAGGCCATGCAGTGGATATTGCAGACCTTGAATTACATTTCGAAAAACACCTGCCATCAGCAACTCGCGCCGCTGCATCTGTGTTCCAGCCATTGAGAGAAGGCACCCAGAAAGTGACTGAGCAAGAGCTTGCTGTTTTCATCGAGAGCCAGCCTTCTCAGGAAGACAGTGTAAGAGTCATGCCGGCGAGATACGAGATGGTTGGTGAGGAAACGACAATCTGCGACACTATTTCCGTTACACTTGCCGTGTCATTGAAGAAGCTTGATAAATTCATCCGAGACTCACTGCCATCCTACATGGCCCCCTCTGCGTACGTTGTGGTTGATAAGTTGCCCGCTGGATTAGAGCAATTCGACCACGCGTCCCTCAACAAACTGGCCTCGAAGATTCCTCAAAGCGTCCTCGAACAGCTCCGTGGAGGCTTCAAAGAGGCATGGACAAAGGGCTTGGCGCAGACAAAGTTATCACCCCCAGAGAAGATCCTGCAATCCGCTTGGGCAAACATCCTCCGGTTGAGCCCGGAGCAGATTGACGTCGACGATAACTTCTTCCGCCTTGGAGGTGACTCTGTCTTGGCAATGAAATTGGTGTCAAGTCTCCGCACGCAGGGACACAGCTTGTCAGTGGCTGATATCTTCCAACACATGCGTCTTGGCGATGCAGCCAAGGTGTTGAAGGTGGACCAAGTGAAGGAAAAGGCTACGCCATACAAGCCTTTCTCTGCGCTGAGCAATCTGGATGTCAAGCTGTTCTTGTCCTCAACTGTCCGGCCCAAGCTTGCCAACCCAGGCTGGCCCATCGAGGATGTGTCTCCTATCACAGATTCCCAAGCGCTCGACATCAGAGGAACCATTGGAGCGCCACGCACTTCCATCCAATACACCATGCTGTACTTCGACCAAAACATCAATCGCGAGCAATTGCTACGCGCCTGCAATGACCTGGTCAAGACCCACGATATTCTGCGCACTGTCTTCATCGAGCATGAATCGTCCTTCCTTCAAGTTGTCCTCCAAGACGCACATGCCCCCGTGGTCATGCACCAGGCTGACAAGGAGATTGAGCAATACGTCACCGAGCTCTGCACAGCAGACATCGAGTCAAACTTCGAGCTCGGATCGCCATTCCTCAAGATCTTCCATGTCCAAGGCACCGAGGGAAAGCATTGTCTCGTGCTGGGTCTTTCACACGCCCAGTATGATGGTGTTTCCCTCCCCAGACTGCTCCAAGACTTGGAGACCCTGTATGCCGGAGGCAAGGTTGTGGACTTTGAGCCATTCGCCTCGTACATGGCCCGAGTTTCCGATGGACGCCTGCAAACTCAGGCAGTCAACTACTGGGGCGATCTGCTCAAGGACTCGACACTGTCTGTGCTCTACGGAGCCTCGGCCCAGCCCACTGACAAAGCCATCTTCCACGAGAGGGCGGTCGAAGAATTCCAGCCTGTCCCAGAGATCACGACGGCAAACGTGCTCACCGCAGCGTGGGCACTGGTACTCGCTCGTCGTCTAGGCAAACCCGATGTAACATTCGGCACGGTGACCTCAGGCCGAACGATCGACCTAGCAAACGTGGAGAACGTCATGGGTCCATGCTACCAGCTCACCCCTGTCAGGGTGAAGTTCGAGTCTCAGTGGACGGCGATGGATCTGTTGCGCTTTGTGCAGAAGCAGAGCGCCGAGTCTGCAGCGCACGATTTCCTCGGATTCGAGAAGATCTCGAAGCAGTGCGCGCAGTGGTCACCGGAGGCACGGTCCTTTGACTCGATTGTCCATCACCAGGACTGGGATGATTTCGATGATATGCCATTCGCTGGATCTTCTTGCAAGGTTGATATTTCAAACCCACATGGCGATGCTGCTTATCCCTTGAAGGCTGTCTCGTTTGTGCGTGGTGGGAAGATGCATGTTGGATTTGTTGGAAGTGAAAGGGATGCGACGTTTGTGGATGCTACTCTTGATGAGTTGGCTGCTGCTGTTCAGGAGTTGTCGGGTTGTCGCTCTGAGCCCCTTGTTATCGATGCCTGAGTATGTTATATGAGATATGAAGTTTTTATAAAGCAGATAGATTGAAGATATTGTTTTTGTTATTATTTCTTTCGTAACCTTCCAACATATGTCTTTTCCATAGAAATACATATAAATGACTTGGAAATCTACTTAACTCCTGAATTCACGACTTCATATCTTGTCTTGAATGCAAAAAGATGCCAACCATTTCTACTCTCTGTACAAGCCAAATTCATAGGATCGCATTATAACATGGGCAAAAATAAATAAATAAATGGTATATTAAACTAGTACTAAAATGTAAATCGAATCTATAGTTTTTTTTCTTCAAGTCGCCACTGTCTGGTGCATGACATTTGCCCGGTAGCTGTCAGACCGCTGGAGCAATTCGTCATGAGATCCAGAATCAGTGCATACACCACCATCAATCAAGAAAATGATATCGGCTTTCCGGATAGTGTGAAGACGATGAGCAATAGCAATGACAGTGATTCCCCGTGCGGCCTTCTCCAGACCATCCTGCAAGAGCTTCTCAGATTCAGCGTCCAAAGCACTAGTCGATTCATCAAGAATGAGAAGCTTGGGTTTGCGAACGAGAGCACGAGCGATGGACAATCTCTGCTTCTGGCCTCCAGAGAACTGGTTACCACTCGGTCCACAGAGAGTCTGGTAACCATCCGGCAATGACATGATAACATCATGGATGTTTGCAAGCTTGCAAGCCTCTTGGATTTCTTCCAGGGTCACGTTGTGGCCAGGGCGAGCACCAAGACCAACATTGAACTCAATGGTTCCCTCGAAAAGGACGCTGTCTTGGGGTACCAAGGATATCCAGTCACGGAAGGAGACATCCGAGGTCTTGGTCACGTCGACACCGTCGATCACGATAGAGCCAGATTCGGGTGTGTACAGGCGTTCGACCAGGGAGATGATGGTTGATTTACCAGCACCACTGGGTCCAACTAGAGCACAGAACTTGCCGGGGCGAATATCAATATTCAATCCCTTCAGCACCTTCATATCCGGACGAGCAGGGTAGCAGAAGTGGACATCGCGGAGCTGCACACTCGAGGCCGTGCTGCCAGAGTTGTAGGTGGGTTTCTCTTGAATTGCCTCAACATCCTTGTTGTCGGGTGGTGTGAGCCGGGCATTCATTCCGTCCTTGCCGATCTCGATCAGGCCAAGAATTCTGGACATTGCCGATCGCGCAGCAGAAAGCTCGGGTGCGAGTGCGAACATCTGACTCCAAAGCAGGGCACTGACCAGGAGAGAGAAGACAACAATCAGGAATTGGGTCTGAGTGTAGTTGCCGTTGATAATTTGCTTAGAACCCCACCAGTATGCCAGTGCATTCACCATGTTACCTAGGAAGTAGGTCATGGCTTGCCACAAACTTGCCTGCACAGTAACCATGAATGTCTCCTTGCGAGGTCCTTTCAGGGATCGTCGGTAAGTTCGAAGGGTGTTTTCTTCAAGAGAAAGTGAAGCGATTGTTTTGATAGAGGTAACTGCTTCCACGCCGATGTCGACAGACTTGGTGTAGGCGTTTTCATGACGCTCCTCGAATTTGCCGAGAACCATCAATTCCATTAGACCAGCTCCGAGTAGAAGGGGGACAAGTGCTAGGCAGACCAAGGCAATTCTCCAGGCAATAATGTGGGTCAAAATAATGGCGGCGACGAGATTAACGGAGATAGAGAAAAGAGTACCAATGACAGATCCGCTCATACCAGCAAGGGCATTACCGTCTCTGGTGATATAAGACAGAAGGAGGGCAGGTGATCGGCCCTTAGACTGATGCCACTGGAGATCTTGCTCAAACAGTGATCGGAATGACAAGACTCGCACTTTGTAGACAATCTTCTCAGAGACGAGGCCAAATCCTCCCCAGCTGACGATGTTTGCAAAGAACTCGATGATCGCAAGAACGAAGAACATCAGACCGTAGAAGTTACCCCGGTCTCTAATACTGTCTGGACTATGGCAAGGGTTCAAACTGCCGACTGTGTTTCCGAAAATGACGGCTTCACCAGAGAAGGCTCCGCCGACCATGCTGGAACCGAAAAGGGCAGCGAAAATGACGAGCAAATGGGGCTTGAGAGCTGGTGCATAGCCCCTGCAAAGAGCCCACAACGATTTGACAGGGGTCTCAAGCTCTTCCTCTTCTTCCTCAGAGTCACCGGCTGGTGCTTCAGTGGTTGAGACACGGGTCTCCTTTGTAGGTTCAATGTAATTTGAAAGACTGCCTTTCTCGTTTTCGACGTCGGTAATAGAGGTAGCGTCGGACTTGCTGACGCTCTCAATGCTGGCAGTGGTCTCAGTCTTGCTGGATGCGGATGCGGCTCCGAGAGTCTGCAATTTGACCAGCTCAGAGTAAGGTCCATTTCCAGCCATCAACTCCGCGTGACTTCCCTCCTCCAAGATATCTCCCTTGTGCATACAGACAATCTTATCCGCATTTGTGATTGTTGACAGGCGATGAGCAATCGTGATGACAGTGCGACCGGTTGAAATGTTGTTGATAGCCCGTTGAATACGCTGTTCACTGCGTGAGTCCAGAGCAGCTGTGGCTTCATCCAAAATGAGAACTGCGGGATCCTTGACAAGGGCTCGGGCAAGAGAGACTCGTTGCTTTTGACCACCACTGATGAGTCGACCACTAGAGCCAACCAACGTGGCGTACCCATACTGCAATGCTTCGATGAAGCCATCCGCATCGGCAAGCGCAGCAGCATGACGGGCCAATTGAACGATTTCGACGATTTCTGGGCCCCGTCTCTCTGCTGCCACCATAAGATCCTGACCATCCCTGACTTCAGCGGCGAGATCACTGAGGTCGGTTCCAAGGAGTGCCGTTTTCAAGTGTGCATGGGCTGGTTTGCTTGAGTTCATCAAACCGTGTGCGATGTTCTCCAAAAGGGAGCGGTCGAGAAGGGAAGGCTCCTGCTGCACAAGACTGAGGAATCCTCTCAGGTCACGGGTGTTGATATCACGGATATT
This sequence comes from Penicillium concentricum, assembly GCF_028827145.1. Lineage (NCBI taxonomy): Eukaryota > Fungi > Ascomycota > Eurotiomycetes > Eurotiales > Aspergillaceae > Penicillium > Penicillium concentricum. The sequence goes on from NW_026622755.1 coordinate 4,108,488, forward strand.
CTGGCCATCGAAAGTGATTTCACCTTCAGTGGCATCATATAAGCGGATAACCAAACCTGCAATGGTGGACTTCCCACTTCCAGAAAGGCCAACAATAGCCGTATGCTTCTTGGGAGCAATGGAGAGATTGATCTTGTTAAGAACAGTGATCTCGGGCCTGGAGGGGTAAATGAAAGAGACATCCTTGAATTCAAATCCACCCTCCGCCTGGGTGATGCGAATGCCCGCATCAGAGTGTCCATCAATCAATGATTCACGCTCGATATCAGCACGCAGCTTGTGGTAGCAAGCAACAGCCTGCGTAAACAAGTGGATGAAAGGGGCAACTTGACTCAGAAGCAGGGTAGCTGTTGTTAATGTTAGTAAAATATTCTACAGTAAGATATCAATCAAACTGACCTTCAACCAAGACAAAGATAACAGTGAAAACAGATCCGACAGTGGCCCCCGCCGACTCAGTGCGCACTGCTGCGGCGATCTGCTTACTTCCTTGCCAGAATGCAAGACCATTCGCACCATATGCGACGAAATACAAAACACCGGCTTGAATACCAGTGGCGTTGGCTTTTTTCAATCCTTCGGTTTCCGAGTCCTTCAGTGCCTTGGAGAACTTCTCCTCCAGACGATCGTTCGCACCAAAGGCGTGCACCACAACAATGTTGTTGAGCGCTTCGGAAGCAATTGACGCAGCGGAAGCAGCATAATCTGACATGCGCCCGGTGTATTTCTCAATATAATAACTTCCAACAAATGACATGATGAAGTATGCGGGGATCAAGGAAAGCAGCATCGCGGCAAGAATGGAGTCTTTGATGAATGCAACGATGTATGCGGTGACGAAAAAGGAAAAACTCGAGATACAGATTCCGACCTTCTCAGCTGTACCGGAGCGAATTGTTTGGATATCGGTGTTGAGTCGGGAGGCAACTTCTCCGGCGGGCAGGTTATCAAAGAATGAGGGTTCTTGTCGGAGCAGGTTCTGGAGATATCTTTCGCGGAGTCGCTGCGCCAGGCGCGCACCGGTCATCGTCCAGCATAGCAGATGAAGGTAGATTAAAACGAATTGAGCAATGCCAAGGTACACAATCAACACAATTTTGCTGTTCATGTCTGACTGATCGGTGGAGTCCCCTGAGTCAGTTGACTGCTCACAGCTCACAGCGTTGAAATCATCGATCAGTTGGCCGAATATGATACCAATGATGGGGAAAGGGACACCCGATCCAATTGCAGACACCAGGCCAACAAAGAGGGTTCCCAATTCTAGTCGTGAGGGATTGGCAGCCACGAGCAGCCTCGGATAGTCTGCAAGGTTGCCGAAACCCATGGTGACTTGGAAATGGCGTTCAACACTGGGATTGTCGTTGGAGTGTTGAAGAAGCTAAGTTCTCGCAAGCGATCAATTTATCGCTTTGTTAGTTTGCCAGTGGCGTCACCATAAAAATTGCACCCACTCCTTAGCGTGAATCCATTCGGTGAAGCGAGTATTAGCTGTGGGTTGCGACGAAGACCCAAAGAAAGATGTATGCCAAGTGTGAAGATGGATATTTCCAGGGGGTTTCCGGATGTTTAACATGCCGAGCTAAATTTTCAATCAGCCGACATCGGTTTTGACAGTTGGATCCGAAGATGCAACCCACTAGGGGACGGCATGAAGAATTTCAATTATACGGAGGGGGTTATCAGATCAAAGTGGATCCTGTGTACCGAAGTTCCGTACTACCGTCCATACGTGTATGTTCGGGTGGATGTATCTGTATTGTGTATGTTAATTCAAAGGGTATTTTAACATCTATAGAAGATACGTGTATTTTAAAATGTGGAAATTTTAAGCGCTTCGGAGTTTCAATGCTGTTTGCTGGCTGTGGTGGATACATAGTATGATAGGAGATTACGGAAAGTCTTAATGAATTGTCTCCAAAGTCTCCCAGAGCTAGTAGGTATGTACGTCCTACATTATGTATTGATTAGTATTTTGCTTTGATCTTTTGTAGCACTATGTAATATTGGTTGATACCTTGCATATTAAATGTGCGAAAAGAATATAAGAATCCTATTATTACATACACCATACAAAAACAACAAAGCCAAGTGGGTCCCGTGACAACATGCAATTCCTTTTTAACAAAACACCGAAAGATTATCTGATTGATTGGGGCAAAGCGGAGTAGACAACGCGTTACTGCCCCAACAAGGAAGCTCACGGTGGAGCAACACGAGCTACCCCCCCCCCACTTGTCTCGGGATGATGACGGCAAATGAAAAAAAAAGGACCTCGGGAATATGTCATGAAATTTTGTACATTGTATATTGTAAGTTTTGCCAGTCCAAGTCAATGAGTAGAGAAGAAAGGTCAAGCAAATTTACAGCTTGGCATTCCACGCGGCGCGATCAGCAGATTCCAAAGGCCGCTCGCGCCCGTCCCAGAATATAGGACACAACTGGAACCACTTTTCGCGACTGCAAATTGAGTGCACCGATCGCTTATGTCCAAGATCGACGTACTTGCCAATTGTGAGTCCCTGCGCGTTCTCGTAAGACAAAATGGTCCCGCCAGTGGCTTTGGGCTCGCCGACAGCATTAGCGGTCCGGGGATCGTCCAAAAAGACATAGTGGATGCAGCTCGAGTACCAAGCATTCACGCGGTGTGCACCTCGGAAGCTGGCATCGCCGACGAGAGAGTGACGACCGCGATCATAGTCTCCAGCATCGTAGTGGGCGCCGTAGTGGTCCTCCTGTAGACAATGTGTTAGTATTAATGCTTAGCTAAAGAGCGATGAAGTCCGGGGATTTACCTTTGACCAGTACAACTCATAGTACGAGAAGCGGGTGTCATCGAAGCGTCCGAATAAGCACAATACGTGGGGATCAAAGTGCAGTTTGCGCAGATACTCGGTGTGCTGTTCGATAGTTCCAGTCTCGTTCCAGCCTGCGGCAACACGCGGGTCGTTTTGCCACTTGTTAAACAGCTGGACGTGCTCCGCACTTTCCCAGTCAACGACTTCGAGTGAGAAGTGCTCGTTGATCTCTGGGATGTAACGACTGTAGGCAATGGATCCGGGGTGCGGCTTGGGGCGGCGAGTTGGGTGGCGGGTATATACAGGCTCCTCGGGGAACTTGTTTGTGACTTGATAATTCTCCGGCATGATGGGATACTGGGACAAAGGCTCCCGCATGGGGCCGTCTGTGCCATCTCCCACCACCCAAATGGGACGAGGGCCCATTGGAGAAGCAGCACCTTGCCAGAAGGCGCTTCGGAGGATCAGCAAATCATCGAATTGCAGAGCCTTGTTTTCTCTGTCGCGCAGGTTCCTCGGGTGCTTGATTGCCAACCCGGTGGTAAGAAGCTCATTTTGGATTACTTCTTGCCCCGCGCCGGACAGAGTCAGTCTGAAATATTCGATTGTTGGGTGGCCGAGATAAATGGCGTGAATCACGTTCCAAATTTGGCCCAAAGAAGGGGCGCTGTTCCCTGACCATTCGAAGACAGTCTGGGGACTGCGACGCGCGCGACCCCAGGGAGTGTTATCTGAAATAGGTGGCTGTTCAATCTTGGGAATAAATGTCAAGTCAAACCATGAAAGCGAGTCTGAGTGTAGCTGTTCAGGCAAAGGCCGGCCCTTTGCGGGCTGCTCATCAAGTGTCAAGTTGCGCTTAGCTGGTGTTGATCCAGCAATGGTGTTCACACGATATGCGGTCAGATAAGGGTGTGGTAACTTGACCAAAGGATACTGGTGTGATTTTGAGGCCATTGTCGTAGATTTCTCGATCGTCAAGGGTAGGGTCAAGAATTTCGAAGGAATTGGAGTTTTGGGGTCAGAAAAAAAAAAGAGAGCTCCCCGCCCTGCGCAATCAGATTATATGTAGGTCACATCCCGAAAAGGCTAAGGATTATCAATCTAGGAGATAGTAACCGAGGCCGAATCTTTTTCTCATCTGTAACAGGTCCCAAAGCAAAATTTTTGTTTCAAAGAGAATACATGAACGGGAATTGATCGCCCTATGGGGCTGTTATTTTCAAATGTTTATAACTGTACTCCGTACTCCATACAATATTATTATGTACGGAGAAAATACCGATATCGCGTTAGTAAACTTCCGAGGTTCCGTGGAAGCTTTCTGCGACCGAGCTCCTCTACAAATGACAATACATAATCCGTAGCCCGGCCCAAGAGAAAATATAAAATCGAAGCCTAAAGTTGAATTAGTCACAATACTGTGCATATTCTACACACATCATGTCTTTACGATCAGGTCCCTTGAACCATGAGAATTTCTATATCTCTTTCCCACATGAGCGGGTTGTCCAGGTCACAATCAATAGACCGGACAAACTAAATTGCATCGACAAAGCTACAAGTCGAGAGATTGCCAAAATCTGGGAGCTGTTTGATGAAGATGAAAGCTTATGGGTCGCCATAATCACCGGTGTTGGGCGAGCCTTCTGTACAGGGGCTGATCTAGGAGGTGGGGTTTCTTCTTCTCTCAAAATATCGAGTACAAAGACTGACTGAAGTGAAAAGAATGGAACGCAATGAACAAGGCCGGTGTCGTCAATGACATGTCCGCCCCAGGCTTGGCCGGATTGCCTCGCCGGACCGGCAAGAAACCGATCATCGCCGCCGTAAACGGCATTTGCATGGGCGGAGGGTTCGAGATGGTGGCAAATTGCGATCTTATCTTAGCCTCGTCCTCCGCCATTTTCTCCCTTCCGGAAGTGAAGCGAGGGATCGTGCCAGTGGCCGGATGCTTGCCGCGATTGACCCGCACTATTGGGCTACAACGCACCATGGACCTCGTGCTGACTGGCAGGAACGTGAGCGCCACAACACTACATGACTGGGGTCTGATCAGTCAAGTGGTGGATACACCGGCCGATGTTGTCCGAGCAGCAGTCGAAGTTGCCGAAGTCATGTGCAAAAACAGCCCCGATTCCCTTATTGTTGGCCGTCTGGGTGTTCGAATGAGTTGGGAAGCTGGCAGTGTGGAAGATACTGTATCAGATCTGGCGGGTCAGTGGTATCCCCGGTTGGTTGGGGGTGCTAACTTTGCCGAAGGTATCCAGGCATTTGTGGATAAACGGTCACCAAGCTGGAAGAATTCGAAGCTGTGAAGGAGAAAAAGAACTCCACTCACACTACTCCGTAATCAGATTGGGTGGCGCAATTAGTTTCCACTATTTTACGGCCGTGCCATGGTTAGTAGTGGAGCATGTACTTATCTGATTAACTGTAACGCGAAGTAATTAATATTTTCTTGTTTATTTTGTGTATTTTGTTGCCATGTTTGGGTACAAAATCGAATGCACATTAGAAGCGCTCTGAATTAGAGGAAGAGGTGTGCATCAAATATATGATACAATTAACTATATCTTTTCACCTGAAGTCCGCCACTAATGTGACATTCCAAACAATCTTAGAATCTCTATTGTGCGTTTCATCGAAATCCGTATAATACCTACATATATAAATACATATATTACATACCGCTAGTATAGACTTCCTATATTGGCCGGAGGAATCCGCATGGATCTCGACGTAGCGCGTTTAGCAGCCTTTAGTGATGGCCCCAACGCTCAAACCCATTGACCCAATCTCATTCATAGTACTCCGTACATAGGTACATACTTTTTCTTATTTCTTTTTCCGGCTTTTGTCGTGGTGCGAGAATTCCATTATCAGTGCCAAGCTATGCCAAGCTCGTTTTCCATATTAATTACCTCAACGGGAAACCTTTACGAGCGCATTGAAGCTAGAAGAGGTTTCGTCCCCGATTGACATTGCGTTCGCTGCGTTTCTCCGGTATGAAACCCAACATCCAGGGAATCTGATTAGATTCTACCTTCGGAATGTCCCATTCTAGTCGACGCCTCAAGTGGGGTGACCACACATGGCCTGTGCAAAGAAGCCCTATGGAGGAGGGAAAAAAATCTCGGTTACTTGATTATCCAGCGAATGAACGCTGAGACATCGCCAAGGCCTTTCCTACTGGTTCATTTTTCACAGTGTGGCGTGCGTTAGTCTTCCAAGAGTGTACCAAGCTGCCGAGTTCGGGGTTTTTTTTTACAGCGCTGGATCTGGAGCGCTAATAACCAGAGACTATATTTGTTATAAGGGCAAGGGTTTCCCGGGGGCTCTGTTGTTTTTTTTTTTTGGATACATCCAATCTACTTTTTATTTCCAGCCCGACGACATGGGCACTTCCAGATTCCGATCAGCCTTCCGGCGGTCATCGACCCAGGAGTCTGTTACTCAAGTCGCTATGGCCACTGATAGCGAAAAAAAGAGTGAACTGCCCACCGAAGCTGTTGCCGTAGCCAATGCGGACAACCCTGAAGTTCCCACCGAAGCTGCACAGCAGGGTGTCAAAGATGTCGAGGCTATGACTTTGAGCTGGACGAAGACCATGCTAATTGCTGTCTTTGCAAAGTAAGCTCTTATCTTTTTACCTCGACGGGCGATCGGTCCGCGCAAACCAACTTGTTTACTAACGTAAATATTCAATAGCATCTGGTTCTTGTACTTCGTCAATGCTATGCAATCCACGATTAACTACAGTTTGCTCAGCTATGTCACCAGTGACTTCGAGAGCCACTCTCTACTGAATGTCATCTACATTGTCGCAGACGCCATGACGGCCTCAGTGTATATCCCCACTGCCAAGGTTATGGATGTTTGGGGCCGTGCAGAAGGTTTCCTGGTCATGACCGTTTTTGCTACTCTCGGTCTGGTCCTTATGGCTGTGTGCCACAATCTTCCCACCTTCTGTGCTGCCTACGTCTTCTACAGCATTGGATTCGGAGGTATGACATACTGCGTGGATGTTATCACTGCCGATATTTCCAAGCTCAAGAATCGAGGTTTGGCTTTCGCTTTCACCTCCTCGCCATACATCATCACAGCGTTCGCTGGCCCCAAGGCTGCTGAGGGCTTCTACGAAGATATCAGCTGGCGGTGGGCCTTCGGCGCATTCTCCATCATCTTCCCCATTGTTGCCTCCCCTCTTTACTTCATCTTGAAGAGCAACCTTAAGAAGGCCCATCAGAACGGCCTTGCAGTCAAGGAGCCTAGCAGCCGGACCTTCCTCCAAAGCGTTTGGTTCTATACCAAGGAGTTCGATTGTGAGTGAAAAGCTCTCCGAAGGATTAGACATTGTGAAATACTAACCTGCATAGTGTTTGGTGTTTTGTTGTTCTCTATCGGCCTTACAGTCTTCCTTCTCCCATTCAGCATTTCGACTTATGCCCCTGACGGCTGGGCATCAGGCTACATCATTGCCATGATCGTGCTCGGATTTGTTATGCTTGGCATCTTCCTCGCTTGGGAGTTCCGCTTTGCTCCCACACCGATGTTCAACTTCAGTCTGTTGACTGATCGAACTATCATTGGTGCATGCTTGCTCGACGCGACATACCAGCTCTCTTACTACTGCTGGAACAACTACTATACATCCTTTTTGCAGGTAGTCAACAACCTCAGCATCTCTGAGGCCGGATACGTTAGTAACACTTTCGACGTGGTCTCCGGTTTCCTTTTGCTCGGAGTCGGCTTCATCATTCGCAGGACTGGTCGCTTCAAGTGGACTCTCTACATTGCGGTCCCGCTGTACATCTTTGCCCAGGGATTGATGATTCACTTCCGCCGTCCCAACCAATCTGTCGGCTATCTTGTCATGTGTCAGATTTTCATCTCTATTGGTGGATCTGTCTTCATCATTGTCCAGCAGCTTGCTATCTTGGCTGCTGCCGATCACCAACACGTCGCAAGTGTCCTTGCTCTGCTGAACGTAGTGGGTACTGTCGGTAATGCTGCCGGTTCTACCATTTGCGCCGCAATCTGGACCAACACATTCCACAAAGCCCTTGAGAGGAGGCTTCCACAGTCTGCGATGGGAGATATCGAATTGATTTACGAGAGTCTCGACCAGCAGCTGGAGTATCCAGTCGGATCCGCCGCGAGACTGGCTATCCAGGAATCGTACGCATATTCTCAGACAAGAATGCTTGCTGTTGGCACTGGTCTCATGGGTCTGTGCATCTTCTGGACCATCATGATCCGGGACATCGACCTCAGGAAGGTTGCTCAGGTCAAAGGTGTCGTCTTCTAAGGTGTTTGCCTTCGCCTTTGGGAAAACTTTTGACAACGATACTGTTGATGATCCATTTCCTATTATATCCAAAACACGATTAGCTGCCTCCAGGCAGTTATCGAACAGCCTTACTCTTTGTACCTTATTATTTAATTATATTCACATGACGATCTGGATTCAGAACGTTATGACTATCCCAACCAATGTTCTATTGTAATTTGTAGAGCCCTGTTGGCAACGAGCTTTGAGTCATATTAATAATATGAGCCTCCCAAGGCTATATATGGCTGGACAGCGAGCTTATTATGCCAAGCATCCAACTTCCACATCAAACGTTTATAATCCGTACATACTCTTGAGTTTGTACGCCAAGAACAGGAGCACCGAGTTTTCAGCGACCGGCAGCTCGCTCGCTGTGTGTTTCCGTTTACCGGGAGAACAGCTGTATGGTACGTAATAACTGTAATATTGTATGAAATACTTTGAGTAAATTACTGTAATATACCACTTGTATGAAGGTAATCTATGTATGAAACAGATATGTACTACAGTACTCTGTCTCCATAAATAAATTATAAGGGAAGCAATACATACATGTACACATCTCCTACATTTGCAGTTTACAAAGCCCGGTGTCATTCGAACCCGCCAGATCCACGTAAGACTAGAGCCCATCCACTTTAAGGTGGAACCGGGGACCAAAAGGATCTGATAACTTTTTTTCCCAGGTGCCCTTTGGCAGATTTCGCGCGGTTTCCGAGAAATCTCCCTTTCCTTTCGGCTCAAACCGGCCAGATCACACATGGCTCGAAGATCTCGATCCACATTGTTTCATTTAGCAAAGCAATAATAGTCATACAGCCAGGCTCAGAGTGATCTCCAGGGAACATTTCCCCCTGCGGAAACACAAGCCGAGCTTCTACCACATCGCTGGGTGGATATGGCCGCGTGCCCAGGCGCAGCCAAATGCTCCTCTGGCCCATTTTCCCTGGAAACGGTCCGAAGGGTATCGAATCTGATAATTTGTCTGATCATCTGATTAGATTGGGCTCCTGGTCTGGGTTATTTTAGCGCCCTGTGGCGTTTTTATCTGATCCGAAGGCCTTCGGTGGATAGCGAGACACACGACCCGCCAAACCGCAGCCCATGGTCCCCTGTGGATGTCCGCGTTCGGCGGCTTCATCTAGGGGCATTTCATTACGTATTTCGAAAGCAGCAACCTAGTAGCATGGTTCCGACTGCTTGGCAAAAAGAATAATGCCTTGCTGGATGACTCCTCGGATGACTCTTGCCACTGGTTTGAAATTTGTTGGGCACCAGGTAGCACTCTATATAATTCCTAGTGTGCTTTGGGGATGAGGATGATTCGTGTTTTGTTTCGGCAACAGAAAAGAAATATACAAAAAGGAAGACGATGACGATAGCATTAGAAAACGATGTTATAGAATTAGATATCAGTATATCCAAATTTATATCTCATCGGTTTATTATTCAGTCTTATAACAAAAGAACACACCAGCTCTCAATCCTCCATCTCAGATTCCCTCGTATACTTTTCTGATCTCATGGAGATAATTGAGGTGAGGGATTGATGAGAATTATACAGGGTAGACCCTATTATTGATATGTTTCCTCTTTGCCATGCCTGGAAACAATCCTCAATGACCTAATGATATACCTACCATCCGTCCACGGACGTGGTTGTCACACGTGACCTCAAAGCCCTCAAATGTTGAGCTTATTGTTGAGAGGAAAGCGCCGATATATTTATAGCCGGCCACCATAGCAAGCTAGATAGGCCTACTAGACTCTGCAATCAAGTTACCTAACCTTTAAACCTCCCAACCCCTGAAATCGACAATCTACCTACACTGATTCAGATTAACTTTCTTCGGAAGAGGAATGGGTTTGCTGATGCCTTGCGACTTGCAAAAAATGTCGTGCTTAGCCCCAGCGATGTGACCCCTGTTGGAATTTTGGATCTCAATGATATCATCGGATGGTATAAAAAGGCCTATTAGAATCTTGAGGTTGAAGCAACCAGATGCAAGCTTCGCTTGTTTAACCAGCACCAATATCTACTCTTTAGAGCTTTTATAAATGTCGTCGCTTTTCCTCCGATCGATAACGCTGTCGTATCACACCTTCCGTTTGGCTTAACCAAAAGCCAGACCCATGAAGACGACTACAGGAACTGGCTACACAAAGCCCATTTGATGAAAACGAGGAGTCTTCTAAACCAGCTGTTACTCTCGAGCAGAAAAAAGCCGAGGAACTGCAAAAGGAAGAGGAAGGTATTTGTGAAGAAAAAGTCGCCGCAGGACTCTCCTCCTTCAGCTGAAGGCGGTGTTTCAGTCAGCGAACCTACTGAGGATCTTTCCTCCCCAGACTTACCTGCCGCATATGCAGACTATTCGAGCTGTACCCTATGTCTCGGTCTGTGGAGAGGGATAAAAAATCCATGGCCAACTCATCAGGCTCACGATATGATGAGGGATACAGCGTGTCCCGCATGTTTCGTGGTGGTTAAGAAGGACAGAAAACGAGATTTAGCTCGTTTAAATATGTGGGTTAGAGTGGAACCTATCGCAAATGGAGCAAAAGCGAGACTGAAACAGTAAATGGCTGGACTAGAGCTAAAATACACAGTGGCAGAGGAATTGGATATAGAATGGGGTTGGGCAGCTTAAGGAATATAAATTACTGTTTCTATGGAGCAGGTAAGTCCATGCAACAAGTGATCAAAATACGGCCATTCTACAGCTCAAGTATCCATTGTCATTCATGAAATCATAAATCTTCCATTTTGGTATCTATGTCGTAAAAGGCAAACGCACCGATCCTTTATATACGTGTGGCAAGTTTATCCACGATTGTTTCAGGTACAAAGAAAGCTTACTGCTTATCGGGGAAGCCAAAGTTGACACCGAACGGAGGGTAGACAAAGCGCTGGAGCTTGCCCTCGGCCTGGAGGCCATCGCTGTACTTGCGAAGGGTAGCCATATCCTCAGCGTCCAAGTGGATCAAGTCGGCACGGTTCGCCTCGATGCGGGCAGGGGTGACGGACTTGGCCAAGACGGAAGAGCCACGGGCGACTATGATAATCTGTCAGTACACTGTATCCAGTCTAGGGCGCAGAACCTTGAGGAATACTTACTGTGCCAGCTGAGCAAAACAGTAGCCGGAGTAACTCCGCGCTTCTCAGCGACGGCCACGATGGGCTCAGCAGTGAACAGCGGGCTTCCGGTGCTACCCAGTGGGCTGTAAGCGGTGATGTGAATGCCAGCCTTGTTGCAGAAGTCGACAATCTCCTGCTGGGGGAGCAAGGGGTGGTTTTCAATCTGGTTGGCAGCGGGAACAATGGTGGCCTGGGGCAATAGTTCCTCGAGGAACTTGACACTGTAGTTGGAAACACCGATGGCCTTGACCTTTCCGGTGCCAACGAGCTTCTCCATACTCTTCCAAGTAGTGACGTGGGAGTGGCTGTGAATAATGTCCCGCGAGCCATCGGCAAGCTTGGGGAAGATATTGTGGTTGCCTGCGGTGGAAGTGGTCAGCGCCTCGAATCTACATAGTTGAAGAAACTCAACTCACCCTTGTGGTTCATTGCCAGGGGCCAGTGCATCAGATAAAGGTCGACATAGTCGAGTCCGAGGTCTTTCAGACTCTGCTCGAGGCCCTCCTCAACACGTGCGTGGTAGGAGCACCACAGCTTGGTAGTCACGAAGAGATCCTCGCGCTTGACAATACCGGCGTCAATGGCCTCCTTGATACCCTGACCGACTTCGTTCTCATTGCCGTAGCAAAGAGCGGCATCAATGTGACGGTAGCCCACTTTGATGGCATGGAATACGGCGCGCGCAACCTCGCCGGGTTGGGATTGCCATGTTCCCAGGCCGAGTGCGGGGATCTCGGCGCCAGTGTTGAGCTTGAAACGGGTATCGCAGGCAGCCATTGTGAAAGGGGTATCAAGAGAAGATTATTTACAAGGAATATAAACAGAATGAAGCTGAGATCGAAATATAAAGGCGGGGGAAGTTTACAAAGCATAGGGCAACCCCCACGTGGGGCTATTCCCTTCCTGGCCAAGGAAGTCGGCCTTTTTTTCCATCAATCACCTCTCTAGGGCTTTTGATCTGGGATTTTTCGATGGAACATTCCAGTTCTATATTCTCTGTCATATCAAGAAGTGAACATCCACAATAACCGCCAAACCAATATCTACTAAGACAAATCAGCAGATCAGCGGAAACCGTCTTCCAGGTCGAATAATTTCTCTCCACTTGACATCACAGCCACTCCACATAGTTAGTTTGGAGTCGTGGGGTCGCTATGGCTGCCAATCACCATCGCCCTTTTGGAGAGCAACCCAAATATTCATCGGCGCGGAAGCCAGAATCCGTGATGTTTCACGATTTTTCATCCCGCATACATAGTACATCGACATAATGGCAAATCAGGCAAATGGGAATGGGGAGAATCCTCACACAACCGCTGACATCGGAAATCTACACGCGATATTTCCTAGAGCCTCGACCCTATATATACACTGGACCATCCTAGGGTCAACTACTTTTACGACTCCAGACTTTGCCGATTTGATCATTTCTCATTTGGCAAATTTTAAGCCTCGATCTTATATCTCATCAAATCCAAGGGACACTACTTCTCCCACACAGTCAAAATGGCACCAGTCGCCATCTCTCCACAGGCCTCCCCTGTCTTCAAGAAGCGGGATGGCCAGGCACTCGAAGAAATGTCAGACGCTATTGACGAAGTCAACGTTATCAAAGACATGAAGAAGCGCGAGGCTGAAAAGAAAGAGGCCGAAGCAAAGGGTCTATATGAAGAGTCCGAGTTCGACAAGGAGAAAGACAAGGCCAATTTCCGCCAGTACGAAGACGCCAGCGACCGAGTCAAGAACTTCTACAAGGAACAGCACACCAAGCAGACCGTCGCATACAACCTCAAGGCCCGCCATGACTTCCACAGCAAGACGCGCGCCGAGATGACCGTCTGGGAAGCCATGGAGAAACTCAACACCCTGATCGACGAGTCAGACCCCGACACCAGCCTTTCTCAGATCGAGCACCTACTGCAATCCGCCGAGGCCATCCGCCGCGACGGCAAGCCCCGCTGGATGCAGCTGACCGGTCTAATCCACGACCTGGGCAAGCTCCTCTTTTTCTTCGATGCCGAAGGCCAATGGGATGTTGTCGGCGACACTTTCCCCGTCGGCTGTGGCTTCGACGAGAAAATCGTCTACGGCCGCGACTCATTCCGCGATAATGAGGATTTCGGCCACAAGATTTACGATACTAAGTTTGGTATTTACACACCCGGCTGTGGTCTTGATAAGGTCATGCTCTCCTGGGGCCACGATGAGTACCTCTACCACCTCGCTAAGGAGCAATCGACCCTTCCCGATGAGGCGCTCGCCATGATCCGCTATCACTCTTTCTATCCTTGGCACAGCGCCGGTGCATACCACGAGTTGATGAATGACCACGACCGTGATATGCTGCGTGCTGTCAGAGCTTTCAATCCTTACGACTTGTACAGCAAGAGTGATGGAATTCCCAGTGTTGAGGAGTTGAAGGTATGTTTTGCTTCTGCTGATGATTTGTGAATTCGAGGCTAACTTGTTTCTTTCTAGCCCTACTACATGGAGCTCATCAACGAGTACTTCCCCACCAAGGTCCTGAAGTGGTAGATGTCTCCGAACTACTCTTCAGGCGTCTTTATTCTATACACATTATTTCATGATTCCCCTTCCCCCCCCCTTCCAGTGCTATGAAAATAGCCACGATACATGCGATCACATTCAATTAGCGTTAGAAATCATACTTCCCCGGCCTTGGAATCATTCCAGGCAATCAAATCCAGAAATTAGATTGATAGAGACGAAAGAATACTCAGCTCTTCAACGCACTATTTCATACCTTAGAAAGTGAGTAAGTATACTGGATTGGAAATGCTATCAAAGTCACTACCACGTCACTGTGCAAAGGACTGGCCTCTTACCTGTGTGGATATAATGGAGTTGCTAAAAAGATTCCCATCGATGTTACCATATGTAGAGTTAGAGTCTACTTTGGATCAAAATACAAGTTGCATCCATATTGAAGTCATATATCGTTTTATTTTTGAAAGGGTATTATAACAGCATTCAACGTATATATGGTGTATACAAAACCCCCAAGACACATCACAGATTATTTACAAACGAGCCAACTCCGACCGGTTCCCATCCTCATCGAAGAAAATCTTCTTCTGCGTAATCATCGACTCCTGCAGGGCAGCACCAATCCTCACAGCCTTAACAGCATTGTTAAGATCAATAGGCAACGCAGTGTCATCAAGACAGGCAGCCGAGAACTCATTAGCCTCGGTAACAAACGCATACTCGAAGCGATCATAGTAGGTCTGAGGGATCTCCCTCCTCACCCCGGACTCGTCAAAGATATTAACATGGTTAAGTGCCGGCTGGGTATTAACCGCCAACTTTCCCTTCGTTCCAATGATCTCCGTAACATCCTCCTGGCCGGCCGCCATCATGCGGGAAGCATAGAAGAAGGCCATACGGCCGTCGTAGAACTCGACCAAGCCGACGGCGTTGTCGCGGTCGTTGTGCTTGCGCAGATCGGGCTCGACGGCTGTGATGCCTACAGCCGATACGGACTTCACTTTGCAATCGTCGCCGAAGAACCAGAGTGTCAGGTCGATATCGTGGATGGAGCAGTCGACAAAGATCCCACCGGAGAACTCTGCGTATGCGACAAAGAACCCACTCGGGTCGAGTTTATCGCAGGTTTGGCTGCGGAGTACTGATGCAGTTCCGATTGCTCCTGACTGCATCTTCTGGTATGCGTCTCGGTAGGACTTGTCGAAGCGTCGGGAGAAACCACACATCACTTTGAGGTGTGGCTTCTTGGCTGCTGCGTCGATGACGGATTGGGACTGTATAAGAGGTGGGTTGTTAGTTCTTGGTTTCAATGTTTCGTTCTTTGTGTATGGTAGACTAGACTGAATGGGGTTGAGATGGATTCAAAATACAACCAACTTACTACTTCAACGCTTGTAGAGATAGGCTTCTCGCAAAGAACGTGCTTGTCGGCTTCAATTGCCTTGATTGCCTGTTCGGCATGTACTGCAGTTGCTGATGCAACCACTACGGCAACTAGACCTTCATGCTTGAGCATATCGTCGTAGTTTTGGTACAGGCGTACACCAAAGGGTTCGAGGTGAGTCTTGGCCCATTCGAGTTCAACGGGGTCAGGAGAGCTGGCAGCCACAAGCTCAGCTCGGGGAGTACGCTCCAAAAAGTTTAGGGCATGGCGCTTGCCCATACGGCCTAGACCAGCACAGCCGATCTTCAATCTTTGGGCAGTCATTGTGTAAAGTTTATAGGTCAAGAAGATGAAGAATATCAAGAATATGAAAGAATAAAAAAAATCAATAAGGGGAATTTTCAAACTGTGTAGTTATAAAGGAGCTAAATGCGGAGGCCAGTCTCCGAAGATCATCTCCGCAAACGTGGGGTCGGAAAGTGAATTCCACACCGAACTCCAAATATTATGACCTCGGGTACATAAGAGAGGTCATTAACCCGTTAATTCACTTCCGTGTCGGGTTTCTTCGATTCCCGTCGCAATTTGCGTTTGGAAATATCCACTGGATCCGCAAATCCATCACCTCTGAGCCAACCCAGAGCCTTACGCAATCCACCACCCTGCACGGCCTCGGGGTTCGCCTCAAGGATCGACCCCATAAGCGCCCAGGACATAACAAATAACAATAGCTCACCGCTTCTTCGACCCTTCCATAGTCCACGCTTGACCCCGGTCTTGTACGCCGAATCAGCAGCGGCCCGGAAGAACCAGAGGAATGTGCTGCGGCTATTGCCCAGGAACAAAAATGGTAGACCGCCTAGTGCTCCACTAAGGAAGAATCGCTTGGTGGGAAGTGTTGTTCGGGGCAAGTTGTTGTTCAGGAGACAGACACTACCCCAGGCCGAGCCAATTGCAGCAGCAAGAACCGCTGTCATAGTGATGATACGCTTGGAGATAGTGTTCACTGATGAAATAGGCTGAAGCAGAATACTCTTGAATTTGGGGATCGAAAGTGCCAGAGTGACGGTTGTGAGGAACCGCGCAAGCGGTGGCACGGAGAGAAGAATATGATGCAAGAATGCCGTGCTGCAGTTGGGGAGGTTCGGGTGCAGGAGAGCACACGATAGACTTGAGATTGCAGGGTGTGCTGGTCCAGTGATTGGGGAGATGGAAGCCACTGATGACGGTAAGGTGTTGGGGTCGCCGGGGTGTAGAATCGGAGAAACGAATGCACTGTGTCATGTTAGCGATCGCTGTACTCTCCAACAGACTCGGCTTCAAACATACGGCCAGCGGAGATCAGCAATAGAGGCAAGAGAGTTCACGATCTCTTCCTTCTCAGGCCAGGCAATGTTGGCCGGGAGCGACTCCGGTCGGCCCTGGATGTAGCTCGGCGAGAGCTTGAGAATGACATTGCCAAACCACTATGGCATCAAATTAGCGACCGTAATTCAAACCAAAAGATTCCCGACCACAAACATTAGGTGTAGTCTCGCGATCAAACACAAAGGCATGGAAAAGCTGCGCAAATGAGATGGGCATCAACAGCCAGCTGCCGAACCACCACGGGCGCTTATCTAGCCAGCCTTTAGAGTCCAGGACATTAAACAAGAATTCCAAACTCCTGGTGCCTGTGTAAATCGCCGCAGTCAGTCGGAGCTGGTCCTGCGGGCAGATGCCCAGGGCGAAACCCGCCAGACTTGCGCCGATCGCTGGCGCGAAGCGCGAGGTCAACGCCCGCGAGACACGCGGGTTACGCTCTCTGAATGGCTTTGCATCGTCGGTGCGGAGGTTGGCTCGTAGTCGGATAAGGAAGCGGTAGAGGAGGCGATGGATGAGAAGGAGGAGGGAGAGGGAGATGGAGAGACGGAACTTGGGAGACCGGAGGAGGGGGGTTCGGGTCTTTTTCCTATAGAGCCAACGTTAGTGCTTATTCCTAAAAGAGGAGTCTCTTAATAGATTAAATCGGTCTTACTGTGGAGCGCCTTGGAACCGAGTAATCAACAGATCCGCCAACTTCAACGCGACTCCAGAGCCGACGAAGACTCGCAGCGATGAGCGAATAGCAGCTTCACTGTGACGATTCTTCGGGCGAGCGATGGCATCGTAGCGAGATGGAGAGGGTAGCTTGTTTTGAACGGCAGGGGCGCGTTTGATCACTGATTCGTAGAGGAATCGGTATTCTTTGGCACTGAGGCACACGCGAAGGACGTCGCGTACAGCGCGAGGTGGGAGGTCCAGCGTATCCCCTGGGAGCTTGTCCGAGGACATGTTGGGTGGTTGTTGATATCAAGTTAGAGCATTCCCAGACGAAGTCCGGGGATGAGAAGGGGTTCCGCTTCAGACGCGGAGAAGCCCGACCTCGGTAATTCCAACCAACAAAACATTCATATTTTCCTTGAATATCTGGAATACTCAATACTTCATATTTTAGATGCTACCCTAAATTGAGAACCAGCATAAAGATATTCACCCAAAAGATCCTCGATATCCATGAGCCGATTATACTTAGCAATTCTCTCCCCCCGACAAGGTGCCCCAGATTTCAGATGGCCTGTTCTCAATCCCACCACCAGATCGGCAATAAAATCATCAGTCGTCTCGCCAGACCGGTGAGATACGAAAACACTCCAGTCAAAACTGTACGCCAAGTTCGCCCTATGAATAATCAGATTGTTTCCGGATCCTAAGGGGATAAGGGGATACCCACGCCTCAATTGCTTCGGAGATGGTGCCTATTTGATTGATTTTGAGCAGCATAGAATTGCACGCTTCCTTATCCTTTGCCTTCTGGATGTATTTGGTATTCGTGACCAGTAAATCATCCCCAACCAGTTCGACTGGACATTCTTTGTTGAATTCGGTCCAACTATTCCAATCAGTTTCGGCAAACGGATCTTCCAGTAGAACGATGGGATAATTTTGTAACAATGAGTGATACAGGTCCGTAAGTTGTTTTGGGCTGTGCAAGTTCGGTTTGTCTTTAAATCCAATATCGTAGCTGCCATCCCTGAAGAATTCGCTCGATGCTGGATCAATGGCGAATTTAATTTTGTCGGTATATCCAGCAAGAGAGACGGCTTCAACCAGGAGGTCTAGTGCCTCATGAGGCTGGAAAATCGGTGGTGCAAATCCCCCTTCATCCCCAATACCAGTGGCTTGGGATTATCAGTAATGTTTAAGATATTGTGAGAAGGTATGCTAACCAGAGGGTCCAAACTTCTCAACAACGATCTTCTTCAGGTGCTGGTAAACTTCGCTACCCATTCGTACTGCTTCCGTAAAAGAGGACGCTCCAACAGGAGCGATCATAGTTTCTTGAAAAGCCATCTTGTTGCCCGAATGCACACCTCCATTTAATACATTGAAGAACGGCACTGGCATCATGAACGGCGTTTTTGCTCCAGACTCACGTCGAAGAAACTTATACAACGGAATTCCCTAAATATATATCAGCCATCATTTTCGATCGTTCGTCTTAGTTCCGACTTACTGAATGGGCTGCACCTGCTCTAGCACATGCCATACTGACGCCTAAAATGGCATTCCCCCCGAGCTTCGCCTTGTTTTTCGTACCATCCAGATCCTTCAGAAGAGAATCAATGAGTTTTTGGTCTGTATCAACCTTGAGCCCGCTCTCTACTAGAGCAGGACCAATGACCATTCCGACGTTTGACACAGCTTTCTGGACTCCCCGTCCACCATATGCAGAATCCCCATCTCGCAGCTCAATAGCTTCATTTGCACCCGTGGATGCACCAGAAGGAACGATGGCTCGAAATGTACCTGCCTCAGTGTAAGAAGCGAGCTTATCTATGGTTGGTGCCACATTACCTCTGTCCGTAGTAAGATCAACTTGAACGGTTGGGTGTCCCCGCGAATCCAAGCGCTGAGCGGCCTGGATCGACTTGATCATTGCGAATTTAAGATGAGCTAGCCTAGTAACTTGATATGACAAAAGTTGAAATTGCCATTGCTATTCATCTTCCATCAAACTGGGGATCTTACAATATTACGAGCAAGGCATGACGTAGAGCCCTGGAACATCTGTGGGATTATAAACTATGTAGTGACAGCTGATGATGTCAAGCAGACAGTTGATACCCCCAACCTCGGGAGTCAGGTTTAGTTTAGATCAAACACCCGGAAAGTTCACCGCACCTTTCTAATCCATTCCAGTATTTCAAAAAGAATTCAAGGTCAACATGCTATAAAAGACCAATATGTTAACATACATCACAAACATTGCGTAGATGAAACAGATCTAGCCACTTTCCCCGTGGCCTATATTGTTTGACAACCTCCGAGCACTCATACTGGGTTTCTAGGGGCTAAAGCAATAGATTCCAGATCGCAGCACAGCCTTAGATGATGCAAGAACTTCTCCACGACTTCAAGATGTCCGTTTGAAGCAGGCAAATTGCAGCTTTGCTAAACTTGTCGACAGCATTGAAGTCTACTGATTTCTAAGCTTGTCATCCAAGGTCAGCTTTGTTGCGTAAATTTCCGAGACGAACCATCGCCCAGGGCTAGCTCGCTTTCTTGATTATTCCCGTAGTTTATGTCAAATTAGTTACCCAGCTGTAGTAGCAGACTCACTACCTTGGTTCTACACGCCCTGTAGCAAGCTGAAGCGGACGATATTCGTTCAGGCCTACTGCATTGACTTGGATATAAGGAACAACTCAGCCATCACATCATTACCCCGTCACGCTTAGCAAAAAAGCCCTTTTCCGCTTATAATCAAGTGCAATGTGCTTGAATATATTTGGCATGATCACATGCTCGGATTAGGGGTGATAGGTAGACCTCTACTCCGTACCATCTTGAAGTATCTTGATTTATAAGGCATTTTTTGCCTTATAGGGCACCAATCAAACAAAACACCGCATTCTGAATAAAAAGAGTGGATCTTTGTTTCAGCGCCACAAATCTTCCATGATGGGTCTACATGGTTTGAGCCCTATGTCGAGCAATTCTTGAAATTAAGTGTTTGGCGTAAAACACAAGCCTCGACGGAGCTCCACCTGACTTTCAACGGCGCATAATATAGCCTGCAGATATGAATTCTACCTCCTAATTGGACAAGGATCCTAATTGGACAAGGACCAGTTCGTCCCAGACTGAAACCAACATGTCTCGGTCAATTTAGCCGATGATATTCCGAGTTAATTATTCCGGCATCGTCGGTTCGGCAGGCTCTAGACTCGGTGGATCTAAATGTTTCGGAGAATTTCCAGGATGGGTGTAGCTAACAGTAATAGATTAATCCAATGTCGCCCTGGGCCTCCTGAATTAGTCCAATGAGTTCTCCGACTGAGAACAGGGGGTCAACCTCATGGCAGGTGGTGATAGTCCGGTTTCATAAGGATACTAGCGCAGGAACTCTAAGCAGGATACCGTCCAGACCAAGCATTTAAATATCAAGGCCAAGCTCGATGGAATAGCTTATTCAAACCCATCCATTCATTCACTCTTTTCTCATTTCCTATTGCACTCAAATTGGGCTAGTCCTGAACATTTACACTCTCTTTACTTGTCTGTTGATCGGACATTTATTTCAATATGCGTACATCTTTCATTTCCATGCTGGCCCTCGGCGCCGCGATTGCGTCCGCTGCCCCAGCTCCTTCTCGTGTTTCCGAGATCGTTGAGCGCTCGTCCTCGACCTGCACTTTTAACTCGGCTGCTAGCGCCAGCGCCGGCAAGAAGTCTTGTTCTACCATTGTGCTAGACAACATTGCTGTCCCTGCCGGCAAGACTCTCGACCTTTCCAACCTGAAGGAGGGCACTAAGGTAGATATCTCCGTTATCCAAGTGCCAAAGAACAAAAGTTTTAATAGCTTCTGTATAGGTCATCTTCAAGGGCGAGACTACCTTCGGATACAAGGAGTGGAAGGGTCCCCTCATCCGCTTCTCCGGCTCAAACATTGAAATCAGCGGTGAAGCAGGCCATGTCATCAACTGCGACGGAGCCAGATGGTGGGACACCAAGGGAACCAACGGCGGAAAGGACAAGCCCAAGTTCTTCTACGCCCACTCCCTGGACAACTCTTCCATCACCGGCCTGAACGTCAAGAACACCCCCGTCCAGGCTTTCAGTGTCCAGGCCGACCACCTGGTTCTCGACCACATCACCATCGACAACTCGGACGGTGATAAGAATGGTGGCCACAACACCGATGCGTTCGACGTTGGCGAGAGCACCTACATCACCATCAGCAACGCCAACATTAAGAACCAGGACGACTGCCTGGCTGTCAACTCTGGCGAGGTAAGCAGTCAAACGATACTTTTACCATAACAAATTAACTAACCCGTTTGTTTACTAGAACATCGTATTCACCGGCGGCTATTGCTCCGGCGGCCACGGTATCTCCATCGGATCCGTTGGCGGACGTGACAACAATGTCGTGAAGGGCGTGACCATCTCTGACTCCACCGTGACCAACTCTGCCAACGGCGTGCGCGTCAAGACCATCTACAAGGCCACCGGTTCAGTCTCCGATGTGACCTTCTCCAACATTAAGTTGTCCAAGATCTCTTCCTACGGTATCGTTATCGAGCAAGACTACGAGAACGGCAGCCCTACCGGCAAGCCCACTACTGGTGTCCCCATTACCGGCCTGACTGTCGAGAAGGTTACCGGCTCTGTCTCGAGCAGCGCTACTAATGTCTACATTCTTTGCGGTAGCGGTAGCTGCTCTGACTGGACCTGGGCTGGAAACGCCATCACTGGTGGTAAGACTAGCAGCAAATGCAAGAACGTGCCTTCCGGCGCTTCTTGCTAGATTGCTGGGGATCAAATGGTGATCACTCTATAGCGTGACATCAACCAAGCAGAGACTGGATTATCTTCAAGGCAAATTTGACTGGATGACCAAGGGGATGAGGTGAAATATGTTGTCAGTCGTATTGCCTTTTTGGAGGTCATTGTACTTATATAGCCATCTATAGATGGGTTAAATTGAACGCTTCTGAAGCTATCGAATATTAGCTTATGATGACACTGTAAAACACATCTAAGATTAGCACACTTTACTCGTAGATTAAATTTCTATACAATATTTCACAATTAGAAATCAAAGCCAAACTCAGTGGACGTTTGACAGGAATCCATCTCGATGACGCAACTCACTTCATTTCTCCAACTCCGAAGAACTCTATAAAAAAAAGGTCATCGCTCATATGGCACTACGGACCACACATGTTCCTACGTAGGAGCCTTACAATGAACTGCTAATCTTGGATCTTTATACATATGTAGGCTTTAGAAAAGGTAGAGACTTGGTTCGAGTTAATACGCGTACTTCATAACTATATAATTTTGGTATTTAGCAAGTTAGTCTTTCGAAATACCCTAAGAGGTTATAGGTTATATTATTAATGTAATATAAGGTGGATGTTTATAGCACACTACGAAACTAATAGATGAACCCGATCCTAGATGTTTGTTCTTTAGGCCACGGTCGTGGTATCTATCCACGCGACCCGTCCTTATACTTTGATAGGCCGTATATTTACCACACCGAATGAGTGTCTGAAAATCAAGTTGAGTTATCACACGGCATATATTTTGTAGAAGATTTTGAAAGGTTATATCCTGTATAACGCTTAAAACTTAGTTCGTGGAAAATACATGCAGAACAGATCAGCACTCTATGATCTCGGCGGAACTGTATTGTATGTTGTACAGACGATCTACGTGGCAACAATCATAAATACTAACGCTTCAGCATCTTCTCTCTTTCTCTCTTTCTCACTCTCACACACACAGAGTCACATCTAACTCATATCCAAGATGCATGTCCTTCTACTCGGCGGTCACGGCAGAGTCGCCGTTCACCTTACTCCGCTCCTCCTCAACCGAGGCTGGAGCGTAACCAGCGTCGTTCGCAACCCTGCGCATGAAAGCGAGATTCTAGCTCTAGGCCAGGGCCACAAGGGCACCGTCAAAGTGCTACTCTCTAGCCTAGAGGATGTGAAGAGTCCCTCAGATGCCCAAGTAATCATCGACACGGTTAAGCCAGACTATGTCGTCTGGTCGGCTGGTATAACACCCCTCACCCCCTCACCCCGCACTCACCTTTATGTGAACATCGCAACGCACATTCCCCAAAGAAAAAGAACACACATCCCTCTATATCAACCATACTAAATCCACAATTCCCCCACAAACTAACACTGAAATACAGGTGCGGGCGGCGTAGGTGGCCCACAACGCACAATCGCGATCGACCAAGAAGCCGCGAAGCACTTCATGACAGCCTCCTTCGCCACACCAGGCATAACTAAGTTCCTCATGGTGTCGTACCTCGGCAGCCGACGCAATCAGCCGAGCTGGATGCCAAACGACCAATGGGCGGGGATACTGCAGACCAACTTTGAAATCATCCCGACCTACGCGCAAGCCAAGCTAGAAGCCGACGAGTACATGACAGCACTGGCTGCGCAGCGGAAGCGTGCTCCTGGACCAAAGCGACCTTTCCAGGCTATTAACCTGCGGCCTGGGGTCCTGCTTGACGAGCCTGCGAAGCGGAAGGTGGAGCTGGGGACCACACCTTGGGGTCGGGGGGCTGTTACTCGGGAGGATGTGGCGATTGTCGCGGATCTTTTGCTTGCTAGGACTGATACCGAGGGGTGGATTGATCTTGTTAATGGGGAGGAAGACGTTGAGGAGGCTGTTGAGAGGGTTGCGAGGGAGAAGATTGATGCTGTTGCTGGGGAGGATGTTGAGGGGATGGTTAAGAGGTTCTTTCCTTAAGGGATTATTCAGTCCGGGTTTGAATTCAGTCCGGGTTTGAATCTCTAGGTTTCAAACTAGGAAAGGGCTTGGGATTGGATATGGATATGGATACTTTTCGGGTCTTACATACATTTTTCGGGTATGAAAACGAACATGAACATGAACAGATCTAAGGTGTATATTGTATGTCTGTCTAAGAGAGCTCATTTACAGCTTGGCTTTGGGTGCCTCGGCCGCTCCCTTGAACTTCGACTTCAGAATCCGACGCAGGATCTTCCCACTGGGATTCTTGGGGATCTCATCCACAAATTGCACACCACCACGCAGACGCTTGTGGCTGGCAACCTTGCTATCCAGCCATTTGATAATGTTCGCTGCTTCATCCTTCTCACTTATTCCAGAAGCCTTGCTCTTCGCGCTGCGAACGACACAAGCCATAGGAACCTCGGAACCGTGTGTCTCACTCTCAATACCAATGACAGCAACATCATCAATGGCATCGTTGTCAACCAGATATCCTTCCAGCTCAGCAGGAGGCACCTGGAAGCCCTTATACTTAATGAGCTCCTTAACACGATCGGTAATGTAGAAATGGCCCTTGGCGTCCTGGTAGCCAACGTCGCCAGTCTGGAACCACCCGTCCTCAGACAAGCAGCCCCTAGTAGCCTCTGGGTTCTCGTGATAACCCAGGAAAATGTTAGGTCCACTGAGGTACAGTTCGCCGACCTCGCCCACGGCGACCTCCTGGGGTTCGGATCCATCCTCAGGCATAGTCATATACTTAGCTTCCATATTGGGCATCAAGCGACCAACGGAACCCATGGCCTCGCGCCAATCCTCCCACCGCTGGGAGTGTGTAGTTGGGCTGGTCTCGCTGAGTCCGTAGCCCTGTTTGATGCCAACCTTGATGCGGGAGTAGACTGCCTCGACCAGCTCTTGCGTGAGTGGTGCCGCACCGGAGTTCATCATGCGAAGACTTGAAAGGTCATATTTGTCGACCACCGGGTGCTTGCCTAGCAACAACACCACGGGAGGAACGATGTAACTGAACGTGCAGCGGTAGTTCTGCACGTGTGCGCACCATTTTTCAATGTCGAATTTCGACATGACGATCAAGTGATAACCCTTGTATAAAGCCTGGGTAATTAAGCAGGTCAATCCTAGAGGCTTGTAGTTAGTAATCTTGTTCATTCGAGCATCTACGCAATTTGAGAGCCATACCATAGATATGATAGAACGGCAAGAATGCCAGGACGCGATCACCCTTTCCATCATGACCGCCATTCCAACTCAACATTCCACCTTCACCAATGAACTGTTGCCTAATATTGGCAACGATATTCCGATGCGACAGCATGACACCCTTAGGCACACCCGTAGTTCCAGACGAATAAACCAAGAACGCCACATCCTTTGCAGGATTGATCTTCTGCTTACGGTAACGGGTAGCGCCAGAGATATTGCGCACAGAAGTAAAATGCTTGATCCGCGCATTTGGATCCCGCTGGTCTCCAATCAGAATAATTCGGTCCTCAGACATGCCAACTCTCTTCGCTGCTTCCTTCGCTGCAGGCAGAAGCGGGGCTTGCGTTACAAGGCCCTTGGCACCGGAGTTCTTGAGCTGGAAGGCCAACTCGTCAACCGTATAACCTGGATTTGCAGGCGAGAGAATTCCGCCGGCCCAAAGTGTGCCCCACATCACCACGGGTGTGTCAATGCTGTTTGGCGTGAAGAGGGCCAGTACATCGCCCTTGCGCCACTCATGGATAGCTTTCAAGCCCTTTCCAAAATCCAGCGAGGCATCGCGGAGCGATTTGTATGTGTAATGGCGTTGGGTATCAGCATCTTGGTAGAGAACTGGTGGGTATGTCAGTATGAAGAAAATTCAAAAGAAATGCTGTACAGAGGATCAATAATCACGTACTCTTATCATCTGGATAAGCTCTGTCCTTGCGCTCAAATAGAAATGTCCAGAGGTCCACTTCTGGGATGTCGACCAGGGGGTAATTGGAGGGAACGGGCATTGTGGGGAAATATAAGCCAATATGTGAGGCTCAAGGATTGTCAGATGAAAGAAAGGGACAACCGAGCTACTTAAAAGAAGTCCTTCTCCGCACTCTCGGCTCGCGGCTTGCCTCGGCGCTTTGCACTACTCAGCCGAAGGCCCACCCGATTTACTGTTTTGTTAGGGTTTGCACTTTTTGGTATTGGGCTGAAGGATTCAATCTTACATAGTATGCACTGCGTAGTCCAAATAATTCATATGCTCTATTGAGATTAGTGCATACCTGTTGCGATCATTGACATTGTTGAGATCGGCACTCGGAGATCTCGGCATTTTGACCGCCTCCCCAAATATATATGTCACGGACCTTGCCGAGTGCCGTATGAAAGGCAAGATTATGAGAAGCAGGAAATATATAGTAAGACATCTCAAATAGAATGTTGACATGCTATAAATCCAACAATCTGGAGTAGCCGCCACATTTGGGAAGAGACCATTCGGAAATATATCCCATGTAGACAGGGATATATTCTGGTCATGAGCAGTGATGCAGAAATATAATATATACGAAACGACATTCTACTGGAGATGTGCTGTCAATTCTTAGTTTATATTCAATAGGACATTTGCACGTAGTGAGGCTTGATAAACCCAGCCAATAAATTAAAGGACATCCCGCTTCCCCAGAGTCAAGGTAGCGGAGTCCAAATTTGTGGAGCAGTGCACGGTAATACGATGTAGTCTCAACGAACATGACCTAGACTCAGGGCCATAGGCTGTCTAATCTTCCCGTTTGGGTTACTGGCCTACGATGTGGCTGATAATGAAATTTGTAGTGTCGTTAGATTTAAGACTCCTTCCCCGATGACACCGAAGCGAGACGAGGGAAGGAGTATCTTTTTTTACCTCGTCAAATTCGACGAGGGACTAAATCCAGATCCCAAGATGATTTCATGCCGACAAGATCTTAAATTGAGTTGGAAACAGCTGACCCGCACTGGAAATACATGCTGAAAAAAAGAGCCCAGTTGAGAGTTTTGCTGAATTCCATTTTTGCTTTCCCAGCACCATTTCCTCCACACGCCACTCCGAGGGGAATCGTTTGAAATCGTTTACTTGAGGGGAATGAAACGGGAAGAGTGGGTGGCACCGATACCGGGACGACCGTGCTTGACGGGCTTGCTGGAAGGTTGTTAGTGCTCTGATATTAATGGTAGGGAACGAATCTCGGGAGCACATACTAAGAGATAGAGAACTCAGCCAGGTAGTGGCCAACCATCTCGGGCTTGATCTCAACCTGGTTGAACTCCTTACCGGAGTAGATACCGACGACGGAGCCAATCATCTCGGGGACGACGATCATGTCACGGAGGTGGGTCTTGACGAGGTCGGGCTTCTCGTTGGGCTTGGCCTCCTGCTTGGCCTTGCGGAGCTTCTTGATGAGACCCATGGGCTTGCGCTTCAGGCCGCGGTTGAAACGTCTGCGGGCACGGGCGTGAACGACATCACGGAGCTGCTCGGAGGAAAGGTCGAGGAGCCTATAAAAGGATTCAGTTAGACCAATGTCCACGCGAAAGTTTGGTCCTTGGTGTCCATTCGCAATGCAGTGCCCCAGTAGGCGAGAACCGAAATGCCACATGCGGATCATCCGATGGTTGCTGGCATGTCATATGACTATCTTCATTTCCGTCTCACGAGGCACTGGCTGCGAATGGATGTCCAAGGGATCGATGATTGGCAATGGTAACGTACTGGTCGAGGTCAATGCCGCGGTAAGAGAACTTGCGGAACTGTCTTCTCTTCTTGATCTCTGTTCGGCGAATGTTCAGTCAGCGTCTGCGATCTTGTTGTAGTGCGTGTATCCCTGCATCCCAGGTCCATGTCGTTCCCCGCCAACGTCTATTTCTTCAATCCTCATCGTATAGTCGATCGTAATGCGCGCTCTCTCCTCTCATTCGGCTTTTCTGTCCATGGGCGATGGGTAGGGATGGGGTTGATTCTTCATAACGTACCGGCAGCCTCCTCGGCGTTCTAGATGAAAACTCCATGTTAGTGTATTGCACCGGCTTAAAGGGCAAGGGCAAAAAAACTCACGTATTCGGTGTCAGCCATTTTTGCAGATATTCCTGTAAACCGCCTTTCGACCGTATCTCGAAAAGCGAAGGAAGATGAGTTGTCGGAAATTGTCGTGTCGCTGAGCGGTCCGGCTGCTAGCACACAGGCTCTACGAGGTGGGCAGCGCTCGTTAAGCGACGGGTAGGTTCCAAGCCCTAGACACTAGACCCTTTTGGGTTACGGGTAATCTATTTTGAAACTTTTGTTTTTGCTTTGTAATCAACCTTTTTGTAATCTTGATTTACTCGACTTTGCTTGGGCATGTCATTAAAAACACTTGTACCCCATTAGTGTAATTTATTTGTATTATGATTACCCATCATCCTCCCAGGGCTGATATGCACGTTGTATCAGAATTGGAGGTTGTTGATGGTCCTTATCTGGGTACATTTAGTTATCATGACGTGGATCGTTAAGCCTCTAGTTCTCCAAAGAGAGATTTGGCTACACGCTATTTGCTTATACGCTGAGCGGGCCCTGGCGATCTTTCAGGAACTACGTATTGAAAATGAGAAAAAGTTGTAGTCAAGGCCAGATGAATTGTATTGGCTAGTAGGAGCTTATTCCAGCTCACATGAAAAGTCGCAACTGTATCAAAACAGTCTCAACTGAACACACTTGAGAAGCCAACCGGCGCAAATCTTGCCCGGACTGACGAACCAACCAAACATCTCTTCCCCAGAACCATGATTTTTAGGCCTTGGATTAAAGCGCTTAATCGAAGAGACCGAAGCCCATATCCTCATCGGACTCCTCCTCCTTCTCCTCGACCTTCTCCTCAGCGGGAGCGGCGGCAGCACCACCGGCAGCGGCAGCGGCAGGGGCGGCAGCGCCACCAGCACCGCCGGAGGGAACGGAAGCGAGCTTGGTAGAGCCCTCAGCAATCAGCTATATAAAAAGTCAGCATGCGGTTCAGGTCAGATATATGCGCATTCGAGTATCACTAACCTGCTGGAGGTCCTTGCCCTGGAGCTCGGAGATGACCTTCTCGAGACGGTCACCCTCAGCGTCGATGCCGACGGAGGAGAGGACAGCCTTGATATCGGCGGTGGAGGGAGCCTCGTTGCCGGCAAGGGCGAGGAGGAGGTAGGCAGCGAGATACTTCATTTTGAAAGGACTGGACGAAAAATCTTCATTAGTATCGCGAATTCAAGATTGGATGCGATCGCAGTTTTCAAGCCGCAAATTCGGCTGATAGACACGAAAACGAGATGTACATACCGTTTGTGATTATTATCTGAACAAGAGAAACAATCGATTTAACCGCGAATTGGGCGGAGACTGCAACGTCGAGTTCTGGTGGAAGAGGTTGGTTGACGAAGGATTAACCGAACGCTCAAAATCTTGAAAAAAAGGTGGTGCGAGTGGGTGTGGCTAGTGTCGGCGGGACTTCTAAGCGAGTGGGTGTGGCGCAGTGTTTGCTACCACGTGACCCTTTCATATCCGGCCTTGATAATTGCATGCTGGCCTAGAAACCTTTCTGCCTTTCCTACTCGCCTACGCAGTATATACCTCTCACTTGGAAGCTTTTGGGCCAAGTCAGGCGTGTCCTTTGCTTGTGTCAGTTCTGTTATATTGGAATAACAGAAAATCCGGAGCGAGCCAAGCCAGAGATCTATTCTCATGGTATCGGGCTCGGAGTCATGAAGTTACTTAGTCGTACCAAATATCGACGGTGAGCGACTTCTTCTCTGTACCACTCTTCGATTTTACCCCTTTCGGGATATTCTTCCAACAAGTTCACAATGAGTGTATGACTGCCTATCTTTTTGTTTCAGGTCATTTTTGACTGACATATAATAGTTCCTCGATTCCGTTCTCTCATCTCTCCAGACGGGTAAGCCCACCCAGCTGCCACCGGCTCAGGCACCAGCCTCGCCTGCGCCTGCCTCAGTCCCCCAAAAAGAGGACCGAAAACCGATCGCTGTGCGACAGGCGCCTCCTACCAGTGGTAATGTCAGTGGAGGTATCAAGCGCAAAGCTGAAGATCAGCTGCCTCGGCCACCAAAACCTGAAAGCAAGGCGACAAATAACATCGCTCCAATGAAGCCTACGCTTTCCACTAGACCAGCAGTATCATCCACAGCGACCAGAGTTGCGCCAAAGCCAGTCTCGACCAGCATCTCCAGACAACCTCTGCCAAAGCCCACCTCCAAACCCAGTTTGTCTGCGGCCCCCAAAGTGGCACCCTCACAGAAGGCGCCCGCCCCCAAACCCACCCAGGCAGCCGCTGCCACACAGTCGAAGCCGCCACCAAAGGGATCATTTGCGGAGATCATGGCGCAGGCAAAGGCTAAGCAAGAGACGGCGCCCGTGGGAGTCGGCCTACTACGACACCAAGCCGGTCCCAAAGAAAGACTTACCAAAGTAGAGCGCAAGCGTCGCATGATGGAAATCCAGGCCAAAGAAAAAGAAGCGCGTTTGGGAAGGAAGGCCGGATCGGGTGTTTCTACCAAGGATAGGCCTTCCGTCCGGCAGCGCGATTCCCAGGGACCCTCATACAGAGGCACGGCCAAACCGACACAGACTCCGGAGCCGCCTACCTACCGTGGAACTGCGGGCCTGCCGTCAAACCGTGGTGGAAACGACCGTCGACACCAGTCTCGCAATTCCAGACAGAATGAATATCTCGGAACTGATGAGGAAGACGAGGGCGACCTTGGTGGTTACGACGATTACTACTCCGATGCATCGTCCGACATGGAGGCTGGAATGGACGACGTGGACCGCGAAGAGGCGGCTGCATTGGAATATGCCAAGCGGGAAGATGAGAAAGAGCTGCGAGCAGAAATGGCGGCTAAGAAAGAGAAGTTGGAGCGCCAGCGGAAATTGGCTGCTCTTGCTTCTAGGAGCAAGCGTTGAAGTTTGAGATATTTTTATACTTTCATATTTGGTTTCCCACTTCCCAGTACTTTCTATCTCTTTTGTTTTGGGTACTACATATTAACTCCGCATTATGAGCGTTCGGGGTGTCCATAGACGGGGGTGCCTTCATTTTTATTTATTTGAAGCACTATCAATAGCGAGCGCTATTTCAATACCAACTTACCTTTTTTTTTTTTTTTTTTTCTTTCTATATATTGTAGTTCAACATTGAAGAACATCGGCTATCCGTCGACCTTGGAACTTCAAGCTTGTCTAGGCCCCACTTGGGTGACATCACCCGCACCTTCTTGTCTTCTACAATTTCGCGTTCTCTTTACTATCTCACATATTTACCATGGAGTCTGTTCATGTCTCGGTCTCGTCAAAAGTGCTTTTCGGCAAGGTGCGCAAGATTGTACCTCCGATGCTTGAAAAGTTCCACAAAGGTCTGTTGATCAGGAGCTATCGACGCTATGATCTCGCAATGGACATCCCCACTGACTATTAGTCTAGGACAGCTTGGCCGTGTAGCTGTTATTGGAGGCTGCGTGGAGTAGGTTCTCGGCCTGATGACACTGGCATTCTACTAACTGCTATAAGCTACACCGGAGCTCCATACTTTTCAGCCATGGCCTCTGCAAGACTTGGTACGTCCCCTAAACAGGCCAAAAACAGGCCAATCCTGTCCACCAAATATATTGACTCTCGATTTGCAGGATGTGATATGGTCTGTGCCAAAGATGATATACTTTATGCAAATGACTAACAACTACCAGAGCCACGTACTCTGCGAACGATCCGCAGCACCAGTAAGCTAACATCCAAGGTAGATTGAACCCACTCTAAACATATAATGCACAGGTTATCAAGGGCTACTCTCCCAATCTGATGGTACACCCATTGCTTCCAAGCACCGACACTGTCAATGATCCCAATTCAATTGATGCACCATCATTGGCGGGCCCGATCATCGGGATGCTATCTCGCCTCCATGCACTTGTGATTGGACCGGGTCTTGGCCGCGACGGCGTGACGTTAAAGGTGGTTGCTGAAGTGATCAGAGCGGCGCGGTCAAAATCGATCCCATTTGTGCTGGATGCAGATGGATTGCTGATTGTCACGCAAGACCCAAGCCTGGTCAAAGGCTACAAGGAGTGCATTCTCACGCCAAACGTGGTAGAGTTTGGCCGTCTCGCCAAAGCGATGGGTGTCAAGGTCGCCAGCCAAGCGGAGATCGCGGAAGGCGGAGACGGCGACACCACCAGCAAAGCATCAGATGCGTGTGAGCAGCTATCTCAAGCACTCGGCGGTGTGACAATTCTCCAAAAGGGCCCTCAAGATGTAATCTCCAACGGGGTTACTAGTCTCATCTCTGATGGCAAGGGTGGCTTGAAGCGTAGCGGCGGTCAAGGAGACACTCTGACCGGATCACTGGGCACATTCCTTGCCTGGCGAGCGGCTTACCACGACAAATTGTGGGACTCTGGCGAGCAGGACAACGAGAAAGAGGCGCAGAGCAAGGATGAGGTTCAGGCAGAGCTCGATTCTGAGAACAAGCGCATGTCCCCGACAACAACTCTGCTATTGGCGGCGTGGGCGGGAAGTAGCATTACACGAGAGTGCTCGCGACGAGCCTTTGCGGCCAAGGGGCGCAGCATGCAGGCCAGTGATTTGACCGATGAGGTACACGAGGCGTTTTTGAGGCTAATCGGAGAGCCGGACGGATCTAAGACGCACCTTTAGGCTACCATGTAAAATGCTACTAGCCATGCACCTATGTACGAGAAAGACAGTACAGCTCTTGAATACACCGGAGTATATCTCCATGTATCCACGTCTCCAGCTGTATTTAAACCCACCAATGAAACATGTCTCGTCCACTATTATGATATTTCTCACAAGCGGTGTCTAAAGTTACCAAAAGGAAGAGTCTCGAACCCGGCATTTCATACTTAGAAATCCCGTTCCAATATTGCAGTCTCAACCGCACTGGCTTTGTACGTGGTGTTAAATGCTATCTAGTTAGCATAAGGCATCCTTTGCCCACGGGTTACATTTCACCTGAGATAAAGAAACAGCTCATAGTATGTGAATATCGGCTTTCAATAATCCATTGATCAGCATGGTCAACCCTCGTCTTTCGGTGCTGATGCTTGAGACTCGGGCCTCAGACCGGTCCCGACTGCCGACTATTAGATGAGAATATAATTTTTACCGGCCAATAAATGTCATCTGACAACACGATATCATTATGCTGACTCGGATTATTAGAACCCCTACCTAGGTACCCTTGATGGCATGCCGTGTAAATAGAAACCAAAAACAGCGTGCCACAGCCCCTGCCTTAACCTCGAGTAACCAGTGCCCAACTTAGACTGTCTCGCTTGCTTTCGCCGGCCTTTCGTCATGTTCCAAAAGCCTGCAGAAAAGAAAGGCCTTTGCATAAGTCTGAATAGGTCAAAGAAATCTCAGCTCGTAGCCACAAAGCTTTAAGCATTGTGAGACCTTTACCTTGGGAAGTCAAAATCTCCGCATTTCTATACGACTGTTGACGTCGAGATCTAAATGTGGCGAGGGGGTTGGCCTGAGACATGCATCCCGCCTCAAGCCTTGTCCTTAATCGATGTTCCCAAAGCTGAACAGTCTTAGGCATATTGCTCAAAGGCAATGTTGAGTTAATAAGCCATCGATATCACCTTGACCGATAGAGATTGGTCGTGTCTTGAGAATTGTTCCAGATTTCGTATTCCCAACCCCGGTTGTTTCTGCTTCGCTGTCCTATCCGATCATAGAGTATCAGATAGAGCCTATGCAGGATTGCAGAAGTCAACCGACATGGAATATAATTCAACGGTGGCACAATGTATGGATATTGTCTTCTTCGTGCACCAGCCTATACTGGGAACCCGGGTTCATGGACCAACCTACAAAATATACTGGGGAGCCCAGGCCGAGAATGGCCTTGTGATGCAACACAAGGCTGATGGTCTTCGCAGGGAACAGGGAGAATAACATCTTCCACAACAAAGGAGCACGCCTAGGCTAACGATTTACATGAGCATATATACCCTTGGAGATGAGTATATAAGATGGCAAATCTCCCAGCAGAAGATAACGCCATCAGAACACAATCCCCAGACACAAGTCACCGGATCTACTCCAAGTCTATACTCAAACTCAGCCATTCATCAAGATGTATTTCCCCATCATCGCTATGATCATCACCACCGCCTCCCTGGTGGCCGCCGACTCAACACCAGGGTCGTGGTCCCAATGCGGCACCTGCAACCCTATCTCAGACGAGAACCAGTGTGACCCGTCGACCTCATGCATCAACACCGGTACATCCTTCCACTGCGCCTGCCGTGCTGGCTTCAAGGCGTCTGAGTACAATAACGACATGTACCACCAGTTCCGCCTGCCGATGCCGAACTATGAGTTCCTTGTTTTCGTTCCTGAGAACACGCCTTGCAACACCCAGTGTGATGATCTGTGGGCTGCTCCTACTGATCTTTGCAAGGAGGTCGAGCTTCAATGGCAGTGTGCGGCTTAGAATAGTGGTCCGGGGTAAAAGTGGGTTTGTTGGTAGAAGGAAGAGGGGAGATTTTCAAACATTGTATGGGAGTAGTGCAATAGGCGCAAAGGACTGAGTTGGGTCCATAACATGAGATATTTTGGCAGATTGCATGTTTACATGTCAATGCTTAAATGAAATCGGTTGAGTGGAAGAATATAAGAGATGTAAATGCAGATTAAAGAAGTAGATTGGCAAGATCTTCTTAACTCTACGAAATCATAAGAACCGACTCCATTGCCCCAATACTCCCAAACACCCGTCGCCTTAATTCCAGCCAGCTTCACATGCATCTTCAACACGTATAAAAAGTCCGATCGACATTTAAGAGAAAAAAATAATGAGAAAACTTCACAATTACATGTCCATATCACCGTCAACTTCAGTGAAGAGCAGACGTGTGCCATTGCCAGTGACTTGCCAGAGCTATAGAAAACGTGGTTAGTAAAAAGGCACAGTAAGCTTCTGGAGTTTTGAAAACTTACATTCATCTCGGCATATTCATCGATAGTCATGGTGAGGTTATCCTCAGTGAAGCCGCGGGCCAGCACACGCTCACGAATACGCCTCATGCTCATCTCTCCTTCCTCGCCATCTCCAACAGCAGCCGCACCACTCTCCTTCATGCTGCGGATCAAGTTGTAGATCTTGCTGGATGGGGTGTTGTCGGCACCATGCTCGCCATCATTGTACAGAGAAGCCTTACTGATCTCAATGAGACGTAGAGCCTCATCAACATCCTCGCGAACAACCTCTTCGCTGAAGCGAAGACGAGCAAGGGCCTGTGAAAGACGAACGATACCGAGCAGAGTACGGGGGCTGACGTGAGAGAACTGCCTCTTCTTGGACTCATCGATCTTTTGTCTCTTGCGCATGGCCACATAAGCACCAACCATGTAGTCAGAGACGTTGGTAGGCACGGTAGGGCGGAATGTGCGTGCCTTGGCAACGTACTGGCGGACCTCGTGGGGAGTGAACAACACGCCGGATTCTTCGTTCTCCGGGTGCTTGTTGTGCATGTGGACGTAGGTGACGTGGTGAGCCAGCTCCTCGTCGCCCTCGCGGGATGGGGTATCCAGAAGCAGGAACATGACATCGAAACGAGAGAGCAAAGCGGCGGGGAGGTTAATGTTCTCCACGGGTGACACCCGAGGGTTGTAGCGACCGTATAGGGGGTTGGCCGCTGCCAGGATAGAAGTACGGGCGTTGAGGGTAGTTGTGATACCAGCCTTGGAAATAGAGATAGTCTGCTGTTCCATCACTTCGTGAATAGCTGTCCGGTCTGAGTCCTCCATCTTGTCAAACTCATCAATACAGCAGATACCGTTGTCTGCAAGAACAAGGGCACCTCCCTCCAGCACCATCTCGTCTGTGACAGGATCTCTCATCACTGCAGCGGTGAGACCGACACCACTGCTTCCTCGTCCAGTGGTGTACACGCCGCGAGGAGCAACCTTGGTAATGTATCGGAGAAGCTGGGACTTGGCCACACCAGGGTCACCCATCAAGCAGATGTTGATATCTCCACGAATGTGCATGCCGTCACCCATCTCTTTTGTGACACCGCCAATCAGGAGCAATAGCAATGCCTTCTTGACATCAAGGTGTCCGTAGATTTCGGGTGCAATAGACCGTGAAAGGTACTCGTACATGTTACCGGAGCGCATGTGCTGCTCGATCTTGCGAAGAGTACGGCTATCCATACCCATCTCGTTGTAGGACTTCTTGTGCTGAGTGATGTGCTGGGCCTCCAAGTATGTGTCAGTCAGCAGGCCAGCGCGAATAGCGCGGAAGCCAGTGTAGGGAGTGGGCAAAAAGATGCCTGCCACGTCAATAACGTCACCGGGGTTCAGTTGGCGGGTCAGAGCGCCGTGGCAATGAATAGTCAAAGTGCGAGGAATATGGCCCACAGGGACCTGGTCGGCCATTTCCTGGATCTTCACCTCCTGGAAGGGAACAAATTTCGACGCACGAGTTGACAGGAAGAGCTGAC
The DNA here is from genome assembly GCF_028827145.1 of Penicillium concentricum. Classification (NCBI taxonomy): domain Eukaryota; kingdom Fungi; phylum Ascomycota; class Eurotiomycetes; order Eurotiales; family Aspergillaceae; genus Penicillium; species Penicillium concentricum. The sequence goes on from NW_026622755.1 coordinate 4,144,986, forward strand.
CCTTTGAGTTGTTCTTCTTGCATTCCTCCGACAGACACTCTGACAAGGGAAGGAATTGCTTGGTGGTGATGGGCTGGAACACTTCGCAACCACAGCGATCGCAAGTGTAGGCGTTGATCTGTACAGCGGGCTTGACATCTGAAACACGGGTGGTGATACCACGGACTGTGATCAAGCTACCCAGGTGCTCACCACGCACATAACGGACGGCGAGGGCTTTGGAATCGCGCTCGGCGCTAGACCCCGAAGGTGTGACGGGCTTGAAGTTGAGAGTATATCTGCGGGTGAGCTCCGGAGGGAACATCGATGGGGCGGTCGCAGCAGCTTCCATGTCGGCCTCCATTGCAGTTTCCATGGTCTCATTTCGCTTCTCGCGCTGAGACATGATCACATCAAGCACATCATCTTTGAATCTGCGCAATAATTAGTTTAGCAGCCAGTGCATTCTTATAAGAGCAAATTCGACATACGTGACATCCTTTGTCTCCCTAGGCATAACCTCATCAACTGCTTGAGAGATAACATCGATATAGCGTTTTGTGTTCTTTTCGATAGATTCGACGAGCTTCAGGTCTTCTCCCTCGGGCATGGATTTCTCGAACTATAGCCACCATTGTGAGCTAGAATCCAGGGAGGGAGGCTCATATTGGATACTTACAATTGAGAGGTCATCCAACTCAATCAAAATATTAGATTTATCCCGGTTTGCGATATCCTGCAGAATTTGCATGTACTTGAGCTTCGGCTCCCGGTGCCTCCTTGCTCCACGGGTGTTTGCCCCAGTCGTCTCATCGGCATCATCCATGAAATCATATTCATCGCTAGTCTGGCCGTCATCGATGTTCAGATCCTCCAACGCCTCGGTCGCAGCGGCTTCTGAGGACGATTGGAAGGTCTTGAACCCCTTCAAGAAATCCTTGAAGCCATTCAGTTGTGCGGAATAATCCACAGGTGGGGGGTATTGAAGGAGAGACATAATAACAAAGTGCGCTCAATTGAAAGCGCAAAGAATCGATAGTGGGATCGGGAGAGAAATAGAGAAGAGGGTCTAGTGGCTATCCGAGCCTCTACCAAATTCGCTGGTAAAACGCGAACGCGAGGTCAACACGCGCCCACAAATGCCACTAACCGGATTAGGAAAGGTATCAATTACCACGGAGGATAAGTTAATCCGGATATCGAGGTACGTGTCACATGACTCGTCATCGGGCCGAGGCGAAAGAGAGATGTAGTGCGGAGTCCGGGGTCGTGTCTCTCCGAGTTCACGATTCCCCTCCTCCTTGTCTTTTCAGTGTTCACGATCGTTTAGTGCTTCAAAATGGCGCCCAAGAAGCCTGCTGCGACGGCGGAAGTCGCCCTCATTCCCCTGAAGAACTGTCTTGTTAATCTACCGCCGTCGCTGGTCGCTCTGCTGGTCAATGCAAACACGGTCAGTCTACTAGTCGTTATGTTTCTGTGGGGTATTTCCGGCTAACATCTAGCTATACCAGACTGCCCAAAATGTTATTATCGAATTACAATATAAATCGACCCCCGGAAAGGCCAATGGAGCTTCTCCGCAACAATCATGCTTCCTCGGTTGGACGGGTATGCCGAGCAAGCGCAGGCTTGCGCCTATCGTTGGGAGAGAGGGCATCAATAGTGGATATTCAAGGGAACAGGAAACCTCCACCGTCGAGCTTGATACTACTTTCGGAAGACTCCTTGGTCTTACAGAAGGACAGAAGGTATACAACACTCTCCGTGCGTCATTACCCACGTGGGGCGCTAACACTTGCAGGTCGGATTGTTCATCCACCTCGATCCACCCGTTGCACATACGATAAACATTGAGCCATTGACACCAGAAGACTGGGAGAGTACGTTTAAATCATAAACAGCTATAATTGAAATGGCGCTAACTAGACACTAGTCATTGAACTCCACGCCACATTCCTGGAACTTAACCTCTTGTCACAAATTCGCGCTTTACCCAATCCTACATACAATGCAGCGCAATCGGTGCACATGCACCCACTTGCATTGCATCTCTCTCCCACATCTACCGCCAATATTGTCGTCACTTCTCTTACACCCGCTCCCTCGGACGCCTCCCCTTCGCCAAGATCGCGCCGGATGCAGAGGTCATAGTGGCCCCGAAAGTTCGATCCAAGACAACCAAAAGCTCTCGAGCGGATAGTCGCAGTGCAGCTGGTAGCAGTAGAAAAAGTGCTGGGGGCAGGAGTGCTTCAAGCACCGTACGCCCGAAAAGTGGCTCCAGCACACGAGGCTCCCTCTACTTGAGAGGCGTGGACCGTTCAGCGACGGCTCAATATTTTGATGGAGAAATAGAAGATGATGCAAATGAGGGCCTCCGTATTTGGGTTGATCAGGACCTACTGGCTAGTCATGAGCTGCGCGGAGCCACTTGGGCTTGTGTGTCAGTTGTCCAGCCATCCGGGCTCAAACCCCCAGCAGATCCCCAGCAGCAACTTGCTCAGGCTGAACAGCAAAAGTCCAATGATGCCGGTGCCACTACAACCAAGCTTGTGGCTAAGTTACTTCCGTGGGAGGAGGCTCCGGACAATCGGCATGCGGCGATGTCCACCTTGTTATGCACGGCCCTTGGTGCGGAGAACATGGTTGGAGGAATCCTCCGAGTCGAAGCAGCACCCCCACAGCTACATCGCTCCGCAGTCAAGACCCTCAAGGTCTATCCTTTCATAGGCGATGCTTCAAAGAAGAAGGACGGGCTGAAGTTCGGCGCTGACACTGCGGCATCTCGGGATGCCCTGGCCGAGCGCCTCAAAGTTATCTACGGCAGCACTGGGTCCGACACCGGGCTGTTCTCGGGGCCATTGACTGATGGAATGATCATACCCAAATCCGAGTATCATCCTTCAGTCTCTTCGTTCGATGGTGCCATCCTTCGCTTTGATCCCCCCTTGAAGGGCGCTCCAGACGAAACAAAGTCAATGTTCGGGTGGTTACTGGGCTCAGAAGCTAAGCTGAACCTGGAAATCCAAGCTGAAATCCCTAAGCCATTTGACCTTAGTTCATCTGTGCTACCTATGGAAGACCCTCTCCCAGAAACTGCTCCTCACTTGGTAGGGATTGATTCTATCATTGAGCAGTCATTGAACAACCTAACAAAATCCTCGTCTATTCTACTTACCGGTGGTCTTGGGGCTGGAAAAACAGCCCTTACCCATCTACTGGCCCATCGCCTAAGACGAGATCACCTCTTCAATGTTAAGTATTTCTCCTGTCGCAAGCTCGTCACAGACGAAACACGTATCTCCAACATCAAAGAGACTCTAAACCGGCTCTTCATGTCCGCATCATGGTGTGCGCGTCTTGGTGGCCAGTCAGTCGTTATCCTTGAAGATCTAGACAAGCTTTGCCCAGCGGAGACTGAATTGCAAGTGGGTGGAGATAATGGTCGCAGTCGCCAGAACAGCGAGGTTATCTGCTCTATGGTGCGAGAATATTGCGCGCTGAACTCCTCTGTTGTGCTACTGGCCACTGCCCAGGCCAAGGAATCCCTCAATAATGTTATCATCGGCGGCCACGTTGTCCGTGAGATCATCAATATGAGAGCCCCTGACAAGGAAGGGCGCCGAAGGGTTTTGGAGAAGCTTACTAGCGAGGATAAACCTACAGAAAACTCAAACGGACATATGAGGGCCGAAAGCTCTTCAACACAAGACTCCTGGTTAGACCCTTCAAATCCGGGGAGCCGACCAAGCTCTTCCGGGGGTGATGGCTTTGTTATTGGAAGGGATGTCGAGTATCTAGAGCTGGCTGGCAAAACCGATGGCTATATGCCTGGTGATCTTGTGCTACTTGTTGCTCGTGCGCGCAATGAGGCTCTCATTCGTTCTGTCTCAGACCTGACAGCAACATCAAAGATGATCACTCTCGGGCTAGAGGACTTTGAAAGTGCCTTGAAGGACTTCACTCCAGCATCCCTCCGAAACGTCACTCTTACCTCGTCAACAACCACATTTTCCTCTGTTGGTGGTTTGTTCGAAACTCGCAAGATGCTGTTGGAAACTTTGCAGTATCCTACAAAATATGCCCCAATCTTCGCACAGTGCCCACTGCGACTGCGGTCTGGTTTGCTTCTTTATGGATTCCCTGGATGTGGTAAGACAATGCTGGCCAGCGCAGTGGCTGGCGAGTGTGGATTGAACTTCATCAGTGTTAAGGGTCCCGAGATTTTGAACAAATATATCGGAGCCAGTGAAAAAAGTGTTCGTGATTTGTTCGAGAGAGCCCAAGCCGCTCGCCCTTGCGTCCTCTTCTTCGATGAGTTTGACAGTATCGCCCCTAAGCGTGGTCACGACTCCACCGGTGTTACGGACCGTGTTGTCAATCAGCTGTTGACACAAATGGACGGCGCGGAGGGCCTCTCGGGCGTCTATGTGCTGGCAGCAACTTCACGGCCGGACCTGATCGATCCTGCCCTCCTTCGTCCTGGCCGTCTCGACAAGTCCTTGCTTTGTGGCATGCCAACCCACGCAGACCGTGTTGATATCATCCGCTCAGTGAGCGACAAGCTCAAAATGAGTGACGAAGTCATCTCTCGCTTTGGTGATATTGCCACCGAGACCGACGGATTCTCTGGTGCAGATCTGCAGGCTGTCGTGTATAACGCCCATCTAGAGGCAGTCCACAGCGCGCTGGGTGACCGTTCTACCGATACAGCCAAGACTGGTGCCAAGTCCAACACCGGCAGTGCTTCCAGCAAATCCTTCATTCAGTTCCTCTACTCTTCTTCGGAGGAAGCATCCGGGTCTGTCTCCATGCCAGCCCCGGCAGTGATCGCAGCCAAACTGGACGCAATTAAGAACTCGCGCCGCCGCCAGCGCCAGCTTGAGCAGGGACCTTCTGGTGCGAACAACGCCGCCGCGCCGGTGGCTAACGGCACTGAGCCTGATGCAGACGAGCTGCGTGAGGATATCATCGTCCGCTGGGAACATGTTGAGCGCTCGTTGGCTACCACGCGTGGTTCTCTTCCCCCTGCAGAGCGTAGACGTCTCGAGGGAATTTACCGTGAGTTTATCGCGGGCCGAAATGGCGAGATGCCTAACGGCGAGGCTGCCAATGAGATTGGAGGTCGAACAAGTCTGATGTGATATATTTTATGACTTGAGTTTTGTACACTGTATATATGAGCAGCTTTGTATGCATGATTGATTCTTTCCCTTCTATTCTTGTATTTATCAATATTGGTAGATGGACATGATATTATAAATTTGAATGTTGTCACATGGGATGTTAGATGAGAAAAGGATCAAGCTCATCTGGGCAACCTTGCCTATCTCTGAGGGCCATGTAGATAAATTCGTTTTTCAGAAGTCGAAGATGGTCGACTGGTGTTTATAGGGAGTTTAGAAAAGAGCACAACTGTACATTTGCTAAGGAATTAGGGCTTCGCCACCCACTAAGGTTGGTAGAAACCGAACATGGAATGTATACAACAGAGTAGCCTCACTTTTTATATTCAGAACCTACGAGCAGGATAGATGAAACAGTAATAATATTTTTTATTCAGCAAAATACATGTCAAGACAGAAGAGACACAGGTCACGGGGGCGGTAGCAATGCGCTCGAGTTGGCGTTTTGACCAAAAGAAGATTCTTGCGGCGTCAAAAGGCAAGTAAAGAAAGGGGATGCAGCCGAGGGTGGGGTCAATGAAGTCGTGTTTAAAGGCCTCAGAATTTCCTCAGGTAGGGTCTCCTGCTCTGACCACACTCAATAGACTTGACTGCATCCAAGCGGATATTTGGTGGGAGGGGAGGTAGAAAGTCTCCCTCCAGTCCGAAGTCGCCCTTGCCCAAGCAGGCGAAATAGCCATTTCGTATCCGCATATGTAAGATCGATCTCCTCTACATCATCTGGGAAAATCGCAATCTGCCGGTACGATGGCACAAGCCCATGCACGTTGGCGTAGCAGTAGACGTACATCGCTCTCTTACCACTAGGTAAATGTCGATCATCAGTACATTCTTGCTCCGTATTTGCTTGGACACCATGATCAACACAGCGCCCAGCAACACTTTCGGTGCTCGATCCAGCATACGACTGGGAGTCGTGTAGGCGGTAAGTCATATCCACAGCGGTCGATATGGATGAAAGTGTTCGGAGTCCCTCTCAATTGTCGACAGATCAACTGATTCTCGAGCTACACGTTGCGAGTGCATCACAGCCCTCGGAGGTCCCACATATGAACTGCTATAGGGTATAAAAGGGCGGGGTATCAAAAGGAGGAGATAGTGCATGGGCACTCGCGTATGAAGGCTAGCAATATCGGAAGATGACACCACAAGGTGAAGAGGCGACCTTGGTCTCTGACAATCAGAGACTGAAAAATAGATGGGAAGGATTAGACTTACCACTTGATGAGCTCGTACTCGGTGATCAAATCTGGGGAGCAGAATTTAAAAACAATCGTACCTATATATTAAAATGTTAGCATTCAGAACTGAAGACTGCATTAGAGAGAATTAAGCCTCACCAATGGGCAACCAACCCCTCAAGAATCATCCCTCATACTACAGAAACCCCCATTACCATCTTCACCGAAAGCACCAGCAGAAAGCTCCCCCAGGCTTAGTCCGAGTTCGCTCATTGACTAGCTGCTGAGCTCTGGCTCCGGCAAAGGCACCAGCACAAGCGGCACCCAGGGACCCTATCAGAATCAAAAGTCAGCTGAGTCCAACTCAAACAAAGTAAAACAGATTTCATTTCAGATAGAACATTTGAAGTAAAAAGAAAGTGAGAATAAACCGAAAACAAAATAAAGTGAAGACAAGAAAAAGCTGCAAGTAGTAAAAATGAAATGAGAGCGACTTACCAACGTCGTCGGCGCGACAGAGGACTAGGCGCATCGCCATAGATCAAGATTGGGGCGGGGGTGCTCTTTCCCCGGCGCTCCGCAATCGAGCCCATGAGCGCGCGAGCCTCCTGTCGCTGACGGTGGGCTTCATACCCTGGGATCTGCTGATAACCAGGGGGAATCACCGGAATCCTAGTGGCGGCAATCCGGGGGGACGCAGCCCGACGGCTGGCCCCGTAGTTGGGGAAGTTAGTGGTCTCGGGGGCGGCACGAACCTCATCAGTTGAGCAATGGCTTGGAGGTCCATTCTCCATGGACCAGTTGGTCAAGGCAGCCATCTCAAAGGCATTCATTTTGGCAGTTGTTCGCGGTATCGAATTGCCTTTGTCGGCAATGAAAAACGAAGGCGAACGTGGAGAAGAAGAAGAAGAGAGAAAGAGAGAAAGAGAAGAGGAAAGGTTGGGTGTTTATATAGTCCCCAGCCAGTTGGAAGAGGAAGGGTCGACCGGCCAGGTGAAGTGACTGTACAATCGGCATCAACTTCGGGTCGTTCCTGCTATTTCGGGCATAAGAGATGAGAGAGCTGGGCACTACTTTTTGTTATATAAGGTGGTCGATCTATTCCAGTAAGCCTGGCCATGTAGTTGATCAAATTTTGAGTAAAATAAACAATGGACCCCAGAGTATTTTACTCTTTCTCTAGAGCCTTGTTGACAAGGTGCTCAAGCTTGTTCCACTCAGCGGACAGAACAGCCTTGTTCTTGCTAGGATCAAGGCCATTGGCCTTGAATTCATTGTGAACCTGTACAAATTGATTTCCAACAAGCTTCTTAAAGCTGGGCACGGTGCAGCTCTCAGACTGTGTGCTAGTAAGTTCAGCAAGAATGTACCAAATTAAGTAGTGATAGTTCAGCTTGAAGTCATGAAGCTGGACAGGGTCTTTGGGGTCAGGCTGGAAGCCCTCCTGGGAAATGAAGACTGTAAGCCTAACCAGGCTCCATGCATGGATGTGTCGGATGGGGTGGGCCTTGTCATAGACAACAGGGTCGATTCGCAGGTATCGAATGGCAGCGTGGATGAATGCCCGGGTGAAGTTACCAGCCGTTAGTAGAGATATGATCAGCTTGTCGCGGAGAGAAGCATATGGCTGGCGGGTGAGAGGCCATAGGGCGGTTTCATGGAGCTTGTGCATAGCAGCTTCCAGCTTCTCGATTGCGTCTGCTGGCTCCGTGCTAGTTGAGGTTGCTTTCTGCATGAGCTCCAGGGCTTCGCGCTCTGCTGTCTCTAGAGGCGTCATGTCTTCAGGTGTAGACAAGAACTGGTCTTCAATGGTTTCCGCTCCCTTCTGGCACTTTGTGCACTGGCAGTCGAAGAAGTATCGTTCTTTCAGTTCGTTACGACGGATGTCGTATGGTGTTGTGGTGTCAATGTAGGAGATGAAGATTTGCTCGCCCTTCTTGATGGGACGCATAGCCTTGACGTACAGTTCTTCACCGTCAAATCCAACGGTGGAATTGTAGTCGCAGCTGTGGTTAATCAACCCAGCATATGGATGCATGTAGAGGCCAATGCGGTCATACATGGAGGTGGTGAGGTTGAAGGAGTTGAGATCCAACTAGAAAGATAGTTAGATGAAAATTCTGCTCGAGACAAGAGGTGCAAGGCTGAAAAAAATTACCTTTGCAGCATAAGTAGAGACGGTTCCTTCATCGATGTCCGTCCCTGAGTAATTCTTGACAGCTCTTGCTGTCAAGTTAATCCTATCAAGCTGGCCTTGGCTCTCCGAAATCTCATTGATGTGAGTTTCCAAACCATCAAAGACCTTGGACTCTTCAGAATCGTACTTATTACGCGCAGTACGCAGCACTATGCGTAGGAGAGCGCGGGCATTATTAGGAAGCACCATAGGTTTGACCTGCTTGAAGATGGGACATTCAAGAGAATGCGCAAACTTCCAGTCCTTAGATTGACATGCCTAGTAATCAAGTATTAGAATCTTAAGCGATCAAATCACACAAAATCTTGGGTAGGACGAGAAATATGAAACAGCAAACGATCTATCGTCATAGCAACTCACCCGGTCACAATACTTCACGACACGACATCCTGTGCAAGCCTTCAACTCATTTCCAGTTTCCATCTGTCTCTTTCCGAAGCAGCCAGCACATGTGTCCTCTAAACGTGGGGAATCAAGAACCGCCACAAATGGGGTTCTGATGTGCAAAACATCTTCACCAGGGTTGATGTCGGCTGTCGCAAACAGGCCATTGCCCATACCATTGAGGGCAGGCTGTGGGACAGTCCTAGTCGTCACCGAAGGTAGTGCAGTTCTTGATGCCATTGTGTATGATCTGATTATGATAATAAGAGTTGTTTGAAGATATACGATCAGAGTGGATAGTCGTCCACGTGGGGCGGTGAATATTCGTGCTATTTGAATGTCTTGGCATTGATACACACACATATAAAGAGAGAGAGAGAGTATTGGTTTGAACTTCTTCCGAAGCTGAAAACTCTATCTATTGCAAAACAGTGACATAGATATGAATGCATCCAAGCAAACACTGCATAGATGCCGAAAACTTACAACCCGGTCCAAATACATACTTGATCAAATTTCAAACATTTTGTAGCTCCAAAAAAATTAGATTCGAACTATGATTTGCGTAAATTATTAGGTAGACATATAGCATAGCTCATTCAAGTACACGGACCCAGAGACTCAATCCCCAACCAGCTAACCATTAGACATGAAACTAGACTCAAGTCCTAGATCATGGCCGCAAAAGCCGCAAGAGCAGCAGCACCCAACGGCGCAGCAGTGATCAAAGGCTTCGCAGCACCGGCAGCGGCACCAGTAGAAGCAGTAGGAGTGACCTTCACGCCGGAAGCCGAAGCCGTCGCACTACCCGTCAAAGCGTAGACGCCATCGGTGACAGTAAGGGGATGATAGCTAACCGAAGACGCAGGGATGGATTGTGTGCTAGAGGTGGAATCGGAAATGGTGAGATCACCTTGGGAGGCAGTGTATGCGACACTCCACGTGCAGACAGCAGACTCAGAAGCGTGGGTGAAACTGCATTGCTCAATGCCGGTTGCAACAGCCTGAGCACCGCCAGTAGACACAGTTGCTTCGATAGAGGCGCTGTAAGTGGTAGGGCCCTGGACAATAGTTGCAGGATGGTGCAATGCGCATTCGGAAGCGTCTTTCAGGCAGGCGATCTCGTAGGTCGTGGCGTGCTTGCCGACGGCAACAACTCGGGCTGCGGTGCTAGTGTAGCCGCCGAGGGCGACGCCGTTAATAGCACTTTCGACTCCGAAATAGTTGATGACTGTTGTGCCGGCCTCATCAGCTGCAGCCAGAGCTGTTAGGGCAGAAACGAGGAGCCAAGACGAGCGCATGTTTGCGAGATTCGAAGATGAGGGTTGTCAGTGTTAGAACAGAGAGAAATGGGGTTGGGCAGAAGAGGAGTCAGGAAGCAGGTGAAAAAAAAAAAGACAAAATCACTCTGCATCGCGACTAGCCTCAATAGGGCTCCCCGACAAGAGTCACAGAGTTCCGAAAACCAAATGCATAGCTCGTATACTAGCGCTATAATGTACTCATTGGAGCCTAGCGCTGACATGTAATTTAGCTCAAGATCAAACCCCCCAGTTGGAGTACTCCGTAGACTTTGAATACCTAGGGTTGTGACCTGTACCAGTCAAGACCGTATGCTATGTAGGTTGAAAATGAAGTTAAAAGGTAATGACCAGGAAAAATAAAGGCTAAAGGATAAATGAAGCCTTAGATTACGATTGGCTACAAGCGTCGGCAAATTTTCCTACCAGAGCCCAAGTGAGACATCTTGTAATTGGGGCCCACAAGGAGGCTCAAGCTCTGTTAGCCCCCTGAATCTGCCCTCATGGACCCTGAATATGCACAGACTACAGAATACGGAGAAGGGATCTTAGAGGTCAAATTCGTATATCAGGGGCATATAAGGCGTTGATTCGCCAGTAGAGTAGAGATGGGGAACAATTCAATGATTCATAAGGAAAAGACATTCCAATCCGAGAGTACAGTAAATCCGAGAGTACAGTAATTAAAAAGGCCGAAAAGACAATGCACGCCATCTATCAACAAGATTGCCCTACCCACTACACCATACAGGAAGCTTAGATCCTGTTCTTGGAAAATCATGACGGGACGGCCTGGGGAGGTCATAGGGGGATATCGAGCGGAAAGAGATATTGACTTCCTGTCTCTCTTTACCTCGACATGGTGGGGGCTTTTGTTTCTCTTCATCTGTCACTTTGTGCAAAAAGAAATGGAGATTTACAGCGCCTTGCCGCCGACGAAGTTGGACCAGGTGCGGACCTCGGAGGGAATTCCCTCGGTGCGGGGGAGCTTCTCGCTCATGCACTGAGCGAAAAGCTGGGCAGTCTGTAGAGAGGATCAGTTAGTAACTTGAACCATTATGGGGTATCATCACATTAAACATACCTTGGCTTCCATGAAGAGAGGCACGTTGAAGTCGACAGCGTTGCGACGCATGACATAGTCGTCATCCAGCTGGGTCTTGCCACGGGTCTTGGCAAGGTTGAAGCAGCCACGGATGTCGTACTTCTGGAACACCTCACGGAGAGCACGCTTGTCCTTCTTGGGGAACTCAATCACCTGCACGGAGACGTCCTTGGCAGACTCGAGGTGAGCCTTGACCTCGGAGTTGACAGCGAAGAACTTGTAGCCCAGAGGGTTCAGGTACTCAACAATCTTGGCCAGGTAGGGCTGGGTGATATCACCGCCGAGCAAGATACCCTCACCGGGCTCAGGCATGCGGAAGTTCATGGTGGACTGGAGGGAGGCCCAGTAGGCCTCGACCAGGTTCTTACCGAAGCAAGCAATCTCACCGGTGGAGGACATCTCGACGCCCAGGAAGGGGTCGGCACCAGCCAGACGGGTCCAGGAGAACTGGGGAACCTTGGTGGCGAGGTAGTCACGCTTCACCTTCATGAGATCAACGGGCTCGGGGACATCACGGCCGACGAGAGCCTTGGTGGCAACGTCGATGAAGTTGGTACCCAGGACCTTGCTGACGAAGGGGAAGGAACGGGAGGCGCGCAGGTTGCACTCAATAACCTTGAGCGCGGGCTCGGCACCCTCCTGGTTGGCCTTGATGATCTGCATGTTGAAGGGGCCAGTAATGTTCCAGGCCTTAGCGACCTTCTCGGCGATCTCCTTGACTCGGGCCATGATGGGCTCCTCGATGTTGGCGGGAGGCAGGACGAGGGTGGCATCACCGGAGTGAACACCAGCGGGCTCGACATGCTCGGAGACGGCGTGGATAAGCAGCTTACCGTTGGAAGCGACGGCATCCACATCGATCTCCTCGGCACCCTCGATGAACTTTGTGATAACGACGGGGTGGTCGGGGGAAACGGCGGCAGCGTTGAGGAGCTTCTCCTTGAGCTCATCGACACTGTAGATGACGTTCATGGCGGCACCGGACAGGACGTAACTGGGACGAACCAGGACGGGGTAACCAACAGTGTCGGCAAAGGTCTCAGCAGCAGCGACAGAGGTAAGTTCCTTCCAGGCGGGCTGGTCGACACCAATGCTGTCGAGAATAGAGGAGAACTTGTGACGGTCCTCGGCCTTGTCAATGTCCAGAGGGTTGGTACCCAGAATAGTAGCACCACCGCTCTCTTGCAGACGGAGAGCAATGTTCTGAGGCAGCTGACCACCGACAGAGACGACGACGCCGCTAGCGGCCTCGAGCTCATAAATATCCATGACACGCTCGTAGCTGAGCTCCTCGAAGTACAACTTGTCAGCGGTATCGAAGTCAGTGGAATAGGTCTCGGGGTTGTAGTTGATCATAACGGTCTTCTTGCCCATCTCGCGGAGGGAGAGAGTGGCATTAACAGCGCACCAATCGAACTCAACGGAGCTACCAATACGGTACACACCGCTGCCAAGGATGATAGTTCCGTGGTCATCGAAGGTAACATCGTGTGAGGAAGCGTTATAGGTGGTGTAGAGGTAGTTGGTATCGGCAGGGAACTCGGCAGCAAGAGTATCGATCTTCTTGACCCAAGGGGTGATGCCGAAGGACTTACGGCGGGCACGGACATCATCCTCGGTGGATCCAACAAGGAGAGAGATCTGCTTATCGGAGAAACCGAGCTTCTTAGCCTTCATCAGGATCTCCTGCTTGAGGCCGAAAAGGCTGCCGATCTCCTTGAGCTCGTTGTTGCAATCCACAATGTTCTGGATCTTGTACAAGAACCACTTGTCGATCTTTGTCAGGTCGTGGACCTTGTCAACTGAGTAGTTCTCGTGGAGCATAGCCTGGCCAACGGCCAACCAGCGGCGATCAGTGGGGTTGCGGAGAGTCTCATCAAGGTCATCGAACTTATCGCCCTGGAGACCAAGGTATTGAGGATCAACCTGACGGATGGCCTTCTGTAGGGACTCCTCCCAGGTACGACCAATAGCCATAACTTCACCAACCGACTTCATGGCGGAGCCAATGTCGCGGTTGACGTGCTGGAACTTGGCCAAATCCCAGCGGGGAATCTTGGTGACAACGTAGTCCAGACTGGGCTCGAAGTTGGCGGTGGTGGTCTTGGTAACGGCGTTAGGAAGCTCGGGAAGAGTGTGTCCCAGACCAATCTTGGCGGCGGTGTAAGCAAGCGGGTAACCGGTCGCCTTGGAAGCCAGAGCGGACGAACGCGAAAGACGAGCGTTAACCTCAATGACACGGTAGTCGAGGCCATCGGGCTGCAGAGCGTACTGGACATTGCACTCGCCAATGACGCCCAAGTGACGGACAATCTTGATAGCAGCAGTGCGGAGCATGTGGTACTCCTCATCAGACAGAGTCTGACTAGGGGCAACAACGATACTGTCACCGGTGTGAATTCCGAGGGGGTCGAAGTTCTCCATGTTGCAAACGGTAATACAGTTGTTATCAGCGTCACGGACAACCTCGTACTCAACCTCCTTCCAGCCCTTGAGGGACTTCTCAACCAGAATCTGGGGGGAGAGAGACAGAGAGCGCGAGGACAAGTCACGGAGCTCATCGGCGTTGGAAGCGAAGCCAGAACCCAGACCACCGAGGGCGTAAGCAGACCGGACGATGATGGGGTAACCAACCTCCTCGGCAGCCTTAAGAGCGTCCTCGACAGTCTCGACGGCGGTCGATTCGGCAATAGGAATATCAATCTCGTTCAAGGCCTGTGCGAAGAGGTCACGGTCCTCACTGGTCTCCAGGGTCTTGATGGGGGTACCGAGAACCTTGACACCGTAGCGTTCAAAGGTGCCCATGCGGTTCATTTGCACACCCAGGTTCAGGGCGGTCTGACCACCGAAGGTGAGAAGAATACCATCGGGGCGTTCGCGCTCAATGACGTGGGTAACATATTCAGGGGTGACGGGGAGGTAGTAGACTTCATCCGCAAGCTTGTGGTCGGTCTGGATGGTCGCGATGTTGGGGTTGATCAGGATTGAGTGGACGCCGGCTTCCTTAAGAGCCTTAAGAGCCTGAGAGCCTGTTTGACCCCACAGCCAAGAAATTAGTTACTGTTGTCATTCAAATTGATTCTTAGGTGTCGTTTTTAAGCTCTGTATTCCCCGCACAAAAAATCCCCGTGCAGACCCCCCATGGGGGACTGACGGGGTATTCTAATCGGCACGAAAATTTCATCTCCAAGTGGTTCCAACTTACCAGAATAATCGAATTCTCCGGCCTGTCCAATGCTCAGACCACCACTACCAATGACGAGGACCTTCTTGACATCGACGAGCTTGCTACCGGTCGCCACGGCACCGCTAGCGAGGTAAGACTCGGCGGCTGGGGGCTTCTCGGTAGAAAGACGGTTCAAGGTGCTAGAGAAAGAACGGAGTTGTTGAGACCGAGCCGTGGGGATCTTCTGCAGGCGTAGAGTCGAGACCGTCGAACGAACGGACTGAGATGAGAATGCGCGCAGAGAGAGTGCTGGACGAGTTTCAGCGATGCAGCGCTGGCGCAGCAGGGCGGCCGCCTGCCCACATCGAGCAGCAAGAACCATTGCGCACCGAAGGTAATGTTTCAATTGCTGAGAGATGTGTTGAGGATGAGTCTACGCTTTGCTGGGATTCTTTTTTTCCGCCACTCAGTCGCTAATTGGCTCGCTCCCTTCACCGTATACGGCTCCACTTTTGAACAACGAGGGAAAGCCGGGGGATAATTGGGAAAATTGGGGATTGTACAGACCTCGAGGATCTAATAATTAATGTAAATAGTTTAATAAGAGGTCGGTTAGTTGATTTTATATTTCCTTCTTTCTTCCCCTTTTTAAAATATTTTTTTTTTTTTTTTTTGACAGCGATGAGTCAAAATTTGAATGTGGAGACGGGGTTCCCTCGGCAAATATCTTTTATTATGTATACTACCCCTGTAAATAAATAGAGCCTGGTAATTCTCAATGGTCACATCTACATTGTCATTCATATAGAAGTTATAGAGTGTATAGCAGGCAATTGGATTCCAACAAGAAACATCATACTGATCTACCTGGTACATGCCGATGCCGGAGCTAACCCTATCTCTTATCTCTCCACTTCAACCTTGAAATATTACACGCTACATAATTAGTACGGCAATGTCTAATCCCCAAGCATCAACATGGAACGAATCGGCATGAATATGAGATCAATGAGGGTGTAAGACCTGGAAGGCGGTCGAACAAGTGGTTGAATTTAGTCCGTAGTCAGGCTGGGGATGAAAAATGGAATATTGATGCGTTACGCTTATACGGTGACGTTTAGTGTCGGTTTATATGTATTTCGAGATGCGGATTGTGGCTGCTAGAAGAGTTAGATTGATATTGCAGCGACTTCTGAGTTCAGCTAGTTAGAGCTTCAAGGACCACCTACCAAGGCATCGAAAGAAGACTAGAAAAAAAACCAAGTAGATGATCACAGCATTCTCAAAGACGAGTGGTTTTGTAAATCATTAGGGGTCTTAGTGGCAGCCTGAATATTGTTTGGTGGGTGAATTCCCCAATTTCACCAATGAATGTTTTGTCGACCTGCGAATCGGGCTAGTTCTTTCGATCGCACATTCTGATATCTAAATCAAGTCATTCAAGCCTCTATACCCCATTCTACAACAAATATAATAAAGAACCTCAAACTAGACCAGATTCGTTAGGTCTAAAGTGGAGGGCGTAAATCTAACAGACCGATATAAGTCCGTCGCCAATTTGAGAGACCATAGAATTCGGTATTTTCGATATCCAATCTCGAGTTTGTCTGACTGCAACCTGTCAATTACAGTATAGGGCAAAGCAACGTGATACATACATATGTAGGCAACATTGCATTCTGATGTTAGATCGAACCTTTCTCTGCTTGCCCCTCTTGTTGCCGCCTCTCTGTTGTAGGTATCGTGGGGAGGTTATCTTTTCGGTTTAACGCCCGGTAAACAATAAACAAGAATAAAAGTATGAGTACAGAGAAAAGGTTGAAACGATAATAGCGACATGAAGCGGCATCACAATATTGACGACAGATAGGATCAACTACCACATAAGGAGATGCGAGGAGACAAGGCATGATCCTATAAAACACATGATGAGAGTTGCAAAACATGGGGGAATTGGGTCTAGAAATGGAGACGTACAAGACCGGATGATGATAGAACCCCATATTTTGTAACATACACTCTGGGAGACCACGAGGAATATGAGGGTGGTCATCCATTGCATTGGTAGATACCGAAGAGGGAACCGAGGTTTTTGTACCCATACTAAGCTTCATAATTCAGCACAGAAGAAGAGTATCACAAATAGCGACAGGTCCTGGAATCGTCAAAAGTGATGTAGTTAGTTACAGAGTAGTCCCTTCTTAACTATATAAGCGCATTAAGCCTTGGAACCTTGGGGAAGAAAGCCACATCCATGGATCTATATTAATTAGGTGGGTCCACAATAAACCCATTAATCAATCACAAGTCTCTGCATAGTTTACCCCTTTTTACTTCCCTGCTCCAACCTTGGAATACATGAATCTTAGAACTGTGCCTGTTAAATCTTTCATATAATGCCAGATAGATTCATGGATCAGTTTGGGTATGGACTAAAACAAGGCTGGTATCAGATCCTATACGGCTGGGATGAACATAAGCTGGTAGCAGTGATTTTCACGGATTCACCCAAAAGCGAATGGCAAATGGAGGGGAATGTCATCGTCTACTGGTGTATTATGGTCGATACAGATGGGTCCGGTGAGAACTACCAGCGTTTTGATGGCTGCGAGAACGTGGGAGGATTTATCGGACAGTCCATGGGTCTTGGTTAAATATATACTTTGTACATAGATAGCTTTGGTTGATTTTGGATACATGCTGATCTCTTAGGTCAAGTATTGTAAATAAAGACAATAAAATTGAGAGAGTTGCTCTTTTGCAGCAGAACGTCCAATGTGCAGTTATTTTGATGTTATATATATATTTAGCTGTCACAGCCATATACGCTCAATCGTTGTGCCGAAAAACTTACGGAGACAAACTCTATATGGAAACTTACATGTCAAGTATCCCGCTAGAATTGAACCACATTACTATACATAATGATGATCCTCGATGATCTCTGCACGGCTCGATAGCGGAATAAAATAACCTCTGAGCTACAAGCTACAACATCAAATTACCAACATAGCCGGATTGAGCCGAAACAAACAGGGTATATTATATGTATTATACATTGAAAACCATTACATTAGATAAAACATAGTACATTTATTCTACAACTCCCACTCTCCCATTCAGACCTGACCAAGGACCACTTAGTTGTTTTTCAATCCGAGACCCACTCCTCGACATCCCCTCCGCGGAGAGATTCTCCCGACCCTCCAGCATGACATCATCGAGGTCCTGATTGAGGGTTTTACATATATCAGTCAGGGTCTGTCGGGCGTCCTGTGCAACCTCAGTACCCAATGAGATCTTTTGGTGAACAAAATCTCGTTCGTTGGCAGCAGCAGCATTAGAGGCAAATGCCCAGGCTTCGGCAAGACCAACAACCTCATCTGGGGTCTGATCGGAGGTCGGGATCTGGGTTCGCAAGTCGAGAGCAGAAGCGGTATGCTTAAAGCGCGGCTGACGGGCGGGAGTGGGGTATTCGGGAAGAAGGTGGGATTCGCCGCTTAGACGATTGAGGGCGCGGAGTGTCGTGGACTTTTCTTTCAAAAGTAAACCGGACAAGTAGGTCTTCTGGAGAGCCAGCGACTTTTGACTCTTGATTAGCGGGATTAGGTTTTCGTTTGTGTATGACAGAACGTCGATTGGGTTGGGTGGTGGTATTTCTGCCATGACGAGTTCGTTTTTGTTGGTTGATCGCGACGGAGGCTTCGGGGTCACATTAATTGGCTGACAAGCTCTGGAGGCGGCGTCGAGTAGATCTCGTCGGGCTCGAAGATATGCGGCATATTGCTCCGTAATCTGTATCTTGCGATTCTCTAGCCCCCGCTGGGCATCCTCGATTTCCCCCGGAGGAAGTTCTTGGAGCAGACTCTCATCCGGATCCCCTTGACCAACCAGCCGCTCCTCCACCCATTGTACTAGCTCATCGCGGGTCTTTTGTAATGCTCGTGCTTTGGCACCTGAAGTCTCGGCTCGGGGATCATGCTGTGCCTTGGCTTTCTCGAACAATTGCTTTTGATGGTCCAATTGCGTTCTTGCGCGGACAACTGCTCTCTCAAGGCTATGCACTAGTTCATCCAAGTCCGTTTCGGTGCCATTGCGTCCCGCCTCTGCATCTACCTCCGGCAACAGCATTTGCTCCTCGTCATTGCCAACGTCGTCCAAGCTGCCCGCATCGCGCGTTTTAATTTCCTCAAGATAATTCTGAAACACCTGCAGCTTGGTATGGCGGCGTCGATCGCGTAGAAGGGCAAGGTATTCACGAAGTTCGGTGCCGGGCTCTTGCAGATCATCATCAGAAGGGCGGTTTGGGGACGCCTTCTGGCGCCTTAACGAGGCGACATTCTCAGACGTCAAGGCAAACTCTTTGCGTGCTGCAACATTGGCGGCCAATGCCTTTAGATAATCCTTTCTTAGCCCAGGGAGGTCGATAGGAATACGTTTGACATCGGTAACAGCATCAGTCGACGCACACAGGGAGAGGTGGGATTGAGAAAGATCGCTTGACTGATCGTCGAATTCGATAAATGAGCGCAGATAAGACGTCAGCGCCTGGCGGATATGAAGGGTTTCCTCGCGCGACTTGACGTAAGGAGCGAGCTGTTTCATAAAGGGTGGAATGTGGGTAGCGTCAGGGGAGCTAGGTCGGACCATGGTTTCATTAGGCGGGGGTTTTGGAGGGCTATGCAAGCTAAGATATCTGGAGAGACAAGCTGAGACCCCGACAGGTCTCGGAAGACTTCACTGCCACAACAGTGATATTGTGAGACCGAAGTTGTTTGGCTCTTGAGGTTCGTCCACTGGTTCGCTTATGTAACATGCAGATCATCCCGAGGTGGAGCTTTATTGTTTTGCTATGCAGTCGAGCATCTATGATATCTTATATCGAATATGATGTTTATTGGGCCTTATAGGAGGTTGGAGATACCGATCAATGAATTGACTCGATTATTGCTCAATTTACTAGATAGCTCCAATTGAGACATCCAATATGCCCCAAAAGGGGCCCGAGCACTATCTCTATTCCGTACCATCTATCATTTGTACGGAGTACAATGTAAGTATATCAACAGAGATATATCTGTAGATTGTGCCATAAGACAACTAGCACATAGTACCTGTAGTGTGTCAGCTTTTCCTTCAAGGGCGTAGATGCTCTACAACATGGAAAGCCACTGTTTTATCTCTAGAGCTATGTACATGTACATCCAGTAGATGTACAGATTACGTGCACGGCCCAATCAAAGCGACAAAGGATAAAACATCTCATGGCAAGAGAGAAGCCCAACTTCTCAGATTTCTCTCTCTTCCTACCTTTCTCAATTCTCTTCCCTGTCGAAAGGAGGTATTTGATCCCCCTCCATAACTGGTATGTTTCGAATGTTCCCCTGGAATTTGCATCAAGGGGTGTTTTGATTCATAATTCCAGACCAAGATCTGACTTATCCCAAGGCTGAAACACTTATAGTTCAGTTAACTCGACTCACACGCCGATTGCAGGCGTGGAAAAAACAAACCGCTAAGCAATATCAACATACCTGATAGCCATGGCTCCCGACTTGAGTGCTACTTCCCACTCTAATATGTCACGACCTCGTGCCGCAACAACGGCACCCGCTATGGCGTCGCAGCCTCCCACACCCCGACAACCAGTACAAGGTTTTCATACATCTGTAGCATTCCCGCCTCCAGGAAGTCCACCACTCGGAACAGGGGATTATAGCATCACACGTACGGCCCAGGGTAAGTTCACAGCGGCAGGCGTCATTTCGTTGAGCTCGCCGACTAACAGAACAAGGGCCATTGCGTCATCCTCAGCCGCTGACACCTTCGGATCTCCATCTAGTGCTTGAAAAGGAGCAAGAAGCGATGGTAAGTGGGATTCCAGAACGCCGAAGTGTATCTACCCCTCAACCGCTGACGCATCAAAACTCTCCGCAGGTGAATCGATTGACCCGAGAGCTATCTATTCTCCGCCAGCAGACGGCATCCGTGGCATCGACAGCATCATCCACCTCGACCTTTAACGAGGCAGATGGTGCACGGGCATCACCCACCCTCAGCAGCTCAAACCAGTCTCACTCCGCCCGACGGAACCGGTCCAATTCCAGCATCAGCTCAAACCAGGGCCCACAGTCTGCAAGTGTCACTGGAATTGCTCCCTCACGAGAGATACCATATCGCCCGGCAGACCATTCTCGAACGGTTCGCAGCCGCGAGCCATCCATCACATCTCGCCGACCCTCCATCGGGTCAATATCCTCGTTCTCCCACAACAATAGCATCGTATACCCACATCGGAACTCGGTATCACAGACCCAGCTAGGTCATTCACCTGGAAACTCACTGTCGCGGTTTGAGGAGGCCACACATCACAGGCTGGAGGTGGAATACATGAAGCGGGAGAACGAACAGCTCAGGAGGCGCGTGCGGGATCTGGAGCAGACTTTAAAGAGACAAAAGGAGGACTCAGCAAGTGATGCTTCTACCACACCGTCCGAAAGAATCATTAATGCCTGATTCAATGTCAATTTCAATATCATTCTTTCGCATTGGCACCGTGGAGGCAGTGCCCAACATTTTCATGGGAGGTTTCCAGGCAAACACATTCATAGAAATCCTGACATGTGAATCTATTTTCTAGGCAGCTCCATTGAAAATATTGAAAATGTCCAATTAAACAGAAACCAAGACGAAACCGGAAGAAAACCAAAAAAATTAGCTACGTGAGGCGGTGCAATAGCCCCGCCATACGTCATAAAGTCACTTGTGGCGCAGGAGGTCCTTGTTAGATAAATAGTCGCATCACCACCTGGGAAATCGTGTGACTTTTAAATATCTCTCTAACTATTCTTTCTTCTCTAAAATAATCATGTCTCACGCCACTGTTCACGTTTCTGGCATCTCGTCAGCAACCTCCGAGAAGGAGGTTCGCGACTTCTTCAGCTTCTGGTACGTCACAATCAGTACTATATATGACAACTCGCTAACTTGAACAGTGGAAAAATTGTCAGCCTCTCCATTACCCCCGTCTCTGGGGATGCCGATGCTCCCAAGTCCGCCACTGTGACTTTCGAAAAGGAAGCGTAAGTTACCCCGCACCCAGTTTCAATATTTCCCGCAGACTAACCCAATCCCCCTGAAAACAGTGCTGCCAAGACTGCTCTCCTCCTAGACCAGACCCAACTAGGCACCTCTGCCGTGCATGTCGAAGCAGCTCACAACATTGAAGACCTAGCCGGAGCCCAAGACACCCGCGCGGGCAGCGAGACCAAAGATGAAGAGCACCACATCGCACAGGAAGACAAGCCCCGATCGCGTATTGTCGCAGAGTACCTGGCACACGGGTACGTGGTGAGCGACAATGCGATCATGAAGGCGATCCAGTTGGACCAGAAGCACGGAGTCTCGAGCCGTTTCACCTCGGCACTCACCAACTTCGATAAGAAGTACAATGCCACCGAGCGCGCCAAGGGCATCGATGAGAACTACCAAATCTCCAATAAGGCGGCCTCTGGCTGGCGCGGCCTGAGCTCCTACTTTGAGAAGGCCCTGGAGCACCCCTCCGGCCAGAAGCTGCGTGACTTCTATGTTCAGACCGATAAGCAGGTGCGCGATATCCACGCCGAGGCTCGCCGTCTGGCGGATCTGAAGCAGGGTAAGAGCGGTGAGGCTACACCTGCCGCTACTGCTGAGCCTGTTCCTGCTGCCCCTGCTGCCCCTGCTGCCCCTGCTCAGCCTGAGGCTGCCGCTGCCCCTTCTGAGAAGGTGTAAAGGAATCCTTGGAAAGAGGTCTTAACTTAATGTGGAGATGAATATTTGTGCTGGGCGTTTGTGTCTATTGCTTTATCCTTTCCCTTATGATGCCATGCCATGTCCATAGTTTATTTTTCTTTCTGCCTGTGTGATAACCTGATGTTCGGGCTCTTGCTACAAGCGAGCCTTTTTGATAAGTATCCAATAAGCAAAGCAAATGGACATAAAGATTGATTTCACTCTGGAGAATGGATGTATTATTTTACTAAGTACAAAGCTCAAAAAGAGGATGGTTATTTGAGCTTATTCTTCATGATATCATTACCCAAAATTTAAAAACAGGACCCTTTCCAAGTACATGCAAGAAATATTCCGTCTCAATGTTGTTTTCCCTTGGCGAACTTTTCCGCCTCAATCTTCTCTAGTGGGTGTTCGGGGTTGCTCGTCAACACATTGTCCCTGAAATCCTCTGACGATCGCTTCGAGGGCTCGTGTGCTGGAGGTTTGCCGACATTGGTCCTGCCGGAGCCGGGGGTATCCTGCTGCTGGGCACCGGATTGGCGCTCCGGAGAGGGGGATTGGCGGCCGGGGTAAGGAGCAGACATTGTGAATGTAGAATTGAATTTGATGTGCTAAAGGGGGATGGGGGTGAGCTTCAGAGGAAATGAATAAGATATGGCAATCTTGACATTACTGACTTGTGTTTGGGATGACTTTAGTGCTGGATGTAGAATGTTTGTATTTGAATGGAGAATTGAAGGAACAATACTCTTTTTATTCCTGAAATCAACTGACGTTACCAGCTAAACCGGTCATGGGGGGGGGGTTCATCATGATGACGTGTGGAGTGGCACTTGGAAGGTCTCCATTCTACCTACAACTATCTACCCACCTAGGATAGTACATCTTTTACAATAACATATGTGGTTTGGAGGCCCGTACAATAATCTTTGTCACATATGTAGTTGTACGAGGTTGTATAGCTATAGATCCTCAAGTATTGAAATAGAAACTCGAAAGACCACTATGGACCCCAGAAGCTTTTGGAGAATGAATCTAGATTTTGTCCTTTGTAACATGAATGCTGATCTTCAAGATATTCAAGTTGACTTCGAAAGCGATATCCGAATCTGATACTTGCCTCTGAAACATATGACGTCAGTTATCGCGTTTGTTTTGACCTCACATCTTCTATCTCCAACACTTGAAAGGATCTCGAAAATGAAGCTAAACTAGAGGACAAGACTATATAGGAAACATGTTCGCACAACCACATGACCTAATGTACCCATCTGGCAATTGAAAGGTTAACCTCTCCCTTCTACTCGACAACAGAGTGCTGGGATCCTCAGTTCCTACGGCAGGTATTCATGGTTTTAGGATACTTGAAACTCTCGCAAAGGTATAAGAGTAATGAACTTTCCTTTCTAGGAAGATGCGTATTCTGGGAAGGTGCGTCTGCTGGGGGTATAAACCCAGGCTAATGGGCAGTTGAAGTAGAATGTATATGGCACAAGCACTAGGATTTGGTCTATTTGACCCTAGTTCAAGGTAGTCAGCCAAAATCCTCCCTGGATTGCTGAGAACTATGAGTACGGGTGATACCGCATTGGAAAGCTCAGTAATGGTGAAACTGGTGAGGGTTTCGATCCTGCGCTGGGAGTAATTGAGGTACGGATTCTTTTCTTCTTCTTTACTTGTCAAGCTGAACTTGGAAGAGACCAGTACAAGACCATTATCTCCCGAGGTTATCAGCCTTTCCTTCTAATCACACCAAAGAAAGCCGCTTCTATTACTACGAAAAGTACCCTCGTTCTGATAACACCGCGACAGACGTTTTTGTTGGTGGAGGAAGCAAGGCAAACAATGCACCCAACAGGATAGGCGAACAAGACGCTAGCTCTACACACGTTCTGTCCACCTCTATTAGCATAGGCTGGGGCCTTTGTGACATCAAACAGTGTCATGGCTGGGAATCCAAACGTTGGCGTTGCAATCCTATAGGCATTGGCAGTTTGATACAGGGAGGCGAGCGCACTTATTTTTACGCTGCCTTTAAATTGACAGGCCTCTTTTGTTTCTTTTGTGGCTTTCTGGAAGGCCAGTGCTGGGTGCCTTGTTGGGTTCCCTGATAGATACTTATGTGAATAGTCTTGGAATGTTCTTGTAACGTTGTGGATTCGATTCCGAGTCCACCTATGTGGCTGGTATCTACGGTACTACAGGTTCCAGGACTGGAATCCAACATTCGTAGCATGGCTGATGTACTATATCATGAGAGAACAAAGGTGTCTTCAGGGGAATCTGTGCATCGAAGAGGATTAGAAAGGGGGAGAGAGGGGGAGTACCCTCGAGCAGAATGTCCACGGGTAGGACTTTTAAGAGTACATCAGCGAGTGCATGGCATGAAACAGACACGACGAAAGAAACACGGAGGTACAGAGCAGATGGGACATGATCTAAAGAAGCGGGAAAAACATGAAATGGGCATATGGTCTCGTGAGGAAAATGTGGAAGGGGTAAATAGATAGAGACTAGACGTCCGAGGCATTGGAAATTCGAAGCTTGTTTTTGTTTTTCTCAATCCATCTCGGTTATAGTCTCTTAGTTGCCGTTGGCCTGCATGCCCGCTGCGGCGGCGGCTTCTGCGTTGGCAGCGGCGACCATGGCCTTGGCATCGGCTTCGTGGAAGACGCCTTGAATGACCTGCTGTTCTTCGGGGCCGAGAACCTTGGTCAGACTCTCGTAGAGCTGGGGCTGTTCTTGCTGAAGGTCTGAAATTGAGGTTAGCGGGTGATACGCTAAAGGGAATATTCTCGTAGAGATCACTTACTCAGCAGGACATGCTTGAACATGCCATATGGCTCCACCTTGTCCAGAGGGGTCTCCAGGAGACTCTCCTCGTCCATGTCATCATCGTCATCATCGGTGTAGGAGCCGAACTTTTGAGCCTCCTGGTTGAGGAAGTCGAGGTAAGCGGCACTCTCGTCGGGGACGTCGTCTTCCTCAAGAGCTGCTTCAACCTCGTTTTCGTCCCACTCAACATCTCCATCCCAGTCATTGTCCTCGTCATCCTCGTCATCCTCGTCATCGAGGGTGAAGTCGGACTCCTTGGTAGCATCCTCACGTTCTGAATAAATTCTTAGCCTTGGGGGAACACGACGGGAGGGTTGGGGAAACGTACGCTTGAGAGCAGCAGGCAGGGTCTGGAAGAGTCTGGTCACACCCTGCAACAGTCTTGGCCATCCCTGCTGGACACTGACCGGAACATCGGTAGCCTTCAGAGTAAGCAGCGAGCTGATTGCGGCAATTGACAGTTTCTTGTCGTGCACACGTCTGAAGTTGTCGATGTTAGCGAACCAAGTGCTGAAGAACTTGTTGGTCCAGCCCTTGGCCTCCATAACCTGAAGACTGAGAGCTGAGTTGTAGTAGATAGCGTTAATGACCATCTCCATCAAGTGGATGCGGTACGACTTGGTGCGTGCCTCGCCGGCGTCGATAACCCGCATAGCCATCTCAATGAACATAGGGATATACTGGTCAATGTGACCCCGAAGGTTGAGCATCAAGGTCTCAGCAAGCTTGCAACCGCAGATGCGATCAACACCACCAACCTTGTCGTCAGAGAAGATGTCCTGTACCATACCAACCATAGCGTCCAGGTAAGCTGGGTTCTGAACCAGCATATCAGAGCCATAAGCGACATAGTTGTCAAGGGCGGGGAGCATGTCTGCACGCAGAAAGGTCAATAGAAATTCAAAACGCGTGAATTGATGTGAACTTCTTACCTTCGAGATACAGCTCAGCACCAGCCTTGAAGGTCTTGTGAATCAGCTCAAAGGCTTGCCACATGGATGGGGAAATGGTCTTGGATGCGAATGTGCAGCTGTCAATGATCTCGAAAATTTCGTTGTAGAGATCTAAAATAACCAATTAGAGCCGGGCATACGATTGAAAGATTTATTAAAAACAAACTTACCATAGAGCTTGTTCTCCAGGGTGATGCTGATGACGGGCATCAAGATGGTCTCAAGGTGCAGAAGCACGTCGGGGGTGCTCTCAAGTGTGAGAATGAGGGTGCCGATGGTCTGCAACACACCCAGAGCGGTGATGCTCTTGTCGTCCAAGAAATCGCCGTATCCATCTTCGTCACCACCCTTGGAGGCGTTGCGCTCCAGGAGCTCACCAACAATACGCATGTAAGTATCGCGGAGCTGCTCGCTCAGCGCCACAGCGAATGGAGTAAGCTCGGCGGAGAAGACCTCAACAAAGTCCTCCATGACGTTGGCCAGAGCATCCACGTCGACCTCATTGGCCAACTTGAGAAGCTGCTGCATAATTTGGGGGATGTTCTGCTGCATCGATGTACGGATGACATCGTGACGGATAAGGGGCTGCAGAGCAAGGGCGGCCTCAACTCGCACGGGAAGCTCGGAATCGGTCATGGACTCGAGAATGTTTCGGTAGATAACCATGAGGTTGTTCGGGTCCTTGAAGTCAAGCTGCTCGAACTTCTCCAGGGTGTCGCAAGCACGAGCACGGAGGAAGCCATGGGGACTGCGGAATTCGGGGAAGACATGACGGACGAAGAAGTATTCGACCTGGTCAGCAATCGGGCTTTTCTTGCCCAGGATGACGGAAGCAAGCGAGCCAATCATTCTCAAAGCACCCTCTTTCTCCCTGGGCTGCTTCTGCTCTTCCGGCTCAGACTCATACTTGCTGACAACACTGTTCACGAATGTGAGAATGGAGAAGGTCTGCTTCTTGCGGTTCTTGGTGAGGGAAACCAAGAAGTTTGTGGCGGCAACATCAGGAGCGGACACTTCTTCGTAGAAGTTCAACTTGCGGTGGAGATACTCAGATGGGTCGTCTTCGAAAAGCTCAATGTCCTCGTCGGACTGACACAAGATAGGGAAAACGAAGTGGGCGATCAGGTTGTCCATGTGGGGCTTCAAGTGGTCCCACATGGCCTTTGGCTTG
Organism: Penicillium concentricum; assembly: GCF_028827145.1. Classification (NCBI taxonomy): domain Eukaryota; kingdom Fungi; phylum Ascomycota; class Eurotiomycetes; order Eurotiales; family Aspergillaceae; genus Penicillium; species Penicillium concentricum. The sequence continues at coordinate 4,172,214 of NW_026622755.1, forward strand.
ACACACTCCTCCATAAAGACCAAAGTATATGAAAGTGCGGAGTTGCTGAGCCATTGCGTCTTGGAGACCCACTTGTCAATCTCCGTCAAGTATCCCTTGAGAATTTCGGGGGCGAAAGTGCTGATAAAGGTCTTCGCGTACGGTGTGTAGTCGGGGGTAGAGGCTTTCGTGATCGTGGTGGGGTTGCCATATCTGATGAATAGGCGGTTCAGGTTGGCGTATGACCACTTCTTGCACTTCCACCAGTGGTTCATCTCCCTCTCTTCCTTCGTATCCGCCATTGAGCTCGCAGGGGGTGTCTTCGAGACAATGCGCAGGAATAGTGTACACCAGTCCACAGTTGCCTGGTGGGTTTGAAGGCATGGAGAAAGCTCGAACTAAATAATTCGCATCAAGTCAGTATAAATGGCCTAGCCACGCGCAGACTAGAATCGGGGTAACCGACGTAAATTGCGTGCTTGAAAGCCTTCACCACAATACGGAGCATCTCCGCAGCCTCCAGGCTTTCCTCATCAACAAGCTTCGATCCGATGCTGAGCAGCTGGGGGAAAGAATGCTCCACGATCTTATCGAACTCCTCTCTCTTCTCGCCGGCCTTGAACCTGTAGACTCGGCAGACTGCCAAAAGACACTGCAGACCCGCATACACCGTACTTGCGTCATTGGTGCTAAGGAGCTGCAGAGTAAGATCCAAGAATCCGGGCCACTGCTCGGGGAAGTCGTTTTGAAGAATCTTCTGGAGGAGGGGAACCAGTTGATTGCGGACATTGGGAGGCGTCGAGGCCAGGGCAGGGATAAGTCTCTCCCTGAAACTGGGCTTCTCGGCTTCAGGAATTGGCGTACGCTGGGGGCTATCTTCGACGGGGGCCCATCCACGGGTAATACGGTTCTTCAGGTAAACACCAGCTATAAGAAAGAGCGGGGTTAGTAAGAGACAGAAGTTCTTTCGCGATCCAATATGGACACCCAGAAACTTACCAGAGAGCTGGACTGCATTGTTCTGCTCGCCCTGCAAGATATCCAAGAGTCCATTGATAAATCCGGGTTGCGTCTCGGCCTAGATATATCAACCACGTGTGAGCCTGACGTTGGGTGCCCCGCCAGTCGATCTAGCACGTACATATTTCAAATCAAGCTCCGCTTGTCGGCGAATATCCGCATTCGCGTCTAGAGTAGACTGAATGCGGTCTCGGAGGGCTGTGACATCCATCGCGCAACAATCCCCCAAACACCAGAAAGTCAAAAAATCTCCAAATAAACTGGGAACCCCGTGGGAGACGCGGACCGGCGCCGATGGAAGAGGGAGGCGAAAGAGTCAATGATTGAAAGGACGTAAATGTCCTAAAGAGATCGTGTGGATCTTGAAGAGAAGGGGAGAAAAGGTGTGTTCTTCAAAGAGGAGGGGGATTTTTTTCGATTTTCCGACTTCTCGGGAGGCGGTCGCCCCGCAGCTAATCAGAGGCCGCACACACGGATTTTCTAGGAACTATGGACTATGGGCTTGTTGATTTATTCTATAAGATATTATAAGATATTATAGAGGAAGATATTGATTTCAATTGAAATTTGATTTCATGTTCATTTCTTCGTCTTGATTTACATACATGGTGAATCCTCCATCTAGTGGAGAGAGGTTCATGACTACCCAATAGGGACCCAGGCATTAAACCATATACCCCTAGGATTGAGTATATCTTCACATGTAAAGAGAAGCCGCAAAGATGACATCGCGCTTGATCAACTCCTGAGCTTGCTGCATCTTAGTGTAAAGAGTTGGGTCACCGACCAGTTTGGCCGCATTCTTCACTTCGCGACAAGTCTCGTCCAGTCGGGTGATCACCCGAACAATAGTACCCTCCATCACGTCCGTGAGGTCCGTAATGCGATTGAAAGACATTCCCTTGGCCCACTCATAAACAACTTCAGCGAGACCAAAGCGTGGCTTGCTGGCAAAGTCGTTGGAATCTTCACTAGACTGAATGACTTGGTGCAGGATCTGGAAATCATTCACTTTCTCGGCGATACGAATGATCTCCTTCTGGCCCTTCTCCAGACGAGGAGTGAGGGTGGGTGTGCTTTCTGTCTTCTCCTGGAAGACAAATGCAGAGAGGAGTGCAACAATCTCCTCCGGTTCATATTCAGCAAGAACGTTCTCGAGGACCAATTCGGTCAGCACCAGCTCGTCGGCGGAATGAATCTCGCATGCCACCTTGCCCTTCAGCTGTACACGAGAGTGTTCGTCAACAAAGCCGAGCTCCCTCAGCACGTGAATGCGCTGCTCATAATCCGGAAGTAGTTGAAGGTTTTGGTCGGACATCAGTTGCTTCAGCTCCGAGATATTTTCTTTAACTTGCCACTCGTCGTGTTGCATCTCAAACTATTAGACATTAGTGCAATGTTCAGATAAATAGAAATAAGATACTCACGTGGTTCACGAAATCAGGGCATTGTAGACAGTGGCATGACTGAGCAATCTCTGCCTGAGCCTGTCGTTTGTCGAGGATATCGCGGATATCCATCTCTTTGATACGCTGCCAGTCAATTTCGTCCCAGGCAGTATCGATCCAAGAGTTGGTGAATTGGCACAGTTCCGTTTCTGCCCACTTGAGGGATTCTGTTCCTGGATTAGTCTTTTTTGATAACCATATGGGCAAAAAGAAGCAAATATTCTCTTACCTTTCTTAATGTTCAGATACCACATTGGTTTTGTGATCTTAACCTGGGTGTTTGTCACGCACTCGAGATCGGATAGTGGGATCTTGCATACGCGGAGGCTCATGTCATCGACGCGAGTGGGGAGTGATTGGAAGTAGGGTCGGAACAGAGGCAAGAATGGAAGAATGTCGGTGGGGTGTCGTTTGCTACTCAAGGTTCCGATCTCAAGCACTTGGACACAGGGTACGGCCCCGACAACTCCCGCGGAAACTCCATCGCGAGTGATAACACCAGCAGTACGGAGCCCATCCTATTTTCCACGTTAGCATTTTACCAAACACATACTATCACAACGGAAAAGGTGAACTCACCTTGCGGTATACCACCAACCTCTTCATTGTGAAAAGACGTTTGCCAACAGGCGATGATATCAGTTCGGTGTGGAACTCAGCTGTGAGTTTTCGATACTCCATAGCGGCGTTATGACAGGCCATCAAATCCAGGTCACAGATCTCACATGGTGCCCGTTTGATTTTCGCAAGACTTGCTTCGGATACCTGTACTTGCTTCTCGTGTTCCGGTAGGAGAGCCTGTGTTGCATTTTCACTGAAACTCCGCTTGATCATTTCCTCAATCTTCAGGGCTTCCACACGCAACAGATTCAGTATCATATTGTATGTGAGACGGAATTGAGACCTAAGCTTTGTGGGGTCTCCAAGAATCATCTGTTTCAGCGAGGCAGCAGATGGGGCCTCATCCTTTCCGCTGTTTGTCACGATAACATATCCCACCGTGTCAAGACCTCTACGACCAGCACGTCCGGCCATTTGCGTGTATTCGCCGGGCAGGAGATCACGGAAGCTTTTGCCATCGTGCTTACGGAACCCGGAGAATACCACAGTTCGGGTGGGAAGATTCAGACCCATCGCGAATGTTTCTGTGGCGAACAAAACCTTGACCAGAGACCTAGCGAAGAGAATCTCAACAACTTCCTTCATGATGGGCAGGAGACCGCCATGGTGTACAGCGATGCCTCTGCTTAGTAGCTCGCGAAGGCGAAGAATTTGCGGTAGCGTGCGGTCTTCAGGCTTCAATCGGGTGAGTGACTTCTCAATGAACATGTGTGTCAAACTCTTCTCGCTGGCGTTGCTGAAGTCTTGGTTTGACAGTGAATCAGCGTTCTCCTCGCATCGCTTCTTAGAAAAGACGAAAACACATCCCGGCAGCAAGTCTTCTTGGCGAAGATGCGAAACAAGATGCACCCAGGTGTTTTTGTCTTGTGCCGCACTTGTACGACCGCCACCACGGCCTGTGCGAGCAATGTTGCCTGTTCCTCGGTTGGCGTACTGTCCGCCGCTCTGTCCCCGACCTCGTTGCGGACCTCCACGCTGTGGACCGCCGCGCTGGGGGCCCCCGCGACCACCTCTATTATTCGCTGGCTGGCCACGTCCCCGGCCCTGGGGGACCGGTGCTCTAGCTTGCGCCGACTGCGCCTGAGCTTCCGCCTCCTTCTTGGCTTTGGCCTTATCTTTGCCGGACAGAATATCATCTGCTTCCTTCCAGCCGCTCTCAAGGAATCTTTTGTTGGAGTCGACGATCTTGTGCTTGCTCTTCCCGGCCCAGAGGTAGTGCTCTAGCGGGACAGGTCGTTTATGTGTTGAAATGACATAGATGTCCTTCTTCTTTGTACGACCCACCCAGGATGCGAATTCTCGGGTATTGGGCACAGTGGCGGATAGAAGAATCAATGTGACATGCTCTGGAAGCATAATGATGACTTCTTCCCATACCACTCCTCGTTCAAGATCGTTCACATAATGCACCTCGTCGAAAATGACAAATTCAACGTCCCGGATGAGATCAGCGCCTCGGTACAGCATACTTCGCAAGATCTCAGTGGTCATGATGAGACAGCTGGCTTCCGGATTGATTTGAACATCACCGGTCAGAATACCGACATCGTCAAATTCGGTTCTGAAATCACGGTATTTCTGGTTACTCAGCGCTTTTATGGGAGACGTGTAAATCGCTTTGGTCATATGTTTAGCAGCCAAGGCGATTGCATATTCGGCCACGACTGTCTTTCCTGCCGAGGTATGGGCTGCAACAAACACTGAATCGCCATTCTCAAGGTGGTAAACAGCCTCCTTTTGGAAAGTGTCAAGCTCGAATGGCCACTCTCTGGCCATATCTGGAACCAACTCGTTGAAGTTCGGGATATCCTTGTTGACATCCACAACGTGGGCCCATTCTTTACCTTTCTGCTTGTGAACACTGGCGAGCAACTGACTACGGGGTTCCAATGCTGGGAACTCAACTGGTAGCAAAGCGTCAATGTCTTCTTCGTCTTCGTCGTCGCTGACATCCTCAATCTCGGTATTTGCTCCTGTGTCGACATCCACAGTCTCCTCGGGTTGGTCCACTTTCAGGTCGCTTTCCTCTTGAAGAAGGGCAGTTTCGACTTCCTGCGCACCCTCGGTGGCGTCCTTGGATTTGGATTCATCGAAATCGATACCGTTGTCGAAGCCAGGGGGTGTTGTCAGAAGACCTCCCTCGGCGCCGAAGTTGATTATGCGATCGAGCCCAGATTGCTTCCCGTTGCTCGATTGTTCTGTGACCTGAGCATCGGCCTCCATTGCTGCCAAGGCCTCGATAGCGTCCAAACCCCCGGGAGCGAACGGGAAGAAACCTGCAGCACCTCTGACAAAGTCGGCACGACCAGCAGGTCGGCGGAGAAGAGATGTGGAGTTCTTGGCTGTTGCGCTTGCAGCAGGAACCGTGACTTCCTGGTATCCAGTAACTCGTCCTTCCAGTCCCTCTCGTGTGAACCGAGTCACCGTCCGTGTCTGGGTTGGGGCGAGTTCGAAAAGGTCTGCATAATCTGTCGAAACGTCCCATCGTCTGCGAAAGCTGTTAAGAGCTGCCCCGCAAATGAAAACAAGATACTGGTACTTACTTCTGAAGAGAATTCAACCATTTCGTGCTGAATTGGTCTGATGGGGTCAGAAACTCATTTTCAAGCTCTGTTAGCAACTCTTGGGCACTCTGAGGAGCTTGCTTCCGAGGTTGGAAGTTCTCGATCTTGCCATCCTCTTCGTCTGCGAGGCGAGCATCGAAGGCTGCGGGGCCGAACTGTTTGCCTTCTAGGTCTAACTTCTTCATTGGGGAATCGAGCGAGTCCGCCATGGTGTTAAGAAATGTATCGGAAAGTCAACCGGCGAGTGAAATTATGTCGATGTTTGACTCGGCAGTAGCCGAACCCCACACCAATATGTGTATCGATTTCAAGTCCTGGCGGAAAACTGGAAGGAATTGGTCTTGGGCGTGAAAAAAAGAGGTTGAACGGATGAAATTGACCTTTCAAGTAAGTTTGACGGAGTGTTTCGAAGTGGTTTCAGACAAGATTTGCAGCAACAGGGCTGCTTGGTAAACTTCGCTGAAAGACACCAAAGGCGGTATGATCCGGCAGTATCCATGACGTCGGTGTGGGGTTATGCTAGGGCTACCATCTATACATTTACATTTAGGTGCGCTGATCTTGATATTAATTTTGATTTAAATATATGTATTTTCCATAAGCAGAGCTTGTGAACTGTTCTAACTTCGATTACCCGTCACTTGAACCGCACTTTGCTAACAAAAACAGCCCTAACTTGTCACGGCCAAGTGGCGGATAACCTAATGTCATAGAGAGCAACAAGTTGAATGCTAGCAGAATTCAGGGAGTAACAAGTGCCTTGCGTGTATACTTTATGCTCGTATGTATAATCTTACTGATTTGAGATCCTATGGGAATACATTATTAACCACCGCTCCTTCAGGACGTTTTCTCGAACGATCGACGTTAACTATACCCCATATGCATAACTTAGTACTGTGATTGAGCAAGTAGTCTCTTATATGGGATTGCAGTAGTCCAGGCTAGGCTCACTAGAATGCATACCTATATTCATACTCACATACCGTAGATAGTTCCTGAAGTCATCATATCTCATATCGATAGCCAATTAATCATTTCAAACAGCTTTTTACTTTGCCGTGCATAGGAAGATTGTCAAATTATACAGGCCCACTTGAATTACAAGTCTACTTAACTACATTAGTGGATCACGCTGCTACATATAGAATTGAGCAGGACAAGCATGGCATCGAACGCGGAATGCTATGACAACGATACATTCAAGTTACCACGCCTTGCTTGTTTATTTGTTTGATTGTCTATCTGGTTATTGTTTCTGTTCTTATTTTTTCAATTCAGACCAGATTGTATTAGCAGAAAGAAAATATGTAACCTAACTTTTTGTACTTCAATCAGTCATACAAAAAATTGTAGATATAGCAAAGAAAAAGACAAATGGAATCGAGGTAAGATGATGTACGCCCCTAAGCGCCAAAAGGGTATGTGAGAACGACTCCATGCGAGAAAAATATTGGCCTGGTTAGCACGACAAGAACAAGTCTTAACAAGGAAGGGCCAATGAGTCCCCTTTTTGCAAAGGGAAGGCTGTAGGTATACCATCCTTGTTTAGTAGTAGGTCCCTTGTCCAGAGAGATCTCGGACATTTGTAGAATCTGCATGATCAGAAGAAAAAGAATGAGACAGGATGACATTAGATAGAAGATTCCCTGTAACGCCAGAGATAGGACGTTAACGGCAAGAAAAGATAGGGAATGTTTTCCGATCGTGAATATTCAGTGGGAATTCAAAAATCCCCTCTAGTGTGGCGATATACCTGTAAAGGTCAGTCTAATTCCGCAAAATGACTATATTATACACTCACAATGTGCGTCCATCGGCGCCCCATCCAACTCCAGCAGTGGAATCTGGCTCCTCGGCGCCGGGGCCATGCATTGAATTTCGATCAGGGAGATCATTGATTATGTTTCTGATCCAGCGAGGAGAGTGTGTCTGCTCAAATCCGAGAAGCTGTTGGCGATGCCGTTGTTCCCTTTCAAAAGAGCGGTTGTGTACCTCATTAGCAATCTGGCGCTGATGCCGAAGCCTCTCAGCAGCGACATTGGCACGAATCTCATATGTGGTGAGGCGAGAGGTGTCGTATCTTCTTTCCGCTCCGGTCTGTGGTCGTTCAACGCGCCGGGGAATGGAGCTTGCTTGCTGGGATCGGTGGTTCAGGCCATGCATGCCTAGACTTGGATTAGAAGGTCCAGTCGGCTCATTTGATATGCTAGTTTCGTTGTTGGTCGCTTCAGGATCGGCCCCAGCCCGAGAGATAATTTCTGACCTGAGGGGTGTAAGTTCTGAATGCGAGGTCGAATAACTGAGGGTGATGCCCGATTGGCGATCATGATGAGAGGGCGTGGCTTCCGAAGGTCGACTCCCTTGAGATACCACCACAGAGCTCTGGCGTCTTGGATTGGATAGAGTGCGGCCCAGATGGCTATCTCGGGAGACATCAGGAGAATCATAGCGATGCAGGGGCGAAGTAGGACGATGAGTGCGAGTGGCACCATCTGTGGAACCCTGATTTTGTGGTCGAGCCACTGGTTGAGGTTGAAGACTTGCCCTGGTCGGGCGCTCTGGTCGTTCAGTAAGTCCTTCTTCCAGTCGCGACGTCCAGCGTGCCGTGTTCAAGAACTCCATGATCAACCTTTCTCTCTCGGTAAGATCTTGAATCAAAGACTCTCGCAGAGACGACCGCTCCGTTTGCTCTCCGTGCCGTTCGGCCGGGAAATCTTCGTTGTCGAGTCGCGCTCGAGGTATCGTCTCCAGAAGATCATCGCTCAGGGGTTGTCGTTCGAAGTTCTCTGTCGAAAGGTCCGTGTACACTTCCTGCAATTGCGGATCATCAGAATCTAAATGGAGGATTTGCCTGCGCAGAAAATTTTGGCGAACGTCGGCAACGCCGGCTCTGCCGTGGCCCTCCAGCCATACAAGAAGGTCCCATGGCTCGGGCGAAAATATCATACAACGAACAGCACCGCCCTCCGCGCATGATCTTGACGTCGGGAATTGACAGAGAATAGGGGAGTCGTCGTCCGAGTCGCCAAAGTTCCTGTAGATAGACTCGACGTCGATAACCGTGATGATTCCAGATTGGGATCCGATAGCACACAAGCGACTGGATGGCGAGAAAGCGACAGTGAAACAGCACGCATCATCCGCCCGTAAGCCAATGTTCATCTCCAGGCGATTGATAAGCTCCCATTCCCACCCCGTGAGCTTCTGCCCAGATTCAGTTGTCCCAGAAGATTCCAAATCACGAGTTATTTCATAAAAGTAGGCGTGATTCTCATCCCCTACGGCCGTGAGCAGTTTAGAATCCGGGGAAACTGTCGCATAATTCATACAAGTCGGATGATGAAGAACCTTCAAGACTTTTGCGCGAGTCAGAGAATACACCGTGACTGTCCGATCATTATTGCTATCCATATGAGTTAGCATAGTCAGCATATACCGATTTTCCGAGACCTGCGCGCACCTCAGAACCACGATATCTTCATCCGCCAACTCCTCACTGCCGCCATAGAAACGATGGATGGCCACTGAATTGACAATGCTTCCACCAAATCTGTGGAGCTCTACTTCGGGTGATAATCTGCTGCTTCGATAGCGGGCTGAGGCAGATTCGCCACTGAAATCGCCCGGCGAAGTCATGCTTGACGGTGGGTCAAGATCGAGCGGGAGGGCACTATCCACATCGGCCTGGAAAGGCGCATCGCCATGGACTTGCATTCCACAATCACCGATGTGAATGAAAGCACATTCACCATTTTCTGGACCCCCCACTACTATCCAACCATGTCCAGCGACCAGACAGCGCGGCTCAAATGGGATCACAGCTACACTTTCGCGCTTTTGTTCCGATATGTGTATTGAATACACGATTCTCTCGACGACGACATAAATGCGATCGGGATCAGCAGTACTAATGTAGTTGCGAAGCTGTGTGTGACTAAAACAGAGCTTAGGTTAGGTTGCGCACGGAAGATAAGGAAGATAAGTGGGTTGATCAACGAACAAGTTGGGGATCTTGAACGGGAAGAACCGTCGCTTGGTCGGAAGGATGAGAGCCTCGGTTGGGCGATGTCTAAGACGACATTAGAGCTATTATCGATATTAGGCTCCAGGACTCACAGATTCGAGTCCGAGGTCATGGTGGATAGAGCTAAGCCAGAGATGACATTGTTCGAGCGGGGAAGTTTTGAAGAGAAGAAACGGGGGCTCCCCGTTAGAGTATGGCAACTTGGCAGTTAACACTATATTTTTTCTTTCTTGAAAAAAAACCCTTTGAATAGTCTGTGCTCTCACTCTTTTCTCTCTGCAGTTCAGAGTCAAACTGGCCCCGGAGGTGCTTTTCATGGATGACGTAAGACATGGGACTGGGACAAAAAGCCGGGGAACTGCAAATTCCAACGAATGCGGTTTGACTATCAACCCGGAACCGGCCTTGATCATTCATGATGATGCACTACACTGTTTATGGATTTTGGTTTCTTTTTTTTATTTTTAGATTGAATCTGGATTTTATATACTCCATGATATTCGCCCCAAGTCCCAGTCCAAGTGCCCTCGGCCAAGTCCTCAGTCCCAACGATCTGGACTAGGCGTTGTTTTTTCTCCCCCAAAGTAAATGGATTGTCATTGACCATCTAGATCCAGACGGTCTTTTAGCTCTATTCTCAATGTGTCTCAGGTTCAGCCAAATCAACGGCGAAGGGGAGTTTGCCGACCAGGTCACACGACACGTTGAGAGTATGACTGGTTCACCCACTGGAGATACACGATCGTCGTAACTGCTATAAGGAAGAAATGCTTATTGCGACAGCTCTTTGGCATGATATTTGTATGAATATAGCATAGAAGAACAGTTGGCCGCTTATGCGGCCTTGTCAAGTCTTTTGGGTAGTCTTTTTAGATGTCTTCAAAACCCTCAGGTATCTCCTTAAATGTAAGGTTTTTTTATAGATATTTCTTCCCTTTCTTAGTACTTCAAATTTGAGGCCGTAAAAACGGCTTAAAATGTGCAAACCGACAGTTCCATAACATTTGATAACACTAGATCATATATATGGACCTCGGGAGTAGCTCGGAGCTAAGGTTGTGAGTCTTTTGCCACATCGGAATGATATGCCATTAAACTGCCACATTATTACTGACTATATTGTATGGAATATACAGTTTTGACTGCCTTATTTGTCTCAATTTATCTCAATACATCTCAGTATATGTCAATCTATTCCAATATATCCCAACCCATCCCAATCTATGTCAGTATATCCCGTATCCCAATGTATACCGGTACGGCAACAAGGCGGTGAGCTCGGTTACCTAGGAGGCTGTCGACGGCAACCTTGGAACTCCCGTCCTGATTGGTCAGATCCCGTGATTCTACCAAGTTCGACGGGCCGAAGCTCTCCGTGCAATTTCTATTTCCTTTTCCCCTTCTTTTCGATTCCATCTCTCCATCTCCATCTCTTCAACCCCTTCTTCTGTCCTTTTTAACTTCACGATTGAGTCGTTGGAGTGTCTCTTTTTTCTCTTTTATTAATTAATTTATCACAATGCTTCCTCGCACAATTACTCGCGCAGTAAGGTCTACCCTACCGGAAAAAAAAATCTACGCGTCGCACGTCACTGACTCAGATCACAGCTCCCGCGCGCTGCTTTCGCTCGCACTCCTGCCTCCAGACTCCCTGCCTCATTCCGGAGATGGAACTCCACAGAAGGTGGTGAGGAGAAGGTAAAGGGCCAGGTCATCGGTATTGATCTCGGTAAGTACTGACGCGATATGGAAATTAACTTTCAATCCCAACAGTATTCTAACATGATTCATTATAGGTACCACCAACTCTGCCGTCGCTGTTATGGAGGGCAAGGCCGCTAAGATCATTGAGAACGCCGAAGGTACGTTTTCAAAGAAAATTCCACTCCTGCGGACAACTGGTCAGAGCTTCGGAGCTCGAATCTAGGAGACTTTTGACCCACGGTCTGATGGGCTTCAATGGAATTGGAAATTAACTCAATTTTTCAACAGGTGCTCGCACTACTCCTTCCGTTGTTGGTTTCGCCCAGGATGGCGAGCGCTTGGTCGGTATTGCCGCTAAGCGTCAGGCCGTTGTCAACCCCGAGAACACTCTGTTCGCTACCAAGCGTCTGATCGGTCGCAAGTACACCGATGTTGAGGTTCAGCGTGACATTAAGGAGGTTCCCTACAAGATCGTCCAGCACACCAACGGTGACGCCTGGGTTGAGGCACGTGGCCAGAAGTACTCTCCTTCCCAGGTTGGTGGCTTCGTCCTCAACAAGATGAAGGAGACCGCCGAGGCCTACCTCGGCAAGCCCGTTAAGAACGCCGTTGTTACCGTGCCCGCCTACTTCAACGACTCTCAGCGTCAGGCTACCAAGGATGCTGGTCAGATTGCCGGCCTGAACGTTCTCCGTGTTGTGAACGAGCCTACCGCTGCTGCTCTTGCCTACGGTATGGAGAAGGAGGCTGACCGTGTCGTCGCTGTCTACGATCTCGGTGGTGGTACCTTCGATATCTCGGTCCTTGAGATCCAGAAGGGTGTCTTCGAGGTCAAGTCCACCAACGGTGACACTCACCTTGGTGGTGAGGATTTCGATATTCACCTCGTCCGCAACATCGTTGCCGAGTTCAAGAAGGAGACCGGTGTCGACCTTACCGGTGACCGTATGGCCATCCAGCGTATCCGTGAGGCTGCCGAGAAGGCCAAAATCGAGCTGTCCTCTTCCCTCCAGACCGAGATCAGTCTTCCCTTCATCACTGCCGGCGCCAGCGGAGCCTTGCACATCACCCAGAAGATGTCTCGCTCTCAGCTCGAGGCTCTGGTTGACCCCCTCATCGCCCGCACCACTGAGCCCGTCCGCAAGGCCCTGAAGGATGCCAACCTCCAGTCTGGTGACATCCAGGATATTATCCTGGTCGGTGGTATGACCCGTATGCCCAAGGTCACTGAGTCCGTCAAGTCCATCTTCGGTCGTGAGCCCTCCAAGTCCGTCAACCCTGACGAGGCTGTCGCCATCGGTGCCGCCATTCAGGGTGCCGTTCTGGCTGGTGAGGTCACTGACGTCCTCCTGCTCGATGTCACTCCTCTCTCCCTCGGTATCGAGACCCTCGGTGGTGTCTTCACCCGTCTGATCAACCGCAACACCACCATCCCCACCAAGAAGTCCCAGACCTTCTCCACCGCTGCTGACATGCAGACCGCTGTCGAGATCAAGGTCTACCAGGGTGAGCGTGAGCTCGTCCGTGACAACAAGATGCTCGGCAACTTCCAGCTTGTTGGCATCCCCCCGCTCACCGCGGTGTTCCCCAGATCGAGGTCACCTTCGACATTGACGCTGACTCCATCGTCCACGTCAATGCCAAGGATAAGTCCACCAACAAGGACCAGTCTATCACCATTGCCTCCGGCTCCGGTCTTTCCGATGCCGAGATCCAGTCCATGGTCGAGGAGTCCGAGAAGTACGCTGAGACTGATAAGGAGCGCAAGGCCGCCATTGAGGCTGCCAACCGCGCCGACAGCGTCCTGAACGACACTGAGAAGGCCCTCAAGGACTTCGAGGACCGTCTTGACAAGGCCGAGGCCGAGACTATCAAGGAGAAGATCGCTACTCTCCGTGAGTTCGTTGTCAAGAGCCAGTCCGGCGAGAGCGCCACCACTGCTGAGGAGCTCAAGGAGAAGGTCGATGACCTCCAGACTGCCAGCTTGACCCTGTTCGACAAGATGCACAAGGCCAACAACGAGCAGCAGCAACAGCAGCAGCAGGGTGGTGAGCAGCAGGGTGAGAACAAGCAGTAAATGCTTTTCCCTCTTATAACTGCCACACCTGAACCGTAAATGGTTCCTGTATTTTTTCTATCAATTTCCTTTTTCTTTTTCCTTTGTGTTCAGAGACTCCCTGATTTTGCATCTCCTTTCCTCGCATTTACCTGTACACATACTTTCAAGGCCCTTTTTTACCCCTTTGCGTTTTCTGGTGTATCGGTGTTTAACTACCACACCCATGTATGATCCTATATTCTTTTCTCTTCTGCCCTCGTGCCACTATTCAGGTTAATTGCCTGAAAGTGATCATGCCGGGATTGTCTACAATTGTATCTAATGACATTACGGCAGGGGGGCCACAAAAAAGGATGTGGTAGGCTTTGGCTTTCATGGGCATGTGACAATAGAAATCGGACAATTCTCCTCTCGCTTCACAATCATTTTCTTCCAACTTGCAACTGTAGGATTTAGTTGTATCAACGTGCATGCGTGCATATGTACGGAGTACTTTTCACCTATCTGCCAGTGACATGGGTTGGAATTTGCTGGCTTACGGATGCAGCCGTAGTTGCTTCCGGCCTATCAGTTCTATCTCTACATGTACATACATATATAGGTACCTGATACCGGCCAATCCAGACTTCATAGGCACAGAGGCAAACAACACTGCTCAGATCAACTGTGATATGGTACGCTTTCTCGCTTTGCAGCACGTAAGCCGTTTCCACCCACACTCTGCATATGGCACGGCAATATGGTGTTGGCAATCATAATAGCACATCATGTCCATTCGCCCGCTTATGCGGCTGCAGTCGCTGTCTTCGACGATATAGGACTCTATAAGATCCGATTTATCTGGCTACAGGTGATATAAGGGCCGTTATATTTGATATAATACTACGACGCCTTTCCCTTCTCCGTGTTACAGCCAGAGAGAGATATATATAAAAGGCGGTAAAAGGGCAGCAAACGTACAGGCGCCTTTTCTATGCATATCCAGGGATATAGCCACCAATAAGAGCAACAGTGGCTAAGCTAACCATTACGATGTACATTGACAGTGGTAGCAGTGGCTATTATTACCCGAAATACGGAGTACAAAGTACAGTTTAACGCGTTTGATAACAAGCATATTATTGGACTTACAGCATCATGTCCACCGCAAAGTCAAATATCTGGAGTAATGACAACGATGATAGGCCAGAAGCTCCTAACTGGCGCACGGGTTTTGACCCTTAGTCCCACCAGAATACACGTTGAGCCAGTCACCTGAAACTGTATGGCTTTGAATCGCACCAATCTACTAACTTAAATCGGGCGTCTGCACCTCCACTTGGCTACCATCGTAGGTTTGAATTGCAGCCTGTTTGGTTGGACCAACCGACACTATAGTCTTCTCATCCTTGCATCCACAGAGAATCAAGGCTAGTTCACTTGTACTAGTGAATAGGAATTCGAGCGAGAGGGGCTAGAGTTGAAGGAGGTATGAGAGGGGGTATAAGGGAGAGTAGCTAGGCACAATCTACATCGATCTAGGTAAAAGGTAAGTTTTTTTTTGCAAGCTTCAATATTGTGTCCCTTGTGTCCCCTTGATTTTAACAATGCTTAATCTTACAATTGCCCTTGATATGTTCCATCATAGGAACCGGGGAGAAAACAAGATTTGGCCGTACATTGAAACAAGAACGGAAAAGCAACGTCTTGCCATCAGGCCAATCTGGACTCGAGCCGGGTGACAGAGCGAAGCAACTGTGCAGGATTCCCTGCAGCGGTGGCAGTCGAACAGCAAATCATCGTTGTACACAGCAGTTGGGCTGCCACAGTGGGTCTTTTCCAATGACGTTTGTAAACAAATACAATTTCTAATAAGATTATGTACGGAGTAGGATTTGGTTCAATGCGGAACATTTGAAATAGACAGGGGAGATGTGATATATTAAATTTGTAACTATCACTGTCACTACGGAGTACCGGTAATAGATTGGATATTATATCAACATCTGAAGTGTATGATTAAAATTAAATCTCCAAGTATTCCGTAGAAATTTTTCGAACTCTCAACCATTCGTCGATCACTTCTTGTGTGAGACCATCTGCCTTAGCGCGCCCCTAGTACGCATGATTATTTCCATTTCCCCACTCTGTTGACATGTGTGTTTTTTTTTTTTTTTTTTTTCCTGGGCTTTTCCGTCTTTGCTATTGCTTTTACAAGCTAAGCCCTCCAGGGCGATTGCTGCAGACCCATAATCCTACCTCTTAAGAAAATAAGTCACTTGAGCAGAAAATCCATAGACCCATATTATAGCTACAGCACTAAATATGTGGGTTGACTTTTTCCTTGATTTTTAATCTGAGATATTATACGGAATAAATGTATTACTTGGAGTAGAATACTCCGTACACATAAATCAAATAGATTGATGCCACCAGACAATAATATGTGGAGAGTAAACAAGAGTGTACCAGGTACGTGGGACATTTCAAGATCCAATGTGATTCTTCCCGCTTCTATGGCTACCATGGAACTTCTCAGGAACATGTATTACATAATGATCTCCAGGATGAGCCTACCCTTGGAGGGTAGATCTGTTGCATATTATTGGACGGTTAGCTAGATGGAAAAAAAAAAGTTCAATCACGGAGGCTCTGATTCGAGGCTTTGACTATCGAGGTTAGCTTTCCAAGGTTGTTTTTAGGGTGTACAACATAGATACATCAATGGTTACTATAATAAGGTACTAGGTTATTCCTACTTTCTCCGGGGAAACTAAAATTGAGAAATTATTGAAACTTGAATTACTCCGTATCCATTACTTATATTACTTAAAGTCTTTAGACCAATGACGCTGGGTGCAGTCAGAATTTTTAGACTTGTCATGTTCAAAGTTCCCCTGAAGATGTCAAGTGACTTTCAATTTTATTTATTTGGAAATGTCGATCATTGGTCCGGTAGATTGGGCTCCATTCTGATCCAAGGGAAATTGAACTTTTCTATGATTGTGATTTGTTTACATGTTAGCGTCGAGTCAATTCCATGGATGAGTTGTTGTTTCTTTGGGATCCATCGACTATTCTGGGAAATTAAAAACATTCTCTTGAATGTTACTCCTTATATTCTACATTCTATACCTATGTTGTACCTATATTGTATATATATCCAATATTCTATTCAATACTAAATATATTTTTACGGCGGTACGATCAATCACAATCGAGATCCCCTGAGATCCCCTTACGCCGTTACGGGAATTTTTCAAGATAACGGGGGTGCAGAAGGGTCACGCTAGTGGAAGAGTCATTTCTTATTTTCTATTATTATATTATATTATTTTTATTATTTTTATTTATTTTCATAGATTATAGTTAGCTCAAGGTCTGAATGTCAATCCTTTCCAAACCGTCGACCCATAGATCGGAGATGGGTCCCTTTCGATTGTCTCATCCTGTTTTTTTTCTTTTTTTTCTTTTTTCCTTTTCCCTTTTTTGAACTTCTTCATACTCTCTCTCTTCGGTGCAGGAGGGTTCTAAACTGTATAACCTCTAGCACCTCCATCCATAACAATGACAACTGCACCGCCGGTGCATCATCCTGGCCCCGATAGTGGTATACCCGGCCATCTTGTCAACCATCTTCCTCGCTATCACCCTATTGCCATGAATCCGAATCCGCCTCCACACCAAATGCCACCTCCGGAGCAGATGGTGCAGAGCCATCATTTCCGTCATTTTGCGCCGCCCATGCATGAACATCATCCTTCGCAAGGAGTGCCACCAGTACACAGTCCAGCTTCTTTGGAACATATTGAGGCTCGACTCCGGCATCTAGAGCACGAGGAGATGGCTCGGAATGCAACCCGTAGTCGCATTCTGGCAATGCGCAAGCATGAAGACGAGGAATTTCGGTCAATGACCGAGCGAGCCGAGGCAGAGGAAGAGGTAAGCCGAATTTTGATACCCGTTTTGGGAATTAGGATTCTAAAACAAGATAGGACCTTCGAAGACAACGCAAGAAGTTAAAGAGAGAGTCTATGGGCCTGGGACTCAACGCGGCGAGTGACTCGCCGCCTCTACGTCCTACACCACCTCGCCGATTATCAGAGACCAGTGCAGCAACAACATTGGCTTTCTTCAAGCAACAGAGCCCCCCGAGCCCCGTCAAGCACCTCTCCCACCTTCATCTCAGGCACCCCCCTCAATGGCACCACCTCACATGCATGCTCAACCTCATGCTCAACCTCATCATCAAGCCCCCCGCCTCCCCCACCATCTCAGCATCCACACCCAATGCTCTCCCATGACTCAATACACAGTGCGGGCTCCATCCGCCGCAAGCAAAAATACACTATCAAAAATGTAGAGGCGTGGGGCGAACGCCACGGCCGACCCGCAGCCCATGACCCATCAGGGCGAGCGTTGTGGAAGCGACCCTCCGACGGAAGCCTAGTATATCTCACCTGCCCGATTCATGGTTGTGGGAAATCCGACTTCGTCACCCTCCATGGCTTTATGTGCCATCTCACCAAGAAACACAAAGACCGCACACTGGGCAGCCAGTCCCGTGCCCTCGAAGTCTGCGGTGTAGTCTATGACCCGAACGCTCCCCTCCCGCCGGTCATGAACAGCCACCGTGCCTCAACAGAAGGAAGTCCGCTGGGGTCTATTCCCATGGACCACGATGGCGACCAGCACTACGATGACATGGACTCCGAGTCCGAAGGCGAGCTCGAGGGCGAGAGCTCCTACCGAGTCAAAACCGAAGTTCTAGATCGGTTCATGCCCGATGCCGAGGGTACTCCCATCGACTCTGCTGCGGCAACACCTCCTAAGCACGCAATCAACGGATCAACCAAGCAGTCCATCTCGTCTATTATCGACCGCACCCCGGAAACAGATTCCCGAGAGGTGTTGGCCACACTCCCAACGTCAGAATCGGGTATCCAGGGTCCATCCCCTACACCAACCGAGTCGTCTGTGCCGTCGAAGCGCAAATACGAATTCTCGCCGCCAGCTGCGGAAAAGGAAAACGCGGAGCCTTAGATGCTGTCCATGCGGAGTAATGTTTATCTTCAAAGTCGATTTCCGCCGGCAATACATATATACACCTACATAATTCTTTCTTGAGCGTCTGCGGATATCAGGGCTCTCGATATGATAATCAATTGCATCATGTTACTATTACATCTCTTTGCTATGTCTTTTTAAACTGCTGTCATCGAGCATGCTGTGTCTTTGGATACCCTTTCGTTATATCTGGGTGGTCCTGATGTCTTTTATTTCGTTTGATATGGCAGCTTGACGCTGTGCGTGGTTATCATATAATGCATTCATAGCTAATTGCATACATACTGGAGCAAACATCCTCTACCTGTGAACATGTAACAATCGGGGTAAATAAAAACGCATCGTCGGTTTTTGCTCTTTTGACACAAAGAGAGCATCGCCTATTCGAGAATATAATGGGCTGCTGTAACAGCAACTGTTCTGAGATATCGGCGGCATCCTTGCCATCCATGGATATAGTACACACACTTACAAAGCTCAAACAAATCGAAGATACGCGAGGATTTAGACGTCGAGAAGAAAATCCATGCTTATTAGAAAACTGGAACCAGATCCATGTTCATCTCAGTCTGATTCCTCTTCAAAAGTCTCTCAAGTTTAGCTCGAAATCGTTCCTCTACACAGTCTTGCTAGTTGTGGCCATCTCAATGTACTTTGCATCTGGTGATTTTAGTAACGGGAGCTTGAACGTCCAAGTTAGCTACATAATACAATACCTACTTTTGTTGTACTTGCTTATTTATCCTTCGCCAATAACAAATGTACCAAATATCCAGATCCACTCCTCAGTCCCTCCCCAAGCACATCGTCACTCAATCTCCAAACCCGAAACTCCCGCATCGTCTCCCTGAGCCAAGTCTCAAACACATCCGGCGATCTCTGCTGCTGCGCAATAATGCAAACCGTCGGCTTGCGGCGCGAGCTTTGTTCCTCTGAACCAGCTACATACGCCGGCCGCAGCCGACAGATCTCGGCGCAAGTGCGCACGAACGGTGCCACGAGTGCTTCGTTGTAGATGCAGTCGCACGAAAGGAGGAGGTCGAAGCCTTTATCTTCCTCTCCTTCTTCCCCTCCTTCCTGGCCAGGAGCGTCGTCGGGATCCATACATTCTTTCAGTGAAGCGGCCTGGTCCGTCTCCCAGTCCAGGGTTGTGAAGGAGATATTATCGACGGTCTTGGTGGGAGATGATGTTGGCTTTGATTTGGATGATTTGGATCCCTTGCTCTTGCCTTTTGCTTTGTTGGTGCTGTTGCTAGAAGAGACAGAGACAGAGGCATTGGCGTCAAGGTTCGTCCGAAATAACTTGCGCACGTATTCTTGGTCTGTGGCGATGTAGTGGCGCACTGAGGGCGCCAGTACGAGCGCGACCAGCGCTGAGATCCCGGTGCCGAGTTCAACTACTGTCGAGGTCTGGCTGAGGAGGGCGTTTGTCCAGAGGGGATTTGAGAGGTTGGTTACCCATTCTGCGAAGAGGGGGGTGATTTTCCATAGAACTGAGTTTTTTTTGGATTAGTATTGATCTAATTGAGGGATGGTGATGGTAGTGATCATGAAAGCGGGGGATGTGTGGATATGTAGTTGGGGTGGAGAGCCAAGGTATTCCAAGGTATTCCAAGATATGGATAGGGAAAAAGCCAAGAGATAGTAGAGCAGGTGACTATTAGAGCTCGTGTTGGGGGTGAAAAGTACAGTGTGATAGTGTTAGGGACCGAGTCAAAAATGAGAGACATTCACTATAGCCGAGGCACAGACAAATGGATACGACTCGACCCAACCCTCGGGCCTGGTCTGGGCACTTCGGACTCGGGTAAAAGAGCTGCGGAGTAGTCCGAGCTTGAGTTTTCGTGTCTCTGGGGGATTCCGGGGGCAAATCATAACAGAACTGGTGTAGATCATGTGCGAGAGCTCTGAGTATGTGTACTCTGTACTTACCGGCGCCTGTAGTACCTCCCGCTCGATGAGAGGAGAGTAATGATGGTGATTGATGGATTATGTATTCATTGCCATTGATAGAGATCTCTACTGATGGTGCACGAGGATTGAGCATCCCTAGGTTGTTGCTTGCGATATCTTGTGCGAAGAGAAGAAATGATTCTATAGTACTCAGTAGCTATACTTGGGATCATCGTAGGGGTGGCGTACCCTCATCCACGTCGATGACCTCTTCGCCATTGGCGAGTAAGTCGATGAGTTGGTCCATGAGTTGATACTGAGATGTTGGAATATTTTATTTTACGTTTTTTTTTTTTTGATCACGGGACCAGATATAAATCTGAAATACTCCATAGATATAAATTATGTATAGATTCCGAGGTAGCGATTCCGAGGTTCTATACGTATAAGCTATGACTTTATAAAATAATTGTTGGGAACTCAACAGAAAAAAAAAGAAAACGGGTATCTACCGGTTAAATAGTATATCAACTAAATACCTACGAACTTGCTATATAATAACTATTTATTGTCAATTTCAGATTATATATTAGAATGTTCACGAGAAATGAATTAAATTAAAAAAAATTAGAAGAAAAAAAGGGCTTGTGCCAGGACAATATAAACAAAGAAAACCACAGGCCGAAAAAAAAAACCTTGGACCTCCTGCGTCATATGCCGTAGACCAGCCACATATATCCAACCTCAAGGGCCAACTTTCTCCTCTTTCCCCCCGATGAATGCTCAGATACAAATAATACACATTAATCCCTTCACTTGGTAAGACTCATTCCATTATAGCTCCTATTTCAGCTTGCAGCTCTTGTGCTTTTTCCCCTTGCAAGGTTACTCTGCGCTATTCCCGCACTAGCTAACCTCAGACCCCTCGAGTAGAGGAACTTTTCTTCGAGTTTCCCCGATCCCCTCGGCTCCTTCCCCCTTTCCCCTGAGCGAGCCATACAGTCAATATGTCGACACAAAACATCGTTCTCCAGCCGCGCATGGTCAAGAAGGGCCCCTTCTCGGTCGAGGCATCCGGGTACGAGAGCGTCCCCGGCGAGACAATCCCCCGTCGCCACCCTAAGGCCAAAGACGGTCTCATCACGACACTCCAAGATGTCACTACCACCTACGAGAATATGCGCCGGTCCGCTCGCGTCTTTGGCAACTCCAAAGCTGTCGGCAGTCGCCGCCTAATCAAGACCCATGTGGAGAACAAGAAGATCAAGAAGATCGTAGATGGTGTCGAACAGGAGGTCGACAAGCAGTGGACCTATTTTGAAATGAGTGGATATACCTACAAGACCTTCCTCGAATATGAGAAGCTCTGTTTGGAGCTTGGTAGCGGTCTCCGCAAGCTCGGCTTCGAGAAGGACGGCAGAATCCACCTTTTCGGTGCGACTAGGTAAGAGACATATTGCGCCTCCAAAGAGATTCGTGCCAGGATAACTGACTTTTGCCCTTGATAGCGCAAACTGGCTGGCTATGTCACACGGTTCGTCTACCTCTTGTTTCCCGCTCTGTGAGCCGCGAACGAACCCACTAACATATTATTACAGGCGCTTCCTCTCAGTCCGTGACCATTGTGACCGCATATGATACCCTAGGCGAGGAGGGCCTTAAGCACTCTATTGTTCAAACCGGCAGCACTGCCATCTTCCTCGACCCCGGCCTGTTGAAATCGCTCAAGAGTATCCTCCGGAGCGTGCCCTCAATCAAGCACATTATCTACAATACCGACACGGAAATAGACCAAAAGCTTCTTGACGAGTTACACAGCGAGTTTATCCACATCAATGTGCTGAGCATCGATGAATTGCGCAAGCAGGGCGAAGAGAACCCCGTGGAGCCTGTTCCCCCCAAGCCGGAGGACCTGTGCTGCATCATGTACACCTCGGGCACAACAGGCCCACCAAAGGGTGTGCCATTGACCCACGCTAACGTGATCGCTGCTAGTAAGTTGGAAAAGGACCCTGAAAACCACTGTCTATTAAGCTAATGTCTCGCAATAGCTGCTGGTGTCCACGCCGTCATTGGCCCCTGTATCAACCACACGGACTCCCTCCTGACCTACCTTCCTCAATCTCACATTCTGGAATTCATGTTCGAGAACATGTGCTTGTTCTGGGGTGGCACTATGGGATACGGTAACCCCCGAACATTGTCCGATGCCTCCATGCGGAACTGCTTGGGCGACATCAAGGAGTTCAAGCCTACCGTTCTGGTCGGTGTCCCAGCCGTGTGGGAGTCAGTGAAGAAGGGTGTTTTGGCCAACCTAAACAAGACCAGTTTCATTGTTAAGGGTATGTTCTGGGGTGCCATGTCCGCCAAGAGCTTCCTCATGAGCACCGGCTTCCCTGGCTCGAGCCTGGGCGCCTCGATTTTGGACAGCGTTGTCTTCAAAAAGCTCAAGGAGGCAACCGGAGGCAGACTCCGTGTCGTCATGAACGGTGGTGGTCCCATCTCCAAGGACACCCAGAAGTTCTTGTCATTGGCTATCGCCCCCATGATTAGCGGCTACGGTCTAACCGAGACCTCTGCCATGGGTGCCCTGAACGACCCCTTGGCCTGGAACCCCGATGCCCTGGGTGAGATTCCCGCCTCGATCGAGGTCAAGCTTGTTGACTTCCCCGATGCTGGATACCTGACCTCGAACAACCCCCCTCAGGGTGAGATTTTCATCCGCGGTGGCAGTGTGACCTCGGGATACTACGAGAATGAGGAGGAGACCAAGGCTGCGATCACTGAGGATGGCTGGTTCATGACCGGTGACATTGGCGAGTTCGATCGCAACGGCCACCTCAACATCATTGACCGCAAGAAGAACCTGGTTAAGACCCTGAACGGTGAATACATCGCTCTCGAGAAGCTCGAGTCTGTCTACCGCTCCTCTCCCGTGGTTGGCAACATCTGTGTCTACGCCGCCCAGGATCAAGACAAGCCCGTCGCAATCATTGTTCCCGCCGAGCCAGCACTAAAGAAGATTGCCAAGGAGCATGGCATCAAGGGTGACACCCTTGAGACCCTGGTTCACGACGAAAAACTCAACAAGATTGTCTTGCAGCAGCTGCAATCCGCCGGCCGCGCTGGTGGCTTGAGGGGCATTGAGATTATTAGCGGCGTCGTGCTATCCGACGACGAGTGGACCCCGCAAAACGTAAGTGATGCTCACGTTTTCTGGAGCACGAACTTTGCTAACAAGACACTAGGGTTTCATGACCGCTGCGCAGAAACTCCAGCGCAAGAAGATTGTCGCCCGCTACGAGTCTGAAATCAACAAAGCGTATGGCAAGAAATAAAATAAGCGTGTCAACTGCTTTATTTCGATTTTCTAGCTTTACCCTTGTTCTTTTTTTCTAATTATTTTCCCCTGCTGTATTTGCTTGCGCTTTGAGACCCTCTCTGTTCTTTCTACTCTGTTCAATTTACGTTTACATTTCCTCACCTCTTGCTCTTATTGATATTATTTCAATCCTGCCACGATGTAGACGACATAGTAATCAATGTGGACATGAACTGACCGACATCGCAACGGATTTGTTTTCTATCATAATCTACATGTTTAACTTCATCTTACTCTACAGAAAGCTTCCTTCTTTGATTGGCCATGGACTTTTTCTCGCACTTTCTTAAAGGATCTGTCCAAGAATAGTTTTTAATATGGACTCTCTTAGTATGGACTCCGACTAAAAGACAAAGATATTAGAATACGTTCCACCCTAAGGTGGTTGGAAAATGTAGTTACATTCAAGGACGTCTTCAACGACTGCATTATCCAGCCATCTAGGTATACCCGCAGCAAACCTATCATATGCAAAAGTACAAGTACCTATGTACATAGCCAGTGCCTTTGTCTAAAGTACCTCGGTACCTCACTTATAAGCCACAGTTACACCACTCCCTCAGCAATCCACAAGTACCCCGGGGGTGTCAATGTACCTGACAGGACTTAGCGGCAGAAAAAAAGACACACGTTCGAACCCGTCACACTGGTAAAAATTGAGGTATAACTAACTAACCATAGAGTTTGCTAGCCTCAGGTACAAAATCCCGTGACCGAAAGTGTAGATATCTCCCACGTGACTATCCCAGTCAAAGTAACATAAACCCAAGTCACACATTGCCCCATTATTATTTCCCTCCAAAACTAGTATACTTTCATTACCAGTCCAAATGTCTCTCTGGAGGTACGTGACACAGCCTCGAACCCACCAACCCACCACACTCAGACACCACGACCGAGGCAAGAAAGAAGGACAGCAACTAACAAGCTTCATAGCTCTTACCGCGGCCTCGCCCCCAAAACCCGGGCCTTGTTCGGTATCGGCCTCATGGCCTGGGCAGGTATCGGATTATGGACCACACCCCAGGTAGAAAGCGCATTGGGCATGCAGGCCTCGAAGGAGGAGCAGGATGCGCTGGATCGGAAGTTGGCAGTGCGCGTGTCGCGTGTCGGAGGAGAGGAAGGGGAGACATCGGATAGCCGGGCGAACTGAGAAATTGAGGAGCCAACGGACAAGACGCGAGAACGGAACTCTGGGAACTCATGTGATCGATCCTTGAGCTGGTGATGGATGCGCTACGGGGTGTGCTGATTATCTACGGGAAGTCATGGGTGCAGTTCTTACGGAACCCTGGGCTTGAATGCGACTGGTCAGAAAAGAGAAAGGGAAGTCAGTTTATTGCAGGTTGCCGGGCTGGTATGGAAGGAACTCTTTCCTTGGATATTCTTGTTGAGTCAACCTTCCCCCAAAAACTCAACTGCAATATTGTGATTGCATTGCTGCAATCCCCTGCGCCCGTGCCCGGTGTCTAAACACTCAACTGCCTACCTACATACCACACCCGTCTATCCTATCCCTTTAACGCATCGCGACTCTGGGATTGAAAAGAGGACCCGGTTCGTCGGAGCCGGGAGGTCACTTATTACGTACCTACACTGGAAAGAGGTCATAGCGACCACCCTGCCATTCCAAGGCTGTTGTCTTGACTTCGCGCGTCCCGCCAAGATAAAAACAAACAAACAAGCAGTGGTCAGTGGCCAGTGGCTGACGCCCTGTTCTGCGTTTGAGAGTCTTGATCTGTGTGTGCACGTCCCCATCGGAAAGATCACAGGGAATGAGTAGGCTGATACTTCTTGCCTTACCCTCTCTTTTCCCACGCTCACGCCCACGCCTGTCTGTGCGGCTGCAACGACCCCGGCCCCAACCGCTCTGTTCCCAGTGCAGGGAAAGTATTGGGCTGCTGCAGTCAGCGCCGTCTTTCCCCGCCTAGCCTCGTCTTGTGTAGACGTTTTTTCTTTTCTTTCCCTGTCTGGGGCATTGGCTGAGAGTTCCTGTGGCTCGGAAGAATTGCTGCAGCTGAGAGGGTGGATCGTTGCTTAGCCTGGTCCAGATCGTGACATGTTGGTTCTTGTGCTGAGTGGCCAATTAGAGGTCTATTTTAATTTCCGAGATTTCTCTTTTGTCTAATTGAGAAAGTCATGCGAGGGGCAGTTGGTCTGGTTGGGATTGGGCTTTGCTACTGGTTCTTTGTTTGAGATGTTGGAATGTCTTGCATTTTATTTTTTGATCATGGGGTCATATCTTAAGGGATATTTGGAATATGTGTGTCTAGGCTAGCTTCTATTTTAGTCATCTCAACTATTTGAATTGATCCTTGATGTCGCATTGCCTAAACAGAATATTGGATGCTAGAAGGGATGACTTTAGGGGAACCGTCTTATTCCAAAATAATTTGAAACAATCTTACCAAAACGCCTTATACTAATGGCCTAATGGCCTTAAAATGAACATATGATAGCAGTGCGGCTCTGGAAGTATTGTTTTGGGACTTAGTTTATGATATCACTTATGGTGTAGCACGAAGGACCTTTTGAGCGTGAAAGATATCTTGTGCATCCCAAAGATCGATGCTCATCAATTGGATAATCGGAACTTTGATCCATATGGAATCTTCGTCATGCCAGTCTCGATAGATTACTTCTACTATTATTCTATTCGTAGATGCCATCATCTATACCTGTAGCTCGAAAAAGCTATTTGTTTATAATATTACATCGCACAGATCTATAGTCCGGTCATGTGTCTCTACTCCGGGTAAGACAAACCTAACACCATGCTCGGAGGCCGTTGATGTGGAACACGGAGATATAGACCATTCTCCCTGGAGGCCCGGGGGTTGGCCTGATCCGAATCTCGATCTGGAATAGAAAATAGCCAACCATACATTGTAGGTAGCTTCCTGACTCGTGATGTATCTAATGGCATGGTTATTAGATTATTAGATAGCGGAAAGGGCTTGTATTGGAGCGGTCGTGCCATGGACAGGGGTAGTAGAGTAGTAGATCGCGGAGATCTGCAGATCTCACTGTAGATGCGTCTTAGGCAACAGAGACAGAGATCGTACTCGGGCTCATTGGACTAAATATAAAGACTTAAGAACACAGATCATCTTTTGGACGTCTTGATTTGGTGATGGATGGGGTTGGTTATCGTCATACTGACAACCCAGGGTCCATTACTTCAGGCTTGTGCCTTGTTGTTATGTCAAGAGTCTCCTTGCTATCTATCCTTGGGCTTTAGACTGTATTTCCAGGAATCTATTAAGGCGAATTCATTAGCCAGTAATTTCTGCATTGGGTATCTGATGCTACTGAGCTATCTTGGCTAATTCTCGTGTGGAGATGCTCAGGACTCTAAGCCAGTCCCAGCAATATAAACTTCACAGCATTGTAAGAAACGAAAATTGTGAGCGGAAAGTAACCGCAAAAACAAAGTATGTATTTTACAGACCTTGGTTTCAGGGAAATGAAGCATGGTAGATGACATACGCAAGAAAAGGGCTGATATCCCATGGGAAGGGTAGAGATGTAGGGAGTTGTCGAGGGCGCAGCGGCAGCGGCAGGGACTGCAAGGAGGATCCGTCATTCGAACACCTTGAGAACATTCCTTAGAACGAATCAAAGGGTGCCATCTTCTGCATTTGGTATCTAAGTAGGTTGTAAATTATCTGCATGAAAGCAGAAGCACGAGCCGGCAGTACCGGGACAGAGACCAACAGGACAGGAAGTACAGCTGTCAGGCTATAACGTGGTATCTGTTGCTTTCTAACAATGATATTCTATTCTATTCTACTACACCCCGTGCATACATGTGTTATATCTCAATAGGCAGAGAACAGGAGAGAATAATATTTTATAATGAAGTAGTGGTCTTTTAGGTCAATATGGAGCATGAAAGAATGACAACACATCAGATAGCAAAGTGCCAGCCCAGCATGACCAGAGACCAAATTAGTGTCAATTCAAGATGTTGAATAAAAAACCCTAAAGCGCCTAGGATTGTCCTTTTGCCCAACTTCCCTTGTACGACGTGCAGAGGTACCTATACAACCGATTATGAGTAAATGAAAACAACCAATGATATTGGACCTACCTCAAGAGAATGCATGTACCTAGTACTCTTTGGTCGCTTTTCTAGTAAAAATACAAGATTGTGTCTTTCGTATCGGATGGGATATATATATTTCCCCCGGTGGCAACGGTATATATACCAAATTTGGAACAAGCTGGACTTGAACCCAATTGTTTCAGAAGTCAAAAATAGTCTGATTCTAACAATAAACTCCATTTTTCTGATCCACATTACTCCGTGTATTCTCTATCTTTTACCGTATGCAGACGTTACTACCCCGGCCTACCACAGGGGATGCTATTGACAGGGATCAGAGTGTTTAAAACATCGGAATATGCCGATGTGCAGGATGATAGGATTGAATAGTTTAACATAACGCAGTTTAATTAGAGAAATTAAATCCATATACTCTTTTACCAAGCATAAGATCAAATAGTCACACCGATGCCTGTTTTCACCTGATTTACTTAGATTTGCGAAATAAATGAATTTGAACCAAACAGGGCTAAGCTGACATGTAGGTTGATGTACCCGTGAACGTTGCAACGATCACCTGCACTACTGTCGATCAGGATCTGCATCTAAGACTTCGTAAATTTAATACACTTAATACACTTAATACATTTTTAAACATACTAAATATCTGTTCATATTAAAAAGCTGACAAACTTAAAAAAATGACTTAGATTAAACAATCCATCTCTGCTGCCTAGCAGCAACCAAAATATTCGCCCATACTAGCCCCTTCTAACCTCGACAAACAGGCTGCTCGACTCTTTCATTGGCTCTAATCTCTTCCATTCTGCATCTTGCCGTCCATCTGTCTGCACGGAGTACTCCGTACACCGTACGGAAATAGTACCCACCTTGCTTCGTTTGATTTCAAGACCGCGGAGCCTCCCTAAAAAGCAAAATCAAAAGTGAGAGCAAAATCATTGCTAGCGCCACACTAAGCCCTTTAATCTTGCATGTCATTTTAATGAACTCAACCCAATCATTCCCGCAGTTGGGCAACCCATGCTGCTTACTTCGGGGGGCATCAGTCTATGTAGTCATCAGACAGGCAAAGAGTCCTGGAAGCAAATTACCCGTATGTCCTTGCTTCATGTTTGATTGGATGAAAAAATAAATCAAACAAAATAGGAAAATAAAATGGGGGAAAAAGGCAAAAGCAATAAGGCAAGACCGCATAAGTCCATATCCATTGAAAATGGGACTGGCAGCCCTGCAATAGATGAAGACTAGGACCAGGACCGCAGCAAATAACGGTCCCTGGCTATCGAACAGAGCAAATCGGGGAGTTTGAATGCTCGACTGGTTACTTTGTATGGATTAGAGGGGATTTTGACGTTTAGTCCTGGATGATTTGTTTTTCGATGAAGTTGTCATGCTGTATTTGGCTTAAGTATTATATCGCCTTGGTATTAACACTTGGACAATAATGTTAATTCAACCATGACTATCGATATACTATGATCTAGGAAAGTCCAGATCTTGATAAAATCGATCGGTTCTATTCGATAGGGCAATTCGTCATTTGCTTGTGAAGACAGTCTTTAGTGACATTCTGTATGCTTCTTTTCCGAAGGCAGACGCACATGATAGAAAAACCATATCTCGAGTAAAAGAGCTGAACGTAGATCAAAAGGGATAAAGAATAGAATCACAATGAAATAAAAGGCCACAAAAGTCCACTAGCAATCAGACGAATAAAAAATAGAAATAAAATAAAACAGCGAATAGAAAATGGCCTCATGATCCCCCACGCCGTCCTGCACCCAGTGCATAAACCCCTTCCCATTTGATCGTATCGAGCAAGCTAAAAAGATAAAACACGAGAAGAAACAGAGATATTTCAACCGACAAAACAAAAGGCACAGCCTAAGTGCATAGACTATGCGAATTCTGGATGGGATCGTATCGGCTATAAGTTGTAGAGTAAACGGGGTCATACCCCCCAGCATTAGACTGGCGATGTTGATGGCTGGGGACCCCTGTATAGGTATTGTCCTGATAGGGGTCTGATTTGAGATAAAGGTCGGACTTGATCGTATCCATGGGGTCCATGGTGTCAATCATTGAGTACTCGAACCCAGAAGAAGAGGAAGAGGAGATGAGAGGACTGTCGCTGAGCGGGGAATGGTCTGTGACGTTCATTTTCCTGTGATCGGATCTGCCGTAAGAAAGCCCAGCTCGATGAGACGGGTCGTACATGAGCATGTGTGAACGGCCCGTTTGGCCCAGTCCATGAGGAAGGACACCACAGGTGTTATCTCCGCCAGCCCCATCCGGGCCCATACTGCCAGTACTGCCACGGCGTCCATCCTTGTAGTGACCGGGTGAACGTCCCCGAACGACCAGGGGGTGGGAGTGGCGCCGGGCGATTTGTACCCACTCAGTTTCACCTGGGACCGAGCTAGCAACCTCAGCGTACAATTCAACGACCAGATTGTAATATTGTTGCTGGGCACGGCGCTTGCCATTGTTGGCGGTCGCTTTTTGGAATTGGATACGTTCGAACACGTGGGAGGTTGGGGGCTGGCACGGCTGAGGTGTCCCTGCAAAGGAAAGGTTGTAGTCCATAGATTGCGAGCCAAGTGGGAAGCCCGAAAGGTTTCCATTAACTGTCGAGGTTGCTGTGAATGAAGGTGGGGGTGCAGGTTGAAGAACGACACGAGCTGGTTTGCGTTCGGATTGTTTGTCTCGCTTTGGGGTGTGTTGAACAAGTTCTCGAGTTTCTCCGTATTGACCGTTCACAATAGCAGAAATGGCCATCGAAAAACCACGGATTGGTTCAAGGGTCTGGTCAGGATAGCGGATGTATAGAGGAGCAGTGGGAGGCCAAGGATGAAGATCAAACCCGCAGGTCACTGCAAAGTAGTTCCGCCGATAGCAAGTCCACTTGCCCTCAGCTGGAAAAGGCCCTCGACCCATTTTTGCTTGAACATCTGGTTTCACCGTCTGATATTGTCCACCAAACTCTGCAACAACTGTATGAAGGACAGTAGTGTCGTCGAAAGGCGGAGCCTCCACCTGAGGCTGTGAGCGTTGTGAGGACTCCACTATCGGTTGCTGATACAAATTATTCTGAGATCGATCCATCCCGCTATCTAAAGCGCGAGGAGTACCCGGATACCCATGGCTACGGGAGAGATCGTTCATTCCCCCTAAGGGAATGCCGATATTTCCGATTCCGCGCTGTAAAGCGTATGAACCGTAGGAATTATTGCGCCCCATGAGTGCTGGAATGGAGTTCAGGTTATGCCCTGAACTCTGCATGCCGGCTGGCATGCCAGTCGGCGGTTGACTAGATGAACAAGGATCAGTACTCATGAACCTCATCCGTAGTAGATCAAAGCTTACAGCGCTGGCACCCGTTGATAATCTGCCATTCTATCAAAGGGATGCTGAAGCCGAGAGATATGAGGGAAGAGAGGACCCGATGTGGGCGAAAATGAGTCTTTACACCATATCAGCCAACTGAAGTCTCTCGGGGAGTTATAAGAAGGGCTTACCGGGACAAGAGTCTGGTGGAGTCATTGCAAGAGCACTTGAACCAGAATATCTAAAGTAAAGAAATAGCTCAGTAAAAGCTCATGAAAAGATCCACGTGCGATCGCCTGGAATTAAAACAGCCCAGAAGATATCATATGAGTCCGGGCGCACGGAAACCATGATGCGTATAAAGACAATCGAAACGGGGGCAAAAGAGGCAAGGACCTCAAGACACGGCACGAGCTCAGATAAAAAGGACAAAACATCGGAAGAAAGACATGCAGGCAGCATATTGGTATGGAAGGTACCGAAACAGGCTGGACTGAAGTTCAAGCTGCCCGGACCCGGAGGAAGCGCAGCGACAAGGGGGCGAGAGGCTGACCGAGTGGAGCGCAAGGGCAAGTCCGGATTGAAAGAATAGAAAAAAATAACTTACTGTAAATCCTGCATCACAGGCTGCTGTGCGTGGTACCTCACGCCGTTGGTGTCAGGCATGGAGACGAGACCTCCGACTCGCTGGCTATTGTCGTCTTCATCCGTTCCAAACCCTGTCACATGGGAGTTGATATAGTCACCCTCCGAAGTAACGGGATCGTTCAATGAGAATACCTCCGAGAGAAGTGCTGGGGAATTCATAGGTTAGAGAGACAGGGAAGATATATGGAAAAAAAAAGAAAAGAAAAGAAAGTAAAAGTTGAAAACAATATCGAATCAACCGCATGACGGAAAGAGCAGGGAATGGAAAAGAGAGAAGCTTACAGGGATTCATCCTGAGCGTGCTGATGCCAGGTGCCTCGAGGACCCTGAAGTTTTTTCTTTTGTTAATGTAACACACTGGGCGAGACGCCAAAGCCGTCTAGCCCTTGAAGTCTTGGGTGGCAAGAACTGGATGTCTAGAATAGCATCAAAAAAAAGTTAGGTAAGGTCGAAAGGACTCTGCATAGTCAAATTCCCTCACAGTACTCGATTGATACCTCTGTCTGAATCGCCCAAAAATGCGTATGCTTTGAGCCTATGAGAATCACAGGGAAAACCCAGCAAAACAGTTCTTGGATATAAACCAAAAACACGATTCTGTGAGAGAGTGGGTTGGAGAAAGTGATAAGACTTGCCTAGGTGGAAGGGAGTAGACAAGTGATGAAGAGCAAAGAAGTATAAAAGAGGGTTTCAGGGTTATAAAGATGGGTGCGAGGTGTAATACATAGTATGCTAAATTTTGCGTAAAACGGTGCCCTTTTGGACAGGCGTTGACAAGAAGTAGATGAAAAGCCAAGTGCGTCACTGGTTTATAGACATGGCTTCCTAATTGGGAACTCCAACTGAAGTCATAGGTACAAAAGTACAAAAAGGAAGAGTGCAATAGATCGGGCCAGAAGATCCAAGAGAGAGAGGGAAGAAAGAAGATGGGCAAAGGAAAAGAGCCTAAAATTCACCAAAAAATACAGGAATAATAATACATACATATCTAGTAATAAACAGCAAATAACACTTTTTAAAAAAAATAAAAAACACCCAGAAGGGGCAAGAAAAGTAATCTGGTGTGACAGCCTTGGAGCAAATAAAAAGCTCTATCTTGCAGGTACAGAATGCTTCAAATTCTGCAACCCTATGGTATTTCAAGAAGAGCAGATCTTCAATTTGTGTTGACAGGTTGCATGGAGTATATCTGTGGCTTACCTGAAGAAAGAGGTGTTAAGATTAGATGTACGTATACATGTATACAATCTTTACCGGGAAAGGTTGCAATTGATATCTAAAGATTCCGGTCTATAATTTTTCTTTTATGTGAAAGCCGGTCCCAGGATTGTTGAATCATTAGCCCAGTCTAGCCGAGAGGCGACCATGAACCACGAGCTGCCAGGGACAGTGAAATACGTATTCGGCAATGCCCAATGGGTTTGCATAGGGGTCCAACCATAATCGGTGAAAGGTATCCAGATTATCATTTGGGGATCTCTGTAGAAAAAAAAAAAAAAAAGAAAAAGAAAAAGAAAATCATATTGCTTATTTTCTTTTCTTTTCTCGATGATTTGTATTTTGAAGTTTTTGAATTTGGAATTTGGGTCTAAGCGCAAATGGGTTTAGGTTTGTATATCCACAAGAGCATCAAATCATCACCGGCTCCAGATAGTTTGATTGTTTAAGGGGTATGGGCATTGGTCCATGTTGCTAGACCCGATATGCTGCACGGACCGTAAGGCATGGTACGTACACGTTGTATGTTTTTTCATTACAGATAATTCCCGATGGGATCAGATGTCCTAGTGCGAATACCCGACAGACGGGTCGCTGCAGGAGAGCGAAATAAGATGAAACTAGAAAGGATAGAGGAGGTGATCGACCCCCAGGATATGTACCTATGCAGACCCATGACAGAGGTGATGTATCAGGCTTGGGGACTCCACCAATGACAAAAAAGACATGCTGAATTAAATATGAGAAATAATCAAATAGGGAATATGTTTTTTTTTTCTTCAACCGAATTCCATGATGTTTTGTTAGAAGGCCTGTCGGAGTAGTTCCTGATTCATTTTCAGATCCTTGGAAGTAAGCTCGAGGCACCAACGGTGCATGAAGAAAGTGGAAGATCATGCGATCGACAAATTCCATTCAGCATGTTGCATTGTCCATGTTGGCGGTGTTCACACCGACCCGAGTAACAAAAATAGCACGTTCGAGAGGATGCAACCTTCAACTAGATCCACTCTTGAAACCTTGTAAGGTTGGAGAGCCAGCTCCTTTGGCAAAACTGTATGGCTCCCTGCAGGATCTCCAGTCTCCACTAGAGAAGCTAGAGTAGCTGCGCGGGGTATACAATCATTGCGGTCCGTACCCGGGAGCCTTTTCCAGAAAGCGGCACTAGTCCCACCCTTCCACCCTTCCACCGAGATATCAAAGTTCAAAAGATCCCCAGTGGGACATCGATCTCGACAGAACCGCATAGTGGCTAAAAGGATCGACCATCCTGCAGAAAAGTCTGGGTGGCAAGTGAAAAAACACCCGTAAGCTTACGATTGGTTGGGATTAGCCGTAGATTCGATTTCCTCAGTGGTTATGGCGGCCCCGGTATGTTGTGCAGTTCGCCCCCACACACAATGCTTGCCGAAATCGGTATTAGGTGCATTGATTAGCCTTATCAGGTTAAAAGAATGTAAAAAGAGTAAGTCTAACTTCAAATCATATAGTCAAAGTTAAAGGAGAGACCATCTTTTCTGACTCTCGGGGGATCACCCCTTCCCGGATGACGGTCATGGGGGCACGTGCAGGGGGCGGTGAACTGGACATTAACTTACAGGTACCAGGTACATCGATGGGTGATATTCAATTGGTGGATAGACCATGTACATTATACTTTATGTGTCTGCCTATATTGTATAGGGCTTTGGGTATATCTTCACCTTTCTATATGGATTACTCCATAAACATTCCCTCATGTCATTACCCACTCTTAACTAAAATCAAATCTCAAATCATTGCAACTAATGCACCTGAATGACACTATCAGATCCATTTCCCGTCTTCACATGTCACTTTTCGATATATCAACTTTACCTCAGGTACGGAGTACAACACTATGAGATACAGACTACTCAGAAATTGTCCGATACGTGGGTACCAGCGCTGCAGGTACCTCCAAGCCAATGCCAATAATAATCTGACTTTGGGAAAATACATGGATTTTCTTCGACATGGATTAGCCCCAGAACCCTTGAAGCAGGAAAACTCTGAGGTTGCAACTGTCTCAGCCAATCTGTCACTTTGGACCCTGTCTCTGTCTCGGGCACGTGCCATCTACCGAGTCTGTTCCATAGACATCTCGAAATCTATTCCCGTACAACAATTCTTCAATAGCAGAGCCGGCCAATGCTATCCCCTTGCTGGTTACATTCGGGTGTTTGATATTGGGGCGCAAAGCTACAGCTCGGCTAGGCAACGGTAGACGTTGAGTTATAACCAAATCCCGGAGTCGGCAATGCTGACTTGACCGTGTTAATGGAGTACGACTTTTTACATCAACAGCAGAAAATTTAAACCCCTCAAAAAAAAAAAGATGATTGGTCGACAA
Source organism: Penicillium concentricum (assembly GCF_028827145.1). Classification (NCBI taxonomy): domain Eukaryota; kingdom Fungi; phylum Ascomycota; class Eurotiomycetes; order Eurotiales; family Aspergillaceae; genus Penicillium; species Penicillium concentricum. The sequence goes on from NW_026622755.1 coordinate 4,207,590, forward strand.
TCTAAACATGGGTACAGACCCAGAGTGTCATTTGAGACTGATATCCCCTTGTCTTGCTGCCTCAGCCCTATATGCTTGTTGCTCCAGGATCTTAGGATGCGACACGCCCGATGGACGCATATACCATGGTTGATGCTCCAATCCTGGTCGATTGGGTCTAGAGTTCAAATCCTCATATATCGGGGGAGATGTTCCTGGACCAAGTAAGGAAAGAGTCATCTATCGGAAGACAATACCGTGAGGCTTTTCTGCTCATCTTTTCTGCCTTGAGGTAGATTAAAGTTTTACTTTACCAACGGTCGAGGCCTCCAGGGCTTCCATCCCGAGACATCCACCGGGCTTGACCGGGCACAGACTTGGTCTAATTCTACCATCTTATACCATGTCAACACAATATTCAGCTCTATTCAATGGCAATGGTACCATTTTGAAACGAATTTTCCCCGACCTTTCTTTCATGGAGACAAAGCAGCCCAGGCTTCTATGGCTCCACAATTCCACTGGGTTGCCTGGACACAAGGTTCTGTGATGGGGTACCTATGTATCACTTCTTCCGAGATGGTTACTTTGAGAGTAGACCCGAGTACTGGTAGTCCACTGGGCTAGATGCCTGGGAAATTGGATCATTTCGCCCTCTTCCTTGTCAGCAAGAGTTTGCCCCGAGACTGGGATGATCATTGAAAGTTTCCCCACTCTGTCATCCCAAACTTTGATCACCCTGGATCTACAGCCCGCCAGCACAGATCGTATCACGGCCACGAAGCTCCCGGCCAAAAAGGTTCCAAGGCCTGAAGTATCCGACCCTGTCGGCATGGATGGAAAGACAAGGCATCAACCAAACAAGGATTAGATGGAAAGAATAATGTCTCATTGGCCCGCCGCCCTCCAAAATTCTAGATATAAAGCTTGTCAGGCAGTAAATATGCTTTGGATGGCGCGTCGGATGCAGACCAGTTGAGGACTCCACTCATCCATTAATTCATCCGGCCGTTTTTTTTGCCTCCCCGTGGCAATTCTCACTAGCCCTTGACAACCATCCTGGGAGTAGATCAGCCAACCCTGAGCCGTGCCCGTGTAGCACGGGAACAGCCAAGAAAAAAAACTTGCTCACTGGCCGAAACGCTCCCAGCGAAGAACTGCCCTTCTGGTCAAACTCCTTGAGCCAATAACAAGTGGGATCTTGTTGTTTGGCGCCGATATTCCCTGCAATGCCACTGGGACCTCGGAACGTCACGAAACGCCATTTCGCATGTGTCTGCTGTCATATTGGATGCCGCGGTGGCGGAGTGGAATGATAAAAGTATGGTGGCGTGCTGAGAGTTTCCGAGGGAGCTAGGACTAAAGCTACAGGGAATATTTCGGCCCTCTCCGTCATTTTCTACGTAGTCCGTGTCTAGTAGGGGAGCATTCGGTGAAAAGCCGGACCCGTAGGTAAGCTTTTCCCGCCGATTCAAGTCTCTTTCCTAAAAGAAACACCGATCCTACGTTATGCAACCCAATCCCGTTACCGGGAAATTTCAGGACGACTTTTGCCGACGAGGCTGGGTCTGTGTTTAACTTGCTGAGATCTAATATCGATCTGTACATTGGTACTTTGGTGATTGAGCCTGGGATCTGGCACCCGAGGGCGTAACTGGTACGCAGTAGTGTTGGAGCTAGGGCACAATAGGAAAACGTCCAGGTTATCTGAACTTCAATTCCTTCCGATGTCATCTTCACTGTCATGCGAAGATGCAGAAAATTTGATGTCTCGATTACAATCCCTGAAGCCTTCGCTGCATCGAACAGTCGAGGCCTGCGACATTTATCTTCCAGATGACAGTCTGGCCGCCAACGGCGTGCAGGGTTATTGTCAGCCGAGTCCGGAACCTAGGCACCAGACTTGTGCTGGCTAGGAGGGTGGGAAGATGTGGAAATTTGTCAAGGCTGAGGTCAGCAGCGAGGGAAAGCTCGCAAAGAGCAGACTGGCCTTGATGCCCATGGGTTACCATCCTCTGCTACCATGTTAGCAGCTTGAGACAACTTGAGCCTTTTACCAAGAAATTTCAGGATTAACATGTCTAGTGAACGTTGAAACGCAGTTTGAATCCAACAATAATCATCACCCCCCTGCAGATCCGCACGTCGAAAACCAAATAAAATGCGGGATGATGAACTACCCTAGCAGACTTGCCCATAGATGTCGTTTCGGGGTGTCGTCGCTTCATAGTAGCACGTGGTTGGCCTTCCATGGGTGCTTCCAAGGTTGAGATGTTCCATGGTAGCCGTGACGCAATTATAGAACAGTTGCTTCGAGAAGAACATTGGAAGGATTATCAAAAACGTATAAAGAAACACTGCTATCGTGGATGAGGGTACGACCATTGAAATAAGTAAGAAAACCATGTATGAAGTTCAAAATTTCTCTATCCCATTGCTTTTGTATAGACTGACGAATGCAAGTAACTGACATGCTGGATGTCTTTTTGGGAATCATCATTATCAACCATGTCCTACAGTACAAGGAAAAGAGCATCGGCCTAAATATAGGCCCGCCTAAGAAGAAGGAAAAGTTCCATTCAAAAAGTCGTAAGAGAGAACCGAGAAAAAAGTTTAAGTAGTGCGCTTGGCGAACTCGACGCGGAGAATAAGGTGGCGGTAACCGACTATCAGAAAACCAGGTTAGCAATCGAGGAACTTGTAGAAAGAAGACCACGAAACGGAATGTTGAAGACATACAGCCATCCACCTTCTCGCAAGCAAGTGCTGCGTCGCCACGATCCGCATAGCTGATGAAAGCAAAGCCCTTGGCTCTCTGGGTTTCCCGATCCCGTGCAAGGAAGACTCTGGTGACACGACCGAAACGTTCGAAGAGATCCCGCAACTCGTTCTCCTCTGCCAACTCGCTGACCTGTTTGCAAAAAAAAAAAGAAAAAGTCAGTACCAAACCAAAATAAACAACCATACTCGTAAAGCTCGTAGAAAGCAGAACAAGGGCAGAACGTACGTTTGTAACTCTCAGAGTCGCCAAATCGTCCTTCTCGAAGCGACCACCCATCTTCTCGCCGCCACCAGCACCGCCCTTCCGCATGTGAGGAGGAACGTAGCTGGACTTTCCAGCACCGAGACCACCCGCATCGTCCTCTGCCTCGGCGCCACCAGCAGCAGCAGTGCCCTCCTCGACGGGGGCCATGGTGTCCTTGAAGGGACAACGGGCCGTGAAATGCTCTCCACTGCAAATACGACACTTGACCTTCTTGTCCTTCAACTGGTCCTTCATGCTGCCCTTCTCGCCACCCTCCTTCTCAACCTCCTTAGCGTTGGCCTTCCAGTTGACGCTGGGACGGAAGATGATGTTCTCGCCGACGGAAGTAGTATCGAACGTGGGACCGGCGGGGTGGCCCTTCTCGAGACCGAACTTGTCCCATTTGCGGCGTTCGGCGACCTGGGGGTTGACGTGTTCGCGGACAATAGTGGTCTTAATTCGGCGGGTGACCTTCACTTTCTTGTTGTCATCGTTGTAGCGGTAGGAGATGACGGTCTTGGTGCCGTCCTTGTTCGCGATCACTTCTTGCGGCGGGAGCACGGAGGGGTCATCGAAATCTTCGTCGTCGGCCCAGTCGGCGCGGCTGTAAGATAGAAAGTTTTGTTAGGTCGGTATTTTTTTGTAGGGGTGCAAATGTGTATACTCACTTTCCGGTTGGAGACATGGTGTAAGTGATGGTGTTATTACGGCTGCTGAATTTCTGGATTTCTTTCAAAGGCGAATCCGTTGTGGATTTAATAATTTCCCGTGGCGCAGTTGTGGCTGGTGGCGGAAATCACGTGGCGCGGTGTGTATAGCCCCAGAAGTGTTAAAGGTTTAACCTCGTTTTAACATACTGATGGAGTAAATATATCTGTTCTCCCTCGTGATAAGCATGATAACATTCAGCGAGTTCTGAAACCTGGACATATCAACGGTAAAAGAACGGTTTCCAGACATAGTTAGCGTTGAGGGCCCCGAGAAGATTTCCTTCGAACCAGAGCGAATATTTGCAGTGGACAGGGTAGTCGTTCGCCCTGATCTCGTACTTCACCTCGTGGAGTGACGAAGGCAGTATTAGAAATTTGGTTCTATTTGCAAATTTTGGCAATGTTGACACGCAATTACTTCACGTATAGCCCTCGAGTCTTTCCTATCATACTTTCTAGTACTACGTTTTGCCAAAGAACATGTATTTATCTTAGCTTCTCTAAATATAAGACATAGAGAAGCAGGAAAAGAGAAAACCAAAAAATAAACCCAAGTACACATCCCGAGAGAAACAATTTTGAACAAAAAGAAACCCGAAACTCCCGTGACCTCTAGTAAGTATAGTGGTTGTTTCGTGTGTGCTGAATTAGATTGTCCGCACGATTAAAAGCCTTCTTACACCCTTGCACTGGACATGGATGAGCAAGAGGGGTGACATGTATTTTCCGAATGTGGCGAATGAGGGAGGACTCTCGTTTGAAAGTGCCTAGGTAGCCACAGCCTTCCCACTTGCATTGAAACTCGGGATCGTCTGGGCTGTGCGAAGCCGAACTAAGGAGCGAGTTAGACATACCATTTGTACTGCAAATCAAAGAAATTATCCTACCCGCTAATTTGGCTTCTTCTAGCGCGGCTTCGAGTGTTGCTTCGTCCCCGGGAAATTACAGCCGGTCCGTGGGAGAGATTTGGATAGGCTGCAACTCTAGGGGTTGAGGCGATCTGTTGGTGGGGCACGCTGATTGGCATGGCACGAGTAGAACCCCCCTGCACTGCCAAGGAATTCACCTGGGCGCAAGGCGACAGGTAGGAGGTGACAGGTACACCGTTGGGCAAGAACCCTTCGAATCCAGCGGATGCGCTCCAGCCAAGATCAGGGGCTAGATGAGGGAAGGTCTGGAGAGAACCATCTAGATTATACCCATAGATACGGGTATCTTCCCACCGTTGATCATACGGCCCTGCCATGTTGAGCTAAGAAGCGATTTAACAAATGTAAGAGAAGCGCCCGAGACGAGAGACTGAAAATCTGTATTGCTAAACAACCGTTGGTGAAAAGCCAGAAGGGGGAGTTGGAAGGTCATTATATCGGGGAGAATCGTTATTTATGTTCTCATGCCAGTAGTAACAATCAATCTCCAGAAAACGAGCCTTGGTGTAAATCACATAATTATTTTGAGAATGAGAATCTCGGAGGAAAACTCGATATATGAGAACGGACGAATGAGGTTCTTTCTTCAATCCGCGGAAGGTATGTTAGGGTTATAGAAACCAAAAACGACGGATTCAACAGATGACAGCTCACAATTGTCATCGGGCAGCTACGTGGAATTCAAGAGGCTATGCAGTGTGGATAGCGACATGTGAGAAATGACCAATGAGATTGCAGACCATTTTCAGTATCGGGGTGCAGTTTGGCGCCTCTTACTCCGTAAAGCTGAGCTGATGGCTTATTTTTTACCCAGTGCCCCTTTAAAAGGCTCGTCTGGTATACTCCTCCCCATATTCTACTCTACCAAGAATTCTCACAATGGCGGGATCAGATTTCGAACCATTCAAGCTCGAGATTGAGCGTCTATACCTCCATGAGAACAAACCATTACCCTCCGTGAGGGAATATATGGCGTCCAAATACTCTTTGATCAAGTCGTAAGTGTTGCAACACTGCTAGGTCACTCCACTCAGCTCACAGATAGAAAGCCTAGGCCAGTACAGCCGCCAACTCAAGAAATGGGGGTTTGTCAAGGGTCACATCAAGGCCGATGATTGGATTTGGATGAGAAACAAGCTGAGAAAAAGAAAACTGAACGACAACAAGAAAAGCGAATTCCACTTCGGTGGAAAGGAGGTTCACGTACCAAAGATCAAGAAGGCAAAATATAGAGAGGCATATGTTTCGACCATAGCCAAATTCTCTACTGGTAAGCTCTGCATATTCTTCCGGTCATACCATATATTAATAGATTGATCTATTTCTAGCTCCTTCCCCGAAAACTCCAGAAGGAATCTTTGTTTGCACCCCAGCATCGCCAGGAATGAATCTTGTATGGAATCAGCCACTCCCATGGCTGCGCTTCATCAAACTTGTGCGTCCCATGGAGAATGAAGGTACGGCTTTTCTTTCTCATAGGATGTGGCCAAGGCTCACTAACTATTTAGAAGCACCATCGCTGCCCTCGTCCCTGACTATCTGTTCCCCTAATGATGCCAATGCGCTCTCTAGCACCATCAGCCACGAACTGATGCATCGTCTAAGGACAATAATACCCTGGAATAAACTATGTCACCCCCCAAATATACATAGTAGCTCTCGAACCTCGGCGGCTTTGAGCATACTCATGCCAGAGGAGTTTCCGGGCCAGCACGATGCTTTGTCGACGGACTTGACTAGCTATACAAACAAGGCGAAAGAATGCATGGCCTTAGAGCTTTTTCTTCTATCAAACAATTTCACATCGCAAGGTCCAGGGGGACGTACTGAGGAGAATATCAGATCGGATGACGAGCGGGTAATGCAAATATTAAGCGATTATGGCTGGAAGGACTTGAAACATATCCAGATCCTTTTATCAAGCCATGAGCCAACCGCCGAAGCTATTGCAGAGAAGGTGTTTGCAAGTGCATTGAGACTGCATGACGTGAACACGGTGAAGATGATGCTCGAAGCCCACATGAATCCAAACAATCCATTGATTGAGACAATCTCCCACGGTATCCTGACTCCTCTTCAATTCAGTGCAGGAAGCCATCATGAACGCAGTGAGGAGCTCATCGATATTCTTATATCACATGGGGCGAATGTGAATGACTCGGGCAATGACTACCCACCTCTGCATTATGCCATCAACGAACATAACAACAGAATCATCCGTGCTCTTATGTTTCATGATGCTATTGTAACGCCAGATTGCCTTTGTACCGCCACACATTTGATGGATATCGAAGTTTTTACAGACCTCGCCAATTCATGTTCTGATGTTAACGCACATGGAACAAGATGGGGGGAGCTCAGTGCTCTTGCCCAGGCTGTCAAACATGGCAATGTCCCGATAATTGAAATTTTACTCGCCAAAGGTGCCAATATGAATGTTCTGGTCATTGTCGACTTCGAGGAGGACATTGCGATGACCACCATCTTGGGCCTTGCAAGTAGCGTTGTGTCACAATCCGTCGATATTATACGTGCCTTGCTGCAGGGCTGCCATGAGGTGAACCCCGACTTCGATGACCTGCTTTATGTTTCACCCGTTGTACTAGCGGTAGAAATGGGAAGTGTCGAGATCACTCGGGCTCTACTCCAAGCTGGGGTCAATATTAAGCAAGCCGATGAGCAAGGGGAAATGACACTTCTTGAACGTGCCACCAAAACCTACACTTCTTGGGGGGCCCTAGCGCTGTGCAATGTCTCGTTATGCAAAGTCTTGGTTGAATATGGAGCCCAAGTCGACAGACCAGTTTCTGCCCAGAAACATAAGTCCTCGGCTCTTTTTCTCGCTCTTAAGCAACAGCCGGTATCCCCCGAAATTGTTAAGCTCTTGATCAACGCAGGTGCACGCCTGAATGATGAATACACCAAGTCCCCTTATACTGTACTTGGAGCTGCCATTCAAAAGGGCGATCAAGTCTTGATTGGCAGCCTCTTGGGTGCCGGAGCTACAGTTGTGGGAACCAAACTAGATGGAATTGGCAGTTTAGGTACTGCGATATACCTGCAGGGAAATGGAGTTCTTCAATACATTCTGAAGATATCAGGCCCCAAAATCCTTGCTGCTGCTTTACTTGCAGAAAATTACCATCTAGCTCGGTACTTGCTGGAACATAATGCTGATCATGAAAATCAGATTGAAAATGAAGATCCCACCCTCGTCGATCAGACCCCATTGGAAGCAGCAATCGCGATGCGTGATTTTGTTTTCGCGGAAACCCTTCTAGAACGCGGTGCAAAGGTTACAGACGGTGTTCTTTCACATGCTGTATACACAGATGCTGTGTTTCTGGAACACATACTGCCCAGGTTCCGGGGAAGCGCCCCATATGCAGTAGGAAATGCACTCATTGGCAGTTTACCCTCCTTACAACTGCTTCAATTGCTTCAAGAGGCAGGCGTGGACCCCACTGGTGTAACAGAAGATTTTGGGGAATTTGAAGCGGAAGAGTTTTACCTGCCGCCACCGGAGTCAGTACTCGAATTAGCTGTGTGGGTAGAAAAAAGGGAGGATTTGCAGTTCCTGCTCCAATGGATACCCTGGAGTCCAATGCTGACCGGTCGCGCCTTGACAATTGCGATACTTTTGGATCAGAATGAACTCGCGGAGGATATACTGCGTTTTAATCCTGATCTGACAGAGGAAATTACCATCAGCTACCTCCTTGAGCACCCGCTTCAAGATGAAGAAGTGCTAGAAACGTACAGTCCACTTGAAGCTGCAGTACATAGACAAATGATCCCGATCGCACGCGCATTGATGGGAAAGGTGAATGTCAATTATCTTGGTTGTGAGGCTCGCCGTCGAACAGCATTGCAATATGCCGTTGAAAATGGAAACATGGAGCTTATCAACCTACTGATTTCGGAGCACGGAGCTAGGATTGATGGCCCTGTTGCCACGAACGGCGGTGCTACTGCATTGCAGATCGCATGCAGTAAAGGTTATATTGGTATTGCAAGGAGGCTGCTTGACCTAGGAGCAGATGTCAATGAAGCCCCCGCAAAGTATGATGGACGTACGGCCTTACAAGGAGCTGCAGAGCACGGTCGAATTGATATGCTACAAATTCTGCTCGAAGAAGGAGCGGTGATTGTCGGCGAAGGTGGACCGCATTATCTCAAGGCTGTTGAGCTTGCAGCGACCAATGGGCACCATGCTGCTGCAAGGATGCTGAAGTCTTGGAGGGACACTGTTCATTTGGATCCCTCAGCGGTTTGACAAATATATTCTTCAGGGTGGAGGAATGGGTACAGGAGTTTCTCTGCAACTACATTCACTCATTTCCTTTCGCTTTTTGGGAGGATACACTTGTGACTATGCCATCCCAGATTGAGTCAGTCGAATACCCTAGGAATCTCTTCGTGGTCTAGCATTACGAAACAATTTTGTTTCGAGGTTTTCCATATTGAAAAGTTTATAAAAGCACAAACAGATGTATTAGGCCAAGCTTCCTCTAGTCCAAGCCGCTCCTCAGGATCACACCAAACAACGCCAAATCAGAACCCCCTCAAAGCCTCCTCAGTCCAATCCCACAAGCTCTCCGCAAGCGCCTCATCCTTCGCTGTCTCATCAAGCTTCCTATCCTCCAATTTCCCAACAGGCTCATAATAACCCCCATTCCGAATCTTCGCCTTATCCACAGTAGCCGCCCAAGTCTGATTAAACGCACCCTCATGCGGCTTGATAAGCAGCCACCAAGCAATCCCATAAACAATCACCTTATTCTTAAGACTAAGATCATCAACAAGACCAGTGCTCACAACACCAGGATGCACCGACACCGTCGTGATAGCCGGAAATCTCTTTGCGAGCTCGCGCGCATACAGCAAATTAGCCAGTTTACTCTGCCCATACCGCCGCCAAGGCCCGCCGAACGCAATATCCTGCGTTGTCTTGAGCTTGTCGAAGATAATTCCGCCGTGTGGGTGTAGTCCCATCCCCTGCGAGGTGAGGATCACGAGGCGTGGGTTGCGGGAGGCTTCGAGGAGGGGCAGGAGCTTTTTGATCAGCAGTGCGTGGCCGAGGTGGTTGGTGCCGAATTGGACCTCGTAACCATCTACCGTTAGACTGGGGGGTTTGGCCATGATCCCCGCGTTGCACATTAGGATGTCTAGGGTTTGGTGTTGGCTGGTGAAGTGCTCGGCGGCCTTTTTGACGGATGTCAGGGAGGCTAGGTCACATTTTATGAATGTAACTGCGAGATTGGGGTTGGTTCCGTGAATTTGTTTGATCACTTTTTCTGCGCTCGTGGCATTGCGGCCGCTGAGGTAGATGTGTGATGGGTTGTGCTTGGCTAGATGGATTGCTGATGCTGCGCCTAGCCCGCCGGTTCCTAGGTTGGTTGTTAGTTGTGGACTTATGGAAAGCAGAAAGGAATGTTTTCAAACCTCCTGTTATGAAGATAGATTTTCCCGTGAGATCGGGGATCTCCTTGTCGGGGTTATAGTCGAGAGGCATGGTTGATGTATAAAATTAGGGCTAGATGTGTCTCACGCAATATGGTTTGAAGAAACTGGTTCAGAATGAGGAATCCTAGCTCTAAATGAGAAGTAACGAGGTTTGCTCTGCCTTATATATGTAGGCAATGCACGTTATCCATAAGCAAGAGGTCAAAGAGTGCTCGAGGTCAGATATCAAGTTTCCCGATTGGGAAGCATAGTCCAAGCCACCCGGGCCCCATATGCGGCTTGTCCAGCCAATGGAAATTAAGAGTTTCCGAGCTCTCCAATGCCATCTAGCCACCTGACAGTCTTCTATGATTATTCTTTACATCCGCTGCCAGAACGGCTTGATATTGTACCGGAGAACAAGCGGCGAGTTTTCTGAATTCCTCCGAGTCTGATGATGGAGGTTCTAGGCACCAGTGTTATAGGGAGGAGCAATGGGAGCTGACATTTACGGCTAAAAATTGAATATTATGTAAATATGTTGTAATGCAACTATGCAAATGTATAATAATCCAATGCAATCGAACCACAAATGAACCCACCCCGAACCAACCCAATATATACACCGCAAAATCTAAATACTATAAAATTCAAGTTACCGACCAGTCTTGCGAATCTCGATCGGCCGCAAGATGCAATATACAAAAGCAGCGAAGGCAAAGCCCAACTCAAAGCCGATGTCGCCACCACCATTATCGGGGTCACCAGCATACTTGGCGATAGGACCCGTCCACCAAGACTGGCTCATGCCCACAACAACACCGACAATACCAAAGGCAAACGCAATAGACGCGGCGATTCCCATGGGCAGCTTGTCGGGATTGTCGTAGTCCTCCGGACGATAGCCATCGAATCCACGTCGGAAAACGAAGTGGTCAACCAGCGCAATGCCGGAGTAAATAGCTAGCCAGTAGGCGATAAGGCTCATGAAGTTCTCGAGGACGGCCTCGAAGTTCGAGTAGCCCGGGATACCGATGGCAAGAGAGACACAAGAGGCGAGGAAGGTCCAGATAAATCGCGGCACGCGCTGAGTAGCCCGACCGAGCACCTGCAAGGTCAGACCGACGGAGTAGATGTTGGGGCAGTTGTTGGCGATAATGGATAGGGCCAGGATGACGAGGCAGAATTTGCCGAAGCCACCGAGAGGCTCCAGCACGGCGGCGATCAGGCCGCCGTTGACGGAGGCGCGGTAACCCTCGGCGTACTTGTTGTTATATCCGTCACCCATCTCAGTCGCGGACATGATGGCGATACCGAGGAATTGGGTGAAGAGCAAGGGGACGATCAGACCAATCCAGGCAGACAAGAAGACCAGGCGACGGCTCTGAGTCTTTGGCTGGTAGACAGTGTAGTCGGCAGCGTAGCTGGTCCAGCCAGTGGCGAAACCATAGACAGTGGATCCGAAGGATAGACAGGCACCCATTTCAGAAATTCCGACTCCCATTGGGATGTTGATGAAATCGCCGGAGTGGGCGAATGTGCCGAGCACAATGATAAACACGATGCAGGTGGGGATCCAGCTCCAGTATTCATACATGTGAACAAACTTGTACCCACAAAAGGTGACGAGGAGCGTGCAGAATGTGATGATGAGAATACCGGCCCATCCGGGGACTTCGTCGTTTACCGCGTTGAGAAGTTGGGCACCGACGATGGCGTTGGCAGCAGACCAACCGACACAGGCGATAATATTAAGGACGGCAACTAGGAAATCATTAATTAGCATGACCATTCTACTAACCGAATGGACATCCCGAGCCAACTTACTGAATTTCACAGCCCACCATCCAAACCAGAATCGCGAGAGCACCATCTGGCGCAGCCCAAAGGGAGGACCAAAGCACGAGAAGAAACACACGGTCATGACACCGAGGAGGTTGAAAAAGAGACAGACCAAAATGGCATCAATGAAGCCCAGCCCGAATGCAGACTTTCCAAGAACGCCAATGGCGAAGGAGCTCACGACCATGTTTGCGGCCAACCACTAGGTTTGGTCAGTGGAAAAGGCCTCCAGGCCATGGCGATCACGCCAGGTAATTGCAGGAACACACCATGCTACCAATATTGAGGAAAGACGTATCGTTCCGCTCAGAATCCGGCACTCGTTCGACACCTCGCTGCTCGATGTTGAGCTTGCCGGCTATACGCTGGATCTTGGCGTACAGCGAATCGCCATATTCGAAGCTCTCTCCGGGCACGGCGCCATCGCTGGAGTTGTCGAATATATCGTTGCTATTTGTGTCGGCGGAATTGTTCACCTGGGGAGCTTTTTCCAGGTCCTCATTTGAGCTGCGGAACGCTTTGGCGAACTTGGGAAGCATCTGTTCGGTTGAATCCTCACCAATGAAGGCGAAGATTGGAATGGAGACGAGAATATAAACGGGATTAATCGAAGAGCTGGGTAGGCTCAGCGAGACCCAGGGAGATCAGGATGAAGGGATTGAATTGTACAAAGGCACTGTCACATCATTCTCTCTTCTTTTTTTTTTGATCCACAGAACGGGAGGAGCTGTTAATATAGTGTCGCGAGAATTTCTTTGCGCGTCTCCACCGCGATCTCGCACTGTGGCAAAGATAGCCCTGTCGCGTGGTCCCCTTCCAGAAGACGAGACAAATGACAAGCCTTGAAACCCCATAAAAAGATTTGTTGAACCAATCACAATATTTCCGATAGCCCTAGCTTATCAGGATGCCGAGGATTCTGCACTCGCTTCCGTCTCGGATTGAACTTGGGATTGTCATTGGATGAAAGAAGTTGTGTGAGCGGGCCAGAAAGTCCACGGGTGGACACCCTCTCGGGATTTCAGATAAGAGAAAATCCGGCTTCCGATATCTCTTGATAGTGACAGGATTCTTCTAAACTCATATCCTTGTATACCCAATCATGTTTTCCAAATATGTACCTGCCAAGTATTCTTATCATTTTGATCAGAGATCTTCTACCTGAACCTTGTGTTTTGATCACTGATTGGTATCCAAGTCGACCCATGTCTTTCAATCAAGCTTCCTGACCCTTGTCAGACGGGAGACGCCGATGTGCGTGAAGCTTGGTATCTGCAATGCTTTCTTCCCATGTTTGTGCGGGGAATATCGAATATCCACGCCGGGACCTAGCTACGCTACCCCGGATGTTATCGGGCCCCAATATATTCTCAAACGTGTGTGGCTTTTCTCGATCAGAAACGGAGCAAGTGACCGCACATAGCCTATAACGGTGATCTTGGAAGGTCGAGCCGGTCGGATATGCACACGCATATCCAAACATGTTTCGAAGCCACATGGCATGTTTGTCATATCTTTGGCTTTGGCTATTCTTATCCCTACTAAACATTATAACCAGCTAGAGACAAGGCTCCCGAGATTGCCGTTTTGAACTTCATTGGTGCGCGGACGAGATCTCTTGACAGATCCGATCATGTAAACTTCAATGTTGCTTCGATCTATGCTTAATTCTGTCTAGCGTGCTTCTCGCAAATCAAAAGGTCTTGATTGGCTTCGAGGCTGGGATGTCCAATGCGATATCATATTTCGAGGTAAATCGAAGGGAATGATGTTGGTTTTCTCGTCCTTGTTGGCTACAATACTTTCTTTTTCTCCTGCCTATCCAATTTTGCCAAACTGGATATAACGGGACTTTCCGAAAGTTGGAGAACCATTGAGGCATATTTGTGCTCTAAGCAGATGCCCCTCTGCTCTCCAGGATTCATCTCTTATCCCTCTCGTATTTATCATCTCTGTATGTGAGCAGCTTAGCTCAATCCCTAATAACTGCCATCTATTGATGTCGAAGCTACGGAGTAGACTTCTCGGACTTATTCGGTCAACGTTATTTCACCGTCGGCGTAATAGCGCTTTACCAAAATTGTATATTGGCTTTCTGAACATACAACAATTGAAATATCTATATCAAACACTGTGCCGTGTACAACTCTGCTGATCTCCTCAATCCCCTTAAACCGTACTTCATGATTAACCAGTTTAAACCTTGAAAAGCACCATCCTTACCTATTTCGCCTGAACATAAGCCACAATGATCGTGTTTGTTATTGCCTTCTTTCCCCTCGATGCATCACTAACACATTCAACAAATTACATGGCACACATTTACTCCTCATAGCTCCTGTCCACATAGCTCCCCTCATCACTCCATACCACCCATGTGGGCTGATTGGTGCCTACCATCTAAACGCTTGCTAAGCCATGGCCATGACGACTGATCGTCAGCTCCAATTTCAAGAGACCTTGCCAAGTCCGGCACTGAGGCGACCAACTAAAATACCGACATCATCGTTGCTACTGCTAGTCGTCCGCTTGCTGTCCACCCCACCCTCTCGTTTGCCCACCCGGTTATTTAACGGCTCAACACCAGCTCGCTCAACAACTATACCCGAAACAACACCGTAGTCGAGACGCACGGGAAAGGTCCGGATGACTAGCGTGATACTGGAGAAGGATATCTCTGGCAAAATCCAACAACGAAGCGCCATCATCATTATCATTGCGATCTATACATATTGTTTTCTACGAACAGGGTATCCATTTGGAAGAGCAAACATTTGAAGGATAAGCTAAGATTGAAGCCTGTTGAGCTTCATGGCTGATATCTTAGGCATCTATTTCGGAATTATTCTTTGTCGCTGTCACCGTCGCGCGTTTAGTCACGTTGCCATGACGAACCCTAGTGTCCTAGTCGGTCACGCTGGGAGGGCTCTGCTAATGTTCCTGCCACGCTTGTCCAGGTGCATATTCGGTCACGTTACCATGGCGAACCCTAGCTCTGGTACTCCTAGTGAAGACGAGGTTATGGTTGTATTCCATATCTTGACTTTCTTGTAGGCTCATTAATATATTCGACCTTGGAAATATAATAAAGCAGATGATCTCTGGATAGGTCTATAATGTAAACAACATCATACCTGTACCTAGACAGTATCCAATTGGCAGAGGTAAAGTATGAAGCTTGAGGGTAAGAGCGATCAAGCTCGACTATAAATTTCAATCACGCGTCACTTCGACTTCCACCTCGTGATCTTAAGGAACACCAGAGCTTTGTTTTCTTGTCTTTTTCTTTGACGTCACATATTCACACGCTGGCATGATCGGTATCTATCTTTGCTAGTTATTCACATGCTTTCTTTATTTCATTGGTGATTCGAACTGGTGGATGCACGTCCTAGAACAATCCGAACAAAATGAGTCCCGACCACCAACAAAAAGGCTCAGACACCATGCGTCGCCAGTTATTCTCGCTATCATCAGTCTTCCGCCCCCAGGCAAGCAAGAGAGCCAGGTAATGACAAACAAAGAATGCCAGAAGATGAAAGAGATATTCTGCTAACTAAGACAGCAGCATGACTGTTGCAGTACAGGAACAGCCAACTTGCCAAGAAAGGATCCATTACCCCGTGTTTAATCCCCTAGATCCTCGTCACAACCCAGAGATATCAAGCTTGTCATGGCGTTCCCAGGAGCAACCCAGTTCGTCTTCGGGGTCGCGTAGTCCAATGGCATGGGTCCAATCTGTCTCCAGACGATCTCTCCATAGAGCACGATCAGGTCTGTTGGCACTGAGGTCGGGTCTCATTCATCGTTCGGGCGAGGAAGAGTACCCCAAGAAAAGTTTTGTCAGCCCCGTTGCTCTCAAGCGTGAAAGACAGCAACACCGTGGAGTTTCATCCGGGGCCTACACCACGGATACCCAAGAGGACCTGGCATTTGGCGCCGAACTGTCTCGCATGAATCCTACACCTTCTTCCCCATCCGTCAATCTTGATGTGCCGTCTCTTATTCGCGTGCCGTCGATTAATTCGATCCATCGTTCGCCCGCAACTCTTCCTGCATCTGAATCAACATCCAAACTCTCCGAAATTTCCGGCCGAGCTGTAAGTAATTCTGGGGTAAACTCGACTCTAGCCAACGACCATGATCTTGACTTCCAATTTGATGGAGCTGAAGACTTGGGGGCGAATATGAATTCTGAGGATCACTTTACTCATATCACAGCATCGACAGGGAACCATTTAATAGGGCAGACATGGGGCGTTGCAATCTCTACCGACGAAGAGGTCAAAATGTCTGCCTACGGTCTGGCAGATCCTCAGCCATCTATGAGAGAACAGCAAGCAACAAATCTACAGCAGCAAAATATCAGTGATGCAAGTTCGGATACACAAATCAGTGATAATCAACCAAGCTCAGTTCCCATTTCGAGACAATGCTCCGCCGAAGTTCGATTTGCATTTCCAGGAATCTATCAAGAGGCACTGGATCAGTGGGCGAGGCAAAATGGTAGTCCCAGCCCTAGTCAACACATTCCCGACCTCGATCAGCACAGCCCCAATCTCAGCCAACAAAGTCTCGACCTCAGCCAACACAGTTCTAGCCCCAGTCAGAATAGCGCCAAGCTCTACGAGGAAGAAGGAACCCCGTGTGCCTCTCAAGGGCCACTCGAATGCATTGGGCATGAGGATGATACATACAGCAACATGTCTCCATATCATGAACACGATGAAGGTCTCATGCCTCTGGTGCCCCCGCAAACCCTAATCGCCCATTCCGAAGAGACACAGTCATTTTCTTATACCAATCCCCTCAATTGCATCTCCAACCGGAATTCCGGCCAAAGATGGTCGTCTATCTCCGAGAGAGCAACCACACAATGGTCAAGTGTTGAAGATTCCTCAAGCCGTTACACACCCGCCAATACCACATCGCGAGATATCACATCAACGGAAATGACTTCAATAGAATCAATGTCAAACGAAACATGGTCTCCAATAGACTCTGAGGTCCTGTTCCCAAGCCCGGTGGAGGATGGAAATGGGTATTTCCTTTTCGATGGCAAAACCAACAGCCAGTATCCTGACAGAGGGAATGAGCCAGTCAAATCAGCACAGAATACCACCAGCAACTGTGGTAATACCAGAGGATCTCAGGAACTAACTGAGGCGATCTCTCCAGGGATCCTGTCCCTACGCGTCATACCCAATGGCATTCCCAGTGCGGGATTGGAATTTGTGGAAGAGGATACAGACGACGAGTTTTATCCTGGGATTGTGCAGCCAAGACAGGTTTGGTGAAATTATTCGTTAATACTTTTTTATAGGAATGGCCTAACCAATAGGGTCCTGTTCTCTTTGGCCACACTGTATTATTACCTACCCTTAGCAGTCCTAGAATGAAGTTTCCACTACCACAGTTCATTCATTCTTTTAACATTCTATGCATGGACCTCTTCTGCAGCCTTTGTGCTGACATTTTGATATGTAGTCACAGAGGAAGACCGGGCTCAACTACAAACAGAAGTATATGAATCTAGCTAGTTATGTGTAGGTACGTAGAGGTTCACCTTCATAATGTTCCACTACTTCAGCAAAACAATTTACTAATAAAAGAACAAAAACGAGAGGTAGAGGTTATGGCACGAGGTGACCTCCTATTTAAAGCACAGTAAAATCGTTCTGTCATTCATAATCACATTTATACTTCATGGTATCACATATTTGAAGCTACGTATATCACTGGATAATTGATCTGGCTACATGATCACTCCTAATAAAGTCAACCGACACTAGAACTCAAGCCATACCCAGGACAACCTGTTCCTGTCTCTCCTGCCAGACATTCTTACCCGAGCACGAGCAAACCATCTTATCATTATCCCACACACCCGCACTGCGCGCAATAACACCAACAAGGGTATTCTCATCCTCGCGTTTGAAAGGACCCTCCGTCCCGTTCGAAACAACCATACTCCGACCAATAAGCTCCCAGATCGCCACAGGCCGGTCCAAAAACACACTGCCCCGGCCCTTATTGTCAACATCCACGGTACCAAGAATGCCCCGGGTCTCCTTGGCCGGGGTGGCGGCAGCGTCGGCACCAAGCACCTTGCTCTTCACAGCCTCCCAGATACCACCGGTAGACTCAGCACCCCGGGAGATATCCCCCGCTTCTCGAATAGTGGTCCAGTATTTTCCCGGCGACAGGCCGTTGATTGTCAGGTCGATGAGGGTCATGTTCGGGGAGACCTGGACCATGCGCGCGAGGCCGCGGATATTGTTTGAGACGCTCGTTGAGTGCGTTTCAAGGATGCATACGGCGGAACCTGTATGGTGTATATCAGTTGGCATTGCTCACGTGTGTCGCATGGAATAGCAATGTAGGGACCGGGGATTCTGTACTGTTTGTAGTGCCGCTGCCGCGGAGGATGGCATCGCGGCCGGTGTTTTCGATCGCGGTTACGATAGAGCTGGGAGGAGCGGTGCCTTCGACGAAAACTAGCTGGTCTTTGAGGTTTGCTTCAACCTTGTTGATTCCTGTTGCGGGGGTCAACTTAGATGAAGGTGAGTTTGGGGTGTGATGACTACCTTCCAGGCTGTGTAGAGAGGTCGAGATAGACTTCACGCAGCCTTCACAGGTCATTGGGACCGAGAAGGTCGTCTATATATGAGAATCGCATTAGTATTGGGTGTTTATGAGTCATGGCGCTCAAATAGACTGACTTGGAATGGTTCGATCATGGCGGGGAAGAGACAGTAGATACGAATTCGGTGGCAAGTATAGTATGTGCACTGAAAGCGAAGAATATAAAGAGAAAGAGATAAAGATAATATCCCAGAAGAAAAGATTAGGGAAAAGATTAGACCAAAGGCCAGAACAAAGTAAATGTGCTATACAAATTCAGGCGGGGCGTTGGATTTCAAATCGAACTCGGCTTCTGACGAAACGTCATTCCCGAACTTCTCTTCAACATTGCCCCCACGAAAATGTCATCCAGATGGGCAACCGACGACCCAGAAACAGAAGCAATTATTGCCCAACAAAAACGCGATAAGGAACAAAAAAGACGCGCTAAAGCGGAGAAACAGCGACTCGAAGATGCCAACAAAGCTCAAGCTCGGGATGCCACAACCAATGGCGAGCTAGGCCCCCCGAAAAAACGACGAAGACTCTCCAATGACCCCGATGCCCGTCCAAATGATGAGGAAGTGGTGACCGAGAAGGAACAGAAAAACCAGTCGACCCTACTGCGCTTCCCGGTTGGAGAATGGGGCCCCTGCAGACATGTGGATAACTTCGAAAGATTGAACCACATTGAGGAGGGCTCGTATGGATGGGTTTCACGCGCAAAGGATATTTCGACGGGAGAAATTGTCGCGCTGAAGAAGCTCAAGCTGGAGAACTCGCCGGACGGGTTCCCAGTCACTGGGCTTCGGGAAATCCAAACACTTCTGGAGGCGCGACATCAAAATGTCGTTTACCTGCGGGAGGTAGTAATGGGCAATAAAATGGACGAGTGAGTTCCCCGCGTCTGCATTCTTTACATATGTTAATCAATGGGACAGTGTGTATCTAGTGATGGATTTCCACGAACACGACCTCAAAGCCCTACTCGACGAGATGCGCGAGCCCTTCCTTCCTTCGGAGATCAAGACCGTCTTGCTGCAGGTGGTTGGAGGACTCGAGTTCCTACATTCACAATGGATCATGCACCGCGACCTCAAGACCTCGAACTTATTAATGAACAACCGTGGTGAACTTAAAATTGCCGACTTTGGCATGGCCCGCTACTTCGGCGATCCACCTCCCAAGCTGACACAGCTCGTCGTGACACTCTGGTACCGTGCGCCGGAGCTGCTCCTCGGTGCCGAAAAATACGGCACAGAGATCGACATGTGGAGCATTGGCTGTATCTTCGGCGAGCTTCTCACCAAAGAGCCCCTCTTACAGGGCAAAAATGAAGTCGACCAGGTGTCTAAGATCTTCGCCTTGACCGGGCCACCGAACTCTGAAACATGGCCTGGGTTCCGTTCATTGCCCAACGCCAAGTCTTTGCGGCTCCCGTCGACATCGGCACCTTCGGCCAGCAACCCTCCTCTGCTGCCTCGCACCCGGTTCCCTTACCTGACCAATGCGGGCTTGAGTCTCATGTCAGGTTTGCTGGCGCTGAATCCGACCTCCCGTCCTACTGCCAAACAGTGCCTCGATCACCAATATTTCAAGGAAGATCCCCGTCCCAAACCGCGAGAGATGTTCCCTACGTTTCCCTCCAAGGCCGGCATGGAGAAACGGAGACGTCACCACACGCCTGAGGCTCCTAAACGAGGCCAGGAAGCACCCGAGCTGGACTTTGCAGGTGTCTTTGGAGGTGCTCCTGGTGGAGATACCGGTGAAGCAGGGGCTGGATTTACTCTTCGGTTGGGATAACTGCTTTCACATATAAGAGTAAATAATAGCAAATCTTGTTTTATTGTTTCTATAAAATATCTACCTCGGAGATATGTTCCATGACTGCCCTTTGAGCTCAGGTAGAATAAAATAGAGTAATATAGAATAAGATAGAAATAACAAGCGTGGGGCCAATGGGCTATAGATGTGGATATAATCAAGGAGTTCCGGACAGGTAGATCGGCCCCAACTCTGATCGGCCCCCCAAGCTTCTTTTCTTCTTCAACCTCACCACATTTTTTTTATTCTGACTTGATTTACTCTTCTTTTCTTAATTCGTCTAATTTATATTCTTTCTGTCATGGCGCCCAAACAACCAGTCTCGTTCGACGAAATCATCCAGGCTGGTAATGACTCCAACCTCCAGCGCTGACACCTAGCAAAATCTAACTGTTTCCCTCCACAGATCGTCAAAAGAAAAAGCAAGAGGAGCTCGCAAACCAACTCCTTGGAAAGAACCGCAGATCAAGCGCACCAGGTTCTGGCTCTGGCGCTGGCAAGAAAGCGCAGAACAAATCACAGACTGCAAAGCCCGGAAGCTTAGCAAGCAGGATCGGAGTATCCAAGGTATGAACAATTCCACCATGCGACCATGTATGCGACCATCATTGAGGGACAATCTTTGACAATCTCTCGCGTCAACATTTAGCGCTCCGCGTCAGCCACCGTGCAACCCAACAAGAACAAGCCAGCACCCACCACAAGCAACAATCGGACACGCGGCAAACCTGGCAAGCAAGATCGCATGAATGTAGATCAGGTCCGGACAGTTTTCCAAACCGAGAATGGCCAAGGGAACGCGCGAACAGGCAAATTTGCACAGAGCAGCCGTACATCCGGTGGCATGAACATGACCATTAAGGGTGCCTCGGGCCCGTTCATTGTCGTCGGAAGAAACTTTGCGCCTGGGACAACAGCTGCCGACATTCAGTCTGCTCTTGAGCCCATAACAGGACCTATGATCAGCTGCCAGATAGTAGCAAGCCAGCCAAGTGTTGTTGCGGAATTTGCATATGCGGAGAAGGCAGCTGCAGAGCTAGTGGTTGCCAATTTCCACAACCAGAGGGTAAATACTGTTCCTGTTTAATGAGACTACAAAACGGATGCTGATGCATGCTTTCTAGGCTGATGGGAGACTGCTTACGATGACCCTTAAATCGACCAAGGCCACAACCCACCAAGATCCCTTCACTGCACTCCGAGCACAAGCTGATCAGGAACGACTCCGAGCCCGTCGTGTCCCAGCCCCTCTGAACGACCTGCTAGCCGAGAGCCAGGGAAATTCGCAGACTGGCCTCTACAGCGATGAAATGATGGTCGATGTGCCGCCGCGGAATACGCAGAAGAACCAGAACCAACGGAAATGGCGTCGTTGAGCACCCAAATTTGAGCATGATAACTTGAGGACTGCGCGGAATTGTCGTGAAGATCGTGCTTCTTCTTGCACTCTCATGAAATGTATGATATGGTCACAGCAGTTTATGGACATTTTTTAGCATTCGGAGCATACCTTTTGCAACAGATAGCGGCGAACAGGACAAATCGGAAAGAATATTAATGTTTTCTTCCATATCCATTTTCTTGGGACCGGCAACCATTTTTCCGTGTGCCCAGTAAGTGACTGTATCTAGACAAGATCCCCAGACCGGTAGGCATCCATGATGGTCAGACGGCTTCAGCACTCTAACTCACTTCTCGTCCATGGGAAGACCAGGTAGAAGGGCGTCATCCTCGGCCTTTCTTTTATGACGAGTGGTGGGCATTTTGCGTCAATGCTGCCCTGGTACTGATGAAGAGGAGACTGGAAAAAGCCGTGGGCTGGTATCAACTAAGGCGATACACAGGAAAGGGAAGGGGGGAAAATATCAAGGCTTGAATAGCAGAGGGCTTTTATAGACCTGGGGGATCACACTTCAACTGTTGCAAACAAAGGAAACTGTAAAGAAAGATAAACTCAGTAGCCATAGCCTCGAGATATCATCGCTAGACAGACAAACTTGTGGATTTCAATACGGCGGCGAAGTTCGTTGACATCCAACCAAGAGCGACAAGACAGAGAAATGCTTTGATCTGAGCGTAGCATGGGTAGGACGTTAAGGAGGAAAGAAATTACGAAGCTCTTCAAATACAAAGAAAAGGCTGGGCTATATATAGTAACCACTGACTTTCTGGGGGCATACTCGGCAGTGAAATCAGACAGAGTGGAACAACTTCTCTTTCCTCTTTGACTGACTCGATGCTGAAATATACTGCGTGTCTTGCTTCACTCTCAGACTTATTCAACTGTCTTCACTGAACCGTGGCCTTTTATTTATCCATCTATCCTAAATTCCCTTTAGCCACAATTTACACAAAGAAAACTCACTTCAAAATCTAGTGGAATATGAAGCCATTAACAATTGAGGTCACCCAATGAGGTTGTAAACTAAATAGAGTCTGGCAAAATGTAATGGTAGCAATCCAACAGAACGATGTTAGATTGACAGTGATCTGAGTGAAGCATGGTCATCAGAAAAATCAAGGAAAGTTGCTTCTTTCAAATTGAAAGTACAAGGCTACTATTCCCCAGGGACCTATGTTGATATTACCTCGAGGGCTGGGAAAAGCCTTATACATGCAGAGATGCCCTGATCTATTATTTAAATGATCTGGTGTCCAGGTATTTCTTGTAGTTTTATCGCATCACACAGTCATGGTTAGTTCTATCGTTTCTTTGTTCTTCACGCACATGAATTTTTGTCGAAAACATACATACAACAGAAGTATGAAAACCAGATAAACTAGGCTACTTATCTTACGACAACATGAACACAGGAGTGCAGGAAATGAAGATGGTGACAATGGCGGTCCTGATGAATTGTTCCGATGGGCCCTAACTATCGCCATACCCACTCTCCCTCGGGACTATTCCGTCAGAAGCGTATTATGTTGTCAACTTCACTGTGTTGATTTATTAAATGCCAAAGATGTATGATATTGCCGTCAAAGATTATCCGGTATCAGAGAGACTTATATTGCGCGGTATTAGGTAGTTCATTACGAGTGTTCTCAGATCATAACGACAATTGGTATCTTGCCTGGCGGAAAATCGTAATATACCCAGGCATTGGTTTAATAATTTCAATATTTATACACCGTGCAAGTGCTATGAATGAATTTAGAGCATGTTCGATATTGTTGATAGCAACACTAGGCTCCAAGGCTGCTCCCATACATATTGATGTTATAGTCTTTAGGGCTTTGAATTGCGAAGTCTTACCATCTTGGGACTAGCGGGCGATAACAGTTCGATAAGTATATAATCACGTGCAGCGGAGCTTCCGCGGAGAGATTGAGAGAGAACATCTCGACTTGGCGCGACACAATAGAACGAGTGTTTCGGCCCCGGACGCTTTGTCACTTGCTGCAAATAGTTCCGCTATTGCATACCCGATTATATGAACCATTACAGCCGCACAAACACAAGTCAAGAATGAACCAAGGCACGAGGCGCGTAGCGTCGCATATCCTCCGCAGACCTCGCAACACAGTACTTCCAAGATGCCCAGGAAGATGGAACTCCACATTTGAACAGAGAGAATGGTCCACTCCGCTAGCAAAAACATTGGCCAGTGTCATGAAGGTACACATGTCTTTCGCATTACCTCTCACTGCACTTATGCTGATCATTCACTTTCGCAAATTAGGTCACTGGTCCCGTACCAATCGCGGGGTTCATGCGCCAGGTTTTGACTTCCCCAGATGGCGGATATTATACGACTCGAGGCGAAAACGGAGGTGTGTTCGGCAAAAATGGTGATTTCGTCACATCGCCCGAGATCTCGCAGGTCTTTGGAGAGTTGATCGGTATATGGACCATCGCAGAGTGGATGGCGCAGGGGCGGACGAGGAGTGGTGTACAGCTGATGGAGGTTGGCCCAGGAAAAGGAACTCTGATGGATGATATGCTGCGGGTGAGTGGTAACATTTATTCCTATCTTCCTTTTATGAAAGAAAAGGGATAAGAAGCGCATTGGACTGACCACGATCTACATAACAGACCTTCCGAAACTTCAAGTCCTTTTCTTCAAGTGTTGAGGCTATTTATCTGGTGGAAGCTAGCGGGACTCTCCGAGAAGTGCAGAAGCGGTTGCTGTGCGGCGAGGACGCTGTGATGGAGGAGACAGATATCGGACACCGGAGTGTGTGCAAGTACTTTGATGTACCCATTGTCTGGGTGGAGGATATTCGCCTTCTGCCACATGGTAAGTAATGATCTTAAGTCAATTGCTCGTTTGTCTGATGCTGACCAAGGACATCATCGGTGATATAGAGGAAGGCAAGACACCCTTCATCTTCGCACATGAATTCTTCGATGCACTTCCAATCCATGCATTCGAATCTGTTCCGCCATCTCCGGAGAACGAACAGACCAACGAGCCACGAAAGATCATGACTCCCACCGGCCCAGTAGAACTCCATAGTCCACCTAAACATGCGAACACCCCGCAATGGCGTGAGTTAATGGTGACACTAAATCCAAAAGCTATCGAAGAGAACATCAAAGGAGAGCCCGAGTTTCAATTGACCAAAGCCAAAGCTTCCACGCCATCGTCGCTAGTGATCCCGGAGATCTCTGAGCGTTACCGAGCACTCAAATCGCGGCCAGGCTCCACCATTGAGATCAGCCCTGAGAGCCGAATCTATGCTGCGGACTTTGCTCGCCGCATTGGTGGTGATTCTGCTTCTTCGCTTGCTGCTAAAAAGGCCTCTGCTTCTAGCCCACCAACGTCACAGAAAAAGACTCCATCTGGCGCAGCCTTGATCATGGACTACGGGACGTTGTCAACCATCCCCATCAACTCGCTGCGCGGAATTAAAAGCCACGAGAAAGTGGCAGCACTCTCAGAACCAGGGCGAGTGGATGTCAGCGCGGATGTGGATTTCACTTCGCTGGCCGAAGCGGCCATCGAAGGCAGTGATGGCGTCGAGGTGCACGGTCCTGTTGAACAGGGTGACTTCCTCGGGGCTATGGGAATTGAGGAGCGTATGCGGCAGTTGCTCCGTAAGGTGAAAGACGAAGAGCACAGAAAGACCCTAGAGACCGGCTGGAAGCGATTAGTCGAGAAGAGCGGCGGGTCGATGGGACAGATCTACAAGGTCATGGCCATTGTACCTGAAAATGGAGGACAGAGACCACCTGTTGGTTTTGGGGGCGGCATTCAAATGTGAAACCCGCAAGTATATCGTCTTGTGTTTCAATAGATTCGGAGCGCAGACTGCTCATTTCATGTATAATAATTTCATCTTCCATCAAATAGAATAACATGGACTCGCCCAACATACAGAAACAATCAAGCAGAGCCACTCAGCCCCAATCACCCAGAATATTAAAAAAATATATATATATAAATAAATATCAATGCATCTAAGTGGTATCTCTCCTATCAAGTTCGTTAAATCTCATGAAAAAAAGGCAGATGCATAAAGTGACTGGAACCCCCATCATCTCAAGGCCCAACTCAATATTCCTCCCATATATCCGCAGCATAAGCCTCGGTCAGCTTAGCATCATTGCCATACTTCTGCTGCCATTCCACAAACCCACCCTCGAGTACAAATACTTGCTGCTTCTGGTTCTCCTCCGCACCAAGCGTGCTCTCACGCTCGCGCGCATAGCGAAGTGCAGCAGAGGGACCACGTTGCTGACTGAGTGCACAATGGAAGACAACCATTTTCTTGTCTTTGA
Source organism: Penicillium concentricum (assembly GCF_028827145.1). NCBI lineage: Eukaryota > Fungi > Ascomycota > Eurotiomycetes > Eurotiales > Aspergillaceae > Penicillium > Penicillium concentricum. The sequence goes on from NW_026622755.1 coordinate 4,233,696, forward strand.
GGGTGCGAATAAGCTCGGGCATGCGCACGTCCAGTGTTGAGCTGGGGACCCAAGTTGATGAGTGGATATGGCCACCAATATGGTCTGTTCCAACTGTTAACTAATAGTTCACAATTATATGGTGAAAGGATAGTTGTTTACCTGAGTCTCGGACGTCGACGATCGCTAGATTGCTTGGTTCGCCGGTTGAGAGCAGGGCCGCTAGCACATCGCGGCCCATGCGGGGGAGAGTTGCGATTGAGATAGATGACATTCCTTTTTTGGCGTGATTTTATGAACTCTCTATGTCAAGAGAGCTGTTCAAATTGAAATGAGAGAGATATTTGTAAGTTCAAGAGATTTGCAGGTGTGATATTCACAATCTCTAGCAGATGCCCCAAAAGCAGGTGGCACGTGACCTACAATTTCCTTTCCAATCGGGGAAGATGATTTTCCGTTACGGCAACTTCGAGCACCTCCGACGACCCTGTGCGCCCACCTCGACCAATATTTATCTTCCAAGCTCAGGAGACCGTCCAATTCACCATATAGATCTGCTCCTTGACACAAGTGAGTCCAATCAAAATGGACTTCCGCCTCCTGGCCCGCAGCCTCCGGGCCAGGCCAACACCATGGCTCCAACAGCAGACCCAGCTGCACCGCGTCGCCTTCCTCACCAACGGAGTCCGCTACAATTCCTCTACCTCATCACCAACCCCGCCTTTCAAACCCACATCTCCCACCGATCAGCCAAGCACAGCCCCCGAGGCCGCGAAGCAAGCCGAAAAGCCGATCTCCAACCTCGACGAGCCAACCACAGCTGCCCCCGAGGCCGCTCCCCGGGCCGCACAGCAAGCCCGCAAGCCGGTTTCCGACTTCGATGATATCCTCAGCAGACTCGATCTCAACAAGCCCCGAGAAGCACCCAGCAGCCAGCGCCGGATCTTCTCAGACTCGCTTTCCCGGGCTGTCGGTGAAGGCGCACAGAGCAGCTACCGGGCGCGGTCTCGGGCGCCCCTTCCTACACGCAAGGTCGAGCTGAAGCTCGGACCGACGCTTGGTCGTCAGGCTCATGTTGAGCCTGAGCGTGGCACTGATCTGGCTGGTGCGCTGCGCAAGCTTCAGGCTACTCTTTCGCAGAATAGTGTTCGACATGATGCTCATGCTCAGAAGTTCCATGTGCGGAAGGGTATGGTGCGCAAGCAGCAGAAGATGGCGCGGTGGAAGAAGCTGTTCAAGTTCTCGTTCCAGGGGACTGTGAAGAAGATTCAGCGTATGCAGGCCCAGGGTTGGTAGTTTTATGCCCGCTCCTTTGCTTTGGGCCTTTGTGCTGCGGCTTGTCCACTCGGCTTGTATGTATATACTGAAGAGGCTGGTGTGGGTGATTGACTGGGTGGACAGGATGGCATTGGCCTGAAAATTGGTGTTGTTTTCTTTTGTTACTTGTACAACTATTATCTAGGTACTTGATTTTTCTGGTTGAATTTGGCTCTTGCATTAGATATGGAATGCATCGGATTTGTTTGACTCGGTCACTTGGGACATAGCATCATGATATGTCCATGGTAGAGCACCGGCTTTTTGCGGGTGCTCAATTCTGCCTCTCAAGTTAGGTACACTGTACACGTCGTAGACGCCACTCTATACCTAGGGTATACACCCATTCCTCTCGGTTCTAAATATCAGTCCCTCTTCCCACTTGGGAATCCATATCCACTTCCAACCCCGTTCCCATTCCCATTGCCATTAGGGGAGCCAGAATAACCACCGTACCCATTATTCTTTCCCCCATTGCCAAAGACAACACCAGGGCCCTTCGCTCCACGCGCGGGAGTCCCACCCAAAAGCCCATCTCCATGCCAAGTGGTCCGCCCACGGCCACCTTTGCGCTCCCAGAACAATGCAACCAAAGCGCCAACAGAAGCTGCCATGACAAAGAACACCAGCTTAGAGAATAAAGATCCAGAGCTCTTCCCAGACCCAGTCGCCAAAGCCAGCCACGACTCCAAAGCAGGTCGGACCGGCCATCCAATGCTGGCACCGCCCTCCAGCCACGCAACGTGGAAAGAGAAGGTAAGCGGCTCCCCACGCACGACCTTAGTGCCGTGTCCAGCAGTCCAAGGCTCGCGCGCCGCCTGAGCAAGAGCAACAGACTCCTCGTCCTCGTCGAGCTTGGCATTCTTGCCGGTATTGTCGAACTCGGGAGTTGAGTATGCAATACCGCCCACCACGAAACCGGGCTGTCCAGACTGGCCGGCTCTGGTCTTGGTGTTTTGTTCTGCAGCCGCGTCCGAGGCCATGTTGTGCATCACGACGTTCATATCCGTCCAGATATGTAAATGGCTCAGCTGGAGCGTACCCTGCAGCGCGATTGTGAGCGGTGTGAAGGGTGGCCCATTGTCGGCTAGTGCAGAGAGGGTGTCTGCTTCTCCTGACTTCTGGTCTGAGTCTTTGTCCGTGTGTGCTGCTGCGCCGGCAGATGGTGTTAGAGGCGCTGTTGGCACGCGGCAGGTCATTGGTACATCTGAGTGAACATAGAACTCGAGGAGATGGTATAGCTCATCGGAGAGGGAGTCGATGGTGCATGTTATTGTTTCGGAGATGCCGTAGTGGAGAGAGAGAGGGCGGGCGGTTTCGTTGCAGGTCACGAAGGGGACATATTGGAGTTTACCGAGATTGTCAGTGACCTGGATGTTTTCGCAATTGCTATTAGCTTTGTAGTTTTTTGTGGTCTGCGCTATTGTCTTCGTGTCAGGAGACGGTAGGCAGGCTGGTGGCGCTTACATGTTCTCCTTCCCTGCAGTGTTGAACAAGCAATGGTTAGCCGTGCTCTTGATATTATTGGATAATTATCTCACATTGTCCGGTTTAGACATGACACTGGGATGTCCTCTCTCAGTTTGTATCCTTCGTTGTTGTCATTTGTGTTCCCCGCAAGTGCGCTGGTTGGCCACAATGCGCCTGTCAAAGACAGCAGCGCCACTGCTGCAGAAGACGGTCTCAATTGGCGTATAGGAGACATTATGGGTTTTTTTTGTTTCAATTGAAGGAGAATGGCCGCCCCGCGTCGGCAAGTTTCAAGAATTCGAGGATTGCATAGGAGTCAAAGACGGAGTTTCACCGCGTTGCGGAGTTGCGGACAACAAAGCGGGTTTCCCCTTGCTGCTACTTCCAACAACCTTGGTACGTCCAATTGCAGATCGAACCCCAAATGTCTCTATTCTATAAGTGACTTGCGATACGATTACTTGGTAAAGGAAATTTGGAGAATCATTCATTTCTTTTCAAACCAAGAGAAATATGTGGAAAATCGTTGCTCGTCAAAACTACACATCCCACGGTCCTTCATATAAGACCAAAACACTCTAAGACAGGTTGGCCTTCTGCTTGAAAGCAAGCAACAGACCACTGGTCGAGCTGTCGTGGTTAGCACCCTCGCCCGCGGTCTCCAGCTCGCTCTGGATGTTCTTGGCAAGAGCCTTGCCCAACTCGACACCCCACTGGTCGAACGAGTTGATGTTCCAAATAGCACCCTCGGTGAAGGTGACGTGCTCGTAGTAGGTGATTAGAGCACCCAGAGTGGAGGGGGTGATCTTCTGGGCCAAAATAGAGGTGGTGGGACGGTTGCCCAAGAAAGTCTTGTGAGCGACAAGCTCCTCAGCGGCGCCCTCGGCCTTGACCTGAGCAGGGGTCTTTCCGACCATCAGAGCCTCGGATTGAGCAAGGAAGTTAGCAGCCAGCATGCGCTGGTGCTTGCCACCCTCGACGGGGTTGTGCGACTCAGCCGCCATCAAGAAATCAGCGGGGATGAGCTTGGTGCCTTGGTGCAGAAGCTGGAAGAAGCTGTGCTGGGCGTTGGTGGCGGGCTCACCGAACAGGATGGGTCCAGTGGTGTACTTGACATATTCACCAGTGCGGGTGATGGCCTTTCCGTTGCTCTCCATGGACAGCTGCTGCAGGTAGGCGGGGAAGCGGTGCAGGTACTGATCGAAGGGAGCAACCAGGTGGGTCTGGGCACCGAAGAAGTCGCTGTACCAGACGCTCAGCAAACCACCAAGAGCGGGGATGTTCTTCTCGAGGGGGTCTCCCGGAAGTGCTTGTCCATGGCCTGGGCACCAGCCAGGAACTGGTGGAAGTTGTCGTAACCGATGTACAGAGCGACAGACAGGCCAATGGCACTCCATACGGAGTAACGTCCACCCACCCACGACTCGAATCCGAACATGTTCTTGGCATCAATGCCAAACTTGGTGACCTCGGACTCGTTGGTCGACAGAGCCACGAAGTGCTTCGCAATGTGTGAATCTTCCTTGGCAGACTTGAGGAACCAAGACTTGGCGGTGTTGGCGTTGGTACAGGTCTCTGCGGTAGTGAAGGTCTTGGAGGCAATCAGGAAAAGAGTGGTCTCCGGGTCGGAGTCCTTGAGCGCCTCAGCGATGTGGGTGCCGTCAATGTTGGAGACAAAGTGGAGCTTAATGTCGGGGTGGCCGTAAGGCTTGAGAGCCTCGGTGACCATTACAGGGCCGCTAGTTGCAGATGTCAGCTACAATTCCTGCTGAACAAGCACAAGAAAGCTTACAGATCGGAACCACCGATACCAATGTTGACGATGGTGTTGATCTTCTTGCCGGTGTAACCCTTCCACTCGCCGCTGCGGACCTGCTCGGAGAACTCCTTCATGTGCTCCAGCACGGAGTTGACCTCCTCAACCACGCTCTTGCCATCAACCTGCATAGGCTCATTGGCAACATTACGCAGAGCAGCGTGGTAGACAGCACGGTCCTCGGTGAAGTTGATGTGTTCACCACGGAACATGGCATCACGGAGCTCCTCAACGTTGGCCTCCTTGGCGAGTTGGACCAGAAGAGATACAGTCTCCTGGGTCAGGAAGTTCTTGGAGAAATCGAAAAGGATCTCGGTGTTATCTACTGTGTTGGCGAACTTGTGGCTGAAGTTCTCGAAGCGCTTAGGGTCTTTCTGGAACTGATCCTTGAGGACTAGGTTGCGTCCCAGGGTAGTGTGGTGCTCCTGGAGCTCCTTCCAGGCAGGAAGGTCGCTGGTTTGCGAAAAGCCGGGCATGATGACGATGAGGGGTTCTATGGAGTGTCAGTGCGGGGGCAAGTGGGATATGAAGGCTATGATGAAAGTGAAGTTCAAGATATAAAAGAATTGTAAACGTACAGAGGTAAATGTGGTAAAGAGAAGAGTGAAGAAACAAAAGAAGAAAAGCGAATGGCGTCAGTTGCATCCGGCGCGTTGGGGTCCGAGGGGGTCGTGGGGCAACATCATCATTGCCGCATTCGGCTTGTTATTTCAATTTCATTTTTACTTGTTTTGATCGCTTTACGGAGAGTACTGGTACTGTTATTCTTCTTATTGGAGCCTTTTAAATTATTATGTTTCTCCTATTCTCCGATACTGAAATATACCCGGTATACCAATTGGGTCATTTGTAATGTAGGCTATTGCTTTTACTATTCTAGGCCCCGGACCAATTCGATTCCAGAACCTTTTCTTGTATAGCGGGGCATTGGAAATTGAACGGCTATAGCCTTTTTCAGTTGAAATGGTCCTATTCTCAAGGAAACTAATGCGTTAAAAACTTGTCAAGATACTAGCAACATTGGGAGATTTATTTCAACCCTCCTGCATTCCACATAGATGAGGATTCCTGATGTTATGTGGATTTTTTTGTTTTTTTTTGAGAGTAAACAGAACCTTTCAGGTCTCGAGCACAAGATAAAAGCTGTGCATAAAATGTCCTAAGCAAGGTGGGCATTCGCAGTACAAATGGCCAGTGCACGTGCTGCATGTCTAGGTGTTCGGGACAATTCACCGCGGATCTCACCGCCCGTGCTTTTTGGGCAACCAAATCTTTGAATTGAGCCTTGATCGACCTCACTTTCTTAGTACGACCTGACACCATGTACAATCCTTACCAAGGTGAGCACTGCTTTCTCTTTGGTCTTTAAGGAGGCCTTGATGTCTTGAAGAAACTAACTCTTACATAGCTCCAGGTCTTTATGGACGCGCTCCTGACTATGGTGCCTATGGTGCGCCTCCAGGCATGGGTGAGTTCGCTCCTTTCCGATGGTCTCATTTTTAATTTAGGCTGACTAGCTCCAGCACCTCCTCCAGGGATGGCTGCTCCAGGCACTGCTGCTCCTCCCGGCATGCAGCAAGCAAATACCCATCCAGGAAGCTTCCCGCCCAACTTCCAGCCGCCTGCGAACATGCCAAACATCAATTTCTCTGCACCAGTGATTCGCTTGGGTACCTCGGGCCCAGCCAAACCTGTAGCTCAAGAGAGCGGCCGGGAACGCGGGTCCGATGCTCCTGGCCGCCGCAGTGGCCTGGGGTCAATGGGAATTGATACCCAGCGCCATCATGGTCGCGATACCATGATGCAGCTCCAACCACCTACTCGTGATGAGATCGTGCGCACACTTTTTATCGGCGGTATCACAGAAGGCGCAGGTGGTGATGATGGCATTGAGCGTATTCTACGATCTACTGGTATCTTGCGTCGCTGGATTCGCGCCACAGATGCTGATGAGAAACCTTGCCGGTTTGGCTTTGCCGAGTATGACGACCCGGAGAGTCTTGAGATCGCAGTTGAAACCTTGAAGAACGTGGAAGTGCCGGTCAAGAGACAGACACCCCGCGCCGAGGGTGAAGAGGAACAAGAGGTCGAAAAGAGCATGCTTCTGGTGCGTACAAGTTATCTACCCTGTCCTCACATAGGTCTTCTAACTTGCTTGGTAGGTCGTTGTCGATGAAGGTACCCTCACCTACCTAGAGCAATTCGAGTCTAGCCGAGCAGAACAAGATCCCGAGGAACGCCAGGCACGTTTCACCGCTGCCCGCAAAAACCTTGATAAAGTCTTGTCGAGCCTTTTCCACCCCGTGGCTCCCCTTACAAAGGAGGAGGTCTCGGCCCTTGATCGGGAAGGTGACAGTGAAATGAAGGATGCCGAGCTTGCGAAGGATGGGGAAGTGGTCACCATTCCCATTACAATTGAAGACGAGCTAGCCGATATCCCACCTGAGATGCGCGCCAATGTGGCCAAGGAGATCTCAGCTTTCCGTGAACGAAGCACCCGCCGCGACATCGAGCGTATGAAACGCGAGGAAGAGATCGAGTCAATGGAGCGTGCACGCAATTCTGGGTCTCGGATCAATCGACTTGCTTCGCCTCCGGTATCTGCTCCCAGTGGTCCTGCTGCCGGTATTAACGGTATTCCATTGGGCCCGCGGGATCGCAATGTGTTGAACGCACCTTCTGGCCCGAAGGCGTTCGGTGTACAGATTCCCAAGGATTATCAGAAGGGAGTTTCTTTTGTCAATGGTGGGGCCCTTAATGGAGTCTCCATTGACCGCGAAGGCGAGGATTCCGATGCCAGCGACGAGGAAATTGAACGCCGCAGACAGGATCGGCTTGAGGCTGAGCAAGAGAAGCAATTCTCAGACCAAGAGCGCCGCTGGCTTAGTCGTGAGCGCAGCCGAACCGCTGCCCTGGAACGAGAGAAGAAGCGCGAGGATGAGGAAGATGGAAAGTTGCAAGCTGCGCACGATGAGATGGAAGCACGACTTGGCGCTTGGAACGACGATATCGAGGACAGCCGGAAGGCGGTCGATTACTACGCAGACCGTGGTGCCTGGCTCCGAAACCGTGCAAGCTTCCGTGCTCGCGAGGCTAACATCGACGATGCCGATCGCGCCGCTGAGGATCGCGAACGTGTGCAATCTGCCAAGCAGCAAGAGCAGGCTCGCGGTATGGCCGATGACTTCCTCGCCCGCCAGGCAAAGGAGCTCGAGACACGTCCCCAGGAGGCACCGCGCGAACCTCAACGCTTCAAGCTCTCTCTTGGAGCCGCTGCGCAGAAGGCCCAGGCTGCGACCAGCCGCCGCGCAATGGCCGATGTGGAAGGTCTGCTGGAGGACGAGGAGGAGCCTGTTGCTACAACCCGTCGCCCACTTATTCCGATCAAATTCGATTCTGCAGCCGAAGCTGCAGGTCTCACGGACGAGGAACGTGCTCAGGCGGCCCGTCAACTCGCCGCAGAGATTCCAGCCGAGAAGGAAGGCCTGTGGAACTGGGCGGTCAAGTGGGAATTTGTGGACGATGCTGTCATCACTGACCAGCTCAAGCCGTTCGTTGAGAAGAAGATCGTCGAATATCTTGGCGTACAGGAGCAAATGTTGGTCGATGTGGTGGAGGAACATGTGCGGAAGCATGGATCGCCTCAAGAGTTGGTGGAACAGCTGGCCGAAGTGAGTATTTATCCCTTCTTCTTTGTGAGACAAGTTACTGACCGCAGTTCCCTACGTATAGGCATTGGATGAAGAGGCCGAAGTCCTTGTTCGCAAGCTTTGGCGGATGATCATTTTCTGTTCCGAGAGCGAGAAACGAGGCCTGTCCTCTTGATAAGGGTTGCATATCCCAGGGCCCTGATGTCTCTTAAGCTTCACTGAAATACGTGTACACAAAGGAATATATCATTCCATCTAAAATCGCATGTCCTCCGAGCCTTTTCCAACATAATCTAGTCTAGTCTACATGTAGATGCAACCTTCCACGTAGCATGGGATAAATCACGGAGTAGCTCCGGATATACCACCTGCACTGTGATTGGTGGAATAACGTAATTTCCCGGCATCTGTAATTCTCCGCCAATGAGAACGCGTCGACGGCAAATGACAGAGGACGAGGAGGGGCGCGGGATAAACTGGAGATGGCGCGGGGGAAATATATTTTGCTGTATATACGAGGTGGAATCCTTTTCGGTCTTTGAAATCTTTTCTCAATATTTCTCTTCTCTACATCTTCTTTGCGTCTTTGAGCTGCTAAAAATAGGTTGAAATCGAACCCTCGACTCTATACCCCGGATCTATACACCCCGCATTTCTAGATTGACCACCGTGTTTCTCTAGAACTGACTACCAGCATTATTGCTAGCCATTGACAGAAGTAAAACCTATTTCTACCACAAGTAACTACTCACAATGGTCAAAATCACTGGCTTCACCACGCGGGACGTGCGGTTCCCGGTACGTCAATCTTGCCTCAAAATACCCAATGCACCCAATACTGACAAGCCCGCTATAGACTTCGCTTGATAAGACCGGCTCAGATGCTATGAACGCGGCAGGTGATTACTCTTCCGCCTACTGCATCATCACCACAGACTCAGAATACACCGGACATGGCATGGTACGTGACACCACATCACCCACCCGCAACACTCCAATTAACCCAATCCCCTACAGACCTTCACAATCGGCCGTGGCAATGAGATTGTCTGCGCAGCAATCTCTCTGCTCGCCCCCATGGTAGTTGGCAAAGATCTGGATGAGATGACCGCAGACTGGGGCAAGACCTGGCGCTACCTCGTCTCCGACAGCCAGCTGCGCTGGATCGGCCCCGAAAAGGGTGTGATGCATCTCGCCCTCGGCGCTGTCGTCAATGCCCTCTGGGATCTGTGGGCTAAGACCCTCGGCAAGCCCGTCTGGCGCATCGTTGCCGACATGACCCCAGAGGAGTTCGTCCGTTGCATTGATTTCCGCTACATTACTGATGCCATCACCCCTGAGGAGGCTATCAGTCTTCTGAAGGAGGTTGAGTCTGGAAAGCAGGAGCGTATTAAGGAGGCCGAGGCTAGCAAGGCTGTCCCTGCTTACACTACCAGTGCCGGATGGTTGGGATACAGCAAGGATAAGCTCAAGTCGTTGTTGCAGCAGAGTGTAGAGCAGGGGTACAAGCACTTCAAGCTTAAGGTTGGAGCTGATTTGGAAGATGACAAGACTCGCTTGCGTATTGCGCGTGAGGCTATTGGATATGACAAGGGTAATATTTTGATGGTTGATGCCAACCAGGTACGTTATTCTCCCCAAGACCGATTCCGTTACACATTCGAGTCATACTAACGCTGAGGGAAATGAATAGGTCTGGTCCGTCCCCGAGGCTATCACCTGGATGCAAGAACTTGCCGAGTTCAAGCCCTGGTTCATCGAAGAGCCTACCTCCCCCGATGACATTCTCGGCCACGCCGCCATCCGCAAGGCCCTGGCCGACACTCCTTACGGCCCCGTTGGCGTCGCCACAGGCGAGATGTGCCAGAACCGTGTGATCTTCAAGCAGCTTCTGCAAGCCGGTGCTTTGACTGTCCTTCAGCCCGACGCCTGCCGTGTCGGTGGTGTGAACGAGGTCTTGGCTATTCTCCTGCTTGCACGCAAGTTCGGTGTCCCTATCGTGCCACACTCCGGTGGTGTCGGTCTGCCCGAGTACACTCAGCACCTGAGCACGATCGATTATGTTGTCGTAACTGGCAAGAAGAGTGTCCTTGAGTACGTGGATCACCTCCACGAGCACTTCATCCACCCATCCAGCGTTAAGGATGGTTACTATTCTACCCCCTTGGAGCCTGGATACAGTGTTGAGATGAAGGCTGAGAGTATGGATGCTTTCGAGTACCCCGGTCAGGAGGGAAAGAGTTGGTGGAGAACGGAGGAGGCTAAGGCCATTATTGATGGGCCCAGAGTTGTATAGATTTGGTGATGGGCTTGGGTGTGCGGTGTGTTTTAGATGATCATGTGTTTGTGTATTCATGTCAATAGCATTCAAAATTTGTTTTACATATAGTACTCACTCGGTCTGAATTGAGTAGATGTAGATACGCGACTGTCTTCCAATACGCCGCAAATTCTCAATGAGCCCTAGCCATGTTCTAAGCCAAGACTGCCTTTGGATATAAGGGTGGTCCAAACAATGGAACACATGCCTCGGTCCCTCCACATCATGCAATCGAACATACATCGGAGACAGGCTAGTATGGTGGGTTAGTATGGTGGAGTTGCTCCTTGAATATGGAGCTTTGCAAATTCATCAACAGATATGGATCCCCAGGATCATTTCAAATTGTTGAGTAAACGTGGGACAACTAAGCGCAGTTAAGTTAGAATCCCAAATAGCTATGATACATGTTACAGGTCATCATAAGAGCCTGGGTGGACGGCCAGTGGCCCGGTCCTAGAAAATACAAGGGAAGCGCCTTGTCTAAACTGTTACAGAACAGCCTGGAGTGAGCGCCAAGGACAAAAGCTCAGAGGCCATGAATCTCAAATGCTCATCACAGATGAAGGCGTAGAACCTAGATGGTGTGTTTGGAGGTGGAGGGGTATAATGAGAAGTTGGCGTCATTGCCAGATCAGCGCCACTGAATACCGAAAAGCTTCAAGGCGCTAGTCACATTAGCCTTCTCTGAGGCTTTTTCGAGGACGATGCGAGAGTGTCCTTTCACATCCAACGCGAGAAGCTGGTACTCGAAATTGCTCTTGTCCAAAGGCTTCATCATGTGCACGACGACTACGCCGGAGTTGAGAGGACCTTCGACCTAAAAATATGGTTAGTATGCGTATCCCAAATTGACCGGAATTGGTGCCATACATGGAAATGCATGCGAAGGTGCTCACGACCCAATCGATCCTTTTCAGTTGATGATCTAGTCATTGTCAGCATTTCGGTTCTATGGCATATATTATGCAGAACGATAGAACCTACGCAATAGGCTTGTTCCGCGCCCACCGGCTGGAGGTCTGCTCGCCATATGCCTTGATCTCTCTTCGATCGCCGAGTAATTTTATGCACTCGGGGTCATCCTTAATGCGCCCTACCGCTGTTTCGAATTGCCATGTCTTGCTGTTTGGTGACAAAACCTCTTGATAGAAAAGTACACAGACTCCACCCTAATAGGATCATGTAGTCAGCAATTATCTCCCAAATCCTCATAAATGAATACAGTTCATACCGTCAGTACTGCTCCAACCAGCACGATAACGAAGTTAAAAGATTGTTGTGTTGTCCGCGCAACCTTCTCTCCACGACTCAAATCGCCCCACTTAACTCTCCCATCGTCGGACAAGACTGTGATGGCTTTTTTCCTTGGTGAAAGGATGTGAGGCCCGCTGCCTATGTTGTTTTGCGTGGCGTAGAGCCGAATGATCTGTGTCTGTATGCGGGGAGAGGGGCGGAGAACAAGAGATGCCGGCGATAGTCGGGGAAGAGCGCGTAGTTGGAAAGAACTCATTGTGAAGGATCAAAACCGAGTGTCTTGGAACTTGTTGGAGTATTTTAAGTCGAATACTGAACTCGATCTGCTGGCAACCTTGAAAGGTTGCTATCGATCTTCATTATCGGCAGCACGTGATTATAATACGGTAATACAATACGCCCGATAGGAGAAAATGGCCCGGCCAAATGGGAGGCGTTGTATGACGATTACACCAGGCACAGGGTCTACAGAGTCCACGTTCGCCGTTCCCGACTCGGGATGCTTTTTGCCTTACCTGAGCCCTCACATTCTCGCCCAAACCCCCTTTTTCTTTTTCTCTCTCTCTTTCCCATTGATCTCTCCTCGGTACCATCATGAGTGCCACAAAGGCGCAGTCTCAAAAGATCTTTGAGAAGGCCAAGCTGAAGCCCGCGAACAAGGTGCGCACCCCCACCCCGTACGCTGTGTGATTGTGGCACTCGATTCTGATGTTTCTGCTTTCAGGTGTGCTTCGACTGCGGCACTAAGAACCCGACATGGTCTTCAGTTCCATTCGGTATCTACCTATGCCTTGATTGTTCGGCTCACCACCGTAATCTCGGCGTGCACATCTCCTTTGTTCGATCAACAAACCTCGACCGTACGTACACTGCCACACAATTCCTTTACACGCCAAATATACCGGTAGCCCAACACTGACATTTCATGCAGAGTGGCAATGGGAGCAACTGCGAGTGATGAAGGTTGGTGGAAATGAGTCTGCGACCAAGTATTTCCAATCGCACGGAGGTTCTGCTGCGCTGGCAAGCAAGGACACCAAGGTCAAATACACATGCAATGCGGCCGTCAAGTATAAGGAGGAACTCAAGAGGCGCGCTGCGCTGGATGCGCAACAGTCAGTGCATTCAATCCTGGTGGAACTACCACGACTACATGCTAACCAGTGTTATTGTTTCATTTAGGTACCCTGGAGAAGTCGTCATCACAGATGTCCCCGCTGGCACTCCTTCAGATGGCTCGAACACCCCTGCTGGCGACGGTGAGGACGATTTCTTCTCCTCTTGGGACAAGCCCTCGATCAAGCGCCCGAGCAACCCCCCATCGCGCACTAGTACTCCCCCCGTCGTCAGCCGGAACAGCTCTCCTTTCCTGAACGCCGGTGCCAACTCAAACGGATCCCGCTCGAAATCTCCTTTGTCTTCTTCGGAAGAAAAGAGCACCTCTCCCGCGCCGTCTGCTATCCGGCCCACCAGTGTTACCCGGAAGACCTCTACAGCTAGCGCTGCAAAGAAGGGCAGTGTCCTCGGTGCCAAGAAGGCACCCAAGCTCGGAGCTAAGAAGGTTGCTGCTGCGGATATCATTGATTTCGAGGAGGCAGAGCGCAAGGCCAAGGAAGAGGCTGAGCGCATTGAAAAGCTTGGCTACGACCCCGAGGCTGAGCAGGCGGAAGCCGAGGCCAAGAAGGCCGCCACTACTGCCGCTGTCCCAATCGCTTCTCCTATCCCAGTCAGCCCTGCTGGCAAGGCTAATGATAGAAACTCGGGTGATGTGGAGCGACTAGGCATGGGTGTGAGCAGACTTGGCTTTGGCCAGGTGTCGAAGCCCGTTGCCCCCAAGAAGCCAACCTTTGGTTCTGTTGGCCCTGCCAAGCCCAACCCTGCTGATGGTAAATTTTCCTTGGTTGTTCAATATATGAAAGATAAGCTGACACTCGACACAGAGGCGGAACTCACCCAGACCAGAACCCGATTCGGCACTCAGAAGGGTATCTCGTCCGATGAATTCTTCGGACGGGATCGTTTTGATCCCGCTGCCCAGTCGGAGGCCAAGGATCGTCTCCGCCAATTCGATAGCGCTACATCCATTTCCAGCAACTCCTACTTCGGCCGGCCCGAGGATGAACTTAACTCACTTGACGATGGTTATGGTGATATGGAGGTTGCCGCTAAAGATTTCATTCGCCGCTTTGGTATCACAGCTGGAGATGATCTTGAGAACCTGTCGCATCTTGTCGGCGAAGGTGCAACTAAACTACAAGGTGAGCAAGTCTTTGTTTGGGCATGTAACCACTTTTCGCTAACTGAATATCACCAGGTGCCATCCGCAACTATCTGAACAACTAGGCTAGTCGCCCATGTTCATCGGATATTACGCCTTCTATCACTCCAAGTACCTTAGCAAGCAACACTGTTCCCTGACTACCCCCAGTCCTGTCCGCGACGTATATTGTGTCTCCCCTGCCCACCTCGCTCCCTGACAATCTTTCTTTACCTGGAAAACCATTGCGATCAGCAGTCGGCCAAAAATTTGGGTTTCATACCATTCTGGTTTGCAATACGGCGTGTGATTGACGATAATTGTTTTTCTCCCTTGCTTCTTCGCATTCTTACACAGTAACACAGGATGATCGAGGAGGTCTTTTATTTTATTTTGCTCAATGCTTTGATATGGTTTAGGATACTCGAGAAATTCATGATTTGATTATTGATAGACAAGAATTTTTGACAAAAGCACAACTCCAATCTCTCAGTCGTGCACCGCTCAACCAAAACTCCATGATGAATGAAGAGAACACAGTAGTACATATAGTACAAGTCACACCCAAGTGTTGAATACAAAAAAGGCCCCATATATAAAGCAGCAGGGCAAGGCTATACAATAAGTGATGCAGCGGCCCGAACTCAATCAACACGATAAATCGCATCCGCAACCTTCGTCACCTGCCACATCTCATGCACATCATGAACACGAACAATATCCGCCCCACCAGCCACACTGGCAGAGACAGTAGCAGCGGTACCCCAAACGCGCTCTTGCGGCGTCTTTACCCCAGTAAGATGACCAATGAATCTCTTCCGACTAGGTCCCATCAGCCAAGGGAAGCATTCAAGCCCAGGCATCGCACGCAGTCTCGGCAGCTCTCGCAAAATCTCCAGATCATGCGGCTGGATCTTCGCAAAGCCGAGACCGGGATCGAGGATGATGCGCCAGCGTCTGATGCCCACGTCTTCGGCAGCCGCAATGCGCGCGCGCAGCTCAGCAGCCACTTCCGGGATAACGCCGGAAGGATACTCATGCAGGGTTGTCATTGTCTGCGGTGTGCCGCGCATGTGCATCAGAATCACGGACTTGCCGATCCGCGCTACTGTCGGCAGCATTTCTGGGTCGAGGAGGCCGGCTGAGATGTCGTTGATGATGTCTGCACCAGCAGCGCAGGCCGCTTCCGCTACGCTAGCGCGGTAGGTGTCGATACTGATGGCGATGTTGGCAGCTTCTGGGATGGCGGTTCGGATGTGTTTGATTGCTGGCACTACGCGGGCGATCTCTTCGGCGGCGCCGACTGGTGTTGAGCCTGGGCGGGTACTTTCGCCGCCGATGTCAATGATTGTTGCGCCGGAGGCGATGAAGTTGCGCACTGTTTCTGTTATGTAGGTTAGGTCTTTTGGGGAGTGTTTGCCGCCGTCGGAGAAGGAGTCTGGCGTTAGGTTGAGGATTGCCATGACGTGAGTACTGCGCTTTGGATCTGTTGCGCGCAGGGATGGGAATAGTGGTGAGATCGGGGTCGTTGACATTGGTGTTGGTTCTGGTGGCGGGAGAGCCTTTAGATGTGTGCTGTAAGTTTGCGTGTCCTTTCCTGGCAGTGGAGGGTATTCTTTCGGAATTAATCTAGATTTATATGGTCAGTTTACTCTTTGTGTGCCGGTATGGCATATTTAAAGTCATTGGGGGGCGTACTGGCTGAGAGGTCGCAATACAAAATCTCGCTCGAGCATCAGATTATGTGGGATGTTGAGACGCTCGTGACAGACGATCTCCTGATCATATAGTAGGATGTCCAAGTCAATAGAGCGGGGGCCTTTGTCGATGAGCTTCTTTCTACCCATCTCAATCTCAATGGATTGAATAGTGTCCAAAAGATCCAGAGGCGCAAGTGTTGTTTCCACCTGAGATGAATTAACAACTTGCAACCATATTGAGAATTCAAGTTCGCTAACATACCTCGCATACACCATTGATGAATGGATCTTGATCAAGCACATACATCGGTGCGGTCTCGAATAATGAACTTGTTCTTTTCACTTTGATCCCAACTCGGTCCATTTCAAGACAAGCTTGCTCAATCATTTCTACACGGTCTCCAACATTGCTTCCCAGGGCAATAAAAGCCCGGTGGATTTCTAGACTGGGGAACTTCAAATTCATCTTGGAGTCAACTGCTTGCGCAGTGGAGAAATTCCTCACAGGCGGGGTCAGATGCGACGACGTTATTGAACGTCGTGATAGACCATTTCTAGTGAGAAGTCCCGATGCCTCTTGGGCTGTATATACCAATTTGGATTGATAAGATGATCCTATTGAATATTAGTCCTGTTGGATCAAAGCGCAGCAAATCAAAAGAAGAAAAAAAATGCGGGACACGCATATTTCCCCATTTGGATGATACGCCGATAAGCGTGCGAGGGGCTTCTATGAAGCAGCCAAGTACATACCCAGGTTATGCTGCGAGGATATACTGTAACTGTAAGAGGTTGTTAGATTCGCCACAGCCAATTGATTATTTGGGGGTTTTACCCTGTATGCAATGGTCGATAATCAGCCCTTATGGCCGAAGCTGCAACCAATGGCGCAAGTCTTCGTGACCTCCCAATTTGCCGTAATTGAGGGGTTAAAGATGCTGACGGACAGGCTCTCCGGATTGCCCGGGCACTCATTCTGATTTGAAAAGGGAGGCAAATGTATGAACAGTCGAGAGCTTCGAGTCAGCTCTGATAAGCTTCACGTGGTTTGCCTGCTTCTTGGCGTTGACGTGTCGATGCCTTGACACCTTGATGCCTTCATGCCTTAATATTCACATCCAATTCACATTCCCTACGACCTTGGTCGATTGCAATACGCTGGGGAACAGACCCCCACGGGTGTTTGCCCAACATCTCGGCTCTTTCCGAAGCTCATTTCTTAGATGGCCCTAGGCTCTAAAGGGAGATCAGTACGGAGTAAACAATACACGAAGTAGTATATAAAGCCCATAGTTACCCAGTATATTTCATAGTGACTTACAAGTATACTATATAGTTATTATAACTACTCTATTTAGTCCCTTCCTCTAGCATCTTATTATGCCTTTACCCTTTTCACTCGAGTAAAAGAATACGAAATAAATAAGAAGCCGAGCGGACGAAGAAATGCCAAAAACATAATGGGACGAGCCGGGATCGAACTAGCGACTTTGCGAACTTCAGTCGCACGCTCTCCCTCCCAAATGATTTATCGTCCCATTTGGGATGAAGGTTACACCCCACAAAGATATTATCAAGGGGTAATACTTTTACCACCGTGTCTTCGATGGTGGTGCAATTAGATAACTATATAAGATCCGGGGGTGCTGGTGTGCACAGATGTGTATGAGAGGCGTACCTCACAGGGTTTTTGAATTGATTGCCTCACATGTCGATAATTCAGAGTTTGTTGTATGAAGAATGCGCCGAATTGAAAAAGCTTTCTGAGCTGCCGAATTAGGGTTCAAGAGGATGTGCTCCAACAGATATGTGAAGATATGCATAACATGTGTAATTATGAAGCTTCTCAATAAGTGCATCACCTTCCACTTCAATTAGGTAGTCATGCTCAGTAAAATTATTATTATTAATTCATCCTCAAATCTAGCAGACCCTAATTAGCGGCTTTTCGGTTCCTTTTTCATAGGCCACAAACTAGATAATAAAGCGAGGGGCTGATATTTTTAAATAAGCATTGACCCCCCTAATTTAAGCATCATTAATAAGATATTTAGCTTTATAATACTTACGTATCTGGGTATATCCAACTTGGGTATATTGCACTGGCAGCTAGACTATATCTATAAACTCTCTGGATGAATTGATATAGAATACTCACATCTAATAGTACATAAAACAAAATATCATCTACATTTGACAGTATTTCAAGGGTCGACGCCAGAAAAGAATGAGTGGGAGTATAGTCAGAATTATGCTGTGATATATATAATGATGGGCTATGAGGGGCATTCTGGTCGAGGCGAAATATATGAAAGACAAGCAGTGAATACAGATTTACACACCGATTTGTCCAATGGTGATGTATAGAAAAGTAGTTTCCTGTATATCAATTGATCCACCAGACTTGCCACGACATTGAGCATTTTTCCATGTCCATCATATCAAGCATGAAACGAAATAGCGGTGAGGACATTTACTTAAGGACTGCATCTGATTTCTCGTGGAACACACCCACCATTTCCCTTCAATTTCCACTACATCGAGATAACAATGGACTCCCCCATTACCGAGCTAGATGATATCTGGATCAACTCCAAGCCGGTGGATCTGACTAGTGAAAGACCACCTGATTGCTTTACGTCTCGACCGGTGCGAATAAACAAGTACGACGATATTATGAATCTCCACACCACGAATGCAACAAACGACTGGACAACAGCAATGTGCGATGATGCAGACCGTAAAGTTGGGCATGCTTTCTCACCAGTGGGGAATGTATCGAGCCTTCTTTTTCCCGAGTGTTCATCAGATAAGGCACATATTCTGGGATACTTCACACAGCTTTCATTCATACATGACGGTATGTCACTGTGCAATGGGCCTCAAATAAACGAACGTTAACTAGAACGTCAAGCCAGATATCACGGATGTGTTATCCTCAAAAGATGCCAAGGAAGAGAACAGACATTTATCCCATGCGCTAGACCCCAAGGACAACCACCCCGGCACGTCGGAAAGGGGAAAAGCCATGAAGAAGTTTCTATCGCAGAAAGTTCTTGAAATGATTGACATGGATACTGATGAAGGACGAGAATTTGTTAAGCTTCTCAAAGTCTGGGCTGATGACGAGATTGGGTTGAAAAATCCCCAAACGATCGAATCTGTTGACGAATACCTCCGCTTTCGGCAACTTGACGGAGGGGTAAGGTATGATGCTCTACCCTATTAACATCTGCAGAATACAAGTGGTGCTGATTCGTCTAGGGCATATTGGTATTGGTTAGCATTCTCCCACAGGGATAGCTTCGCACAAGCAGATTGGGATTCGATAGAATATCTTCTGAAATCTGCCAACAGGGTCTTTATATGGACCAATGACTACTTCAGTTGGCCCCGGGAACGCTCTTATGAACAAGGCAGGATTGCAAATGTGATTGAGTTCTATATGAGAACCGAGGGGCTTTCCGAGGAAGAAGCCAAGAAGAAAACGAAGGAAGAAATTTTGCAAGGCGAACACCGTTTCCATGACATGTGCGTTGAAAGATTTGCACGAGAGCCGAGCATTCCTCGCCACGTAAAGAAATTGCTCTTGGTTGCCGAGATAGTTATGGGTGGATATAACTACTGGGCATCGACATGTCCTAGGCTGAACTCTTGGAAAGAACAAGGTCTAACTGCAGAGACTGTCTTCCATGGACCAAAAAATGACGAAGTTTTCAATCATGGAGAAAAAGCTCAGCTCGTCAAGTCAGTCAATGTAACCCAAACTTCCAACAAAACTCCGGAGAACACGAAAATTCAGTTTCAACCTTCAGTATCCCATTTGGACTCGGCGACATGTACATCTGTTCTTGATGACTCGGCTCTCCTAGCTCCAGCTCGTTACATTGAGTCTCTGTCATCAAAAAATACGCTTTCCAAACTTGCCGATGCATTCAACGTCTGGATGCAGGTGTCCCCTATACCACTGGCATCGATCAAGGATGTCATCAATGGTCTGCATAACTCATCCCTAATCTTGGACGACATCCAAGATAACTCACCACTCCGACGAGAGAGAACAGCCACCCATCTCATCTTCGGACCTGCGCAATCGATCAACAGCGCTACATACATGTTTGTCAAAGCGGCTAAAGTAGTAGACGCACTGGGTACTCCTCAAATGATGACCGCCCTTTTGCAGAATCTCGAGATGCTCTTCATTGGTCAGAGTTGGGATATAAGCTGGAGACATAGTTTCTATTGCCCTACGGAATCCGAATACCTCACTATGGTGGACAAGAAGACTGGTGCCTCGTTGACCATGATGGTTGAGCTCATGCAAGCCAACGGCAAAACAACACCCTTCTCATATCGACTTTCACCGCTGGCCCGACTTTTCGGCCGATGGTATCAGATCCGCGATGACTACATGAATCTCCAAGGGGCAGATTATTCGAAACAGAAGGGGTTCTGCGAAGATTTCGATGAGGGGAAATTGTCCTACCCAATTGTCAAGTGCTGTCAGAAGAGCGAGGCAATTAAAAACATCATTCTCGGCATATTCCAGCAAACGCGAATGACAAACACAAAAATGATGCGTGAGAGTAAATTGCAGATTTTGGATCTTATGTCGAGTGTTATGGCCCTTGAGGATACGTACGATTATCTTCAGCAGCTGCAACAGGAAATTGAACAGGACATTCGAGAGATTGAGGTCTTGACAGGCGAATCTAATCCAGAGCTATTGCTCGTGGTGAAGGTCTTAGGTGTGATTCCCAAGCCTGGTGGAAAGGGGCATTGAACCGCCTAATTTCTCTGTCCGCTATCCAATTGAAATTTCCTTTTCTTTCTTCCCATTTGTATAAACTTGTTTGGATCTACTTCGGCAGGGAGTCATTGCTAGCCTGGGTTGCCTATGAAAAGCAGAGTAGGGCAGTTCAGGATACGGGTTGAGAAATAATCCTTGGGTGTCTGAAGGAGAACTGTTTTCCTATGCCGAATCTTGGAAGTTACCTGAGTGGACTTCACCGTTCTGGGAGACGTCAAATCCAGGCAGTCTTGGAATATATTCTTCACGACTGGACTGGGCGAGGAAGGTGCGAGACCAAGGAAAGAAGGGGAGAGCATAGGCGTATGGCACCTACTGCTATGATTTATGAGGTAGATACGTAAAACATACGAGACTGTGGGCTTTGACTCGATAATGCACTTCTTAATTTTTGTGGATCTTTTTGGGTAGCTCATCGGATTTCCATAATAGGATGTTGGAAACGGTATATACTCCTACATCTACGTTTTGGCAGACTATTTTACTCCTTTGACTTGAAAAGGAAGCTAAAAGTCTTCAACCAATTGGTAACTCATTTTTTTAGGTTCTAGGAAAAAGAAAATGTTTCGTCCTAATGGCCACATTTAGAGAAGACCAGAATTATTAGTTACCTACGGTATATCCGAATGGTTGGGAGACAGTAAATAATGTCGAGGAAGATGACCCAAACGATTGCCACCAAGTGTATATAAAATGTGAAGCAGGGCTCAGCCCTCCCAATGAACATCAAGAAAATTGTATTGATCTTGATTTGAGAAAAAATCTAGTTTAGGTCCTGCTTAATGATATCTGCCGCCTTCTCAGCAACTGCAAACACGGTCGCCTGGATATTACCCCTTGGCTCCAAGGGGAAGATACTGGCATCGACAACACGGATATTAGCCGAACCGTACACCTTCAGGTGAGAATCCACAACACCGCCATCTTCCAGCGGCATCATCGTACAGGTACCGCTGACATGGTACATAGACAAGATGAGCTCTCTGCATAGCTCCTTTGCCTTCTCGAGGTCCGTCAGAGGCTCCGGTGTGTGGAGGCGCTCGCCACCCTTCTTCAGCAGCGATGCCATTGGCGCCGTCTCAGCAATCTTCTCCATCCACATACTATGCCGGGCCTGTAGCTCGACATCAACTGGGTGACGGAGAATTCCGTGATCAATGAGAGGAGGAGCCTTGGGATCGGAAGATTGGATATGGACCGATCCCCGTGATAGAGGGTAGCTGAGCAGAGAAACAAGACTGATAAAGAA
Source organism: Penicillium concentricum (assembly GCF_028827145.1). NCBI lineage: Eukaryota > Fungi > Ascomycota > Eurotiomycetes > Eurotiales > Aspergillaceae > Penicillium > Penicillium concentricum. The sequence goes on from NW_026622755.1 coordinate 4,255,521, forward strand.
ACCCGGGTGCCCGAGACCGAAAAGACGCCGTGGGTATTCTCCTTCGCGGGGCAGAAGCTGGAATGGCGCTAGAATAAATTGAGCAGTAGGCTCATCGGGATTCTTGAGTAGGGTGTGCAATGCTTCATATTGCTTCTTGTGTGTCCGCGAGATGTCGGGGCTCTCCACCGCAGCTTGCAGCTTCTGGAGCAATTGAGCTCGTTCATCTTCGGGAGTGTCTACAAGCGGCATGAATGCAGAGACCAGGGGAACCATACCAAGAGGTCCCGAGCCATCCTTCTGATAAGCGGCCATAGCAGCACCGGCAACGGCGGGGTCTCTCGCCATGTCGCCTGACGGCATACCATCGGCTACTTCATATCCAAATGAGACAATACCGTGATCCTGCAGGTTCTCGCCAACACCGGGGTTGTTGATGATTGTCGGGATCCCGTGGGACTGGAGGAGTGCTTCGTCTCCCACACCTGATAGTTCGAGGATCTGAGAGGACTGGGTTGTTCCGGCGGCAAGAATAACCTCTTTCACGACTGAAACGGTATACACATCCGAGTCCTTGCCAAAGCGAACACCAGTAGCGACGGCATTATCACCGTTGCTTCCCTTCTCCATGATAATCTTTTCAACCCAGGCCCCAGTCACGACCCGGAGGTTCGAGCGAGCTTGTACTTCCGGCCCCAGATACGCAGCTGCAGCGTGGCTTCTGGTGTGGGTAGCGGGATCCACAGCACCGGGGGTTACAAAGGGACCTATACAGGCGCCATTGATTGGATCCTCATCCTGCGGGTATCCAAGGGCTTTGAAGGTGTCCATCCACGCCGCATGGTACGGCATGTACTGATCTCCAAATGAGACCTGAACGGGACCTGTGCTACCCTGGTCCTGCTGGTCGTATTTCATCCCGTTGAAGAATTCACGGTTATCATCCGATGGGGGAGCAGCCGTGTGAAACTTGCGAATATATGGGGACAGGCCATCCCAGCCCCAGCCGGGGTTGCCCAAAGTTTCCCAGGCATTTAATCCGGAGCGAGAGGGATAGATGACCATTCCCAAATTGATCGCCGAGGAGCCTCCCAAAGTACGACCTTTGTTGGCTAAGAGCTTGCGGCCATTGAGTTGTTCCTATTGTATACGGATAAGGCCACTGGCAATAATTATGGGCTTTGAGACAATAACGTACCTGGGGACAGGATCGGAAATTCCAATCAAAGTCCTCGTCTTCAAATGTCGCCGGCCCTAAGCCAGGAACAATAATTCGAGGGTCATTGAGACGGTTTGTTCCAGCTTCCAGGACGAGTACGCTAATATTGGGATTTTCGGTCAGTCGGTTGGCGACCACGAGGCCAGCAGTACCTCCTCCGACAATTACAAAGTCATAAGCTGCGTTTTCAAGTCCTGCTGAGGACTCGGTGTCAAAAGATGCCATGGCGTATTATGTCAATGGAAGTGATTTGCAACCTGCATGAGACTAATTTATAGAAAAAAAAAGCAAATATATTAGGGGTTGCTCTCTGGGGATGGCCAGATGGAGGGGTTCTTAATTGAGGGGCGTCCAACTGCCACATCTTCATTATTATTATGAAGTGTTGTACAGAATATGGAATGTGCACAATAATACACTCAATCAAGCCCCTGAATATCTCAAAATATGGTCTAGAGCCAACCGAAATTAACCAGTATCTGATCATGGTTAACGCGGCGACAGGGGGTAGGCCGCGTTATGCAGAGGGGGAAGTGCAGACCGAGCTAGCGTTAGCCTGTGCAACAAAGGCACTGTACTGCAATTGATGGGGGATGTGTATGCCAAGTCCTCGGTTAGGGTAATAGGACAACTACCTTGTTCCTTCGGGATGAAACGTGCAGGGGTTGAGGGCTGGGCGTGAGTAGTGCGTATTTTGTTTTTTTTTTTTCTCCCCGTACCCTGTTAAGTATCAAGCATCAAATTTGTACGGAATGAACACTCAATGCATACCATATATGTACTCACACTCTTAGGAAATCTCCCAGATTGAAAGACCAAGTACGTTGGGACCGGGAGGGGCCGGTGCGGGACTCCACTTACAACTTAAAGGGGATTGGTTGCTATAAACCGATGTGCTAACTAGAGATGGCTCATGTCAAGCAACCCTAGAGATTAGCGTATATTAGTGTGGATTGGATAGGAAAGTGGATCTTGATGTTCTTCTATTACTCCTCCTTTTCTATTTAGATGGCGAAGTTGGCGACACGATATCAGACTGGAAAGGAAGTCCACAATGGGCAACTATGGACTGAAAGCAAAGGAAGGCAGGGAGATCGTGATCGTGATGCTCATTTTTGGGGCAATCTCCCTGAGTTCCACGATTCTTCGGGTCGTGTCTCGGAGAATGAGAGACGTCAGCTTAGGCTTGGATGATTATTGCATGATCAGTGCGACAGTATGCTCATCGAACCGTCTTTCTAGCATGGCGTGAGACTAATGAAGCTTACAGCTTTTGGTAATGGCGTGTACTGTGGTTGTGATATTGAGTATGACATATGTTCCAGAATGAATCAAGAGGCAGCGCTAATATATCGCTCAGTGGTGACAATGGGAGGCGTTGGGTTACATGCAACCACGGGCGAAGTTGCCTTCACCGATATAGAATTTAACCTCAAGGTATGTGAAGCGTAATGGCCCTTCCAACCGGCGGATGAAGCTCACCACAACACGGAGCAGATGATTATCGTCTGCCAGATTCTCTATGGAATCGGCCTTTCTCTTGTCAAAACGTCGATGATGGTCCTTTATCACAAGCTCTTTGGTACCAAAGCCAGCATGCGGATTGCCATTTATGCCACCGGTGCCATAGTGTGGGCTTGGGGACTGAGTATCGTCCTCGAGTCATTTCTTATTTGCCACCCTGTCGCGTTCAACTGGAATCCGACGCTACCGGGAGGCGGATGTGGAAATCGCAACGCAGCTTTCGTGGTAGCCGGGGTACTCAACATGGTGACCGATTTCATGGTAATGATACTTCCAATCCCATATATTTGGAAGCTGCAGCTACGAGTGGGCCGGAAGATTGGTTTATCGGTGGCGTTTTCCTTGGGCCTATTGTAAGTGAATCCGCCGGTCTGCTCGGATCTCCATTGCGCAGTCAATGGCTAACCTTTATTGGATCACAGTGTCAGCGCAATCAGCATGGTCCGCGTCGTCAGTCTCATGAACATCGACTTCAATGACCTCACATATACCCTCCCCATCCCATTGATGTGGAGTGTTATCGAACAGCAACTCGCCCTCGTCGCGGCCAATCTGCCCCTTCTCCGTCGCGTATTCTCCGAGGTGCTTCCTAAAGGTTGGCTGGGCTCGTCTTCTCGCGGGACGGGAACACCGTCGGGGGAGCTCAGTGCAAAAAAGCGCTCAGTACAGGAATATTCTCTCACTCGCATGGATGCCGGTGCCAATCAGAGTGAGATCACGTCAGACAGCCCCAAAGCTGCGACTCACAATATTCAGACAAGGTGGAGTGACGACGAGGGGCAATCGGATACGGAGTTGACTGTGAATGCCATGCCACCAGATGGGATCCAGATATGGAAGGACTTTCGGGTCGACTCGACTAGATACCTAGAACCGATATCTGATAGAAAATGATACGAAGCCACGCATGTTATGATGACTTGTCCCTTGTCACGACACGCTTTCTAAAAAGGCGTGTAGCATGGTGGTAGGGTTAATATTGTAGGAGTAAACCACCTTAAAATGTGGCGATGCATAAATTTGCATCGTACTAAAAGCTTCATTTGATGGGTTCACCGGACCGAATTATTGGTATAAAAAGCGGTCTAACTTCAGGTCAAATTCAAGCATTCAGGTAATCGACTGCATATGACCCTAAGTCATACCCCCACGAGGTTTTCGTACAAGCTGATGCGCAGATCTGCTCCTTCCTCCTCTCACATCTCTATCTCGCAAACAAAGACGTTTCCCGAGGTCCTTCTTTTTCTCTCTCATCAACTCCCATAACATCGGCCCATACTCCAAAGGGCTTCTACCCTTCTTCTTTTCCAATTTAAAGCCATGGCTTTGGCACTCCATCTACTAGACTTGATCACTGAATCTTCATATCAGCATCCTAAGGTTAACAGGTTCGTTGGTCTCTTCCATTTTCTTCCTCTTTCTTCTCCTATCTTTCTCTAATCACATTATGTTTTTCTTTCAACAGACTTCTGCCCTTCCCATAAGTTGTGATACTACATTGCGCGATTCAACCACACTTGACATCCTCAATGCCAAATTCGGATTTGGTGATCCAAACACGCATGTGGCCACCTTAAAGCAGTGGCGACAGGAAAACCCCTTGCGAGGATGGGTCTACTTAGTTACGAGAGAAGATACCGGCCGTGTTCCTAGACGTGGACAAAAGCAAGTTTGGTCGATGCCAGAAAATCTTAATCGTCGACGCCTATCTATTAAACGCATGGTATATGGAGGTTGTTCTGCATGCTGCTCTTATCGACCCGCAAGATGTGCACGGCTCTTAAGCCAATCGAGCTGATATTCTAGTGAGCCAATTAAACGATCCTGGCAGTGCATCCTGATAACCACCTATGCTGTGGACTCTGTGGGCCTCAACTTGCACAAAGCCTGCAATAAAGTCATCCTCACATTCCCCGGCCGTAACTGGGCGTGTTATCCGGGTATGTCAAAAGTCATTTTGATCCTTGGTCTACGCCTGTGCAGCACTAGCTCCAGATTGAGATACTGACTTGACAAACTCTCTATAGATCAGATCAGCGTTTTCATTGACTGTGGCTTGGGTGGCTATTGTCAGGTCACACGACCAATTTCGAAACGCGAAGCAAAGCAAACTCGGGCCCATTGAGTTCCCATGTGACTTCCCCGGATGTAGCAAGTCATATATAGCTCAAAAGCTCTCTTGACAAACACAAAAGGGAGAAGCACAGATTGGTCAGACCTCTCTCTTTCCATGGTTTTGTGTCCATGGGCTATATAGGTAGCTCCATGGTAATAGGTAGATTCAGCATTTGCATCCACTCTTATTGATAGCATTTGCATCCACTCTTATTGATTATATTGCTCCATCACTGTAGACATAGCAGTGCATATTTTTTGCACTCTCCTAGATCTCGTCAACAATCGATGAAGAGGTTACAACTAAGGTTACTTTAAGATTGGAAAGAAGCGCCTGTATGGCTACTAGATACTACTTAGGCTCTAAAGAGTTCATAGACCTCTGATTGATTGACGAATCGATTTATTCTAGATGAGGCGGTTTATATATTACAGTTCGCTAAAGGGCTATGATACATCTATCTTCAATCTCAAACTATGTGTTGAATGTCCCGAGGCAGAGTGGTAACACCCAAGTGCCTGCCTTTCACAGGAGTCTTCGCTTCAACGAGAATACAAAATTCTGATCCCTATCCCCGTTTAATTTGATGTCTCTCGTTTCAAGAGGACTTTGGGCAGAGTCGCCCATTGTTATTCCACGAGTAGGGCAGCGGGTCAACAGTCCGAACCTCCCAGTCCTCAGCACCAACGGCAGTCAGAGCAAAGAAAACACCACTAGGGTCATACTTCTGCTTGAGAGAGTAAAGGCGCGGGTAATTGGCGCCGTAGAAGGCTTCTTGGAGGTTCGGCTCGATGAGATCGCCCTCACTCATGTAGGAGCCTGAGTCCGGGGCAATCTCACGTAGAACGTCCATCCACTCAGTCACGAAGAGCGAGGTGCTCTTCACCACATCCCAGGAGGAGGTGAAGTTCCACTGGGAGCCGACAATAACGTGTGAGAGGGCATCACGCCATGCAGGGAGCACGGAATTGTCTGTGGGGGGCTTAGCGGCAATGCCTGTACCTCTGATGTGGAAGCCGGCAATGAAAAGACCCTATAATATGTCAGCACTATCCAAAAGAAGAGAGCCGGGAGTATATCTATGTATTTGTGTATACATATACGACATACTTGATTGACAGCGTCCCTGTAGGCAGCCCATGTTTGTTTGCGGAGATCATCGCTCTGGAAGACATTACGGGGGAGCAGGCGAGAAGCAGTCTTGACGACATCAGTTCCAACGTATTCCTGAGGGAAGGCCTGTTCCCAGGCATCATGGCTGGAAGAAAGTGTTAGCTGGGATTCAGAAGCACAAATTCCAGAAAAGAACGGGGAGAATTCAGACGCACAAGTTATCCGCGTGGTTGTACCACGGATTGTAGGAGATACCCAGGCTTTTGAGAGTATCAAACCACGGAGCCAGGAGTGCCTTGGTCTGTGCAACGTTCATGTTGGGTGCGACGAATGAATGCATACGGAAGTAGAGGTTAGGATCACCGGCATATGTCGTACCGATCATGGCATCTGAAGCACCAATGTAGAAGTAACCGTAGGTACCAGCATCGACAAAGGTCTCAAAGTGGTCGAGATAGGACCCAACAGCAGCCCAGAAGGCGTCTGGACCAGGAGTGTCGTTGATCGTGAAATTGAAAGTCACAGTAGTGGTCTCCAGCTTAGGCAGGGCCTTGACTGTTAAAGAAGTGACGACTCCAATGGTGCTGCCACCACCACCACGAAGCATCCAGAAAACTTCCGAGTTCTCAGTAGAGCTGGCGGTGATGAACCTACCATCTGCCAGAACAACTAAGGAGAATTATTAGGGAGGTACTCCGAGCAAATCCGAGATTGTAAAAAAGAGACGTACCTTGCATAGCCAGAACCTGATCGGCCGCCATACCGTACATACTGGAAAGGGGAGAGTGGCCACCACCAGCAGTGTAGCCACCACCCAAGCCAACGGTGACGGCTTCTCCACCGACAACCGAGTGGCCGTGGGTCTTAGCAAACTCATAAGCCTCCCAGACCTGAGTACCCGAGCCAAACTTAATGGCCGGACCGACATAACCATTGGCAGCCTTAAAGGTCGGGAGATACTCCTTGTCCTTGAGGTAGTGGGTCCAAATGGAGAGGGCACCCTTGCCGGAGGCCTTGCCATTGAAATCATGTCCGGTATTCTTGACCACTAGTCGCAAGTTCAAGTTACGGGCAAAGTTGACCGCTAGCTGGATCTGAGCCACGGTGGATACGTTCACAGCATACGTCGGATAGGCGCCCTGAGTGCAGCTAGCAGTATGGTTAAACGGTGATGGTAGACATGAGCGGCCTTCGTACAGCGGTAGCATGATCGACGCAGGGTCAGCCATGTGCAGGTTCGAGCTAAGCCAGTCTGCTGAAATTCTTGCGCACTTAGTGGGATTGTACTGCGGCCAGTCCGGATAGCAGGAGGACGCCAGGGGCACCGTCTTGATCAGGCTGCCGCCGAGCAAGATATCGAAGACGTCCCATATCAGATCTACGGGCCACCAGGAGTCCCCGGGCATCACCTTGCAGCTATGACGGACACTTCTCTTGGGTACCGTGGATTCGCTCGCAAATGCGAACATGTTAGCGACAGTGTTATTCTGCAAGGCCGCCGACACATCAGAGAGCACGCCTTCGGTCAACTGCACTTTCTCATTGGGGAACAATGAAGGTGCCGAATTAGCCGTGGCAGCCACTGTAGTTGCTGCTTCTGTGAGTGATGTAGTCGACATCGCGCCAGCGAGCGAAGCGCTTGCGATGAGAGTAACTCCCCACATGCCCTTCATCCTGGAGGATATTCACCAAGACAATTTTGAGGAACAAAAAAAAAAGAGACGAACAAGAGCTGATGAGCACTTAAGACAGAATATATGACCAAGCCCTTGCGAACAATGTGGACAAAGGTGGTACTTAAATGTACCCGCCGTCGTAGGCTAGCCACGAAGCCCTAAGCAAAACGTTCCGGCACAACCGAAGACACCACCGAGCTTTAAAAGATTTCGCGACTATTGGTGCTATATTTTAATTAAATTTCCTTGGTATATTTATTTTGGTGCTACGTACGGAGTATAAGCCGACAGAATAAAAAGCTTTATGCACTAATCAACTAGTTGCATGCGTTAGCCAACTAGGCGTGTTAATATATTCTTGGAGAAATAGTCACCATCAAGCTTCCCACAAAACAAATATTATTAAATTTGTCCTCTGCTTCCGGGGGTTTTCCCATTTGATTTTAAGATGATACATTGTACAAGCAAGGTGTTATATACATTGTATCGTCCCATCTGTTTTCAGACACCTGTCCCCGGATCCACTTAAGTGAACGACCTCGGCACATTCCGATATTAGCCCCCAATTTAGTGCCCTGACTCCAACCTAGTCTCATACTGAAACTACGGAGTAGGCTCGACCATATTGAGTGTCAATGACTCCCAACCTCGTACACGCTAGTCTATAGGTCCTCTAGCCGCATATTATGTAAGAAAGACGGCTCATTAACTATTGGAATCACCATTAGTCGAAGTCTTACCCTGGGCTCTTAATAAGACTTACCGGAAGAAAGGGGGCGCCCCAAACGCCACTTTATAGGAGGATGCCATCTAATTTACGCGGGGTGCGAATCGAATCAAACTCCCATCGCAGGGGCCCCAGACCGCGGGATTGATACTTATGTAACCCTGGGCGCTGCCCAGGCGAGTCAGGTTTTCATTGTCAGAACTGCAGGTGACAGGCGTTGTTTATTTGGATAGAAGACGAGTATCCTGGGAGATATGGGCTCGAGTGACAATTTACAGTCGCAGGCCATCGGCCTGATCTTTGGCTTTCCGTGCTTCGCGAGCTTGGCTGTGGCTCTGCGGCTTTACAGCCGCTCGTTGACGAAGTCGTTTGCCGCAGGTCAGTTCAATGTTCCAATTCCTGTTTGCTCACAAGGTTGATGAATCTAATAGAGAATAGATGACTGGGTTATTTGTGCCGCGATAGTGAGTACCGCAGCCATTCCAAGAACGAGCCTAGAGGATTGACAGAGATTGGCAGATCATGTATTGGGCGGAGACATTTACGTCTTATAAAGGTAAGACTAGAACAACAAGAATAGTCTCGTTCGTCTTTGGTTCGTGAAGTTAATCATCCCTTAGTGATCATATACACGTACATCGGATATAACGTCTGGGAGATACCCAAAGACCACCCCGCCATTCTTGGTAACAAATATACCTACGCGGTGGGTAGCACATATTCTTTCTCATCTTGTTCGCGCTTTCTAACGAAATAGACCGAGCTCATCTACAATCCCATTTTAGCCCTTGTCAAGACCTCCATCCTACTATTCCTACTACGTTTAACCGGCCAAAAAAATACAGTGCGCCTGGCCATCTGGGGACTCTTAATTCTCAACGGCATCGCCGCTATCATCACATTTTTCCTCACTGTTTTTCGATGTGTGCCCGTCGCCGCTAATTGGGATCTGGCTTCATATCCCAATGCGACGTGTCTTGACTTTGCAAATTTTGTCACCGGCACGGCCTCGGTCTCTATTCTCACGGACATCCTTGCTTTAATGCTGCCTACCTGGATCGTATATCGCCTACAGATGCAATGGAATCAGAAGTTGATGCTGATTGGCATTCTGTCCTTGGGCCTTTTGTGAGTAGCTCAGCTAAACGTCTTCTTTTCCCCATCAATTTGATACTAATAAATAAAGAACGGTGGTAGCTGGCATTGTTCGCCTCATCCTCCTTGACGATTTCGACCGTCATATGCCGGAGAATTACACACACTCGGTCCTATTTTGTGTGTCCACCATCGAAGTTGGCCTGTCGTTTGTCGCTGCGTGCGCTCCCTCGTTCAAGCCGCTCGTTACTCGGCTCGTTCCGAGGCTCTTCGGCTCCACCCGCACCGGGCCGTATAATGGCTCGACCAACCGCAGCGGTCGGACCCGGCTGGGATACAAACTCGAGGAAACGTCAAATTTCACAAATCGTACACAGGATCAGACTGTCACTACCGTTGAAGCTGGCGATAGCGAGATCAGCCACGGCCCCACGAAATTGAAAGCCGATAATATGATCACCATGACCACAGAAATGGAGGTTACTTGGGTTCAAGCCAATTCCGAGGAGCAGCATACTAGTAGTACAGAGAGTCTTGTCTACGGGGGAGGTAGCAACAGACGTTCTAAATAATTTCAAAAAGAGAGCCACTCTGTTTATTCTAAAGATACATATTTGACCTTCGAAGGACAACCCCCGAAAGAATATAAGCCTAATAGACCTCAGCCCCTTTCCGTGTAAGCCAACTTGAAAGAGGTTAGCTGCGCAGCGCATAAAAATATTCAATAATACTATATAGTACGTAACCATAGAGATGAGCTGGATAATTCCATACAACTTCCATATTTCCTCGCGTTGGTAGCAGCCTTATCTCGGAGTCCTGGTCACATTTTCTTGAAAGTATCCCATTTGGATGGGGATGAGTTCATCAGAACTCCCCAAAGAACGAAGGTCCGGCAGTATCACACCAGTGCGCCATATCGGATTTTCCCATGGTAAATTTTGACCTGGCCCACTGTCGGTTTTCTATGCTATATAAAATTCAAGTACCATAAGAATCGCCGGCTGCTCAAGTCTTTTTAGTAGTCTTAAATAGAGAATTGGTGTGACATGAGTGTATTCAGATGTAGAAAATACTCGTATTAGACAGCATACTATAGGGAAAATCTGTTATGGCGCAGTGGCAGAGACTGCCGTAAACGAAGGAACTGAATCTTGATCTAAATCGTACATAGGTTATTGTTAGCGAGAATTTACTGAAGCTGCTGCAAGATTTCGATTTGATTCTAGGCGCCGGAGACATATTTAGTGAGTAAGGAACCCAAAATAAGTATAACGACTGTAAACTCGACTTTTGCTAATACTTCTTACGCGACTTCACAGGGACTGGGCAGCGTCCCGAGTGCAATAATGCCTACGTATTCAACGTAGAAGTGTTTAGTGTGTATGAATATGCTTTGTAGAAGGTTAGTTTGTACAGTATCTCTAATTGTAGGTATGTGTAGATACCTAGAAATCGACAAGTTGTAGAGTCAACAGATTATATATTATTTTACACCAACTTCATGAAGAAGAGTGTCCACTCCTGGAGTCAGAGCGGATGTCAAACTCGCGAGTACAGTAAATCCGATCGCGAAGAGGCACCTCCGCCCTGTGATCCCGTTGTTCAAACTTTGCGGTGGATTCCTGGATCACGAGGTTTTCAACATCGGTACCTCTTTCGCTACCCTTGCCCCAAATCGGCAGTGGAATATTGTCCACGCGATCTAGATCCTCCATGATCCCACCCGTAGACTGATTTATCGCCTCTTGGCTAGAGTGTCCTGCATTGATGTGCCCAGGGAGTGTGTTACCATTTCCCGTGTTCCGGAAACTGGACCGAGAGAGACGAAATGGTCGGTTTAATGAGAAGGATGAACGAGACTGCGAGCCAGCGGGGTTTGAGTAGGGCTTGCTTTCCTTGTTGTCAGTACCCCGGGATGGCCGTCCAGGGGTGCTGTGGTACTGGAAGGCTCCCATACCGAACAGCTTCCTGAGAAGCGGCCACCAGCACATCATATTGGCGACAAAGACGGCAGTGCTTGCCTCACGTATATACCAGATCTGGTATACGGTGGTCATGGGGGAGGCAAAGTTGAAGTATTTATTCAGGATGGCGGCAACGACCGTGAAAAGACCCAGGCTCATGATGCAGACTATCAGCATCTTCCGGCGCAGTGGAAGCTTAGCCTTGACGATGAGCGGTATCGGAATGGCAAACATAAATGCGTCCGATGAGATGTTGAAAACCGCCTGGGTGATTGAATAGTGTTGGTACGTGGCGCACTGTAAATTCGACACTGGCAACGCCCAATATTGCGAGAAGGGTCTGCAGTACACGGCGTAGTAGGTGATCATTATGACGACGAAACCAAGCGCCACATAAGCGGCGAGAATCTTGACATAGAGGTTCGAGGGCAGGTTCTTGGTGATCCGCCAGTAGAGTATCAACAGGCAGACTTTCACGCCCCAGGTCACAAAGAGCATACACTGTTCCAGCGCAACAACAATTTTGCTTCCAAGGATGCGCTCATGAACTTGTTGGGAGTCGGAGAGTACCTCATCATACTCGCTCGGATCCATCAGATTCGTCGCGTATTTTGCCGAGACTTGAATCAAAATTAATAAGGACGTATATATTATCTATCGGAATCGGATCAGCAGTCAGTTGAGTGTTACAAATCCGACCACAGCAGGGGACTCACAAATGTTGCTGTCATCACATAATCGTCCCCTAAAATATGCGATTGAGCTGGTGAGTTATGGCTAGTCAAGCGGAAGGGAGAAATTCTGCGTACATGATATCCCCTGGATTGATACGTTTGCCATTAACCGGGAGGCTCTGTCCATAAAGTTAGAATCTCCTGCGGCTCTCATCAATGCCCGGGCGCAGATAGTTCACACATACATTCGGCCAATGTAGAGTATCGCTCCAATAGTCCAAAAGACCACGGCTTCTACTAGCAGTTGGTGGGGGGTGGGCGATACGTTCCCCATTGTGGCGGGTAAATCACTGCCTTCCTCGTTGCAACTCTACCTCACAAGGTCGCAGGAGTAATCATTGAGCCTGCCATCGGAGGTTCTGGGAATGTGAGAGTTGAAGATATCATCGACGGTCTTCAGGAATGGAACTAGGCTCGGAATAACCGGAGAATTTTCAGCCAGCCGAAGGATCGATAGATTTTTGCTCCGATCTAAGCTAACCGAAATACTAATTATTGGATGGGGGCCATAATAAAATTTTCATGGAATCCATCTAAGGCTGTGCGCAAAGCTATGCGGACCCCGATCGTTGTAGGAGAAACATTCCCCACACCCCCAACCCCAGCCCCCCGAGGGATCTGACAACGGGGGATTAATGAGGCTATAGGAGAAATGAGATAAGACGGGCTTTGAGGAGAGTGTCCTTGGATCATATAGCTCTTGGGCCAAGCAACATTGTGCAAGCATCCATGGATTTGGTACAGATTGACTAGGCGGGCCGCGGACACCGCTGCCGCAGGCCCCACACTGATCGTCAGAACCAATAGGAGCCCCTAATGCTATCCCGACCCTTGTCCCGATCTGCATTCAAGCTAGAGATCGTGGGGGCCATTTCGCCTCGTGGCTAATGCACGCCGTTTTATTTCTGCATAGTCTAATCATAGAAGAATTTAGCAAGGTAAGTCAAACGACTTACTTCCTCGCTTGTCCCCCCCTAGGGGTTCTGGGCCATCGTACGAATATTATTCCCTAGAACCGAATCCTAAGCCCGCTCGTCGCCCCTAAACGCTAATAAATGGGCCATTACAGTGGAGTTTCATTTATCTTAGATTGGGCTGTGGCCTGTTAATTCCAACCAGTTCGAGACCATGCCCCAGCTAGAATAGGGGTGAAGATTTCAAAGGGTTGGGATTGCATTGCACCCTCACGATCACCGCACTGTACCCACCGGCCCTCGACGAATGGGGAAGCTTTTGCACCAAATTTCTGGGAGACTAGCGGTAGCGGGGCACTATATCTTCCTATTTTTCTCGTCTCTCTCTCATTTTCTATCTCACTCCGTACCTAGCTCGCACCTGTCATCCTTGTTGACCCCATTCGATATTATTTGACAGATGACACTATGGTGGTCGCTGAGAAGCAAACTGCCGAGGTCGGCGAGACTAAGCTGAGGAACAGCACGGAGATAGACACGGTACGCCAGGAGGCTGCTCTGGGCCACAAACAGGAACTGAAGCGAAATTTCGGGCTCTGGAGTGTGACAAGCTTGGGAATTGTGATTGCAAAGTCAGTGGTTTGAACCTTTCCCGTCCATGGCCTCGACTAACATGAATGCGTATTAGTTCCTGGGCCGCAACTGGTGGCACAATTGTGACTGCACTCATGAATGGAGGCCCGATGGCTCTTCTCTATGGCTTGATCCTCGTCAGCATCTTCTATACCGCAATTTCGGCCTCATTGGCCGAATTGGCGTCCTCCATGCCCTCCGCAGGTGGAGTATATTACTGGTCCACGGTGCTAAGTGGGAAGCATGGCCGCGCCGCCGGCTTCTTCACGGGCTATCTCAATGCCTGCGCCTGGCTCCTGTCGGCCTCGTCAATGAGTTCCATGTTAGGCAATGAAGCGGTGGCCATGTATTTACTTCGGCATTCTGACGTCACCTGGCATTCATGGCAGGTGTTTATTGTGTTCCAACTTGTCAATTGGACCTGCTGCGCAATCGTATGTCTAGGGAACCGGTTTATACCTATGATTAATCGAGTCGCACTAATCCTATCCATGACCGGACTTTTTGCAACCGTGGTGGTCCTCGCGGCGATGCCAAAGACACATGCGAGCTCTTCGCAAGTGTGGACGCAATACTATAATATGACTGGTGGCTGGTCTGATGGGGTGTGCTTTATTACTGGCCTGCTTAATGCTGCCTTCGCCGTGGGAGTTCCTGATTGTATCAGTCATTTATCTGAAGAGGGTATGTTAAATGTGTTAAATTCAGCACATCTCCTAAGTGGCAAGTGAAAATCAATAGATTCTAACTAGCGATGTTATTTTAGTTCCTAAGCCACAGGTCAAGGTCCCCCAGGGCATCATGATACAGATGTTGACGGCCTTTGCTACCTCCTTTGTTTATCTGATCGCCCTTTTCTATTCAATCCAGGATATCGATGCAGTTTTCAACACCAGCGTGGGTTACTTTCCTACTGCTGAAATTTACCGACAAGCTACGGGATCCACTACCGGTGCTATCGGACTCATTGCGGTGCTCTTTCTGGCTACCTTCCCAACCCTGATCGGCACGTTCGTGACAGGAGGACGCATGTGGTGGAGCTTAGCGCGGGACAACGCAACGCCTTTCTCGAGCTATTTTGCCCAGGTGCATCCTACATTAAACGCTCCCGTCCGTGCCACCGTCGCCATGAGTGCACTCGTTACCTGTATCGGCTGTATTTACGTCGGCAGCACAACGGCATTCCAGGCCCTCATCTCATCCTTTATCGTGCTAAGCACTCTATCCTACTTCGGGGCTATCCTCCCCCATGTGTTGACTGGCCGCCGGAACATAGTCCCCGGGCCCTTCCATATGGGCAAGACCCTAGGAATGGTGGTGAATATCGTCTCGTTGGTCTATATCATAGTCACTGTGGTATTTTTCTGCTTCCCATTCGTAATGCCTGCCACCGTTGGAAGCATGAATTACACGAGTGTCATCACTGTCGGTTTGATGGCATTGACAGCATTGTGGTGGTTTGCCCGCGGGAGGACCGAGTACCGAGGCCCACACTACAGCTTCGATGTTGCCATGCAATTGACGTCTGTTCAAGGAGGTAAGGATATTAGCAGTCCTGTGATTGCGCCTATGGAGAAGTCTACGGCAGCTGCCATTGATGAGCGTGGGCAGGCGGAATGAATGCTCTTCCTGCGATGAGCATGAGAAAAGTGGGCGATTACGGGTAGACAGTGACCAGACAGTGGTATGTGAGATATGTACCAGGACCGAGACTTTTTGTTTGGTGGGTCCTCAATATTTGAAGTACCTGCTTCAATTTGTACACGAAGACATGTATATAAAGCCTTGAAGCTTCAAGACGAAGGGTGCGCAACAAACACTACAAAATATAACATAACATAATTTATACTTGGGAAGAATTGATATTTTCTTCTATAGAATGCTGCACAAAGAATTGTGTTCATTTATAAGAGAAAGAGAGGACGACCTATCTGACTATCTAGGTCCCGACCACACGCCGTCCAACAATCCCATTCCTACTGAATTTCCTCAGAAGGGATAGTTTCATCGGGGTTTTTGGATCCTAAGAAGGACATGACAAGGATAGCGAGGATAAGATATAGAAGACCTTCCAGGATTAGCGATGTGAGACAGGGAAGACATTGAAATACTTACTCCATGTCCAACTCATATAGTCGTAGCCAACCATTTCCTTCAGATAGCCGCCAATAATCGGGCCAATTGTCATGCCAAGGGAAGCAGCAACCTCCATCATAGAAAATACACGGGACAAGCCGCCTTTGGGTCCAAAGATGCCTGGATTCTTTTCTTGGTGGGATTTGACCGCAACTGCAATAGGGAATCAATATAGCTATAGTCATCACAGAGAAGCAGCACTTACCAGTCAACTCGGTTGGTCCTATGCCTGTCATAAATGGTCTCGTTGCACCAATAGCCATAATAGAAGCTACATAGATTGTTTCCCCCCAATTTTGAGCGTTAGCCCAGGAGAAACGGTTGCTCCCGGCAATACCCAGTAGGCCTTGTAGTACGGCCTGAAGTATTAGAGCAACCACAGCAGGAGGTCGTATTCCGACACGATCGCGAATCCAGCCAGCGAGGGGTCCGAGAAGGAGGCCCGGGGCAATAAGACAGGAGAATAAGAACCCAGTCTTTCCTGGGCCCCATCCAAAAGTCTCTCGTACGTGCAGTGGAAGCGTCGCATGAAAACTTGTACCCACAGTTGTGCCAGAGATAATGACAAGTAGAACTGTCAATACACGGGCATCACATAACATAATACGCCAAAAGTTGGCCGCAATGCTTGGAATTTGAGAATCTTGGCGTGGGGAAAGCAGACTTGTTGTCTCTGAGGTCTCCAATGTCTCTTCCACATCTGCCTCCAATTGAGATGAGGGTTTAGACTGAGAGGGGGAATCCTTGGGGGTGTTCTCAATTGGCGGGCTCTCAAGCATCACTAGACGTGCAATAAGGTCGACAGTCAGAATCAGAAGTGGTGTCAACCATGTTACCCAGTATCCTGTAGCCTCTAAGAGCAAGCCGGAGACAGCAGGTCCGCCGATCATTCCCAAATTAACAATTGACATCGTTAAGCCCATCACGGTCCCGATATTCGCCTCATCCACAGTATCTGCAATGGTTGCAAATCCGACAATCCACACTGCAGAGGCTGCAATGCCCTGCATCACACGGCCTATAAAGAGTATAGGGACCGAAGGAGCGCCAGCAATCATCACGGTCCCTATAATACATGCGAGGAGAGATAGTAGCAATGGGGCCTTGCGATTCGGGCTCTTATCAGCAAAATGGCCGATGATAGGGCCCGAGATGACGGAGACAGCGCCATGAAGGGCGAGGACAGCAGAAGTAAACTTTTGGGTCTCAGAGGGATCAATATGTAGGCGACTCTGGAACATGTAACCTAGGATGGGAACGAGGAACCCGTAAAGGAAGGTCTCTAAATGGTATTAGCGAGGAGATTCAAGTGCAAAAATGTGGGTAGACGAACCAGCAAACAAGGCGATCGTGATAGTTGAGAGGATGAACCATTTGGAAGAGCGCCATTTGTAGCCTATTGGTGTAGGCTCTGAATAGAAGTCATTCATATTGGTATAAATTGGCTCAATGTAAGAGGGTAATAATCTTGAAACTGGCTGGAGTTTTCAAGCGATGCTGGCTCTTGTGGCTCAAGATGCACTTCGTCTGGAAGAATCCTCTGGGGGATCGACCTTTGCGTGAAATTCGATTAGAATTCCGATCTGAATTTTCGATATGTATTATATGTATTGTACTCGGTATGCTTCAATCCCTCAATCCCCCCACTCATATGCCGTCTGCGGGTCTGGGCTGAATGATTCATGTGGGGGCATCAGCCGAAGAGGAAAAGGACGAAAAGGAGGAAAAGGAGGAAAAACACTTGGCTTGTATGTACTCTGTACGAAGTAAATATGTATGTATCCAATGTAATAGACTAGTTCTGCTGAGAAAAGTGGATAGACCCCAGAGCTGTCAAAGATTCCCGAGCTCCCGACGAGCATAGCTCGTGGGACACTTTGATTCGATGATTGGGGAATCCATTTTAGTCCCGCATTAGTGGCAAATATCGGACTTGATCGGCGAACAGGTTCATCTAAACCTGTTTTGACAGCCCGTCCGAATCGAAGAAAGAGTTTAAGCCTAAAAAACCCTAAAGGGGTTTGATCGGCGTTGAGTGGAACCAACTGAAGACTATAACCTTCTACGTACTCCGTATGTCTCAATCTTAGTCTGCATTAGCGCTGTGTGGGGCGTATTCGGACACAGATCGAATAGATCGCGAGATGCTATGGAAAGTTAGCCCGGTGACAAGTCCACGGGTGGAGCCTAAAGGTGAAAATTATTTTCCTTACACTAGGTAGTAGGTATTCTAGGAATGCTTTGTTATAGCTCCCGGAACTCTTTTACGGGACATACATAGGGTACAGAGCTGTCCTGTCCCCAGACATTGGTCATTTATACTACAAATTATCCTGTAATGGCCAGGGTCTCAAAAGAAAGGCTTGTAGTGAAAGGAAAGTGTTATACTATGAAGCTCTATCAGTAGCCAAAAAAAAAGGGCCTAACATCAAGCCTAGAAAATATTTTCAAAAAAGACATCTAAACAGAATATCTAAACAGAATAACAACCAACCATCCAAAAATCAAAGTATTATCATATTAGCTCGCAGAAGTAGATGAAAGTGCCTCCATACAGGTTTTGCGACAATATCATCTCCCATCCCGACAAAGGCTGCCAAGAGGAAGCTCATGATGTAGCCAGACATTTGGCTCCAAGTAGACACAACGTTGTTCAGCAACGTAATACCGCAGGGGAACGAGTCCCTTCGGAAAGGCAACTTCTAAGTACATCTTGTCGGAGCTGGCTTCCTGTTTCAGAGGGGTATCTTTGCGCCCAATCAGCCGGCTAAAATCGACACCAGTCCACTGCTGCCACTCCTCGACACTGCCCTCCACGTACATACTCCGCGGAGCCACTTTTACCACCCTAGCTCCCAGCCTAATATGTTTCCGCAGCCAGGGATCGAAAGGGAGGTTTGGGTCCGTCTTCCTCAAAGTCTTGGAAATCCCCTGATTCGGGACCGCCGTCGCTGGCCATGATAGATAATCCGCCATTTTAGTCATCGGGAAGTCGGATTTTCGTGTTGGCCGAAGGGGCACCACCAGCGTGTCAAAACCTTGATCCATTGCTGTTTGTTTCATAGCCATAATCAATATATCGGCTAATCCCCGAGAACGGTGTTCTGGAGACACCGTGATTGAGATAGCGGATAGGGCATTGGGTGACTCTGTTCTCGTCATGGCGGGATCGGATAAAGGCCTGAGTCCAGTCGAATCTTGGACAATACCTTCTCGCGCGAGCTGCTGCTCAACGGCCCGAGAGAGAATCCCATCATAGCCTTCGTCTGGGAGAGTATGTAATACTTCGGGATGTTGACGGAGCCCCTTTTTGCCTCCGATTCTGTCCAGGTCAGGCCAGTAAAATGGGACAGAACGTCCACAAGCAATGATATGTTCCCCTCCGCAGATATCGACTTCGACAATGGCAAACTGCATGGGAGAAAAGGCTTCGAATTTGTCGAGTTGGGTGCAGTAATGTTGAAAATATTCGTCTTGGTCGATAAACATTGGCCAAGCGGCATTCAATGGATGTGTGGGAAGTTTGAGGATTTCCCAGAGATCAGGCCTGCTTTGAGCAGTATGGAGGCGATAGTTTTCCATGGTCGTACTGGAATTTGGGAGTCGATCAAAGAGAAAAGGAAGTTATTCTGCGAAGGGAAATGCGTTTGGAATATAGTTGCGATATAATTTTCGCCTAGCCCCCTTTGCAATTATGTAGTAGGCTAGGGCAGCGTGAGAAAAGCTGTGAAGCTATAAAGTAGAAAAATACCAAAGCAAATAAGGTGCCGAAACCTGTTACGTACATGCATACACATTTGTCTTTTCTCTTTTCTCTTTCCACTTTAGCTTCAGCCATGGACACCCATATTCAGCCGTGCCCATGCCCAATTAAGAGAAGCTTCAGCTGAAGCCACTGACCCTCGTGTCCTCCAGCCGTGTCCACTCCCGAAGTAAGAGACCATGTCCAAGTTTCGTGTAATCTTATACAGTACACATCAGACTGTCGAATTACTACTCGGTCTTCTTTGAGACCTTTGTGAGAGCTATCCATTTCCGAAGAAGTAGTGGGTTGCTAGGAGAGGTCTGCAGACAGGGAGACATTGCAGCATATGGTACAATATGAGTTGAAGAATCGAGAAAACCGAAAGGCTCTAGCTTGTGGAAACAGAGATATTATACAATACGGAGTATTTGTCAGTCTTGAGTAGAGGATGTAGATCCGATCTGTCCGATCAAGGAACGAGTCCCAGTTGGGATAAAGATCGTCGAATACGTGAAGTACGGATCCACCCGTATAATGAACCTATTTCAGTGGGGCCCGAAGGTATCGTGAAGAATATCTTTCGGCAGGATACTCGTACTGCGTAGCAGCGTCGACCCTCAACAAATGGAATTTCCCCTTTAACCGTCTCTCCTCTTCCAACACAAAAGACATATATTTCCTCCCTTCCAAGCCAACTTTTCAAATATCCCACCATGACACTAAGTACGATGTCAACAAAAATTGGAAGTGAGGAGGTTCTTCATCCAACTCCAGATCATCTCAATCAGACTACCCAAAATGGCATCTTGGCCCACCAGGAACCTATCATTCCCTCCTTTTCTCTGCTCGCTGGAAGCGATGGCTCAAAACATATTCTGCCAACAGTCGCCAAACTATGCGGCACCGTCGCAGATGATATCGAGGATGCTTACCCTTGTACGGTAGTGCAGGAAGCCCTGGTAGCATTATCTGTCAAAACTCCACGCATGTATGTGGCGCGGTACGTGTATCGTTTAAAGAACGGTATCCCCTTTGAGCAGTTCCGCACTGCGTGGGATGCCACCGTCAAAGCTCATACAATCATGCGTACGAGAGTCGTGCAGCTCGGCTCAAGGGGCGTGGTGCAAGTTGTCTGTCGCCAGGGAATCGAGTGTCAGAAGAGCGATAATCTCCAAGAATATCTCGCAGAGGACTGCCAGAAGGAGATGCCACTGGGAGCACCGCTAGCACGAGCAGGTTTCATTCAGGATTTGGACCCAGAAAGTCCTGCTCATCTTGTCATCACACTGCACCATGCCTTGTATGACGACTGGTCGTTGGCCTTGATCCTGAAACATATCGAGGCGGCGTACGCTGAACAACGAGTGCCAGATCAGCATTTTTCCCGGTTCACTGAATACTGTCTGAAGGCGTCCAACGAGGAGTCAGAGAAGTTCTGGTCCAATGAGCTCACACGCATGAGTCCGACCTCGTTCCCGGCTGTGCCAGCCGAGTCCTACACGCCAGCAGCGACCAAGTCATTCATCCTTGAAACAAAATTGGCTCAATCTATGGATTTCGACAGTTTATCCACGACAGTGAAGATGGCTTGGGCAATCCTCATTTCGCGTCATACAGCATCCGAAGAAGTTGTATTCGGTGTCACTGACACTGGAAGACGCGCTACAATGCCAGCAGTTGATCTGATGAGTGGACCAACGATCGCCACGTTCCCCTTCCAGGTTTTGGTGCAAGGCGACCAATCAATTGGCGAGACTTGGAGGCAACTGCACCATCGTCGGGCAGAGATGGTCCAGCATGAGCAGTTCGGCCTCAACCAGATGCGCATATTGTCCTCAGACGCTGCGGCTTTGTGCAAATTCCAGAGTCTTATTGTCTTGCAGCCGAAGAGACGTGATGACTATTCGCTGTTTAGCGAGGTCACTCAAACACAGGATCTTGAAAACCATGCCACATTCGGAACATACCCCATTACACTGGTTGTCGAACCTGACGGGAACACAATCAGCGTGCAGGCTGTGTACGATCATCACATTGTCCCCGAGGTCCAGATGAAAAGAATACTTCAACAGCACTCGCATATCATGAAGTGGATCAGCCGTGCAGAGAATTCATGCGTGGATGATATTGAGGGCTTATGCCCAGAGGATCAGATGGATTTGAAGACATGGAATAGTCTCAGAACTCCTGAAAATGTCCAATCTTGCGTTCACGATTTGATCTCAGAAATGTCCCGATCTCAACCACAAGTCACAGCTGTCTGTGCTTGGAATGGAGAGCTCTCATACGAAAGACTCGAAACCCTTTCGAGTGGATTTGCCGTGCAGTTGTTGGAGGAAGGTCTCATTAGACCAGACACGGTTGTTCCGCTCTATTTCGAGAAATCCAAATGGACTGCCGTGGCCATTCTGGGTGTCATCAAAGCAGGTGGTGCATTTGCCTTGTTGGATCCCGCCATTCCATTGAAACGATTACAGATGATCTGTGAGGATACTAGAGCACCGTTCGTGGTTTGCCCTCCAGAATTGGCATCGAATGCAAAGGACCTCACAGGGAGCGTCATCGTGATAGACACCGATGATAGCCACGACAGTGGACTTGCGGTGCGTGCTCTCAAGTATCACGGATCCGAGGTCAGTCCATCGAATATTCTCTATGTCGTTTATACTTCTGGGTCCACGGGACAGCCAAAGGGAGTGGTAATCGAACATGGAGCATTCTGTTCAAGTGCGTTGGCCTACATCAAGGTTGCCGAAATGGATAGGGAAACAAGAGCTTTACAGTTTGCCTCGTACTCATTTGATGTGAGCGTGACAGATCATCTGGCAACCTTGCTTGCCGGTGGCACCATCTGCATTCCTTCCCCTGATGATCGGATGAACGACATCATCAGTGTCGTTAGTAGATTCAACATCAACTATGCAGACTTTACGCCATCCTTCCTTCGTTCACTGCGCCCTGAAGATATGCCAAGTCTGAGAGCTATTGCTGTTGGCGGAGAGGCACTGTCCCGAGCAGTGATCGACATCTGGGGAAGCCACGTTCGGCTGATCAATATCTACGGACCAGCCGAGTGCTGTGTGCTTACCACCATTCAGTCTCAAGTTACCTTGGATTCCGATCCACTCAACATTGGATTTGGTACAGGAGCCGTATGCTGGGTAGCCGATAGCAAAAATCACAATCGGCTAGTACCCATCGGTGCCATCGGCGAGCTTTTAGTCGGAGGACCCATCGTGGGGCGTGGATATTTGAATGATCCCCAAAAGACGGCAGCTGCTTTTGTTGATACTCCCGATTTTCTCCATAAAATGCCAGCCTCATCACCCCACAATCGAGTCTACAAGACAGGTGATCTCGTACAATATGCGCCCGATGGGTCTATACGCTTCCTGGGTCGAAAGGATATGCAAGTCAAGCTTCGGGGTCAGAGAATCGAGCTTGGGGAAATCGAACATTGTTTGAATCAATGCTTAGAAGTTGCTGGTTTGGTGGTGGATGTGATCAAGCCCAGAAACAACAGTGAATTGTTGGTTGCCTTCATTTTGCGAGGCCAAGTGGAGAAAAGAGATCCAACCAAGCTTCTGCGTGACCCCGAAGATGACTTCCGGTCCAGCATTATCCAGGCAGAGGCACACCTACGAAGCCAACTTCCGGGTTACATGGTCCCCAATCTGTTTTTCCAGCTCGAGACAATGCCTACCACTGCATCAGGGAAAATAGACCGAAAAAGACTGAGAGAGCATACCTCATCGCTTCCTCTTGAAGATCTACAGAGATACGCAGCCGCAAAACAGGATAAAAGATATCCTTCGACTCCGCAGGAGAAGGTTCTCCATAGCTTGGTGACCCATCTCCTTGGGCTGAAACCTGAGGCGGCCGGTATGGATGATACCATGTTCAGCTTGGGAGGAGACTCAATCACCGCTATGCGGCTTGCTGGTTTAGCCTTGGAGAAGGGCAAGAGGCTGACTGTTGCTGATATATTTGCACACCCAAAACTTTGTGATATGGCGTTGGTGATGGAAGACTCCGATCTGGATTCTGCCCACAAACAATACGGGTCGTTCTCCCTCATCCAAACTCCCAACGCCGAGCAAAATGACTGTGATTACATCAAACGCGAGGCAATGAATCAATGCAATGTCACAAGTGACTCCATTGAAGACGTATATCCCTGTACAGCTTTACAGGAAGGTATGATGTTTCTTTCCATCGCCAACCCTGGTACCTACCAATGTCGCTATCTCTACACAATTCCGCCCGAGATGACAGAAGAACAACTTCAGCAGGCTTGGAGACAGACCACGGAAGCAAACACCATCCTCCGTACCCGCCTCTTCCAAGCCGGTTCTAGTTTGTATCAGGCAGTCATTAAAGACGACAATGTGGTATGGGACAGCCCAGATAATCTGGACGATTATATCGTCACTGACATGCAACGGCATGTGGATGTTGGCGGACAGCTTGTCCGAATGGCTATTGCCCCGGCCACACCCGATCGACTTCGAGTTTGGGTTTTGTCATTGCACCACTCCCTGTGTGACGGGTGGACAGTTCGACAACTTCTGGAGCAGACAGCGGCGGCGTACAGAGGACAGACTTTGGGAGTTCGTCCTTTCAGCTCATTTGTCGAATACGTCGTGGGAAAAGAGGGCGACGAAGCAAAGGCTTTCTGGCAGACCGAGCTCGAAAACCTCGACCCGCGAGCTGCAGCCTTCCCATCAGTTCCTTCGTCCCAATACTCCCCTACGGCAGGGGCTCCGTTGACATACCCTGTCATGGGCCTGTCAAATAAACGCACCGGCCATACTTTGACAACAGTCATTCGTCTAGCTATCGCCAGTGTGATTTCGCGATTTACCGGGTCCTCTGATGTCGTCGTTGGTGTCACAACATCAGGACGTAGTGCTTCTCTTTCTGGTATTCTCTCCGTCACCGGTCCGACTTTATCTTCCTATCCTATGCGTATCCAACTAAACCCGTTGCAAAGCATTGAAGCGGTGTTGTCACAAATTCAATCAACGTCTATCCGAGTGCTCGATTTCGAACATTTCGGTCTTCAGAATATCCGCAAAGTCAGCCCGGAAGCCACTCGCGCCTGTCAGTTCCAGACCTACTTGAATATTTGGCCACTCGACGAATCTGAAGCTCCAGACCCGTTCGTCCAACTGGATGATGCTGCTGGCCGTACAGAGTTTGGTGGCTTTGCCCTTGCTATGAGTTGCATGTTGGAGTCCCAGAACAGTGGCTTTACCGTGGTGGCAAACTATGACCCCGAAATTATCTCAGAAGATCAGTTGACATCACTTCTCTCCCTCGTCGAGCAAGCAGTTCGTCAGATCTGGTCAGATGATTCCATTGCCCTCGGTCAAATCCAGGCAGAAGATTCGGAGACTGGGATCAAGGAGCCACTACTCATAAGTTCCCAGCCATCTGATGAGATGGCCTGGCAAAAGCCAAACGTTGATCCAGCCACACCAGTTGCTAAGCGGCTTCCATCGACTCCGGTCGAGATACAGATGCACAAACTCTGGGCCCAGGTCTTGAACCTCAATTCAGACCAAATTGGCATGGACGACAGCTTCTTCCAACTTGGTGGGGATTCCATCGGTGCAATGAGACTAGTATCTTGTGCTCGAACAGATGGTCTCTCTTTGACAGTCGCCAACATTTTCAAAAACCCCGTGCTGGCCTCCTTGGCGCTATCTAGCCAACCGTACACAGGGGTAACATCTTCAATCGTTCCTCGTTCGGATGACTTGAGGCATCACTTAGAGACGAAAGCAATTTTGCAGGAACTGTATCTCAAGAAAGCCCCATTCAACCAAGATGATGTCGTGGATATTGCTCCCACAACTGAGGTCCAAGCAGACCTAGCAGGAAGACCTCATGTATATTGGCTCCTGGAGATCAAGGGCACGCTGGATACTACACAGTTGAATCATGCTTGTGCCACGTGGAGCCAAAAACACAGTATCCTCCGCACGGCCTTCCTTGATCACCGGAAGCAGCTGGTTCAGGTCGTTTTGCGAGAACATAATCCGAGTCTGGTCCCAAATATCACCGAAAAGAATCCCATGGATGTTGCGATAGCCTGGTCGAAGGAAGACTCTTCAACAACTCCGATCCTTGGCATTCCCTCACTTTCATTAGCGCTAGTGCAGCAGGATCCATCAAATTCCGTATTAGTGGTGAGACTCTCCCACGCACAGTACGATGGCTTATGCATACAAAGGCTGCTGGAAGATCTTCTCGACCTATACCATGGCAAGGAGGTCGCAGCGTCGGCGGACTTCGCAAAGTATGTGCACCACTGTCGCGACCATGAGTCTGAGGCGTTTGGGTTCTGGAAAAGCCTCCTCATGGGCGCCGAGATGACGCCGCCCATGCTCCCTAAGGAACTGTCTGTCACCTGCGAGCCATCTATCATTGAATCTGTACAGCAGGTGCCTCTCATGACCTTGCCGCCTGGGATTACAATGGCAACAGTTGTGAAGGCAGCATGGGCTATGGTGCAGTTCCAGTTCCATCAGACCAATGATGTCGTGTTCGGTCAACTAGTCGTGAGCCGGAACACGGGTGTCGAGGAGTTGGATCAAGTGGTCGGACCCTGTATCAACCGCATTCCTGTGCGCGTCCAGAGGGTCGCAGGGGAGTCACCCCTTCGATTCCTGCAGCGAATCCAGCAGCAACACGCAGACTCGTTGCAATTTGACACTCCAGGTCTCAAGGCCATAGTCAAGGGCTGTACCGATGGGTGGTCCCCAGATACTATGTTTGGGTCGTTCATTAATCACATACCCAAGGACTCCGCCGATGATGAGTTCGAATCTGGAGGCTTGACTTGCAGACTAGACGCCTGGACCAAAAACGCACCTCCTCCAAACATCCGGTTGACCTCGACCGAGGGAGAAATGTTGAAGATCAGGATCAACGCTTCCAGTGAGATCTCAACCAAGGCCCATCTGGATGAGCTCAACGCTAGGGTTTGTAAAATGATATTGGAATTGTTGCATGATGTGTATACTCCCTTTGCCGGCATCTGATCTGTAAATTATTTTTTTTGCTTAGTTTCCATCGTTTATTCTTTGTGTATGTGGCATTCGTTGATTTCTGCCCCATTTTGCATAGAATATCTATATTTGAAATTTGATTTGTTGTTCAGTAAGCTCTTTTTGACTTGGTGTTGTATGTAGGACATGAAGGAATATGATGTGTAGGGAAGGAAGTACGTGATGAGCTGTTTACAATTGACCTCGGGAGGAAGGAGTGTCGAATGACGTAAGGTAAAATCCACAAATTATGCCTGAGGCATAAGTTATATGCAAACCTTGCAAAGTTATCAGGGGACATTTTTTCAAGGTCACGTGTACCCCATCTGGAATTTCTTGAGCCATTGATCCTCCACCTTATCTCGTGTCACCGCTGGGTTTATTGCCATTTACAAATCCTCGACCTTTACCACTCTCGCGCCTTTCACACCTGATCTCGTCCCGGTGACCCGCCTTTTCCTCCCGACTCTCCCCCCGTCCACCTCATTCACACATCATGGATCACACGCGCGATCCTTGTCCTTGGGTTGCCCTGAGCGACTTTGGCGGTGCCTTCGCCATGGGTGCTATTGGTGGCGCTGTCTGGCACGGTGTTAAGGGGTTCCGCAACAGTCCTTACGGCGAGCGCCGGATAGGCGCGCTCACAGCAATCAAGGCGCGCGCCCCCGTTCTCGGCGGTAACTTCGGCTGCTGGGGAGGTCTTTTCAGTATCTACGACTGTTCAATTAAGGGTATCCGCAAGAAGGAAGATCCCTATAACGCTATCATTGCTGGTTTCTTTACCGGTGGCTCCCTTGCTATCCGTGGTGGTTATAAGGCCGCCCGCAACTCCGCTATTATGTGTGCCGTCTTCCTCGCTGTCATCGAGGGTGTCGGTATTGGTTTCCAGCGCATGATGGCCGATAACACAAAGCTCGAGGTACGTCGAATTTGTCACCTTCGAGTTGATCCATATGCAATTAGATGTGTTTGCTAACCATGAACATTATTAGCTTCCTCCCCTTCCTCCGTCGGAGCAGAAGGCCCACGCTTGAATACCCTCCTTTCGGTCCATATCCTCCTTCAATCGCCGTCAAACTATCCTCCCTTCTATCTCTGTCTTCATATAACAACATCTTCACATCAAGTCTCTCTTCTCAGGCGTTCGGTTGATGTCATTATTCCTAAACATAGCACAGAGGCTCCCGTTTTGTTTCTACTTCCCTCCCCTCGCTTTTAATACCGCCTCCCACGGCCTGTGTCGAAGCATTGTACATTAAAGACGGCGAATTCATCCTCATGGCTGGTTCTAAGACCGGTGTATGTCTTTTCATGGCCGCATGGCTTAACCACAAAATTATGATGACATTTTTTTTCTTCTTCCTTTATACCTTATGAAATAGACATCGAAAAGCGCATATAAAATGGAACCCTGCTAATAATTCGTGGACTGAATAGTCTATCCTTACCCCCCCTCTCGAGAAGCTCTCAAACACTACCATGTAGATCGAGACGCCAACTGTATATGGCCTATGGACCCACTTATAGTATGTGCGATTGTACTCCCAGGCTGAGGTCGCGAGGCTCTTCACTGGCTTGTCGAAGCCGTTCCCTTACAGTAATTCAATATTACAATCGAATTTGAGATACACAATGCTATGACCAGCGACCCAGCACGCACTAGCGCGTACCGGAAATCCACCTGACACCGGCCTTTCTCAACGGCACGTCCGCCTTGATCTTAGAAAAAGGCCTCATGACGCAATGTGAATGGTATAGCTATTCCCTTCTATATTTTACTGAAGACTTACGTCCAGCTCTAGCTGATACCCGAGGGAAAATTATGGGCGTATCACAATAAAGAATGATTGGTCTAAGGAGAAGATAATGGCGAAGCAAAAGCCAGGCTACAAGAGTACGCAATAGAGGAAGAAAGGATAGGAACACGACTCTGGTTTCTTTCGCTTGGAAATGAGTGTGGTGAAGTAAAGATGGGAGTTGCTCAGTATCTCCCCGACACATTACCTCCGGTCTACAACACTGAACATATCCCAGCTGCTATCTCTTAGATATTGGAAGTCTTTGATATCCTGAAATAGTGCCTAGTCAGCCTTGCTTATATAAAAAGCCACTAGTTCCCCGGCCCCGGGGGCCAAGGACCAAGGTTGCTCCTGGGCAGCCCCACAGCTACCCGAACCCAAGGACCTTACTATCACGACTATCACAACTTTGGAACAACATCTTTTCTCCATGGAGCCCGTCAGCTTTGCTGTCGGAATTATAGGACTCGCGGGTCTCTTTAGTACTTGTTTGGAGGCCGTTGCAAGATTCGATTCATGGAAAGAGTACGATTCCGAGTTTGGTTCTCTTGTTGCCCAATTTAAAGCCCAAAAGCTTCGACTGATAAGGTGGGGTCTGGCCGTGGGCCTGGAAGACGACGAAATATCATATGAGCACAACCCTCTTCTTGATGATCCAAAGATTGAGTCAACAATTAAAGATCTCCTCTCGGCAATCAATGCTGTTTGCCGTGATGAAGATAAAGCGTTCTTGACGCCAATGCTAGGGAAAGATGAAAACCCCACCAAAGACCAACTAACTCCTCGCCATGCTCCCCGTGAATCCAAACGCCAGAGACTTGGCTGGGTGCTGAGAACCAAAGCTAAGCGAGTCGCCCAAGTTGACCATTTCTCCAAATTGGTAGAAACTCTTCATGACTTGATACCAATCGAGGACCCAAAGGGGCACAAGGGCAGAAAGCCCACCGGTGGTAGGTGATCATGCACCACTATGTAGAATATTTGAAAAGCTCATCAACTTTCCTTTTCTAGACAAAGTGTCGGAGGCAGATGCATGGCAAACCGAGCTCAAAAATATCTTGAAGAGCATAGAGACTCAGATCGAAGGTCATACCTACCCCATTATCCACTCATAGTCTTTAGCTTATGGTTCATGATTTCAGATGAGTATAAAAGAGATCTACATGCATGGCTGCTCGGCTCTGCCTCTACGAATGATCTGTATGAGATATTTTCTGAAAGGAAAATTGTAGGCACTTGCGAGTGGGTTTTGGACCAGCCCTGGTTCCTCAACTGGACCTCGCCAGACTTCCCAACGGGGCGTGCGAAGGTCCTCTGGATCAATGGCCCTGCGGGGTTTGGGAAGTCAGTCATATGTGCAAGAGTCATTGACTACCTTTCTTCCAATTCGAAGGATCCCATTGCTCATTTCTTCTTCTCGGCCGACTTTGAAAGCAGAAGGGACCCATTTGTTGCTATTAGATCATGGTTATCCCAGATGATTCGTCACCCTGTCTTTTTTCTTTAGCCCGCGACAGATTGACAACTCAACAAGGACACAAAGCAACCCGTGGCGATACGCTAAGACTTCTACGTGACCTTGTCATGGGGATACCACGGTGTACATTTGTTCTGGACGGTCTCGATGAATGTAGATGGGCTGGACAGGACCAAACCCCCAACGATGGGGCCTCGATCGTTGACTTTCTGGAGGCATTGAGACAATCAGTTGCTGGTACATCTACTCGCATTTTGATTGTTAGCCGTGATGAGCCAGAGATCCGGGCTTGTCTGTTTAACGAGGCTTCTATCAATGATGCCAGTGTGATCCAGCACAGCATCTCACCCGAGGACGTCCGGCCCGATCTTGAGATATTTTCTCGAAGAATAGTGAACAAAAAGCTACCAACAAAAACAGAGGCAATAAAAGGGGATATTACCCAAAAATTGGCCGAACGCTGTAACGGACAGTTCCTCTGGGTCCAGATGCAGGAGAGTCAGCTGCGCGACGGGAAAAGTCAAAAACAGCTTGAGAAAACAATCAATTCCACTCCGCCTGGTCTTGAAAAATCATACGACCGAGAATGGATGGGAATCTCGCATCTACCGGAGTATGAGCGAGAACGAGCTATCTCCCTACTACGGTGGGCCGCGTTTGCCCTTCGACCTCTTTCAGTCTGTGAACTGACCGGGGCTCTCTTGGTCAGCGCAGATTGTGATGAGGTCAGATTTGATGGGGTCCCGGACAGCATCAACGAGGGTTATATCAAAACAGAAATAATGGAACTTTGTGGGTCATTGATTGACATTCGAAGTCCCCAGGCAGAATGTGATCTTGGGTCGAGAACGGTGCATTTGGCGCATTTCTCTGTCAAGGAATACTTGCTATGTAATCTTCCGACGCAAGGGAGACTACTACAACTCAACTCGAGTTTGAAATCCCCAAGTGAAGGAATTGAGAACACCTTGGCTGCTAAGATGTGTCTTTGCTATGTGGACTGCCAAGAAGTTTGGCAAGAGACTCCTGAGGAGGGAAGGAACCAGATCCTAGGCTCTTTCCGGGATTATGCAGCCAGCTCATGGTATCAGCACGCCTCTTTTGGAGATGTGCGTGACTCGGAGCTAGTGAAATTTGTGAGCCGACTTTTTGACATCGAAAATCCAAACTGGGCCTCGTGGAAAAAATGGTTCGACTTCAATGATGAGTCACGAGGGATACAGTGTACCAACTTCACAGAGGATTCAGACTCATCGGTCTCTGAAGAAGGACGAATTATCCAAACCACCTCCATGAGCCCTTTGTACTACGCAACATGGCTTGGCCTGACTGATACCATGGACCTCCTCCTGCGAAGCAAAGAATGCCCCATTGACGAGCAAGGGAACTTGGGACAGACGCCGTTAATAGCAGCCTGTGAAAGAGGAGACCTAGAGGCTACGAAGAAGCTCTTGGACAATCATGCGAATGTCGAAATCGCTAGTGATAACAAGCACACTCCTCTTCACACTGCCGCGTGCAATGGGCATGACGAAGTAGTGAAACTGCTACTTGAGAAGGACGCCAAGCTGCGCAACGTATTCGATGGTTCGACAATGCCACTTTTCTGTGCATGCATGAACGGTCATTATCAGGTAGCCCAAGTACTCCTTCAATGGGAACCTGATATGATCGTTGGACGTGGGGATATACCTCTGGTTGCTGCTTCCTACGGAGGGTTTTTGGACATTGTTCAGCTCCTTATTCAGAAAGGAGCACATGTTGGTGCATCTAATACGTCCGGAAGGACAGCTCTATATACCGCTTGCGACAGAGGTCATGTTGATGTTGTGCGCCTATTGATTGACAACGGTGCAGAACTCAACATTCAGGGCCCATTTGGATGGACGCAAGTAAATATCGCCGCTGACCGGGGATTTTTAGACATTGTTCTACTTCTTATTGAGAAAGGGGCAGATATCCATATCCCAAACGAGAATGGGGATACACCCCTCTATTCCGCTTGCAATGGAGGTTTTATTGAGGTCGTGCGCCTATTGCTTGACAAAGGGGCAGACATCCACCAGCAGAACCAATTTGGATGGACACCAGTAAATGGTGCCGCTGATGAAGGTTTTTTCGACGTTGTTCAACTTCTTATTGAGAGAGGGGCAGATATCCACATCGTAAACAAGGGGGGAGGGACCTCTCTATAACGCTTGCTACGGAGGTCATATCGAGGTCGTGCGCCTATTACTTGACGAGGGTGCGGATATCCACCATCAGAACCGATTTGGATGGACGCCAGTACAAGTGGCCTCAGATAAAGGGTTTTCAGACATTGTTCTGCTTCTTATCGAGAGAGGGGCAGAGGCAGATATCAACCTCCCGGACCAGGATGGGGAGACAACTCTCTATAATGCGTGCTACAGTGGCCGCGTTGAAGTTGTCAAAGAGCTTGTTGCAAATGGAGCAGACCTTGAATTTGCAAATGAAAGTGGCGTGACGCCGCTAAACATCGCTTCTCTGCATGGATTTTTGGACGTCATTGCTGTACTGCTCGAGAAGGGGGCCGCCATTGAAACCACGGACATTGTTGGCAGGACACCCATATACATGGCTTCACTCAAAGGCTATGTGGAAGTTATTAATTTGCTACTCGAGAAGGGGGCAAACATTTCTACCATTGTCGACGGTGGTCTCACGCCTCTATATGCTGCTTCATCCAATGGCCACACAGAAGTTGTCATTCTTTTGCTCGAGAAGGGGGCATGCATTTCTACCATTGCCGACGGTGGTCTCACGCCTCTCCTTGCTGCTTCATCCAATGGCCACACAGAAGTTGTCATTCTTTTGCTCGAGAAGGGGGCATGCATTTCTACCATTGCCGACGGTGGTTTCACGCCTCTATATGCTGCTTCATCCAATGGCCACACGGAAGTTGTTAATCTTTTGCTCGAGAAGGGGGCAAGCATTTCTACCATTGCCGACGGTGGTTTCACGCCTCTATATGCTGCTTCATCCAATGGCCACACGGAAGTTGTCAATCTTTTGCTCGAGAGGGGGGCAAATACTGCTAGTATGACTAACGGTGGCCACACGCCTCTACATGCTGCTTCATCTAGTGGCTACTTAGAAGTTGTCAATCTTTTACTCGAGAAGGGGGCAAACATCGCTAGTATTACATACGATGGCTCTACGCCTCTACATAATGCTTCGTTAAATGGCTATATAGAAGTTATCAATCTTTTACTCGAGAAGGGTGCAAACATTGCTAGTGTTGCCGAAGGTGGTGTCACGCCTTTACATGATGCTTCATTGGATGGCTGTATAGAAGTTGTCAATCTTTTGCTCGAGAAAGGGGCAATTATTGAAAGCGTGACGAAAGGTGGTGCCACACCTTTACATTTTGCTTCATTGGATGACTCGCTAGACGTCGTCAATCTGTTGCTCGACAAAGGAGCAGCGATCGAAAGTTTAGATGTCCGTCTGGGGACACCGCTACATATAGCTTCAGCTTCTGGTCATACCGAAATTGTGAATCTGCTGCTAAAGAGGGGCGCGGCCGTCGAGAGTGGGAATTTTGATGACAGGACGCTCTTGCACTATATCTCACCACGTGGCCAACTAGAAGTCATCAACAATTTCCTCCATTCTGAAAATCTCAGGATCGATATTCGAGTTGGAAGCTGCACACCACTGTTTTATGTTGTCGCGCGAGGCCGCAGCAAAGTGGTGAAGCTTCTTCTTCTTCCACCCCTCTCTGAAAATGCGAGGGATTGGTATAGCGTGATGCGACTTTTAGCTGCTGCGAGAAACGGGTACGAAGAAGTCATCGACCAGTTGGTCAGGTTGGCAGGGCTGAAGTCGAGCCTAGACAGATTTGGTCGAGACTTGATGTGGTGGGCGATAGGGATTGGGCGTGGTCGAATCTTTAGTCTGATACGCCAGTGGTACTACACAGAAAACCTTGGTGCTCGAATCCCTCGAGCTAGTGACGATAAGCTATGGTCTTTGGTCAATTTGAATCTGGGGCGGATTTGCGACGTCTGCACTCGGCCTATACTGGTTAATACTCCATATCGCAGATGTGAAGGTTGCAACAATTTCAGCATTTGCCTACATTGTTCAGGGTTCAAGGTGATATGCCTGGACACTGCTCATGAGTGGTCCTCCTGCGGGCCTGATGGTTCTGGTGACAGTGAGACGGATAAGAAGGATGAGAGGGGGGACAGTAACTAAGGCCTTCATACAACTTTTATTTTAATGGTTTACTTCTAGCACTGTTCAGGGGTGATATATAAACGCTTTCTTGATGACCCCTAGTGAAGATTTTGCATCACGATGGCCTTCGTAAAACTAAATCTTTCCCCTAGGACCTCAGAAGCTGGAGATGACCAGTTCTGAATGAGAGCAGCTCTATCTGTGAGTTCCAACAAAGACTGCAACAGAGTGGTTGTAAAGAAAAGGGCTGCCGAGAGCGGTATAGAAGTAGCAGGTATTCGTTCCGAATTGAACATGAAAGGCAGGCTGGTGTAGATCTCCTGTAACAGGAGGGAAATGACCTCATATGACTGGTCATGTTGTAGTTTGAAATTATCGCCTGCCAACATTGCGGGTGACAGTATGTCAAAATTGTCGATGATTATCCGGTTGGCTAGAATGCGGGCTAAACGATAGTAGTTCCACATTCGAGCATACCAAACGTCCTGATAAATATATTGCGGTCCTTCGAGAAACTCGTGATAAGTCCACGATGCAGGAAGTGAAGTTGCCCAGTTTTGGAGGGATTGGTCACTTTGTACGGCCAGTTCAACTAGCTTGCTGGGTGTAAAAAAGCTCTGATTGCCTAAGTCACGAATATTCACCAAGGTACCCATGATAGCAAAGAGTCTAATTGCCGATAACAAGGGATCCTCGTCGTCTTGTAGGGTATTTGATGGCGCTCCAAAGTGACTTGGTAGTTCCAGTAAGAAGCGCGGAACCGTTTTGCCACTAATAAGACACGCCAGTGTCTGGAAAGTATGAGTAATTAGTAAGATTCTTCTTCTTCAATGGCATACCAACGTACTGTGGTATAGCAGATCTCTATGATTTCTTTCACCGGTGAGGCTGGTAGACCATTGGCAGAACACAAATAGCCCAAGAATGCAGCAGCGCCGTGGACATGCTTTTGCCAAGCATGTGAAGAGGATTGGTTATCGCAGGTTATCATCTGAAACGTCAACCATCTGTCAGTCCGGTGGTCAAATTTGGATCAGCGGGACATCAGAGCACAGAACCTCGAAGATAGACAAAATGAAACTTCCAGCGATAGATTGTTCAATCCCAGAGCCGTGATGGGCAATAATTGCTTTATTAAGGACCCTTATAGCAAAGGTATATTTTCTTCGCGCCAGATCCATCATATTGGGATCTTTGTGGACAACGGCGAGTGCAGCGAGACCAACAGAGGTAAGGCTTATAGTGGCGGAAGATGGGTGCTCCGCACCGGAATCCATCCAGTGCCTACACCCATCGCCTAGGATCCCAAAGTTGTCGGTAAATACTTTTTGAGCAAGTTCTTCGATATTGAAAGTGGGTTTCATTGCGACTAGGCTCCAACAAGCGGCGTGCTTGTTCGCCGTGATTACCCTGCTACTTGAAGCATGCAACTTTCGAATTGTCGACTTGGTCTGATCTCGAAAGAGTAGATCTGACTGAGACCTATAACCAGTGCAGTCTAACCCGGCTCGAGCGCACTGGCTGCATCTTGGTCTGAGGAGATTGCACTTTCGAGATGTTAGTATGGTCAACAAGGCTGGCCAGAATTTTGTGGAAATTAAAAGCCAACCTTGATTCTCCTAGACCTGCAGTTCCCACAAGCCGGGCTAGCTCTGATAGATCCCATGGGCGGCGCAGCGTGCGTAATTGAGATAATCCAGTCAACGCACGTTGCAATAGGAGTAACACTGCTGCTTGGGCACCAAAACTCTGTTTCTGGGTAGCTGAAAAAATGTCTCACAATGTATCCATTTTTGTGGCCACCAAGGCAATAGAGATATGGTTGGAGATCCTGTGAGCTTGGAGTTGTCCCATTGACCCAGATGAGTGGGGGGAAGACATCCTTAAACGGCCTCTCATTGGTTCATAATCCGGCGCTAATCCACGACTGACTTACCCAAATGGGAATAGCGCGAACATTCGTATTGATTTGCCCTTGATCTCCAACACAGCCATATAAGTGGGATTGTAAGGCACTATACCACGACGGACTTGTCTAATTCGGAATAGAGCTTACGGTGCCGTCAAATTACTTTTCAACTCATGAATGAGTTGCCTAATGTAGATACCGCCGATAATTCCACGTAGGACCATAATCATATTTTTATCTATAAAAGGAGGACCAGACTGTGTTCGTTATTGTTATCTTAAAACAAGATATTTCTCTTTCGATTCACTCCAATTTCTGCTTGCTCTCTTCATCCTAGGATTGCTCTATATAACTTCACTTTCAACCATACTTTCATCTAATATGGAGCCTATTCGGAACGTCGCACTCTTGGGGGTTAGTTGACTGACAATAAAATGGCGATGTTTGTTATACTAATATGCGATTAACAGAAAGGATGGCTGGGATCCACAGTATTGGAGCACCTTGTGAATACTGGCTTTCAAGTCACGGTGCTGAGTCGCACAGCTGGCTCAATGGACGAACCCTCTTCTAGCGTCAAGACTGTGCAAGTCGATTATTCGTCTATCGACAGTCTTGTAGCTGCTCTCAAGGGCCAGGATGCTGTGGTGTCTACCGTCGGCGCGCCCGGTATTAGCGCACAGAAGACGGTCATCGATGCCAGTATTCAGGCTGGCGTCCGACGCTTCATCCCTTCTGATTTTGGAGCACTCACGACCAGGCCTGGAGCAGAGTCCCTTCCGCTGAACGCTTTGTGGATAGAAATCCAGAATTATCTCAAAGAAAAGGCGCTGAGCGGTCAGATCGAGTACACACTCTTTGCTGTTGGGCCGTTCTTGGAATTTGTCATGTCGATGCCGTTTTTGACCGACCTGCAGACCCAGACTGTCCCACTGTATGACAATGGTGTGCATACTTTCAGCTCAACTAGTGTGTCAAGTGTTGGGAAAGCTGTCGCTGGTGCTTTGAAGAATGCCGCAGCGACCAAAAACCGCTTGGTTAGCGTTCACGACATTGTTCTGACTCAAAACAAAATTTTGAATCTGGCAAAGAAGTACTCAGGGCCTGATGTCAAATGGATGGAGAGTCCAGTGGACGCAGCGGCTGAGCTTGAAACAATTCTTGAAAACACCAAGCAGAGCGACCTGGACCTCTTCAAAACACTTGCACTGCTGAAATCTGCGCTCTTGGGTGGCAAGTTCGAAGCTGAGTTCAAGATTTTGGATAATGACCTTGTCGGAGTGAGCCTTCTTTCCGATGATGAATTTGAGAAGATATTTGCCACGGCCTTTAAGCCAAGCCAGATGATTGCACAGGAGGACCTCCAGGCAAATATTGAAGGGATTCAAGGCGAGGCCTAGCAATAAGATAGCAAGATCTTGCAGTCAATGTTGTTACATGGTGTCTTTCATTTTGTGTGTGTTTCCTGTGTGTTCGAGTGTTCTTCAAAGAATTTGATTTGGCATTATTTCCAATTGACAAAACCAGCTAATATTCTCGATTTTGATCAATGTAGCCACCAGTAATTATGCGAAGGATTAAGATAACCAGGAAAGGCGAGAAAGACTCCAATTCATTATCCGACCCAAGCCGAGCTTGACCGAAGGAGGCAAAATACTCCGCATGCGCTTACTCTTCTGATATTATTGAACAAGACTCAAGGGGTTGTGAAACAAGCACCAACTAATCATTTTGGCGCGCTCTGTCAAAATGGCAGCCCCACAGAATATCGTGGCAAAAAGGCGTGGCTGTGTTAGTGGGTTATAGGAGCAGATTTGGAGCCTTGAAATGGATAGAATTCTCATGCTGGACAAAGAACTTGAAACTTGAACTACCAAAAGTAAGAATACATATTTTGGTGGGAAATTATTTTGCTCGTAGGTGGTATATAGCATCCCGGGATCATATTCATCAACATTTTAGTCGATTGCTTTCATTGTAGACTTCTCTATTCCAACTATGCCAAGTGAGAGGTTCCACAGAAATCTGACGTAGAATAAGAGTCTGTCCAGGTGCCGGACAGCTGCGGACCCATTTGAACAATCTTGGAAGAAGCCATAAAGAACTGATGTCATCCATTATGTTTTATTTCGGATGTATTGTGGATGGAAAGAAAAGTGCTTTATTCGATAACCAAACTGGTTGAATGATTGGATCGAACTGAACTTTCACGATGGAAATTCTAGAAAGGCAACTTACACTCGCAAGCTGATGACGAGGTCTGACGAGGTGTTCGAGACCAGATGTGGAAATATCAGCCGCATGTTATGATTGGCTGTGACTCTCTCAGAATTTAACCTTATTGACTGAATCCCCACATCTAGATCCACATCTATAATTGCAGTGTGTAGTCTATCCGTTCTTCACACTCTTTGGTCTGAGGGTTCCATCCTCATCCGGGCAAACTCCACCGAGTACAATAAAAAGATGGACATCCGCAGATATGGTCTCCTTTTTCTTTTTTTCTTCAAACACATTCTTTGAACTTCAAGTCACTCTTTTTCTTGAAGTCATTCATTCTTTAGAGGTTGATCCTCAATTACTGTCTCTGTAGTATCTCTGTTAAACCAGAAGATCATATTATCTTACCACTTTCATTCACTCTATTTACAATCTTCCATCATGATGACTTTCAACGTCTTCCTTACCGGCCTTCTCGCTGCCACCGCTGCGGCCCTCCCCCACTCTGCTCGATCCGGCGAATCCGGTACCGTTGAGACCCGCGATTCTAACGGCGGAGGCGGTCTTCAGATCGTCAACAACATGGGTACCGACCTCTATGTCTGGACCATCACCGACAACCCAGGCGAGATGAAGACTCTCAGCGCCGGAGGTGACTTCAGTGAGGAGTGGACCACCAACGACAACGGTGGTGGTGTCTCCATCAAGATCTCTGCCAGCGAAGACCGTGACAGCGTCCTTCAGTTCGAATATACCCAGGATGGTGATACCCTCTTCTGGGATATGTCCTCCATCGATCTTGACGAGACTTCCGCATTTGTCAAGTCGGGCTTCACCGTCCAGCCCAGTGACACAAGCTGCCGTACCGTCTCTTGTGCCCCTGGCGACGTTAACTGCAAGGATGCTTACCAGCTCCCCGATGACGTGAACACCTACTCTTGCTCATTGAGCTCCGGTTTCACTCTGACTCTGGGATAAATTTCCTGGCATGAATTTTTCTTTTTCTTTTCTTTTTGGAACCGGCTGGACCGATGGAACTTTGTACCTTTTTTTTCATGATTCGCAGAACACTAATACGTCCTTGTTGTGTTGAACATTGTGGATACACTCTTGGATATGTATATAAACTTCTGCAGAAGTGTTGTTATTTAGTATTTAGCAGTGAGCTAGCTTACCAAGTACCACTGGCAAATACATTCTAGAATGTGTTGAAAAAAAAAACCTCTCCTAACTATTTCAACGTGTAAGCATAATTTGATATTCGTATGATTCGCCTTGCGCATCTCAACATGGTTTCTTGCTATTGCCATTAACTTATCAGGGGTGTGGATTTAGATTTTATGACAACATGAGACTTACGAAGCTCCTAACTTGAGTTGCTGTTGAGGCTCTGCATTCATGATATACTATGACCTTGATCCTATCCTCTCCTCTCTAGGACTAGTCTCTTCTCCCTTCCAGCAGCAGATAGATCAAGCCATGGGGTTTCCTTGGCAGATACAGGTTAGATGACACTGTCGTTGGGAGTAAGAAACGGAAATTCTAAGCTAGATAAAGATATGTTAGGCTGGTGGGCTGGTGGCTCCCGGCAGACAGCATTATTCTCTGTAGATACATAGTTTGCTCCGAGTCTCTCCTTGTTTCTTCCTTCTTTACCTAAGTGTCTCGGTTTGCTGATGGCATCGGTCCGGTCCTGAAACTCAACCGTGTGAAATATAGCTGCCAAAAGTGACCTTTTGATCCTAAGGAGCAGTGGATTTGATCGGCTTTTCTTTCTGCAAGAAAAACTGTATCGGGCGATCCAGCCCAATCATAAAGCCCGAGGAGAATCCAAATACCAGAAATCCCTTGCTGCGTTACACGTAACACATGGTATCTATCCGATTTGATCACTTTGCCGATGTGGTTTACATATGTGGTTGCACTAGCATCGACACATCTATGTTACAGGGAATTAGCACTGATACGAACAGGATATCCCCAACGATGGTGTATAGAAGTCGTGGGCGAAATCCGCATATTGGGTAAACCTCACGTGCGATTTATGCCTCAGGTGTCAAACTGAAACCCCGCTGTTCCCCCAGACCTTGTGACTAATCTCTCGGCCAAATCGTTGGACCGAGGCTCATCGCGAGTCTGTGAACCACCGAGGTTGCTTTGCTTTATAGGTTGCCTGCACCCCATCTACACCTCCTCTTCCCCAGGTTTTCTTTTTCTATTACCTTCACTTCACACATCTTCATAATGGCTTCTCCTCGTAAGTGATTCCCCTATGTTTACTTTGCCTATGCCCGTTATTTTCATGTGATCCACTCCTTCATAGCCGATGGCTTCACGTGCATGG
Organism: Penicillium concentricum; assembly: GCF_028827145.1. Classification (NCBI taxonomy): domain Eukaryota; kingdom Fungi; phylum Ascomycota; class Eurotiomycetes; order Eurotiales; family Aspergillaceae; genus Penicillium; species Penicillium concentricum. The sequence goes on from NW_026622755.1 coordinate 4,296,106, forward strand.
CCTCAACATCGATGCTAACCACCGTTGAACAGAGCAAATCCGTACCCCGATCACCGATCTTCTCAAGATCAACCACCCCGTCCTGCTGGCAGGCATGAACGTGGCTGCGGGGCCCAAGCTGGCTGCCGCTGTCACCAACGCTGGTGGCCTCGGAGTGATCGGCGGTCTTGGTTACACCCCTGAGATGCTCCGCGAACAAATCACTGAACTCAAGAGCTACTTGAACGACAAGAACGCTCCCTTCGGTGTCGACCTTCTCCTTCCCCAGGTTGGCGGCAATGCCCGCAAGACCAAGTAAGAAGACTCGATCGCTGCGATACATTTTCCATTGCGGACACCTTGCTAATCGCGTTTTGTTTCGGCAAATAGCTACGACTACACCAAGGGCAAGCTCGGTGAGCTCGTCGATATTATCATCCAGGAGAAGACTACCCTTTTCGTCTCCGCCGTCGGTGTGCCCCCCAAGGCTATTGTCGATAAGCTCCACAGTGCCGGCATCCTCTGCATGAACATGATCGGCCACCCCAAGCACGTCCAGAAGGCTCTGGATGTTGGCGTTGATATCATCTGCGCCCAGGGTGGTGAGGGCGGTGGCCACACCGGTGATGTCCCCACCACTGTCCTCATCCCCGCCGTTGCCAAGTTGGTCGAGGGCAAGAAGAGCCCTCTGACCGGTCAGCCCGTGCAGGTCATCGCGGCTGGTGGTTTGTACAGCGGTAGATCCGTTGCTGCTGCTCTCATGCTCGGCGCCTCTGCTGTCTGGATTGGTACCCGCTTCATCCTGTGTGATGAGGCCGGTGCCCCCGCCGCTCACCAAGAGGCTGTCCGTACTTCCAACTTCGAGGATAACATCCGTACCATTATCTTCACTGTATGTATCCACTGGCTTTGTTATTGTTAAAAAATACAGGTTGCTAACAAACGATATAGGGCCGTCCCCTCCGTGTTCGCAAGAACCCCTACATCGTCAACTGGGAGGAGAACCGTCACGAGGAGATCAAGCAGCTCACCTCCAAGGGTATCATCCCCGTCGAGCACGATATGGAGAACATGCCCGATGACGCCGATGAAGAGACTCTGGACAATGCCCGTCCTTTCCTGATGGGCAAGGTTGCCGCCGTTGTCAACGAGAAGAAGTCTGCCAAGGCTATTGTTGATGAGCTCGTCGACGATGCCGCTGTTCTGCTCAAGAGTGGCAGCAAGATGGTTTCTAAGCTGTAAATAAACTATTCCCACTATATTTCCATCTCTATAGTCATATTCAGCGTTAAAATAATCAAACTCGACTGGCGATATTCCCGGCCGATTTTTGGAACTTACTTGAAATTTCTCAATGTCGAATGTAGCTAGCACTCGTATAATCCCCTCTCAAGGCCGCTAGGGAATTACCCCTGCTATTTCCGAAAACCTTCCCTCCAAAAAAAGCACTTAAGCGCCTGGGTGGGTACTTGATCACCAACCACTGCTCCGTATTCCACGTGGAGATCACATCCATAATCTGTGTTACCGGCATTAGCTAGTCAATCTCTGATATAAATAGATTGTCGATCCTTGTTTTTCTCATGAGAGCTGACTTTCCTTCCCGTGTCTAGATATTCTTGTGAGCTGTAGATTGGTACTTTGCTCACCTCCTTTGCTTAATTAGATTAACGCACGAATACGAGCGAAGATGTCGAATCTTTAGAAGCTTGGTATAGCTCATGCTGTTATAGATATATATCAAATCTCGACTCAGGTTGTTCTATCACCGTCAAAGAGCTGGTTGTGAATGTGATTGGAAGTGGCTGAAACATATGTATGAACAGACTTTGAGTGATATCCCTGCAGAAGAGCCTACACCTGTTTCCTTCTTCCTCGCACGGACTGCCACGGAGGATATGACCCAAATGAATGACCACACGCGAGAGATGGGCAACAGGCAATTGGATCTCGGCATGCATCCGCTGCGACCCGACGAGATCTCCAAGATACGCACATTTGCACAACCAGTGAGACTAATCCAATGGTATCATAGTTTGATAACAGAAGACCTGATAGTGGAGAGTTCATCCAAGTGTAGACCATCTAGCCATTACATCCCAATCAGGAAGGAACCTGGAGAGACGGAAGTGGCTAGGTACCGAAATAGATCCATCCATCCATATCAAAACCAGTATCAGTAATTCATGGCAGCCCCCAGAGCTGAGCGCATCTCACTAACAATCTCTTTCAGTGTGATTCGCGCTTCGGTCAACTCTGAGCATTCCCGAGATCCTGCGCGAGTTCAGATTGTACATCTAGATACTAGGTCTCACTTGGTCATTTCAAGGTTGGCTCCTACGGAGTACACATAACTACTTCACAGGCTCCGCAAAGACGGAAGCAGTTGCCAGGTCCTTTGGCCTCCTAAACTGCCTCAATGACACATCTGCTTATCCACCTAATTATGGATTGATCTAACTATAAGTCGCGCACGCACCGTCAAGTACTAAATTGAGCCTGAGAATCCACGCCCACCGAATGCTCTGCTCCCACATGATGAGGTGCTTCCTGTACGTATTGCATCTGTGCCGCCTTGCAGGACGGAGAGATTCTGGCCAATGATGCACTATATCTGACTATATGGTACTTTTGTCTCTTTGGTCATGGCATTGAGTTGTGGAGATCGGAAAATGCTTCCCAGTCTTTGGCATAGACTCGAAGGGCGCCGTGATATCAATCATCTTCTCAGCCTCTGAGCAAGGCCCTCGGTACCAGTCTGAGAGCCCCAGAGAGACCAACAAGTCAATTGTCATGTTTGCTTATTGATGCGTTGTTTGTGTGCGCCAAAGAATAGTCTCTCATCTATCGAGGTCTGGTGGCCGGGCCGGGCCGGTCTCCATAGCGAACCATGGGAAGTGAACATATGGGCAACCCCCAAAGCTGGTATAGGTAGACTTCAGGTAAATTGTATTGATGTTGAAGTTGGATGAATATCGAGATCAATCTGGTACGATTTCTCACTGTTGGGTGTTGATGTGGCATGACTCGGTCGTACGTTGGGGCAGCCGTTCTTACCCGAGTAATACCGCCGACTGGGCGAGATACAAGCCTGACACACCCCGTGGACGTCACCAAGATACCAAGTCCTTTTCAATTAGATATAATGTCGATCAAGTTTTGTGTACCACCTCAATTTTAACCTTGGAACATCCAAGATGGAATATCAAAAGTGAGCACTAAAGCGGAAAGGGAAAGGTCCTGAAGTGTATATATATAGCCTTGTGGAGAGAGCGTCGGCCTCAGGGACCTATGTCTCCAGGTCTATGGAGTATCAACTCACTATGAAGTTTTCTTCTCACACTCATAGCGAGCTGAGGATCGATACACTCAGGCCCTATACTCTAAATAAAGCACTGCAAGCGCCGTGGCGGGGAATGAATTGACGTGACAGGGGGCCCGAGGACCAATGAATCACCGATTCCCACGCGATAGACCAGATTCAAATTTCAAGAGAAAAATCCCCGCATCAGACGCCTTTGTGATGGATCATCTCAGTTCAACAGAATTAAAAGTGCCAAAGTCCCAAAGTCCAAGCCCATGAAAATGTGTGTTTAACTTATATCACAATATACTGTTAAAAAATCTGCCCACTCACAGGCTCGGTCCTATGAAAACCCTTCTGTGAGATCCTATTGATTGAGAGGTGCATAATTACTGCAGCAAAGCGGGTTATTTTTGTCCCATCACTTTTCTCTCGGTCAAAGTAGCCTTTCTAGTTAGATCTTTTGCCCCCCCTTTGCTTCTAAGATTTGGACTCTTTGCTTTTTTATATTTTTTTTTTTTATTCTTTTCTCTTTACAATCATCTTTTCTTTTCTTTTTTTTCTGTTCCTCCTATCCCCGCTAATCCTGGCAAATCCTTCTGGGGTCCAAGTTGCTGGGTCACCCCTCCATCTCCACCCAACAAAGGAGGTTAAACCAATTACTTCTGTGATATCAATTTCTATAAATACATTTCAACGGATATCCAGCCTTTGCACTTCAAGGGGACTATCGAGGGATTACTCGACTTCAACCCGTATTTCTCCCCGCTTCCGCCCCGACGGTTCTTGGCCCCTTTATCGAACCCGAAGGTTTTTTCGTCACACCGACTTGGTCATTGGCGATTATATTACTCGCGCTTTTCCGGCTTTACGCTGGTGAGCGACAAACTGGCGGACAACGACGGAAAATTGTGCCCTAGAGTGTTGGACGGAAAGTACTCTAGTCTTTCCCCAATCTATATCATCTAGGCACAGGAGACCCCGAATAATATTTGCTTGAATTCTGGGACAATGTCGCTCAAACAAGTAAGTACATGATGTCTCGGAATATTAATCATACTGACCTTTTGGCCGAAAAAGGAAATCGAAACATGGGTGCAGGCCCTGGATGCCTACGACAATCAAGAATTTGAGGTGTCCCTGCGATGCTTCGATCAGATTGCCGATACATCAAAGATCTTGTTCAACTGCGGAGTGATCTATGCAACGCTAGGCGAACACCCTAAAGCAGTAAGTGAACTCATGAGATCTTGTTCCCGACAGCTAATTGATTTTGGTACAGGTAGAATGCTACCAACGTGCTGTCAGCCTAGACCGGTATCTGGCAATCGCTTACTTCCAGCAAGGTGTATCTAATTTCTTGCTTGGGGACTTTGAAGAAGCGTTGGCCAACTTTAATGACACTTTGCTGTATCTGCGAGGGAATACTTCCATCGACTATGAACAGTTAGGTCTTCTGTTCCGTCTCTTTTCATGCGAAGTCCTGTTCAATCGGGGTCTCTGCTATATCTACCTCCGGCAAATGAACCCAGGCATCCAGGACCTTGAGTATGCAGCCAAGGAAAAGGTTACCGCGGACCACGATGTGATTGACGATGCTATTCGTGAGAATGCAGATGTATGTGTTCTCGATTAATCTGCTGCGATACGAGCTAATCCAGATATAGGGCTATACTGTCTTCTCAATTCCCGTGGGAGTTCTCTATCGTCCCAACGCAGCTAAAGTCAAGAATCTCAAGACAAAAGACTACCTGGGCAAGGCTCGACTGGTTGCCGCATCGGACCGCAATCAATCATCAGATCACCAATGGAATCCAATAGCCGTTAATAAAGAGGACCTCCAAGGTCGCGAAGGAGTCTCCTTTGCCGCATCCCACTTAGTCCGCCAAAACCTCAGCAGCCGCACTCGTCAACAATCTGAACCACCCCTAAACCGCAACGCGTTCCCCCCAACGCCACCACCAGACGACCGATCAGTCAGCACAGCATCTGGATCAGGAAGCCAATCAGCATCCGGACACCACCGAACATCATCTCTCCGAAATGTCCGCCCACCACGTCTAGACTTAGATCGCGCAGGTGCCAGCCTAGACCGCCGACCATGCCAACCAGAACAAGCATTACCACCCATCGAGAAGCCACGGATAGGCACAACGCGAACAGCATCAGAACCACGCGGGCCATCCTCACGACAAAACAATATGCGTGGATATCAACCGGAAAGCAGCCGAAGCGCCTTGGCCCGCGAACAAGCCGGCCACCGCAGAAACCTCAGCGACACAAACCAGAACTACCCACCAGAACAAGACTACGGCCACACAGACCCCTACGACCCCTACTCAAGTCAGCGCAACCTAGCAAATACAGGCTGGGGCCGCGGATCCCGCCACCAACCACCCCAATACATTGATGAAGAGGAAGAATATGCCAGCGACGCATGCGATGCAACAACCCTCAACGACGGCGCTTTCGAGCTCGTCGCCGCTCCCCAGGCTGGTCCAAGCCATTCACCCCAACAACGTCGTACTCGTTCTCCGGCGCGATACTCTCGCCATGCGAACCCGCGAAGACCGGATATCCAGAAATTTAGAACGAAAGTACACGCTCCCGATGATACCAGATATATCATGATTGGGCCGAAGATTGAGTTTGGGGAATTTGAAAATCGAATTCGTGAAAAGTTCGGCTTTAAGTGTCCTTTGAAGATGAAGGTGCAGGATGATGGGGATATGATTACTATGGTAGATCAGGAAGATCTGGATCTGCTGGTTAGTTCGGCGAAGGAGGTTGCTCGGCGGGAAGGAAGTGAGATGGGGAAGATCGAGGTAAGTCTATGCTTGATCCTTTGAGAACATTTCCTGACTGATGTGTTGTTTAGATTTGGGTGGAAGAACGTGCAATGATTTGATGCATGGCGACTGGATTTCTTGTTAATATTAGCATCGTGATTTTGTCTATACCCTGTTTTGCGTATTTAGCATGGAGATACCAATGCATGAGAAATACTAATGTAATTCTTTTCCAATTTGGGTTTATAACCGTAAGATAAAATTGCAGGTACTACTACTACTACTACTACTACTACTACCTGATCGGGAGGAAGAGAGGGTATAAAATGCCTAATTATAGCTGTGAGATAACCCCTAATATATCAGGATGACAACGTTTATAATGGATCCCTTTTCCCTCACAGGCCCAATATTCACTGGACAATCAAAAATGAACAACGAGAAACATTGCCACAATTCAATTGGCTGGCCAACAAAGAAGTCTGTGGCCCGTGGGTTGGTATCAGCGCCGCTGCTCGGCAACTTAGTCTACAATACGCTATGATCTACTAATAATCATTTACCGTGGTGGCAACAGGAAAAGCCATAGACTTTAATTCTTGGACTAGTGGTACATTTAAAATAGCATAGTTCGCCTAGCAGGACATGCACTGAGCGAATGTCTCCGTTGTTTTCGCATATCTTGCTCGTTTTCCAACAATATCTTCTGCACACAACGGCTTCCACTGGGATTATGCTTCATTCGGTCGTCATTGAGAATGTTTGTGAGAGTTGCTTTGACTTGGTGATGGTAATCGCGGATTTTGTCATTTGTGGCATCGGTGGCGTTGCCAAAGCTCGACACTAGGGGGTCTTTTTGGCGAGGCATGGAGTACGAGGTGATTGACCTTTTGATGGAAGGTGTCCAGTGTAGGGTGGGCAGCTCAGTAGATGTTGCTGCTGGATGCTTATTTTGAGATGGGCGAGCCATTTTGGATATGTGTATGGAAGTGGTAGATTTGATAGACTGTTAGAAAAGGAGGTGAGGTCCCTTTTAAGCAAGAAATATATCTCATACAATACTAACAAACAACCGGGCCGTGTCACGAAGGTGACGTCTGGCCGACATATCTGAAACCTGGCTGGTTCCTTGTCCGCCATGAAACGATACGTTTAACGTTATAGGTATAGACATGGTTGTTTCAGCCAATCGCAGGCTGATTCATGATTGATCTTTGTCTAGAACGTAGATCCTTGTCAAAGGACGTATCTATGACCTATCAAGTATGTGATGCTAGTCTAGCGTGTAGGTTTGTCGCCACTTGCGGACTTGTACAATTACAAGGATGGGCTATATCAAACTCTAGTTTTGTGGCTATAACTCCCCTGGTGGTCATCCGTTGATACACTCAAGCCCCAGAATTAAACAGACAAGTAATAAGTCGATACGTGTCAATGTGTTGGATTTGTTTCAATTCAGACTTGCTTAAGGCGCTGGTTAGATGTTCATACCAAAATCACCCCATGTCTCTCCAGTCTCTACCAAGCATCAGTCTCCTAGGTCTTTGCCTTTCCAGCCTCTCTCTCCTCGGTCTCAAACTTGGCAGTGCCTCCAATCCAACAGCCAACGACCTCACTCCCCCATTTCCAAAACCTCAAATTAATCTCACCACGACGGTCCCTGGTCCAACCCTGCCTAATCCTAATTGTCCGATGAGGGTTGGGGAGGAAGTTGTTCAGCAGCAGCACAAAAGCCAAAGCAGTCGCAGTATCCTCCCAATGACCATAATCTTTAGGAAACTCCCTTGCTTCGTACATCTGCAATTCGCGATTGGTGACGACATAGGCGTACAAACCAGTGCTCTTAACCTTGTCACACACCTTCTTGGCGCGACGATAATCCAGGTTCATATCATTCAATTTCTCAATCGATTCGAGCGGAATCATCGTCTTCACCTTGCTCATGCCAGCATTCTGGATTCTTAATCCAGGTGCCAGTTCATCTCTCGAAATATCCAGATCGGACAACATGGCGTCAGCGTGTCCCTTACTCACATCATCCATGAATGTAACTTTCGGGTGGGAGATTTCTACCCAGATGTCCCAGATAACATTTTTTGTGCTGTCTGTATTCTCTGCAGCCTTCGTGACCCTTGCTTCCATAAGACCGCTCTTGGTCACGATGCGGAGGTCGTCCTGTGGTGTCATCCCAAGCTTCGACAGTAGCCACACAGTTCCGATCATGGCATGGCTGCACCTCTCTAGCTCATAGCGTGGGGTCCAGAAGCGCATCTCATAGTGACAGAACTCGAAGCCTGCCGGTGCGGGGAAGACGAACCCGCTCGTGTGGCCGTGGTTTAAGGCAACTAGTTGCATTTCTTGGTTGGACATGCCCTTGGAGGTACGACTGCGATAGTATCTTCACCTTCTGGGGATGCGGGAGAGACCCGTACAAGGTGGACCTTGGCTTCCTCCATCGTAGATGGATGTGATGTAGGTTATGTAGTGTGGTGGTTGGATAGATGGGTTAGTTCTGTGTAGATACAATACCACTTGAAAAGTGATGAGCTGCATGATGAAAAGTAAGAGAAGCAAATACCAAAAACTATTTTATATAGTTGGTGACATTCCTGATCCCATCTCTGTTCCAAGTATAAACAAATGCGGGGTGCGGGATAGACCACCAGCGCAGTGACGTTGAATGTTGATCGACAAGTGTACAGTTGTATAGCAACACTACACACATTTCAGACTATGCCACACCCACAATGACCGATCTAACACCCACCCTCAACAAGCTGCTTTCAAAGCAAGGCTCATCTATCCCCCAAATCAGAAAACCCTGCACAGAAACCGCGGACGAGTTCCTAAAGGAGGCATACCGAATCGTAAGCCAGCCCTGCGCACTCACACCAACTACCCTCAACCCCCATCAAAGTAGAAAGAAAATCTAACAAACCACCCCAGAACTCACACATCCACTCCCTCCTCCAATATCTCCAGTCAATCCGGCATGCCTACCTCTCAACAACGCAACCACAACGCCGCAACCAAAACACAAGAACACCCACCCCAAACCCGAAAAATGCACCCCCAACACCAACCTCACAAGCAAACCTCACAGACCCCGAACGCGACGCAGTGGACACATCAACAGCCCTACTCCTCCGCGACCTAGCAACCTCAATCGCAAACCTCTCCTCCGCCGAATCTCTCCGCCAAGAAACCTCCTCCACCCTCCTCCACAAGAAATACGGCCACTCCGCTGCCGGCGCCCTCCTCTGGCGCTGGGCCGGCGGCAGCGGCGCACTAGACAGCGCCAGCGCCGATGAAGGCAAATCCGCTGAACAAGTGCGCGCAGAGGAGAGCGCACGGTCGATAGCGACGATCCGCGAGAGCGTGCTTTGGTTCCTGCGGTGCGGGCTTGAGCGTGCTGTTAGTGTGCAGCGGAGGATGGTTGAGAAGAGGATTGAGAGGGTGCGGGAGAAGGAGAAGAGTGTGCTTTATAAGGTTAGTGCGGGGAAGGCTGCTGCTGGTGGGAATGGGGCTCGGAAGGGGTCTATTTCTGTGTCGGAGAGGACTGGAGCAGGGGCTGGGGGTGGGGGATTCAATCCTGCTTTCCAGGCTCCTGATGCGGCGGTTCTGAGTGAGGCGGATACGGCGCGGATCGAGGCGCAGCTTTCGCCGGAGCAGTTGCAGCTTTTTGCTGAGGAGAATGATTCTATGCTTAGGCATTATGAGGATACGTTAGGGAAGGTTCAGTATGTTTCTCTTTTTTGACGTTTCTAGTAGGGTTTGGGCTAATATGTGTGTGCTCTTTTAGAAATGCCGAGAAATCTCTCCTTGAGATATCCTCTTTGCAGGAAACTCTGGTTTCGCACCTCGCTACGCAGGAGGAGCATATTTCCCAGCTTATTTCGGATGTGGATACGACGCAGACGAATGTCGGGCAGGGAAATCGGGAGTTGAAGCGTGCTACGGAGCGACGGAGTACGGCTCAGGCTGTCTTCTGGGGTACTGTTGGGTTGTGTACCTGGCTTGTGGTTTGGGATTTGGTCTTTTAGTCCCGATACTACTGGACAGCTTCTTCTCATAAGGTTTTTTTGGAAAACCTTCTTATACGATACCATTATGTTTATTTCATTGAAATGTAGCATATTATCAAGGTCACTTTCTCAATTAGGATGTGGTAGGGGCTGTATACTTCCTATCGACCTTACTGTTGACAGTCCAGTCTGGCCAAGTGAATCGAAATCATATCTTCCAATGCGAATCGAACGAGGTTGACTCTACTAAAATACTGTAGACCATTGAGCAAAATAATTTAACAATTTCAATGCCGTATTGCTATATCTATGATTTACATGTGATGCATGTGATATTTAATGCAGACCCACAGTTAGGGTGTATCCAAAGAGATGCGAAAGCAAGACCGAAGTCCCAGAACTATGGTAAATTAATGCATCATGAAAGTCCTTCCGAACTTCCACAAAGGAAAAAAGTACATTCTTTAAAAAGCAAATAGAACGCCAGACCAAGGCTACTCGAGTGTTTCCACTATATTTGAGACCGGGGTATCAGGTAGGTATCACAACTTGGCAGAATCACGAACAACACTATCAACCGCCTCGGCGAAATAGTCGATGTTATTCGTGTTCAAACCGGCCATTGAGATGCGGCCGTTCTTTGTCTGGCAGGAAAAAACGAGTTAGCAACCGCAATTCTAGACGAGGTATACACCACCATGAAAGAAGGGAAAAACATACCATGTATACATGCCACTTGGAGCGCAGCGTCATAACCTGTTCCTCCGACAGACCGGTGAAACTAAACATTCCAATCTGCGAAGTAATATGATCCCATGAACCAGGGGTACCACGCTGTTCCAGACGATCCCGCAATCCCTTCCTCATCTCCAAAATACGACCACTCATCGTGCGCAGATCCGCCTCCCACTCCTTAAAGAGCACAGGATCATTCAAGACACGACTGGCAATGCGCGCACCGTAAGCAGGGGGGTTCGAGATCTCCGATCGCTGCAAGATAGCCAACTGGGAAGCGATGTGCGCCGACGCAGCAGCGGCGTCCGGACCGGGAGCTGAGACGAAGTGGAAAGCGCCCGTGCGCTCACCGTACAGACCGAAGTTCTTAGCGAAAGACTGCGCGACACACAGCTCGAAGCCCTGCTCGACGAAGTAGCGGATGGCCCATGAGTCACGGACCAGATCGCCGGATGCGAAGCCTTGGTAGGCAGTGTCGAAGAAGGGGAAGTGCGAGCGGGCGCGCATTAGCTCTGCGATTTGCTTCCATTGGTCTTCGGTGGGGTCGACGCCTGTTGGGTTGTGTGCGCAAGCGTGCAGGAGGATGACGGAGCCTTGGGGTGCGGCTTCTAGGGCGGAAATCATGCCGGTGAAGTCAAGGCCTTTTGTCTTGACGGAGAAGTAGGGGTACTTTGCTAGGGTGAGGCCGACATTTGAGAAGATTTGGTTGTGGTTCGCCCATGTTGGATTTGAGAGGTAGATTGAGGGCTTTTGAGGGTGGAATTTGGAGAGGAAGAGGCCGCCGAGGTGGACAGCGCCGGTGCCTGAGATTGTTTGCAGGGTGCAGATCTAGTGGGGGAGGGGTTAGTTGGGGGGAGGTTTGAGGGGGGGGTTATTGGGAGATATATGCGAGTATAGGGTACGTACTCGCTTTTCACTAATCGCGGGGCTGTCTGCGCCGACAATCAGTTTCTGGGCGGCGGAGGTGAACTCAGCGAGACCACCGATAGAGAGGTATTCATGGTTAAGGCTGGGATCATTGTGGATGGCATCGTCGGCCTATGTAGATGTCAGATAAATGCATATAAAGTAATAGAAGTATAGATATTTACCTTCTTCACGACAGGGAGAATCCAAGGCTTTGCGTTGTTGTCACGGTAGGCACCAATGCCGAGATCAACCTTCTTATCGGAGGGGTCTTCGCGATACGCCTTCATAAGACCAAACAAAGGATCTTCGGGGGCGGCGGCCACAGTGGCCGCGGTAAATACTGAAGGATTAGAGGAACCCATGATGTGTGATGATAGAGAGAAAAGACGATCTCTCGCGGATTGAATCGACATTGTCAATATTATATAAACCAAAAATACTGGTATGTTTCCCCGGAATCTGACACCGAAACGGGATATTCCTGCTTGCGTTCACCGGATGAGGGGGTGGAGTAATTGGAGTGAATCAGCGCACACTCTTTGTAATCGAAGAAAAATAAAATGATACACGGAGTACGGAGTATTTTCTAGCCTTCTTCTCTTATATTTTATCTTCAAGATCTATACCCTCGGCGCACAAGATACCGAGGGACTTTCCCGTATCTTTCTCGTTCTATGACCGAGTTCACATGCTAGTATATCAACAGAATTAGTTATATATCAAGTAGCCCACAGGTAATATTCCAGTGACACAGAGTCAAAACCAAAACATCTGATTGAAATCTCCAACGTATTCCCCTTCTCCGACAGGCTACATCCGCCGACCAGAAATCGTGTGTCATACAACTCCGACGAAAAAAAAAAAAAAGGCGCACTGTGGAGACCCTTCTGGAAGGAGGTCATTGCATGATGAAGTCTCGGCAGAAGGATTAGGCCACGGCTATATTCTTGCATACTATAAATATTGTTTAGATTCGGTATTCGGTATGTTCTACGTATTGCCGGTTTGAATTCTGTGCGGAGACACTTCTTCCCCAACGCAATTATATGTCACTCCCCCACACTAAAATAACTCATTAGGAGGATCCCGGGACTCCGGAGAATTTAAAAAAAGATGGATTGATAGGGCGGACTTGGTCCGATTTTATTCCCCACAGAACGGATAATATACCGATATTAGAGTGTTAAGGTAGGTGGATGTGTCAATTCTACTATTACGATTGTGATTTTATAAGGCTGGAGTAAACATAAACATAATATAATATACCCCTCACATACTCCAAATACGAAAAAAGAAAAAAAAAACGTATATGGACAAAGTACGGTGAAAAAGTGAAACCAGATTTGTGTCAGCCGCTGATGCAATCACCTGGGCATCAGCCAATCCCTATGGCCAGAAGATGGCTCGTCGTGCCTGGCGATCGTAACATTATGGGTACCCGTGGACCCTTGCCATATTTTACTAAGGCCACATATATCCCCTAGGCACCTCCAAGGCTGGGCATGCCTAGGCTGATGTAATGAAAAACATATCAAATCTGATGGTTGAAATAAACATGTGTAATCCATGGTATTGCTCCCTGCTGACCTAGCACAGCCTTAACTATATTCCTTGGGATGCCTCGTGGATGATGCCGATATCTGGTCTAGACCTTCCAAGACCTCGTGGCAATTATCTCTCATATTTGCATAAACTCAAATGTATGTAAATTGAAATGTATGTAAATTGAAATGTATGTAAATTGAAATGTATGTCACCCTATATCCATGATATACAAAAAAGTATATGTAGAGAAGAAAACAACAGATACAAGTCGAGAAATACCAGTCTCTCTTTTCCTCCAAACCCCCCCCTTCAAGTAAACGCCAATGCTCTTTCAAACCCATAAACAAGAAAGAAAAACGCCATATAGCCTCCTACCGAGGACCTGAGATCATCTGAATCGTAAATCGAAATATATGCAAAACGTAAAGGAGTGATATGTGATATGTGAATCATGCATCATGCAGTAGACGGCGTAAGATGGACGGCCGCCGGAGCCGCCGGAGAAGGCGCAGGATCCGCGTCAGATGTCTCACCGGCACCGTGAGCGCGCGTTCGGATGCGGAAGCGATCGCGTAGTCGGGTGGTCAGACCACGGTGTGGTCCTTCTTCCGGCACGGAGTCGACTTGGTTTGCTTCACGGACGCGTCGCAGCGCGGCGAGACGCTCCTCGACGGTAGCGTCGCGCATTCGTCGGGCGTTGAGGGGTCCGTGCAGGTAGTTGGTCAGACGGCGATGCGTGTGGCGGGCTTGCTGACGGGCTTGCTGGCGGGCGTCTTCCGTGGTTAGAACTGCCCCTTCTGGGTGTGGTTGGTCGGCTTGGTCGGCATTTTCATCGGTCTGCTCTGGATTTTCGGACTGGGGTGGGTTGAGGTCGATACGGCTGGAATATGGTTAGTGTGGTTCATGTATAGTTTGATACACTATCAATATCATCAAATGGAACGTACCAAAGGGGACAGGTGCCGGAAACATTCATCAACCATGGATCAATGCATTCCATGTGGAATTGGTGGTTACAGGGCAGTACACGTAGGTCTTGGCCCTTGATGAAGTCATCTGTACAAATCGGACACGAGAAGTTACCTGCATCGGGCATCTCGGTCTTGGCTTCGGGGGCTGTGGGAGTGGGGCGCTCGTTATCTGGGGTTGGCATCTCGGTTTCGCGGGGTGTCGATACCCCAGTGTTTCCATCGGCCTGTGAGTGGTCACGAGGAGCATCGTCACCCATGGACATCTCGACGTCTCTTTTAGCCGCCTCCACGTCATCATTTTTGTCATCAAACTTGACAACTGGGATGGTATCCAACATGGCTCGAGCTATACCTCGAGCTCGGCTTTGTCGGACTCGTCCGGCAATTCGGCGAGGGCCATATCGCTCTGGATGGCGATGAGCCCGGACTGCACCTGTGATGATGATTCCTAGGAACAGGGCGGTGATGATGCCGGTGATACTGTACAGGATGATCATGGCTAGGGGAAGGTCAACAGACTGGAAGGTAGAGAAAAGTCGGGAGACGAACCAGTGTTTGGACTGTCAGTCGTGCTACCGGCATCTTGGTCGGTAGGAACACCTCCAATGTAGTTGGACATTGAGGCGATGCTGATAGTTGTTGGTTGATCGAAAGCACGGAGTAGGGCAGAATAGCCGGTTCGGCTTGTAAATGTGAAGATATTGGGAAAGCGTGCAGCGGTCTGATCATCGGAAGTGAAATTACAGCCGGTAGCTGTTTTACTGTATAACAGAATGCCAGCAGCAGATTGAGCAGAGGTGACGTATTCAATTGTCTCGTCAGCTCGGATATTTCCGGTATAGTCGTCCTGGTCACAAGATATACAAGCAATCTGCGACCTTTGTAAATTGAGAGAATTGCCTGGAGTAACTTGAGTGGCAGTGCCAGAAAAATTAAAGGCCTGAGATGTTAGCAGTGCCCCATTCGAACAATGGGAGCGTCAAGCACCTTGAGTCGGGCCGTAGTCGCTTCAATCAGCAATGGGGTCAAGGGGACAAGCTTCTGGCCAGTCAAATTGGTTCCCTCAATACGAAATCCAGTGGATTGAATGTGGATGTCGGTAGTATTTGATGGCAACGAAACCACCAGTGCATTCACTGAAATGAACAAGAGAAAGAAAAGAGATAGCCCCATGACGGGAGACGGCGGATGGAATAATGTGGGGGTCACATTAGTCAAATGCAGAAGAAGAGAGAGAAACCGGGAAAACCGAAAAAGTGAGGGGAGATCGGCCCTAAATCTCCTTTGGGGGGATCAAAGCGGAGAAAAAAAGATTAGGATATCCTATTTATTCATATATTATAAATTGCATTGTCTGCTTACTTTTTATTATCTTTCAATTTGATTCAATTTGATTCAATTTGATTATGTGTATATGGCTATTCGGTTTGACTACTTTACTATATCCGTGGACCCTAAACTTATAATGCATCGACGATCGCTGTGGACAAATATTAACGTCATCGCTGGACCTACTCCATATTATTCACAATCGTGAATAATCGCTCTCGTATTCGTTCTACAAAGTATTCGCCCAACTTGCCCGTTTCACTTTCTCTTACGCTTCCATCCCCCCCCCCGGGAGACAGTTAATCTGATCATCCCCACGGTCACTAGATTTCTTCAACTCCAGGATTATCGTTGTACGATCAACGCTCCCCGCAGATACTACATAGTCGGATTGGACATTAAGTCGACGCAACCCCCGTGTACTTTTGACCCACCAAGGGAAAGAGAGGGAAAAAAAAGCAAAGAAGAGGGGGTGAGCTCTCAAAATGGACCAACAACCAAAACCTTATCAAGTTCTTTGATGTCTTTCTCTAATTCTCCAAACCGAGGATGAAACCTGGAGACGCGAACACCCGGGGAGAGGAGTGTTTTAAGTAAAGTGTGTCCAGAACTAGTCCCCGCTTTATATAGAGATAGACTGGTATAGAGTGATATATACTCTTTGGACTTGTTATTATACTCTATCTCTTATAACTTATGACTTATGACTTATAATATAACCCTATGTTCTATCAAATGTTTAGAATGTTACAAAATGTTCATTTTCCCCGGAGGGCCTCGGCTCTCATCAGGCCCGGAGTGCATTTCTTAGTCCGTACTGTGGGAGGAAAAAAAAAAAAACAAAAACAAAAACAGCAAAAAAACACAGAAAGGAAAAAAACCGAAAAATAAAGTGAAATAAACTCAGATAAGACATGCTCTAGAATCACCTTAACAGTAAAAAAAACCATACCAAAAAAAAAAAGTATTAATAGTAACATCTTTCTCTTCTCTTTTTAGCTTTTTAGCTCCCCCTCTCTCTTTCTAAGCGGTAAAACCCGCCTCTTCTTTTCCTTCCCTTTTCATCCTTTTTAGGACATGTCGTGAAAGAAACCACTTTGTCTTTATCCAAGTGGCATCATGCCTGAGACTGCGGCCTGGCAACACCGCTTTGACGGGAAGCCAATCTCAACGTAAGCCATAGACTTCGTGGCATATAGTCTCTCTAACCCCCGTATTCTCCCCCAGAATCCCCGCCATCGCCGAACTCGATATCGAACGGAATGAGTTGGCCCACACCTGGAAACGGTTTATCAGCCTCCTCCTACCCCAGGATCAGGTCCAATGGGAGGAACGGCCACAAACGGTACTCGATGTCCAGACCTTGCTCAGCAATATCAAAGCATTTTGGATGGCCCGGCCTCGACAACGGGTCTTTAGTGACTCCATGGACTTGTGTGATCGACTCCTCCCGACTGTCGACACTCACGCGACCCTCCTTTCTACCCTTCCAGACCCTATGGCCTATACCCCCTTATTCTACGGAGTCCTGCAATCAGTGATCAAGGTGTGTGGAATGATACACAGTTTTCTTCGTCGCTAACATACCGCTCAGGCATCGTCTCATTACCCACGGGTAATGGAGGGCTTAGCTACTGCCCTGCTAAATATTCACGATGCTCTAGGTCTTCCTAACGATTCGAGCGTACTATCCAACGCTGTCGAACATATTACGAAAACCTACGCTCTAATATTCTTCTTTTTGACCGAATTCATGGACTGGTATGTTCGAAGGTCCACGTGCCAGTTGCTTAATATGCACAGCCAGGATGTGTACTCGGAATTTCACCACCTGGTCCTCTATATACAACTGCAAGCACAGAACCTTCCATGGCAGCACGTGGCAATGGAAGTCGACGAGGAGGAGGAGGAGGACCCGGAGAGCCCTAGGGCACTTTGGGAGAAGTCCCGGCTCAGCCAAGTAGGACGCCGAGGGAAAGACCGTCGGATAGCGGCACAAAATACCATCACCCGACGGCTCATCTGGGAGATTCAGCAAGACGCAGAGGAGCGTATTCGGTATAGGGAGGGTCGGGATCGGTTGTTGGCAGAGACATTGAGTTCTGTGCGCGAGCAACTGGAGCCCGTCAGTGAACAAAGTGATGGCATTGTTTGCATAACCACGCCTCCAGCTCCAAATATAGGTAGGAAGCCAATACGCATTTTGCATACTTCCACCATCTAACGCAACTTGATAGACACATCCTCTTTCGAATGGTCGAGGGGATCCAAGCGTCGCCTCGCACGACTCGAAATCCAAAGCTCATCCAAACATCTCCAGGACTTCTTCGATAGTGACGATCAGATTTGCGACTACGAACCCGATGTCAAGGTCCTTGCCGAGGGTAGTATCGTTGCATCTCTACAACAATGGGCCACCAGTTCGCGATCTCAGGCCCTAGCCGTGGGAGGGACTCAACCTACCGCCTCCCTCGACCCGGTGGCTCTAATTTCAGCCTGCTACGCCTCCTTCGCACGTCAAGCTCGATTACCCGTCGTCTCTCATTTCTGCGCCCTTCCTGACCAGGAAGCCAAAGGGCTGAGTCTACAGGAGCAAGGCTTAGTCGCCCTCACCTACAGTATAATCCGGCAATTAATCGACTGGCTCCCTCCTCTAGTCGACAGCGACGCTGTACTGGATCTCAGCGCCGAGCGGTTCCGCCAACTAGACGGAACTCTCACCAGCTGGAAAGCCGCTCTATCGCTAGTCGACACCCTCTTACAATCCGCCCCACCACTCCTGGTCTTTATAATCGACGGCCTAGACGCCATCCACAATCCGTCTACGGACGCTGCAGTCCGCGACCTTGTCCGCGTCCTGCTCACACACACCCGGCGCCAACCACAAGGCGGTCTCAACGGCCAGGGCCCTACTCTCCTCCTGAAGGTTCTCTTCACCGTTACCGGAAGACCGAGTGCCCTGCTCGAGACCATGTCGGAACACACTCTCATCCTCACTGAAACCCAAACAAACCAACCCACACCGTCCGAATCGGTCCTCACATCGGATCTCGGAGCGGTCATGATGAATGCATGAATTGCCACGGATGGCCCAGTGGCCCAGTCACGCACCGTTTACGAAATTCTTTTCTGCTCCTGCTTTTCTGTTCTTAAAAAAGACGTTTGATTTTGAAATTCAAGCATAGATTTGCGTGGGTTGGGATTATTTGGATCTTATGAAACAGGCACACACACACGGATGCCATTTATTTTATGCATGAGCTTTTGTTTGGGTCTTTTTTACGAGACATGAAGGCTTTCCTGCGCGAGGCGTTCTCCTGTTGCTTTTTTGGCGTCCGGGAGGACTGAATGGTTTATTTGGCTTTTTTTTTTTTTTGTGCTTCAGTGGTAGCGGTAGACCTGTACTATACTGCTTAGCTGTGATACCCATCTAGGTCTAGAATTTTTTTTGCTATTATTTTCGACCTCACTCTTTTACGGAAACCCTTTTCCGAGTCACAACTCGGTGTCCAGTATCTCCGACTTAAAATGCGGGGAGCCGATGGACATTAATTTCCGCCCAAAAAATATTTAAACGGTAAATCGAAGGCACTGGGATACACATATTTACCCCCTAATATATGTGGTTTACGGAAGTACGATATAAGCAATCATGAACAGCCACCGAGTTTCCTCCCGTCTCTATTCCCCCTCCACCCCCCAACTCTCCGAATTCAAAGACATCTGCTCGCAAACCACAAACCCAGAAACCTACCCACTAGCCAGCGAAGTCCAATCCAACATCCCCATCTACGACCTCGCTGCCCTCGAATCCACAGGCCTAACAGCAGACTTAATCAACCGCCTCCAAGATGAATGGCACCACATCCTCCACACAGGCCCAGGCGTCTACGTGCTACGCTCAATGTACGCACCTACAAAATACGAAACAACCCTAAACAGCACAAACACCGCCTTCAACGCGATCATTGCCCGCGAAGCCGCACAATCAGACACCAAGAAAGGCGACCACTTCGCTGTAGGCGGCGCAAACGATCGTATCTGGAACGCGTTCTCAAAACACGGCCTCCAAGACCCATCCTCCTTCATCGACTACTACTCAAATCCATGGCTAGCAGCAGTCTCTGAGTCCTGGCTGGGTCCAGCATACCGCGTCACAGCCCAAGTCAACGCCGTGCACCCGGGCGGTGCTGCGCAGGAAGCACATCGCGACTACCATCTCGGTTTCCAGGAAGAAGTGGCCTGCAAGCGCTACCCGGCTGCGACGCAGCTCACATCGCAGTTCCTGACACTGCAGGGCGCGGTCGCGCATAGCGATATGCCCATCGAGAGCGGGCCAACTCGTTTCTTGCCTTTCAGTCAGACATACAGACCTGGGTATCTGGCGTGGCGCAAGCCTGAATTCCGTGCTTTCTTCCAGGAGAGTTATGTTGCGCTTCCGTTGAAGTTTGGGGATGGGTTGTTTTTTAATCCGGCGCTTTTCCATGCTGCTGGTGAGAACCAGATGGACCCTGAGGATGGGGGATTCCGACGTGTTGCAAATTTGCTGCAAATTAGTAGTGCGTTTGGGAAGCCTATGGAGACGGTTGATTCGGTGCCGCTTGTTGATGCCACTTGGGATCTGCTGGTTGCGCGGTTCCAGGTTGCTGGGGGTTTAGCGGGACAGGAACTTGATCCTGAGACACATTCGATGGAGCAGAGGGGGATTAGGGCTTTTGTGCAGGCTGTTGCGGAGGGGTATCCTTTCCCTACGAATTTAGATCAGAGGCCGCCGGGGCTGGGTGGTATGGCGCCGGAGAGTGAACAGGATATTGTTGTACGAGGGTTGGAGGGTGGTTGGGATAGGAAGCAGGTTGTTGCTGTGCTGGAGAAGATGCATGTTGACTCGCGAGCGTAATGGCGTAAAACAGGGTTTTCTCACCCCTGCGCACCATAAAATATATTAATCTGTGCATCTGATGCATCTAGAATGTGCTTCCCGTTGGCTAGCTGAATACTCCGTAGACTCGTTTGATCTCAAGCCACCCGCTGATTGGGGCTGTTCATTGGATGATCAGACACATCGAGATGTGGGGTTGTAGTGGACCTGCATCCATGTCGGCATTCGCGTTCCTGTTTGGGGGGGACAGATAGATTGCAGGTGTTAGGGGAACTTCGTATAGGGCGGAATGGAGAAGGTCCCCAGTTAATCTAGAGTCGATCGGGAATAAGGACATGGACTAAGAAAAGGGACAACGAATGATGAGGCTGGAAGGATTCCACAGGGGGGAAGAAGGCGGTCTCACATTTTTGCCCGTTCCCCCCAACGGGTCCTGCTGAAACACGGCATGTCCGATGAGTCCATGGGTTCGCGTTTTCTTCTTTTAAGTCTTTGGTCTTCCTTTCTCTTACTTGACACTCTTTTAGATTCAGTCATTCGTTTACTGTACATACATTTGCAGTTTTTGGATCATCTTACACTAATCCAATTCGATCTGCATCTCCACAAACTTCTTGACCATTGACATTGGACGATCAACTCCCGAAGTCCACACACACTGGTCCGGCAATCGTAGCCACCCATAGCCGGTAGCTATCACGAGAAAAAAAAAACTGCGGCTGCGGAGTTTTTTGATTTACCCGCCGAGGGGGAGGCGAAAAACGTCAGGGCTACGAACCGTTGTGTGCTATAACAGGTACTATTTTTTTCGCGTGTCTCCACCATAGACACGAAGGCCCCCCCAATCGAAACCATTGGTTTTAGGGGCGGATCTGCACCGACACAATAAAGGCCCTGCCTGCCCTCCGAGCTCCTTGCGATGGGAAGTTCGAGTCTTTCAACCAGGCGACTGACGGCTCATCGATTTGAGCAACTACACGACATGCCGGATCATGGCAATGGGATGTTGAATCCCAACGACGTCACCATTGACATCCCGTTAACGGAGACCACTTCCCGTGGTCAGACGGGCGCCCGTAAATGGAACACCAATACCAGCCCCGATGATGGTACCTCGCACGCCACGGAGAAGGAACCTATTGTTGGTCACCACCACCACCACCATCATCGTGGTCCTGGCGGCAGGCGTCGTACGGATACCGATATCAATGAATTGTCCGGAAAGCCTGCTGTAGCGCCCGAGGACGGCACTATCAACCGTATGGGTCGTTTCTACCAAGCTGTCCTGAATTACTCCCTCATCACTCGTTACCTGATTTATGTTATCCCCATTGCGATTTTGATCGCGATTCCAATCATTGTTGGCGCTACAGTTGCGCAGGACGCCAAAATTGGCGGTGTCCATATTTACTGGTTCTTTACTTGGATTGAGATCATCTGGTTCAGTCTATGGACGTCCAAGATCTTCGCCCGTTACATTCCTTATTTCTTCCAGTTCTTGTGCGGTATCGTCAGCTCTGGTACCCGCAAGTATGCCCTTATTCTGCGCGCCCTCGAGACCCCTATTGCGCTTTTGATCTGGGCTATTATTTCCCTTGTGACATTCCTGCCGGTTATGAACATGACTCCTGGTAAAAGGGCATCCGGCGATACGTCTCCCAATTCGTGGGAGAAAAGCGTCAAGAATATCTTGTTTGCGCTGCTCGTCTGCAGTCTCATCTACCTGGTCGAGAAAGCTCTTGTGCAGCTCATCTCGATCAGTTACCACCGCAAACAGTTCGACGCCAAGATTCAGATCTCCAAGCGCAATGTGCACTTGGTCACTCTTCTCTTCGATGCTTCGCGCAACATGTTCCCCGTGTACTGCCCTGAATTCAAGGAGGAGGACTCACTCATCTTCGACTCCATCTTGGCTCAGGCCGGCACCAAGGGTGGCAAGCGGTCTTCCGCTATGCCCCTCCGTATGCTACGTCATGTCGGCAAGAACGTCGGCCGTGTTGGCGACAAGGTCACCGCCGCCTTTGGACACGTGGCATCGGAGCTTACTGGTAAGCAAGTGTTTAACCCGACTGCGACCCACACCATGGTTATCGAGGCCCTTGAGCGCAAGCGCCATGCTGCTGCTCTGGCCCGCCGTATCTGGATGTCGTTTGTGGTCGAGGGCCGTGACGCCCTGTTCATGGATGACATCGTTGAGGTCCTGGGCGCTGAACACGAGGCTGAGGCCGAGGAGTGCTTTATGGCTCTTGACAAGGATGGCAACGGTGATATCAGTCTTGACGAGATGGTCCTGACCATAACTGAGTTTGGACGCATGAGAAAGGCCCTGAACCATAGCATGCACGATGTCGATCAGGCTATCCGTGTGCTTGACAACCTGCTCATGTGTGTTGCGGGCTTGGTTGGTGTTCTTGTCTTCATTTCTTTCGTCACCACTGGATTCGGTACCGTCATTGCAGCCGGCGCCACCTCGCTGCTCTCCCTTAGTTTCGTCTTCTCCGTTACCGCTCAAGAAGTCCTCGGTTCCTGTATCTTCCTCTTCGTTAAGCATCCCTTCGACATCGGCGACCGTGTCGAGGTCGGCGACAAGCCTTTCATCGTTGAGCGTATTTCGCTTCTTTTCACTGTCTTCCGCAATGTTACCGATGCCCGCATCACGCAGGTGCCTAACAACATCTTGAACAGTCTATGGGTTGACAACTTCACTCGCGCCAAGGCTATGCATGAACAGCTTATCATCCCCGTAGCGTTCGACACCACCTTCGCTGAGGTTCAATTACTGCGCCAGGAGATGGAGAACTTCGTTCGCGACAAGGATAACTGCCGTGACTTCCAGCGGGATGTCGACATTGAGCTTGATGGCGTTGGTGATATGGACAAGCTCCAGCTGCGTGTTGACATCCGTCACAAGTCCAACTGGTCTAACGAGACTATTCGCGCTGCCCGGCGATCCAAGTTCCTGTGTGCTTTGGTTCTAGCCGTCCGCAAGATCCAGGTTCGCGGTCCAGGTGTTGAAGTTCCCGCAGAAGAGACTGCCGACGCGGCAGATGGCGATGACAAGGGTGACGATGCTGGTGCCGGTGCAGGCGCAGGCCGCCGCAAGTCTACCCAGGGCGGCGGCGTCGACTCCACCAAGCCTGACCCCGCTGTCGCCGCTGCTGCTGCAGGTATCCTCAACTACGAGAACACAGCGCAATCAACAGGATATGACCAGGCCCGTTCAGGAACTGTCACCCACCGCGGATCCACCCACACCAACGCTGAGCGCGAAGCCGCCATCGTGGAAATGCTCAACGCTCGCCCCCCAACCGTTGATATCAGCCGTGACCACAACGGCAGCCACGAGGACGCCCTTCAACGCACTACTACCAACACCTCCAACCAAGGCAACCAGCTCAACGTGCACACCGGAGGTGAAGGCCTCAACCGCGGCCTGTCAACCGGCCACCGCAAGGCCGGTGATCGCGTCTCTTACAGCGAGCAGGATATCCACCCCGCGCACAGAAATGCCCCTCTCTCCCCTGTCCCCGCCGGCATGACCCCATCATCAAGCCAAGTGCCCATCCTCGAGACCCCCAAGCCAGGCTCCCGTGGCAGCGCGCGCTACGAGCCCCGTCCTCACTCAGGCCAGGATCAAAACCAGAGCACAGTCCAGATGGTGGGCTCCCCAGACCCAAACCCCTTCAACGGCTATTACGCCCATGACACGGGGTACAATCACATTCCGGTCGGCGGCTACAGTGCCGAGAACACACCGGGACGCGACCGTCGCGATTCGAACCCGAACATCTCCGGCGTGACGGCGAACAGCAACTACCAGCTCTCTGACCCCTATGACCCCGTCTCGCCACCATCCATCTACTCTCCACCACAGTCGACGGTCCCACAGCAGGCTGCGAATACCTACAACACTGCTCCGCTGAGGAAGAAGGATAAATCTCCTTATGGGGAGCATGAGGCTTGATTGTTTTCTTCTGTTTTTTTTTGTATCACTGATTCTCCTTGATTACCCAATCTTGGCTACCTACATTTTTTCCTTCTTCTTGGGTTGTTCATATTATGGTTGTGATGTCGATAGATTCTTTTCTCTGCGTTTTTTGAGCCGCATAAAAAATTCCGACCCTTCGTGGTGTGTGGTTACGAAGATATGCTATTCCCGATTTTTGGGGTTTTAACATCAAATCTACTTTCTTTTTTTTTTCCCTTCACTCTTCTGCTGTGACGGTTTTCACTCCATCACTATTGGATCTACTGATGCCTGGGGTTTAGTCTTCTTAACAGAGACAATAGGAACATATGATATTCGGGATGTATGCTTCCTATCAACAGAGAGCTGCGAAATACTACATAGTTGATAATGGCCGAACCATTTTAATGAAAATTTCGAGTAGAGAAACAGATAATATTCCCATAATCTAACACATATCGAACAGAATTCATATAATACAAGTCTGAGTCTAGGTAAAAGTCAAAGCCCAGCTATCCATCATCCAACGCTCCTAGCGAGCCTATTTACCTCCACTCTCCTTCCACGGATATCCAACAGGATCATCCTTCCGCGTCCAGATCTTAGTCTTCCTCTTATTAACCACATGCTCAACAAACACCTCACGCGTGTACTTGGCCTTGTACTTGCGTATCCAGCGCGGGTCCCACAATTCGCTCGCAATGCCTAGATCCTTGCAGCAGCGCACGAGCGCATTAGATCGACAGCCTTCGGTGGCGGTGGGGATTCCGTCTGGGGAGAAGTAGTCCTGTTCGCCACGGGCGACGGAGACGAGGCTGTAGTGAGAGAAATGTGTTAGCTGAGCGTTCTTGTTATAGTTCTAGTTCCCAATACAAGCGAGGCGGTATTTCGATCAAGTCTGGTAGACAAGATTCTGAAGAAAAAAAAAGGGGGAAATGTATATGTGCTTACCGTCCATTACAAACAAGAGCATACTCCCTCGTCACCGTCTTCGGCGTAACGATACTCTCACTCCGCGGCACGAGACCCCACCCACCAGGACCAAACGCGCGGTTGAGAATCCGTCGGTATTTGATTTCTGGTAGGTAGAGGATTCCATCGGGCTTGATCTCGATCTCGTCCGGATCCATCTCCGCCAGCAGGATATCGGCCGCTTCTTTGGGGAACGGTGTGGCAGACAGGCCATGGAATGAGCGCGTCCAGTCAATCTTATCTTCGACTGGGTTATCGAGCTCGAGGGGCTTGTCTGATAGGCCTGTTTTGGAGATGTTCTCGGTTGTTGCGCGGCTGGGGGTGGAGTTTGGGATGCGGGATGCGGGGACGCCGGTTGGGATAGGTGTTGAAGCTGAGAGGGAGGGCTTTGTGGCGGGAGATGCTGGTGAGGGTTTGGCGATGGGTTGGTTGGCCTGGTTTTTGGTGGTGTAGCTGATTGCTCTCTTGGTCATGGGGTTGGAGAGCTGGCTGGTCCGTAAACTGGGCGCTCTTGAGGAGCGCAAAAGCTGTGTCGCATTTTGGAGAGTCTCAATGGCCCGCCAGGACCGGATACGAAGAGGAGCTGACATCGTGGCTTGTATTATTGATAGTGGAAGGAGGAGGGAAGCCTTGCAACGAGGCGAATATATGTGGTCACGTGATATACTGTTGATAGCCTCGTTCTCGTCAATGCTGGGTTAATCGGGGAAATATTGAGTAGAATTGGTTGCAAGAAACTGTTTAAACATGGTATTATGGATGAGTAGAGTACATTATGCGTCTTTGGTCTGTGTTCGCTGGTCGTTGCCCTGGCGCTTCCAGCACTCGCGGAAAGCTTCCATCTGTGTTGATCAGAGTCAGTATGATAAGGCTAATTGAAGCTTTTTGCTAGTGCTTCGATTCATTGTGCTTTAAAGAAGTGGTATGATGATCATTGTAGAACTGGCCCTCCAATGGCTTCAGGTGGAATGATATATGTTCAGTTTGGTGGATATTGTAGCTCACCTCTTTTTTACATTCGCGCCAGTCTTTCTTTGCGAAGTAGCAGTCATTCATCTTATCCTGCTCAGCTGATACTTGTTAGTATGTCATTCGTGACTCGAATTGAGTATAACTTACTATGGCAGCCTGTGCTGAAGATCCGCTTGTCCCTGTCATTGTAGTTAGCACCGCGCAGACTATACAACTTCAAAATGCCTCACCAGTCATCTGGCTCATCGTCATCCGGAATAACAGCTGTCTTCTCCACGTTGTTCGACATGGTTGAGGTATGGTAAGGAAAGTTGGAGCAAGGCGGTTGGCCTCGGCGGATGGAACTATCTTATCGCACCGATTTCCCTCTGCAACGAAACAACAATGGCAACGCCAACGGGCAACAATGCCAATTTCGCTGGCAAAAAGCTCAATGTTCTAGTTTATACCGGTTCGCTCAATTTACTCAGCCTACCAGCTCAGCCATTTTCTGACCAACAACTTCTCCACAGGAAATGGAACGACCGTTGACTCAGTCCGGCACTGCCTCTACACCCTCCGCCGCCTGCTCTCTCACCACTATGCGGTCATCCCTGTAACGGGAGATATGCTCCTAAAGGAGCCATGGATGACTACGTGTGCTATGCTGGTCATGCCCGGCGGCGCGGATATGGGATACTGTACCACACTCAATGGTGCGGGGAACCGGCGCATCGCGCAATTTGTCCGCAACGGCGGGCGATACCTCGGTCTGTGTGCTGGTGGCTACTACGGAAGCAAGAGTTGCGAGTTCGAGGTCGGCGACAAGACAATGGAGGTTGTTGGAGATCGCGAATTGGCTTTCTATCCGGGCATCTGTCGGGGCGGGGCATTCCCGGGCTTCGTTTACCACAGCGAGGAGGGGGCACGCGCTGCAGGACTCGAAGTGGCCAAGGAGGCTTTGAGAATTGGCAATGTACCAACCAACTTTAAGTCGTACTACAATGGCGGTGGTGTCTTCGTTGATGCGCCCTTGCTCGCAGACAAAGGGGTAGAGGTTCTCGCGAGCTACACTGAAAAGCTGAATGTCGACCCAGGGGGAGGGTGCGGCTGCCGTTGTCTATTGCAAAGTCGGCAGTGGAGCAGCGGTCTTGACCGGACCTCATCCTGAGTATGTTTTGGATTTCAATTGGCAGGATTGAGTCACTGACATGTGAACTAGATTTGCGGCTGCCAATCTGGACCCGAAGGCGGGCGGGTCTGAATATGCGGACATGGTTGCGTCTCTCGCTGCCGATGACAAGGAACGGACGGACTTCTTGAAGGCTTGTCTGTCCAAACTTGGGCTTGAGGTCACACAGGACACGACAACAGTGCCTTCACTGTCGTCCTTGCACATGTCTGGAATCGATGCTGATGGTCCCATGGATATCCTTTCGGGCCTTGGAGCTTCATTCACCCAAGAGGGTCAGACAGAGTATCTCAAAGACGACCACGATACGTTCCGCATTGAACGCCCTGGAACATGGAATCTTGGTGAACTAGAAGAATCGCTCCCCGCAGCATCCTCGGAGCCCAGCGAGGGTATCGTTGATTACCAGGCAATCATCAAGCGACTTGTGTTCCACGATGATATCCCATCTTCGAAACTGACCCCATACTTCAACCATCATTCATTCTATGCTCACCTCCGCCAATACCAATCCGAGTCCAAGGGAGAAGCTACAACATTTGGCTCCAATCTCTTATATGGAGAGGTAGTGACTAGCACGAACACAGTTCTTGAAAAGTAAGCATTTCGTTCGATACGTCTGGTGTTGGTCGGCTCTAACAAGCAGCAGGAACATGAAGCTGCTTCGTCAGTTGCCACAAGGATTTACGGCTACGGCCACAGCACAAATCGCTGGACGGGGACGCGGGTCCAATGTCTGGGTCTCACCAGCAGGCTCTCTGATCTTTTCAACTGTAGTGCGACACCCAATGGACAAGATTCAGTCGGCACCAGTTCAGTTCCTCCAGTACCTATCAGCCATGGCGGTTGTCAGGGGAATCAAGAATTACGCCAAAGGCTACGAGAAGATCCCGGTCAAGCTAAAATGGCCAAACGATATCTGTACGTGCCGGGTGGTTTATTTTATCCATTTATAACTAGGGCCGTTTACTAATAACAAATCACTACAGATGCACTGGATCCAGATGACCCCGAACAGAAACGATACACGAAGATTTGCGGCATTCTTATCAACTCCCATTTCATGTCAAACGAGTACATCTCCGTCGTCGGTATCGGTGTCAATGCCACCAACGCCTCTCCGACAACCGCTTTGACCACCCTCGCGGCACGCTACGCATCCCCAGGCGCTGCTGCCGCCTCACCTGTCACGCTCGAGAGGCTGCTGGCTCGTATTTTGACTACTTTTGAAGCCTTGTATACCCGCTTCTTGCGCACAGGCTTTGATAGAGGCTTTGAGGCTATGTATTATGAAGACTGGCTACACATGCACCAGATTGTCACGCTGGAGGAGGAGGGCGGTGCTCGCGCTCGCATTCAGGGTATCACCCGTGACTTTGGTCTTTTGCTGGCTGAGGAGTTGGGGTGGAATGATCGTCCAACGGGACGTGTGTGGCAGTTGCAGAGTGATAGTAACAGCTTTGACTTCTTCCGTGGGTTGTTAAAGCGGAAGGTATAGATCAACCCAAAATAGGTAAATAGATCGAAATATTCATGTCTATAGATACTGATCTATTCTGATTTTCATCAACATTTTAGAGAATTGATTTCTTAGACATTCGACTTCTCATTTTTATATTAATGTGTGCATTGAGCCTCTGGTCTATCGTGATTGCAGATCAAGTGTTGGTTTCGGCAGCTAGCATCTCCGTTCCGACATTAACCCATCGAGCTTGTAGTCCGCGGGCCCTCATCAGCGCTTTGAGTCCCTTGCGAGCCATAAACCTCCAGGGCAGTAAACAACACATGCACCACGAAAACCTGGGATATTTGCAGCTGCTTTCGATTGCCGGGGGAACCAGTAAAGAGACTGGAAAAGGTTAAATGTCAACAAACTATGTGTTGAGACATAACTAGCAAGCACGGATTTGACAGGAAATTAGCTAGACAAAATAACCGTCAAGCAGTCGCAGCTCATGGGTTATGAACTTTGTCAGGCTCTCTTGAGAGGAGTCAAGACCAAATATTGCTAGTCGAAATCATAACACCAATATGCTTGATTGCACACGCATCCCCTATTCCACTGTTGACATAAAGATATGCCCACTCTCCGCAAGATACACAGTTTCTAGTCCGAGTTGTTGACCCTGGTAGTACCCAATTCCGATCTCCCATCTGGGGTCAGGTAGAGGCCCCGCTCTTTATAAATGACATCAAAGTCCCTTCAATATGAGCCTGCTTTCCCAGACAACTCCCCAATCGGGTTTGATATATAGAATGGTTATATGCACTCAAAAAGGATATGCGAGGTTGGTATATAAGACACAGTGTCAAGTCATCGACTCGGCCCAGGAGACCCATCGTCGAATACACTCATCCACCCTTTTTAGCGACTCCTTCGCCGCCTCGACCTCAAACCATTCCCGATGCTCCTTCCCACACTCAGGACACTGTCCTAAGTCTCGCACACGTAGGGCCGCCAGCTCTAGGTGAATGAGTCGTTCCACACGGTGCACATGCGGGACTTTCCTTCCTGGTACTAAAGAGGCCGAAGGGGCCCTGTTCCGGCTATTGTGGGATGGCGGCACCCTAGCAGGGGAGGAGGAAGAAGACGATGGTGTGTAAGGGTAATAACGGATCAAAGTCAAGTCGTATGAGCACTGTTTACTCCATTCTGCGAGTCGACGGTGCACATTGCTCGTGCGTCCAATTTTCAGCCTGAGCGTTCCGGGCGTTGTTGATGTTGGGTTGGAAGTGAGAGCGTTGAGGTCTTGTGCTGCACGGATTGCGTCGCTGACGCTGCGCGGCTGGGTGGGTGGGCGGAGGTGGTTGCTACTTTGAGGGGCTTGGGGTAGCAGGGAAGATGCTATGTCTCGCGGTACTGCGGTTTCAGCGCTCCGCTGTGTGGTAGTTGTTGGAGGTGTCACCCAGAACATATAGATATAGCCTTCGTCATCGGCGTTGGAGATGGGTTTGGCCAGTTCTGTGATAAGAATCGATGTTGTCTGTGGGGAGAGCGTCGACGGGATCCACGATAATAAGGCTTGTGTTTGCGAGGAAGAAGGATCACCCGTGTTTGACAAAGATGGCCGGGATGTTTGAGGAGTGGGTGACACTACTACATGCTGCGGCTTTCCGGCAGAGGCAGGCAGTTTGATCTTTTGGTTCGAACCGCCATTTGCCGGGGGAGGGGGTTTGGGCCGTTGAACTGAGGTGGGCCTGTCATCTTCGCCGCTATCCTCGACGATCTGGAAGCAACAGAAAGTGGTCTTTTTCTTCGGCCGACGCTTCTCACTCGGCCTACTTTGATTTGTCCGCCGTTTCTGGGGAGGCTTTGGCCTTTGGGAGACTGGATCATCATTTATTTCGAGCACACCCAGTCGATCCATTAGTGTATCGATGCTCGTCCTCGTCTTAGCCGGGGTGATAACAGTCGTATATGAATTCGACGAAGAATCTTGATCCTTGTGCTGCCAGCAGTACAAAGATGCCACATCTATAGCTTCTTGGCGAGGATCCTTCTTTCGAGGGGTAGAAGCAGCCGATGGATTTGGAGAGGCTAAAGAGCGGCGGCAGGGCCGGCCTTGGGCGGTTATGCCTCTACATGTTGTCGCTGGGTTTCGAGAATCTGAGCGAGGAAGCAAAGATTCTGGAGTATTTGAAATCTGAGGCATATGTGCAAGGAATCAAGCGAAAGAATAGTATAGATTGTTGCGACATGAACTTGTGAGGAAACTATTCAAGGCAAAAAAAGAGACTAGGCTCGACTGCGGTGAGCTTTCAGAATGCAGGCTAAAGGGCTACATATTCTCCACTTGGAACTTGGACCACGTCAGTGGGACAGGAGAAGGGAGATTTTGTTGTGTTGATGGTCAATGCACCGCCACAGTAAGGCGTTAGAAGTGGCGGTGTACGGCCCCACTCTCACATTCCGAGGTCATCCGCGGATGTTCCAGGTTATACTTGATTCCTACTTTCCATTCTCTTTCATTCAGTGTTTCAATTGTGTTTTAATTGTGTTTTAATTGAGCTAAATATAAAACATGTGTATCAAATCCTTTAATGCTTTGCAAACCAGGCCAGTGCCTGATTCTCCGCCTCATCAGCCTGTTTGCTCGCATCCTCCTGAACAAAGTCACCCCGGACACAGAAGCCATGGCCGGCGCCCTCATAAACCACAACTTCGCCATTCTTAGCTCCGGCCTCGCTGGCGAAGACTTGCTTTATCTGCTCGATTTGAGGAGGCTTCACAACCATATCTAGGCTCCCAAGCGCAAAACTAACAGGGATCTTGATCCTCTCAATATCGGTAGGGATCTCAAGGAAACTCGGATGGCCCGTAAACCCGGCATCAAGCAGCGGCTTTCCATTTGAGGCGACGTCCGCTCCGGCGGCTAGATTGACGATATGCATTCCGCCCCAGCAGAAACCAGCTCCATAGACGGGAAGCTCGGCGCCTTCGTTCTCACGTACGGACTTGAAGAAGTCCCTGACGACAGGCCCTGATACCGCGTACTTATTGTGGTACACGAAGGGCAGCATTCTTGACAGCATTGTGACTAGATAGTATCTATAACTTGAATTAGTGGCCGTTTTATATGAGCGGGAGCTAGGCATAACCGGGCGTTTGTTTGATCGGATCGACTTACGGCTTCACAAGCCAGCCTGTAAGCCCGCCCGCCCCAAACAACTGTTTTGAGGAGGCTATCATATCGGTCGGTGCCGCATGCCCTAATATTATACTTAGCGAGTTATCCTTGGGGGGTTCTCTGATGACAGTCACACTACATACCGTTCATGAATTCAGGAAGATACACGAGGTATTTTCCCTTTTCGGCGTAGTTGTCGGCCACGATTCGGTTGTTTACAAACTCCCAGCCGAAGGCGTCGGGCACTACGATGAGAATGCCCCGGTAAGGTGCATCGTTTAGAGGTTTGGTGGTATACACCGGTAAGCCATGGAGTGAGGTTACTTCACCACGAGGGGTGCCTTGGTGGATATAGCCACTAAAGCAATCAGGGCACGACATGTTGGAGACTTGTCTGATGATTGCAGGAGAAGTGCAAGAGATTTAAGTACTTTACTTAGGAACCCCCTTATCTTCGGGGGGCGTTCTTCGGGCGAATCGGCCATTCGTATAAAAGTTCCGAACAATATATACTACCTAGGTATCCACATTATATCGGTAGATGAGCCTGTGGACAAGCCGTGGACTGAAAGTCACTGGTTTGACATGTGATGGCAGCCTTGCAGCCTTCCAGCCTGAGGCATGAATGCTTCGCTCCTTCCTCACAGTCTCTCCTTCCTTCTCTCTTGACCTTCCATCTTTTCTCCTCCAATATGAAATTCATCGCTTCGAAGACAAGAGCCTGCCTTAAGATAGGCCGCGGTGTAATTTGATCGCAGCTCTTGTTGGAGCAGGGAAACAGATTCTGACAGCCTCCACCGGGAGAGGGATTCCTTCCCGGCCAATGTATTGTAGTTTCCTTAGGAATATCATCAGGCTCTTGTTGAAATCCTTCCATCGGATAGATTAGCTTCTTCATCGAATCCGAAGGATAGAGACCCTTCTGTAGCTTCCAATTGCCCCTAGTGATCGCCCAGTAAAATTCTACAGGGGGTTTCTCCCTACAGAGGCTTGGGTCAGACTCCGGTCTGTCAGGATCAAAATATCGGATCAGATGGAGTCGAGGTGCTGATAGCAGCCAGTCCTCGCTCCGATCTCTAGATTCACGCAGGAATCATAGGATGAAAGGATCATATCGAAGGGAGATTAGCCCTCTAGATAGATCTGATCTCTATTTAGCGGTACGGATCTAATGGTATATAATGGGATCGGATCAACATGAGTCGTCGAAAAATACTCTGGCTGTTGCTAAGACTTGCTACCAGCTGTAAGAGGCTGAACGCCCAGGGGAAGCAAAGATGATGATCTCATTGTCTGTTCATACGATTCACATCCACGATAATAATAGGGAGATTCATGATGACAACAGAGGAATTCACGATAACAAGGGGATCTTTCACAATTGCAATAACTACTAATTATACCGGTAGCTGTTCCTCTGTCCTGCAATCTCCCGTAAAGCCCGGCTGTCCCTAGCCAGCTGAGACTTCATCGCACAGATGCTATAGGTTTGATCGAGCCATTGTTTCGTGATATCATCCGATGGAGAAGAAGGAGCACGTAGCCCAAGAATTTTATCTGGACATAAAGGGAAGAATCTATGGCTATCTGTATCCAGATAGAACATGGCAAGTTCTACATCATGGAACATCCGAAGGAAATTTTGATTCGCTTTCGGGCTTGTGAAGAGACTACCCCAGCCAGCGAAGACGACTGTGACTTTCTTCACTGTGAGCCGGAAAAGAAAGGCCTATACGGCCTAGGACTCCAAACATAGCGCTATGGACGGATTGTTCGACGATCTCACCGCTTTATGTGTTTCGAGATTCAGTCTCGACGCATAGGACTGGCCACATCCACGGAAATCACATGGATACCGCTTGGGTTTGGCCGCGCTCTGCTAATGATATAGATTCGAGCAAGGACGACCTATACACGTGAACTGGTGGAAGAGTCAAGCGACGATGAGTCCAGCAAAGACGAAAACTCTATTAGGACAGAACTGCTTTTGCTGAGCATGAAGAGACCGAGCAGGCCCGCGATATCGAGTGATGGCACAAAGCTAAGACATGGAAACAGTTTGATGAGAAGACCCAGCCCAGCGACGAAGGCCGCCACAGAATGGCTCTTCTAAGCTTACCCCATGGTAAGCAGTGGCAACAGGAAGACCTCAATAGCCCGAAGGTCCTTATGATTGTCTTACGATCGGTGTACAATCGTATCCGTGGTGTTCAGGTGCTACACCTTGGCACTAGCATCCACATTAAGTACGACGAGGTCAGCACCAGTCAGCTTGGCCGGTTGGGAGAACTGTTCGAGCGGGGTGGGGGTTAGGAAGATGGGCGTTTAAGAAACAAATCAGGGCAAGGATTGCGCAAGATATTTCCTAGAGGCTTAATTTGTGAAAAATAACTTTTCGTATGAACTGGGACAGGAACTTAACAATTCTACACAAAAAGGCAATGTACAGCTTGGCAAAATCTATATTTCTATGTGATGTATTTCATAAGCACGTCTATAGCCTGGTGCCCATGTTCACATGAACCGCCTTAGTCTGGCTATATGCCTCCAGACCTGCCTCTCCCAACTCACGTCCAATACCACTCTGCTTCACGCCACCGAAAGGAATGCGCGGATCACAATCTTGGCTAGAGTTAATCCAGACCATACCGGACTCAATCTCAGCAGCCACACGATGAGCACGCTCCAAATCGCGCGTGAAGACAGACGCACCAAGGCCGTAAGTGGTATCGTTGGCCCGACGAATAGCTTCTTCTTCATCATTGAAGGGGAAGATCACTACGACAGGACCAAACACTTCTTCGCGGGCAATGCGCATCGAATCCGTTGCATTGACAATAACCGTAGGTTGAATAAAGTACCCATTCTTATTCTTCTCCTCAGTCGGCGTGTAGGCAGCACCGCCAGTGAGAATAGTAGCTCCCTCGCTCTTGGCGATTTCAAAGTAGGAAAGGATACGGTCATATTGCGCGCGTGTCACCTGCGGTCCGTGGAAGACGGACTCATCCCACTGGTCGCCGATCTTCACACTCTCAACTGCCGTCTTGTAACTAGCTGTGAATGCTTCGATGATGTCGCGGTGGACGAAGATCCGCGAGGTGGCGGTACAAATCTCGCCCTTGTTGGACATAATACCGCCATGCGACCACTTGACGGCCTGTTCCATATCCGCATCCGGGAAAACTAGCAGGGGGGACTTGCCGCCTGTTTCGAGCGTGATGTTCTTGAGTGTGCCAGCGGCCATCTTCATAATCTCCCGGGCGGTCATTGTGGATCCTGTGAATGCGACCTTATCGATCAATGGGTGCGAAGCGAGCGCGGCGCCGGCCTCGCGCCCGTAGCCGTTGACGATATTTACCACACCTGGGGGGAATCCAGCCTTCTTAATTAATGTACCGAGGATGAGAGCGCTGAGAGGTGTCTGCTCGGCTGGTTTCAGGACAACTGTGTTTCCACATGCTAGTGCAGGGCCAAGCTTCCAGGTGGCCATAGAAAGGGGATAGTTCCATGGAATGATCTGGCCAACTACACCGATGGGCTGGCGGATTGTGTAGGCGAATTTTTGGGGAGTTGTGTTGATGGTCTGGCCATATGTCTTATCAGCCCATCCACTGTAATAGCGAATTGTCGAGATTGCCTCGGTGAGATCTTCATCGAGGGCGACGTGGTAGGGTTTTCCTGACTTAAAATGAGCTAATTGTCTTTTTTTTTGGTAATTTCCAGGCCATACCATTATCCCAAGCTTCGATAGATGCAAACAGCTCTCTGTTCTCCTCCATGAGATCGGCGAGTCGTGCCATTAACTGGCCCCGCTCTGTGGCGGGAAGCAATTTCCATGAGGGGTGGACCAGGGCCGCTTTCGCAGCCTTGACGGCACGGTCAACATCTTCGGCGCTCGCTGCTTGGACTGTGGCAATAGGCTTGTCGGTACTAGACAATAGTTAGGGAGGTGTATACAGGAAGTTGCGATAATGACATACGCGGGGTCAAGAGATGTGATGGTCTGGCCTCCTGTGGCAGGTACAATCTCGTTGTTAATGAAGAGACCAGTGGGCTGCTTGTAGCTGTGCCCGTTAGGGGTGACGATATCAATGAAGAGGTCCATTTTGTTTTAACTGTGAGAAATTCCAACTCTTGCGGCGCGTGGGGTATATATGGCATTCCTCCAATGAGGTTAAGCCCCTTCAGGCAAGTCCTTCCGATATACTATCAGACTTACTCCCCGTGAATGTTAGTGATCTTAGTGGATAGAATATTGTCTCTCTCAATTTACCCTAATCTTAACATTCTTGGAGTATTCACGACCAATTTGTCCACGTAAACAGATTTTTAATTATCTGGTTATTCAGTAGGCATGACCTGGAGACACTCTTGAGGTCATGTCGGATTAAGGTGCGCGCTTGTTTCTTCTGTTAGCGCGCTCAGCCCTAACGTGTCGCTTGGAGGTACTTTTCTTTTCCCTCAAGCTCCGTTGTAACTAAATATATTTGTTGCAAGAATTGAATATGTCATAAATGCAAGACCAAGAAAAGATAAATAGGAGACGAACTAGCGTAGAAGCTCAACGAAGCTGAAAAGTGACGAAGCCTCTTCGGTCCAGGACCCCTCTATAGAAACAAGATGAGTCTTAACTAAGTATCCTAGTCAGTCCCAAAATGCATGTCTATGAAACGGTCGTTCAATTAAAGAGCACAAAACTAGAAGGAAAAAGCCCTGATACTGATGATGATGCATCCTAAATAGGAAGCTCGTCCCGATAAGGCAAGTCACTCCTCTACAACTCGGAATGGATACAGATATGTATAGTTATGAATATAGAAACGGTAAGAGATTCCATAACCAACCCAACTATATCTAGATCACGACCACTTCATCCAATTCTACCATATTCACCATCTCTCCCAACCAAATAACCAAAGCATCTCTTCCTCTATACTCTATACCTCTCCACAACCTCCAAAATGGCCTCCCTCCACGGAATCATGGTGGCCCTGATCACCCCCTTCACAGACGACAAGACTGCAATCGACGAAGGCCGTCTCCAAGCACACATCGAGCACCTAATCACAGCAGGTGTGCACGGCCTCGTCCCAGGCGGCAGCACAGGCGAATTCACCACAATGACAACCGCCGAGCGCAAGCAGCTAACAGAGCTCTGCGTGAAGTTCGCCGCTGGCCGCGTTCCCGTTGTAGCCGGCACAGGCAGCCTCTCATCCGCCGAGGCGATTGAACTCTCCGTGCATGCTGCGCAAGCAGGCGCCGCCGCGACAATGGTCGTGCCCCCATTCTACGACCCCCTCAATCTGGAACAGCTACACGAGTTGCTCTCTGAAATTCACACTGCATCGGGTCTGCCGATTGTCTTCTATAATATCCCTGCTGCATCCGGGATGACGCTGTCCCCCATCGAGATTGCAGGTCTGTCTAAGGTCGGCGTCAAGTATCTAAAGGATACTTCTGGTAATGCCACAGCGCTTACTGAACTTATCTTTGGTCTGTCGGATCAGATTATCTCTTTTAATGGGTGGGATACTTTGACCTTCTATGGTCTTGCTGCTGGCGCGCCTGGTGGTATTTGGGGTGCGGCGAATATTATTCCTGAGTTGGCGGTTGAGCTTTATGAGGCGGTCTCTGTGAAGGGGGATTTGAAGCTTGGACGGGAGATTTGGGCTAAGGCTTGGCCTATTTGCAATTTCCTTGAGTCGCATAGCTATTCGGCTGCTGTCAAGACTGGTGTTGAGTTGATTGGGCAGCCTACTGGTGGCTTGCGCAAGCCTTTTGCTCTTCTCAACCCGGAGTTGACGGCGGAACTTAAGCAATTGTTGCAGAATGCTGGAGTTAAGACTATTTAGATTTCTCTGTTGTGCATTTGATTATTTGCAGTGCTTTAATGTCGGAATGAGAATACATAACTACCATAACCTTGGAATCTTCTTAATCATTGCGTCATAAAAGTGCGTAATACAAATCGAAGAATATAACAACGAGAGTTGCCAGCTAGGTCAACAAAACAAGGGCCATGTCTGTCCTTGTTTCACAATATCAACCCACGACGGCATCGATTCACCCCGGTTCGCAGTCATATGCTCATCTTGCTTGCGCCATACTTCAGTGATGATATTCCTGGCCGTCCCAAAAGCAGCAAATCCGCATACAGAGCTCGCCCTATCCAACATGTTTATGATCGCCTCTCGCCTTGCCGTTGACATTGCCTCACATCCTGCGATAAACAATGGCCACGCCGTTCCAGGTCCGGTGGGATCATCTTGGGTCAATGTCGCACTGCACGCCTGGAGCGCTGTAATAACACTGTCAACATGACCCTGCAGAGCTGCAGGGTGGGTCTGTCGGATTCGTTTGTAAAAGAAGATTACTAGAGCTGCATTCAGTGCCTCCACCATATGACCGTGCGGCTTTGAATCGGCTTGGAGCTCCAGGACTCCGGCTCTTGTTCGGCCTAGGCTGAAAGAGCAAATCATATTTTCTAGACGCGTGCTACGTCGCTGTAGTGCTTCCCATGCTTCGAGGTTCATGGTCTGACCCGCCTCACGGCCAATACGGAATGTCTCCAAAACGTTGGCTAGCCTCGTTGTTTGCGAGACAAGGCTAAGCCAGGTTTCTGGGATGCCATAAATTTGCTTGTATAATGTTTCAGGATAGCTTCGCGAGTCTTGGAGGTGGATGTCATGAAGTCCCGAAGTCTGGTCCTTAGGTTCATCGATATTCAGATCACTATCCGAGTTTTGTGTTTCGAGGCGGAGGAAATCGTCCAGCCGAGGATTTGGCTCAGTGTTTCCCATGTCTTCTGAGCTCGGTGTGCATCGTGATTGAAATCGGCAACCAAGTGCTTCAAAGGAGGATGGGGAGAGGTTCTCTTCATGTAGAACAAATGTGCTCTCGCCGACTATTCTTAGCCAGGTGTAGACGTGATGCAAAAGCCGTGCCTTTTTCGAAATTCGGGTCTTTGAAAGTCCTCGAAGCCGTAGTAGCCGCTCTGCATCAATCATAAAGCATCGGGCGTGTTGCTGTTGGCCGGACATGATCTGTGAAAGTCAGAGTCATTCAATAAATGTCAAATGTAAAGCTCACCGTGTACTGTATGAGAATGCATACAGCCATCAGCTGGTCTTTATATTTTGCTTTCTTCAAACCTTGGGTCTCTGAGTGTAAAGATGTTTGTATATGGTCCCTGGCTTGCAGGTATGCATGATTGGCAACCTTCCACCAATACTCGGGCGGGTTTGTCGATATTGTCGAGGGGTTCAAAACAAGATGAATCGCAGAGCAGGCGAGCAAGCCATACAAATTTGCAAGTTTTGCCTGACTGACCCTTTCCGTCCTAAGAAAGGTCGAGTCACTGTATGTAACCACCGCCGCTGGCACGTTCAAAATCTTCCAGGGCGACTTCTGTCGACAGGGAATGGCCATTATGTGCGGGATCACAATATCTTGGAAATGTCTAAGCAAAGCCGGGGCATCTTTTAGTGCATCTATATCAGCAGAACCAAGCTCTGCTGGTGCCTGTTGTGTTGTGAAAGATTGCAGTACATCATCGCTGTGATTTGAGTCAACGGGGAGCAACCCCATCTCTTGGCCCATATCAAATAATAAATCATTTGGCATACTCAAAGCACCGTTTGTTGCAAACTCCGTCTGGTCTGGGCCAAAACTCAATAGATCGGACCAATGGAGAAAGTCATCAATATGAGACAGGGAATCAAATATTGGAGAAGGACTAGGCTCTTGAAGTTTCTCAGGGGCCACAGTCTCAGG
The DNA here is from genome assembly GCF_028827145.1 of Penicillium concentricum. Lineage (NCBI taxonomy): Eukaryota > Fungi > Ascomycota > Eurotiomycetes > Eurotiales > Aspergillaceae > Penicillium > Penicillium concentricum. The sequence goes on from NW_026622755.1 coordinate 4,336,054, forward strand.
CGCCTCAACTGCAGAATTTATATCAGACTTGACGGACTCAATCTCATGCACCAATTCTTGCTCTGGCTTTTGTATTGCTGAAGAAAAATCGAGAACCGCAAAGGGTCCGATGACAATGTCACTATCGAGCGAGCGTTCAGGGTCTCGAAGTCTCGAGTCAACCTCTGCCAGCGATGCATCAATTGAGCCTAACACAAGATCAGACCCCAGCGCAGTGCTCATAGAAAGTCTGGATTGCTCTAGAACATGGGTTAATATTAACAAGTTCAACATGTCTCATACTGCCAAGGTCAATGTACCTGAGTAAAGATGGCGGCGAGTCCCACGAGGTATATGAGTACTCTCAGGCTCTTCACTATCAGTGCGCATCCACAAGACCTGATCGGAGTATCCCTCGCATTTCACGCCTAAGGCACGACATGTACGGCAAACGGGCCGTTTCTGATCACATTTGACATGCCGGCGTCTGCAGGTGCTGCACCCTCCCAGCACATGGGATCGGCGAGGTCTTGATCGCTTAGATGTCACCATTCTCGGAGTTATATATATAGATTTAATTTAAAAAGGGAAGCTTAGCTCATTTTCATATTAGAAGGTAAAAAGTAGAAAGTCGAGGATATGGCCAACCCCGCCAAATATCGGAATCGCCTTCCTAAATGGGATCTCTTATCGGCTATCTCCTCGGAATCACCTGCTCTTCCAAGCCTTGGTGTCTTTCCTTTCGAATTTCCTTTTAACATCTACAATTTCATTACCGACTGGAATCACCTCTCTGTTTGCCATAGATCATAAGTGGGACAACCAAAACAAAAGTTTGGCCCGGTTAGGTTGAAAATGAAGCTGCCAACAACCCGTTTGGCCCAGTTCTACTCCGTGGTGGGTGATATCGTGGAATTCATTGACAACGTTGAAATCAGAATTGGCTATTAACTATAACCAAAATTGACACAACACTCCAGATACCTAGATCGCAGTGTCCTAGGCTGCATAAGCAACTCTGATTCTCTTTTTGTAGAGCCTTTTCTTACCAAGCTTGGACCCGGCACGTTTGGCTAGCCCACGCGCAATATCCTCGACGCTCTTATATGACTGGGGCTAGCCCAATATTTGTATAGCTCGTAAATAGTGATTTGGTAAAAGCTCCGCGCGACTTAACATCCTTAACCCGTGACAGTGACACCGTCCAGATAATCTCAATATGGCAAGGGACTCCGATCGATCGCCCTCCACGATAGGAAACCAACCCCAGAAACCCCATCCATAGTAAAGAGAAGCTCCTTTTGTGCATCTAAATCCGGCAATGGAAAATGACCTCGGAAGGGGAGAGGTCGTGGAGAATCCTTCTTATTTGAACTGCGCCGTCGTCGTCGCCTTGTCCTATCCATTTTACTTACAAATTTTCCATAATCACATCCCAACGCACACGGTACAAGCATGGCTCACCGCGGAGAGACTCTTCACAAAGATGTATGCTGCATTGCTGATCTGAAGAAAATGGGGAGTAGTCGGCTGGCTCCGATGGTCAGAGGTGAGTACTATCACTTCACAACAGCGATTTATTGTATCCAGTGCTGATCTCGATAGACTACTACAATGGAGGAGCTATGGATCTAATTACGTATGGTTTCTCAAATGCAGCGACTGGTCTACATCTTCGTTAACATTTGTCTAGTCTCAACGAGAACGAAACAGCCTTCGACCGCTACAAGATCCGTCCCCGGATCTTAATCAATGTCGATAACATCGACACAAGCACCGAGTTCCTCGGCAGCAAGGTATGTTGTTCTTCCACTTTCCCAGAGAAACGAACACACCAATACCAACCCTAATAATTAACAGGTCTCGCTCCCATTCGGCTTCAGCCCCGCCGCATCAATGAAACTCGCCCACCCAGACGGCGAACTCGCGACCTCGCGCGCAGCCGCAAAATACGGCCTCTGTATGGGCCTATCCTCGTACTCGAATTATCCGCTCGAGGACGTCGCCGCACAGGGCGCCGGCAATCCGTATGTGATGCAGATGTGTGTACTGCGGGATCGGGCGATTACGCTTCAGTTGCTAGAGCGGGCGGAGAGTATGTATCTTGGATGCTTATTTTTCATGGTTTTGTTGACTTGGCTGAGCTAACATCCTTTTCAGAGGCCGGCTACAAGGCGCTGTTCCTATCTGTTGATGTACCCGTGTTGGGCAAACGCATCAACGAGTACCGAAATGAGTATACCATCCCAGATGATATGTCATGGCCGAATATCCTCAGCCACGGAGGGGATTACTCAAACCGCACCGAGTACGGTATGTCTTGCGGCGAGGCTAATCTGTGAAGTTGGTGCAGACATGCTGATGTTTTGCAGACCCCAGTTTGGATTGGGAGAATACGATTCCGTGGTTGCGACAGCATACATCTTTGAAGATCTGGCTTAAGGGTGGTATGTTTGCATTGTCAAGTGATCAAGCAAAGCAGCTCACAGTTTCACTAACGATGGTACGGCAGTAACGTCCCCCGAAGATATAGAGCTAGCCATCAAATATGGCATCGATGGCGTCGTCATTTCAAACCACGGTGGGCGGCAACTAGACGGCATGCCGTCCACAGTGGATGCGCTGCGGGTCTGTGCCCCAGTAGCCAAGAATCGAATTCCGATCGCGGTGGATGGGGGTATCCGACGAGGCTCGGATATCTTCAAGGCTTTGGCATTGGGGGCTAGTTTCTGTTTTGTGGGGAGGATCCCATTCTGGGGATTGGCTGTAAGTATTTGCTTCTTCTGTGCTTACTTTTTATTTTATTTATAACTAACCGATACAGTATAACGGACAAGAAGGTGTCGAATTGGCGATACGGATCCTCCGCCAAGAGCTGCGCATCACCATGGCATTGGCCGGGTAAGTGATTGCTCTCTGAAATGCATAATAAAAAATAAAATTTCTAATCGGAAGCAGGTGCCGGACGATCGGCGAAATTCAAAACTGTTATCTTTCTGTTTTGCAGCCAGATGGGATCCTCTCGAAGCTGTGAGTATTTATACTTCTGGCTTCCAGTGTTGATATGCAAATCAAGCCAGGTTTGTGGTATCACACTAACACGAACATGATCTACATTCGACATTCCAAGATATAAAGTCAGTTCAATGACCTCATAAGATGTCAGCTGCCACAATACAATTACCCGTGCAATACAAGTTTGCCAAGACCTTGGCAAGGCCTCACAGGGCTGAAGTGATTTGATTTTCACGGTTGGCTTGGAGAACAAGCTCCAAGAGGCTGTGCAAATCCATGGACATGTACTTAAGGTACGTGGCTACTTTACATAGCCACAGTTCTAGAAGTAAATATAGAATGGAAAAGCCTTAAGGAACCATGGAACACTACGTATAACTGCAAAGCCTCACTGTGGTCCCAGGCAGCATCATTCTGATTAGTCCAGCTATACTTAGCAACGCGTACCTTTATGGGATTAGAACGGGTGTGTAATCTCCTTCGGGCGCTAGTTGTTTCATTACTTACCTCATTTTCAGCCGATCCTCCACATTATTGAGAAAAAAAACTACATATAGTGGCCCGTTCTCTTTTCTCTCTCCCTTTTTCCTTTATCTTACATCACCTTACTCTACTCCATCCTTATACAACCCTATACACATAGACCAACTACCACAATGTTCAACTTCAATCTCTTCAAATCTGCCCCGGCCACCGAGCCCGCCACTGACGGCTGGAACGCCAACACCGTCACCATGCAGCCCACCAGCCCCGCTGCTCCTTCAAGCAACCAAAACGTCGTCTCTGAGCAGCCGGTATGCTATAACCCATAACAGAATAACTTCATATCTCCAGAACCTAAATTAACATATATCCCATTTAGGCCAGTCAAGAACAAATGCAGCTGCGCGGTGGTGGCGGCGGTGGTATCTGCTGTGGAGTGTATGTTCCTCTCTCCCCCGAATCCAAACTGACCAGAAACATATTCGGTCATGCGCGCAATGATTAAAATTACAAAAACTGACTTCTCCCAGTTGCGCCGGTATTGCTTGCTTCGAGTGCTGTGATATTTGCTGCTAGACAATCAGAGACCGGGATGTGGCCCATGCGCTCAATGCAACGACACTATCGATGGATTCGGCCTAGCTCGGGTTAACTCTTGGAACCTGGAGTCATCGTTACCGCGTGGCTTAGGCCTTGGCGGTGATTTGATTTGATGTGATTTGATGTGATCTGATGGACTTCCTTTTGTTTTTGCTATACTGGTTCTTTCTACGCTATACCCCAGAATAATGCCAGTGATGGAGTTCAATTTTCAAATTCTTGTGTTCGATTTGACTCGCTTTGATAATATATAGATGGTCATTCCGGTCGTGGCTCGTGTAGTCATTATATCCATGGTCAGTTGTCAGTCTTGGTGTTGGCTAGCCAAAAGGCCGACGGGAGATCGCTGATCGCAATGCGGCATCTACATCCCATACTCGGAAGCCTGGCGCGCGGCCGAGAATTCTGAGGTTTGCAAGGAGTACTGGGTTCTTGTCAGTGATATTGACAAAAAAAACACAAGGAGAGAACACATCGACGGTTAACTCACGGTCAAAGAAACATTCAACATCCAGAGTATACGACGATGAGGTCGAAGATTCCGACCCATTCCTATCAACCGGGGTATTCCCATCCGACGAAGCATAGAGACTGGAAACAGTCGATCGATCCGGCGAAAATCCATACAAATCCCCAACCAAAGCCTCAGGAACACCAAGCCTCACCGCCGACCCATCAAGCACAAGACCCCGATGCTCCAGATACCCCTGCACATCATGACAATCAAACCACTCACCATCAAGATCAAGCGAGCGAATCCTCTCCTCCTCGCTCATCCGCACCTGCGTCTCATCCACCAATCCCTCTAACGTAACAGCAACAGGTTCCCGCTCCCCACTCCAATCTTCATCCCAGTCCTGGATCCCTCCCCGCTGCAAAATCCGCACCATCCGCCGCAGAATCTTTCCCGGTCTCCGGCTGTTCTCCGGGTACACGGGGTTTCCATCGACGTCCGCGCGCGGGAAGTGCTTCCCCGCCCCGCCGAGCGTGTAGAAGGGCATCTTGACGAATTCAAGCCCGCTCCCGATCTCGGATTGCAGCGTGCGCCGGAAACTGCGTCTTATGCCTGGCATGTCGTGGATGCAGGGGACTAGCCCAAAGACGCGACTTAGGAGGGCGGGCTCGGTGCGTGGGTCTGTTAGCCAGCGGTAGGTGTGCTCGAGGCTGAATCTGTGGAGGCGGCGGGAGAGGTTGGATTCTTGATGGCTGTATGTGTAGATTGTTGCTGTTGGGAGGATGCGGTTTATTAGTGGGGATGGGGAGCGGGCTCGGGTGTATCGTGGATATGGAGAAGGGACGATGGAGTTCTTCTGCGGACGCGTGTGGGACACTTCGTAGCCGAATGTGTCCCTCTCCATCGATGCACTGTTGGTCTGCTCGAATCGGAGATCATTCTCGATGGAGGTAAATCGCGTCTTGTTTATTTCTGCTAGAATGAGTTCTCTTGTGCGAGCGAGATAGTCCACGTTTGGCTGGAAAGTCGCATCGCCATTGAGGTTATCGATTGCGTCGTGGTGGGCTCCACCTATGAGATCTGATACATTCTGTAGTGTCTGCTCTAGTACATTGACGCGAGATCGGAGTGTTTGGATAGTATTCTCCTTTTTGAGACGATAGGTACGTTGCGCCCGTCGGATTTGCAGACGTCGTTCCTGTGGAGCGGGTCAACAATGTTTATATCGCAGGTGGGCCGAGATCTACCTCAATGGCAGTGGCATCTTTGGCCGTATCCAATCTCGGCCGGCCTCTTTTCCGTACGGGACGATCCGGAGCAGAGCTTCTGTCAGTCACTTGGTCGGGGATCCCCGGTGCTTGGGCTGTAGGTCCCTTTCGGGACCTTAGACGACGATCTGACTCGGCTTTGATCTCGGGGCTTAATTCCCTAGAGGTGTTTGTTGATGTTTCTGCTTCTTGTGGCATTTCCAGGTAGGATCTTGACGATAGCATGTCCAATAACATGGGGGAATTCCCGGGTCCCTGCATCTGCAATTTTGAGCTGAAATTTCCAATTTATTCGGAATAGAAAGATCTTGATGTGTTGAGATTTGAGGTTGACATTGGTGTTGACCTCGGGATAATTAATTGATCACTCATCCACTAATGGAAGAACCTCGGCCTAGTGAACGCTAATGCGAAGACAGGGGTTCCCCACTGCTCTGCAGATATTTGTATCAAAGTACTTCGTACGGAGTACTCCTTACTGACTTCAAGTTATGAAATTATGAAATTATGAAATTATAGTGCAAGTCACACAAGATACCCGTTATTTTATTCCTGAACACACAGACCTCTGTGGCTTCTCTCTTCCGTGGGATTCGTGTCCCACTAAGACCTCACACGTCGGGTGATATTTTCTGAGAGGCAGCTGAAACTGGACTTTATCCCTACATGGGAATATGGGACCTTCAAACAAGAATGTACGGTGAACTCCGGCGCAACTTCGGATCCAATTCACACACCAAGTAACAGCTCCGAGATCCAGATCGGACCAGAGATTGTATGAAGTGTGAAATCCGAACTGCCGATCGAATATGACATCCACTACGATTGCTATTGGCTATTGGTTCTTGGCTGGCTGACGATCATGCCTAATACTACTCCTTACGGAGCATTTCCCCACTAATGCTTCGACCCAGAGCTGCATTCTTATAAAGTCAACTTGATTTCTACATTCACTCTGGAAATCTCCAACCTCTCCAACAGAAATGACTCTCTCATTCATCTTGCGTTTTGCGGCCGCAGCACTCGTGCTGCAGGTCATCCGTATGGCATTCAACTCATGGCAACACTCGCGCAATGCGAAGCGTCTAGGATGTGGCAGTGTGCCAATGTACCCGGGCAAGGATCCTTTTGGGATCGACAACCTGAAACAGTCACTGGTGGCAGATAAGGCCAACCTGATACCTGAGTTGGCTGAGAAGCGCGTCAAGGTCATCAGTGAGCAGGAGAACCGTTATGTTTCGACGTTTTCATTCCGTAATCTCGGAAGAACACACATATCTACAGTCGATCCGAAGAACGTACAAGCTATCTTGGCTACGCAATTCAAGGACTTCGAACTTGGTCCTGTCCGTCAGATTAGCATGCACCCGCTGCTGGGCACTGGTATTGTGGGTTTCTACCCCTTGTTTACCCTCTGTCTCCAATCTGGGTATTGACTGTTTATAGTTCACCGCCGATGGAGAGGAATGGAGCCGATCCCGTAGTCTACTGCGACCTCAATTCACCCGCGAGCAGATCAGTCAATTGGAATTGGAAGAGAGGCATGTGCAAAAGGCGATGCAAGCTTTGCCCGTCGCGGCCAACGGATGGACCGCCACAACTGATGTCCAGTCCATCTTCTTCCGTTTGACCATCGACTCCGCGACAGAATTTCTATTCGGTGAAAGCGTCGAGAGCCAGCTCGGCGCCCTGAACGGCCTGGACAGACCCGAAGACTCCTTCGCCACCTACTTCGACAAGTCCCAATGGGTCTGCGCGCAGCGATCCCGCTTCGAGAAACTTTCCTTCCTCGTTGAGAACAAGGAAACCAGATTCTCCGACAACCAAGTGCACTCCTTCGTTGACAAAGTCGTCTCAAAGGCCCTGGCAGCCTCCCAATCCGAAATGCAAGCCTCCCCCGACGAGAAATCATCATACGTCTTCCTCGAAGCCCTCCTCGAAGTAACCCGCGACCCAATCGAGCTACGCTCCCAACTGCTCAACATCCTCCTCGCCGGCCGCGACACAACAGCCTCCCTCCTAAGCTGGACATTCCTCATGCTCGCCCGTAACCCAGACGTCTTCACCAAACTCCGTGAAACCATCATCTCAAACTTCGGCACCTTCTCCAACCTCCAGAATATCACCTTCACCACCTTGAAATCCTGTCAGTACCTGCAGCACGTGATGAATGAAGTGCTACGTCTGTATCCAGTAGTCCCCTTCAACCGCCGCACCGCAGCCCGCGACACGACCATCCCGCGTGGTGGCGGCCCAGAAGGCCAAGACCCCGTCTACGTCCGCAAGGGCCAGTCAGTCATGTACACGACGCATGTTATGCATCGCCGCAAGGATCTGTGGGGGCCTGACGCAGACCAGTTCAAGCCTGAGCGCTGGATGGAACGCAGGGCTGGCTGGGAATATATTCCCTTTAATGGTGGGCCGCGGATCTGTATTGGGCAGCAGTTTGCACTTACTGAGGCTGGATATGTTATTGTGAGGCTTTTGCAGCGCTTTGATAAGATTGAGAATGTTTATCCCGATCAGAAGATTCGATATGGTCTTACTTTGACTAGTGCGCCTGCTGATCTGGTTACTGTGCGCTTGCACCAGGCTGAGGATGCTTAAGGTGGTTGGGTTGCCTTTTGATCCCGCGTGTCTTCTTCTTCGATACTTGTATTATCTTTCTGCGGCTCTTTGACGTCTTGTCTTGGGTTTTCCCGGCTACCGAGATCTGATCCAGTGCGTTGATTTGGGTCTGTTTTTTGCTATCAGAGTTACTGTTCGGGTTATGTGCCTTTGACGATGATGATGACCTAGTTATGAATACACTTTCATGCTTTCACAATTCACGGCATATATGACTACCTAGGTAGCTTACAGATAGCCTATGAAGCTTCACTATTCATTTCCACGCAGAAAATGCCTATATAAATATTGTAGACCGAAGCATAGACATAGAAGCATAAAGACGCTGTATTTCCGCAACAGAGAGAAAGATGTGTCATATTCAAGGTATTGTCTACACTGCTATGAATGTGAAGTATATATATACTAAAAAAAAAAAAAAAAAGAAAGGGATGGCGCACAAATCCACCCCCAAGGATACACGGTACCAGCTTCCCAGTGGGTATGGGACATACCACCTTCTCACTGCCGGTTTCGGGGTTCCGGACATAGTTGAGCAAGTTGTGTATCCCAGCCACTGAGCTACTGGAATGGATTTGTACGTTGGGAACTTTCTTTACCTGCCCTATATAGAACCTTTTTCCTAATTGGGACACAACTACTCAGAGTTCGATTCCTCCACGGGGGTTGATTTTATTTTATTGACACTGCATTCTAGGTCCCTTGAAATTCAGAAATCTACACGAGGTCGTACTTGAGTTATCTTCAACGTTGGGGGGGGTATTTATCAGTTTCACATAGATGCTAACTAGTCTGAGGCTTACACCCATGGAGATAATATATATCTGAGGCATTAGTTAACATGTTGATGCACTCAGGCAGCAAGGCACTGCTTGCCTGCTTTCTTGTGAGTCAGAACTCTCTTTTTTCCTATGAAGCCCATAAGGAGCTTTACAGTAGTATATAGATCATCAATGCACGGTCTCTCTTGCTCTTCTTCTAGTGGAAGGAAGACGAACGTTGCATTCCTCCTCTCTGCCTTGTGTCTACATCCATACTAGACAAATCAGAATGAGATACGGAAATATTATGAAACCACAGTTCCTAGAAATATAGAAATCCGGTTCTATAACTATAACTACAATGCCTGGAAAGAAACACACAGTATTTGCAACACATTCGAAATGAAATTTATATAGTATAATCGAACTAAATCGAGAAGAAAGTAATGTATAAGAAGTAGTGTAGAAAACAGTCAATCCTGAACGAAAACGCTCACACCAAACCACCCTGTGAATAAAATCTCCCCTTTTGCCTTGAATCATACGAGATGAATCCCTTAGTTGGGGCTAACGCACTGGAAGTAGTAAGGGTTCCATTCGCGGCAAGTGGTTCCAGTCTCGCAAACAGTGGGGCCAGTCCAGTTGATGCCACCGCACTGGTAGTAGTGCTTAGCAACGTTTCCAGTAGAGGGGGTGCCAGTAGGTACCTGAGCGTGGGTGGTGGCGGTGACAAGGGTAGTCGGGGCGGCAGTGGTGGTAGTAGGCACCTTCACGAGGGTGGTGGTGGAGATGGGGGCAACAACGGCAGCGGTGGTAGTCTTAGCGGGAGCCGTGGTGGTTGAGCTGGAGGTGGCGCTGGGGACCTGGATGTTGGGGTTGGCGGTGGTGGTGACCTTAACATCAGCGGTGGTGGTGGTGGTGTGGGCAGCGGTCTTGGTGGAGGTCTGGGCGGTGGTAGTGGTAGTCTTAGCGGCGGTCTTGGTGGATGAAGTAGAAGAGGAAGTAGGGGGGAGGCAGTTCCGTCGACAAAGTACTTCTCGAGGATGGGGAGGTAGGTGGCGTAAGCTGGGCCATCAGCAGGCTCCAAGCTGTACATGTAAGATCCCCACCAGGGACCGGCAGCCCACCATTCGGCGCCCATCCAGACGTCGCTGTTGTCGGACATGTAGGAGAGCATGCCCTCGACGGCAGACTCGCAGACGCTGTTGACACCACCGGCGAACTCGCCGATGAAGCCCTTCTTGTGGTTCTTCTGCAACCAGGCGGTGGCAGACTCGAGACGCTCCTTTCCGATGGTGGCGCTGACGCAGGACGGGGAGGTGCCGGAGCTGTCGCCGTCAAGGTACTGGTGCATCTCGTAGACGATCTTGTCCTCGGAGTCAGTAAGGGCCTTCAGGTTGTCGTTGTTGGCGGTCCAGGAGTGGGCGCCGCTCCAGGCGTTACCCTCGACGAAGATGTACTGGCTGGTGGCGCCAGCGGCACGGATAGCATCAATGGCGGCCTGGTTCAGGTCGAGGACGAGGGTCTGGTCAAGATCGTGGTACTCGTTGTCTAGGGAGAATGGTGTTAGTGAATCGTTTCATGGTGCAAGCTTGACTACGAGTGGCTTACTGGTGTCGAAGACGACCTTCTCATTGGAGGCGAACTCCTTAGCAACGGTCTTCCAGAAGGCCTTGAAATCGGAGGTAGAGGTGATGATGTTGCCACCGCTGTAGATAGAGCGTTAATGTCATATTAACCACGGCGGGCAGTTCTAGTTTTGGTGCACTTACTATCTTCCGTAGTTGTGGGGATCAAGGACGGCATAGGCACCGCTGTCGGTGATGAACTTGACAGTCTATAGAAAACAGTTAGACCTTGAGAGACAATTAGTAGCCATAGGTATATCACGTACGGACTTGAGGGCGGCCATGTAAGTGGCATCGGGGGAGCCGGTCATGCTGGAGGGCACCAGGCGCTCCATCAAGAAGGGAACACGGAAGATGTTCATGCCGGCATCTCTCAGAATCTTAATCTGGGAGGTCTTGGGCCAGGTGTAGTCCTTGTCCAGAGTACCGGGGGTGTTGCCGGGGCCGAACTCGGCACCGGACTCGCTGACACCCAACCAAGTGAATCCATTGGCGCGCTTCTTGATATCAGTGGTCTGCTTGGTGGGAATAACGTCCCGTCCGCGGGGGTAGGCGCAGGCCACGGTAGCGGCGCTGGCAGCCAGAACAATGTTGGTGAACTTCATAGTGAAATGTAAAAGAGAGTGGGTGTCGAGTTTGACGGTAAAGAATGTGATAGAAGGAAAAGAACGGAAATCAAGAAACCAGTCTTGAAGTCTGAATGAAAGTGAATGAATGAATGTAATGTACGAAGCAGGAGACGGACCTGCGGAGGTTATCTATTATATAGTCATGCCCTGGCTTGGAGGCGTCAAATGGCGCTTGATGTGGACTAACAGGCAATCCTAAACAGAGTGGATTCATCATTCGAGACCTTTCCTATAGCCACTCGGAAGAATATTCGGCTTAATTATGACCGGGATACCGGGAAACGCTAACCCTGACGGCTGCAGCATATGTCTCTTCTAGACGGCGGATCCTCTCCACCAAAGCCGGATAAATAGTCAAATTTCTCAAAAAGCCACTAGATCAAGCGCGAGCCCGAGTGGTCGAGAAGTGTGTTAAGTCGAATGCTATCCATAATAAACCCAATCTATCGGAGATTGCCAGTTAACGCCTGGCTCCATGATCTGATGATATGTGGAGATGAGATCATTATAACGGTGTAGAATGCACTATCAGCTTCTATTTGGCTAGTTTAGACGAGGGCGCCCTCGAAAAGAGGCAATTTAAAGGAAATTGTTCTGATACACTTGCGGGATCGACTAACCCGTCTTGGGTGTAGCGGCCGAAAATGATGCGCCAAAGAAAATCAGGGAAAATGAGAGATGCTCAAGATGAAACATGATGTGGCGTTTAGGTTGATAACCGTTAGATTCCCGGCATAATTTGCCAAAATGAACTCGGAACCTCCTTTGCAGGTTAAGGCAGCCTCATAATCTAAGCGATTATCCACTTAAGTTCCGGATATAACTTAGGACCCGAATGTATTTTTTAACTTGAATGGTCTCACCCCCTTCATAGTGTAAGCACATCTCTACATATTTTCAGGGGTGAATGGCATCAAATATACTTATGTCAACAAGATTGGACACCCGTCTTGGAATGCACTATGGAGTTACCGATGTTTGACACAACATCTTCTACTTTATGGGATTTCGATACTCCGTAAATGCAGATACATCAGATTCTTTTAAAGTTCTAACTCAATATCATTTTGATTGGCGCGATTTAATAAATGCCAATTTAACCGGCAGAATACAAGGGCGGTGTCCTGCGAAAACATCCACAGCTCAGAGGTTGAGATCTATAAAATCAGATTCGTCGACAACGTGTTTCGTACACTGATTCAATTGTAATCAGTCAGTGATTTAAGCACTGTAAATCCGCAGCACCCTATCTCAATCAATCCGGCCCGGCACGGCGCAAAAAAAAAAGGCAAAAAATGTGTCAGTATATGTCTGTAGGATAATGGATGTTTAGGAAAAGTAAATACCGTCTTTTAATCACTTTGAGATGTCCACTAGGGACAATATGCCGATCCTTGATGATCCATTTAACCATCGTTTTTTTATTACTTTGATCCAAAACGAGAAGGTACAGAGTTGAAGCTATCGAGAGCACTCGCCGTTTTGGGATTCGAATTGCATTTTCGTGTCACACGGGATTCGAACACCCGTCGGTAGGTACACGTGACTTCCCAAAAGCGTAATATCCCAGAAAAGAACAGTAAACAGCCCACCCTATCTCCATAACGAAGGACCTGTAAGGAAAAAAAAATAGGTAGCTTCTCTTTGATTGAGCGTGTCATCCTTAGTGCAGGGGCCATGCTAATCTTCTCTGTATATTTTCATTTGACCATATGCCCCGAAGGGCGAAAAGACATCCTTAAAGTTCAATATAACCTGTCTTTTGGGCAGAAAGCTACCGCCTACTTATTTAGTCAACAATTTTATCGGGCTGTGATTGGATAGTCATCAATGGTCACTGGTAGCTTACTTGTCACGTGAAATTGGAGGTTTTAGTCTGAAGCTCTCAAGGAGTATGCATCCATTAATCGGTTATAGGGTCTAAGCGTATCCAAGCTCATAAGAAGCTACTCTGTGATATTGAATTCAAATGAATGATCGCCTTCCCCGGCTGGTACAGCCTTTGCATCATTGTCATACAGCGTTCTTTCAAAGTATCGCACCCGTCCATCCGGTCGTGCCAGGAGAATAGTTTGTTTCTGTGTCCCATATGATCCGCAGGTATAACTCTGGTCAGGGGGTCCGGTTGTTGGTGTGTTAGTCTCATCCTCTACCCGAGCTGCAGCGGTTCTCTCTGCAGCTCGATCACGATCATTTGCAGCACCGATGAGAGGAACGAAGATGCTCTTGCGCAGATGATGGATGTACGTCTCAATTGTGGCATTCTCCTCTGACAGTCGTGGCAAGGTATCGGTGTTGAGAACCCCCAGCAGACGATCAATCAATGCATCCTCATCCTCCCCGTCTCCCTTCTGCACATGCTCGTCAATAGCAGCCTCCATCAACCGCTCTCCATCGATAATCTTTGGCCAGGTTCTGTCATCAAAGCTTGTGTTGCTAAGTCCACGCGTCTGGTTCTTCTCCGTTGCCACCCAGGTGATCTGATCCATGTCTTCGGAACGGTTGGAGACAATGGCCAAGGGCTCATTGATATGCCCACACACCAGACTGAAACCCCCACCTGCTTTGCTTCTGGACTGGCCACGATGCCTTGTACAAACTCCCTGGTATCATCTGACTTGTCGGTGGACCCGATCAACCAGCTGTTGACGATGACGCCCCGGCTGTAGACTCCGATGGCTGCGCTGGTCGAGTCTTCACGGTAGTTGGTAAGAACTGCCAGCTTGCCATGTTTGGTGACCCCCATCCAAGTACCATGTGTAGATCGGGCTAGGTCTCGTGAGCCGAGGACATGTGATGCTGGCTCTGGCCACCAGTCTGGCGATGACGTCGGACGATGGAGGAATTCCTAGATATGATGAGCTTGGAATTCCAGTCAGAGTGGGGATACCTACATCTCTGTTGTTGATTATGATCAATGAGTAGTCCGGGTGGGCAGTTGAGATCAATGCGATACACATGGTTTGAGTTCCGAGGTCCCGGGATAGTTGAAGCGGGGAATAATAATGCAGGGTTCACGAGTTTAACAATGGTATGTATAGGATGGAATAGAAGGGCTCTTAAATAACAAAGGAAATCTTGGAAGAGAAAGAGGAACGGGCCATGACAAGGAACTAGTTAAGGCATCTCGGGTGATTGGGCCACTCCCTTAGCGACGTGTACCTTAGGCTTGTACCTCTCGTACCATATTCACAGTATGACATTTGGAGTTAAACAAAGATCTCCAAAAGATATCATCAAGATATACATTGTTTCACACGAATGACTGAATCATTAACAATGCACTTGAGCAAAGCGTCTCGCGTGACGTCAAGACACATCCGTTGATTTTGGAGAAATGCAGGTCACGTCTCTTAGTTATCGTGAAGTGATTTATGTCTACTATTTTTTACGAGTTTCTAGTGTTTTATTTCTGCTTTCAATCATCATATACCCCTGAACTATCTTTGTTGCCTTGTTCGCCCTTTTTTTTTGTCCCACTTAGGTGTTCGTCTCAGATCAGCGGGGCTGACTGAAGACTAAAAATTCCCAGGGATTTCTTTTCTCTCACTTCAATTCACCCAGGCTTCATCATGTTTGGAATCTTTGCGGACTTGCTGTCGTAGGTTCAAATCATCATACGCCTCGGAATGGCCCCGCAAGCTAACGCAGGTCTATCTTATAGCTCGGTCATCACGATCTTCTTCCCCGTCTTCGCTTCCTACAAGGCTCTCCGTTCCTCTGACCCCTCACAACTCGCACCATGGCTGATGTACTGGGTGGTGCTTTCGGTCATTTTACTGGCTGAATCCTGGACAGTATTTATCATCGGATGGTATAGTTCAAACCGTTCCGCTCAACAGGACCACAAGCTAATCGTAACTCGATAATTATTCAGGCTCCCATTCTACAGCTGGATCCGCCTCGGTTTCATGTGTTATCTCGTCCTTCCCCAGACACAAGGGGCTCGCTTGCTGTACCAAGACTATGTGGACCCGTTCTTGACACACCATGAGCGCGAGATCGAAGAGATGATCGGCCACACTCATGAGCGGGCCAAGGCACTGGGTCTTCAATACTTCTACCAAGCTATCGATATGATCCGGCAGAAAGTCTTGGGTCTACCACCGCAGCGCCCCACGACACCCCCTCAGCCAGGTGCCGCTTCCTACGCGCAGTCGCTGCTATCGCGGTTCAACATCCCCATTGCCGGAGCAGGAGCAGGAGCAACTGGGGCGTCCGCTAACGCAAATGATTGGTATTCAGTTCTTAGTGCCGCTGTGGGCTCGGTTACATCTGGAAAGTCTCGGGAAGCGCGGGACGAGGAGCTTTCGGCCAGTGGCAATCTCCTCCAGCGCCAGCTACAGTCGATGTCTGGAGCCGAGAAGGCTCACTTTATTTCCTCGCAGCGAGAGCTGCTAGATCATCTCCGGACAACCCTAGTACAAGAGGAACAGAGTAACCCTCGGGGTGGGCTTGAGGCTGATGACCTTGCCTACGGCGTGCCGTTGCGCAAGAATCGCAGTGAGAACTCCTTCGAGGTAGTCGATGATGAGGATCTAGGACGTCGCCCGGAACGAAAGTCTAGTGGTGGGTGGACATCTGGTTGGTTCGGCAACGAGCAAGATTCATCGGGTTCATCTGGTACTGACTTCGCTGCACGGGCTGTCGATGAGATTGCCCGGTCGCGCGCAACTGGATATGACCGATCATGAGTCCTGCGGAGATATTCCGCTTTTAACAGGGGTTAGAGTACAAGAAAACCAAAATAGAACTTCTACTTGCTCTTGCTGGGGGATGGGAGGACAGAGGTATTGCTAAATAACATCTAAATCAAAGTTGAATTGAATGCCAGGTCAAATACAAGTGAGAACAACCGAGGACGTCAAGTTGAATTCCTCCGGTCGGAGGAATAGCCTTGCATAAAATAGATTCACGCAGATGCACTGCAAGGACGGGGAGATGGAAGTATTTGATATCGCTGTACTTCGATATCTACTATTGAGTATTAATGAACTAGGTGCATTTAGAAGAGGTAGGAGACATGATAGGATTCATATATCTTCGAATATAACATATTAATGTACTTTATAAGCATCTTGTATCTCTTGTATAGAGATGTAGATGTAGATATAGTATGGGGTCACCATAGTGGCAAACGGGGAAAATGGGGCATTTGGGGGAACATTTGGGTCTATCAGGTTCCAGATGAATAAAGAGAAGACTTATAGTATTAGTAGAGTCATAGCTTAGTTTATTTAATATTATAATATATTTTTATGTACATTGATGTAGAGTAATAAGCCAACACTATATGTAGATTCTTTGTAACATGTGAGTGGCGTAGGTCGACATACTACTTCTCGACCTTTATTCTATTTCACTCTCACTTCTCTTTCGGAAATTTCTTTAATTTCATTGTTTTTCAGAGATTCTCAAGAGAATCCATCCAAAACACATTCAAAGGTACGTTGGTCGGAAAGCCCAACTCTCTCTCTCTCTCTCGTTCTGCCCGTTTTCCACAAACCCGAATATTTTTTTCTCTTGAATTTTTTCCCTCCCACCATCCATCCACCCTTTAAATCAAACCCTTTTAAAACATAACACTGTCGACCAAAACGCTGCTCTTGCTGCGTACCTGGTCTTCTGTGTATTTGGAAACTCGTTTCCTTTCTTTTTTCATTTCATCCCTTTAACAACCTGCGCAGTTAGGTTTGGATGTGGCCTTGTTACGCCTCCGCGTACTGACATCACCTTCGTCTTTTTTTTTACGAATCTTCTCCCTCGCCCTCTTCGCGCGTTTAGACGTACAACCTGTCTAATGAGCTCGAACCCTCCTCAGTCGGGCAATCAAGGACAAAGCACCGCTACTCCCGCCGCTTCGACCCAGCCCGCATCCTCTACCCCCCTGGCTGCCACCCAGGCGCCAGCCAGATCTTACGCCAACGCAACTAAGAAGTCCGCGACGGACTCTACCGCCGCACCCGTCACCGTGGGCGGTTCAGCGCAACATGGGCAGTCGAGCTCCGTATCTGTGAACGGCAAACCCATGCAAAATCAATCCCAACAGTCTGCCTCTTCTGGCGTGACCATTGTCAATGGAGCACCTACTGCTCCGGCTGCTTCCTCCGGCGACCACTCTCGCAAGCCTTCTGTAACGATCACCTCGAGCGGTACCTCTGGCTACATGCCTAACGGCGGTGGCCCGGCCAGTCGGCCCAACAGTCTTCAGTTTGGATTCCAGCAGAGTTCTCCCAACATGGGTGCTCCTGCTGTGCCTGCCTCTAACCAGGCCCAGGCTGGACTTGGTGCCCCTTCGACCAACCCCCGCGTAACGTCTCCTCAGACTTCTCCTTCGCCTATCCCCCAGCCAGCCTCCAGCGGCGGTCGTCCACCTCCATCGACTTACCAGGCGCAAGGAAATGTGCCGAACTTTGGTAGCTTCGGAGAAGCTGTTGATGTAAGTTTTTTTTTCGAACCCTTCCCTTTTGGTGCGCAAATGTATATGGAGAGCGGTACACCTGTCTACGACTTTTTCTCAAGTCATTGTTTCGAACTTGTTTTGCTAACACATGGCGATCTCACAGCCTTCTGCTGCACATGCCCCTCAGCACTTGCGTCGCGAGTCCTCCCAATCCACTCACAGCGATATGAGCAACCAGATGGGCAACGGCCCCGGACGCTCAGGCTACCAGGGTGGCCGCGGTCGCGGATACTCCCAGACCGGCTACCAGGGACAGCAGATGCCCTACTCTCCCAACCCCGGTTTCCGACAGACCCCCAACCAGCCGCGAGGTGGTCCTAACATGGGTCCTCAGTTCCACGGCTCAAACCAGGGCCGTCCTTTGGCCCCCTACCCTAACTCGCCTCACCAAGCCAACCGCAGCCCTGCCCTGGCCAACGTTAACCCTACTACTCCTCAGATGAACCAGGTTCCGATGGCACACCCCCAGATGCCTCAGCAACCTTACGGTTACGGTCAACACATGGGCCCCCAAGCTGTGAGATCCCCCCTTCTCGTTCTTCCCAGGATCCCTGGCGAAATCGTCCACAAAGGAACCTTACCAGCTCTTGGAGGCGCAAAGACAACCCTACATGTTCTCCCGAGTACCCCGTGGATCTTGCGCCTGAAAGTGGTAATTTCGAACAGATTCTAACAATGGTTAAATTTCAACAGTCTTTCCCCAACGCCTACGATCCCAACTACGCTGGTTATTACAACCCGACCGCCGGTTACTACATGGGACCGCCCTCGCCTCAACCTCGTGCTGCTGGCATGCCCTACAACCCTCAGTACATGGGACAGCAATTCCCTAACCCTATGCCTCAGGCAACGCCGCTTTCGCGCACACCCTCTCAGGTATCTACTGATCGTCCAGGTTCGAGCCTTGGCCAAGGAGCTGCACCCACTGGTCCTGCTGTCGCTAGCCACACCCACACTGGCAGCCGCGCATCCAACAGTCCCGCTCCCAAGCCACACTTCATTATCCCATCGGCCAAGAAGAGCCCGATCATCATCAAGGACCCTAACAGCGGTTCAGTCAAGACCTTCGAAAAGAACCCCGCATCCCCTGCTCGCGCCACCCCTTCGCCCGTGAAGTTCACTCCTCCTCCCACATCCACTCCCCCTCCTCGCACTGCCAGCGCGTCTGAGCACACTCGTACCGAGAGCAAGGCGAATGCCACCAAGACCGACGAGGAGAAGAAGCAGGAGCTGAAGGACGCCGTTCGCATGAAGATCCAGCAGGACGAGGCTGCCCAGAAGCAGCGTCTGGCCGATGAGGCTTCTCGCAAGACCGCTGAAGCCGCATCGACCGATGCTAAGAAGGATGATACTGAGTCTGCCCGGGCTGCTCTTGAAGACCTTAGCGTCAAGGATAAGGCTGCCCCCGTTGAGGAGCCCAAGAAGACTGAGGCTGTTGAAGCATCAAAGGAAGCTGCCCCTGCTGAAGAACCCAAGAAGGCACCTGCTCCTGCTCCAGCTCCCGCTCCCGCCCCCGCTCCCGTGGACGACGAGCCCGACTATGATGCCATTGAGCGCGAAATGGCCGAGATTGAAGCAAAGGAGCGCGCCGCGGAGGAAGACTACAACCGCGCAAAGCAAGCTAAGCTGGACGAAGAGAAACGCAAGGAGCGTGAGGAGCTTGAGAACTACGAGGCCAACATGAAGAAGGCCGAGGCTGAGGCTGAGGCTCGCGAGATTGCCCGCGAGAACGCCGCTCGTGGCGGTGAAGCTGTCGCCCAGGACGACAGCAAGGATATGTTCGCTTCGCTCAAGAAGGGCGGTTACAGTGCCACTGAGTCCTCCACACCTGGCGACAGCGGTGCTGCTACCCCTGTTTCGTCTGACATGGGCCCGCCAGCCAAGCCCGCCAGCGCTATCCCCAAGAAGCCCGCTGGCCTCAAGCTTGATACCCCCAAGCCCACTGAGCCCCTGCAAGCAACCCCAGGCATGAAGTCTCTACAGAATGCTAAGTTATTGGAAGACCTCAGCAAGGTCACTTACCCACCGTCCATCACCCCTCCCGACGCCGCTATGAACGCTGCTGCGCCCGAAGGCCGCAAGTTCCACTACGACCGGGACTTCCTGCTCCAATTCCAGGCCATATTCAAGGACAAGATCTCTGTGGACTGGGACGCTCGTCTGCGGGACACAGTTGGTGACGCCACCGACTCTTCCCGTCCCCAGTCTGCCCGCACTCCTAGCATGGGTAGCCGTGCTGGCTCTCGCAACGGCGGCTTGGGTACTCCCTTCAGTGGATCCAACGCCATGGGTAGCTTCATCAACGCCCCAACTGGCCGACCTGGTCAAATTCCCCCTATGGGCAGCGGACCAATGGGTAGCCGCAATACGTCCGGCTTCGGATTCCCACGTGGTGGCATGGGGCCTATTGGAAGTATGCGCCAGCATCCTTCCGGTGTTCCTTCTCGTGGCACCTCGAGCAAGGGTCCCCGCACCGACAGCCGACAGAGCAAGAAGCACGGTGGCCGACAGGACGGCGCGCAAGACAAGTCGATGCCTCTTACCGCTGGTATGGATCTGAAGGCAATTCAAACCACCGCGACTGGCTGGAAGCCTCGCAGTGTTGGACAAGGTGCTGGTGCTGGTCCCGCCCCTGGTGGTGACGGCTACTTGGCACCCGATGTCGTGCAGCGCAAGGTCAAGGCTGCTCTTAACAAGATGACTCCGGAGAAGTTCGACCGTATCTCTGGTCAGATCCTCGACATTGTCTCCCAGTCCAAGGACGAGTCCGATGGTCGTACCCTCCGCCAGGTCATCCAACTCACATTCGAGAAGGCTACTGATGAGGCTCACTGGGCTCCTATGTACGCCAAGTTCTGCAAGAGCATGCTGGAGAGCATGAGCGCAGAAATCAAGGATGAGAACATCCGTGACAGAAATGGCACCGTTGTTGCTGGTGGAAGCCTGTTCCGCAAGTACCTGCTTAACCGCTGCCAAGAAGAGTTCGAGCGTGGCTGGAAGACTAACCTGCCTGATAAGCCCGAGGGCGAAACTGAAGAGGTATGTCGATCTTCATCCAAAACATTTATCTTCCCACTGTACTAATAATCGACTACAGATTAAAATGCTGTCTGACGAATACTATATCGCTGCCGCTGCTAAGCGTCGTGGTCTTGGTCTCGTCAAGTTCATTGGTGAATTGTACAAGCTCGGCATGCTTACAGAACGTATTATGCACGAGTGTGTCAAGAAGCTTGTGGACTACGAGGGTATCCCCGATGAAGCCGAGGTCGAGAGTTTGACCAGTCTGCTGCGCACCATCGGTGCCAGTCTCGATGCCTCCGATAAGGGACCTGCCATGATGGACGCCTACTTTGCTCGCATCAACATGATGATTGAGACACCCAACCTGCCCAGTCGTCTTCGCTTCATGCTTCTCGTAAGTTTCTCTCTAGCTCTTCGTCTTGTGAAGGGAGGGAAAAAGAAAACTAACATGGTTTCCAGGATATTATTGATCTGCGTGCCGCACGCTGGAACTCCAAGGATTCCGATAAGGGTCCTCAGACCATTGTTGAGATTCGCGAGGCTGTAAGTAACCTTCATTGTTGTGATCCATTGTGTCTCATCTCTAACTCTCGAAACAGGCTGCCCGTGCCCAGCAAGCAGCTGAAGCTGAGCGCCAGCGCCAGTCCAGCAACCGTGGAGGCGGTGGTCGCATCCCCATGGGTCGCGGTGACGCCCGCGGATTCGGATACGGAAACCAGGCCCCTCCCCCCGATTACGCCTCTAGCAAGGTTGGTAGCGATGATCTCCGCCGCCTGCGTGCGACTCGCAACCCCAACCAGCCCATGTCATTCGGTCCGTCCAGCCTTCTCGGCTCGCGCACCAACAGCGGCCGCAAGAACCTCGGTCCCGGCGGTAGCCTTGTCCGTGGTAGCGACGACAGCGCCGCCAGCAGCCGCACTGGCACTCCTACCGGTAGCAAGAAGGAAGACAACTCCTCTATGAACGCTTTCAGGTACGCATTCCCTAACGTTTTCTCCCTTCGGAACTCATGCTAATACCCTCCCCAGCGCGCTTGCTGCCCTTGAAGATCGGGATAACATGGCCACCTCGCCACCGTCAAACCCCACTTCCCCGGTGCTCACCAAGTCCCAGCCCGCGGCGGCTGAGCGTCGTCCCTCAAAAACCCCGTCTATCAAGGACGGTGAACCCACAGCATAGAGAGAGTCCTTAGGAGTTAATGATCAACGTTTTCCATTTTCTTGGTTCACAAAAAGATTTCTTCATTTTCGTCATTTCCATCTTGTTTTCCCGTGAGGAAAGCCATGCGCCTTTGTTTTTAATCGGCAGTCCTTTGCATCTTCCGACTGGTCGGTTTTCCCCTAGGACTTCTTTTTTCACGCTTTTATCACGCTGGTTTTACTTTTTTGAACTTCTTTCGAAAAAGAGACCTTCTTCATAGTGTACAATCTTGACATCTTTTCCAATTCTTATTCTTGTTTCTTGTTTCTTTTTTTCCTTCATCGGTGAATTGAGAGTTGAGTGTGGAGGTGTGTTTGAGAGTAGGACTTTGCTTGCAATCGGACTGGCTGAATCACTTCTATTTCATACTCTTGTCTTCCATATGCAAATCTAGTAGGGGGGTTTTACTGTGTAAGTGCCCATTATGAAGAGAATGATGATGAGAAGAAGGGTTGCTGATGTTTCTAGTGCTTGCTCTATGCTTTTCTCTTTCTCCCTCGTGCCTTGCATATTCTCCTTGCTCTTGCTTTGCTCTTCATGTCCTTGTCCTTTTCTCAATACCCGGAGCACCACTCAGCTTTAATGTGATTGAATGAATCCTTCGCCTTGTGGCTACTTATAATCTCTTCCTTTATAAGAAATAACATCTTCGATTGTAGATCCTGTTCAAATGTGCTAGACCTGACTATGGACTTGTTATGGCATGGATCATATCCATACATAAGAGCTAGCCTTAGATATACTAACACCTGGGTAAGAATAGTGGCTACGAGAATACATAGATATGGGAGGTTTTTCAAGCAATGTCTAGACATCCATGAATATGCATGGATATGCATTTAGTGAATTCTCACTGTAGACACAAGAGGGGAGAGAAATACACAGGGCCAAAAACATAAATGTTTGACCAGGTCAGAAAATATCTGAGGACAATAATAAGTGATGAGGGTATTGAGTTGGGGGGTATAATTGTCGGTCTCGTTGCGAGGCGACGTGATACCTGACGTTTATTCTGTTCGATAGAGAAGACAAGCCATGCTTTCAGGATTCAGATGCCTTCGTGTTGTCGTTTTTATCATCGTTCTCTGACACTTCAATCATAGGGATAGACAGGGGAGTCTTGGTTGAATTGGAAACCTCGTTCGCCTCATCTGACTTGTCAATTTCGGTAGAGGAGTCTGACGCAGGGGAGTCGAAGTGATTAGATAGAGAAGGCGAGACTGCAGTCCTGTCCACCAAAGGAGATGGCTGAGCACTACCGGTAGAAAGGATGCTCTCCTGGGAGCTATCTGCAGGACTCCCGATACCCGGACTCGCCATAAGCATTGCATCCAGTGAGTTCCGGGGGTAATTCGTGTCGGAGTCATCGTGGCTAATGCTGATGCTGCTGCGGTCTGAGACCGATAAAGAACTGCGTGAGGCCGCATTCGAGTATGATGCGGGGAGTCCAAGTGCCTCTGCCACTGCAGCCTCCTCGTCTGGCAGCTTTGAAGTGCTGCTATCGGTGCTTGGGCTGGCGCCGAATATCTGACTGCCGCGCTGCTCGCTCATTTCCAGGATATGGTTATAGCTGCGCCGTGTTGGGTCTGCACGGCGCTTTTTCTTTTTCTTTTCACGCTTTGGTGAAGGCCGAACGACTATCACCGGGATGGGTGATTGCTGAAGGCAGTATTTGGAGACGGAGCCTGGCAGCAAACTGTGCACTCCTTTCAAGTTACGACCCCGTGTACCGACTACAAGCATTGCAGGCTCGTATATGCGGATCTAGTATACATTAGATTGGTAAGAGGTAGCAATGGGGTTGGAAAGGTTACCATGCGTTGGATGATGCTCTCAACCTTGCCCACAGCAAGTTCCAGGACCAAACTGATAGCCTTCTCATCCTGGCTATTCTTCTGGATCACCTGCTCGAATAGCTTTTGGGCCTCCTCGCGGTACTTTCGCTCTTCGATTCCGACATCGCTAGCTATGCGCGAGTCCTTCTCCACCGCTCGAAGACAGACGATCTCGTCCCCGTCATCCACCAGCTCGTCAATGAGCCACTCGAGGGCAAACTCGGAGTAGTCGTTCTGGTCAGTTCCACACAAGAAGGTCCTGCTGCGACGTGTGCTCTGGTAACCTTTATGTTTATAATTTAATGTGAGGGAGAAATCGGTAGCATCGAAATTGTCGAATGTGTCGAAAGAGACGCCTCGCTCATAGGTTCTGCTATATATTAGTACACCCCATTTCATACTCACAGTCTTTGGGAAGAACGTACTTCGGCGGTGGTGGAGACGGCCCTCGGTTCAATTGAGCAGCTTTGTGTTCCCGTTCTGTTTTTTCCTTTTCTTCCAATTCCCTCGGGGTATCCCCATATGACAGTCGCTTTTCCTTGAAGCTTGAGGAGCGGGTGGGCAACTGAGATTCTGCGGCGTCGACGCTAAATTGAATCGATCTCCGGTGGCTTCTAGGCTGGACCTCACCGGAAAGGCTACGGGTGTGGCCGGACCCCGCAGCTGGGATCGTATGATCTCTGAATTCGGGCCGCCCTGCAGACTCAGACGAGCGTCTGGGGGAAGTCGGCGTAGACATTTTGAGATTGATCTTCGGCAATGATGTAAATTAAACAGGGGTATAACCGGTCTGTTGGTTTTCCTGGGCCGTGTTGACGTGAAGAGAGATGGCACGTATCAGCGGTCACCAGATTGTTGAGGGTTCCACAGGACCAAGCTTGGTTTTGGTATCATGTTTTGGGGTAGCTGGAATAGAAATTTGAAGATTAATGGTCACGCGTCATCTTGCTCGAGCTGGAGAGTGACGGATGCAGCGAGGGGTCAGGTCGGTTCAGGGCGGTTCAGGGCGGTGATCACTTATCGATAGCGGAAGCTTAACCGTGCTTATGTAATACTCGGATCCACGGGTCCGGTGATTGACACAACCCTATATGATTGCGCTTCATTTATGAACTTCACATGAAAAGCTATCAAACTACTCCGTACATATTATTTTTACATGAAGTCTTAATCTAGGTAATTGGCTCAGACAGGAATGTCAAGGAAGAAATAAATCTATCTTTCCAATTGTAAGTTATAGATTTATATCTAGTTCGGAAGCAAGAAATGGAAAAGTTCACAAGACTTGGAATTAAGCAATGTAGCTGCTATGAATGGTCTAAATACACTTATCATGCCAGCACAGTCCGAACAGAGTCCGAACAGAGTCCGAATTACGTTAGTATCAATATGATGTTGCCCGGGTGCAGAAACAAGGTTTATTGAGGGCAAGAGTACGAAGTAGAAGAGGAACCTCAACTATTAAGTCAATAGTATCCAACACTATTGGATAGCATTGACTTTAGTAATACTCCGTACGGAGTACAGATGGTTATAGCAAGCCACAATAAAATGACCCACCTTTATGATTATGCATATAATATGACTAACTTCGTATTTCAGGGTCTACATCCGTACTCCGTACTCCCGTACCTATCCGCAAACTGTCAGATAAGCGGACAGTAATGCCTGATAGGGAAGATCTAATTGTAACCAATAACATGACCAATCCAGGGCTAATATCGCAAAGCATGCCCAAAACACCTCAGCCCCCCCCCCCCCCAGCCTCAAGATTTTCACTCACTAGCCCAATACGTATCCCGCCTTACCTTACCTCTAACAAAGCCAAGGCATCCACTCGAAGCAAAAAGAAGCGAAAAAAAAAATAAAAAATTCCCCCCCTTCCAGAATCCACTTCCGCGGAGTGTCCGAACACGTAAAGAATGAAACTAGTAAAACCCTTCAGCTGACTATCAACCCATAGCGTCCCATGCCGACCTAGCCGCGCTGATCTCGCCTTGGCTCTGATCTATCTATCTTATCCGGCGGTGAAGATCATGGCGTGCTGGCGAGCTGCAATTCCATTTGGCTGGGAACGGAGCGCGCTCGGGGCATGGATCGACGGGTCACATGCCTTTATTCTGCCGGGTTTGGCACTATTTACTGTACTCTGTACGGAGTAACTACGCTAAGATATATCGAAAAAATGTTGAGGATTAGAATTTTTTTATTGGATTGATTTTCTGTGGGGGAAGACACTTTGTATATCGGTTGGGATCACAATGTCTTCCCCCAATGTTTCAACGCTCCAATGCAGTCTCGACCTTTGTAGGGAGAGCTGAATGTTGGGCCGCTATCATCGATAGCAAGAGATGAGAGTATGTAATAAATGTCCATATGACATGAGAATAATGAAATATCCAAAATGGAGATTCGCAAATGCGACCCAAAAAACGCCGGAAAATAGTAGAAGATGAGAGATGTCAAATATAAGCTCGCTTGAAAAAAAGATGTCGTAAAAAGCATCAGGGTATCACGTATGTAGCGCTGGATAATGGTACACAAGGCAGAGAGAGAGGTAGAGTATAGTCGGGGTCGTAATGGAGTATATTTGATCGAGCTTAATAAGCCTCGATGATGGTCTGCTCTTGTGCACCAAAATATCCTTGCTCAAAGAGATGGGGTTGATCGGAGCCCGCCAAGGCAATCGCCGTAGTAGCAGACTCCTTTTCATCGAATGTCTCCAGCGTAGGTTGGGGCGGGGACGGCGGTGTCGCTTCGTCCTCGGACTCCCCATCCGAATCAGAAAGGAGTTCAGGCGGTGACTGTCGCGAGGATGAGCGAGTCAGGGTCAGCTCCTCCGCCTCGTCGTACTCAAAGTCTGAGTCTGTGTCGTCGCCTTCGTCATCCTCCTCCAGTAGGTCCTCGTGATGAAAGTGAGCGGGTGATGGGGAGCGGCGGCGGACAGGAGTGTTGATAACGAATTCGGTCTCGTCGTAGTCGGAGTCGTCGCTGTCGCTGTCGCTGTCGCTGAGTTCGGAGTCCAGATCGGAGGCATCCTCCGGGTCCCAGTCCTCCTCGGGCTCTTCGACCACCGTCGAAGCCCATTGGATGTGTTGACGAGTGGAAGGAGCCGAAGTCTTGGTGGCTCCGCTGACGGTCTGGTTGAACCAGCGTTCTTGTTCACGCTCGGCATCAGCGAGGTCGTACATCAGCGAGTCAAGAAGGTTGGCATGGCCAACGAGCAGGCGCAGGTCGTGGTCTGCCCGGGAAGCTTCACGAGTGAGCTTCTTCCGGGCGGTGTGGGCTAGGTAGTATGTTTGCGTGATGCTCATTTTCTTTTGTTGGCGACGACGGGCGAGAGAATCGAAGTAGGGAGAGGGTTTGGAGGTATTGGATGTAATAGAAGAAGAGTCCATGGTGGGCCAAGAGAGCTTTTTGATTATTGGGTATGACTCTTTGGCTTGTGACTCAATTAGGCGTCATCCAGTCACAGTGGATCGTCGTGGGGGCGGTGTGATATAGATGATAAGAGATCAACTTTGTTATACATAAAAGTATATAGTATGTAGATAGATCAAGTTCTTTTCCTGGGGAGAAGATAGATAGTGTAAGGTTAAAAAAAGGTAGATGAGATATCCGAAAGAGATCCAGGAAGAGGTTTATATTATAATCTTTTCACAAGGCTTTTTTTTTTTTTTTTTTTTTTTTTTAGTCCCGAAACGGACTTTACGGATGCTTAGAGATCCACCGGAAATAAAATGGAGAAAGGGTATACGCCGAGCCCGAGTTATGAATAATGCACTGTTCGCTTCCAAGGTTCTTTTCCCCAAGGTTATAAGATTTCTAGTTCACCGCTAAGTTGTACGTGATCAAGGTACTTGGATATAATATAGAAAGTACATACTCTATAATGTATACTCTCTATGCTCTGTATATAGTATACTCTGATTTCTTTCCAAAATGCCATGACTCACGGTTCTCGGATGACCAATTCGCCGTGCCGTGGTCCGCACCGGAGGATAAAAACCGATCGGACAATCGGTCGCACCTGTTCCGTTTTTTATTTTTCTTAATTCCTAATTCCATTTTATTTCCATTATTGGACAAATTTGATTACTGATATCTTTTAAAGTTCTTTTTAGAACCCTGGAATTCAGCTTTGGATTACTTCAGCACTTCGATTTCCAATCACATTCTAAATCACATCATGTTCGAAATGAGATAGAGACCCAAGCTGACAATTGCTTTGACATATGTCTACGTGTTGCAATCCTATCTAGGTATCTAATGGGTTGGCATGTCAGCTTGGAGGCTCTTACAACCTTGGAAGCCAAACCGCATTAGGAGGCCTAAATTTGTACAGAGTACGGAGTACGGAATACTTTACGCGTATATCCGTATTATGCAACACTTTCCTTACCCCTCGCCTGTACTCCCCATCCTTCATACTCCCTAGACGAATACGACCAGTGCCCAGCCTTGGCAGGATTGACAGACTAGCATTCCCCAGAGATTCGAGATTGACCAGGAACCCATGCATAAGTAGGCTGTGTTGTGGGGAACGCCCAAGCGAATACTAACTGACTATTGGCATGCACAGATCCTCATGAGGCCATGAGGCAGCGTAATTCCAACATCCCTGTATGAGGCCATAACTCCTCGCGTGCTACGTTGCCTACGGACGTACGCTCTACGTTGTACATTCCACAGGTGGAACACAAAGGGGCATTGGCGGATGTTATTGGTCCCCATATGAAATAATGTGCTCAAAAGAGAGAGACAGGAGCCTGACACTGCGCCCTGCAAGGAGGGGTGAGATTAGGTCTTCACGATACAGGTACAATGTACATTCCTTACTGCATACTCCCTATGATAGCGTGTTTGGCGTACGTCACGGACCTCCAATCTGTGTTTTTTTTTTCAGATGGAACTGGATCTTGGCGTATTAGTAAGAAAACCCATGCGGATATCGCCGAGCCTCCATAGCTTCCAAGGTTCCATCAGTTGCCCCGTGCTTAGAGATGACCTAAGCACTCAAAACTCCCATGTGCGCTCGCAGGGCTTGCCCATTCGAAACATTTAATCTCCACTTTGTAGCCTTACCGAATACGAAATGTCTCAATTTATGGCTATTTAGAACTATTTAGGACTATTTAGGCTTCTCTCATAGTCGAAGATATTCTATACAATCTTCTTCTATTTTTCTATATCAAATCAATATGAAAATTACCCAATTAGGAAACGATGAGGTCAACGGCGAGATCCCGCCACAGTCCAGAACAATTAGATTTAGGATTCAGGGTCTAGGCGGAGATAATAATGCAATAGTCACCGGCCAACGACGCCATGGCTGGTTGTCGGGCACTTTATGAAACGCCCAATAATCAACATTGGATCATCGGCTTTTGCCTGTGAATCTTCCGAGATCCACCGTGCTTGACAGGTATGACATCAAGGACTTTTGCTTCGGCCAACTTAACCGTTGGCCGATAGATTTCAATGGGATGGGGATTGAGAAAATATACCTCTTTAGGTGGACTGCCAATTGCCTTATCGGGGTGACATGATGTGAACAAAACATTGCATGATGAGCTGAGATTGAGGAAGAATAGACGAGAAATTATCTACTCATTTATCCGAATCATTTATCCGAAAGAGGCAACGTGGTGTATCTTGAGGCTGACAATTATTGCATAGATTATGCACTTTCCACATTAATAATAATTCGCCGAAAGATAAATCTATCAGATCTAACCTTGCAATATTTCCTCTTTAGGAAGTAGTTCGCACAGATTCCTCCGACCCTCGGCATTAAAACTATCCGTCCAAATCTAGGCAAACTCCGAGTTCCGTGGGTGGATCGTGCACTCTTTATGCATTCCGCGTTAGACCCGTTGGAGCTTTTTCTTCACATCGGCTATCGCTATCACTTATCATTACGGGTGATCGACATGTGCAAAACATGAACGTGACCCCATCTCGGAACTTTGCGGTCCTCGGGATTGATCGCCGTCCACGGCCAGATCGAGGTTAGATGCGGGTTGCTGGATATGCGGCACATGGCTACGGGGCTGGTCGGGTGAAATGGTCCGTGTGGATTGACATTACTCACTTTGATAGCTCCTCGTGACTCATACGAGGATGTTATTGAGTCTTTTTGAGTTTGGCTTACCATAATGTGCTGAATTTCTGACCTTGCCTAGGGAGATCTGTTAAGATCTCTAAGCTGTTGCCTCCCAGAATGTACCCTAGTTAGCCAGTTATAAACAATTTATAGATTGTGGCACTAATCATCTTTAGGCTGCAAGCAAACAAGTGCGTGTACTTCAGGTCAAAGAAGCAGCGGCAGTGTTGAAATCAAATCCCAGAAACAAATCTCCTGGGCAAGATCGACTCTTTGATCAACCTGTGCCCTGTGTTTCCGTGGAGATACGCTTATCTATTGACATCTAATAAAAATCACGCCACGTGATAGCATCCTCAATATATATCTAGCCGTGTCGCATCGCCTATTACCATCAACATAAATACAAAACATGCACAAACATTGAAAGAAAGAGAATTGATTCATGCTCAATTAACAAACAGTTGATAGTCAAGTGACACCAAAGGCGCCAAATTAACACCAGAGACTCCAGCAAGAAACACCCTTCAAGATTCAGCAGTAAGACATCATTTCAAGATCCACAGCAAGAAACATCCCTTCAAGATATCTTACTCCATACAAATGGTCTGAATCAGTTCATTGCCATGGTGATCAACAAGAGAGACCGAATTGTCAGGATCCGACATACGAAGATCAGCATAAGCAAGAGCACGATCGATAGTCATCTCAATGCTGTGCAAGTCGCGGGCATATCCATGGAACCGAAGCTTGTGCAGAACAGCCCTGATCCAGTTGACGCAATTCTGGGGCGGATGAGCACTCTTAACCGGCAGTTGAACAGACTGAAGAAGCATCTTGATAGTCTCGGGACCGATTCCATCGTTGACTTCGCCGATTGCCATTCTGATAAGAAGAGAGTCGCACGACTCCGGATGGACGTTGTTCTTGACGCGGTAGGTCCATTGGAAGTCGGGGTTGAGGTCGCGACGAATCAGAGGGTCTGGCGAGGATCCATCAGTCACGTCGTAGGCGTGGTAACGATCGTGCTTCGTATCCAAGACGAGGATCGACCAGTGGTAGGCTGAGAAGCCGAGGCGCTTTCGGTTTTCGCCAAGAGACAGCTCGCCCCGGTGGTAGAGCGCCAGGAACAGCAGATAGGTGTCGATTGGTGGGGAAGCTGGGGAGGATCCGCGATCGACGGGAGCATCGCTGATCTATGTGTGTATACTCTTGTTAATTACTCTTCTGGGCTTCAATTTTGGAAGATTATACTCACGGGAAGCTCAGCTGAATACATATTCATCGTGCTTGAGATTTTGCGCGGGTGCGTGTGGTTGGGAATAGTCGAAGCTTTGTTTACATGCTTTTCTCCGATCGAAGTCCTGAGCAGGAGCGCTCAACAACTTCGTTGCCGTTTCTATGCCACCGCCTCGATTTAATTCTCAATGGTAGTTCAGTCATTAGCGCCTGCCTAATATGGCTATACGATACCTACAGTCCATTAATGGCTCCGTCGAACAGAAACGGGGCTGTTTGTAAGTTTATATCCCGAGTTTTATAGATTTTTGAAGCTATACAAATACTCGCGCACGGACCACCCTGGCGTATAGTTCGAAGGCGGCCATCCATCCCCTCGATTTTCAACTACAAAGGACTGAAGCTAAGCATAACTAATAGTAAATTAGATTAAATCAATAGATTAGAGCAAAGTGAGAAATACCTGAGAGAATTGGATCAACCAAAAACAGCGACTGGCTCTAGCTACCTGATGGATTATAATGATAGTCTGATATTTGGGGCACTTTGGCACGAACCCATGATAACGCTAAAGGACTGTACTATCTCTGGTATATCTTGCTATTGGAAAGACATAGATAATTTGTACTATTTCAATTGTTCTGAAATCAGAATATGATGACATGTCTGTGCATCAGTCTAATTTATTTACTCAAATGTGACAAGGTGATTTTTTTTTCAGTATTGAGCTTACTTTGTCTAGTAACTTAGCACATTTCTATATAGGAGGCATCTGGGCTATACAAAGAATCTCCTCAAGCATCTCATTGTGCATTGTGATTCAAGTTTGCTCTTGAAAACCATCTCACATTGAATATAGACATGAATATGAAAAATGGTAAGAAGTGCAATATGGACATGAGAACCATAGACAATCTCCAATATAACGACTGCTGAGAGTGACTCGATACTTGATGTTGAGCAAGGTGGTCCTTGATAACACTTGGTATGCAAGTCTGTTACACAAGCTCTGCCCTTATTCATCTCAAGGCAGAGACAAGAACAGCTTCTTCAGCTTAGGATAGTTAGGTGTGCCCAATCCGGTAGCCGGATCCCATCTGCATGGAACGTCAGTAAAAATCTCATATCTAAAGTATAATATTGTACTAACCCTGGAATAGCACTGAAGCCATCCGAATTACATCCAGCACTGGTGCCGTTGGTAATATCGTTAAGAACCTCGGGGTGAGCGTAAAGTACGGGGTTCACGAAACCAATAGGGCCCTTGCCCTTGGCAAGACGTTCCTCGTTAATCTACCAGGAGATCCATTAGCACAGTAAACAAACCAATCTCAAGTTTCAACTTACCAAAGTCAGGACCGAAGCGAACAACGGCGACGACAAGCTAGCGCCGTAGAAGTGGTGCAGGCTTCCACCACTGTAAGCAGGAAACATGGCACCATTAGCCGCCACATCAGGATAAGCACGACCAATACGGTTGAAGAGACCCTCTGTCTTGTTAAGGTCGACTTCCATCTCAGAGTAGTGCGGGTAAGAAAGCTTAGCCTTCTTGAAGTACTTCTCGACAGCATTTCTCTGGTACGAAGGCTGGGGGAAGTAATTGGAGAACCCGCCTGCGCTGCTGAAGTTGGCGGAAAGACCACCCAAGTCAGCGTGCATTACGCTCTCGGCATCCTTGATGGTCTGGTCGGCGTAGAGCATAGTGCCTCCGACGGAGGTCACGTAGGGGCAGTTGGAGGGATATTGGGGGTTGAAGATCTTTCCCTCGGGTCCCAAGCATCCATTGGCGGATCCGTCGCCGTGGAAGGATGCGACGCCGTAGTCGCCAGAGGAGAAGAGGATGGAGTGACCCTGCAGGCCGAGTTTCAGGAACTCAGTGCATTGGCGCTTGGTGTAAGCAATAGGGAGATCGGCTTCGGCTTGTCCGTAGGAGGCGCTGATGACGTTTGTGGGCTTGTAAACACCGCATTGAAGTTTGCCTGTTTATTGTGAGTGGTCAGGTCAGCTTGGTTGGGGGAATGGTATCTTACCTTTGTAGCCACCAGGACGCGGGTTGGGGTAGACTGGATCGATATCAGGGTTGTTGCCTGTTTCACCGAAGGCACTATACGTGCAGTAAGACTGGGCTTATTAGAAAGATGTATTTGAGCTTTGGGATAATATAACTTACACCATCGAGAGCGTCAAGGAAAGTGTTGAACAGGTTGGTGGTCGCAACCTCTTCAGGTTCATAAAGCTGATCATCAACCTGGTAAAGCGTCACGGACTGGGGGTAGATAAGCGCATAACTGGCGTCGTTAGCAAAGAACAGAGGAGCATATAGAAAAAGGAAATTGTACTTACGCCATGTCAATGTCAATGTCCGATTCACCCGTGTTCAGAGGGCTGTAATCAGGCACCGAGAAGTTGGCTCCATCAATCAAGGCAGGAATGGGATAAGTGCCCTGAGGGATCCAAGGAGCATATGCTTTATAGTAAAGATCAAGATCCGACTTGGCGAAGTAGTCACCCTGCTCGTATAGACCAAGCGAGTTGCCCTTGTGTGCCTTGGTGGCATCTGGGATATTGTACAAAGCCTTGATGCAGGCCGGAGTCATTTCACTTCCGCATTTTTGGAGATCCGCAGGAAGTGACTTCGCCTTCTCAGAAATAACAGCGGATTTGAAAGAGTCATCAGATTCCACTGTGCCCTTAGAATGAACCAAGTGCGACATTCGCTTCTGCTTGGTGCTCTTTTTGACGATGGGGCTGAGCTTGACACCAGGAGTAATATAGTCAATGTGTGCCTGGATGTGTTCGGGGACGTGGTACCTAATGCACCGTCAATCAAAGAGTCCAAAGCAGTTTAAGAAACAGTAAGAAGACTTACTCCTCGCAGCCAATCTTCATGCTGGAAGTGCTGGCATGCTCATGCTCATAGAATTCGGCCTTGAACAAATCCTCTACTTCCTGTGCATAGGCATCAAAAGCCAACCATCCCTTGTTATCGGAGTGTACAATCCGGGACTCATGAATGCCAGAGGATTCAAGCCACCGACGAACAGTGTCAACAGTATCCTTTGAAGGAGCGAACATATCATGAACTTCCTCTGCAGACCAATACTGCCCATACTTGGCAGAGGTCGGGTCAGAACTATACAAGTATCAGTGACTGGGACGCAGACCATTAACACATACACATAGGAACAACTTACACCGCCATAAGATACTCATCCCCCCTTCTCCAAGTTATTCTGAGTAAGACCAATGCGCACAGGTAGCACGGAATCGCGCTTAATGCGCTCACCTTTCACCCAATCCACATGTTCGCTTCTCTTCTCATGCAAGACATGCTTCACTGGCGCAGGGACGGCTCCAGAAAGAGCCGCGATCGCCAGAGCAACGCAAACCTGACGTACTAACATCTCGAGAAACAATAGAGATGTGATAATGCCCGGCCATCCTGCTGGGGGAATCTCCCCCTTGATATACACGCGGGGGCAGCTAACAATGGTATGATTGTAACCCTAATTTCCCCATCTGTGATGGCGAAAAAGAACCAATTAAGCCAGGCAATTCTGATTGGATATAGTCCGTAGTATCTGCATGGCGTTTGAGATAATAAATCCGGGAATCAACATCCGGCACTAGAGCTCAATATCCCTAGCGGCGGGGATGTTGAGTTGGATATCTCTGTGTGGAATAGCACAAGAGCGCAGTTGGTAAGTTTGGCTGATACGGAAGGGAATCACCGCAGTTTCTGTGGCTTATTATGCCAATTATGCCAATGTTGTGGGTCATTGCTTGGTTATTGCTTGGTTTTGTTATCTCAGGAGGCCGCTAGTTTGATGAGTACCCCCTCGTTACAGCGGAGCTCCGACGGGGAAATTCATCATGAAATCCATCGATGTGACAACGGCTCATTTTGGGTTGAACTTGGCGAGAAGTTGAGAGATTCAATTGGGGAACATGTAAAGGTTGTTCAGACTTTATGGTCCTTCGTGAAAAAGAAGACAAGCATCAGTTCTGAGCAACCCTAAATAAGGCACATTAGAAGGTCTTAGGGTCGGAGGGAAACCAAAAGGGACATTTCTCGGTAGTTATTGGAGGTATCGAGGGATTGGGGATTTAAGATGTTTACTCAAAATATGTGTATAAATTTATCTAAATCATAAAGGAAAAACCTGACATCATCATCATATCGAATATCCATCACAGTGGAAACCACATAGATGGCATCTCTTTTTTTTTACGAGAAGGAAAAGGGGAATAGAGAAAAGGCACCGAAAGACGACAACCAGTAGAACAATGTAGTGTCTAGTGGTGGAAGAGACGGGTGCCCTGCTCGACGAAGGTGATGCCCAGCTTCTCGGCAGTTTCGAAGACGGGGGTATCGTTCTGGCTGCCAGTGGGGGCGGCGATGTACTTGACGCCTGAGCGGGCGGCACGGAAAACGTTATCGATGAAGGGGAACTAGTGGAGATTAGCATTTACCAAGGAAGAGAGAATCAAGGGGACCACTTACGAAGGCATCGGACGAGACAGCGACCTCGCCGAGCTTCTCGAGCCAAGACTCACGCTCCTCCTGAGTGAAGGGAGCGGGGACCTCCTCAAAGACACGCTCGTACTCGGCGGTCTCGGCATCGGTGCGGGGGGTCTGACCAGAGCAGAGCAGATCGATGGCGTTGGACTTGTCAGCACGCTTGGTGCCCTGCTTCCACTTGATACCGATGACGCGCTCGTGGAAGCGCATCCACCAGTTGTCGGCCTTGTCGCCGGCAAGACGGGTGCAATGAATACGGCTCTGCTGGCCGGCGCCCAAACCAATGATTTGGCCGTTCAGGGCGTAGCAGACGGAGTTGGACTGGGTGTACTTGAGAGCAATGGTGGCGACGGTCAAGTCACGGAGAGCAGCCTCGGGGAGTGAGGTGGTGTTCTTGGGGGTGATGACGGTGTTGAAGGTCTTGCTGGGGGAGATGACAACGTCGTTGCGGTGCTGGGTCAGCTGGACGCCGTACAGAGTGCGAGTCTCCTCGGGTGCGGGGGTGTAATCCTCGTCCATCTGGAGGACAAGGTACTTGCCGCCCTTCTTCTTGGAGAGGATGGCCAGAGCCTCGGGTTCGTAGCCGGCGGCGATGACACCGTCGGACACCTCACGCGAGATGATCTTGGCTGTGGGGACATCAACGATGTCACTGAGGGCCAGAATGTCACCGAAGCTGGACATGCGGTCGGCACCACGGGCACGAGCGTAAGCCTGAGCCAGACCGGAGGTCTCGATATCCTT
The DNA here is from genome assembly GCF_028827145.1 of Penicillium concentricum. Taxonomy (NCBI): domain Eukaryota; kingdom Fungi; phylum Ascomycota; class Eurotiomycetes; order Eurotiales; family Aspergillaceae; genus Penicillium; species Penicillium concentricum. Next base: position 4,372,632 of record NW_026622755.1, read on the forward strand.
GATATCGTCCACCATGTACACCTTGCGCTCCTTCTCGTTAAGAGGAACACCGATAGCAGCACCAGCGGGGGAAACGTGCTTGAAGCTGGCAGCGGCGGGGAAGCCAAGAGCTTGCTTGAGCTCCTTAACCAGGGGCCAGGCGTTCAGGGCATCGAGCAGGTTAACATAGCCAGGAGATCCGTTGAGGACCTTGAAGGGCAGCTGGCCCTGAGCCATGTAGGCAGAGGCGGGCTTCTGGTGGGGGTTGGTTCCGTAGCGCAGCGAGATCTGCTGCAGACCGTTGCCGGCATACTCCTTGCGGAAGAAGCCTGAGATGGCAGAGTCGTAGTCGGCAGTCTGCTCGAAGGCCTTGAGGGCGTACTGCTTGCGGCTAGCGTCGTTGATCTCGCCGGCCTCGAGCTCCTTGAGAAAATCGGAGTAGTCGCGGGGGTCTGACAGGATGGTCACACGCTTGTGGTTCTTGGCCGCAGCGCGGAGCAGAGTCACACCACCAATATCAATCTCCTCCACGGCCTCATCGATGGTGACGTTGACCTTGGCGACGGTCTCCTTGAAGGGGTACAGGTTGCAGACGACGTAGTCGACCTTGGAGATCTTCAGCTCAGCGAGATCCTTCTCGTCGGACTCGATATCACGGGCGAGGATACCACCGTGCACGGCGGGGTGGAGGGTCTTGACACGGCCACCGAGCATCTCGGGGGCGTGGGTGATGGCGGAGACATCCCTGGGAATAATTGTCAGTGCCTGTGACATGTATGGATCCTAATGATTCTTCTCGTATTTCATTGCATCATTGACGATAGAAGTAACTCACTCGACAGGGAAGCCAGCCTCACGGATCATCTTAGCGGTACCGCCAGACGCGAGAAGACGGACTTCCTGCTTGACCAGACCCTTGGCCAGGTCAAGCAAACCAGTCTTGTCATAGACGGAGATGATAGCTATTCGAATCCCCCAAAAAAGATATTAGAATTGACCTTGAACTGCTGAAATAAATAATATCATAGTCCGGGGAACTAGACATACCGGTCTTTTGAGACATGATGGATCCGACGGTCGACACTAGATCTGTTAGAAGATTCCCCAATGCAATTGAGACTAATTGATATAAATTACATACCTAACAAGGAGGGTATAATGACTAACAGAAGAAAAAGAAGAAGAAATTGGATGACTCGCGGGGTGACCGATTACGGCGGAGGGGCTTGATAGTAAAAGTTATATTACGTGACCACCCACTGTGGCATCAGCCAATAAGAGACTAGTACTATGCAGAAGGTCTTAGCGTGGCACGTGATATTGGGATATATAAGAGATTTCTCAAAGGCGCCATCTTCTCTTTCTTTTTTTCTTCTCCATGAACAACGCAAAACTCACATTCTACTCAAAAAGCGTTCCTACGAAGACTCGTCTGATGAAGTAAGGAAATCGTATAGAGAATGGAGACCAAGTGCCAACTGGCAAAGGTGTCGATCTTGGGTGCAGTGCCTGCTTGACTTCGGTCATGTAGTAGGGATTGCAATGATTGATTCTACATACCAATCAAAATAATAAATAATATTAAACTTTGCTATTCATTTTTTTCCATTCGTATGTTCGCTTGTAATCATTCTAAGCGTTAGGGCTCTTTGTATCCTACAGTTTCCCTTTTTGCGAAGCGAAAAGTCATGACGGAGCCGATTTCTATTACAATTCTTTATCAGAGCCATAAATTATTTCGATGTACATTAAAACGTTCCATGCCCTCATATTAGGCCGTTCCCCAGTAAAGCTCGAGTGCTCAGTCCTGAACCGAGAAAACTCGGGCGCTTTTCAAGCCTCATGGCTTCATGACATCTCTGACGCCAGCTCCGATGCTAAGCTGACGGCCAACGTTTCCAAAGCACACGCACGCGCAGAAAATGACACTGGCAATCCAAGTGCCGACCGCAATGCTCTCCTGTGTGATGCCTGCACCCAGCACATCCTCCAGTCCTGTTACATTCAGAAGACTAGCGCCGATTGATGGGCCGGTCGACGCGGGCACAAGCTCTGGCTTGAGGCCAAGAACCGCTGCCATGCCGGTCAAGCCAACGGTGGTCGAGAGGACGAAGCCGGTCGTGGTGCGGTCAATCAGGTACCAGAGAACGGGGTTCGCGAGCGCGAGGGTCAACGATGCTTGCGTAGTAGATTCCCAAGGGAGTTTCCGCTGTAAAAAAAAGATCGATATGTCAGCATTGTCCCATAGAAATATAGAAAAAAAAAAAACGGAAACACCTGTATCTACTTACCATAGCAAATGCAATTCCGACAAACGCTCCAACACTGCGAGCAACAGTAACCCAAGACGGGGTGCGATCCTCATTATCCTCCTCATCGGCACTCGCAAGCTTTGGATCAGACTGCTCAAGCTTGTCCTCACGCCAGCCATCCAGCCAGGGAAGCAGATTACCCAGAGCCATACCAGCCAACCCCCAGAAGCCCAGGTACAGCCCCGAATCGTAGTAATGAATATTCTCCAGCTTGACAGGAGTAATCCAATGGTTATCATGAAGGTGAATCGTGATAACACCGTAAGCAACACCAAAGCCAAAGAGCAGCACGCTGCTCAACGCCTGCGGCAAGATCACGCCTCGGAACAACCCGTGGCTCAATCGAGACCGTGTCCTCCGCAGCGCCTTCCGTCGTGGCTCGATGGCCGATTTCTCTGCTGCGCGCTGCAATGGCTCAGGCGGGAACTCTGCCGCTGGGCTGTTGGCTTCCGTGCCCCAGGGACTGGACTCGTCGCGGAACCCGTCAAATGCCGTGGGCGAGTAGATCCCGTACAGCGTCGACGCGGTCAAGTTCATCACTGATCCTGTGCGGCTCACGCTCGTTGAGTTCGACATGGCGTCTGCGTTCGGGTTCAGGTATTCGGCGCCTGTTGACTCGGCCGGTGTTGGGGGTCCGGATGACTCCGTAGAAGCGGGCGTTATTTCAAATGGTCGTCTCGGGCGCGGACGCAGGATGCGAGGTTGTTCGGTCATGATGGATAGGTAAATGGGGTTTGATTTGTGTCGTTGGATTTCAAGGCTCGGGTTCTGTTGGGTTCGGGAAGACAGAAGAACAGAGTCTCAGCTTGTCGCGACAAAAAAGCAGACTCTGGATTTTGTTTGTCCCACGTAATTGAGACCACTGTTTCGTAGAGCTGTAATATATTATACAAGATGCTTTGTGCGCGTCTGGGAATGTGTCAGAAACGAAATGTGTAAATATGGGGAAAGGAGAGAACATTGAGCTCGGGATATGACGCTTACCGGGGGAACAGAGAAATATAAACTTCCTCGGAGCAATTAAAGCAGCAAAGGTTACCTTGCTATTTATCTCAGGGTTAACTGAAGTTATTTGAGGTAGGGAAAAGGAAAAAGTACAAAAAAGATGAAATCAACAGATTTGTGCCTTAGGAATCCGCTTCGTGCTGTTGGCCACCACACCACTTTGGAGGTTTGTATCCACTCTGAAACCGGACACCCGTAACTCGTACGAGGTTTTTTGAGTCAATAGGTATAAAATATTTGAGATCGGGTGTAAAGAAATAATCCAAGAAGTGGACAGATGTATAGGAGAAAGAGGGGAATTATCACATGCACATCGGAGTACTAGCCACTTATAGGGCTTGGGGTGAAATTGACTTGAAATACAACCATTCCGAAAGGGAAATGATACGCCTAGAGAACAGGAGAAACAAAAGAAATAGATCATGATACACAAGATTTCAAAAACAAAACGCCAACCCTATTAGTCTTCCATCACGTCGTCTGCATACCCTTCCCCGCGTGGGCCAGCTAGGCCCCTCGGGGGAGGGGACGAGGCTTCATGTCGTGCGTAACCATTGGCGCCTTCATAGGTAGAGGAATTTTCGTCACCGTCCACGTCGTCTTCGTCATCCTGATCGTCAGAGAAGTCCCCTTCCTCGTCGGCTCGGAGAGGGGCGCCTCCATCATCTTCTTCACCAGAGACTTCGCCAAGGAGTTCGCGGTCGAGATCGTCCAGCTCCCCCTCCATGTAGTCATCGGGTCCGTGCTCCGGGTCCCAGATTGGGGTACCCATAGCTGATGGCACAGCTCCTAGACCATCAGGATGGCCGTGACTACCCTTAGCCTGAGACACTGTGGCTTTCTTGGTAGTGCCAGGAGTGCCTGTTACACCCGTAGACTTGCGCTTGGCAGCAGCACTAGGGCGAGGACGTGGACGGGATCGGTTGTTGGAGCTTCGAACATCAGCTTCCAGGGCCGCCTTGGCCTGGTATCGCTCCTCCCGCTCCCTCTTGCGATCCTTCTTGGGACCGTTGGCTTCGGTGTAATCCCAGCGGTCGAGTCGACGGGCAGCTTTTCGCACTACAGAGAGAAAGACGCTTGCACATTCGCCAAAGTCATCCTCTTCTTCCGGGTTCGGGAAGAGACCACCCTTGCCCCACGAGGTTTCTTCGTCATCTGTATCGTAGCCCTCGGGCAGACCCTGAAGCAAGCGACCGTAGCGCGCGAAAGGAATCTCGCTCTCCCGTTTAGCACGTAGAACGCGGTATGCATTTGATTTACGTTTAGCCAGCAGATAGTCAATCCTCTGCCGACGATTTTGCTCAACGGCTATCTGGTGCTGTGTGAGTGGCCGCATCCGACGCATAGTGGGCGCTGAAGAAAGCGAAGGCTCGGCAATAAAGCGGTTAAGGACTGGGTGGTTGGGACCCGGAGGAGCGGGGGAAGCATCAGGAGTATGCTCCATCCTTGTTTTCAAGATGAGTCGCTGTTGGCCCACGGCTCGATTAAGTGATGACTCGCGCTTGGCCTGTTTAGGGCGCGGACGAGAGTGACCAGGAGTCATATCATCCTCATCATCATCCAAGCTGCGTTTAGCAGAAGGGTGGAGAGGGGTGGAAATAGCAGAGCCACGGCCTCCCATACCAGAGTAGTCTCCTGCAAATGATTCTTCGTCAAATCCGTACTCTGCGATTAAAGAAGGTTAGCATTCTAAGGACATGTATATCTACGGTAGCTATTCAAAATGTGGAGCTCACCTTTCTTGGGTCGCTTGGGAATGCGCGGTAGTGGTTCCTCTTCTTCCAGAATGCCTGCACCAAATGTCAGTTAAGCCCCATTTTCAACATTAGTCAGAACTAGGCGCACGTACGCTTGCGTTCTAGTCGTTTGGACTCCCCGTATTCCTGTTCCTCTGGTGTGTCCAAATTCTCTTCACTGGCTTGTTCCTCTGTTAGGATATCAAAGGGAGGTACTTTCAAAGGAAGACCCTCGGCACCCTCGCCTTCCACACCTGGACCAAACGGGTTGTTCAGAGCAGCCTCCCGACTAAAGTCACTCTCGAGATACCACCACATCAGCCAGAGGAATGCCCTAGCGCGACTTTGGCTACTAAGGGTAGATCTCATGACCAGGTCGAAAAAGTCTCGCGGAGGAAAGAAGTGTGTTTCCGACACTTTGGGAGCGTACTGCGCTAGAACAAAAATCAAGTTCACTGGGTTTGTTCGGGGTATATTCTGTCGCTTGATCTTTTCCAGGGTATTCGGTTGGTCTACATCCTCTGAGGCGCCCTTGAGAATGGACTTGAGACGGGGAGCATCCTGCAGCTGCTTGTAGGCATTGGAATCCTGATGCGCTTGTAGTGAGGGGATCGAGTGGTAGGTTCGGAGTTGAGCACGCATTTCGGGGAAGACTAGAAAGCAGAATAATAGCAATTAGCAGGAGGTAAATTATGTTAGGGCATAGCTGCAGGCGTACAATTCAGGGTAGTGTTCATGCGACCGAAATTGACCAGCAGACAGACCATAGCCATATTGATAGCTGCAGGTTTGTCATTCTGCAGTTTATCCTTCAGAATCTTGCTGGTCTTGCTGCTCCGGGCCATTGCATTGATGTAGACATCCGCGAAATCCATTCCCTTCTGTCCGTCGGGGTATCGCGTGAAAACAGGCGTTTTGTCCTCAAAGACCAGCTTCAGGAACTGGTACTGAATATCTTTGCGCCATAGAGGTATGCCATCGTCTTTCTTCAGGTGTCGAATCTTGTTACCGGAGTAGACAGAACCAATTGTGCCGTTCGCTTGCCGCCTCGTACCGACCGTCGCGCTGGCGGTCATGCCGTGAGACTCATCTGCAGCTTCAGATACCGCGAAGGACTCGTCCATCATGCTGTTTTCGAAATCGGCCATTTTGGGGGTTATTGGAACTGATAGCAGGTCCGCGATCAGATTCTGGGAGAATCACAGGTTGTAAAGTGAATATGCCCCCTAGGAGGCGGCCGATGAAAGAGGCAGAAGTAAAGCGAAAAAGAAACGAAAGAGAAAGGATAAAAGTGAGAAGGAATGCCAAGTAAAAAAGGGAAAAGGGAAAATGAAGTCCAAAGCCGGAAAATCGAGGAAGAAAGCAGAGCCGAACCTATGAAGGTATAGCTGGTGTGATATCTACCCGTATCAGACCTCACCATTGTAAGCACGCGTTTAATATATGCTGACACCTAATGCCACGCACCTGGATTTCAACAAAGTACCATTTTTATATTAACAAATCAATAGTGCATTTATAATCGAGAATGCATATTAATGCTATATGAACCCTAAGCTTGAATAAAGTACCATTGAATATACGTTGACAACTACAGTTACATGATTCCTATACTTGAATACGTTTACTAGACCAATATAATTGGAAACACTTTTTCGAAATTGCATTGGATAAGAGAACTTTCCTTCTCGTGGCCATTGAACCGAGAATTCATAAGTATACCCCATTCCTTCGACGACAGCATCCTCCGAGGTCCGAGAAAAATGATCGGAATAGACAAGGAAATGAAGCAAAGTGCTCCTTTTCGGAGACAATCAGCCTCAACGGACCCGAAAGCAGAGGACATGCGGTTGCAGGTCAAGCCAACGCCATACAGAATGCAAAGAATACCATTTTTTGTTTCGAACATAGTCACGCCGTGAGGTAAGACGGCGATATAACCAGTATCCGAAAAAATCTCGGAGAGAGAAAGCGCACGTTTTTGTTTTCGAAAGTCGACTGCAGAACGCACGAGGGCAGCAACAGAAACAAATGTCCGCCATGAGATACCGACGCTGTAAAAAGTCTATGCTGCACATGATGAATGCAGCCATAACAACACCGAGAAGATGAATGCGAAGAGAAAAAGAAAACTTTTCGAGATGATAAAAAGTCATCAATCTCCGCTCGGCGCACGCGCGTCACTCGAGCGTGTCCCCAGTGGGGATGCTCGAACATAAGGGGTATCTGACGAGAGCGGACATAGGAAAAAAAAGACAACGCATTCTATGATGTTCATGCAGCTTCGATCACAGGTTGCCCGAAGAGAGAGGTGGTGTCTCCCGGGAGCAATAAAAGAAGACCGGACTGCGCGAATGCCTCGTATCCAGACAGGGCGATATTGAAAAGCCATGAGTAGAACAGCTAAGAGAGGCACGAGAGGAACAACAAAGGAAACCAGATTAAAGCATACGCAAACGGGGAAAATATGAATCTAAAAACAAGCATAGGAAAGTCGTGCAGTCATGACAAAGCCGTCCCTGAGAGATAGCACAGGTAGAAAAGAACTCAGGGACTCAATCTGATCGTGTCCGTCAACGAGAGACAAAAGAAAATAAAGCAAGGGAGCCAATCAGACCCGAGGGCATCGTCAAAAGACCACGACTGATTTACCACCAGGAAGATGGGCCGGAGGAGCCGGAGGGGTTGCCGTAGCTGCCACCGCCGCCACCGTAGCCAGCACCACCACTGCCACCGTAGGCAGGGGCAGCAGCACCGCCGTAGCCGCTACCGCCGTAGGAGGGGGCAGCGCCACCAGAGCCACCGTAGCCGCCGGCACCGCCGAAGCCACCACCCATGCCGCCAGGGACACGACGGACATCACGAGTGGCAGTAGCGCCACGGCCACGGCCACCACCACCACCACGGCCACGACCGCTGCTGAATCCGCTACCTTCGCGGGCAATGCTCTCCAGGAAAGCGGGAACCTCCTGGTGGGCCTCCTTCAGGAGCTCGAGCAAGTCACGAACAACACCACGGTTGCCACGGTTGAAGAAAGCAGTGGCGATACCGGTGTTACCGGCACGACCAGTACGACCAATGCGGTGAACATAGTCATCAATGTCAGTAGGGAGGTCGTAGTTGATAACGTGGGTCACGTTAGGAATATCGAGACCACGAGCAGCAACAGCAGTGGCAACCAGAATGGGGCAGCGACCGTTACGGAACAGCTCAAGAGCACGCTCACGCTCGCGTTGGGTACGATCACCGTGAATGGCGGTCGCAGGGAAACGCTGGTTAATGAGGAAATCGGAGAGCGAGTCGGCCATACGCTTGGTCTCAACGAAAATGAGAGTGAGACCAGTGCTGCCGTGAGTGTGGAGAATGTCCAGCAGGACGGAGCGCTTGTCGGCGTCCTCGACGTACTCGACCTTCTGGGTGATGTTCTCGGAAGTACTTCCAACACGACCAACGGACAAGAAGATGTAGTCCTTGAGGAAATCACGAGCAAGCATTTGGATATCGCGGGGGAAGGTGGCCGAGAACATGAGAGTCTGGCGGTCGTCAACACCGGGCATATCCTCACCCTCAACAATGCGGCGAATTTGGGGCTCGAAACCCATGTCCAGCATGCGATCAGCCTCGTCAAGAACGAGGTACTTGATGTTAGCCAGGGAGATACGGCCACGCTCGATCAGATCAACCAGACGACCGGGGGTGGCAACGAGGAGATCGCAACCACGCTCGATTTGACGAAGCTGAGAGCCGATATCGGCACCACCGTAGACGACACAGGGGCGAACCCACGAGCGGTAAGCGAACTTACGGGCCTCCTCGAAAATCTGAGAGACCAATTCACGAGTAGGAGCAAGAATGAGGGAGGTGGGGTAAGCCTTGCGCTGGCGGCCGTAGCTGAACTGACCACCACCACCACCCTGAACAGGGGCGGCAGAAGGACCGTTCTGGAAAGCCTGAGAAAGGATAGGGAAGAGGAAACCACCAGTCTTTCCGGAACCAGTCTGGGCACAGGCCATAAGATCACGGCCGTTCATGACGATGGGGACGGAGTACTTCTGAACGGGGGTAGGAATGACATAGCTGGCCAGCTTGATGTTGGCGATCAGGTGGTCGTCCAGTGGAGGGTTAGTGAACTGGGTAACGGGCTCTGGGACATCATTTCCGGAGGCCTCGACGGGAATATCATCGTAGTTGGAGAAGTTGATTCCAGTCTGCTGCTTGGTGGGGTCGTTGGGAACACCGAACAGCTCGCGCTCTAGGCGAGCATTGGCGGGACCGGGAACGTGCTTGCCGTCGCGCCACTGGCCATCACCGGAGCCACGAGCTTGCGCGGAGCTGCCACCACCGCTGTAGCCGCCACCGCCGCTGCTGCTGCCACCACCGTAAGAGGATCCTGGGTTTCCGTAAGCATTGGGATTGAAGGGCCGGAGTTGTCCGTCAGGGGTCCAGCTGGTCATACCGTTCGCGGGGCCACGAGGGCTGAAGTTGGGAGCGTTGGCGTTGGCCCAGTTGCCACCAGCGTCACTAGAAAACACAAAATCAGTTGCCGTTTCAGGAAATTCAGTCTTTTGGGTACTGTACCGAGGACCACCGAAGCCAGGTCCAGGGGGAGGAGCATCGGCGCTAGCACTGGGGGCGGGACCGGGGGCGGGACCAGAACCGGGACCACGCTGGCGAAGGTGAGGAGGAATGTAGGCAGCACGGCCAACAGGGGCGTTACCCTGGGGGGCGTGCTGAGACTCGTTGAGGGAAAGGTTTCCCATTTGCAAACCGTCGGCCATTTTTGCGGTAAATGTCTGTTGCAGAGCAAGAGTTAGAAGCTGTGCGATGTCGACCGAAGCAGGTGAAGGATATTGCGTACAGTTTTTTTTCTGCTTCACCGGGAAAGATTCGTTCGTCGTAGATAAAGCGCAAGTGATCTGGAAAAGATACTTGCAGAGAAGAAGAAATCCACGTAAAGTGTACCTTTAAAAGAGAGAGAGACGGTGAAAAGATCAAATCGCTTTTCTGTTTGACTCGATAAGAAAAAAAAAGATCGAGTGACAAGCAAGAAAGCTCAGAAAAACCACAGAGAATATGGAAAATGCAAATCTCCCGAATCTAAGAACTCTAGAGAGAAGAAAAGAGAGAGTAGTGAAAAAGGGATGATGGAGAGGGGTTGAATCAAGAGAGAAGAGAACGGGTGGATGAAGTCTGTGGGAAGGAGGCAACAAAAGTTGGAGAGTTGGGGCGCTGTGTGGCTATTGGAGGTACTTCAAAGGAACTTAAATTGATGGTGTGACTTACAGCCTAACAGAAGTACCTATCAAGTACTTACCGCCACTGAAGAAATTTCTACTCGCCAGTTGCTGCTCGCGGGCGGTCTGGATGCCTTGTATGACTAAGACAAGAGGCGACCCACTCGGAAGCCTTTTGATCTGACTGGATGATTTTCCAGAGTCCACCAAACTATATCACCACCTACGTGACCAATGTAACATTTATTGAGTTATGATGATGATAAGTCAGAAATATAAATCCAGGTTTTTAGGGAGGGAAAGGGGGGAAAGGTCCAAAAAATAATGTATAGTTGATATTAACATCACTTATGCACCGTACTGTTCTTTCTCTTGCTGTTGCTGCTGGCCACGCCGACGGGCAATCAAGATACCCACAACGGCGACTAGGACGAAGAAGATCACGGCCGGCTGTAGGGAGTAAGATGGCGTGGTGGCTTCGGGAGCATCGGGAGTCTCGGGAAGCTTGTCGGTGACATCCGGCTGTTGGTCGAGTTCTTAAGATATCCAACATCATCAGCCCTTCCGACTAGCAGCAGAGAAAATATCGCGCAGACAGTCACCTGTCTAGAGCTCATCGCGGCTACCTTTGTCCTCGGTCTCGGGCTCAACCTCGAGCTCACCGCTCTTCACGATCTTAACCGCCAGCTTGGGCTTGTCGCCGGAAGCCTTGGGAACGTTTTGGATCTTGTCGACAATCTCGTAGCCCTCGAGGACCTCGCCGAAGACGACATGGCGGCCATCGAGCCAGCTGCGTGGTTTCAGTTAGTTATTGCGCCAAAGGTATCACTGCAAGGGACACGAACGAGGTGACAGCGGTGGTAATAAAGAACTGAGAGCCGTTGGTGTCCTTTCCGGCGTTGGCCATGCCTAAGAATAATCAGATCTCTGTGAGTTTTGGCCAAAGAAGTGTAAATGCCTACTGAGTTGGCCCTTCTTGGTGTGACGCAGCTTGAAGTTCTCATCCTTGAACTTGTTGCCGTAGATCGACTTTCCGCCAGTGCCTGCATACATTTAGTATAATGAATTCTAACATATTTGGAGCTTACAAACCATCGCCCTTGGTGAAATCACCACCCTGAATCATGAAATCCTTGATGACACGGTGGAAGGTAGAGTCCTGGTAGCCAAAGCCCTTCTCGCCAGTAGCCAGAGCGCTAGAAATGGGTTAGCATATGCAGGGTAAACATTGGAGGCGTTGATATAGCAAGTTCACCGTACCGGAAGTTCTCAGCGGTCTATACAAATAGTACTGTCAGCAATAATTCCCAATTGCTCATTATCCGTGGGGGTATAGTTCAACCAACCTCAGGGACGGTCTTGCCATACAAGCCCATCACAATGCGACCGAGGGGCTCATCTCCATGCTGAATGTCGAAGTAGACCTGTGATCAAAAATCAGTACCGCGCATATATATAGACCGACATAAAACATCAATGTCAATCACCTTGGAAGTAATCTTAGGGCCGCGAGGCTCCTTGGACTCTTCAGCCTGAACCAGCGCAAAGCCGACGGCGAAGACCAAGAAAAGGGAGACGAAAAGATTCCGGAAATACATGCTTGCTAATTGCCACTGCTCTGATAGGATACAGTGAAAGGGGAAGATGAAGCAATTGGGAGGGGAAGAAGGCCAGCTTGCAATGGCGTGCGGAGAATAGACGTGTTGGTGCCGTGAAATTCAGGCATGAAACAACTCCGGAAAAACGTTAACGTTGGCGGAGGATTTCTCCCGGAGTTCAACGAGAGCAACAAGTGACGGCTCCATACGATTGTCAGGACACCAGCCAGCCAACACAGTTCAAGATGGTATGATACCTACCGTCAAGGTATAATATACCCTCCAAAGAAAATCTGCTAATAACTCTTAGGTTTTCATTCTTGGTGTCAACTTCCCCGAGCGGAACCTGCTCAAGGCAAGCCAACCCTCACGATTGCGCCCGCAATTTCGATATCCCAACCCAATTGATCACCAACTAATATGCATTGAACGCAACAGAAATCTCTCGAGACCTTCTTCGGAATCGGCGCCAACAGCTCTGGCCGCCTCATGTCCCGCTTCAACATCCACCCGACCTGCCGCGTCGGCGAGCTGGCCAACAAGCAGGTCCTCGACCTTACGGCCGTGCTGTCCGATATGAAAATTGAGAATGATCTGCGCAGAGAAGTTCTGAACGATATCAAGCGTATGAAAGAGACCGGAACTTACCGCGGCCGACGTCATGCGTTGGGCTTGCCTGTGAGGGGACAGCGGACACGGACTCAAGTGGGTTTCCCTTCTCGCCCTCGTGCTCTCTTGATATGTCAGCTTGTGCTGCTATATTTTAAAGAGACTATGCAATGTCATGGCTAACGAAATCACAATAGATCAAAACTCCTGTCAAGTTGAACCGCATGGAGCGCAGACTATAAACTTGATGGTGTCGTGTTCGATTGTTACTTTTATGGGATTGTCTCACTATTTTGCGTGAGAGGCATGGATTTGGCGTTTTATTGATTCCTGGCACTCGACCTTTGCCAGTTTTTATGTGAACAGAACCCCTCTGTGGATGTATTATAGGCTAGACATAAAACCCGAGGTGAATGGAAGCTTCAAAACAAAATTATATCCCAGGTTATATATGGAAAAGTGGTTTTCACAGATTTAGCTTCATTTCGTTCTCTTTCTGCCATTTACCTACCTATGTTGTATGAACATGAGAAGGGGGAGAAATTATCTTTGAAAAGACCTAAACAGAATATCTGAAAAGACATCACAAGGCCGCATAAGCGGCCAACTATTCTTGTATGTATATGTACGGCAATGTCGTAGGAAATGTTAGGTTACAGTTTGATATATATCCAATTCCGAGCTAAAGATATACGCGAAGACGGAAAAGTAAGTAGGAAAAAAATATGTGTAAGTCTAAACTTTTGCCCTCAACCAAGTGTTAAACGCCAGGCCCATATGTGCACTCATGCCTGCGAAGACAGCACGCCTTCGCCGCGGTTGATTTGGATCCGCTTATCCTCACCCGCGCTGACAATGCCCACCGTCTTGTCCCAGCACACGCTGAACACCTTGACACCTTCACCACCAACCCGCTTGCTATCTGACTTACCCTCCTCCTCGAGGCTCTTCCGGGTAATCGAGTAAACACTCTCGCCAACAACACCTTCCTTGTCGGTCTTGGTGGACCGGATATCCCAAATTCTGCACGTGCCGTCGTGGCTACCGCTAATGAGACCATATGTACTGTGGGGGTCACGGGCCAAGCTCACAACAGCGTTGGTGTGGCCTCGGAGAGTCATGGCAGCCACAGTCGTGGCAGATGCACGGGGATCAATCAGAGTGATATGGCGAGCGGCAGTACCGGCAGCCAAGAGGCTGAGTTCGGGGAGGTGCTCAAGCGAGAGGAGCGAGTGTGATGTGGTGCGAGTATCAACCAGAGCACCAGTGACCAAATCCCAGGTCCGCAGGGAGTGATCCCATGAGGCGGAGTAGCCAACGGTGGCATCTTTTCCATCGAAAATAGCAGCAGAGACTGGTGCTGTGTGAGCTGACAGAAGGGCCAGAGGACCACGCTGTGGTGTGCTGACGGATGTGTTCAGCTTGCGACGCTTCGTGTTCCGAGCATTGCTGGAAGGAAGCAAGTTCTCAGGTGCTGCCGGAGCATCAGCCTTCTTAGTTGACCAGAATCCAACGTTGTTGTCTGCCGAACCAGTCAACAGACGGTTGGACTTGGCGTGAACTGCTAGTGACTCGATTCCAGCCTTGTGACCGTACAGCTCTAGCTGAGGAGAAATTTTTCCAGTGAAACCACCCTCACCCTCGGTATACTTCCACAATCGGACCGTGCGATCAAGACCTGCCGATGCGATCTGGTTCGGGGAAACGAACTTAGCGGCTCTGATAGAGGCGGTGTGGCCACCATCGGCGGCGGCAGGAGAGGTTGCGATAGTCTCAGACGACATATTCCAGATCCGAAGCAGACCATCATAACTTCCTGATAGAATTCTTTCCTGGCCCGGGGTGAAAGTCGCACCTGAGGCCCAGGATGCAGCAGGTGAAGTCGTGGAAAGGACGTCTGTCGCGCTAACCCAGTCATCGTGCTGGAACGAGGCAATGTGCAGGGGGGAATCAAAGCTCGAACATATTCAATCTCGAGGGTCGTCTCAGCAGAGATACCGTTGTCGACCAAATATTCATCAATCGAGGTTCGCAAAAAAGTTCCATTGATCAAAAACTCAAATGGAATGGGCTTTTCGCTTGAAAGAAGGTTGTTCACAAGTGTCGACAGCGCATATCGTCGAAGTCCTTTTTTAAGGAAGGGTCAGTACTTCATACTACCATTTATGATTTTTGATCGGCAATGGGTCTCTCACCAGTAGGAACAAGAATTGGGCCGGTGCTTTCAGGCAGAGCAATATCCTCCTGCTGACTGATAAGCTGCACTCGAACTTGTCTCTGCGCAGAGTCTGCCGCAGCAGAAGTGACCAAATCTTCACTCATTGTAAAAATGTTCAAATTGCTGCCGATGTTGCAGATGGAATCTTTTTTGGTGGCTGTCGCATTTTCGGCGGGTGAGGAAAAAATACGGTAACCTGTGCGGCACACTTGCGCAGAGCGCGGAGATGGCTCCACTTGTTCTACATAGTTGATTGCAATACAGTGCAACTTTAAGATATATCTGGTGAATAAATTGTATTTCTATTGTGTGAATGGTATTTATCCTCTGGGGGCTCTTCGAATCTCCGAAATAGCACGTCGTCGGTGATCAGACTCTGCAAACAAGGCCTCGATCAGATCAATAACTTCCTCAGCAGAGAACTCCAAGCCCAACTCTCCCTCGAGCCAAAGGAATTTGATATCGGCGAGGGAGCTTTCCAGAATGTTGATCATGTATTGGAAACGGAGCCAGCTCGGGACGTAGATGGCAGTGACGGGTAATGCCTCGGCATCACCATCTGTCTCAGGCCTGAAGAGGTCCTCCAATTTTGAGAGTTGGTTACAGAAGGAGACGAGTTGCCGTGACTGATCCTCCGAGATATCGCCCAAATCTTCGATGTCGATGACCACCTTGTTGATCACGGTAGACAAGAGAGATCCAACTGATTGGAGCAGCGCGGAATGAGACAGTATGGGTTGCCATTCCTTGTAAACATCGCGAATTCGATCGACGGTTGCGCTAACAGAATTCTCACAGTCTGCCTGGAATGGCTGCTCGGAGCATTGTGCAAATCCTTGGGCTCCGTCAAGCAGATCTGTGACGATCGTGCGCTGCGTCTGCATCTCTTTGCTATACGCAAGTTTGCCAAATTTCTCCAAGGCTTCAACATCGGGCTGAAGTCTGGAGAGATCATGTTCCTCGACCAGTTTCCGGATTGCCTCGGCAAGGTACAGACTATCATTATAAAGGTACATCTGCCCCGAGGTAAGCTTCAGCGAGTAGAATGTGGATGATGTAGCTTTGAACATAGCCAAGATCAAGGTTGGCAGTGCAAGAAGACCAGCACCAGAAGAAGCGACGCGGGAATTGGAATGGCTGAGCTCTAGTCAGTTTGAGGCCCAAAAATATGGAAGAAAGCATGATCGGGATGGCATGACTTACGCAGGCTGCAAAATATCCTTGGAATCAGTGATTTGCTGCTGAACGACCCCAAGAACAGACTCGGGGATATCGGTGATCGTGAAGACTTCCTTCAGGGTGACCTCTTTTGGTGATACAAATCCAGTTGCATCCTTCTTGTTGGTTGGTTTTGTCGTTGCTGTATTCTGGGGCTGCGAAGGCTTATTGTCGACTTTATGGTCATCTTCGTCCTCGTCACCCCAGCCCCAGGCATCATCGGCGTCATCATCTTCTGTAGAAACAGCTGCCTCTGGTTTGGCCTGATCGGGAGTCTCCTCAGTCTCCTCGTCGTCAAGACCCCATGCACTAACGTCTTCCTCTTCTTCCTCGGGCTTTGTTCTTTCTGCTTTCTTGGGCTCATCTTCTTTGTCGTCATCCCAGTCCGCGTCCCAGTCATCGTTGCCTTCATTCTCCAATAGAGCACCCTCGGCCTGAGAAACTTTTTCCTTTTCAATTCGTTCCACCTGTTTCGTTGTTCCCTGACTGGCAGCAATGACTTTGCGAACACTATCAAGCGAGTCGACTCTACGCCGAGTCAACCACAAGCGTGGAGCTTGGTTGACCCACGAGACGAGTTCTTCTTGGCCAGTCCAACCCCAAGAATCTATCTGCTTGGTGAACTGTAAAACATGGTTCAGGATGTTTTCAAACTCGGCGAGGCCATCTAGATCGGTGGGGATAGCAGGGGACAGCCACTCGGAGATCGCCTTGGAGGAAATGGTCACAATGAACGATTCAGAGAAAGTTGCGGACACCGATGGCGGTAGATTGTGTCGCAAGTAGCCCAAAACGCTGGAAAGGTGATCCAAGGTCTCCAGTGCAGTTGTCTTTGAGGCCTCTGGCTCAATGCGAATGCTAGTCTCCGTCACCACCACACCATGGCTGGTTCCATCAGGGTGAGGTAGCAAGATCGGATTTACAATCGCAGACAGGAGATCCTTTTGTAGTTTCTCATTAGCTGATGTGAGTATATCCAGTCGGGCCAGTGATGTAATAGTGCTCTCAAGAGAGTCTGCATCTGCATCTGCGCTAGAGACGTGGAATTCGCCTTGTTGTCGGTCAACTTTCAATTGATCAGCCCAGCGCGAACGAAGCGCCTCGACAATCTCCGATCGCAGTAGTGATACCTCGGCGGAGAGTATGCCCATCACATTTGTATTGGTAAAGAAGGCATCCTTTCCAACAGCTGCGTCGGTAGACTCCAATTGCTCAATGGCGGTGGTAATCTGGCCATTTCTGAGGGCATCGCGCCCTGTTTCCAGCTGCTGGCACAGACGGTGCACCTCCTCTAGGGTACCCGCTACGGCCTGATTGAAGGCAATTTCCGTCTCAACCAGGACGACCTTTGCCCTTGCATCTTCAACCTTCGCCTGCAGGGGTTCGGTATGCTCATGCTGCGCGACTATTTCTCGGGCAGTCAATCTTGAGCGTTCGATGTCGGCGTGAAGTTGTTTCGCTTGGATAATCCAGTCATCGGCATCGAAGGTGGTGTTCTCGCGACTCAAGGAGCTAATCTCATTCTAATCAAGTAAAGCAGCGCTGGTCAGTATCACCGACGAGCGTATATTGACGTTGGAGATCCCGTACCTCTACTTGCTCACGCGCCTTCGATATAAGCTCGAGTTCCCTGGCCAGAGCAGCTGCCGGGAACTTACCGGCAACTACACTCTCCTCGGGATACGTGCCCTCGGTGACGAAGCCTAGCACTGCCTGGCACAGCTCTTCGGTATTTGCTGGCATGATGCCAACTTTTCCGGGTGAAATAAAGCACAACTTATCAGGGAACACAAGCCTCAGAGCTTCGGAAATAGATGGACACGTAAAGGAAGTGTCGAGCTATCAACAACCCGTGACTTTGGGCGTCACCGCCCCCACGTGGTGTATACTGTATGCTTCGTTATAGAGCTCTAAATTCACTAGGATTTTGTTACTATAAATCCTTCGAATTTGACTGGTTGCAAATAAATCCGAAATCTAATATTTCTCTTTGTTATATAAATTCTTTCAGTTGCCCGCTTTGTAAGGAAAACGGGAGATTCTCCCCCAACCTTGAAAACTCCGGGTCCAACACACTTTTGAAGACATCTCAGACTCACCGTGTCTCGAATTCTCCCAATTCTGAGTCGGACAAGTACGTGTTTCCTGTAAGTCGATGTGAATTGTGTTCTCAGTTCTTATTGCCTATAGAGGGGTATCAACCTTCTATCCCCAAATTTCTGCTCGCCACCCCACCCATGTCATTTATCCTTGGCCATATGTGGCAGGTCTGCTAGATACGTCCTGAAAAGACATGATTTGGAAAACAACTGCCTGCTGCTGCTTTGGTGTTCCATTCCAACTCAGCTCGGCGTGAATATTCTTCTCTCATCCGAGTTGTGGTTGTCGTCGTACTTGTTATCAGACTATTCCTCGTCATAAACTTACGTGCTCATGATTGTGTCAATTTTCAATTGAGGGACACAAATTGCTAACAAAAACAACCAGACTGTCAAGCTTACGGCGAAATATCTTCACTGGGTCTGCCCCATTGATCAATATGTCGCCCTCGGTGCAGAACAGTCACTTCAAACTGCTCCAGCAGTTCAAGCCTGATTACTCGCCGAGCGAGTTCACTCAGTATGAATCAAAGCGCACCGGCATGAGAGTGGTCGTTATCGACCAACCGGGACCCAAAGTGAACGGTTACTTTGTACTTGCTACCGAAATCCACGATGACTCGGGTGCTCCTCATACTCTGGAGCACTTGTGCTTCATGGGTTCCCGCAATTACCGCTACAAGGGCTTCCTGGACAAGCTGGCTACCCGCGTGTACTCCAGCACTAATGCTTGGACGGCAACTGATCACACTGCCTACACGCTGGATACCGCAGGCTGGGAAGGCTTTGCTCGTATCCTGCCAGTCTACCTGGAGCATGTGATTGCTCCTACTCTGACTGACGAAGGCTGCTACACTGAGGTTCACCACGTCGATGGCTCTGGAAATGATGCCGGTGTCGTGTATTCCGAGATGCAGGGTGTACAGAACAATGCCGCTGAGCTGATCGACCTGGCAGCCCGGCGATTGACATACCCGCCTGGTGTGGGCTTCCGCTATGAGACAGGAGGTATGATGGAACAGCTTCGTGTCTTGCCTGCGGAACGAATTCGCGAGTTCCACCGTGAGATGTATCAGCCCAAGAACCTGTGCCTGATCATCACCGGAGAGGTCGACCAGGAAAATATGCTGGATATCTTGGACAAGTTCGAAGATACCATATTAGATGTCATTCCTAGCCCAGAGGCACCATTCAAGAGACCCTGGGTGGATTCCAAACAGGCTCCCTACTTGGAGAAGTCCGCTATTCAGAAGGTTGAGTTCCCCGAGGAGGATGAATCATTTGGTGAACTCGAAATTCGATTCATGGGACCTGACTGCACTGATCCCATCCTATGTAAGATCCAAACCCCCCAATATTTGAGATAAAAAATACTTACAGTACCATAGCTGGGGCTCTTAATGTGTCACTTTTGTACCTGGCCGGTTCATCTGCAGCTCTGCTAGAGAACATCATTGTTGAGAAAGAACAGCTTGCCAGTGCCGTTTACTACGCCACTGAGGACCACCCTAGCATGGAGGTTCGCTTCACGTTGACCAGCGTGGAAACAGAGAAGCTAGAGACCGTTGAGAAGAGATTCTTTGAGATCCTCCAAGATGCCATGGCCAAGGAATTGGATCTGAAGTACTTGAAAGAGTGCATCGCCCGACAGCGCCGAACTTGGAAGTTCTCGACTGAGTCTTCTGCCTCTTCATTCGCAGAGTACGTTATCTCTGATTTCCTGTTCGGAAAGCGTGATGGCTCGACCTTGATGGATGTCGCAACACTTAAGGAATATGATGTCCTTGAAACCTGGTCCGAGGACCAGTGGCGCGCTTTCATCAAGAAATGGATCTCGGATGCGCCACATGTCACTATCTTGGGTATCCCATCCCAGAAGATGTCCGCCTCACTGAAAAAGGACGAGGAGGACCGGGCCGCTGCGCAAAAGGAGCGTCTCGGCGAGAAGGGCTTGAAGGAGCTTGCCGACAAACTCGAAAAGGCCAAGGCAGAGAACGACAAGGAGATTCCGCAGGAGTTGCTCGAAAAGTTCGCTATCCCCGGAACTGAGTCAATCCACTTCATGGAGACCAGTACGGCTCGTTCAGGTGCTGCCCTGAAGGCTGGACGCCCCGACAACAAGATCCAACCCCTTGTCGATGCCGACAAGTCTGACCAGTCCCTTTTCATCCACTTCGAGCATATCCCTAGTAGCTTTGTTCAGCTATCAGTCCTCATCTCAGCTGATTCCGTTCCCGTTCAGTTGCGTCCATTGCTGTCCATCTACACCGAAGCGTTCTTTAACATTCCGGTGCACCGTGATGGCAAGACAATTGACTTTGAGCAGGTCGTAGTGGAATTGGAGAGAGACACCGTCGGATACTCGATGGAGACCGCTCGCGGTCTTGGTAACTCGGAGATGCTCCGCGTCTCCTTCCAGGTCGAGCTGGAGAAGTATACTCACGCCGTCGCCTGGCTGCAGGAGCTGTGCTGGAAGTCCGTCTTCGATGTGGAGAGACTCCGGGCTATCAACTCCCGTCTCTTGGCCGATGTGCCCGACTCCAAGCGCAGTGGCGACGACATGCTTGCTGCTGTCCATGTGATGGTTCACTACGCAGACGAGTCGATCACCCGTGCTCGTTCCACTTTGGTGAAGGCTCGCTACCTCAAGCGTGTCAAGCGTCTGCTCGCTGAGAAGCCCGAGGAAATTGTGAGCCGCATGGAGGAGATCCGCAACTCGCTCTTCAAGCCTGACAACGTGCGCGTCATTGTCATTGCCGACCTCGAGAAACTCCAGAACCCCGTCTCGGCCTGGAAGCCCTTCGCTGAGACCCTGGGCAACAGCACTGAGTTGCGGCCCATTACTGACCGACGATCCCGACTGAGCGATGCCGGCAAGAACATTGGCGGCAAGTCTTACATTGTCCCCATGCCGACTGTCGACTCGTCTTTCGCCTACGCCACCGCCCGTGGTCTGGACTCGTACGATTCCCCGGATCTGCCCGCACTACTCGTCGCGATTTCCTACATGAACGCTGTCGAGGGTCCCCTCTGGGTTGCAGTCCGCGGCACTGGTCTGGCGTACGGTACTAACTTTAGTTACAATATCGACACAGGCTTTGTCAACTTCGATGTGTACCGGTCCCCGAACGCTCACAAGGCGTTTGAGTCTAGCAAGCAGATTGTTGAGAACTATCTGTCCGGTGCTACGCCTTTCGATCCTTTGATGCTGGAGGGTGCTATCAGCAGCATCGTGGTCAACTATGCCAATGAGCAGATGACTGCCGCCAGTGCTGCCCAGGGCAGTTTCATCCGCCAGGTCATCCGCAACCTGCCCAGCGACTATAAGGAGAAGATGCTCAAGAATGTGCGCGCTATCACCACCGACCAGATCAAGGGTGCTCTGCGCGATATCATCTTGCCGTTGTTTGACCCGAAGACTGCAAACATGGTTGTCACCTGCGCGACTGTATTGGAAGAGGTGAGTTGTTTCCCGGTCTTCACTTTGCAGATATGGATTGCTAATTTTTGATTACGAACAGACCATCAAGCAAGGCTTCGAGTCTTCCGGCTTCACTCCTACAGTTCAGCCTCTTAAGGAATTCGAGGACGACTATGGTCTGAAGGTTGGCGACGAGGAAGAAGATGAGGACGATGACGAAGATGAGGACGATGACGAAGATGAGGACGATGACGAAGATGATGATGAGGAGGACTCCGAGACCGGATCGGAGGGTAGCGAGGATGAAAGCGACGACGAGTGATATGTCTGATGAACGACTTATACATGGGTAGCGAGGATGATCACATAGACGGAATTGTGGTGTCAAGAGACTCTACAGAACCTAGACAGTGATGAATCTACTCCTTTACTTGCTGCAACTCAGTAAAACACCGAGATCTCAAGTGAAACAAAACAAAGCTGAAAAATTCGCACTATAAATGTAGTCACACATCCTTAAGAGAGGTAAATATGGTACACGCCAAACAAGACCCGCCAGCAACCGTCTTGCCTGAACCTGGATCCAATCTTGACGACTGTAATAGTTCAAGAATGGTTAAATCGGTAATTGCCCCCCTACTTTCTTTCCACCATTGCCGTGATACAGTATGGATTCCAATCAATCCAACCCACCCCAATCCTCTATGGTATAAATCCCGGCATCTTTCACGCCAACCCCCGAACGATTCAAAGGTCAGACCAGAAACGAACAAAACTACCAACTCAACTCCTTCCGGCCCTTAAGAGTCCTCCGGATAAGAGTCTTGCGCCCATTCCTGTCCTTCTTGCGCGCCAGGTATCCATGGCGGCGCTTTTGGACCCGTCGTGACGGGCGGAACGTCACACGGCGCACGCCTAGGGAGGCACTTGCGGAGAAAGAGCGGGACTGCGAGGGTGCCTTCTGGGAGCGGAGTGATGACAGGGGTGAGAAGGCGGAGGCGGTTGCGGTTGTGATTGGCGAGGAGAGGCGGGCGCCGAGTGTTCGCGAGGGTTGGAAGCGGGTTGGCGTGGAGAGGAGGGAGGAGAAGGAGCGGGATGAAAGCATTGTGGAGGGTGTGCTTAGTTGTTGCGGGATTTGGGCGAATCTATTGCCCGGTGGAGTAAATTATTAGCTGTCTGGCTGGTTTCGAGGCTGGAAATGTTGCTGGTTTGGGGGCTTTGCGTACCTGTTCATGGGGGTTCGCATGGCCGATGTGGTGGCCCTGAAGGTTGAGGGCACGGCCCTGGCGCGGAGGCAGAACATTTTGAGGACCCTGGCTTTTTTGGAGGACGATTGAGGCGGAGTGGGAGAGCTTTCTGGAGTTGGAGATCAAGTGAGGCCTGGTGGACAAGACGCGGCGTCGGAAGACAGAAAATTAAGCGCGGAGCCGCTGGCACGGACCCGCCTAGAGATGTATGTCGACAATGATGTACGGTAATTACATGGGATATATAGAGGATTCAATTGGGTTGGTCTTGAGTGTATAATTTCTACTTACATCCTATAAGGACTATATAAAGTACGTTTGTTTAGTCAATAAATATCAAACTATAGTTGCAGCGCATCCCGTTAAGAAAACCTACCCGATCGGGACTAGCGTCACCGAACTTTTTTGATCTCGAGATGCGAAATGCTCAACGTCGCCCGTGCAACTCTCCATCCTGCTTGCCAGTCACACTGAAATCGAGAGAAACTCTCCTCCCAGTTCTGCCTATACCACCACTAAGCGAACCCACTCCATAATTGCCGCCACCACCGCCCTTCAATCTCAAAAGACCACCCTCTAAACCCGGCGAAGAATACCAATTCTACCAAAATGGCAACCCAAGGTCCCCAGGCCCTCCCCCCGGTCACAGTGCAGAGCACACAGACCATCAGCCAGTCTGCGGCGCAGGAATTCCTAGCCGCCTACCTGGACCGCGCCGCGACAGACCCATCGTTGCAACCCAACGCCAGCATCAGCGAGCACGGCCCCGTCTCACGGACGACCGCCGCAGCGCCGAACCTGATCCTGCACAACCTGAAGCGCGTGCAAGCGGGTCTAGCTGGCGAGCTCCTAGGTCGCGATCTGACTGTCGCGAAGCAGAACCCCGGAGAGGACTATTTGGATGTTGCTGCCGGTATTGTGCAGACCAACAAGCACGATCAGCTGGACGAGAGCAATGATCTTGTCATGAATGACGCTGAGTTTGGCATGGAAGCTGAGGCTTTTGCGCACCAGGAGGCTGGTATTGATAAGGAGGAGCGCAAGCGGAAGAAGAAGGAGAGACGGTTGGCGGAGAAGAAGGGTAAGGCCAAGGCCAAGGCTGAGGAATCCGATTGAGTGTGGTGTGGGTATATATATTTGGTTGTGGGCGTTGCTGCATTGGGTCGGAGTCTCTTTTCTTTCATTCGTTCTATTGCTCTATTACTCTGGGCTGGGTTGGGTTTTGGACGTACAAAAAAGTACTGCTCGCATTTGATGTCTGGACAAAAAGTGTTATTTAGAGTTTAGACGGATTGCTACAATCCAATCAATACATAATGGAACATTTCCAAGCCTCGCTTTTGCTTCTCGAGATTGGTACCCCAATATGTCACTAACACAAAAAAGTCATAGCCATATCACATGAAGATCACCAGCATAACACGCATCCAGTTTACAGCTCGCGGTCCGCGGCCTTGACGGGCTTTTCACTGTCCTCCTCCTTGCTGCTAGTGACCTTGCCACCCTTCCAGCCAAGCGCAGCGAGACGCTCGGTGAGGATGGGGTGGGAGTAGTGGTAGCTAGCATAAATCGGATCAGCATCCATGGTGCTCAGGTTCTGGATCTGGAGCTTCAGCAGTGAGGAAGCAAGCTTGTCGGAGTAACCAAGGTTCTGGGCAAATGTATCTGTGGAGTATTATTAGTATAACTGAGGGTATATGATAGATCCAATGAAACATACCAGCCTCAAATTCGAACTTTCGGCTGAGGATGTTCATGAGAAGCTTCACAACAGCATCCATAGGAGCCAGGGCGTCGGAGAAGAGCAGGAAACCAATCATGATAGGTTGTTCATTCACGAATCCAAAGGATTGGTACAGCGACTTGTTGTTGACAAAGACAGAGAAGAGAGCGAAGATGTAGAACATGTGGGCCTAGGTTGTATAGTTAGTGATAATTCGCCAGAAGGGCAACTGAGCAAATTCGTACCTGGGCAATGCCGAACAGCTTGGTGGTGTGGCTGAGGCTCCAGTGGCCAAGCTCATGGCCTAGCACAGCAACAACCTCCTCGGGCTCGGTCTTCTCAATCAGAGTGTCGTAGATGACAATGTGCTTCTTCCATGGCAGACCGTAGAAGTAGGCATTGCTGTGGGCACTGCGCTTGCTGCCGTCAATGACGTGCAGCTCAGAGAGAGGGAAGTTGAGTCTCTTGGCCAGGTTCTCGACACCGGTCTTGAGTTCACCGGGCTGGAGAGGCGAGAGCTTGTTGAACAAAGGCAGAATCGCAATGGGGTAGATTGTAATGGCGAAGACCTGGAGGAAGACACCGAATAGCCAGAGGTAGTAGTAGAACGAGCTGTCAAACTTCTGGACAATCTTAAGAATGGCAGTGATAATGGGAGTTCCCAAAACAATTCCAAGCATCTGACCCTTGAGCATATCCGTAACCCAAAGCTTGACCGTCTGCTTGTTGAAACCGAACTTCTCCTCGAGCACAAACGTGTTGTAGTACGAGATGGGCAGCGAGAGGATAGTGCTTAGAATGTTGAACCCGAAGAAGAATACCAATGTTTGACAGATTTCACCCTGGAACCGATCGGGGAGATACCGAGCGAGCACCAGACCACTGAGGCCCCAGATCTTGGGGAGGACATCGCCGTAGATGAATGCAAGGTTTTGAATTTGACCGTAAAGACCGGAGACGAAGCTGAACTTGGCCTTTGCACGACCGTATGCCTGTAATGATATTCCAGTGAGCATCTGCATATGGTATAACTCCGTCATCGAGTTCATACCTGACTCTGGTCAAAGACCTCCTGGGTAACCTCCCCTGCGAGGACCTGGGGAGGCTTCGTCCGTTGCAGAAACTTGTATTGCCGAAGTGAGAGGAAACCTTCAAGGACGAACTGGCCCAGTGAAAAGCCCACAAGCACGTTCTTCCATGGGAAGAGCGGGCGATCGAGCAAGCGCGCCAATTGCTGGAGGGAAACAGTCATTAGTGACGTGTCCACGGGTGAAACCAAATTCACCATGTAAACATGATGGAATTTCAATCATATCAACTCACCTCGAGGATATACATGATTGAAATCGCGCAACTAGGCGAAGAAAGAGGACGTTGTTCAAAGGCAGAAGATGCTACTTTGTTATTATCGGCAGCCTTAGTCAGATCTCATGCATGCCCACCTCGACTATGGGGCCTAACGCAACGTCAATATCAGGAATTAAGCCTATTAATCAACTAGAATCTTCTTTATTCTCGGATAAAGGTCTAAGGTGCGAAACGAGAAGTTAATAGGAGTTAACTGGATCTTGTCTACCAACATTTAACTGCAAATAACTTGTGCTAATGCCATTCCTGAAGTCTTCAAGGCTCCTCCTATAAGGACAATACTCGAATATTGTATATCCGTCTAGTATATTGAAATCTTAGCATCCTTAGAGTCTTTCTAAATATGAAAATACCTGGTGGCTTAGGGCGCATGGTCATCCCTTTGCGGGGCGATACGAGTGGTTGTACTCCGTAGCCGTGGGAAATATATATTTCCAACATGTGGACTATCTAATGGGAGTATCTACCCATTTGCAAATGGGGCTTTTCTATCTATTTTTATTAGAGGAACGGTCCAGTTGTAAGTTGTTTAAACATGCAGAAGCTCTTAAATTGTGCGGCCCTAATTTCCCTGCACTTTTAACCACAGACCTGTATATCTACATAAGATCTGATGATGCAGACAAAAAATAAGCAATGAACAGGAAACCTCTTGAAAACAACTCCCTCGTACGATGGAAATAAAAAGCACATATCTTATTCGCCGACTTCACTTGCATCCTGTTCGTCGTCCGTCCCTCAGATCAAACCCTACCATGCAGTCGTGGACCAGATGAACTGGTCGCTGACATGCATAAAGAGGCAAAGCCGATCAAGGTGGCGACAATACAGGGTTGCATGTCTCCTCCATCTTCTCTATTCAGCCCGGGGAATCAGTTAAATCACGTCTTTAATTTTCCGACTCGTCATGACCATAAACTTTTTTGCAATCATAGATCGCAAGACTCGTGTTCGAGGGCAGGTGGGCTGAGATCGTTGTTCGGGGATATAGCAAGATTTATGTGCAAATCAAATTCTCCGACATAACAGACTTCATTCCCCAAGCTCCCCATTTCGAACTGGGAAATCGTTCAAAGGATTGCTTTACTGCTGCACAGGCTCGAGGGTGTTACCACTGCGAAGTAAAATAGTCAGCATTTGTCACCAGAAGTAATACCAAACCCATAAACTTACGCAACAATGTTGGCCCATCCAATCAAACGCCAGTGCTTCTCAATTCTGCGGCTGATGGCGATCTTCTCGCCGACTTCGGTACAGGCGGGACTGGTCAAGCTGAGCTTGGCGGCATCGGCCTTGACACCGAGGACCTTGGCACCAGTAGCGGTGGAACCGATGTTGACCATCAGGACTTCATTCTTAGCAAGCTTGGCGACCTTGGCTTGCTTGCCATCGGCGGTCTTGACACCGAGAAGGCGGCGGAGCAGGAAGTAGTTGACCTCAATCTCAGTGTAGATGGCGGGAAGACGGCCACGGTGGCCGAGAACGAAACCGACAAGACGATCGGCACGGCAAAGCGTGGGGTCGACACGGGTACCGACACCGATCAAACCACCAGGCACGGCGAACTTGAGGTCATTGTGCTCAGCGAAGAGAGACACAATGCGGGAGAAAATGGGTCGGCACTGGATCTTGCCCTGCTCGTCCTTGGTGACAAGACCGGGGCGGATCTCGATCTCATCGTTGAGCTTTACGACACCGGTAAGGATGGAACCACCGGCAACACCACCCTTGAGCTCATCGATCTCGGCACCGGGCTTGTTGACATCGAAGGAACGAATGATCATCATGTGAGGGGTAGCCTCGAAGTTGCGAATAGGGATAGGGATCGTCTGGACAAGTGCCTCGTTGACAGCGTCGATGTTGTACTTCAGCTGTGCTGAAATGGGGATAACGGGCGATCCATCAGCAACGGTACCACGGATGAACTTGAGAATCGACTGGTAATGCTCGAGGGCATTATCGCTTCGCATGAGGTCAACTGTTTTATTTTTGAAGGTCAGTGCTTTGTTTCATCGTCAATTTGCAGGAGCTATGATTTTACCCTTATTTTGGAGAATGACAATGTGATTGAGCTTCATGATCTCAATGGCGGCCAAGTGCTCCGAGGTCTGGGGTTGGGGGCAGGTTTCGTTTCCGGCAATCAGGAGGAGAGCGGCATCCTAGTAAAATGATGTTAGCCTATCGCCAATCCCTTAAATCTTAATTGCTGCAGTGAGGAGTGAAACATACCATGACCGCGGCTCCTGAAAGCATAGTGCTCATCTGTGCAAAGCTGGTCAGCATCAACTCTCAAAGAGAAGCTGAATATTCTAAGATGCGCAAGAGATTGAATACTAACCAGAATATCGTGACCTATGGTTGAAAATTAGCAGTGTTCCAACTTTGGACAGAAAGGAATCTAGCAAACATACCTGGGCAATCAACGAAACTTTTTTGTGAGATTAAAGGTTAGCTTATTTCCAATGAAGGAGGAACCTCCGGGTTGGGGCGTAGATTGGGGATTGATGATACCTGACATGGCGCTGTATCAGAAGTTAGATTAGGACCACTTGAGAAAAGGCTCTGAGTTTGGACTTCAGAGGGGAGGTGGCGGGAGTACATACAAGCAGCTGGTAACGGCCGTTACATCCTTCGCGCTCACATGGCGGGTCGACTTCCTTTTCACTCTTGAAACTCTTGTAACATGTGGGCCGGGGGCACTCGGGGCTGTCGCACTTGTAGATTTTCGCATTGGCGTAACCAAGCTTAATGGTAATGTTACGCTCGAGTTCGTTCTTAAAACGAACGGTCTGCACCTCAGAGATGGCCTTGACCACGGTGGATTTGCCGCTATAACTATATTAGTATGCTGTGTATGAAGAAAATGGCGAGAGAAAGTGTCTCACTGAGCGACGTGACCGATCGTGCCTGATAATCCTGTTAGTGAATCGTTTGTCTGGAAAAATGGAACCGAATATATGAAGTGCATTCGCGAACGTAAAACTTTCAAAAAACAACAATCACACAATCACATACCGATGTTCTGAGTAGCTTGCCGGGCAATAATCTCAGGCGAAAGAGGCGTCAATTTTGAAAGATCGAGGGTGTCTGGGTTAGGCTGCTCAGGCAGCTCTGGGCGCTTCGGTTGAGGAGCATGGTCAGCCTTCTTCATGGCCGACTTGAGAGGCTTCTCCTCCTGCTCGAGGGGCTCCTGGTCCTCGATCTCTCCGCGAGCATTGTGAGCGTCGAGCAAAGGTGAACCGGGCTGGGATCCCTCATCGGAGAAATCACCGTTGGAAGCCATAATTGCGAAATAAATTAGAAAATCAACTCGCGATCAGCAGCGTCGTTGAATGAAAAGAGAAGGTGGTCGGACGAAGTTGGTGGTACGGTAGGAGGTGGAAGGTCGATGAAAATTGCTTCCCGCGGGCGATATGATAATGAAAGAATGTAGGTGGGGGATTGTGTGTAGTGGAGAGCCGGGCGGTGTCTGGATGGCAACTCTACATTTCCTCTACGTTTAAACAGTTTTATTAAAATATATTACATATAGCTATATAATTCAATTGGTATTTAGGTCATTCTATACGGGTTTAATGTCGTTTGCCGTGTGTGTGGTTTATTGTGGATGATTCACTTATCCTAAGAAACCTGGTCCACTAATATATCTACACCATCAGGGTGCGCCACACCGGGTTTATAGAGCAGTAATGGTAGTAATGGTAGTAATAATACTAGAATTACCGAGTTGAATTTTCCGATTTAAAAGAAATATTTCAAAACATAATCATAATTATTTTCTAGGGCAATAGGCTCAGGTCTTCTCATACTCATGATACATTGCTTGCCACTGGGGATCTATTTGACGGTACAAAGGGTATAACAGTTGAGAGCAATGAGACGTTACTCATCGTCGCTATCACTCGACTCCACTTCATCAGAGTCGTCTTCAGAGTCTATCAGTGTAGACGGGTCCTCCGCAGGCAACATGACGAAGGAAGCCATGCATGTGATGCGGTTACCAGTTTCATTGGTAGCCAAGAGCTTTCCAATCTGAGTGGTATCCTTCTTTTCTTGCTTTGCTGCGGAAACTTCCTTTCCAGCAACCTTCCAAACACGGACGACTCCGTCACTGTTGGCGGTGACGATCAGGAAGTCGTTGCGGAATTCCTTTGCTTGACCCTCAAGAGTGAGAACGTCGAAATCCTTGATGCGGCCAGGGAACCCAGCTTGCTTTCCACCAACCTGAGCAACAGGGGTGCCATGGGGAATCGAGCATTCGGTATCATCCTCCGCTTTTTTCAGTTCTTTGGTCGAATAGAAGATCACTCGGCCATCCTCCGTAGAGACGGCCAAGAAATCTTCCTTTTCACCATCCTTCAAAGGCAAAGAAACATACTTCATCTGGTGAAGTTTGCTCCGTGGGCTAGGAAGAACTCTGCATCTTGGAATCGAGTCCTGTGCTAATAGTCAGAAATTTGATCAACAATATATCATCTAGACAACTTACGATTCCGAACACGACTGCACCCCATTCGAAAGCAACAGCGAATTCCTCTCCCTCAGAGTCCCATGCAATGCGTCGACCTTCTCCAGTGCTCCATCTCGACTCCTTGACACCTTGTAGGATCTCTCTGGTGAAGTTCAATACACCAGCCTTTCTGCCGGTCACAAGATTCCACAATCTCATACATTTCTCTCCTCGGCCAACACTCAGCATCAGCTTCATGCTAGGGTGCACCGCAAAGTGGTTCACTCCAGATGGAGCAGCTCCGGGAGGCGCCGTGTCACCACTTGGGCGACCTTGAATTTTTGGGTTTGGTGCTTTGATAGTTGATACGACGGTCCAGTCACGGGTCTTGGAAACGGAGATTGTGTTGTCCTCTCCGGCTGCAAGCAACTTGGCTCGGGAAGGGAAGTTCAACGAGGTAATACTGGCAGTGTGGTGCAACAAATTTCCTAGCTCACGGTTCCGGGGGTTTTCGAGAATCTGTTTTCCGGCGAAGGTTGGCACAGACGGATACTCCTCATTCACAGCAGGAGGTGCGGCGGAGATTGAGTATAAGTTGATGCGCTCATCTGTACTACCACTGGCCAGCATGACCTTTTGGGCATCGACCGGGTCGGTGGGTTTAGGTAGTGGCGACAATGCTAGACAACGAATTGCAGATCCATGGGCTTCGAATAAGAAAGTATCCATGCATTGGATGGCCGCAGGGTCAGCCTCAGCCTTTGATTTCATGCTAGAGGCTGGGATTCCGACGGTGAAGCCATGGAGCACCCGCTCATAAGAGCCTGTGACAACTTGGATAGTGATGGCTGCATCGGGAGTCTCTGAGGGAGTAGGGACGGATTTGGTAACCTTGGGAGAGGTACCAGCCGTCTTGTCCTCCTTGGGGGCATCGGTTCTCTTGCGTTTGACCATGATTGCTCAAATAATGATTGTGGTTTGTATATTGAAGATGTGAAAGCTTGGAGGGCGGACAACTTTTTTTCTTGATTTTCTGCCGGCTGTTTATCGGCCGCCTTGATAGGGAATTTATGCTTTGAATGCCTTATAGTTAGTTAGCCTTACTGCCTTGACACCTTAAATATGAGGTGTCAGTTGATGCCTGAGGCCTTACATACGCAAGCGGAGCACTGAATGTTAGAACAATAATACCGTTACCAGTTGATCAGGATTTTTTGAAACACGTAAGTCTTTGACCATATTATAACTAGTCCATTAAAGTAGACACTATTACATCCCCTTGATAAAATATTTTATTTTTCCTTCAAAGGGAATTCTTATGAAGTACCAGGTACCTGGTCAAGCCGTGTATTTTTTATAGAGGGAGCGAGTAACTGGTTGTACCTAAACCAACATCCTTCCCGTTCTTCCACATTTTTCATACCGCCCTGTAACCTCATTTTCACCCCCTTCGAAAAGATCCTGCTCTAGGTGCTTTTCATCGCCTACCACCTCCCACCCATCTTTTTCATCTTTTTCGAGCGATTTTTTCCATCTGGATGACCTCGCTCGATCAGTTCCCCTTGTTCCCGCGTTAATCGGATGCTGCGTTCCGAAGCTAGACTCCATGCTCCGTGACGAGCTCCTACGATCTAAAAACGATGAGATCGCGTAAGTATTAATTTTTTTCGCGATGGGAATTCGATTGGGAAGCCTAGAAAATGATGAATTTATCGCTAATTTGGTGATTAGAAACTGTTTGTCGCGCAGAAAGCGCAAGCTCAGCGCATTGTATCTAGCCACGGTCGGGTTTGGCGCGACCGAGGACGCTCATTACCACCAGAAAGAACAGGCCTTCCTTGACGCCAATGATCTCTCCAAGTAAGTCCAACCTCATTGTTACCCTATTAATGGAATTTACTTTGCTTCTTTTTATATTTTTGGTCTATAATTTCCCGATACTGATGCCCTATTTAGAGGTCGTTATTTCAATGAAGCTACTCTTCCACCGCCAACCCATGCGCGTGCGCGCTCACCAAGTCAAAATGCAATCCCCCCGACCGAAGCTGCCATCACCAATGCCAAACCTGTCGCCGGGATCACTCCACCTTTAACCGTCGATGGCGGAGCTCCGCATGCGACCGAGCCTCAACGGCGCGGAACGCCTGTTCTAGACCAACCCCGGACCGCCACACCTAATCTCCCGCCTACCCCCGTGGATGCGATCGCAACACGTCAGCCCTCAGTGCCAGCCACCAGCCCTAAGCTGCCAAGGGATCTCAACGTGCCGCCGATTGCTGTACAGTCACTCGACTCATTGCGCGCCGACCAGAAAGCTAGTGTTCAGATAGCGGAAACGCCGCTTAGTGCCCACGACCATGACGGAAACCAGGCAAAGATCTCTCCCCGCGTGTCGAAGCTAGCTGCGACTGGAGTTCCATCACTGGAGATTCCCTCCGACTCCCTTCGAAGGAAACATGAAGCACGGCCTTCTCTTAGCTTGGGCCCATCCCTACACGAACAACCCCCATCACCCGCCTCCTCCATTGACCCATACAATAATAATACACCCATTCCAGTTGCCGCATCACCCGACACAAGCCCGGCAGAAGAAGTGACTGAGGATGTTGGAGCAATTGATCGTCCAAAACACAAACTTGACCGATCTGCCCAAGCTCGGTTGAGCTTGGTTCCCTCGACCCCAGACGAGCAATTGCGCCTAGAAGAAGCTCAGTCGGAACCTGACAAGCCCTTGAATGATGTGATCCCCGACCTACCTCCATCGAAAGAAGTGATTCTGGAGAGTGTGGATACCGGGACTGATGCAGATCGCATGGATATCGACCAGGAACCTGCCCCCGTCCCTAAACTACAACAAGAACCTGAGACAACGAAGCGAGAGTCGTTGTCACCGACCGCACATGCCGAAGCCGCTGCAGATTCAGCTGTCGAAACTCCCACTGCCAAAAAGCTTTCTATTCCACCTACTCAATCTGGCTCAACACAACCAGAACGCATGACCACTAGAGTATCATCAGGAGCTATTCGGCACAAGTCTGTTTCCGAGATTCTTGGAGAAACCCCTAAGAGTGTCGCTCATGATAGAAGCCACCCAGCCACGCCGTCTGACCATGGCTCTCCTGATTCTGTCGCAAGAATGCGCCTCAAGGACCGGAAGGAGCGGGAGAAGGAGAGAAGCCGACTTTCGACTGTTGTGTTTCCAAAGCAGCCGGCCCAGCAGGAGAAAGCTGACTCTATGGACCTGACCTATCGAGACATGGATGCGGTTGCCAAGCTGAACGAGGAGCAAGACTATCTTTTCACATTATTCTTGAACAGAGCGTACGCCCCTCCCCGGGGAACGAATCTCAATACCCTGCTGGCATCCGCGCACAAAACTTTGAGTACTAGCAATCATATGCTTGAATACCAAGAACAGATGGATTGCCGTACTCTCCGGCGCATCTATGCTCTTCAAAATGCGAACCGATGGCCATTGCGACAATTAAAACGCTCTGTTGAACCTCCCCGGCAGGGAACACATTGGGACGTTGTTCTAGATCACATGAAGTGGATGCGAACCGACTTCCGGGAGGAGAGAAAGTGGAAGATCGCCGCTGCGAAGAGTTGTGCCGATTGGTGCGCAGAATATGTCAACTGTGATGCGGAACACCGGACCCTACTTCGTGTCCAAGCAAAGATTCCAACATCAAGTCTGGCAGAAAAGGATTCCTTTAAAGCCGGTCTCAGTCCACCCTCCGACGATGCTGGCGACGAAGTCTTTGGTGTCTGTCATCACACTCCGGATCTCATGCCATCTGCCGAGGAGGAATCAGTCAGTGATGGGTTCAATGATGAGCCTCGCCACGACATTCATGACACAGTCGCCCCTGCTGCTATTTTCTCCCTGGGCTCGGATGAGTTCAACTTCTCAATTGACATGACCCCTGCTGCAGAGAAGTTGTTGGACGAACTGCCGATATATGGACCACTCCAGATCGCCCCTGACACGAACGCACCGGTATTCAAGGTCTCCCCTGACACAGTTTGGAAAACGGAACTACTGCCAGTATCCAAATTTGCATCCGCGAAGATTAGCTTCCACGATGACGATCATCCTCGCAAACGGAGCAGATATGACTACTCCCAGTACGGGAATGATTCGGATAATCGCATCACCGAACTGGCACCTGAGCAGACAAACGTTGCACTGTTCCGACCAGAGAACAAGCCCATCCGTGATCGGATTCACCCTGGTCATCAATTCCGGCCCCCAACTGAACACCCGATGCCTTCTGTTGGCTTCTTTGAATCACGTTCGTCCTCGCAATGGACTTACGCTGAGGATGATGAACTCCGACGCTTGGTTAAGGAGTACTCTTACAACTGGTCCTTAATTTCCAGCTGTCTTACCCCGTCATCACTCTTCACCTCTGGCGCTGAGAGACGGACTCCTTGGGAATGTTTCGAGCGGTGGGTAGGACTGGAAGGTCTTCCTGCAGATATGTCTAAAACTCAATACTTCCGAGCTTATCACCAGAGGCTTGAGACTGCCCAACGCACTGTTTTGGCCCAGCAGCAGGCTGCTCAGCAACAGCAGCAACAGCAGCAGCAGCAGCAAGGCGCCAACGCCCAACCCCAGCCACCTGTCCGCCGGAGGACCACTCAGCCTCTTCGAGTTGACCGGAGACGATCTTCGAAGCATCTTGCTTTGCTTGATGCCATGCGAAAGCTAGCTAAGAAGCGTGAAACTATGCTTCAGAAACAGCAGCATGGTATGTTTGGAATAGAAGCAGGTTACGTCGTGCCAAGAACTCTACTGACATCTCTGTTTTTAGCTTCCCACCTCGCTTCCTTGCGCAAGGCTAATGAGGCCAACCAGCCTAAGCCTCCGATCTCGTCTCCAGCTGAGTTCAGTCGATTGAAGTACGACAGAGAGATGAAGCTGCAGGAAAGGCAGGAACAGTACCGCCAGCAAATGATTGCGCAGCAAAGAGTGAGTGGTGTTAACGTCCCTACCTGACAGCACTGTGGCTCATCCCCCATATAGGCTAGTCTCGCGGCGCAGCGTTCCGGCCAAGTACCTAACCAGCAGCAAATGATGAACGCGCCGGGGCGTAACAACACCATGCCCCCCACTTCCAACCCTAGCCTACCAGGTGGAACCCCGAATGTAATGTCCAACGGCATGCCTCCTAGTGCTGGTGTCAATCAAGGCCGCCCCATTCCAATGCCGAACATGCCTAATGGCGCACAGCCCAATGGCCAGATGCCTAATGGAATGGCCATGAAGATGATGCCGCAAGCCCAAATGCAGCAAACACCAGGGGCACGACCAGGCCTACCAATGCAAGCCTCTCCTGATAACACGCGTGTGATTCGAGAAGCCAATCGATTGCAGGAGCAGCAGCGTCTTCTCCAGTCTCGGCAACAGCAGCCACACCCTCCTCAGCAGGGTCAGCAATTCCATAACCCACAATTCGGTTCTCAGGGATCGCCGAACCTGAACATGTCGAACGTTAATGGTACTCCTAATAACCCTGCTATGATGGCTGCTCTCCAGAACCAAGGAGGAATGCAGAGCCCGTCGTTCCACGGCAGTACGCCACAAGGCGTCTCAACCCCATCGCCTCGTATGGGCCAGCCCAATCCTCTCTCGAGCGGTGTTGTGCCCCAAATCAGCACTCTCCAAAGTCAGATTCAACGCACGAACCCGAATATGCCCCCGGAGCAAGTGACCAAGCTGGCCACGGATCGACTCAACCAGTATCAGCAGCAGCAACAGCAGCGCTTGTCCCAACAAGCGGCGATGAATGCTGCTGCAGGTAGCATCAATGCAAGTGCCGTTCAGGCTAACTACCAAGTTCCCCACGAGGCTAGCTTCCAGACTCCGAACGGCGGTTCCGGCATACAGGTCCCTCAGAATCAAGGGTTCTCCCCAATGATGCGGGTCCCCCAGCCCGGCCAGCAAAACCGTGTTGGCCCGACTAGCTCGCCGGCTATGAACGGTGCTGCACCCCTGCCAAGCCGCAGCGGCACTCCCCAAAACCAGCGCAGCGGCAGTGCTCAAGCTGGCGCTGTTCAAGGTTCCAGCAAGAGCCCGCACGCTCCGGCAGCTCAGACCGCGACCAGCTAGGAGCTTGCTCAACTTGTCCTCCTGCAAAATCTTTGCAAATCCTTTTTTCCTCCCACCTTTACGTTCGTCTGTACATACTTACACCAACCCTTACGCTGATTTATTTTCTACACTTTGTCCTTCACCATTGACTCGGATTCTTGTGCTACACCTACACCTACACTTACACGTACCCCATTTGTTGACCTCTACTGCGTGCTTTATTTTTTTGACTTGAAAATGTTCATCATTTACTTGAACTTGATATGCACTGGCTCTTTTTACACCAGTGTTCTGAATGGGCTTGGGCTTGTATCATTGGGAATAGGCGCTGGGGCGGACGGATTACTCTTAGGAATTGATATGAATTGTATGATTAGTTTGGAGGTTTTCTGTGTGTACTTGTAGACAAATTGGAAGGTACTTGCCAAGGTATTTCCTGGGGAGTTTGATTGAGCTAGATATATTCTATTGTAATACTCGAAAAGCTGTGCAGGAATGATTTCTACGATTTACGGCTACCCATTTCCAACAATCCTGCTTCCTATAACACTAAGAAGGGAAAAAAGACTCCAAAAAAGATATCTAAAAAGGTTCTCAATAAATTGCCGGTTGTCTAGTCATGCCACAGACAACCCGGTCAATTGGCTACCTCTGGGAATCTCTGAGCATTGCGATATCAATGCTCCAAACGAAAGCGAAATTGAAATGGACACAACCACCTGACCCGACGACTTCACTTGCCCTGTCTGACCAACGACCAATCCAATACTCTGGGTGGTTTCTGAGCTGGTTTGTCCTTTGGGGCATACCTTGGCTTCTTTTCATACACCAACCACCCGGACACCGGTTGAATCGAATCAAAACCAGTCTGCCCAGTGAGAATGGCTGGTTTGCAGCGCTTCATCTGGCGGTGATCGTCCACGAAATATGGAAGGCTTCGCTCGTAACTATGGCCTCCAGAACCATCTAGCATTGCTCCACTCGAAGTGGCTTGTATGCCGATCAGCCCGGCCAACATCACCGCCTCGAATTCCCGCCCCAGCTCGTCAATAACTGTGACTGGCACGGAGACATAACCCAGAGGGACTTTCTCTGTGTCTATGTGGCGCGACAAACCCTGATCAAGCTCTAACTCCATGTCCCGTGTCTTGAAGCCTGGCGAGCTTGCTGGAAGGATCTGCTCTGGGTGTAGCAGCTTTCCATCAACATCCCAGAAACAAAATACCGATATCCAGCCAGTCAGATAAGTTGGCCCGCTTCCCCCACCTCTTCTGTCCGCAAATTTGCCCCAGAAACTCAGTACATCGGGTGATTCGGGGTTGTCAAAGGAAGCCACGAAGTTGTTAAGTACCGGCCGAAGAAGCTGAGCGAATCGAGCAGGCTCATCTCCTAGATGAGCTAGCTGAGCAAGCTTCGTTACCATAAGCTCCCAGTCCTCACGCTCGCCGAGCAAAGTGACAGACGGAATCCCGCACCGCAAATTGAATTGATAAGTGAAATACTTCTGCATAGAGCCCATCATGATGATAGCTGCCACCGCTTTATCAGACGCAGTCGTGGTACTGAAGGCCGGCATAATCCAGCTCCGTAGGTCTGGATTCACTACGTGCTTTTCCATAAGCTCAGTCATAGTCATTGCCAGTTCACCAAAGTCCACAGTACCCACGGTCTCATCTGACAGGATGTTTAGATGCTCTGTACCCTTATGCGAGACGAATAGATGTCGCAGTTCCTCGGAATGTGCCACGACGAAGAAACTGAGCTGTGACAGAATGGTGAACCACACATCTTCGGGCCGGAGCAGAAGGTTGTGGTGATGACTATAGGCGTGGAACACGGCCCAGACAAAGCCATTTTCGGATACGGAAATGTGAGATGTTTCGAAGAGATCTTTGGTGAATGAATTCCCAATCAACTTTTTGCTCTCGGCATGCCCCTTTGGACAGCTTTGTTTGAAGAGGTCTTCGATATTGGCTACCCTCCGGGGCTCCCATCCACGCGGTGGATGCTTGGCCGTGGTCAAAGTGACAGGCATGTTGTCGGTGAGTAGGATGAACAGTGTTGAAAGCGAGCTAGAGTGAGCGAGTGAGAAAGAAAGAGAGTATCTGTGCCGAGAGGATTTCGAGCAGGAGTTGAAGAGATAAAGTAAAGAGAAAGAAGGTTGAGAATGACAGATCAGACGTGAATAATGTTGAAAGAAATAGTGTTGAGGGAAGAGAGAAGAGAAGATGAAGATGTGTCACTAAACCTATTGGCCCGGGGACACATAGGGCTTAGTACATAATGAAGGTACCACTAGCTTCTAGGGCCGTTCTAAGATTGTTCTGTTCTTTATGCCATATATCATCACTCTTCCATCTTGATATCTCAAACGCCTATTGATTTCTATTCTGGCCCCGAGAGGCCCAAAAAGACCCAATATAAACACTTATCGCCTCTCAAGGGTCATCACTTGGCAAGACTCTGACCCATTTCACATCCATTCAGAAGTACATCAGTATTACCATCTCCCGTAAGAGTTTTGGTCAGGCGACGAGACTTCTTGATAAGCCGACCCGGATGATAGATGAGCAATACAAGCATGGTAAAAAACATCAAAAAGGCATCAAAGGCATAGATATATGCCTCCTTGGTGTTGACATCGGTTGTCTGACCGGCTCCAAATTGAATAGTCCGCACCAGATTGCGCAGCATCAATGCAAAGCAAGAAATGTAAATTGCCCAAATATATCGCTGCCAGTGTAGATTGGGGTTCTCCTTCAGAAAAGGCGTCGGCATTTTTCGAAGACGTCGATGAAATTTGGTCGCAATCAGAATAAAACAGGCAAAGACAAATAAGGAGAAGATCAAGCCAGCCAAAACGACCTTTTTGCCAATATACATCACCTGCTGATCCCCGGTAACTTGGACACCCGCACCCCCCAATTGTGTACAGAAACAGAGCACATCATTCATAACAAAGACAAAGGTGAGCCATTTGGGGCGCATGCTTGAAAGATGCTCAGCGCCGAAGGAGCGGACAATGCGGCCGAGGACCATATAGACGGTGGCTGCCACAAGAGGTGGTGCGCATAGAATGAGCATTTCCTGCAAGGCCCATGACTTGATCTCAAATCGAGACTGGTGTGACCATGCTCGGCCGTAGTAGCCGAATGTCTCGCCTGGTTTCGTTCATCGTTAGCTCTAATGGTTCCTCTTTTGTGGATGGGGACTGTCACCATACAAATTCCGCCTAGTATCAGTGGGATGAAATAAGCAGCACGGAAGGGAAACATGAACACGATATGGGCAAGTGTTGAAACCCCAAAGATTCCCATGAAGGCATACCCAGCCGTGGCAGATGGCGTGTAGGGATAGAACTCTACCCAGGGATCAGTCCCATTTTTGCCGGGGTGATAAACAATATCCATAATGATGCTAACAAGAGTGTAGTTTCCTCTTTTTAAGGAAAATATGGGATTTAGGGACTTATAAATGTCTAGTTAACGCTGTTGCACATCTAGGGCTATTTCTAGATTCCCAATCGGGGAATTTCTGAACGAATACGCTTTAATGTGGGGCATCTCCCCGGTCCACTTGGATTATGCTTCTTTCCTATGATGCTTGTCTGTTCGGCATATTTTTTTTTAGAAATTCTACTATGTATGTAGCGGGGGAGAAATGAAAAACTAAGATTTCGTGCTCTACTACTACGTAGTGCTGTTTCAAGACTAGATATCTTACAGTCCCGAAACGAGTGGACTACAAGACGGGACCATGGAGTAATTTAGTATCAAACTTGTCTCTCCACTTTAGTGGCGCCTACGTAACCCATCACGCTTGATGTATGTACTTGAATTCCCGAGAAGCGATGTTAGCAAATTTATAACTGGAGGTTGAAGAGGGAACATAAGTACGAGTACGTCCAAACTTCCTGATTAGGTCCAGATCATCCTGATGATTTCACCATTTCTTGCTTGCTGCCTAAAATTATACCCTATTGTCTTTGCTTGCTTCGGATTAGTGGATATCTGATCTCAACAAAGGTGTTGTGTTGGTAAATGTCTGTTGAGGCATGAAAGGGTTTTGTAACGACATTTCACATATTATCATGATTTGTATGCATATATTGTACATCTAGCCAATAGACTATCCAGACACTCAGCTTCCGGCGAAGAAGCACCCAATGAATATTCGTGAGTTGTATGTCGAGTTGCAGAGAGGTAGTTTATATTACCACCGTCCATATAAAATTTGCCGATTTAGCCGCGCGCTTCCGATTTTGCCACCGCTCATGAGCTCTCAAGTATCAATTGCGCCTCTAGCTCTCTCTTCCCTATTAAGCACTCCATTCGGTTCAAACCAAGATACCATCGCGATGTCCTCGCGCAACCATAATGAGGGCGGGCAACAGCCGTCCAAACCAATCTCTTTATCTTTATCCAGTTCGAAAGGTCCCTCGAAAAAGACCGGTTTCAACATCCAATCCTCAAATCGCGGCGGTTCCACAAATTCCCCAGCAAACGGCCGGTCACTGCCTCGGCGACCTCACCAGCTCGGCGATGACTCTGACGAAGAGGAGG
The DNA here is from genome assembly GCF_028827145.1 of Penicillium concentricum. NCBI lineage: Eukaryota > Fungi > Ascomycota > Eurotiomycetes > Eurotiales > Aspergillaceae > Penicillium > Penicillium concentricum. The sequence continues at coordinate 4,413,508 of NW_026622755.1, forward strand.
CTCCTCCGGCCCATGAGGAAATCTCAGGGTTTGACACCCACACAGGTGCCGCCATTACTGCGGACGGGCAGGCAGTCGCGAAGGGAAAGAAGCCTCTGGTCATCCCCGTTACAAGCAAGAACAACTGGCGCGACCGGGCGGGCGTGAAGAAAAGTAAGAATCTGCTGCCCAGCGAAGTGCAGGCCATGCAGGAAGCGCAAAAGAACGGACAAGCACCTCCCGGAGAGCCTACAGTAGAGACAGATACGCCCAGCGTGGCGTACGGGTTGAGCTTCGCACAGCAATCCGCAGAAAAGGCAGATCGTGGTGCAGCAGTGGACGAAGACCAGGCCATGCCTGATGCGAAACCTGTCGCGACCAAGCCCCTCACCGACGACGAGATTGCCATGCAGGCGCTGATTCGGGAAACCACGGGCGAAAACGAACGGAGGTCAGACCTTGTGATTGAGTCTGCTAAGCATGGAGGGGAAGGCGATGAGGAAGCACCAGTCCAATACAACGAGCTTGGATCTTTCCGAACAGATGTGGCATCCCGGCCTGAGCCTGCTAGTTTGGACGCCTACAATGCTATTCCTGTTGAGGAATTCGGAGCCGCGCTGCTACGAGGAATGGGCTGGAAGGATGGTCAAACTATCGGACGAGGCAACTACAGCAGTGCCACAGCTGCAGAGAAGGCGAAAAACCCTCGTGTCCCAGAACGACGACCTGGGTTCCTCGGCATTGGCGCAAAGGATTCATCCGGCGGTAAAGGAGCCGAAACTGAGCTTGGAGCGTGGGGAAAAGCGGCTATGCGCAAGGCGTCGAGGAAACAGGGCGATGAGGACGACAAGGCGGAGGGTGTGTACATGCCTATCACGATGCGGAATAAGAAAACCGGCGAGCAACTCACCGAAGCGGAACTTGCTGCTCTACAAAAGGAGGCCAAAGCCAAGCCTCCCAAGGAAGATGACTGGCGCGAGCGACGGGATCGCAACCTTGAAAAGAGCGGTCGGGACAAGGATCGAGACCGGGAATACCGCAAACGCGACTATGACGATGAGGAGGATCGTTCCAGCCGGAATACTGGGTCCTCGCGACGTGACCGCAGTCGGTCTAGTGGCCGCCAATCTTCTAGTCGTTCCTCTCGATATGACGACGATGATAAAAGCAGACGGGATGACCGTTCTTATCGGGACCGAGACCACGACCGGGATCGTCGTCGGGATCGTGATGATTATAAGGACGATCGAAAGAGAGATGGAGATCGAGAGCGGGACAGGGACCGCAGCCATCGGTCTCGAGATGAGAGATACAGCAGCTCGCGGCACTCGTCTCACTCATCTCGGAATGACCGAGACCGAGATCGTGATCGTGATCACGACTCTCGTCGGAGTCGTCGCGATGATTAGAGGCCAGATGGTTTTGGCAAGGGGATTGAAAGGCATTGAGGCCTTTGTACAGGATAAATTGCTGCTTCTTTGGAGCTACATATTCCCTACGTCTAGTTTTTTTACCACGAGACTCAACCAAATAAAGATACCCTGAACAATCAAAATACATGGCTTTGGCCAAAGAACACTTTCCATGATACACTGTTCAATTCTATAAAGAGATGGCTTTTATCCTTCCCACCCATGGTACTCCAAGAACGAAAGCGCCAAATTCAATGTACAAACAAGGTAAAAGACTTAAAGCCAGACTATGCTTCCAACATAATAACGTCCTTCTCATGCTCTTCCTCCTCACTGACATCACCCACAGTCAAATCACGCAGTCCACCGAGTCCAACACCGCCATCCATCTCACCGAGGACCCACTCCACCAGGTAGCTGTCATCGACCAGCTCCTCAACTCGGCGGTAATGTCTTTCAGTGTACGCAGCCAGTGCCTGCAGGATATCCTTCATACCAGCTGCGGCACGACCCTCCTTTCCGCGGACGGACTGGGTCGCAAGCTCCACGAAAGTGGACGCAGGGTAAGAGCGGAACAGGGCATACAGGATGCGCTGTGAGACACGCGAGGTGCGTGCATTAGTGTTCCAGTCCCGGAGACGGAGCAGGAGAGTGCGCAGATTGGCAGGGTCCAAATTCTGCAGGACCTCGTCGATGGACGGGTTACCGGACAGACTGGCTGCAGCACGCTCGCGGTCCTCGGCCGGGACGGTTGGGTCGTCTGCGGCGTTGATGGCGGAGGTGAAGAGCGAGAGCAGTCTACCCGGGTGGTTGAGTTGCAGGGCCAGAGTGATGGCTTCACGGTAGGCACCGGCGCGGATGTAGTTCTGCAGCTCTTGGTCCTGTTCGACGCGAGCAGAGCTGGCGTTGACAGCGGCTGTGTAAGTGGATGATGTAGTATCAGTCCAGAAGGTCACTGTTGCGTCGGCAGAACCAGAGGCAATGGCGTAGGGAGTAGTGTTGAACTTGGAGGGGAGTTGCTTCACGTCTGCGCGTGAGCCGGACGGGGTTGGGCTGGCAAGCGCCCAGACTCGGTCGATGTGGTTGTCCAGGGTGGTTTCGAGCTCGCCTGTGTAGGGGGACCAGATCTTGACCAGGCCGTCTGCGGCGGCGGAGGCGATAAGGGGACGGTCCTGGATGGCGTTTTTGCGTGCTGTTGCCGCCTCTTCGTCATCCTCATCGTCGTCGATTTGGCTCGAGACCTGAGGAGGTGGGAGCCAGAGGACTTTGAGAACACTGTTGGTGTGGCCCTCGAAAGTCAAGAGACAGCTGTAGTCAGACAGACTCCACAGTTTGACGGTCTTGTCACCTGAGCCTGTGACTGCTAGGCCACGGCTCGTGCTGGTACGTGAATCTGAGTTGATGATCGGTGTGCCTTGCGGAGCGAATCGCACCGACCAAACACCTCGCTTGTGGCCGCGGAGGACACCTACCGACGAGCCTTCGTCGGCGGCCCAGATCTTCACGGTACGATCTTGTGACGCTGAGGCAAACAGTTCAGATGTAGAATCGATGTCAATGGCATTAATATCCTTTTCGTGAGCCTTGCGGGTATAGATTGCCTTAGGATGGCGTGGCTTATCTCCTGTCAGGGGGGCTAACTTGCTCGTATCCCATCGCTTGATTGTGCGATCTTGCGATCCAGTAATTAGGAATGCTGGTGGGTGGTTCACGGGGTCGTTATACGCGGCACTGCCAACAGGAGGTGGGACGCGCGGAAGGGCGATTGCTCCCAATGACTCGGCGTGACCAGTGAAAATAGCAAAGCAAGTATAAGAGGATGTCTTAGGGTCGATACGCCAAAGACGGGCTGTATTGTCTTTAGCGCCAGTTGCTAGCCAGTGTCCTGACCAGTCTGCATCAATGCAAATGATAATATCGTCATGGCCCTCCAGGTGTGTGACATCAGCACCAAAGTACTCCTCTCCCTGAGTTGATGGTCGGTCTTCCGAAGGGGCAACTGAAACTACACGAATACTCTCGGTGTTGGTGGCCAAAGCAAGCATCGATCGATCAGGCCCAATGTAAGCCAAGTCAATAATCTCGTCGTCATTGCCGGAAATGCGGCGGATAACTGGCAAGGGCTCCAAAGTTGACCCTGGCTTATAATCAGAGAGCGACTCGAGCGAGTGGACCCGGAGAGTCTGATCCGCGTGGACGGTGAGAACGAAAGGTAAACCAGGCGAATACTGGATAGCGACGACACTTTCGAATTCCTCTCCAGCCTCTTGTTCTTCTGTGATCTCGCTTCCACGATTGCAGTCCCAAACTCGTAGTTTGCCATTTTCTCCACCGATAACGCACAGTCCGCTGTCAGCAATGAAAGCCGCGGCTTCCACGCTCTCCAAAACAGGAATGATTCTGCGAGTCTTCCAAGTACGCGCATCCCAGACGATGACAGTCTTGTCTCTGCTGGCAGAGATCAATGCGTTCTCTGACGGAGAAAAGGACAAACTGCGGACAAGTGAAACGTGTGACTCGAGCGACGCAATGGACTTTCTCTTATGCAGATCCCATACACGCATTTTGCCATCTTCACTGCCAGATGCTAAGCGGAATCCTGCAGTAGAACCTGTACGGGCAGAGCCCTCCATATCTTCATCATCATCCCCCGTAGCCTGTTGCTTAGACTTGTTCTTCTTAGATGATTTGGAATCGCTGTCGGCAGTAGGAACCTCGAAAAAGCAAAGCGCAGAAATGACACCACCATGACCATGGAAAGTGTGGGTGACAAAACCGCCTCTGATGTCCCAGACCTTGATTGAACCATCGGCACCACCGGTGGCTAGCAGTGTGCCAGTAGGGTCAACAGCAATGGTCACAACGGGAGCTGTGTGAGGCTTAAGGGTTCGGAGAAGTTTTGCTTCAATGGTCTGGGAAGTCTCGTCGAAATCTGGGAGGCTGTAGATTCGCATGGACATCGAGCGCGAGCAAACAATAGCGTGTGAGGCGGAAGGCGTGACTAGGCGAATTGTCAGTATTTTATTCTCGTTCCCAGGGCATACAATACTTACTGGCCAAACCTGTGACAATTTCTCCATCCTGCAGCGATTATGTGGTTAGCGCTTTGCAATTGACGAATATCCAAGGCGACAAAAACATACCCCCTCCAGGCTAGCAAGCTGGTTACCAGTCTCCAGATCGACGATCAAGGCATCTTCGCCCACGCAGCTCAGCAAGATGCGCCCACTGGCATCCAGCGCGGTGCTACCGCCGGTGTAAATGGGGCGGAGCGTGCGGGACGCCTCGAAAGTGGTTTTGACGATAGCTTTCGACATGACTCTATAATATCTCGGCGTAAAAAAGTAAAAATTAGCACGCCATTGGCCAGTCGAAGAGCCGTAGAGATTGAACGATCGCAAAAAACGGCAGCTCGAGCGGGCAACTTTTTTTGATGTTTGCACTGTTTGTTTGGTGATAAGATATGGCTTGTGCCTCAGGCCAAGTAGATGCCGCATTACCACATGTACCTTCAACCGTCCGGCTTTCGTCTGACTTGTGCTTCATCGTTTATTACTTTTGAATCCACAGGTTCTGGCAGGCTTTGTATTAATGGTGTACTAGAAGGTGATGTGGCTACACTACTAGCCCAGTGACCTTGCACGATATGGGTCGACAGGCTTATTTGAACCGGCTCGCTTTGGTAAGCTTCACCTTTCTACGCGCGAAGTTACGCGCGAACTTTCCCCTATATTTGTACTTAAAAAGACCCTGGATTTATGGACTGTGGCAATGGATCATGTTTACCCCGGGAAGCGCAAAGTCTTCTGAAACTGAACCAGTCACCACCTGGCCCTGTCTCATTGTTTCTATCCGGATATACAAACCCACCCCAAACACCTCTTACCATACATGCCTAATTGAGCTTAGTTACAACCTGGGTAGTATATCATATTAACTGATTTCAAGGGCCGGTCCCCGTATGAAGCCCCCGACAATGCGGCGGTTGACCCCTCCAATCCAGTCCGACGGATCTCCAGCGTTTATGCAGACAATTACATGCAGCAATATGATACTCGAGGTCACCCTGTTAATCCCGAGTCCAGAACCCTCGGGAAAGAACTCCGGAGAGCAAAGAATGATATCCTTTCAACAATGGGGATTGTCGTCAGCGGAGAAGACCGAAACTCTGGTATCCCCAATGAGCAGCAAAAGATCAACCAGATTGCGAGTGAAAATGACTTCGGACTGGTTATAACAACTCTCGATCAACTGTTCATCTTTTTTGGTACTTGGTGGACCTCTTCAGTCACTGGTCGAGTACAGGTAAATGCAATGCCCAACTACTCTAGATGTTGATTGAGCTGACATTCGAGACCTTGTGTTCAGACTTACCAGCATTATGCCCATTCCGCATTACTCAACGTCATACAGTCTGAGAGGGACACCGCAGGCATTCTTAGCTTCTATTTTTCAGGAATTCCTGCCTGGGCAATGTCCAGCGGGTTGGCTATCGCTCGTGAGACCCCGCTGAAACGGGTGTTTGTCTCTCTTCGGGACTATGCTCAGTCTTTGACAGGCGACTCACTCGGTGTTCGTTCTCTTTTCGGGCTTCTATACACAGTGTGAGTATATTCATCGTCTGTTCAAATAGACAAGACAACTAATCATGAATAAAAGGGCGAGAAATTCTGTGCTCATGTTGTCTATGGAGTTCTACATGTACTCCACACTTCAATCTCTTTCCCTTGTGTCTCCGTATGGCATACCTGGCGCGCAATTTCTGCTTCCCTTCGGCAGAGAATCCTTGCTACAGCTGCCACCTTTGCCCACTGATTTGTCCCCTCACTCACTGGGGATCTCACTTGTCCAATTGTTGACATCCCCCGGCGCTTTAGTGTTCATCTATGGCTACTACTTGCGACCAGAGCTTGAAGAGCGTATCTATCGGTTGATCAGACGACACCTTCCTAAGCCATCTCTTCCTGATGAACTCTCAGTCCGCGTTGCCTTCGAAGAAAACCTGATAGAGTGGGTAGTGCCTACGCTGGGCCGCAGATCAGACGAGGAATTACACCGCGGCAAGCTCACACTATTCGAAGACATCAAGTTTGAACTAGCCGTTTTTCGAAGATGGGTATCATCGCTTTTTGGACTGAGATCGAACCAATCGGCAGAGCAGAAAGCTCTCCGGACATTTAGAGACGAGAGGATTGAAAACCTACGCAATTCGATTGAGTTGCTGCAAAATGAACTTGACGGAATCAACATTGTTGCTGAACAAGGACCAAATGAGCCCGTGCCTAGACCGCCGGGGATAACCCCCGATGCTCAGGCTGCGGCTCTTGCATCACAAGCACGATCAAGGTCACAGGATGCAACTGGACCCACGCATATGACTCAGGCAGAATCAGTTATTGGGTTGAATCAAGTGCTTACAAATGAAAATCGTATGTCTCAATCGCCTGGGGAAATGAGCAATGACTATTTCTCCGAGATGGCTACTGCTGGACGAACGAGCCGTCTCTCGGCCACCTCAACCCCGCAGGACCAAACGGCCTCTTTGCAAAATGATGAGGATTTTGCTATGGACAGAGAAAACTCACGATCTAATACTCTTTTCTCCCCACAATCATCACCAGAAACATCACCCCCTACATCGCCTCGCGTAAGAGCATCCTTGATTCACCAGAGCTCCGACGTTATCACGATGCAGCTTGAATTGCTGAGCAACCGGAACCGTCACCCACAGATCCAAGCTTCAAGTCCTGCCCAGCTGAATGCACTTGCGGGCAGGAATGCGTCAGGATCCAATGCAAATCCAGACGCCATGGATAGACGATCCATAGCCGAGTTCCTCGAAGCTCTGATCTTGAGTCAGGCCCAGCGGCAGGAGCAGCAGCCCCCAGTGGCAGCAGATACGGACGGCCTCTCAAGTATCACTGCCGGACAATCCAACACAACGCCCCAGGACTTAGGTGCCCCTGAACTAGACCCACAAATTCCAGCCCCAGAAACCCAAGTCACGGACGCTCCAACTTTAGAGTCAATCGAGGAAGCACTAGGGTCCATTCTTCCAAATATCCTCCCAGATGGCGTGGAAGAACCAAACGACGAAGAGCCCTCCAATGAACCAAACCCTGTCGCAGATACAGACCACAATGAAGATACCCAATCTGACACCCTCGTCCAGCCAATTCTACCATCTTCTCTTATCTCCGGACAACCGACAAACACATTGTCGCAAGTCCACCGCGTCACCCTTCTTTCAGCATACCCAGTGGACTCCCTCGCGTCTCACCTTGCTGCTGCAATCAGCGGCATCATACTAGCGCCCCTTGAAGCACTCTACCTTCGCTCATTGACCCGATCCTGGATCATGTCACACCCGTCCTCTGTTATCCGTCTCTTAGATGTCCATCCGTTGGGTCTTTGGTTTGGCGGGAGAACTTGGCCAGACATATGTGCTTATTCCTTCCGGCTCGTACTCATGAGAGGAATGCAAGTTGCGATGAGAGCGGGGATTTGGGGGTTCCTGGTGGGCTCGACGATGAGGATAGGGAGGAACTTCTGCGGCTGGGGAACCTTGTGATGAATACTTGGTTGTTTTGGCCGCATCAATACCTATGTTACATACTCTATGATGTGTATCTTAGCCATTCAGTCATACTGCACTTACGCGGTTTTTGAGTGTCTCACAGCTACCGCTAGCTAGATATGTCATTCCAGGGTTGTTTGTGGGATAATATATATATTAATATCCTGACCCTTGGGCCTTTCGGTTCCTTTCCTCGTTGCGGAGCAAGACATATTTTTCTATGGTCATTTTTTCTCCGCTGGTGCAACGCTTATTTGTTTCTTCTATGGTGTCCTTGTTTTACCGTACAGTGGAAGATATCGAAAAAAAACATAAATTCGTCATTATTTGATGGTACATCGGGTGCTCTGAAAGATAAGTGTAGAAGATGTAGAAGACAGTTGAAAGTTCGAAGCCCAAGCCTAATCCTCAGATGTAACTATCTTAGATCAAGCACGCTCCTTTCCTTTGTTCCCTGGCACCTTGCGTCGCTCCCAGACCATAAGGTATCCCTCACGAGTGAACAGCGTCTCACTTTCCGTGCGATTGACGAACAAATCCTGAATCTCAAGCCACTCAGGGCCTTGCTGCTGTTTCTCTGTGGAACCGCTGTTTTTGGCGCGAGCATTTTCGGCCTCCATAGCTTTATCATGAAGTTGGACAAGCCATGACACCTTCTTGCTGCCGCCACCTGCTCCGCTGGAGGATCCTCCTGCTCCTGACGCAGAGTTAACGCCCTTGTCCGCAGCGTCATCCATTTCACCGGGTGCGGCGATAGCGGGGTCGAGGATGATGTTTGCGACAAGGTCGTAGAGGATTGGCTCGCTGGGTGACCAAACATTGGGATTTGGCTCGACATAGGGGGTCATATCCAAGTTATGCGGAGAGGGGAAGGTGACGATGGTTGGGTTTCGCTCAGAGACAAAGCGGTTCTTGCTGAAGCGCTTGATATGGAAGAAAAGATAAGGAGGAAGAGGGTGGAGAAGACGGTGTCGGACACGGTGGGCCAGTTTCTCTGACGCCGTGTAGCCATTGTATTTGTTCAAGAGGGTAGTCAAGGGAACCTGTGGGATACTCGACTCCCTACTGGAAGACTGGAAGAGGGGAGTGGGGGGTAGGTCCAGTGTGAGTATGAGGAAAGGAGTAACCTGGCTATTGATTGTAGCAGATTCAGTGAATACCAAACGGGCATTTTGGGTGTCGGAGTGAGCGGTGATAGCTTGGCTTTCTATCCGTACACGACCCTGGAATGCTGCGTGAATGACACTTGTGGGTGTTGGTGATGGCTTCTTGGACCCTCCTAAGGCAAGGTGCAGGGTGTTTAGGAACCAAGACAAGAAGTCCACGGGATCTGCCTGGTTCGTGAGAGTGAACCGTTTCGAGGATCGTACAGCAATCTCTTGTAGTAACTCGTGCGGAGACACATGTGACCGGAACGCCTTAGGGTTCCATAGCTTGCGCACCAGCGTGCTGAAACGAAGAATTATCTCTGGTGTGCCAGGTGTAGGGAACTCGTGGAGGAGGAAGAAATTGCGAATTGGCAAAACATGTGCCAGTAGTTGAGCTACTACATTGACGTAGTCGTTGGCTTTGATGTTGTTCATGCCGACAAACCCTGGAGAAGACAATTAGCCAAAAAAACTGATATTATCATGATTCAGGGTCTTACCTGGTCTATACCTAGAACCAGAAAGGTCCCAGGCATCATGCACCTCCCTATCAAGCTTGATCACTTGGCTTTTTGTGTAGTGTGGATCAACCACATATTTGATATCCTCCAAACTCTTGTTATTGACTTCATATCCTTCAGGCAAAACATAGACCTTCTTTGTGCCAATGTTGATAAAGACGTGGTGTCCAACTTCAAGGGCGTGAAAATATGCATGCGATTTGGGACCACGACCCTGGAAGTATTTGCCGCAAACGAGGCATGCGTACACATTGACATTTGACAAACTGATGGAGCACAGCTTCTCGAAGTCGAAATCCAGGATTCCACGGTTGATTGTGTCGAGGTAAAGGTCGCCGTAGCCTTCCATGGGAGCACTTTGCCGCTTTGGGGCGCTGAGTACAGGCGCATCTTCGTCGATATCCAAGAGCCCAGAAGGGTCTTTCTCAGCCTCTTCAAGCTCCTCTGCTTCTATTTGAGCTGCTCCTAGGATATCCACATCATTGCGATCATCCTCTCTCAGCTCTTCGGTTTGCAATGCGGGTACTGCGCCGTTGGGGAAATCGAGATCGTTGTCGTCCTCGACGCGCGCCTTTTTCGATACAGGTGAGCCAGAGAAGTCTTGCTCCAGAGGGAGCTCTGCGTGTCTTTTCGACATTACGAGATGGTTTGAATCGAAAAGTTGGTGACCACGGAGTTCTTGACTTCCCGCGAGCTTGGGATGCGACTCTGTTGCAAACAAGTCAAACACCCACGGTCAGGGCAATGCCAAGCGGTGTACGTTCTATACAAAATGCTGTCCATTTGAGTGAGCTCATAGGGCTGTATTTGCCTATTGTTTATTCACTATCTAGGATTCTACTCCTTACTTGACTCCCAAGGTTACTACAGCCCAAATCATGTCGACTGTTCGACTATCTCGGAATCAAAGAAAAACGTCATAAGATGTGATACAACAAACGCCGTGGTATGTCGACCCTCAAGCACTCCGGACCACCTTGTCGTTATCCACGGGGATTATTTCCACGCCATTCTTTGTCACGACCTTCACCAGCATCTGTGAACAATTGTGTCAGATTATCGGCACTTGAGGATGGCTTCCTAAAGAACTTACTCCTTTGTAGTCAATTGGTAGTCTGCGCTTCAGCTCGTCTGTGCACAGGGTGAGGAGGGCGAGGCCCTCCTCGAGGGTGCAGTCGGGATGGTGGTGTTTGTCAAGGATGGAGAGGCAGTAGTATCTAGCAGAACCAGCGTCAGTTATCTCTCGCCTGGAGTTTCGTGTTGTCTGTCATGACAGGTCATTAAACATACTGGGCATAGCCGTGGGCAGCATATGGTAGGGGCGCCAGCGACGCTAGGTAATCAATCCAGAACAAGTGAGGCTTCTCAGTGACCGGATCTATACCACCTAGCAACAGGTTTACTGTGTAGGGAGTCCGTGACCGCAAGCTGCGCGCCAATTCTCCCCGGACGAAATTGGCAACGGCGGAGGGGCTGAGCTCAGTGTCGTTGCGCATGCTGTAGAGTGCAGCGTTGGCTTGGATGTATTCGGCAAATTGAACTAGCATAGGTATCTCATTAGCATCTTGTTTATCTCGTCGGAGAAGCAGCTACATACCGGTATCTCCAGACTCTCCGGAGAAGGCCATCACTGTGTGCTTGTTCAACTGTCGTGTCTTATCATCTTCAGCCTTGAGAACTGTCGGGCCTCTCATTGCGGCCTTGGATGCAGCAAGAATGACGAAGTCCTTGCCGGCGATACCCAAAAGAACCTCCCTAGAAAGCTGTTAGTGACTATTTGTGGGCATGAGATCACCATAAACTTACATGTTTGCGGTATCAGAGATAAATAAAAAATTAACAAGCAAGTAGATGATCAGAGAAGACGAAGGGGAGTAGTGATCAAGTGAGGAGGACCGCGCGGTGAGCTTGACGCCTGGAGCTCCCGTGAGGTCAGCTACCTGCTGAGTCAGCCGCCGCTTAGCGCTTTTTTTCTGCCAAAAAAAGTTGAAGTTTCGATCTCCGCAGTCCGAGTCTTTCGAGAACGCCATACATTCGATTTCTTTATACAGAGATCAAGAACCGACAGGTCGCAAAACGTCGCCATGTCGTCCTTTTTCACTGTACCTAATTCCCAGCGCAAGAGGAAGAGAGACGACCGCGCCGGAGCCCCAGGATCAAAAAAACGAGGCGTAGATGCCAAAACCGATGGTGGTCGACGCACCAAAGAGAGAGAAGAATCAATCTCAGGCAGTGACTTGGATGAAGATGCTGCAATCGATACGGCAGAGTCAGATGAAAGTGGATCAGACTCAGAAGACGGCGAAACCGCGGCAGACCGAAGATTGAAACTCGCTGAACGCTACCTGGGTAACATTCAAGAAGAAGTCGACGAAGCTGGATTTGATGCCGCAGATATCGACCGAGACTTGATTGCGGAGCGATTGAAGAAGGACGTCGATGAGTTCAAAGGACGGACGTTCCGTCAAATCGCTGCGAAACTATCCGTTCCCACGGCGCCCCATTCCTTTTTCCGCTCAGATACCCAGTCCAACACTGCCATCGCAGTCCACCCGCCGTTTGTCTACATTGTTTCGAAGGATAAGACTTTGACCAAGTGGGAACTGGCTACCCCTAGTGTACCAGGCTCTACAGAATCGAACGGCGATAATGATACTTCCAAGCGGCCTCCGCGCCCCCAGCGCAAGAAGCCCAAGCGTGTGAAGTACGCTCGGGGTATGCGCAAAGTTGGTGAATCAGGCGAGGATCAAGGACATACAGGAAGCATCCTATCTGTTGCTGTCTCACCTTCTGGAAAATTCGTGGCCACCGGTGGAGCAGACAATAAGCTTATCATCTGGGACGCAGAGACTTTGACACCAAGCAAGACCTTCTTGCACCACAGAGACTCGGTTTGCACCTTGTCTTTTGCACGCCATATCTCAGCGATGAGCTCCGGAGAGCAGCTGTTCTCCGGTTCGTACGACCGTACAATTAAGACATGGTCCATCAGCGGAGCGGGCCACGCCTACGTCGAAACACTCTTCGGCCACCAGGATCACGTCACCGGAATTGCTGCCATGGCCATTGACGAATGTGTCAGTGTTGGTGCTCGGGATCGCACTGCCCGCTTGTGGAAAGTTGTCGAGGAAACACAGCTCGTGTTCCGCGGTGGCGCCTCCAGAAATGCCCCTTACCACGAGAGCAACATCGACTGCATTGCCCCCCTTCCGCCCTCTCACTTCGTCACTGGCTCAGATTCCGGCTCCCTCTGCCTTTGGTCCGTCCACAAGAAGAAGCCACTCTACACCGTCCGTCTTGCTCACGGCTTGGACCCGATCCCCCCTCTGGATGTGTTATCGCCCGAAACAGACGAGGCGACTGCCGCCCACGACACGCGCCACATGCGACCCATGCCTCGCTGGATCACCGCTCTCGCTACTCTACCGGGTACCGACGTTGTCCTCAGTGGCAGCTGGGACGGTTTCATCCGCGCATGGCGCGTGTCAGAAGATAAAAAGACACTTATCGCTCTGGGTCCCATCGGTGCAGGCATACCTGGTACTGCGACACCAGATACTCCCTCGCAGCAACTCAACCAGACTCTTGCTCTCGATGCCACCCCCGCGACGGATCAAAAAGAGCCAGAGCCTTTGATTAAGGGTGTCATCAACGATATCGCAGTCTTTGAACGACGTCCCGAATCTGATATGCCTGGCGCAGATAAACATAAGTCTGAGACCGAGCAAGAACCTCGTGGTTTGTCCATCGTCGCCGCTGTCGGCAAGGAGCACCGATTGGCTCGCTGGAAGTGCTTCAACAACAATTTCCATGAGGGCCCCACTTCGGGGGGCCGCAATGGTGCTGTTGTCTTCGAAGTTCCGTTTGTTACTAATGACACCGTGAAGGCTGATGTATAAATTTTGTTCATAATCTTCTGTCTCGATCTTGGTCATTGGCCGAGAATAAAATGGGGAGCGTTGCTCGGGGTCAGGTGTATTTGGAGTCACATCTGTGTATTTTACCATTTTTGCATATGTACCGGATATCTTCGGTGCATTGAAGTATTCAATCATATCCCTCTTTCAAGCAATATTGTTCCTCAAGAGTCAATTTCGTGATCACAGTAAATGACTAGGAAAGCTCTGCAGGCACACTTCTATAACCTTGCTTCCATTCAATCTCGCAATGTTGTTTCAACAACCGATATCCAAAGATTTCTACGAATTCTGGGTCTGCGTCATGTGGATATGTTTGCTGGCTGTTCTCATCGGTTTACTTTGCTTGTGAATAGAGTGTCCACCAGTGATAGGTGCATTTGTTTACTTCGAGTGGACTCGTGGACTATTGTAGATATATGTAGTTATCATATTAGCAGTGACACTACGTACATAGCAAGATAGCGTGCTATACTAGTTGGTGAGAGAATACAATATGGAAAGCAAGAACTTAATGTGGTAGAGCCTGGTGGCTTTCTTCGTGGATTTGATGATGGATTTTGTGGACACGCTTTATTGAGTGTCAAGAGACTAGGTTCTTCGACTCCACTCGCAAAGGTCGACAAAAGATCAAGATCAAACCAAAGAAGGATAAGTAGGGGTATTCGTAGAGTACGGCTGAACCGGTAAGAAGCAAAGCATGAAGATAGAATCCAGCCGTTGAAGGCATCGGAGAGAGAGGGGAAAAAGAGAAAAAAGTCTTCCTTTTGATATCAAAATGAAGACAAAACGCCAACCGTATCCACATTCCTCTTAGCATTATCCAAGCGCCGCGCTGAAGCCAAAACAAAACATTAAGTAGGTCGATAAAATGCGAAAGCAGATACCGCATTGGCGGTTCGAAGATGTTTTTTCAATATGGAGAGAATCTGGCACGTCGCCTTTGCGTGGTTCTTCTCACTGGACCGACGGGCTGATCATCGTCAGAATCATCGAGGGTGATCACATTCTGAGCAGTGGTCCCGCGTGGGATGGGACGACGTGCACCATTGGATCTCCCAGGCCTAACAGGGGGCGGGGAGTCCTCTTCCTCTTCCTCGGATGAGTCAGGAATTTGTATTGGAGGCCTCGCTGCAAGCCATGGAGCATCACTGGGGGCTTGGAACCAGGGGGACTGGCGTGGATATTGTGCATTAGCTTGACGAGGCGGCGCAGTTTGAATTGCGTCTTCGTCAGATTCAGATTCATCCTCCTCTTCATCGACCATCTCTCTATCGTCCGATTCCGCTGAAACTTCCTCTTCCTCATCATCAGAAGCCTCGTCGTCAAAGTAAGGTGTGGTGTTTCTGTAATTGAGCCCAATCGGCAGGGAATGGTGGCCACCCTGAATATCATCCACAACGGTGCCAGTGGAACGATCTGATTCCGATTCATACATATCGCCACTCCCGAGACGATGAACTTGATCTTCAACGAAGGAACTGGTGGGCGGATGGTCGTTTTCAGCATCGATGAATGAGTCTGACTCATCATACTCATTCTCCTCTTCGTCTTCCTCTTCTTCGTCGTATTCACTCCCATTGGTGTTACCTGAAGCGGGACCGTTCTCATGAATCACTGGGAACGTTCGAATCATGGCACCTCCGCTACCCATCAAGCTTTCAAGCCGGTCGAAAGCTTGGCCAGTACCTACACCTGAGGGCCAGTTAGGGCGCGCAGAGAAGGGATCCCGATACCACTGAAGCGCAAAGTTGCCCCAAACGCCATCTTGGTCTTCGATCTCGTCGAAGTGGTCAGATTCCCCAGCCCCGCCCTCGCCTTCTTCAGGGTCCTCATCTATGCCATCTTCCAGCGAGTCTAGATCGGTCTCACTGAAGTCAGCTGATCCACTGTCGTCTGTATCCTCGGAATCCGGCCGGTATCGGTAGCCGCATCCTGCGCAATCGTCCCCTTCAAGTTCCCATGAGCAGAGCGGACATCGAACCACTCCGTCATCAATGTCAATGACAGGCTTGAGCGGGGGAGCTTTTGGCTTGAAAAGACCCCCGAACAGACCTCCTTCGGTTGGATGACTATTGGCCTTGTCCTGGTCCAATCTTTCGGCTTCGTCCCTTTGATTCTTTGAATGCTCCATAGTCGTTTCTCCTCTGTCTAAAAGTTCAGCTCGACCTGTGAACATCTGCACAACAGCCCGGACCTGTGACACAAGAAATATGTGAGATACAATGCAAATGAATTGAAGATTGTTAAAACTCACCAAATAAGCTGGTGCTGGTTGTGTTTTGACGGGTGCTCGGCAATCCGGACATGTCCGCTTTGATCTTCCACCAGCAAACCATGATGATAGACACTATGTGAAGGATCCTGGTCAGTCACTGGTATTAAAAAAACAGGAAAATGATATGGAGACTCACTGAGTAACAGAAAGTGTGCCCACAGGCGATAGTAAACGGTTCGTAAAGGGGACGGATGCATATACCGCACTGTATCAAAGTGCGAATATCATCGACATGGCCTTGGAGGGTGTTGACCAGCTGTATATCACGCGTCAGTCTCTAGTACTTGATCACTTCAATCAGACGCGGGAATTGACTTACCCCCGATGCCTCAGCCCCAGAACCACTTCTAGCCGCCATTTTGACCTTCTGGGGCTTGTCAAGAGCTGTAATTTCCACACCAGGGTCGTGTCCCATCAACCGGAGTGCGTTTGAGGCGTCTTGGGGTGAATGCGCGAGTGCCGACGGGATGCGGTGGGGGTGTCCCGGGGAGTAAAAGTTTCGCGAAGTGGCAAGATGTGATGAACAAGTTTTCGCAGAGACTCTTTGAAGAAAGCTGCGAGGTTAGCGTGACGGTCTGAGATTGAGAGAAAGGCACATGGAAGTGCAATGATATGATCCAGATTCTTTAAGTGAGAGGGCAGATGTTTTGGTTGCCTCAGGCAAGAAATCACATAATCATGAGGAAGGGGCCGTTACACGGGTTATAGGAATAGGCTGATTCCACACTCTTTAAATCGCCATCAGTACACTCCGGGAGCAATCCCGCTCGGCGTTAGGTCTCGAGTTCTTACTTCGGCTGGAGAAGCGCCTGTATAGTCATACAGCAACTAGTTAGACTGCAACAGGTTAATTGAACTTTGATTGATTGATTAGGTGAAGACAATACCCGAAAAGGTGCGATGCCTAATAGAGCGTCGGAAGGCAACGAAGGTTTTCATGGAAACAATAGGAAGTGAGCATGAGACTTACCTGTTTCGGATCATAACGAACATAAAGTCTCCTTTCTTTTTACCCACGCATCTTCTTCTTTCTGTCTTTGCTTTCATTAAAATCCTCTTTAGACACTATTTGTTTCATCATCATTCAAGATGCCAGATAGGATCCCTTTCCCAGTTCCGGAGAGAATTTCTTCTCTGATGCCAGCAAACCGCCGTCAGGCTTTGTGTGACCATCAAGAGAGATCGGTCAGCAATTCATCAAAACTCTCTCAGGTTTCGCAGGACTCACTACAGTCGACCACATCGGACTTCCTTGACGCCAAGATCGCTACACTCGAAGACGAGAAGGAGTACATCAGTTGCATCAAACAAGGCCTTGATGCGGTTTCGTCTTTACGGCTACTCAGCAGTGATGCTTTCCAGACAGAGATCGGTCCTGTCCTAAGAAGATTCCGAGCAACGTCGCAGACTCTCGATGTGCTCAAGCGCCAACAGACATTGATCGAGGAAGACTTAGAAGTGGAGGTCAAATGTAGAAAGATCACCGGACCCTCAGACGATGGACTTGTCGAGAGAGCATACGTGGATACGATTATCCCACGTGTTATGGGTGCGGCTGCGAAGATTCGGAAACACGCCTTCGACCAGAAAAAATTCAAGAAAGAAGTTAATCAATACTACGGCTTAACGACCGAGTGCGCGGGAGAGACATCTTTCTGTCACGTTCTTGGATATTCCTACCTGCCCCTTCAGTCAAAGCAGCTCTTCTAGTACCTAAGTCCTTGAGCCAACCAGAAGTGTCCCATATTTTCGGAGTTCAGGATAGTGTGCTCTCTGATCCACGCAATGGTAAGAATAACCTTTTCGTTTAAGAAGAGAAGGATCTCACGAAAATTCCTATAGCATTATTATTATACAATCTCATTGAATCCCTACTCGACCAAGGGGTGATTGCCATCGTTCCAATTCCTGGCTCGATAACTGAGCCAACCACGTGGAGATGTGTTGTCTTAGATGAGTCTAAGAATGAGAACTTTGTCTACAAGAGGGAGTCCGGGGAAATAATGAAGGTCAAGGTCAGTCTATTCCTAGGCTTAAAATAGAAGAGTATAGGCTAAAAGTTATGTAGCACCTCGATGACCGCATTTTAAGTTTCCTTTCTGAGAATCGCCCTCGCCGAAGATACCTCTATTTCCGTTTTCTGATCTCCTACCTCCACGCGAAGCGACTGAATCTCGGCGATACAACTGAAAAGGTGGAGGCTCGAAGATTCTGGCCGTCCGGTGGTGAATATTTGAACAAGTCCACCCTCAAGACCCTTGCTCGGTGTATATCGGGATGTGAGATCCCTGATGAGTTTGTTACGAACAAGACCTTTGAGGGTTCAGCCAATGAGTCTCGAAATCTACAGGCAGGTATGATTCTTGGGATGGATATCCTAGATACCCACCCTGACGACTATGGTGCGTTGATCGAAAGTATGAAGCGGCTCTGAAATGTTTGTGGAGTGGAAATGGTCTTCAAGAGCAAGAATGGACATAGCTAGTGTGAATACATTCGAGACCAAGATGGCTACTAATCGGGAAAGGGGTTTGCTAGTGCTTACTATTTAAGCTCCGGGATCCCCTCCTTCTTTCCTTCTCCCTATTCTTGCTTTTCTAGTTAAATGCACTCTTTCTATTCTGATAAAAGATAGGGAGTCAAGCCTAGAGGTAGTTCCGCTCTTCTAGCTTCATCCTCGTCCATAAACATAAGGCTCATCTTTGATCGATCAGGTCCCTTGCTTAAAACAACAGGGAATATTTCTTACTGCTATGAAGCTAAAATAGACAGCAAACCAGAGAGTATTGCCATCAAGGAAAATCCCGCTCATCCAAGCAGACTCATGCTCCAGCTCAAATGTTTGCAGATGAACTGCAAAATGCATCCAGGAAGTCCATATTAAGCCGTGATGCAATAAAACATCACTGCATTCTTTGCTTGGCATCCAGATGTCTGTTCGATTCCACACCTTCTGATGATAAGCATTGTTGCCATGTTGTAAATTCGTCTGGTTTTCGAGTATTTCAACAGAGCTTTCCTGTCTAGGGTATGTAGAAGCAGTCAACCTCCGCTATCTAAATAGGGTTGATTTGAATAGCTCGGATTTCAGTCGGTTGTTTTCTTGTTGGAGTTCAAAATACGATGGAACTGGCTCTTTCTGCTTTGCACTCCCTCGATTTAGCACTAGTTTATATACCATATTGTTTGATGTACCTGGTCACTCGGCCTTTGACATTGACAACTTCTCTTGCAAATGTACTTTCAAGGCCTCTTGCAAGACAAGTTCTACATGGGACCTGCTTGTCGCACCTCACCCGACTCCTAGCACAGCTAGAGCAAGCATTGGGCGCCCTTTGACTTTTTCTGGCCGTCATTGAGGATATGTGGAAAACCAACCCCAGCAGAAAAATGCAGGTCTTCCAAGGATTATCTATGACTCGAGGCTCCGCTGGATCTTAGTGGTCTTGATAACCTCCTGCGATTGTAAGGAACATGATTTTTCGCCAAGATAAATGCTTTGGCTAAAATTGTCAGAAAAATTCGACTTGGGATTTGTGAGCCCGATTGAAGAAATGGGCCCTCGGGAGATTTGAATCACCAAAACTACCGTACTCCAAACTTTCTACGCGCCAAAGTCCTTTTGTGACAGCACGAATTGTCGGCGAGTTGCACAACAAATTCAGGGTCGAGGTCTCTTGCGCCTGTACGCCATATTACTTTAGTGAAAACTCTCTGTCATTATCTCACTTTTCTTCATTCTCTTTTCTTCTATGAGAGTCGTTCTTCGAGAATGATACAAAATAAACCCTCTCGCGGATGAAAGAGACCTGTGACATAAGAGGCCCAGTCGAGTGATTGAGCAGGATATTGGGATCCTACGTCAGAGTACTTGACTGATTGAAAGGGATAGGAAGCATAAATCTAACTAAATCCGTGGCTATGTAATATGGGAGAGCAAATGATTGAAAATCGAACATTTAGTAAGGAATTTTCCCTGCCAGCTTCAATGCCAGGTCCGTCTCAATAGGCTCCTCATAAAGATGTTTTGTCAAGTCCCCTTTGTCTTCTTCTGGGTGGTTTGCGTGACTAGTTTCAGTGGATAAATTGTCACGGGGCCAATGTGTCTATCCAAGAAGTTAGTAAACTACTCTTGTATATAGAAGAGACAGGATAATTACCGTTCCAATTCGCTGGTCGAAATTTTCGCCCTTTTGCTGCAAGACATCAGGCGTCGCAAAGGAAGCTGGTGTATAGCACGCATCTATGGCACAGTTACATAGACCACCTGGATAGGGGAAGAATACCTACAAATAATGGCACGTAGATTCTGAGTTGACGGAACGCAATTAAAATGCATAGTGCGAGAATCCCAGAGAATAAGATCTCCGGGTTCGGCAGTCACCTTATGAATCTCACAACCCCTTTCCTCAAACCACTTCACCTCACTCTCGTCAAAGCCAAACCAGTCGCTAGGTCCCCATGTTGGGCAACCAATTGTACCCGAGTGAGTCTTGAAAAACTCGGGCAAAAGCCTTTTAGATCCCTCCATGACGAGAAGACCCCCATCTTGGGGACCATTTGGTGGAAAGTTGAGAATACCCTGGATACACTGCATGCCCTCTCGCAGTGGGCTCTAATCAATATGTGGCAAAGGCTTCGTTTGGGCCAGAGTAGTACCAGATGGAAGTGTGAAGTTCATTCCATCAAAAGAGACCAGAAGCTTGTCTGTTCCCCACAGTTTTGCGAAGGCTTCGATTACTCCGTCCTCCCTGTAAGATTCTTAGATGTGTGTCGCGAAATATGGGATTAAAGACTTACGTTGTGGCCTCCCATATGAACTTCTCATGCTGGATACGATATCCATGATACATTCCCCCCTTGATGTATGTGAGTAAATGTTCTTCGGTCCAGGTTGATTGATCGTTCCTGTCAAACCCGAATGGGAAACTTTCCAACCACTGAAACATCTTGTCGATGTAGTATTCACATCGCGCTGGCGAGATCGCGTTTTTCACCAAAACGTATCCATTTTGGAACAATTCATCACGCCAGTCTCCATGAACTTTGGAATCATCCACGGTGATTTGTTTGGCCATTGGATGAGGCATGGTGCAAAACTAGACGCAAAATCGAGTGCTAATATTGGAAATAATGAATTCGAAGTATTTACCTTGGGTAAAACCACTTTTAAGAGCACATTCGTATGTTTTGTCTTCTTTATTTAAAACCAATTGTATAGTCCCTCGGAGTGGATGCTCAGATAAGCAAAACTCGCGTCCACGGGTCAGAACTCGCGCGAGTTTCAAGGTCAAGGTTAACCATTATCATGGACATTGATAAGCCTTTTGACTATTGTACAATGAATCTCTGCTGCACTCTCAGATATTATATTGAGAATGACAGGATAGAAGTTTGATTTCTTGGGCTCTTTCAGATCGTGTACAGTTCTGTGTTAATCTCAGAGTTCAATCTCCTTACAAAATGACTGGCCCTATTCAGGAAACATCTTCCGGCCGAGATGTTTGGCGCCCGTTCAACAGTCATTCCCTTAGATTCCACCTACCACCAAAACGACGCCAAAAATGGCTCCCTTTTACAGTCCCGCCTAGGAGGCCTCGCTTTTCGTCTTGCCTGGCCGGGCGCCTATAAGATGCCTCTTCTCCTCCCTATCTCATGTTCTCCTAGTTCTCTCCTCATCCCCAACCCCCACTCCCCAAGCCGACCTTAACAACCTTGTTGCCCGTGTTTCAAGATTCTAACCTTACTCATTTATCATAGCTTTTCACTATAGCACGTGTGCTCGTTCAGTCGGCTCAGGTGATAAACACCAACACTAGAATAGAGTGCGCCAAGGACCGCAAAACCGCAAATGGTTTGGTTTTCGAGGTTCAAACCGCAATGGTTCTTGGGGCCCCAATGGTTTTTAAAGTGGGATATATTTAAAACGCTAAATCACGTGTATAACACCTTACTGGTTAATATTTATTTTTAAGACCCTTTATATGGTTATTTTCTAAAGTTTTACGTATAATTCTACAATTTTATGCAATAAATTGTTTTTGTTGGGGGCCCATTGGAGAATCGCGATGGTTTGTGGTTTGGTTTCTGGGGGCAAGGTTTGCCCACAATTGCGGCTTTTGGCGCACTCCAGTGTATTGGTTGGCTCTCGGTAACCCATCTGTGTACCCGGCGGGGCACCATCGATTGCGGACGGGTAGTTCCGTAACAGCAAGTATAACCCGGAACCCTTCTAACCTAAACGTGACTAGTAGGTAGTGCGTAACAAAGATATACTATAATAGTGTGGACCGATTATAAGAACCTTATGTTTCTTATGATAGCCAAAGTACTTTTTCGATAAGTAACAAGCAAGATAGGCCAAGACCCTTCTAGTTATAATATAATTTTTTTTAAAAAAAAAAACAAATATTATAAAGGGTCTGTGCGAGGAGCTTTGACTCATTTTGGAAGATATCCGGACTTCCTCGGCGGCTAGCCAGACGCGACGAAGAAATCAAAAAGGGGTTAAATGTCATCCTTTTTCTCCATCCTTTTTCTCTATCCTTTTTCTCCACAAACATCATAATTGTCAATACCCCCTCTGAAGAGGCACAGTCATCTTCACGATGGCGATGGCGATGGCCTTCTCCGCCAGCCCTAATATAACAAGCTATTTCAACCGGGGACCGCTGACAACCACTTTCACCCCGCCGACAACATGCCTCCAGACCTTGTCCATTAATTCTTTTTATGTGGGGGGCACGCCTACGACCGCCACATTCTACGGGAACTGGTTTGGGTTTGAGGCGGGTTACTCATGCTTACCCACAGGCACCATGCCTGGCACTCTACTGGCTTCCCCGACATACTGGGGTACATACTGGTGTAAGAAAGCATCTAAATCTTTCCGTAAAAGTTTACTTATATTATGCTTCGTAGACTCCCCAGGTCTTTACTGTCCGACTGGATGGACTACTGCAGGCGAATTGGGTTCATCATGGAATGGTTTACATGTGACCGGCAGCACAAGTGGTGCTATTTGCTGTCCGTCGTAGGTTTTCTCTTCTCTATGGGACCGAGCAATGCTGACACTATGTAGGAGCATGAGCTTTTACGCGACGGGCCATCAATGTAGGGAAGTTTTATCAGAAAAAGACACCATCACAATTGAAACGTCCGGTGTAGTGGTCACATCTACCCTGGCAACACCAATCACTGTTTATGCGGACGGAATCCCACTCATCTGGGAAAAGTCCGATCTCCCCAAAACAACAAGCGCATCAACAACACCCTTGTCAACACAAACATCAACCGCAACCGGTGCGACAGGATCAAACTCACCTAACAATAATAGAAGTGGTGGCTTATCAGAAGGAGCCAAGATCGGCATTGGGATCGGGATCCCGATGGCGGCCATTGCGATAGGAGTAGCGATCTTTTCCTATTTCCTCAAACGACACAAAACGGCCAAAGAGGAACGTCATGCAGAGATATGTGATTCTCCACGAGGTCGTGGAGCACTCTCAGAGCTCGCGACTAAAGAGAATTCCGAGCCATTTGAGCTTGGTAGTAGGGGAGATCGCTCGGAGCTTCCTTCGAACACTCTGACTCATGTGCATGAATTGGCATGAATTGTATACCGGTCTCAAGTTGCGTCTTTAAACGAAAATCGAAGGCCTTTGGGGCCCAGCCACGTCTAGGCTCTGTCTTGTGTAGTAAAAGGGCACCCGCTATATGGCATTTTGCTTCCTGCGGATCGCTGTCAGGGATATACATGAAGCATACAGGATTTTTGGAGAAATGATCTGCGGAACCCACATGGTGCATATGGTTTCCCCTGAACGCGAGGAAGCCTGTTCCTTTTGCTTCCTCACGCTACGTCCTGTATCTAGAGTCAACTATAGTGGTTCTTGATATTGATTCTTCATATCAAGACACTATCCACCTCTACGGATACGTGAGACCCTTACAGTACGTAGACGAAAATGCGCACTAGCAGAGGGAGACCTAGGTTACACGACAGTGTATTGGGGGCGCTAAATCCAAAGAGGCAAAACTGACCGGATACAGTAACTCACAAGTCCGCCGTTTACAAAAGTTATCGATTTCTATGGAATTTGTTCCCATATTCGGTTTGGAGACGGGGTATTCAACCGGGGACTAGATTCTCATTGGCTTTTATTAGATATGAAACGCCACCTAGGAGAAGACTGATATCATACTATCATTGATGTTCCGGTATGCTATTGAGTGGAAATTTTGACTCGTTTTGGGTATAGACTACCCTAGTAGGGTAGACGTTTCAACGCAGCTGCTTATCACGGAGACTTTCGGCACTATCTCTCCAGGGGTGTCATGTTTGATAGCGGCCTCGGTGCAGTTCTTCCATAGATGCAGCTTGGAAGGACGGCTGACGCCCGTGTTTCTATCTTTGGTCTCTCCGCGCTGTTTCGGTTGAAGACCTCCGAACCGATCCTTTAACGCAATCTCCCGCCAAGTCTATTTTCTTGCCCGAATCAATGCTTCCGGTGCGTATGACTTTTCTAAAGTATGGAAGTATCTTATCCCCTCGGGACCTCATACTGTGATTGAAAGTATGCCTGGAATACTATTGTACGGGCGAATAAAGACCGTCCAATAGGTAGTTTAAAACCCACTCGGACGCCTAAAATTGGATTGCGGCCTTTTCCACTTTTAAGAAATGCGAAAACAGCCCATGACAACCCGAGTGGCGTCATTGGGAGCTGTCCATCCCCAAACAAAACCTCCAATGGCTGTATGTACTTACCCGTCACATTCTATAACGAGTACATTAGTTCAACACAGCTGCGCTACGTGATGAAATGTCTGTCGAAGCCTACACAAACACGGGGATTGATACTGTAGTCAAGGCTGAATAGTGGGGTATTTGGAGAATAAACGGGTCAGTGGAATAATAATGGATAACGACCTTGGCTGCGGCACGTGGTCTTGGACCAATCCCGTCGAATTTTCAGTACTGCATATGCTATATGCGTGTCGGTCTGGACTTCCAATATGGGCTGTTACTTGAGTTTGTGTATGTTTTTATGGAGTCCTTATGCAGCATTTATTATACTCACTGTTTAACTTGGTATATTGGTATTAATGGCATTGTCTCGGAGCAAACAAGAATAGGCCGCGGTCTGATGTCTTTGGTGGCCTCAGATTTCCTTTTGGGGCTTCTTTTAATACATATGTTCTCGCTGTTTTTGGTTTTATAGCTAGACCGCCGAAAAAGGGGGGAAATCTTAAAATGAGTAAACGACTTCTCTATCCTAACTTTTGATCTATAGCTGTGGGTAATGCCTATGGATATATATAGATAGACTGGAAGGCTGCGCTCTGAAATTGGGCTTTCATATCCCAGTGGTTCTACGTACTAGACATACCTAAGGGCTGTATGTACTTACCTACGTAGATAATTCCTTCTAGAATTATAGGAAAGCAGTACATAAAAACGTGCTATACAGACCTCGGGACTCTGGTTGGGGCAGATCTCCGCGCCAAGACCGCGCGGATCTCCAATTCTTCCCGTGTCCAACGCTAACTTCTGCTCCAATCAACCTCCAGACCTCCAATCTGATTTTCAAGAAACGCTTTGGCATTCTATCTTATTTGATTAGATTACCTGTCTCAATCTATTGCGAACACGGGAGACATAACTCACTGCATCCATGGCATCCGAGTCAGCCCCAGCAGACTCTCACGACAAAGCGTGGGAGAAAGCGGAGAAGAAGTTCACACAGTATGTTTCAATGTTTCTTCTTTCCACCTCTGTCTGCTTTTGTCCATCTCCAAAACGTGGTAAGGCGTTTCTGAAGTCGTCTATGATCGCGGGCGCGGTCCACGGGATCATATCATGTTTACTGGTCTATGGGGTCTTGAGAGCCACGCATATCAACACAGGCTAATCCGATGGCTGCGTATTCATTGGACTGAATAGAATATGCCTGGCTCTTACCCATACTGATAGCTAATATCCGATTTTAGTAAACATGCTAGCGAGTACTACGACCCATGCCAAGACTTCGCGGATCGGAGTCTCAAGTGTATGAGACGGAATGCCTCCGACCGCGAAATGTGTCACGATTATTTCCAGTATGTCAAAAATTTCTTTACGTGATATGACTAGTGTTTTGACTTCCCCTCTATCCGATTTACCTGGCTTTCGACCAACTTCTACAATATTGTCATGATTATCATATGCCTGAGCTTTCTTACTGACTGATTACTTTATCTAGAGCTTATCGTGATTGCAAAAAGAACTGGGTAAGTTGAATGTATAGCTTTGTCGTTATCGCCTCAACCTCTTGTCTTGTGCAGCTCTTGTATCCTGTCCGCGAGATCCATTAACTTTGATTCGATGCTTGTCGGAGTATATTCGGTCGCTAACAAGGCACAGCTCACCCAGAAGAAAGTTTCCTTGACGCCCAAGCCCCAATAAGCCATCTCAATCACCCCGGACCATTCTTACCAAAGAGATCGACAACTTTCCTGGCTGCGAGATCCCTGACATCCCCAAAGCAGTTGTTGCATGCCAACGCACAAGGTGTGCTTTCTATCAATCCAATCATCAGAAGTTTACCAAAGTCAAGCTCCTAGCTTCTTTCATGTGGACCGTTACGTGATAAACATTTGAACTGCTGCCGGGCATCGTGATCTTGCTCGGCTGGTAAAACATTCCATTTTTGGCAAAAACGTGTCATGGTTCGGTGCTGATCTGCGAGATAAGCGGCTTTCTCTGTCCGGGGTTGTTTTCCTGTGACTTGAATTCTGTATGGCGTATCGGGTTATCTTTTGAACGATTTAAAGTCTGTATAATAACATTTTCGAACCTTGGTGTCTTATCTATCTTGTCCGGGTGTAGTGCTTCTGATCTTCACGTTCAGTCGAATACAACCCTCATGCATAAACATGGAAGATACTAAATAAAAACTAAAACTATATCATGGCTGTATGTGAACCTTCTGAGGTTGGAATTAGGTAGCGTCGAAGGTCCCCTAGCAACCGTATCTCAACTTTTTGATATGGGTTATTCATGGGTTTGAATGTGACTTCTTATGTTGATTGAAACAAAAATAGTAGACTGCTTATTCGACCTTATGTCTTTTTGGTAGTAGTTCTCGAAGTTGTTTTATATGTCTTTTTGTTTGATATTTTCTCCCCCTTCTCAGCTTTATAGCTACATAGATGGTAGAAAAAGGCGGGAAAAGCATAAATCTTAGAGAAGACTTTTCTGCGTATAACCAGGGACATGAATTATATATACTGTACATAAGACCATAAAACCATCAATTGAAGCCGTTAGCTACTGCTTTTTAATTTGTCATTCATCTTATATCTATTTCTGAACAATGTACATCAATGGCGCATACAACGCGTACAACGTGCTTCGAATGTTGGTTTCTTGCCGGCAGAATGGTGCGGGGACCAGTTGACCGCCTTCCTTTTGGTCTCCTTCCCCGCCAAATAAAAAAGTGACCGGAGTCGATCATTCAACTCCAACTCGCATCATTGACCCTTTTTAGCCCATGCTGTGCTAGGCACAGCAACCAGACAATTCTGCGAAAGACGCCAATTGAAGAATCCCCCCATCAACGTGAACAACGCCTCCACCATGAGCTCCACCAATGACGCGGTGTTTCTGCGTCGCAACAACCAAATCCAAGATGCCATTGACTCGCAGAACATGAAGCAGGCCTTGCAGCTGATCGAGAAGCGTATGAAAAAAGGCGAGAATACGCAGTTTTTGAAGGCGAGTGATTATTCTTCGTTTCGAATTTCCTACCGTTGCGACGCGGTCATCTGTCTGGGACCAACTAACACGTGAGATCGCAAGCAAATAGGCCTGGAAAGCGAATGTCCTCTTCAACCACGCAGATGAAACCCATAAAAAGAAAGGCATTGCAGAGACCCTCGTGCTGTGCAACGCCGATCCACCGGTCTCGGATTTGGACTCTCTCGACATACTCCACCGTACGCTGCGGAACATGGACGACCATACCGAGCTTCGGAGCGCCATATGGGAGCGAGCTGCTAAGGCAAAACCACAAGATCATGACCTTCAGATGAGATGGTTCAAATTCGGATATGAGGCTGGTGACTGGAAGTCAGCGCAGAAAGTGAGTTGGGAAGAAGCCTATGCGATACCGGCATGATATCAAGGTCTAAGTTGCTAACTAGTGACTTCGATCTTATTACAGGCTGCCATGAGTCTTCAAAAGAACTTTCCTCGGGAGCGAAAGTACTATTTCTGGGCTATTTTCCTTTGTTATCGCGTTTCAGATGACGCAGCTAGCTCAGATATGGACCGCAAGTTGTTTGGGACACTTGCCTATCGCTTTGCTCAAAAGGCAGTAGCCGAGGTTCCCTCTAACCCGGTATGTGCCATTCCCTAAAGACTACATGGTCATTGGAACTGAAGACTGGACATAAGATTTGGACATAAATGACTGACTGGACATGATTGAAATGGCTTACTACAGACCGAATTGCTAAGCCCTACGAGAGCCATACAAACCGCCGAGGAACTTCTCTTGGTCCTTCGAATTTTCGAATCGCAGAATCGTTGGACAGAGATTGTGCAGGTTCTTAATAGCGAGAATGCTGGTCTTAGCTCTCGGATTGTTAATAACGATAGGACTTTCATGTTGGCCAAAGTCATGAGCTTAGGGGCTGCTGGACTTTGGGAAGAAGGGCACTCCTACGCCAAAAGCCTGCTTGCCGTGTCCGAGAACGAAGCAGAGCGCAACACTCTGCATGAGCGTGATGATTGGAAATACTGGAATTTGCTCATCGCAGCCGTGCGTCATCTTGACAAAAACCCTGGGTATGCACTCCAATATCCCACCTCTACACCGTTAAACTCTCGACTTACGAATAATTACCTGCATTGTACATAGGCTGCTCTCCGACACGCAACAGCATATCGAGAAGTTCATCGAGTTCAGCCCAAAGTCACGCAATGCGCACATCGCTCTCATGGACATAGCCCTAACCGGGTTTAAACGGGGTGAGCGGACAGAAGACGATCTGGTTGTTGCGTGCCAAAGATACTTTGACCAACACAAGCACAAACTCTATGCTTTCAAAGACTTACGAGGGGTCTTGGAGACCCGTGATGATACTTTGATCCACCGAGTATCTCAACATTGCATGGACAGTGTCGAAGGGAAACCTGTAAGACAAAATCCAGCTAGAATCAGCTAATACGAGCTAATCAACTTTCCAGGACGATGCCATTCCATTGATCAATGCGTACAAGATGCACTACTGCGACCGGATTTCAGGCGACAACAACGCATCGAAATCCACCATTGAGACTCTTGTCCGTAATTGCCTTTACTTTTACGATGCTTTCACTCTTCTAGCGAAGACCCAGGACTCAAAGAAAGGAAGCCAAAAAGATACTGCTTCTGCGATGGAAAGTCGGCCCACAGACGATTTCTGCATCATTGCCGCAATGGCCCTTCTTCAGCCCAGCCCAGCTGGCCAGGTATCTGAGAAACTCAGCAACACTGCCCTGATCCGCGCCGCAGGGATCCTGGAACGTCTTCTAATCGATTCACCCCATAACTACGAGGCCATTCTTATGTTGATTCGCATTTACCTTCTTCTCGGTGCTGGCTCCATTGCTTTGAGGTGGTTTGGCAAACTGTCTGTCAAGCAAATGCAGTATGAAAGTGTTGCTCATAACCTCTTCACCCGCTTTGCCACCATTCACCCTCATGCTGCGCCTCCTATAGAGGGCGGAGAGTACAAGGACTTTGACCCACAAGTTGCATTTATCGCTGCTCTCGACTTTTATCGTGCTGCAAACTTGACTATCAAGAACTCTTTGATAAAAGGACTTGATGATGGGGTCTACGTCAACCTGGACGATACAATCGAGCTTCAAAAGCGTATCAGGGACAGTATCTGCCGGAGAATGTGGGCCCTGGACTTGCGTCGGATGCAAAGAACCCGCAAAGGAAAACACCTGCCCCTCCACGAAGACACTGGTAAGTAGTCCTCAGTCTCTCTATACTCCTGACGTACTTGAATACCAATTATTCTATAGCCCAGGATACATCACCGGTTCAAGACCAGCGGAAGTATGATGGTTTTATGAACCTGGAACGTTGTGACCAATCTCCATTTGAGCACCGATTGCGCGCAGGCCCGATTCCTGGGGTAAGATTGTCTGCTTGATGACACCGTGGCACTGACTAATATTAGTATAGGAAAACTGGCTGGCATCCGCCCGGCTGACTGATCGACTTTTCAGTATACTTGAGAGCATCGGTAGTCAGAAGCCAGTCGTCTTGAAGCTAGAGCTGCCCAACCTCGGCGGATTGTCGCTCTCCCAGACTGATGATGATCATACCAATGCAGAGAGGGATTCGACCAAGATTCACGTAGAATTGTTGAAAGTGACTGTGTTTATGGCTGGATCCAAGGCCCATACCTCCACCGAAGTTGAGACTGCTCTTGGCGAGGTAGAGGATTGGTTGAAGGCCAAGAGAAAGGATCTAGCCCTGGAGGACCCCAAGAAGTCCTCTCTCATCATGAGGACGACTATCGAGTTTACCCCAGGTACCCCAGGTGCACCGACATGGGAGTATTTCCATGCCATCTGGACCCTCGTGGAGACCCTCAAGGCTCTATGGAATATGCTCGAGCTGGATTCTCGAAAGGCTCTGAAGACCGCCAAACTCCCCGCCGAACAAGTGAAGCGACTGGACATTCTTGTCCGTGAAGTTTTCGAGGACGTCCGTTCAAACACCCGAAGTTTGAAACAGAGTCTTGCCGAATCAGCCACTCTCAGTACACTCATCGACATGGTCAAGCGTGGTGATGCAACTGATGAATACGAGAGGCCTCTTCAAGATGTCATGGAAAAGGTGATGGATGAATCTGCACTCGAATTGTTCTGTGGAGAGCTGAGGGAGAGCTGGGAGGAGGCACTTGATGGAGTGCTGGCTGCCAGGCTTTGATGCTGAATATCGAGAAATGTAAGGAATGAATCATGTGTGTATGAAATACATAGTTAGAGTACATTGAACCAAATCCAAATCAAATCCATGACAGTTGATTTAACAAGTCAGGTGCTGTTTAGGTAGTGAGGTTGAACGATAAAAAGAGGGCAAACACATATCACGTGGTGTGCCAAGACATATTGAACTGGATGCCTGAGGTGTCAGAAATAAACGCTAGTCCCAATTAATCCAGCCCTAGCCCTAGTCACTCGCCTACCGCACCAACGCCAAGACCCCATTTTGCGGTTCCAAGGCAAAAGACCAGGCGATTTTCACACGGCTCCCTCACCTCCTCTTCGACAACCTCCGCCAACCCCTTCAGTCAACAACCGTCGAGATGGCCGAACGCTCCGGAATTGTGGTCGGCATTAACGCGGGCCGGGTACGTTCTTACTGTCTCTTTGCACCATGTTTTTCGGTCGTTTGAAGGTCTCCCAAGGTCTCTTCTCTTCGTTCGGTCTGTTGGTCTATTCAAGACCTGTCGGGTCAAGGTTTATCGCGGAAACACTGGGAATTATCACGGCAAGGAGGATTGCGATGGAATCGTCCATTGGAAAATATCAGAGACTCGCTGGGGAAAATTTCGATGTCACGGGAACACTCTTTTTTGGATTCGACATTGGCACCGAAGCTACCACGCGCCATCCACGCAACCCTGATCCAACCACACCATAAACCACCCCGACAGACAGACACGAAACGCGAAAGAAGAGAACACTGGACCTGCGGCCGCTATATGTGACTTCGCGAAACAGACATACTGACTGGGTCCTGATATAGAAAACCACCGCCCTCAACACCCCCAAGACCCGCATCTCGCGCACCAAGGGCAAGTCTTCCCGTCGCACCGCTTTCGTCCGCGAAATCGCCCAGGAGGTCGTTGGTCTCGCTCCCTACGAGCGCCGCATCATTGAGTTGCTGCGCAACGCCCAGGACAAGCGTGCCCGCAAGCTCGCTAAGAAGCGCGTACGTCTACTCTCAATCCTTATTCCGATTTTGTCTGGTCGGCTCTGTTATATGGATCACGTTGGACTTGGGTCCATTTGGTTATGGTCTTGGTGTATAGGACCCGTACTGTATGGGCCGTGCATGTGCACGTTAATCCTGCAGAGAAAGATTAATTTCAATCTCTACTTGGACAAGCCCATGCAATTACTATTCTGTTCACCAGCGACCGATGCTCATGACCAAAACCGAACGATTTCCACTATGATTAGAACCCGCTCAGTCAATCCATCGAGTCGAACACTTTTACTAACATAATTTCCAGCTCGGTACTTTCGGCCGCGGCAAGGCCAAGGTTGAGTCCATGCAGAAGGTTATTGCTGAGTCTCGCCGCACCGCTGCTCACTAAATTTTCCGACCCGTTCCTGTTTTTCTTTCGTTTTAACGACTCGACGCAAAAAAAGCGTGATTCTCGGATCGGAAAGGGGGTTTCGTGGCCATTGGGCGTGCATGAAGGGGAAGGCAAATATGGGATTCCTTCTCTGTCGTATGGAGTGAAACCATAATGAAAACATTTATTCAACCATTTCACGTGTGATATTTGCAATTGAGCCACTTTCTAAATGGAGGTTTACAACGTAGATGGAAAAGCGTACGGTTGTCCAAGTATGTGCAGGGTGAGGTCTGACTCGATATGTTTGCAGAGTCGGCAGCATCTTAATGGCTATACGTACACATTCATTTGGTGTCAAGTCTAGATTGCTACATTGTCATTGAGATCATCTAGGTAAATGTTGGAACGGGATGTGATTCAAGTCTATCCGCACATCTAAGATGTTAATGTGCCTTGAGAGATGTGCCACATAGCTGGGTCAAGAGCAGCACATGTCTCTCATCTTAACCAAATCCATTCTATTATCCCGGTTTCATTTCTTACCCGGTAGCTTCAGCCACTTAGGCATAGCACCACTCTTCCGTGCTCCGCTGGGCTTATCACCGCCTTGGGCGCTACTCGGACCCAGCTGTGATGGAGCAGGGGCATCTTCCTTGAGCTCCGGCGGTTGCTCCACCTTGAGTTGTTGAGCCTGGCTCCGAAGCTCGGGGCGTAGGATCTCCGCTCGGCGTTCATGAACAAACGCGGGAGCGTGATCAGCCCAAGAGAAGTTGACGAGCACACGGCCAGCCAGCCCTAAGTCCTTAATCAGACGCTTCTTATCTGATGGAGGTATGGCGCTTGTATGCTTGGATCTGGATACACCGTGGACAGTGAGATTGAAGTTCTCACTGGCAAACGGTAGAGCCAGGCATGAACGTGCGAATTCATACAACGACTTTCCTGTGTCCGAGGTCCCAAATTTGGCGACCACCTGGCTCTGATCTGGAAAACGGATTTTCACATCGACTTCATGAATGGCTGCTCGCCTTGCCGCTTCTGCCTCTGTCTTGGCGGCGATCTCGGCATCCGTTGGCAATCGCTTTGGGCGAGAGGACTCGTTGAGTAACCGCTGGTGCAGCTTTGCGTGCTCGATAGACGGTATGTAATCACTCTCATTGTAGTCTATTTTTGCAGACGAAGGAGTGTCTTCCGAGGGAGGGGAGAAGACAGTAATCGTTCGGCCAGAGTCGGTTGTGGAAGTGGCTGGTTCGGAGGTAGGTAGCGGAGCGGCAACTTCATCCGATGCGGCGGTGACGCTAGAGGGCCCAGGTTGCGATGAGCTGGGGAACTCTTGAGCAGGCCCCTTGCTTGTGCTGTCAGCGGGAGCTGCTGTGGGCGCTGCATTCTTATCCTGTGCCGAAGGAGCCTCATCCTCTGACTTGAAGAACTCGCCAATCTTGGTCATAGCTTCTTCAATAGGCTCCTCGGTCCGTCGGAAACTCAGGCGAATAAGAACATTGCCACTGTTGAAACCAAGTTGGGCTAGGGTCTTTTGTAGATCCGTGAAACTCGATACTTCACGTTCCAAAATCT
This sequence comes from Penicillium concentricum, assembly GCF_028827145.1. Lineage (NCBI taxonomy): Eukaryota > Fungi > Ascomycota > Eurotiomycetes > Eurotiales > Aspergillaceae > Penicillium > Penicillium concentricum. The sequence continues at coordinate 4,447,274 of NW_026622755.1, forward strand.
GAAGGACGGGGATCTCATAGTACAGTCGCCCTGCAACATCTCCACCCTCGGCAGAGGGCACCGCACGTGAAGTGAGATTCCGTACCGGGCCAGTCCCTGCAACTCCCGCTTCAAACTTCCGTAGTACCATCCAGAGTGTAGTCGTACTAGGGAACTTATCAAGTATGCGGCCATTCGGGGCACCACGAGCCTCTGATTCGGGAAGTTGCAGGCCGACTGTTACAACTGACGGGGAGCGAGAGATTTGAACAAGTTCAAGCTTTGCGCCGGAGATGAGACCGGAGAGACGGTAGGAAAGAGAAAGGTCCAACTGCTTGCGATTGTGTCTGTTGCGTATAAAACATCAGGATAGTGTTGTCATCGGAGGGAAGAACACCAACTCACTTTAATGAGTACTGGCTAGCATTATATCCAAGCTTCGAACATGCCTCCTGTAGGATATCGGTCAAATGTTTGGTGGGAGTAGTTTTGATTGTTGCCCGCCTGGCTGTCGCGTCGATCACCACAACGTGGGCACTCATTGTGTATGGAGAACAGTAGGTCTGACAATAAATATCAAAGTTCCAATATCTCAATAAAGAGATTGAAAATAGATAAATCAAAGTGTAGAAGCGAGAAACTCGAATGCGGGGAGAAAGAGGGCGCAGAAGGTAGTCGAAGCATACGAAACAGGCAGCGGTGCGGGCGTCATCTGAGCTCTCTCGCGTACCTCAGAGCTTCCCCGTCATCAACTCACCTCCATCACCTCTCCCAACCCGCCCCCTTCTCAACCACCTTTTCTCTTCTTTTTTCTTGTGCCTTAGCTCTGGAATATCTCTGTTATATTGAATTGCATTGAAACACTGCAATAATGGTAAGAAAAATGCGCCCTTTGTCCCTATCGTCCACGAATCTCTGGACCTCAAAGCTGACCGACTTCTCCCATCACAGTCCAACCCCTTCGACATCAGTATGCCGGAACCTTGTCCCTATTGAATAACCAACCAAAATACTAACCGTTCTGCAGATGGCGGTGCCTGTGTCGCCATGGTGGGCAAGGACTGCGTCGCCATTGCCTGTGACCTTCGCTTGGGCATGCAGTCCCTGACCATCTCCAACAACTTCCCCAAGATCTTCAACTACGCTCCATCTACCTACCTCGGACTGACTGGCCTCGCCACCGATGTCAACACCGTCTCCGATCTCTTCCGTTACAAGGTCAACATGTACCGGCTGCGCGAGGAGCGCGACATCGCACCGCAGACCCTCGCCAACCTAGTGAGCTCATCGCTGTATGAGAAGCGCTTCGGTCCCTACTTCGTCAGCCCCGTGCTGGCTGGTATCAACCCAACAACAGGGAAGCCCTTCATCTGTGGCTTTGACAGCATTGGCTGCATCGATTTCGCCAAGGACTTCATTGTCAGCGGAACAGCAAGCGACCAGCTCTTCGGTACTTGCGAGGGTCTGTGGGAGCCTGATCTGGTATGTATTATTGGTGCTATTATATCCCTTGCTAGATGCGCTGTCTAACACACTTCATCATTACAGGCCCCCGAGGACCTCTTCGAGACAATCTCACAAGCGCTTCTTAGCGCCGTGGACCGAGATGCCCTCTCCGGTTGGGGTGCCCAGGTTTACATTATAGAGAAGGACAAGGTTACCCAGCGGTTATTGAAGGGACGACAGGATTAGATTTGGGGAAGTGGTTGTTTTGGGCTTTCCGTTGGTTTGAGGGCAAATCCCGGCGTCTACGGTCTTCACTGGATGATATGTGCCGTGTACGGTCAATCGATGACGGGATAGCACAAGAGCAACGTGAGAGCGGTCGATACCTGAGCCGAAGGGCACTTTTGTTCTTTGACTCCATGTTTCTCTTACTCCTACTCATGATAATAAAAGGCCCCCGTTGTCACGTCACGGCAGTGTCCCAATTTGCATTAATTCAACGCATTCATTAGTGAAACGGACAAAGTCCGCTTTTCGAGAATCAGTAACTACCCCAATCTGGTGCTTTGACTGACCTCTGTTCGTGAGATTGCATGGGTATTGAAATATAAACAATTCACCGAACAACGAACAAGGACGTCGAACTAAAGAAGAAAACAAATGCATGGGCAAGAGACAAGATCAAATACAAAATCAGGTTTCTCATATTCAAATACAACGAACATGTTGCTATGTATCCTTTGCAGCCACACACCAGGTTACCCCCAAAAGGCCTCGATGAAGGCTCAATCCAGTGATACCTTCAATAACCATCTCTGTCGGTTATCACCCCGTAGGCTGGTCCACTATTGCCCAGGAACCTTTTGATATCAGACGCCAGCAACTCAGGCACTTCCCAGGCCGCAAAATGGCCACCACTATCATACTCCGTTTCCTGCACAACATTCCCAATGGATCGATACCACGCCATAGGCCACATAAAAATCTCCTCGCGGAACTGCGCGACCGCAAAGTACACATTCTGCGGTGCCCGAGCCCCGAGGACCTGTCCAAGCGATATATAATTCAGGCCAGCTTTTTCCAGCAGCCCCTCCTGAGCTTCATCCTCCGGGACAGCCGCACTTCCACCACGCTTCAGCGCCGAAGCCTCGTAGTAGATCCTTGTTGATGCCATCGGCCCAGCCGTGGAGAAGTAGTACACACTCACCCAGGTCAAGATCTCCTCATCCGTCCAGGGGTACTTGTCGGACCAACTATGCATTTTGTCATAGATCCAAGCTAGCAATCCGACGGGACTATCGTGAAGCCCGTAGCCTAGTGTCTGTGGCCGAGTTTCTTGCTGTTTCATGTATGCGTTATCGCGTGTCATATATCCCAATGTCCGGGCGATGTAGCCACGATCTTTCGCTGAAAATGGCACAAATAGCAGCGACTTGAGGAACTGGTAGGGACTTCGCCATGGGTAGGGCGGTGTGACGGGGATGAAGTTCAGGTGGATGGCTTGGGTGTGTTCAGGGTAGTACTGAGACATGGTACGGGCGATCATGCTTCCCCAATCACCTCCTTGGATCACTGCTCTGGAATTAGTTGGTTTCCTTTGGTGACGACAGATAGTGCTTGCCGTATTTCTCGTATCCTAGTGCAATCATCACTTTGTGTAAAGCTTCGGCGTACTGTGCCAGCCCGAATCCTCTCTAATTTGGTTGTTAGGATGTACTCGACAGTGCTGATACATAGTACTCGACATACCTTCTTGACGCCCTGCGAGAATCCAAAATTTGGCAACGAAGGTGCCACGACATCGAATACTGGGCCATCCCCGTTGTTCTTAGTGAGTAGTGGGATAAGCTTGGTGGCTTCGAGAAAGCTGCCAGGCCCTGGTATAGGAGCGATGAATCAGTGGGGGTGATCAAGGGAGTGATATAGGAAGGATCAGGGGCTAGATACACCCATGAATAAAAAGCAATGGAATTGCTTTTGAATTTCCACTCCGATGATGCACGGCATGTATATTTAGTTCTCCGAAGCCCTCCACCCCTACTCGAACATTGACCTGCTTGAGTTGCTCATTCAGCTTCCGCTCTTGCGCACGCCAGTCAAACTGCTCACGCCAGACGGTGATAAGTCGCTTGATCTCATGGAGAGGAACACCCATCTCCCACCCCGAAGCCTCGAGCTCGTCGGGGAAGGTGGTGTACTCCAGCTTGTGGTGGAGCTGTTGGAGTTTCTCGTCCGGAACGGCGATGGTGTATGGGGTGACTAAGGTCATGATTGTGGATTATGTCAAGATTGGAATTTTATGGGAATGATTGGAATGGCAAGTTGGTATGTATGATGTACTCTCTTACGGTAGCGTAATCAGCTTACGCATGCTTATGTGGGCTTATGCACATATAATCGTTTCTCAAGCTGTAGGTGAGTTGCTCTAGTGATGTAGTCGCGCTCGGGCCATGGAAGTTTGGATTACCTCGGTTTCACAGAAATGGGTACAACATACATATGCAATGGAGAGGCCATTTAGCTTGGATGTGCACAACGAAGAAATAGATGTCTAGGGACAAAGATACCCCTCTATGCATAGAAAAGCACGTATTTTACCTTTTACATTATATTGTAGAGTGACGATCCCGGCATATCTTAATCTATAACACCGTGAAGGAAAGAATATCTAAAAGAAAGACCTGTGAAAAGACGTCTGAGAAGACATCTGATAGTGTATGAATGTCTGACGCTATATTGTCTAAGGAATCTTATTATTCTCCGGTTGCTTTGCCAAGATATTGCTGAACCCTCAGAGTTCTCAGTTATAGGGTTCTCTACTCAAAGCATTCTACGAACATGTCCCCAGAAACGGAGCACCTAAAGTCTCGCATGTCGGACCTGCCTCCAGAAATAGTGGACCAGATAATTCAACTGCTCTCTATACAGTCTCAAGTTTGCTTCGCCATCAGCTACAGGTATTTGTACAGAAGACATCAACATGTATTGGCACGAGACGAATTTGCCTTCCCCAGATATAAATCCTGCGGACTTCGGCTTCCATATCAGCTTCCTCGGGAAGCTTCCTTCAAGGAGCCATATTAACGCCGCCAACTTCTTTCTCGGCTTCAAGGACCTATAAGACTCTGCTGCTCATGCAAAAGGTTGCACCTGACCAATGACTTTGAGCCCTGGGAGAAGGACCGTAGTACTGGGCTAAATCGTACCTGCAAGTACCCCGGATTTGTGAATGTCTATCCCTGCAGTCCATTGAATATTCGAGCGATGACCTAAGTGTTGAACGTATGCCAGCATGAATAGACCGAATGGCACCGTTGCTTAGTCACAATCCAACCCGATGTGATTGTTCACCAGGAGATCTCCATATCACAAGATCAGACTTATTCGCGAGTCCGAAGCCAATGGGAGCTCACGTACAACGAGAAAACAAACGCTTGCCCAAAGATTGAGCTTTTTTTCCGGCTGTCCCAATCAATGTATGGTCCTAGGTCACGAAGTATCTGGTTCGCATAACCGATTGGAAGAATGCTGTGGCTGCAATGAGATGAAGTTAACAAAAACCGGTTTCATGTTGAAATTATACGAACTATTAATGCTGGTGAGATTTTAAGGAGTGGATGTGGGAACAAATACAGCTTATTTTACCACTAGACCACACACAAAAACCAAGGTACTTGTATGGTGCCTAGAGGCCCCATATCATAGTCCGTAGTCTGACAGTGGATACTAAGGGGTGCATTGCTTTGCTTGAGATATTGGGAGCCAGAAGGCTTGCTTAGTTCGCTTTGCCTTATGTGTTGGATCTAAATGAACCAACGAGCCAATACGGCTATGTGCATGTAGAATGGTATCAAAAGATTACTTAAAAGTCTATTTGAAGAGACTATGTCAAGAGTAAACATAGATCTGTACTGTAAATAGTACATCAGGTACCTGATACCTCCATAGTAAACACCGGCGTAGACCAGGTACCTAGTACCTGATGGGTCTAGATCCCGCTGATCCTGACCTCCGTGCACCCGTGGACCTCCGTGCTCTGCAGGATTCAAGGGAAAAAAAAAAACACACACACACACAAACAAAAAGAAGAAGCATCAAAGGAAAGAGAGAAACCTCAAGCATTTCAGAAATACTAGCTATCCAAATCGATGAGTTGATATTCTCCTGTTTCAGGCCGTGTCTAGACCGCCCGGCCCCCATCGAACTAACGGAAAATCCCCTCCCCTCTTCTGGGCTCTCCAATATATCATCTGGTGGATGTCGAAGTCTTCATCCACCGCACCCTATTTATACAATTGAATGTTATGGTCGTTGCCTCGTTGCCCTCATATAAACAACAAACCCGAAATCCCCGAACCTCACCTTCACTTGCCACATGGACTATGCCCGACACGCCCGAGCCGGATGTCTCTCATGTTGTTCACCCTGGTCCCACCATGCCATTCCCCTCCTGCAAATCCGAGTGCATTAACAGTGATGGATTAAACGTTCATGAAGACGGAGATGTGCAACGCGACTTGGGAGCATGGAATGATGGCGCTCAGACCACTGCCATTGAACATTTGGTTACACTCAAACAGGGGTTGCGGGCATCCGATACCGAGCTGTTCTGGAAACGGCTGATGGAGGACATGACATCTATAACCAAAGCTCAGTATGGGTTTGTTGCGCGGAGGGTGCACGGGAGGGAGCCCATGCCAGAGCTAGGCGGGCGGCGCCCGTCGCTTTTTGGTGCGGCTTTCTATTACAACGATGGTTATGAGACCGTTGGTTTGCAGCGAAACAGGTTTTTCGCGGGCGGGAACCCCTTACTGCATATGGACCACGAACGGCCTTGTTTGATCCCTGAGAATCTCAGCTCACTTGTATCGTTCGGCGATGATCACTTACCCTTCACCGCCGATGGTTATTTGGCGATTCCCCTCTTTTCGGCTGGAAAGTGCCTGGCGCACCTCGGGTTGATGTGGTCGAAAGATGGTCTTCGGCATAGAAATCTGTCTTGGTCCTTCCTGGAAATGATTCTCCACTCGCTCGAAGACCTGATTGTACAACGACTAGACCCAGGGGAACAAATTCTAGATGAAGTGTTAGATTCTCCAACGCCAAATATCTCAGATTTCCACAACCCCCAGACTACCGCCTTCCATGAAGCCTCTCATTTCAACGCGCACCCCCTCAAACCCTACGCCCGAAGCTTATCCCATGAGTTGAGGACACCGATGCAGGGTGTGGTGGGCATGCTTGATGTCATGCACGCTACAGTGCGCGAGGCGATGGAGAGTAAAACTCCGGTCAAATCGGGCGGGGTTTTTCAATCTCTCAAGGAGGGGATTGAGATGGTCCAGGATAGCGCGAGACGTGCTGTTGAAGCAGCTGACAATGTCGTTCATGCATACGAACTCAATATGCAAATCCCCAAAACACCACTCCGCGAGGAGCCCGAGATACTAGGCGGTCTCACAATCCCATCTACTATACCCGAAGCTCGCCCGAGCATCTTTATCGAAGGAACGAATATCGCTGTAAATCCGTACAAACGGCGGCGCAGCCTACCACCAGAAATGAATACCCGACCAGTACGCAAACAAAGACTCCGTGCGGCGTCGTCGCGGCAAGAGCTCTCGCCTCGCAGCGAAGAAGTCAAGAATGCTGTTCACGAAAGCGACCAGATCGTACATGCTATCCCAGCTCGCCAATTCGAAGCTGTAATGGCCAACATGGTCGATCCACCCCCGTCTCTCGCAGTTCGACGGTCTGCGCCTCATTTACTACTCGAGGGCATCAATGTGAACATGAGAGGTTCTGCTTTGCGTTTTACCAAACTGCGAGATCTTCTCCGTCTCGTGATTAATGAGTCTCTTCATGTTGGAGGTCGACCGGATTCTGCTGTTAGCAATGCTACGGAGTGTGGTGAAAGGATTGAGATTCGGTCGCGCTCCTCGAATGGTGAATTGTTCACCAAGGTTGTGGACTGGTCTGTTGACCCTTCATTACCGGACACCCTTCTTGCCGATGATCGTGATCTGGCAAAACTGATCTCATGCGTCTTTCTCAACGCGATTAAATTCACCAACAACGGCACCATCACTGTTTGCGCAACCATTGACCCGAAGAAAAATGATGTTCTTATTCTTGTCCGCGATACCGGCCCGGGAATTCCCGCTGCATTTCTACCAAATCTCTTCAAGCCATTTGCTCGTCAGGATGCATCCACCACAAGAAGTAAAGATGGCCTTGGTCTCGGTCTCCTTGTGGCCAAGGGCCTTTCACGGAAAATGGGCGGTGACTTGACCTGTGTGCGTTCGTCGACGTCTGGTCCTCAGCGGGGTACTGAATTTCGAATTCGAATCCCCGTAAACCAACGTGAAGCTGAACTCCGCCCCGCAACTCCTGGTGAGAGTGTTTTGACGCCATCTACTACCGACCAAACACGACAGGGTAGTGTCAGCAGCCTTTTGTCTGATCCCTCCTCTTGCTTCAACTCCCCGTTCATCCTCCCCCAAAACTGTCAGCTACAACAGCCGACTCCGAGTACCACCGATGAAAACATGTCTCAAAGCCCAACCCCCCTGCGACCGACCCGTTTGCACAGAACACATATCTCCGGCGATGCATATGACAAGAAGCTTGGGGAGAAATATCCGCTGCGGATTCTCGTTGCCGAAGACAATCGAATCAACCGGCGCGTACTAGTGAACATGCTACGCAAACTTGGTTACCGGGATGTACTCGAGGCGGCCGATGGCAAAGAAGCTGTCCAGATAGTTCAAGGCATTTTATCCGCGTCAAAGCCCTCCCTTGACATTGGTCTCGATCCAGTACACGCAATGCAGGGCGTCATCCATGAGCCACCTCTGGCTACAAAAATACAGCCGATTGATGTCGTCTTGATGGATCTTTGGATGCCTGAAATGGACGGATATGAAGCCACCTCACGAATTCTCCAGATGGTCGACAACCACCGGGGCCAACATGCTGCTTTCGAGCAACCGAACCCCAACAGCCCTGACACCATGGAAATGGATCCCATCCCCAACAGGTTTTGTACGCCACCACCACCTCCCACTGTTCTTGCTGTCAGTGCCGACGTTAGCGACGAGGCATTGAATCGCGCTTCTAGAGTGGGAATCAAAGGCTATATGACAAAACCCTACAAACTCTCTGACCTTGAACGGTTGATTCTTGAATTCTGCGGTGGTACTGGCAACCCCGTTCTCTAAATTCCAGGATGACCACCTGACCTATCTGAACATGATATTGCTTTCTTCTTGGATTTCCCCGTCAAGACCATTATATACCCATTGGATGCGGATCTTTTCTTCTTCATGTACAAACCCCCAATTGTTTTCTTTCCTTTCGTCCGATAACCTCTCAGGTTCGGATATGCACTGACTCGGTGGCCTATTCATTTTCAACTGCCATATACCATAATTGTCATTTTTTTGCCCCCCTTTATGTTTATTATCCCCATTTCGGATACAATGATTGATGATACATCGCAAGCGATCACTGCACACTACATAGCGTCATTCAATGAAGATGTGGTAGAGAGATACCGAGACTTCGGTCCCAGCCCTGATGTTTCCAGTCTAGGCAGTCTTATAACTAAACTTATAAACCAGCACCTAAATCGAGGATTTTTGATCATGCTGTACTATTCTTCTCTTCTATATGAAACTATGGTCACCACCCCCCCATATCGGCCTAGGCTGCTCTATTCGCAAAGAGTGAAATCGACCAACCCTACATCAGGAACAGTCTCCTGCGGGAGGCAGAACTTGACGTTTTCCCCTTTAAGATGCTTGAAGGCCCGAGAGTACTCAGCCTATTTGAAAACAATTAGCAGTTTCCCTCTACATATAGTCCTTTGACAGGGAGAACAAACCTCAATGATATCCACAAACTCATCATATACGTTCTCTGCCTTCATCTTCTGACGAACAAAATCGGTCACTCCCCCCAAAATTGCAACTACCGTGGTGACCTTGCTGTCCCAAGTAAGAAGGGCAGAAACTCCAGTTCCATCAACGCGAGTGGATTCAGTGCTGCCATAGATATCTGGAGAGTTCTTCAATTAGCATCATACCAACTGCACCGCATTGATATCTTGAAGGGTGTCACTGACTCTGCATTTTCTTGCTAATAACCATATTTCTCCACCAGGCGAGTCCGACAGACTTGTCGAACAAGATTGTCGGGAATACACTATACGGCGTAATGACGTCTAGTTCCTGGACAGTTTGGTTCGAGATGGAGGGGATACCGGCGTTTGAGATATAGCCGGTTACATCGCCAGTGGAGGGATCGGTGATGTTGTTAATGGAAGCGAACATGCCAGGCAATTTCGTGGCGACGGAGTTGCAGGTCCGAACTCGCTCGGCGTTCTTAAATACGCGGCTGAGGGAAACTGTTAGTATATGACAGTTTGACTCTTTCTTCTGCTTGAAGCCTTACCGGATAATGTCGATGTCATAGTAGGGCATCTGCATTACTTTCCAGGTTTCGTGGCTGGAGAACCAAAATCCTGTCTCAGAATTTAGTCACTGTCTTCTCATCTTTCCTTCGACATTCACGAACCCTTTTGGACAGTGATAGGTCCATAATCTCCCATTTCGTAGTCCACGCTTACCAGCTGAGGTTTCTTGATCTCCCATAAAGCCTTCTTGTCGGCTTTCGATAGACCGCCGAAGAATTGTAGCCAAAAAGTAAAAATCTCGCCTTCGAAAGGATCGTCGAGTAGATTCTTTCCCTCGCATGGATACGACTGATCTGGGTGGTTGACAGGGAGGGACTGGTCTTTCATTTCAATGACGGCACAAACCCGGCCATTACCTTTGTAAAAGATCTGATCAACACGGAAGATGAGCGAACTGGTCAAAACCGAGGATGAGACTGTGAAAGACGTACCTTTGCAGCAGTGGTCTTAGTGTAGTCCATCCAAACCTGCCATTTCTGCGCGAGCTCCCGATAGTTCTTATTACCCGTGTTCTCAAGGGCTTGAATGAAACCATACACAGCCCATACAAGTTCACTAGACAGATATCTATTGTTAACCCAGAAACCAGAACGAGGATCAAGAATCTACACACCCGTTATCAAGAGAAGGCACGCGGTTAACCCAGTCCGATCTTGGAGTTATCTCTTGAGTATCCGCTGAGACCCAGGGCAAGAAGCCTCCGAAGCCTGGGTAAGTCTCGTTGAATTTGAGATAAGTCTGTAACTTCTTTTGCATGATAGAAGCAGCAATTTTGGGGGCTTCTGCTGTATTCTCAGGCGAGAGGAACCGAGCAGCCTCTGGAGAGCCTGCAACAGCATGGGTATACAGCATGATTTGAAGGGACTATTGGAACATGAGCTGAGGTTTCCAGAAAATGGGGAAAATGAACACAAACCTCTTTGCTAGCGGCACTGAACGTGTGCCTGTCTGTTGCCTCCCCGGTCACCCAGTCGATGTTGGTGCCATCATAGGAGATGCCGTTGTTGCTGTTGTATGAGATGTTGTTCTGATGGAATTTGCCCTCCCAATACAGCATGTCATTGATGAAGGAAGTAGGATCATGGAGAACCTGCTTTTGGGAATAGTGATGCGCGAAACGACATGAGGGCTCATTGGTATATCCGGATGTCGATGGCAGGGCCTTGACCAGTGTTGTCCATGTCAAGACATGACCTAATTTCTCGTGGAAACGCATATCGGGATTGTTCAAACAAAATGATTGAATAACGAGCTGGGCTAGACATGGAAATGGAGATTTTGATCATATAAATATCATATACCTCCGGTTTGAAGCGCGAAGTGCATATTTACCCGGTCTTCCATGTCCACGAATTATATCATTTCAGAAGTCTCTGGGGTCCCCGCATTCCAAGAGCTCTCCTCTGAAAATGGCGGTAAAATCTGATAATGGGCTGAAGGTGCACGCCACCTATAAACTTTTGCCCGTTTAGCCCGTGGCCATGCACATCTATTTCCACTATAGGATGAGATCTTCAACGGGGATTGTCATGGGGGCCAGTTACCCGAAGGAATCGGAGAATCGGGGAATTATAGATCGGGGAATCTCAGAATGTTCCTCAGCCGTTGATCACCTACTTGATTCAGACAATAGTTACTTCCTAAGTGAAACATGTTTCTAGAGATTCTTTCATTTGTAATTATACTATCTAATTCTGTTACTTTATATACACCCGCTTGACACATAGCACCATGAAGCTTTATTCATAACAAGCGTCGCAAAGTGTCTGAGGCTTTCGAGTCTAAGCGTGTCAGTATATCAAGGAGCACAGACAGATCGTTACGCGCTCGAGCCGACAGAGGGGATGCTTCATGCTGATCGATAATTTCAAGCAAACAAGCTCCTATGAGTCTGATTTTTTCTACCTTGATGGTCATTAGAATTTGCTCATTTGCCAACTAAAGACAGTAGAAGAAATGGGAAGACTTACACATGGTTCGCCGTTGACCTGCAACGCCCAAAAAGGAGCATCGCGAATGACTCGCAGAAGATCACGCGCAATGTCAGTTTTCCGCAGTAGCAGCATTTCATTTGGCGCGGGAGGATAGTAATTAAACTCTTCGAATTTCTGTGTGATTACCATCTTAAGACAGTGCAACGAGACGTAGACATTGGCTGCTTGAATGATATGCAGTCTCGTGAGTCTAGACAGGCCTTGGTTGTCTTTATTCGCATTTGACATGAGCTGATCATATTGTAAGAAAGAAGGCAAATCATCTAGAGACGTTGCAAAAAGCACGTAAAGATGGTCAAGCCTGTGACTTTCCTCTGTCGTGGGAGGTTGACGAGGAAGTAAATTCCCATTTTTGTAACTGTCTAACAGTCGCATCTCTAAAAGCAAATCGGATGCACTTTGCCAGAGCCGGATGTTTGCATTGAATCCTGCAATGAAACTCTTTTGAGTACTCTCAGCATCATGAACAGCACTACCTGGTGTCAGGATTGTCTCATCTTCGATGCCTGTGGGATAGCCGATGGTGATGCCAGAGTTGAATGAATATTTGTGGATAGTGATCGGACGATTGTTTAGAATGGCTGCCGATTTATCGCCGATATAGGCAATCCAAAATGCCCGTCGGCGAAACTCCACTTCGAGAGAAGTGAGCCCCTGCAGGGAATCTTCTTCGTGCATTTGCATCACTTGGGCCAATCGGGTAGCTTCCCCAAATATGTGCCATGACAATCGCGGCTTGCCGGCAGCGTGCATGCAGTTGGAATGGAAATATCGAATGGCGACCGAGTTGGCATTTGGGTATTCAAGATCAGCTTCCAAATATGTAGCCAAGCAATTTCTGGAGGCTTGTAGAAATATGTCTGCGATTCCCTCTCCCTCGGGAAAGATGTCCTTCGGAAGAAGAAAGGCCGCTTCTGCGCAGACAGCAGTGATCAAAGTGAAAGAAAGATCCGGCCACAGCTCTGGATATTTGAGACTATTCACGCCATATATGAGGCCATCAGCTCTCGAATTCCTTCCTTGGGTCACGAAGAACCCCAACCCATCTCGGAGACTAGGTTCATGAACAAGTGGAGTCAAGGGATATAGATATTCGAAGAATAGCTCGAAGCAATGGTTGATAGTACGCTCTAGATGTTCTGATGACCTCTGAACGGAAATCACCCGCTCCAAAGCATGCCATCGCTGTAAGGCCGAGGTAATTCTCGTTGAGGCGACATCGGAAATAGATGATTGAACTGTATGCACGGTCTCAGGAGATAGAGCAGGATCAAGCACCGAGAGATCGGTATCCCATGCATCTAGTGGAACTGCAACGGGTGCAGTCGAACTGAGATTTTGAGTTACAGAGCCATGTTCCGATACCTGCAAGGTTGATGCCAGGGGACTATCTAGGACATTCGGATAAACCACATCGTGTGACCTTTGTCGCTTGGATTTGGGTCCGCGTCTGGCAATCGGCACGTCAAATGTGCATTGCGTCCGAGCCAAGCGGCAGTTGGTGCATATTGACGATTCACCCGAGCAGTCGCACTATGGAATAATTTAGTTTGAACACGATAAGACGGATTTTTGCCTCATACCTTTGCTTTTCTCCGACGGCACCGATCGCATGCTCTAGTTGATGAGCGCGAACGAGCAGGGCTAGCCATCACATCTCTCGGGAAAACTCGTCGGAGGTTGGGAAATGGGAACGGGGGGATGTGCCTCGGTCAAATACTTCACGCATTTCTCCGGATTTCTTGGCTTGGGGTATTCCCGAAGCTTAATTAATTAATTCCTTCATTTATTACGTTTTTGTGGATGTTGATATATACAATGTACAAATTTGAAGTAGATTTCGAGGTCAATTGTATAATATCTAACTCATGGTTGTTCACAGTGTGCCCTAGGCTCATCAAAAGCTGTCTCATTACTCTATTGGGACCCAGAAGCGCTGCCATCCATGCGTTCATCGAACATTTCTTTCAGCAGCAACGCAGATTGTTTTGGAGTTCTTTTCAGGGTGTCATAATCGGTGAAGGTGACACCGAAGCGAACCCCGTATCCATCGGACCATTCTGGAAGAAGACTTAGCTTAGATATCTGAAAGAATGAAGCAAGAGACATACCCAAGTTGTCCATCAATGACCAGGCAAAGTAACCTTTGATATCGGAATTATCCTCTGTGCGTGCTCTTCCGACCGCATCAAGATGATCTCTGAAGTATTGGATTCGGTAGGTATCGTTGACAGCTTCTTCGCATGTCATCTTCTCCTCGCCAGGACATGGGCACCCGTTCTCTGTGATATAGATGGGCTTGCCATATGTACGATATACTCGCGTCAGGTGCTTTCGGAAAAGCTCTGGGGTTGACCGAAGCCAATGAACACCACTTTCATCTCCGACTGACACGCCTTGCTTGTTTTCTTGTAGCTCATCCACATTCCCCATGAAGTCCGTCTCAAGCGCAGGCTCGTCACGGTGCCGGGCAAATTGGGAGGTGTAATAGTTCATTCCGTAGAAGTCCATGTCAGCCTCTCTAAGTAGAGCAAAGTCTGACTCTGTGAAGCTAGGGAGCCTCTCGCCGAGTTGCTCTCTCATGCATTCGGGGTAGTCCTGTGCTAGACTGTCAAAGGTGTCAGTAGTCTCCTTCTCTTGGTGCTGTCTGAAAGCTAAACAAAAACCTACCAAACGGGGTTCGCAAACCACCCAATATGGAACTGCATTCGGCGCTCAGCAGCTTGCTGGTCGCGCTCATCCTGACTATCCCAGGGTTCGTAGTAATCGCCATTCAGAGAAATCCCGATCTTGCCTTGTTGAGAAGCTCGGAACTTTTGGTTATACAAAGCGACCGCTCGAGCGTGGCTCATGATCAAGGCTTTTCCGACAACCCATGGCTCTGTGGTAGTATCGCCTTGGGTGGACTGGGGATTTATACTGCTTCTTCCGGGCGCATTTCCGCCAGTGGCGTATCCCTAAACAATGTGTTAGTTGTTGTCGGAAATGGAAAAGGTCCAGGGGAGTTGGGCAACCATACAAAGATAGAAACAATCCACGGCTCATTCAGTGTGATCCAATTCTTGACTCGATCTCCAAAACTCTCATAACAAATTTGTGCATACCGCTCAAAGTCAAGCTGCGACTCCTCCACATTCAACCAACCCCCGTACCTGTCATGGATGGCCTGAGGAAGGTCCCAATGGTAGAGAGTGACCCATGGTGTGATGCCTCGGGCAAGCAAGGAATCAATGAGTTTGTTATAAAATGCGATGCCAGATTCGCTGATTGGGTCATTTCTTCCTCCTAGCGGAATGATCCGCGACCAGGAAATTGAGAATCGGTATGCTTTTGCGCCGTACTTGGAGAGAAGGTCGAAATCCTCCTCAAATCGGTGGTAGTGGTCACAAGCTATGTCTCCATTGGCCCCCTTGGTCCGTGTAGGTTCAAGATGGCAGAAAGTATCCCAGATTGATTGTCCGCGCCCATCTTCATTCACAGCTCCTTCAATTTGATATGAGGCTGTTGCAAATCCCCATTCAAAATCGGGAGGTAAAGATCCTGACATACTGGCAATGCTCAACACAGAACCACAGAAAAAGTGTGAAGTATTTTGAGAGAGAAGAAGGTGACAGGGCTTACCCAGCAGAACCCAAAGCTATATTCCTCATAGTCGGAGAATTGTGGCGTCGAAGTGGAGGGGGATATCCCGAAGGATTAACGGCAAAATTGACATTTCGCCGATTCTCCGAATCTCCAGACTTTCTCTTCACATTTTCCCCCACGGGGCAATTCCCCGCAGAATTGCGGAATCAAGATTTCTCCCAGACATTTAGGGCTGTCGGAATGCATAGACTTCGTTGTCTCCACCTGGCTTCCTCTTCTATAAGAAGTGCAAGGAAGCCTTCGGGCTAAGACCTCCCATCTTTCGATCATAGGCAAGCTCACTTCATTTGCCTCCTCGTCTCAGTTGAAGTCTGCAATAATGGCTCCTGCTGCTGCCCATGCCGCTGAAGGCATTGTCTCGTCCATTGATGTGAACTCCATGCCGCCTTTCTGGCGACGGAAGAATGGCATTTTGTTATACTTTCTGCTCACTTCGTCCCTATTAGCAAGTGCGGCTCTCGGCATTGATGGAGTGAGTTCCAATATTTCAAGACTGGTGTCCTTTTTACTGACAATACATTGCAGTCCATGACAAATGGCATGCAAGTCTTGGAGTCCTGGCAAGATCGATTTGGACATCCAGAAGGCGCTACATTGGGTTTCTTTGGAGCCTCCAACGCTATTGGCGGTGTGATCCCATTTATTTTTCTCGGCTGGATTGGTGATAAGTACGGTCGTCGTCTACCCACTGCCTTAGGATCTGTCATCATCATTACTGGCGTGATTGTCGAGTTCTTTGCCACTTCTTTGAACATGTACATTGGTGGCAAGATCGTTCTAGGCATCGGGTCTTCGCTCATCCAGATGGGCGCACCTGTATTGATCACAGAGCTTTCCCATCCCAAGGAACGTGTGCAAGTCACTACTTTCTACAACACCTCCATCGTCCTTGGCTATGTGATTGGCGCCTGGGCAACATTTGGTTGCTACAGGATCACCAGTCAGTGGTCGTGGCGGCTCCCTACTTTGATCCAGATTGTCCCCTCAGCTTACCAATTCTGTCTTATTTGGTTCTGTCCTGAGTCTCCCCGGTGGTTGATTGCAAAGGGTCGTACCCAAGAAGCCCGACAGATCCTCATCAAGTTTCACGGCGAATGCGACCCCAATTCGGAGTTGGTCGCCGTAGAGTGCGCCGAAATCCAACAGGCCATTGACAAGGAAGCAGAGAACAACATGAGCTGGAAGGACTTCTTTTCTTCTCGCGCCAACCTCAAGCGCCTGTTCCTCTGCTTCGCAACAGCCGTTTTCAGTCAGAGCTCAGGAAATCTACTCGTCTCGAATTACTTGACCCAGATCCTGAAAGACACGGGCCTGAAGACCCAGTCCGAAATTACACTTATGAATGGAATGGTCACTCTCTGGCAGTATGTTGTTGCCATCTTCGTTGCAATGGTCGTCGATAAATTCCGCCGTCGGTTCTTCTTCCTCACCGGTTCTGGTGGTGTTGTTGTGACTTTCGTCGTGTGGACAATCGCTGCCCAGCAGTATCTTGAACACAACTCTTTGGTAGCTGGTCGTGTTGTGATCGCCTGTATCTTCTTCTTCCAGGCGTTCTACACTTTTGCGTGGACCAATCTGATCGTCACTTATCCGCTGGAGGTTGTGACGCTTCAGATGCGCGCCAAAACATGGGCATTCGTCCTCCTCACTATCCAGGTAGCGTCCATCTTCGGAAGCTATGTCAACCCCATTGGCCTGAAGTCACTTGGCTGGAAATTTTACATTTACTACTGTGTCTGGGTGCTTGTTGTCTTCCTCGTGGTCTACTTCTTCTTCGTTGAGACAGCCGGTCCTACGCTTGAAGAACTAGCTTATCTGTTTGAGGGCGAAGACGTCAAACGTGGAATGGTTGATAAAGTCGCAGAGCAGAAGGAACAAGTACAATATGAAGAGCATGTGGAGACCAAGTCGGCGTGAGTTACTACTTCTGCTATGGATAAGCCATGACGATCATGAACATAATTCTTTAAATAAAGATACAACTAATTACAACCCAACGATGTTCATTAGAAATAAAACAAATAACTTCAGATGATTGCAGATTTGGTATTACTAGCTTCAAATACGACTCAGCTAGCCCTTGATAAGTTCTTAGGCGGCCATTTCGCAAGTAAGTATATTTTTCACGCTATAGCTTTTAGCTCTGTCGAAAATCGAACCGTAGCTCGAAGAGTTGTTTTGTGGGGAATTTGGGTCTTTAGCACATTGTGCCCCGACAGCTTGGGTCAAAATAATTACCAACAGGCTTTGCCTCGATGAAATTGCTCTAGAGATAACCTGGTCTATGCACTGATTCTATATCTCGTGATGGATATCGAACTACTGAGACTTGAGCACTAAATATTGCCTACTGTCCTGGGCGTAGGTAGCATCATTGGACGTGAAGTCTCTAACACTACCATTGTGCATACGCCCCCTCGTGAGGCAATAGGCAATGTTTAGTGACTATAGTTGAGGTGGACAAATATCGTTCCGTGGAACGATCTACGAAAGACATAGCAATGGAAGAAAAACCATCATTACATCCATTATCAAAATCGATATCTGACCACGCTCTAAGCACTCTGCGCCCTTTTTGCTGAAACACTGACCGTGTGGCCTAACGAGTTCAAAGAGAGCTCGGGATTCGAATTGCCTCCGACCAGAATTTGAAAACCTGCCATTCGCCAGGAAAACAGTATAACAACACATGCAAGAACCAATCATGAATATTCAAGTAAACCGGTGTGCGTGACCACAGCAGAGGTGGAAGGAAGATGCAGGGCATAAGAACAGAGATATGCTGTATGAAATAAGACAACAGGGCATCTAAGTCAACTTCTGCTTGATGAAGAATGACCGCAGGTGCGAAAGCTGCCATGCGCATGCGGCGGACAAAACTGCGAGCTGAATAAGAGTCCAGCGCACGACACGCGAGTTGGTGGTCTCGGACTGGTCACGGAATTCAGATTCACGTTCCTGGAAAGACAAAACAACATTAGTATGGTCGCTTCAATCATCCGCAGAGACTCTAGACATAGATTGGATATGGGGTAATCCTTACCCGCTGGTACACCTGCTCACGACGGATATCGTGCAACCGGCTGTTCAGATCCTTGACCCGCTGCACAATATCCTTCATCTTGTCCTTGTCCTCGGTCTCAATCTTGCTAGTCTCACCAATGGCAATGTCAACGGTGAGCTTGACGGCGCCCAGGGAGTTAGACATCCAGCCGGATGTGGCATCCGTCTCAGGTGTGAAGCAGATTCTGTGCTGGCCGGCGTCCGCGGCGGAGAAGTGGAAACGACCAGAATGGCTGTCACGCTTGGAAACAACGCGGTGGTCATTGTCGAAGGTCTCCTCGACGGTGATGTGCACCTTCATGTTATGGTCAATCGCGTAGGTGCCACTCTGGGGGTTGATGATTTCTGTCTCGTAGCGGCCTATTTATGGGTTAACAATCATATATTAGCTTAAAATTCCTTCGTAAAGGCTCTAGAGATTGGTGCTTACCGGCCACAAGGGTATCCTTAGGCAGGTCCTCAAAGAAGCACTTTGTTTGCCGGCCCTCCATGTAGAAATACAGGGCATTAGTTGGAATGAGGAGAGAAAAGAAGGAGAGTAGAGTCAACGCTGACGCCAGCCATGACGAGGATGCCCTAGAGAAAACCATGATGAGGAAATGAGCAATTGGATAGTCGCACGGCCAAGTCCTCTCCGTGAAGGTGTCAACATCAGGGACCATGGGTCCTCACCGCCTGCCGTCTCCGGAATGTCTCCCTTTCCACCGGGAAGCCTCTGTCGATATGATCTTCAATTTTGACATTCACTAGTCTCTATTTCATCAAACAAAAGCCGCTTTTATCTTTCCGTGGTCGCTTATAAAATCTTTAATCACCAAATACTGAATAAATCATTTCTTGGCGTCGTATCTAGGCAAATCACCACTCCGCTCGAACCGCCAATATGGCCGCGGCCGATGTTCGCGACATGCTGGATTTGCCCGCGGAAGGGCAGCCCAGACCGCACAAGAAGCAGAAAGTGGTCGAAAAGCGACCAGGTAGGTGTTATGCACTCTATTAGGAATGAGATGGATTACTGACAGCCTCCTGTTGCAGAGGGTATTACCCGTGAATTGTACGCGCTACTGGGCGAAAGGGCGCCACCAATCGCGATTAATGAGAACAAATACAAGGGTCGTCCGAAATGGATGAACAAACTGCGGGTTCGACCATGGTAAGTTGAAGATGCGGCTCTTCGAAGGTCCCGAATGCACGCTGACACTGGATCCCATCTAGGAGCATGGCACCGTTCACGAACAATGCCCGTTCTGACGGTCTGGTTTTGAATCACTGGCAGAGAAAACACGAATCGGCGCGACCACCTGTACCCGCACCTGCACCCGCGCCCGCGCCCGAAGAGTCACAAATGGAAGTGGATCAGCCTAAGGAAGAAGGGAAAGAGGACGTACCGAAACTGCCAGAGCAGGAATATGCCTTCGCCAAGTACAACGTCAAACCGCGTTTGCCCCAGCGATACACAGACGACGAGTACAATCGACATCTTAAAAGTGATGACTGGTCGCGCGAGGAAACGGACTATCTGGTGGACCTCGTCACTGATTACGACATTCGCTGGGTGCTCATCGCAGATCGTTATGACTACCAACCGCGAATGGACACACAGCCGGATTCGAATGCTCTTGTGCCCGCAAAGCACCATCGGACAATGGAGCAGATGAAGGCCCGATACTATTTTATTGCTGCAACAATGCTCTCACTAGAGCACCCACCCTCAGAGATGTCAGAGGCCGAGTTCGAACTACATGAAAAGATGCTTAAGTTTGACCCCGACCGAGAGCGCGACCGTAAGGAACTAGCCGCTCTTCAGCTCAATCGCACAGCCGACGAGGTCCGCGAGGAGGCAATGCTACTCGAAGAATTGAAACGCATCACAAGCAACGAGCAGAACTTCATCACCGAACGCCGAGAACTCTACTCTCGCCTCGAGGTTCCTATCAGCGTCGGCAACACCACAATGTATCAGTCCAGTGCGGGTCTTTCCCAGCTCCTGCAGACTCTACTACAAGCCGACAAGAGCAAGAAACGCCGCTCCATCCTCGGCGACGGTGCCATCCCAAGTCCCGCTGGTCAGACCCCAAGCACTGCGGGCGGCCTAGGCCGAGCCGAGACCCCCGTCACACAGGCCGCAAACAAAAAGGGATCTATCACATCAAAGGAAACCGGTCAAATGGTACGCACGCTCACCACGGCGGAGGAAGCCAAGTACGGTGTCCAGCACCACGAGCGTGTCTCAGCAGGTGTGCAATTTCGCAGCGACCGTGCCCAGCGTCTCACGCAGGCCAAGTCCAACGTGCAAACCCAGAAACTGGCCAATGCTCTATCCGAGCTCGAGATCCCGGTACGCTTGTTCATGCCTACCGAACGCGTATGCAAGGATTTCGAGAAACTCATTCAGTCTGTCAATATGCTTCTCGACGCCCGCAAGGTGTCTGAAAAGGTTGAAAGTGAGATCCGTGTACTCGAAGCCGCGAAGGTGGAGCGCGAGCGCAAATCACGAGAAGCTGCAGGTATCTCGGGGCCAAGTGCTGACCCCGGCCATCCTCATGTGAAAAAGGAGACTGAAGATGGCGATACCGGCCTTCTAGGCCATTCCACCTCACAAAACACACACGGTAATGGTGGCGCGCACCAGTCTCGTACTCAAGAAGGGGATAGTAATCACAAGCGGTCTGCTAGTGTGCTCAGTGGCGCAAGCGACAAGAGCAACAAGCGGCAGAGACGATAGATGGTTTGCTCGTCTACTGGCAAAAACACTACACCCTTATTGTCTGGATGTGAGAAGTGTAAGATGTATTAGGGATCAATTACCCATATTTCTGTACGAATAATGACACCCGATTGGGAAGCATACTCATAATTAAACCAACTCCATCCCCGCGAGTAACAATAACAGCAAAATTGGCTCCAAAGTCCTCGATAACAGTATTTTTATGCTCATCCAACCAATACACCCTCGTCAATCTGCCTCTGCCTCCACCACCAGACTTGTTCGGCTCGCCCACCGGCTTCCATAAAAAGCCCCGGGCATTCCAATGCACTCCTGATAAGCATTCGCAAGATCCTCTGCCACATCGCTTCTAGTTGAGTTTGCTCGTCCCAGGTCATTTGACGGACGCTCTTGGTACTGTACTGGCGATTCCTGAGATGGTTCCCTTGGATGGAGGTTCGAACGTCTCTTGCTTTCCTTGTTTCTGGAAAACCTTAGTATCCAACGTCCACTGCGAGACCGGGAAGGTTCTCCGTTTAACCTGTCCGCACTCTTGTCATTCGACGGATCGAAATACACGGATGGCCGGCCGTTCGTCTGATCCATCGAGAAGCGGCGCTCGCCAAGTGATGAAGCATCTGGAGTAAAGACACTTCGCCCATGGGTTGAATCGTGGTACTTGTCTGACTGTGGCGGTTTGCGTGTGGACCGGCTGGCTTTTGCCCATCGACTTAAGAACGTTTCGTCGACGTCTTCGATATAAAAACTCTTTGCAGAACTCGGCGTTTTTGCAGAAGTTGGCGACTCGATGTGTTGTGCGCGGGTTGAGCTTTCACGGCGGGCTTCACCTGCACTCATTCCTTCACCAGCCAAATCCACTGCCAGCGGTGCGTGACTATTACCTCGAACTGAATGGCTTTTCATTTTGGCCCACATCGTTGGTGTCAAAACGGGTTCCTGCTTGGCATTGGTAGGACTTTTGTTCATAGGAGGCCATCGGCTGTCAGATCTCTTGCAATCACGGTCAGGAGTAGATGGCTGGGCTGATGATGCCAGATCGGCCCGATGCTCGGTCGATAATTTCAGCCCCTGTCCATTAAAGCCTCCAGACCTGGGTTCCGAATTGTCTCTGTACCAATTCCCGTTCGAAGGTGGACTGCTTTTCCCTCCAACTGTTGGCGAGTGATCCTCAGCATTGTCCACCAAGTTATACCCATAGCCCATTCGTCGGCCCCCGGTCATCCAGCCGGGGCTGACTTTGCGATGTGGACCGCCACCGTTGGCGCCATTGGAAATGCCATAAAGCTGGGGTGATTCCCAGTTTGCCGCATCAAGTTGCTCAACAAACTTGCTCTTCACAACCTCGGCAGCTTGTTCCAGTCCATTTTGGACCGAGCCAGTCCCAGCTACCATTTGTGCATGAATATTGGGTAAGCTGTCTATTGCATTTGCAGCATGGACTCTCAGCGATTGGACGGCAGATGCCCCCCGCGAAGGGTTACTGCTTGGGCGCGAATAGAAAGAGGATGCATCTCGTTGATGATGCATAGCTTCCTTATGGGGCTCGGAGCCCACGAATGTTGATGTTCCAGATCTTTCGTGGGGTTGAAAGTTCTCATGCGATGCCATTTGTGGCCCATACCTATTCGCACGGGGCAGTTCTGACATGGATGGATTAGCTGATGGCGGTTCGGACACCATGCTTGTCCCAGCGAGTCTGTGCGAAAGATCTAGATCACCAAGGTGCGGGACTCGGGCCTCAGAGTGTGTCCCTGGAGAACTTGTTGGGTGTCGTGTTTTGGCAACCATGATTCCCCGATCTTCCCTGGCCAGCGAGGCCGAAGATGCGGCACGATAATCATTGGGATTTGATCCCATGTATTGAGCCCAGTTAGCCACAAGGTTTTGAAGGTTCTCACCGCTGCTGCTGCCTACAAAGCCTTCTCGAGATCGGAGACGATCCTCATTTGCTGGAGCCAGTCCTTCTTGACTGGCAGGAAGACTTGGAAGAGATTTCGTGGACATGTTTTTCTCGCCCGACCGCTCGTTTTTGAATGAAGGCACGGACTGGCTACCTGTGCCTTCAGCTGCAAAGGTATGGTGAGCTGAACGCCCCCTCTGACTTCCTGGTGGCGTAGGTATATAATGCATCCCAAAGGGAGTCCCCGGGGTATCGGATTGATTATGTGTTTTAGCCCCCAACCACATCTCCAAATCATTTCGCTCACGACTACGCTCTATTAGATCATGCAACCCCATTCTGCGAAACGCCGGGCTTCTGGGTGACGCTCTCATACGGTCGGCATGCTGAGGACTCCCAATGCACTGGGCATCGCTGTCGTACCCTCGTGCGCTCATCAGACTGCTTCCCATGTCCCCAATCATTGATAATCCTGTAGTTGGTTTCAACGCATTTGGCTTTAGCTTAATAGAGAAGGGGAAGATGGGGCGGTGTTCGGCGGAATGTCTGGATTCTCTTGAGAATCGATGGCGAAGCCGACGTGAAAGACTTGCAGATCTCCGTCTCGGATGTCGAACAGGAGTTGCAGTTGATCCTGGTGAAGGGTCTACGGTATCTCAAGTTAGCCAGGGGAAAATCTTGGAATCGAGAATTGGGCTGAGGCTTGCCTTGGCCTTGCTCCCTGGGACCATCCACATTCTCCATTTGACCATCTTGATATGAATGTGCGAAGTTGTTCGGGGAGTCAGCTCGATGCCTCCTTCGGAGACGAGGGCATATAAGGAAAAACATTTGGACATGGGATGTTTACAAGATGAACTTCTACGTGTTTGTAAATATCTTCTTAAGGGCATTTTGGGGAAGGGACTATCAGCAGATGTTTTGCCTTCCATTTCAAGAATACCACGAGGTCACTCTTGCTGTTTATTGATTAGTTGGATCCATGGATCAGTTTAACCTAAACATTTTGGCTTCGAGCTTACCTCGTAACTTTAAACAGATAGAGACAGAAAAGCAGTAACTAACATAAATATCCAGGCCTTGAATACTAGGTAAAACCAGCCATGACAAATGCATGTAGGCACTCAGACACCTCTTAGCCACTCAGCTCTTTGATAGCTGCGCTATGATCTAAAAGTGTGAAAGTGCATGTGGGTAACATGAGAAATAAGACATCTACCCATATTGAAGAATTGGCCCCCAATGTGTGTGGATTTAGAATACAATAGAGTTTTCATGATCTTCATCTATGCCCCAGTGGATTTCATATATGTGAATATCATTGCCCGATACATATTAGCGTCAAGAGTGGGCCAGGCACGGGCCATACCCACCCGATTTTATACATAGGCCAATGACAAGACTGCAGTGAAAGCCTTGCGCTACAGAGTAAACGACAAGAGTGTCAATGTGTCTATTGTCATAGATGGCCAGTCAATCAGCAATTTTGGTCAAATATGAGAGTATAAACAATCAAATACGCGATAATATGGTATTTGTCTTGTCTTTCCAGTATTTGAATTAGTCGCAGCCAATATAGTATAGCGACTACATTTCAGTTCTAAATACAACCGGTCACTGCTTCAATGTTACAACGAAGTCAAGCCGACAAGTTCGAGCTGTTGGCCAAATGCTGTGAAGTTCCACAGTACAGCATATGCCGCAGTGTAGCAGTGTAGTAGGGTTGTAAGCGAAATGACCAAACAGATCATGACCGACAGACCGATTCTCCGAGAGAAACACTCTCACTGTCCAACAAACTAATAGATCATTTTTCAATAATGCTAGATAGTGTTTCTTGCAGGAAATCAGTAAGCTAGGCACACCCGGGCCCTCCCAGAGCTTGAGTCAATTAAGCATCTATCCATGTATAATACAATAGATTCTCTCTAATAAAAACTTGCTTTGCATCATTATAAAGGCTACTATTCCTACACACTATGTAGAAGTGGATGTCTTACATAGGTGCCGCATATAACCTTTGATGAACTGTATGGCTAGGTAACTAGTCGGGATTGATAATGGAAGATTCCTACTAACTTCTTAACCAAGTTTGCTCTCCTAATCTGTCTCATATAGTGCAGCGGCCTATATGGAAGCTATCAATACTCGTCAAGATTTCTCCGCAGATACGTATCCTCAAAGGTTTCTTCAAAACACCCTCGCATTCACAGATCCACCATGATACTTCATAGATTGATTGGGGTGTAAGAAGAGTCCTCCAATTGGGACTTGATATACAACTCCACGGCGGTTTGAGCATCACAAAACAGAGCAATTGCCTGTATTTGAGATTAGTCAGTCTCGGCTGCGCAAGAAACACAAGCTTGAAGTGTATTCTTACCTGCGCTGTCTTGAACTGCACTTTTCCGCCCTCACTCGCAGCAAAATGAACCCTGTATTCACTTTCAGAATCGATACATGAAGGATAGCTGACAGGCTCTGCGATCTTAGCGGTTTTCCCAAACAAGGACATACTCTCCACCTCCTGTTGGGACCTCTCTATAGCTGCCAAATTCTTGAGAACTTTTGGTGTTATCGTCAGCGCGTCGATTCCGGCGAGCATAATCAGCTCATCGAGGTTCAATGTTACACAGGATTTCAGCCGCGTGGGCATAGAATTCTGGTGATAGAACTGTTGTGCTTGCACACATATACCAAGAATGGGATTGTTGTCTTTGTATCTGCCAAAGGATCAGAAATACTTCCATATTCGGCGATATCTCTACTCACCCCTTGTAAGTTTCGGTTTTCAGCTCATGCACAAATGGTGAAATTGATATACAACCGGCTTCGCCTGCAAGGACTGCCTGCTCTATCGAGAAGAGAGACGTAGCCAAAGACTTTATTCTACTTCGCTTGAGCTGACGCGCAGCTTGCATTCCTTCCCATGTGGCCGGAACTTTGGTAACCGGGCGAGACGTGTCAAAGTTGGGGTCAATGATTTGGCAGATGAGATGGAATCCTGTATAACGTATACCAACATCTCTCTTTTCGACGTAGAACATGAAGTGTATTATCTTACGCTGAGCATTTGCAACTATTGCTTCAGTGTTGTAGGAGTAGCTCGGATTGACCATAACATGGACATCTCCATGAACAGTTTGGATCATTTCGAGGGCGAGTTCGATACCCTAGACCGGTCAACTTTAGATACTCGCATCACTAAATGCTTTGAGCACCTACCACCACCTCCACAGCAAGCTCCTCAAGGGTGATTGTGGCAAACTGTGGGTGGATCGTGGTCGCCAAAGCTAGTGATCTCTTTAACAGAGCGCTTCTGTTGGGCTTGACAATCTCCGCTTGGATCTCAAACTGTTTTCGTAATTAGCCAACACCAACAAAAAGCTATCAGATACTATATCCTTATACCTGATTTCCCCTTGCATCTTGAAATGGTCCGATCTCTTTGGAAGCTAGCACGAAACTTTCATTAGTCTTCTGTCTATCGCAAGTCACAAGATTCTCAACCTTCAGCATCGTATGTGTCAATATCTACCTGTGTTCGTAAGCGAAGGTATTCCAATAGGTTTACAGTCGCCATGTTGTATGTCGTATTGAATGGTAAGTATAACAAACTTGCGTGTGAAATATATTACTACTGCTGACTTCTTCACTGATTAGGAAAAAGAAAAGAACTGATTTATAGTCCAGTTGACGACCCGACCCCGTACTTAAATAGTTTCAACGCAAGAATCAGTTGATGTCCATTAGGATCTTTGTTTCACCAGTGGCAAAGTTGAATTGACCTTCTACCTGCAGCTATTGGAGTCAGCCAAACATATTCTGTCGCACTGTCTCTGCGTATGCGATTTAACATGCAGCGTCGGATTTATTGGAAACTAGACCATGAATATCGCAAGGAATTTCTACAAAACTCACGCATAGTGTGTGTGGAGTGTGCGGCCTTTTGACAGTTTGCTATTATCTATTTTCCGCCAGTGTATGTATCTTAGATAGAGCAGGCAATTGTGACAGGAGGGCCTCGGAACTCCAGGATCATGTACTGTAGTACTAACATCACAAGTTTTCTTGCTGGTCTTGACCAGACAATAGGCTGTAAGATAAAGCTTGTATATACTCAATGCAGGAGGCTTGCACATTGTAATAGATAGCTGCATGAGGGGTGGAGTAGTGCGTTTCAAAATCAATGAGATTGAGAATGAGGCTAGCATATCAGTCCCGAAGCTCAAAATATACACACTCGCAGATTTTAGCTCCCTTGATTGTCCTGACAGTCTCGAGGTTGAAACTCTTAAAAATGCACCTGATGATGAAGTATGCATAAAGGTGACTATGATAACTTCCAGTGGAAGTCAACAAGAAATATGCCGTCTCCGACCGCCAAATCCTGTCTGAGGTGGGAAGTCCACGTGACACCCTTCTACCCTAGGTAAGTCGATAAAAATAGCAAGTGGATCAATTACAAGTCGGATCTTGCCGACTCGGCAGCAGATCGTTTTGATGACCAGTGGAGCTATACTCCACTTAGGAATCCTTTACTCCGCTGGAATGACTGCTTATCTTGGGCAATACGCTTGTAGTCTC
This sequence comes from Penicillium concentricum, assembly GCF_028827145.1. NCBI lineage: Eukaryota > Fungi > Ascomycota > Eurotiomycetes > Eurotiales > Aspergillaceae > Penicillium > Penicillium concentricum. Next base: position 4,475,092 of record NW_026622755.1, read on the forward strand.
ATCACATTTAAAAAGAACTTGACTCTTCCGAGAGGCGGATATCCGAAACTTCTTTACTGCATGTACCCGAAGAAGACGCACCCTAGGCGCTACTAGATCCAGACTAATGTACGCGAGGCTTATTCTTCGGCTGGTATCAAGGATCTTGGGAACATGATATCATGTCTACTAGCATTATTATCCACAATAAATGACCTTTGATTATACAGTTATACTTGCAGTTCCCTAGGTAGTCAAATTAGAGATATCTTTCCAAGGCATTGAAAATGAGCAGAATACGAGGCGGTCAGGTACCTGAAGACCGCTTCGCTGCTTCCAATATGGGTTGGGGGTAGCACGTGGTACATCTGTTTCCCCACGCTCGTCTGGCTTCCTTTTGATTCCTTCATAAACAACGCGTCGAGGTGCACAGAACCCATCACGTTTCGGTCCACTAGGTTAGTTATTACTCTCATCTTTATGCATAGCGATCAATATGGCTGACCAGAATGCAGCTAAGATGCGAATTCACCTTGTCCTAGCAGGGATCTTCCTGCTGCTGGCTACTGCCATAGCCAGTGTTCCCACAATCGAGATCAAAGCAAGTAGTTCTACGCCGTTCGGGGAATTCAAACTAACATGTGAATTCCCAGGGATCCAAGTTCTTTTACGCAAACAATGGATCGCAGTTGTGAGTTCATAGACTACTGTAAACCGTTTCAAGTGCTAATCCTGCGACCAGTTACATCCGTGGCATTGCTTATCAGGGTATGTATCCTAGAGTATACAGCTCTTCTCATGACCCTTTACTGACCACTATCTAGAGGACTACAATGCTGGAGGAGCCGAAGGTACCGGTCAATCAAATGGTATTCATTACACCGATCCTCTGGCGGATGGCTCGCACTGCGATCGTGATATCCCCTATCTCCAGCAAATTCGCACCAACGTCATTCGGACCTACGCTGTCGACCCGACCAAAGGTCACGATACTTGTATGAAGAAATTGGCCGATGCAGGAATTTATGTTATTGCCGATCTCTCATCTCCTCAGTTGTCAATTGTCTCCAACTCTCCGTCTTGGACTGTTGAACTGTACGGCCGTTATACTGCTGTGGTTGATGCCTTCCACCAGTATGATAACGTGATTGGGTTCTTTGCTGGCAACGAGGTTGTGGACAAAGTGAACCAGACAATGGGCTCAGCATTTGTCAAAGCAGCAGTTCGCGACATGAAAGCCTACGTCAAAGCTAAGGGATACAGGAAGTCCTTGGGGTTTGGTTACGCAACTACCGATCAACCAGATTTTCGTAACGAGCTGACAGACTATCTCGGCTGTGGAGATCAGTCTACTTCCATTGATTTCTTCGGTTACAATATCTACGAGTGGTGTGGAGACAACACGTTCCAGGGCTCCGGTTACAAAAACCTCACCGAGCAGTACAAGGATTATCCTATCCCGATCTTCTTCTCTGAATACGGATGCAACACGGTCAGGCCTCGCAAGTTTGGCGATGTCTCTGCAATTTTCGGACCGGATATGGAAAATGTCTGGAGCGGTGGCATTGTCTACATGTACTTCCAAAGTACCAACAACTACGGGCTCGTTTCTGTCGACGGGGACTCAGTCAGTACTCAGCAAGACTTCGGCTATTACTCGAAGGCGATTCAAACTGCCACTCCCAGTGGTGTCAACAGCGGCAGCTACACCCCCACAAACTCTCCACGCGCTTGTCCCACCGTCGATGAAAAGTGGTTGGCAAAGTCCAGTCCCCTACCACCTTCTCCGAACAAAGAACTGTGTTCCTGTATGGTGGACGGTCTGTCGTGTGTAGCCAGTCAATCTCTGCATACCGACCAATATGGCGATCTGTTTGGTACAGTCTGCGGAAGCGACAAGAGTGCCTGCGATGGAATTTCCCAAAACGCAACCACGGGGCAGTACGGTGCCTATGGTATCTGCGCCAACAAGGATAAACTCTCTTATGTCTTTGATCGCTACTACCAGGGCCAAAAGAAGGACCATTCGGCGTGCGATTTCAAAGGGGCAGCGTCCATCCAGTCTGCCAGGAATCCATCTGGAAGTTGCAAGTCACTTCTCAACCAGGCTGGCATAGCTGGCACGGGCCAAGTCCCGGCGATAACAGCGTCCCCATCTAAGGGAGAATGTGCGTGTCAGAAGGGACCACTTGGTGACGAATACCCCACATGGATTTCATGGTTAGTCTTGATTGTGGTCTTCTTGGCTAGCCTGTACTTGAGCAACTACTTTCCCCAGTATTACCTACGTCATTATCCACGTCACCAGCAGCAATAAACCACCCGTGTGGGATGAGCATTCTTACTGGGAAGAGAAATCGGGTTTTCTTCCGGGGGAATGTTATGGTGGTGAATTAGCAGATGGAATTCATCTTAACTAGCATCCATTAGTCGCAGGTAGATTAGCTTTTTGAATACTACAATGTCTGCCCCAATTGCTTCATCGCCGCAAGAAAAGGTATGATCTCGGGAAGTAGGTCCTCGTCTCTAGTAGTCGCTCTTAGCTAGTATCATATGTTAGACCATCATATGGATGCTCGATTGTTTGCTAGACACCGGGGTATAAATACCCTCTTTTCCTATAGATTGAATACCAGGGGTTTCTTTCTTCTTCCACTATCCCTAGCCACAACCTCATATCCCTCGGAAAATCAAAACCGTCCTACGGAGAATCTCGTGGCGGTGGACGCCCTCTGGGTCGGTATACTTATCGACTACAGACAGTACCCAGAGTCCCGCTCGCTTGCAACTCCCATGATTGAAACCAGATTGATATTCTAATCTTTCCAGATACCTTATGTAGGCGTAGAAGTAGTGACAGTAACAGTTTTCCGAGCATAGAGCGAAAGGTAGATATTGCCGCGATATTCAACGTATTCTTTGGGCACTCTGTATTGGTATTTAAGTCCGTTGGATAAATGTTGAATCTCCATCCATATTTATCATGAAGTTTCGAATTTAGTCCTCAACGAAGAATGTGTCCAATCTCGTCATAACATCTACTGGTCTCCATCTGTATTTCCAAATACATAGACATGTATCTTTTTAGGGGGAATTCTTTTTCAGATATATTGCAAGTCCTCATTTTGAGGAACTCTCTAGATAGACTCATTACCTGTCGGTTGAAACCCGTTAAATTGCCGAGCGAGATATAGATATGCTTAGTCAGCAGTCCCGCGCCCCACGTGGGGCGTTAGACCGGGGACAATTTTTTTTACAAAAAATTACAGATCTCACTCACTCCCACATCCCATCGCATTCTCCTCTTTAAACCCTTTCTCTCGTTTCAGACGTCAAGTCAAATACCGCAAAAATGGGCAACGTAAGGAATCCTGCAGCCATACAAATGACAAACTATTCTGAGTTCTTTGTTTTGGCCCAACGTTCAGTGAACTAACAATATTCAATAGGGAGCCAAGGCCAACATGAAGCGCGAGCGCAACGCGAAGGACACCAAGTCCGCCAAGTCGCAGACCAAGAGTGTAAGTCAACGTCGTCTTCAACGACCATATTGTCCCTCCAGTCGCTGACCCACATTCTTATCTAGAACGAGAAAGCCATGAGCATCCAGTGCCAGATCTGCAGACAGACTTTCCTCCAGACCACCAAGGCCCCTGCGTACGTGCTTCCACACCGCCATCCCTTGCGAATCGCTTCGTTCCTGTCGATGTATATGGGGTTATTTGCTAACTTACGCGACTATAGTCTCCTCGAGCACGCCTCCAACAAGCACAGCAAGGGTCTTGCTGAGTGCTTCCCCGGTGTCAGCGCATAGACAACCACTCCGGCGGAACCGAAACCAATTTTCTTTACGATATCACGGGTTAGCATGGCTTTAGGAGTTTTGAAAGCGAAAATATCTAGGAACTGGACTTGGGAGAGCGGACACTCTACGTAGGTACTTACGTAGGTGTAGGGGAGGAGATCTTCATGGGGTGTACATGCATGCAGTGGTGGTGTGAAGGCCCCTTATGATTAGAGACACAGTCGACCATACATATGATCTTTCTCTCCCTCTATGCTCATTGATTTTGCCCTACAGTAGGGGGTGAAACCTCTCCCGATCAAGATCTACACTTGCGATTGGATATGGGCTATGGTCGTAGGCCTGCGGGGCGAAGACAAGCTGTACTATTTGGTATACTATAACAGATTATGCTAGAAATCAATCACATATATATAGAGTTTAGTGCTGGACCCGTCGCAAAAGTGGGATCCAAGAGGAAGACAAAGAATGGACAAATAACGACCCTATCTATATCAATCGATCTCACTAATGGGGAAACGATGCCTCCAATTAGTACTCCTGCACATTCTGCATACCTATATACCATCATCTTCCTGCTCAAGCTCACTCTCCGTGATATATGCATCCCACGCCTCACAAGTAGAATTCAAAGTATCATAATCAATCAGTTGCCGCGCCTCCGCATACCTCTCCAGGAACTGAATAGCGAACCCCTCCTCAGTGTGCCATCCAATATGGCAATGCATTAGCCAAGCTCCGGGATTATCAGTCTTGAACGCAACAACAAGGTACCCAGAGCCCGGGAGCATGGCCACATCCCGGCGGGGCGGGTTCGTCAAGCTCGTGATATCGGAGGAGCTGTACGTTCCCGTTCCCTGCGCGAGAATGAAGAAGTCATGGCCGTGTAAGTGAATAGGATGCGGGACAGCCAGGGTGGTTTCGATGACAACGTAGGACCACTCGTCTGCAGTCGGAAGGACGACTACGCCGCTTTCGTTGGTGAATGTTGTGTCGTTATTCCAGATTTGCATTAGTGTCGGGTTGTCCCAGTATACTTGCATCGATGTTCCGTTCATCTTCCAGCGGAAGAGATTCTCGGAATTCGTGCCTAGTGTGACTGGCTCGCTGGAGTTGTAGTATGGTTCCGATGCGCTCTGGACAAGGTACGGGACGAGATCAGAGAGGTCCATGTCATCACAACTGTCGGTGTACGAGTATGCGGTTGTGGTGGGCGTGGATGGGGTGCTACCATAATAAACAATTCCTTTGATGTTGTCTGTGCTATCGTTGTCGGAACAGGCGGATTGTGGGATTGCGCGCATCCAGAAACTGTCGCTTCCTGTGGATTGATCTGCGTTTACCACAATGTCATACCGCTGGCCTGGATGAGAATAATGGTTAGTAAGGTTATATATAGCTGGTAGATCAATGTTCTCTTACCCATCCCGATGCTCAAGACAGTCGTGTTGAATGGCTCGATGGGCACCAAGTCCATAGCCATCACCGTCAGGGTATGATTGTCAATTGAGAACTTGAAGTGGGTGTCTACCGCAGCATTCACAAGACGGAAGCGATAAGAAGTGTCTGCAGTGAATGATGTGTTGAACCGATAGCCCGTTTGGCTCGTTGAATTGTCATCCCCGTACACATTGGTGCCGTTGATGAGGCCATTGTCCAATGTGGGCGGACCATCGGCTTGGGCAGTGGCATAGAGTTCGTCGACAGTTTGGTGACTCCAATCATTGAGGAACAAAACTCCTTTGTCCACATCATAGTTCTCGGTGGCAGGCCCGTTGATCACGATTCCACCGAAGACACCTTCATAGGCCTGCAACCCAATGTGAGAATGGTACCATGATGTGCCGTATTGTGTGGCTTTCCACTTATAGGTTGTTGTATATCCTGGAGCTGTAGGACATTGGGTGATGGATACAACACCATCGTTCGGATTGGTATAGTTCTGGCGGATCCCGTGAAAATGGATGCTAGACCCGTTCTTTGAGGTCAGGCTGTTGGTGACATGAACGATAACATCATCACCCCAGTCGGCCTCGAGAGTAGGACCTGGGATTGATCCATTGATAGCCATTGCTGCACGAGAGTAGCCATCGGGTGCAACTGTGACATCCTCGATGTTGAGGTAATACTCTCTGGTAATGCCCGTGGTTGGGACGGCATCGTAGTAGTTGGTGCTCACGTCCAAGTTGCACCAGCTCTGTCTATCAGTAGCAGTATTTCCGGAGCAAGCATCCCGTTTCAGCCTGGGGTGTTTGTTGTGATGGATTGAGGTTGCCGATGTTACTCCAACGATGGCCAAAAGAGCGATCCAAATCTTCATGGTCGGTCACGAATGCAAGCGATTTGAACTTTGGTGGGCAATCACGGAGTAAATGCGCGAAAGAATGGAATTAGAAATGAAAAGTAGAATAATAACGAACGTAACGTTGTTGGAAAGGAATGTCAGATGATTTGTAGATAAGTATTATTGTTACAAACCAGCTTTTATCAGCATATATTATCATCCGGTGCTCTGCCATTCTGATATCCTCGAAGGAAAGTCGGAATATGTCTCGAGTATGAACAAGATCAGCAAGCTAGTGGGATAGATGACGTCTGATTGGACAGACTCAACATATAAGGGTGCGTAAGCTCAGATCTAGAGGTGCCGATCCGTGCCGACCCAGAGTTGCCTACTTGCGAGGCTAGCTTTAAGCTAACTTGCACCGCAAGAGGGTCGCCAGGAATAGAGATCTTATAGACTTATGGACCTAGAGGTGGGTCTGCGCGATTGGAGATCAGGCCCTAATGCAGGCCCCGTCACGAACTGCGCGGCATGAAGATCTAAGACAGAGCAAAGATATAGGAAATTCTTCAAAGGCCGTCCTAATAGCTCAATTGAAAGAAACGGCCATGGAAGTCATAGACTATAACCGTACTTTGGGAGCCCTCACCCAGATGGGAATTAACGGACTACCTCCAACACGACCGAAATGTTATTGCACCATGAAACTGCGACATAAACTGTAATGCGGTGCTAACCAAAGTCCCCGCGCGTTTTTCCAAGCTAACTGACGTCCTTCAGGTACCAACCAGGAACACCGCGGCACCGACGTCAGCCAACGCGCGGCCGGACTCGTCCACAAACCCACTTTTAACAACGATCTAGAGACTATGTTTTGCGATGAGAGGTAAAATTTCCTATATGGCGATTGGATACTACATTTTGACTAAGCGGAGCTCTGCCGCCGAGGCCGTAACATGCAAAAGGATTATGTATTTAGAGAACGACAGCAAAATAGTCAGGTTCTTGTAAAATTTCGTGCAAAATCAAACATTTTTCTCATTATATGCTATCCATCATGTTCCGTTTCTCAGTCTTCTGCCTGGTGCTGTGTCTAGGAGCGTCCGCGTACGCTGCTAGAATCGTCTCGCGGAGCGATCCCAGTGCGGGTGAGCAGTTCGGACTTTATGCATATGGAGAGTCAGTTGGTGGTCTCTCTTTGTTCTACGGGGATGGTAAGCTTTTATATTTAGAGACCACTATCTAGAACCATGCTGATTACGTCCTAGGCAAGGCTCTAATTGGCGACCCAGCCAACTCAACTGCTTCGAATACCTCAGGTATATACTGTGAGTCAAACCGCTCATCGTTAAGCCATGATTATATGTTGATATGAGAGATACCAGTCAAACGTGCATCTGAATCATCGGATAGCACTTGGATTGCCAACCCGAATGGAACCGCCAATGCGAACGCCAGCTGGTCCGATGAGATGCTTTACATCCCCAGTTCGTCATCTTCGGACCATGAAATGGGCTTCACGTCTACGAATATGTCAGAACGGACTACTACGGGCTTTATATTCTATGGAAATTGGATGATGGTAGAATCGGATTCTGGCGACATCTCTTCCAGCTTCTACGTTCAAGAGAACTCGCAGGGTGAAGGGGTTTACTCCTTGCTGTGGAATGTGTCTGATGACACAATTGCTATTCCAGTGTCTTTGCGTTCCGTGAAACCTTCTAATGCTTGAGATATTAGTCGAAAGGAGAACGGGGGATATCTGTTGTTAAATAGACGCCTCTTTTCCAAAGAGCAGCTGTGGGTCAATAATGTTGCCAGTACAGTACATGATGAAATGGATCGCATCAACTGCGACTTTCTTTGTGAATCAGCCAACAATTCAAATTATCATTATCATTGAGATTGGCATTGCTGCGGCGTAGATTCCCATCGGCACAAGACGTGCGTAGCGTGAGTCTATAGAACTTATTGCGTTGACTAGGACAACGCCGGTGATGTTAGATTAAGGGGGGGCTTGTATCTGGAAATTCACGTGCTCAAGTGATTGATGACAGGTCTCTATCCCGGGACGCGATGCTAGAAGATCTACAACAGCCCGCTCGACCACTTTCGAGCGACTCAGATATACGTTCGAAAATCTACGAGCAGTACCTCTACCATGGGGGCGGTCGGTATGAGAATCAACTACTAGATATGCTACCCCGCTCAGAGTGCTCGGTCTTCACGCATGCAGATATTGCGCCGCGCAATATCATGGTGGATGAGCAGAACAATGTCACCGGTGTTCTCGACTGGGAATCAGCGGGGTGGTATCCCGAGTACTGGGAGTACGCGCAGATTATGCGCCCGGCGTTTTGGGGCAACTGGTCCATTTGGATGGATAAGACGGCGCCGCAGCGGTGGGATCCTGAGGAAATTAATGCTGCCAGAAAATTCCTGTTTTGAGTCCAGAAAGGGATACCTTTCAGAAGGAATCAGTTCTATTTGCTCGAACCCAGTGAGGACTTGTGGTTTCAGGCTCGGGTTGAATGGCATTATTCCTCGCAACATGGAATCGACAATATATTGCACAACAGTGCAGTCAGTTCTTCATTGTGTATGTGGCACGTCTGGTCTCGAAGGATTCCTAGCGTGCGGGGCCTCCTTCGCTTCAGACTACTCCTACAATATATTTGCCTAATATGAAACGTGGCGTCGAAGAATTGCTTCAAGGCTGACATGAGAACAACCTCACATTTCTCACATTCTCATGAAATTATCAATAATCTTTCTGATGGTTTTGCTATCCACACGATCACAGGCGACAGACTCGGATACTAATTTGATGGACTTGGGACCTACATCCCACTTAATACAAGGTCGATGTTTGATGGAGAAAGGAATAACGAATTGAATTCCAAAATATTAATATTCCAATTTGCAAAACGGGTACTAAACTGCAGAGAATCGACAAATAACTCCTTTGATCCGAGGTATATAAGTAACATCCATATGTATACCCATGTGGTCCTTCGTATCAACCAATCAAGCATCAAGATTGCAATGTGATCTGCGGATTAATTAACTCTTCACTTGCCCAGGCATGAAACCCGATAATTGGCCGAACTCAGGAAATTGAACACGTAGATCTTGTTTATCTACGGTATTTCAGTCAGAAGTATGTTTAGCACCTCGGGTTCGGTCCCGTGTTGACCACGGCAGACTACCTAGACTCCAAACACATATAGGAGGCGAGGAAACCGTCTTACTTCTTCAAGACTCCCCAAGCACTACATCCTTATCAGAATGAGGTACTTTCTGCAACTCCTGGGGCTCGCTTCCGCTCTTGGCGTTGGGAGTGCGTTGAATCCAGCTGTCTCGGCCAGCACTTCCATCGCTACCTCGCTGGGGTCGTTGAATTTAACAGCCGGTGCTGCTTGTGCTTGCAACAAGCTTTCTACCTCTTACCCAAAGCAATACATTTCTCCCAGCTCACCAAACTACAATGAGCAGGCAACAAACTACTGGGATGTTCGAGCTGACTTGAGTCCAGCTTGCATCTTTATGCCCAAGACAGCCGACCAAGTTGCTGCTGCTGTTATGATTTTTGTTCAATGTGATTCTCAATTTGCTGTCCGTGGCGGTGGACATATGAATGCAAGCAATACCCTGCTACGTTTAGACAAGTGGATCTAATACCGACTGTATAGATCCCGGGTTCAAATAACATTGATGGCGGCGTCCTTTTGGCGTTCAATGAAATGACCAGGTACAAAGTCAACAAGGAAACAATCGAGGTGCAACCGGGAATGACCTGGTATGATGTGTATTCAGCGCTTGACCCGTATGGGCGGACGGCCATCGGTGGTCGTCTGAAGACTATTGGAGTACCAGGTCTCACTCTCATCGGCGGAGTATCATATTATATCAACAAATACGGCTTCGCTATGGATAACGTCGCTAGTTACGATATCGTACTTGGAAATGGCACTCTGACAACTGCGAGTGCTACTGCAAACCCGGACCTGTTCTGGGCATTGAAGGGAGGTGCTAGCAACTATGGAATCGTGACGAAATTCACTTTGAGGACATATTCTATGCCGCGAATCAGCACCACTATCCAAATCTTTAATGAGACCTCCACGTCTGCTTTTAGTCAGGCGATCTGCGACTGGGCAGTGGGTAATAGCGATAGCCCTGTCGCTGCTGGCTCCGTGATCACGATGACTTACAATACGACTACCAAGCAGATGTCTTCCAGTCTCCTCGGTGTCCAAGCTGGAACGAGTAATCCGCCCTCTGAGTTCAGGAACTTTACCGCCATTCCTGGAGTTTCCAAGACTCATAACGTTACGACCGGGAAGCAATGGGCATCTAATCTGGACACCCCTAAGCAGATGTTCCGGTGAGTCGTTCCGAATATGTGACAAATTTGAAGACCTGTGCGTCTGATAAAAGCCACATTTATTGACAGAGTCATGTTTTCACACCACTCGATGACACCCGACGCTGATGTCTTTACAACCATGATCGAGACATGGAAAAATGCTGTCAAAGATATTGCCGATGTCAAAGGTCTCAACCCAACCTTCGTGGCAAACATATCCCCAGCGAGCGCCGCGAGAGTTGCAAAGACCAACGGTATTGGTAATGTGTGGGGTCTTGAAGATGAAGCTTTGATATGTAGGACATCCCATATGCTTTTCTTTCCAAGACTGTATCTTGAACAGATAATGCTAAACATTATTTCATAGGGTGGCAACTCAGCACCAGTTGGGAACTGCCTCAGGATGACCTCCGAGTGCAAACTTGGGCTCGTCATTTGACTGAACACCTTCACGAACTGAACAAACAGAATGGCCTCGCGAGGGAATTTGTCTACATGGGTGACGCAGGTGAGTGGCAGGAGCCTTTCGCCGGATTCCCGCCCGCCAATGTCCAGCGAATGAAAGAAATCAGAGCAGCCTATGATCCCAAGGGAGCATTTTCGAGGCTCAACTGGGGTGGATTCAAGCTTGGCTACTGATGAGGTTTTAAGAGCTGTTCCCTGTCAGGGAGCTTCTTCCCAGTCACAAAGCCTATCACGCACATATGGCCATAGGATCAATGAAGTCTCTCATATAAGTGGATAATAATACGATTCACTCATTGAAAAAGATAGATCACCCGGATGAACGAGACTTTTTGTCGCAACGGTTTAGGACGAATATACTTAGATACTGACATGAAAGAAAGTCCCCAACTATAGACCAAGTTATCTAGCGGTAAAACCACCATCAACTCTAATATCCGCACCATTGATCATACCGCTAGAATCCTATTGCAAAAGTCAGAACAAGAGACGCAGCCCACCAATCCGAAGAAACATACCTGACAAAGAAAAAGCACGGAATCAGCAACCTCCTCCGGAAGTGCAAACTTGCCCGTCGGTATACTCGCCAAGAAGGCCTTGCGAATATTCGCCTCCCCCCAAGCCTTCCTCCCAAGCTCCGTCCATGCCACAGTCGGAGACACAGTGTTAGCCGTGATACCCCGGCCAGCCCACTCAGATGCCATACTGCGCGTCAGACCCAATAGTCCAGCTTTCGAAGCACAATACGCGCCATGTCGATGCAGCGCGGCATGTGCAGCCTGAGATGAAATGCTGACGATTCTTCCCGGTGGTGGGGGACTCGGCGATGATTCGGCCGCCTTGGATGCGGCGAAATAGAGTCGAGCAAACGCTTGAGAGCAGAGCATTGGGCCGTAGATGTTAGTGGTGAGATGTTTCAGTGTTTCTTCGGGAGGTGTTATCTCCATGTCGCTGAGAGATACATATCCGGCTGTGTTGATCAGGATACTGGGGAAGACGCTTTCAGCTGCAGAGGAGGCTGGGTCAATCAATTGTTTCTCTAGAGAGTCGAAAGCCGCCTGCACGGAGTCTGGTGAGGTGATGTCGCATTCATAGGTGTGGATGTCATCTAGATTGCCGCTCGCGCCGTACCCGGATTCGAGAAGCTCGTCGCGACGTGCAGCTTCGAATGGTGCGTAAAGAATGGCGATACGGGCACCTTGTTGTCTCAGCTTTTGGCCTATGCTGGATCCAAGGCCGCCTGTAGAGAAGAGAAGTTAGGTTTGTATCCGGATCTATATCTCATGTCCTTACCGAGGCCACCAGGCATGATGGCTAATCTGCGTGCGAATGCCATAATGTACAGATTTGAATAATTGGCAGAGTGTCTACGAGGATATTGTTCAAAAGGAAGCAAACGGTGTGAACATCGAAGGAATATTCTCCGTTGAGGGGAAGCCGAACGCTTTTAGCAATGATCATCCCAGTATCCACCCCCACATTTTATGTAGAAGAGTTGAGGAAGCCCTAGAGGGTAGAGAATGCTACTACAGTACTTTGATAGTAAATAAACAAGGGATCTCATTGAATTATCCGACAAGTTTACTATTTCCAAACCAGCGAACTCAATTCATATCCTAATCAAAAATATATTGCATCCTTATCCCCTTTTCTCGGCATCTATTACCCCGAATCCCATTTACCTGTCTTTCTTCTCTCCGGCATGAATGTCAACATCATCCAACACAGCCTGATTCTCTTTCGCCGCCGCAACTCGAATCCTCTTTAGTTTCCTGGTATCAACATCCACTCGCCAAGTAAAAGCCCAAGTAATCAGGTTCATAATAATAGCCATACCAACAAATCCCATCGCAATCCCAAAGGAGGTCGTATATCGTGGCGCAAACCGGGAATTGAATAGCTGAGATCCCACAGCACCTCCGATCTGCCCATAACTGTTCGCAAATGCGATTGCAAAGGCAGATCCAGTTGCGCCCTCGGTGGTCTGGACTCGCCAGGGCCACATCATTGTATACCTGGTTTGTCTTAGCATGTGGCATCGAAATAATATAAAAGGTTCCCTCCAGAGTGTACTCACCATGCGGTTGAGAAACCTCCTGCTACAATCGTCGCGGCATATACACCACCGTTGTTTGGGAAGGCATACAGCACGCCATAGCATGCCAGAATGACAATCATGAATCCAAGCGGGATGGCCGGTTGAGGGATACGCCCGGTATCTGCGAAGATACCGAATGCGACTGTCAATATCACTGCGAAGACCGCAGATGGAATGTTAAGTAACTGGGCTTCGCCCATAGACCTTTGGGCTTTGTCAGAACATTTACTGTACCCTTCAACTTGGAATAACTCACGTAAACCCAAGATTGGAAATGACGGTTGGTTGGTAGAAATTGAGTCCCGTTGTGCCGATAGTGAAGAATGCCCAACAGGAGAGAAAAAGCCAGATTCGCTTATCCTTCAAGGTCGTGATTAGTTCGCGCAGATTGAAGTTAGCCTCCGCCGCTCGAGGGGAGTTGCTAGGTAGTCGGGCTTGAGTGAAAGCCTTTTCTTTTTCGGATAACCAGGATGCAGTTGAAGGAACTGTGGAATTGTTAGTTACTCTTGGCACTAGAAGTCAAGATTGACTTACAATCAGGCAGGAAGAAATACGTAAAGATTCCCAGTAAGACTGTGAAAATTCCTTCCGTCAAAATAAGCCTAAGAAGCATCATTAGCATATAATTTCTCCTTGGGAGGAAATCGAAATACCATTTCCATCCGGATAGACCACCAGCAACGACACCATTGAAAGCAAATGCAAGGACACCACTGATCACAGTACTGAAGTTCCCGAGTATAGTCACAAGAACTATCCTTGGAGCAATCTCATCTGGTCTATACCAATAGCATAACTGTAAGAGCATCCCTGGCCACAGGCCAGCCTCAAATAGACCGAGGAAGAACCGGACGACATATAGACCCTGCCTGTTTGTCACGGCTGCATGACAGCAGAGCACGATACCCCAAGATACCTGTAAATATCAGTCACGAACTAGTTAGAGGTAGAATGGTTCAATGTACCATAATCCGAGCTTGCCAAATCGAAGGTCTCACACCCTTCAACAAAAGGTTGGACGGGGCTTCTGCGAGAATGTAAGGGACCTCCATGGCATTAGTACAACTTGGAAATCACATTTTTGACCCGAGTTCTCTCACATAATACATAGTTGTGACCAGATTATACTGATCTGAAGTCATTTTCAATTCAGTTAAGATGTTACGGGATGTGCCTTGATCCATAATGCGGGCGTATGAGACCTAAAATATCGTGGTTAGTGATCTTCCACTAGCTTTATGGAAAATCTCACATTGGTAAAATCCACGCTTTTCACCATATACATCACAGCTAACAGTGGAATCAGATGCCAATCAATGCGTTGCAAAAGCTTCTTTTCCTCTGGGCTACTGAGTGTTGCACGTGCCCGCATCAGGGTGGCATCGTAGCCGGGGATGAGCTCTTTATCAAAGGACTCTGGAGTGTGGTTCCCATTGCGGTTGACATAGTGTACGTTTCCTTTCGCCGGTATCGGTGTTTTGACTGGGGAGATATCGATAGTCCCAACTTGACCCTTCTCTGCTATTTCAGAAGACATAGTGATCACCGACCTGTGTCTTTTGTACGGCTCATGGAAGAGAGGTACCGCTAGAGCAATAAATAGCAATGATATAGAAAGGATATCCTGGCCATTAAATGGGCTTTGATATTTGTTCTACTCCGCATTCTCAGAAAGTACCAAAAGTTGGTTATATCCTGTGTGAATTGCGCAAGATGAGCAAGGACTTATCGGCATGGCGTGCATGCAAGGGCTTACCAAGTGTCTTGTACTGTGCTGTGGAATACATTGGCGGAGAAAATCACTTATAAAAGCTCCGACTACCGTGCGCTGAGGCACCCCTCAATCTGGAAAGCAGGATATCGCCTTTACTACATGAGTCCATCATACCTAGGTACATAGTCGAACAATCTGTCAAGCTTATCTCCCACGAACCAACGCCCAGAGTAGTTCACTAATATCTACCAGTGCATTATCATCAATTAATCTTGACTTTTGTCAATTCATGAAATGAGTGTTGTAGATATGTTTTTATATAGCCCTGGTTAAATCCAACTAGATAATGCTTCGAGGTCGACAGAGCACGCAATAATTAGGCCATGCTCGGCAAATTCATGGCTTAGAAGTAATACAGTGAATTTGCCGAGCAAGGATACTGCATATCGCTACATGCAATAAGAAAATACATGTAACGAAATGAAGTAGGTAGATACTCCTACGAGTATACGCCATTGCGGGGAGATAATCCCTAATCGGCCCCATTTCACTTCATCTCTACCCGTCTACCAATAACATATCTCTTCAGTCCCTAACCTTTGTTACACTTCAATAATCTGAGAAATATGAAGATAAACTACTTTTATGCCGTCGCATCTCTAGCAAGACTGGCACTGGCGTTGAACTACCAACAACCCTTGCGTGGAAATGTAATCCACGAGAACCATGAGAACGTGAAATCTCCAAGCGTGGATTTGGACAGAATTATCGATGAATCTCCCCTTTTATCATTCCACAGAGAAATTGTGCAAATTCCATCAATCAGTGAACACGAGCGAAGCGTTGGGAACCTCCTCTTGGACTTCATCCGCTCGCACAACTTAACCGTCGAGAAACAAATCGTCACATCGGGGAGTGACACTGAGCAAGAAAGATTCAATGTCTATGCATACACTGGGGAAAACAGATTTCCCGATGTTCTTCTAACCAGTCACATCGATACTGTGCCACCATTCATTCCTTACTCGCTTCATCCACCAGCCTCGGGTAACACAGAGAATCTGACATTCAATCGGTCAGACCTGATTATCGCGGGCCGCGGCACAGTGGATGCCAAAGCCAGTGTCGCGGCTATACTATTTGCTGCACTGGAAACACTGGATGTCAACCCCGACGCCTCAATCGGGTTGTTATTTGACGTCGGCGAGGAAAAAAGTGGCGTTGGAATGAAACATTTTTCAAACTCCGACCTCAACCTAGCGCCACCTACATTCCACACAGTCATATTCGGAGAGCCAACAGAGCTTAAGCTTGTCGCCGGGCATAAAGGTACACTTGGATTCAAGATTATCGCTGAAGGCAAAGCAGCGCATTCGGGATACCCATGGCTCGGGAAAAGCGCGATCTCTTCGCTTCTTCCCGTTTTATACCACCTCGATACCCTGCAAGATGTCCCGCCAGAGAAAGGTGGACTTCTCCGTAGTAAGAAGTTTGGTCAATCGACATTGAATATTGGAGTCGTGCGCGCTGGCTTAGCTGCCAACGTTGTTCCTACGTATGCCGAGGCAACGATTTCCGTGCGTCTCGCGGCTGGAAGTCCAGATGACACGAGAGATATTGTGAGGAAAGCGGTTGAAGATGTGACTGGTGGTGATGGAAGCGTCTATCTTGACTTTGGGGACACAGAGAACGGCGCTCCACCACAACATCTTGATTTTGACGTCGACGGTTTTGACGTGATTACTGTGAACTACGGGACTGATATTCCTAGCTTGAAGATCAGTACTCAAGAAGGTCCAAAAGTGAAGCGGTATCTCTACGGGCCGGGTAGTATTCATGTTGCCCATGGCGGTGACGAGGCAATCACCGTCGGAGAGCTTGAAGAGGCAGTGCGAGGATACAAAAGGCTGATCTCAGCCGCGCTGGGTGCCCACTAGACGCAAGCCTTCTTTTGGCTTGAGAATAGACCAATGCTACAACGATAATACTCTACGTTTTCGATCATATCTACGAGCCTACAAGCGGTTTGCTGACCTGGCCCAAAGGCATCGGACCACATCGGACCATCAGTCCAGGAAGTCCAGTAGACAGTAGGACGACCATAGACTGGAGTGCAACACCCGGACCTCCTGTGACTGAGGCTCCTGTGGTGGAGTTCAATCCCTGCTCGTGCTTTGGAGCGACATAGAAGTGAGTGATGAAAGGAACGGTTCATCACAAACACCACTTCACGTATGCCTCGGGGGCAGTAGGACATTAGCCCAGCTCAACATAGGAATGATCTGGGGCCGAGCCTGTCAGTAGCAAACCGCCGATCTATACCCCAAAAGGGGCAGTTAGCAGCATCTGCCTTGAGATCAGATCTTCAAGGCATGACACCAAGTAGGGAGAGAAGAGGGATGAAGCATGCATGTCCTTTCGCTGGTATTGTCCAGATCAAGTTTTAACGGTAATTTCTCAGAACGAGACTCGCGCTTTTGGAAGACCAAAAACGCAAGACCTCGAACACCCGTCATGCGTGCTGCAGAAAACACACTTACCAAAAAATCACCCCTATATGGATGCCCACAATCCCACCTTTTTTCCCCCTTCTTGCAGTCCCGATGACTACCAAGAAAAGGGAAACGACCGTATAACCCCTCACTGGTTTAAACGACAGTCGCATCGGCCGAGACATTCGTCTTCTCCTCGGGTCCAACAGAGTGCTCTGTCTCGGTATCCGAGTCAACGATTTTGAGATGCTCAAACCAATCCCCATTGGACTTGCGCCACCACTCGGCGATCGCAATGATAGTCACGCCGCCCATGATCACAATCGCGTAATTGAACAAGGTGGAATCTTGTTCAATGGCACTGTCCGAGTAGGCCGGGGCGCACAGAACAGAAAAAGCAAACCCGTTCCACAAGAATGTAACCACTGCGGCAACCACACCAAACCGGCCCAAATCCCAGAAGCCTGGACGGAACGATTTACGCGTAATGAACGCGCGACCGATTCCAACCAAGCCGTACGCTGCGAGAGAACCTGCAGCCGAAGTGGATACCAAGCTGGAGAAAGCCACTTGCGACGGGAGCTGAGTGCAGAGGAGAAGCGCGGCAATCACGGAAATAAAGATGACAGCGTTGTGAGGCTGCTTCGACTTCGACACACGCGACAGCACGTCACTGAATGGGAAAACGCCATCGCGTGCAACGGCGAATACAAGTCGCGATACGGCAACCAGGGAAATCGAAGTGTTGAGAATTGCTCCAATCATCGCGACAATGGTCATCACAACGTGCGCATGGGGACCGAGCGCCATCGCGTACATGTTGATGAACGGCTGAGGCACGCTAGTGTCGTAGAAGGTCTCAATCGGAGGCATGCAGAAAAGAAACAAGATGATGATCGGGAAGCCGCACAACGCAGACGCAACGGTTGCCCAGAAGATACCCTTTGCGGCGGCTTTCTTGGCCGATATGGTCTCTTCTGCAACATGACCCGAGGCATCCTGCCCCACAAGACAACTGCCGACCAAGTACCAGGATAGAACCCAGTTCAGTCCGGGACTGGTGTCCCCGCCATTGTATGTAGACGTAAACACATATTCGGCTGACTGGAAGCCGTATGTCTTAGATACGCCGATGGGAAGCCAGATGAAGTTGAGCAACATATCGATAATAATGACCGTCACACCCGCTCGGAATACCCACGAGTACATACGTGGGGGCAGGAAATTCAGCGTGGTAGCGATGGCCAGGAAAAGAAGCGAGATGGCCCATGCCACGGCGCGCGCTCGGACGTCGGCTGTTTCATATGGAAAGCTTGTCTTCGGATTAAATACGACGATCTCCGAAATCAGGTAGTTGGCGACACCGAACGAATCACTCGCGAGGAAGGCGGTCCATGCAACCAATGTCCATGCGGCAACTAGGAAGGAGATGAAGCGGCCGATTTGACCGCCTCCCCAGGATCGGAAAGCCCAGTAGTAAATCGACCCCGCGGCGGGATAGCTTGAACAAGCTTCAGCGAGACAGGCGGCCGTGATGACGGATAGTATGCTACCGGACACCCAAGAGCTCCAGCTGAGGGAGTTATTAGTAATGTGATCAATGCGCGGGAACTGCAGGCGGCGGAAAATGGAAAACATACATGGCAGCCGGGCCGCCTCCACTGAGGGCGATATAGAAAAGCACACGGATTCCTCCAACACAATTCAGGGCCGCGAAGGAGCAGGCAAAATTGTCGAACGAGCCCCAGCCTCGGGCCAGGACAGAGCGGTAGCCAAGCTTTAGGAGGTCGCGATCATCTTCATTAGTCACAGAAACTCCATCGGAGTTCTGGTGTTTGTTGTTTCGGCCATCTTCCGGGGAGTTGGCTGCATCGAGGGCAATAGCAGGGTAGGCCATGGCTGCTGTTTTGTCTGAGATACTTGAGATACTTGACAGTGGCTTTCTTTTGTTTTTCTTTTCCCAAAGCAAGAAAAAATATTCAATTAACTTTTTTTCCTATCACGACATCACATCACGTGGAGACGATCAATTGCTTGAATGGACCCTCGGGGCCCGACACCGGGATTTCTTAGATCTGAGTCATTATTTTTTTAGAGAATCAAGAAGAATTGACAAGAAAATACTATCAATTCGCTTGTATAGACATGTACGGAGTACGGAGTACGGAGTATGTTGTCCATGTAGGTCTCAATGTGAGCTTCCTGTTATGCGGGTTGAGGTAGCGGGGTCAATTGCCAACGTGTCACAGTTGCCCCGTACTCCCCCTGTCTGCATTCTTTTTTTTATATATCTACTTTTAATAGGCTTGACCGCTCATCGATAAATTGAAATTTACAGACACGTACGAAGCCCTTACTGAAAAAATGAAAAAAGTAAAGAACATTAGGCAATACTTGTAAAACAACATTGAACTCAGAAGCCTTATCAGTGTCTCAATGGCGTGATCATCCACAGGGGGGACCGATCACGGAGATCATGGGGTATTGGTACTGAAAATAACAGTAAGTTACACAAGCTCCCAGATGATCCGCCCAGAGACCCTGGATCTCAAGTACACAGAGATACATGAAGGTACTGTATCATGTATGATACTGTATTACTACCCCTCCAACTTGCAGGTGGACCGAATCCCCATTGGGACGAAATCCCCATTAGGATTAGTGTATGTTTCCCTCCCCTCCATATTTCTTTGAGCATTTCCCGGACCTTTCCCCTTCTCTTCCTTCACTCTCTCTCTCTCAAAAGGCATCGGATTTGTGAAAATTCTATCCTTGAGACTCCTTTTTCTTTTCTCCTTTTCACATACTGTCAGAATGGTTCAATCGTATGTTGGCTCGACTATAAACGATTACTGAAGTACTTGCTGATTAGTTGGATAGATCTATTCTGGGTTTCCCCCGCATGGGAAGACTCCGTGACCTCAAGAAGGCCACTGAGGCTTACTGGGCTGACAAGATCTCCCGTGAGGATCTCCTCGCTGAGGGCAAGCGTCTTCGTTTGGAGCACTGGAAGATCCAGAAGGATGCCGGTGTCGATGTTATTCCCAGCAACGACTTCGCCTTCTACGATCAGGTTCTCGACCACCACCAGCTCTTCGGAACCATCCCCGAGCGTTACTCCAAGTACAACCTCAACCCTCTCGATGAGTACTTCGCCATGGGCCGTGGTCTCCAGAAGGAGGGCATTGATGTCCCCAGTCTGGTATGTGCAAATCATTACAATATACGTGTCCAAATTCAGTATGCTGACTCAATCAACAGGAAATGGTCAAGTGGTTCGACTCTAACTACCACTACGTGAAGCCCACTCTCCAGGACAACCAACAGTTCAAGCTCGCCGCTGAGCCCAAGCCCGTTGCTGAGTTCCTCGAGGCCAAGGCTGCTGGCATCATCACCCGCCCCGTCCTCCTTGGTCCCGTCTCCTTCTTGACTCTCGCCAAGGCCGACCGTGACCAGACCGTTGACCCCATCACTTTGCTTGAGAAGCTCCTTCCTCTCTACGTTGAGCTTCTGTCCAAGCTCAAGGCCGCCGGTGCCGAGGATGTCCAGATTGACGAGCCCGTCCTCGTCTTCGATCTTGCTGAGAAGTCCAAGGCTGCCTTCAAGCCCGCTTACGAGAAGCTCGGTTCCCTCGGTGCTGAGGGTCCCCGCATCACTCTCGCCACCTACTTCGGTGACATCGTCCACAACATTGATGTTCTCGCCGACCTCCAGAGCCTCTACTCTATTCACATCGACCTGGTCCGCAACCCTGAGCAGCTCGACACCGTCGTCGCCGCTCTTGGCCCCAAGCAGGTCCTCTCCGCCGGTGTTGTCGATGGCCGTAACATCTGGAAGACCAACTTCAAGACCGCCATTGAGAAGGTCGAGAACGCCATCCAGAAGCTCGGCAAGGACCGTGTCATTGTTGCCACTTCCAGCTCCCTCCTTCACGTCCCCCACACTCTCGCCAGCGAGAAGACCCTTGATGCTGAGGTCCGAGACTGGTTCTCCTTCGCTGTTGAGAAGGCCACCGAGGTTGTCGTGATCGCTAAGGCTGTCACCGAGGGCCCCGCCGCTGTCCGTGAACAGCTCGAGGCCAACGCCAAGTCTGTTCAGGCCCGCGCTTCCTCTGCCCGCACCAACGACCCCGCTGTCAAGGCCCGTCAGGCTGCTGTCACCCCTGAGATGCACAACCGCAAGTCTGCCTTCCCCGAGCGTTACGCCGAGCAGACCAAGACTCTCAAGCTCCCTCTCTTCCCCACCACCACCATTGGTTCCTTCCCCCAGACCAAGGAGATTCGCATCCAGCGTAACAAGTTCACCAAGGGTGAGATCACTCCTGCTGAGTACGAGAAGTTCATCGAGAAGGAGATCCAGGAGGTCGTCAAGATCCAGGAGGAGCTCGACCTCGATGTCTTCGTCCACGGTGAGCCCGAGCGTAACGACATGGTGCAGTACTTCGGTGAGCGCCTCACTGGTTACGTCTTCACCACCCACGCCTGGGTTCAGTCTTACGGCTCCCGCTGCGTGCGTCCTCCCATCATTGTCGGTGATATCTCTCGCCCCGCCCCTATGACCGTCAAGGAGTCCAAGTACGCCGCTTCCATCTCCCCCAAGCCCATGAAGGGCATGCTCACTGGTCCCATTACTTGCCTCCGGTGGTCTTTCCCCCGTGACGATGTCCACCAGTCCGTCCAGGCTCAGCAGCTCGCTCTCGCTCTCCGCGACGAGGTTGTTGACCTTGAGGCCGCTGGCATCGCCGTGATCCAGGTCGACGAGCCTGCTCTCCGTGAGGGTCTTCCCCTCCGCACTGGTGAGGCCCGTGTTGCCTACCTCAAGTGGGCTGTTGACTCCTTCAAGCTGTCGACTGCTGGTGTCACCGATGGCACTCAGATCCACTCCCACTTCTGTTACTCTGAGTTCCAGGACTTCTTCCATGCCATCGCCGCTCTCGATGCCGATGTCCTGTCCATTGAGAACAGCAAGTCCGATGCCAAGCTCCTCAAGGTCTTCATTGACGAGGCCTACCCTCGCCACATCGGCCCCGGTGTTTACGACATCCACTCCCCTCGTGTCCCCACCGAGCAGGAGATCAAGGACCGCATCGAAGAGATGCTCGCGTACCTTACTCCCTCCCAGCTCTGGTGCAACCCTGATTGGTTCGTTTTTGCCCCAAAATCTATTTTCTTTTTAACATATGCTAATATGCTTCTTTTGCAGTGGACTCAAGACTCGTGGCTGGCCCGAGACAAAGGCGGCTCTGACTGCGGTAAGAAATGGCAATTTCTCTAAAAATGACGTTCAAAATGCTGATCAAACACAAACAGATGGTCAACGCTGCCAAGTACTTCCGCCAGAAGTACGCGCAGTAAATTATTTAATTTACAATTAATTTAATGAGGAGGTGACAATCAACCTGTCACCTCGGGACTGGGGAGTTTTCTTTTCTGATGAGTTACGACGATGATACCAAAAGTTCAACATATGGGTTTCAACGGGTTTTCTAGAGGATACCAAAAGCGGGCCTGGAGTTTCAACATGACTGACGATTTTAAATTGGCGCTGGCCGACATCATGACCTACTTTCGTGATGATGTTTGGCTAGTGCTAGTTTTACCATTTCAACATTGTGTGGTTTTCCACATACAGCAAGCTCTACAACCTTGCTTGATCGAATTCGCATTGTCGAATTCGATCTACTGTTTCTATTATCGTGTAGAATCAGTTGTCAATATTACAATTTACAATACTCTGTGTTTCTTGTAGATGCTTTTTCATATCAACGTAGTACTTCTCTGTCGAGGAGATGAACTCTATAGAATTGTGCTTTGCAAAAATTATATGGCAATCAACCTGTATACCACTGTATATTAGGAAACATGCTGCCTGGATGGCTTCTGCTATATTATCACAGACTACAACATTCCTCACACTGGAAAACATGTTGTTATACGGTTAGAAGACTACAGCGAGCCTGATCATATGGAAAAGAAAAAGGATTTAATCAATTATCCAAAAATTTTCAGTGAGTACAATCGAGCTCGGCATACCCGTCACAGACCTCAAGTAGTTTAGCCTGCGTGCCAGGTTCCTGGAAGACATTAGCAAGGCCATGTGTCAGAAACCAATTCAATCGAAGGGAGAGAGTATACTCACACCAGCGCTGTGACCAGCATCAGGAGTCCAAAGCAATCGCGAGTCTGGCAGGCCCTTGTGCAGATCCCAAGCCGTCTGTGGTGCGCAGACAATATCGTAGCGGCCCTGGATAATAGTGGCTATAAGAAAAAAGAATTAGCTACATTATCCAAATTTATATTGACCAGGAGTGACAAATGACTTACTCGGAATATGGCTAATCCTAATCAAATTCTCCTCCTTGAGAATCTGACCCTCCTCCAGGAAACACCCATTCGCAAAGTAATGCGCCTCAAGTCTCGCATGGGCGAGCACCCATGCATCATCTTCGAGCTGAGCAAAACCATCGGGTTGCGGTCTCAAAGTGTCAATACTCAAATCCCACCGATTCCACTCCCTCGCCGCAGCGACCCTTGTCTCATAGTCCTCCGAGACAAGGAGATCATAGTACGCCTCGTTGGGTTTCGCCCGATCGTTTTCAGGAAGATAATTGATGAATGCTTCGTAAGCTTCAGGGAACAAGTTTGCTGCGCCAACGGGCCCACG
The DNA here is from genome assembly GCF_028827145.1 of Penicillium concentricum. Lineage (NCBI taxonomy): Eukaryota > Fungi > Ascomycota > Eurotiomycetes > Eurotiales > Aspergillaceae > Penicillium > Penicillium concentricum. The sequence goes on from NW_026622755.1 coordinate 4,498,961, forward strand.
CGAGAACTCTAGTTCAGATTTCCTGCCAGTGAAGATCCCCCGAAGTACCAGGGAGCCGACCATTTCCGGGTAGGCTTGTGCATAGAGCAAGGACAGGGTCGACCCCCACGAACCCCCGAACACGAGGTGCCATTTCGCGATTTGGAGGTGGTTGCGTAGGACTTCGATGTCGGAGACTAGGTGCTGACTTGTGTTCTCGCGTATTTCGGCTGCGGGCGTTGATCTCCCGGCACCACGTTGGTCGAACAGCACCACGCGGTATATAGCTGGGTTGAAGAATTTGGTGTTGTCATATGAGGTGTGCCCGCCGGGTCCACCGTGAAGAAACAGGACTAGTACATAACGTCAGTATATTCTCCATTCAAACTTCGATGTATAAACTGTAGTCAATTATCATGAAGTACTTATAAATGGAAGAAGATGTGTGTTTTAAGATAGGCTCATCGTTGTCTCTTACCGGGTTTCCCATCTTGGTTACCATACTGCTCATAATGCAGAGTATGGATATCGCTCACGCGGAGTCTCCCTATATCAAAGGCGGCTGAGTGGGTGTATCCGGTCAATCGCTCAGCCATGTTTAATTTCAAGTTGTGTATGTGTAATGAGTGGCTCAAGATCGGGGCTACTGTCTCTACTAAGAGGAAAATCGCGCAAGACTGACTCATATATTAGCGACCTCGGGAGTCAGGGATATTTCAGGCGTTACCCGATTTGGTTCTTGTATGAACTATTTTTTATCTCTTTTTTTCGCTCATATCTCACTTGGCTCTCTGATTTACATCACCTAGCTTTTGCTTATTTTTGCACTTACAGCCCTGGAGAAACATAGTGCCAAGTACACTTACCGCAAAACTAACATATGAGATTTTGATATGATTTGACCGACCAGTGCTCATCCTATGCCATCTATTAAGTGATTCCAAAGAATATATTTAGATGGAGAGAGGCCAGTGTCTAGTGGAGGGGTCCAAAGAAGGCAGACGATTATCAGATGGTCAACTGGAGGATAAATACTTCCCACAGCAGAAGAGATTAGGAGACACCGCGCTTGTTTTATCCTCTTGTCCTAGACTAGATATACTATATTATATTATGGAGAAAATTTAGATAGGCTAAGTCCACATGTTTTGGCGACTCAGGGATGATATTGAGATGAGAGGGAACATTTGAATTGTAACCTGGCGTCCTATCTGGTTTTCCATACATATGCAATGCAGAGTGTCAACACGGAAGTAGGTAATTTTGCACCTATAGGGCTATTGGTACTCTAAATTTCCCTAGTGTCGCCTGTGGGAATTGGAATTTCGATCTAAGCTGTCGCCATTTTTATAAGGAGCACATGTTCACCCAGTGATCTGTGATCATGTAGACGCAAGCCCATCCACAGATTTCCCGTCTAGGGTCATGTAGATACCTGTGCCACCGCAAAGGACCTGGGCGGGAAATGAAACCCCCAGCGTAAAGTCAATAACACATGCTCGGATATGGACACTGGGAGAGGCCTACTCCGAGTGGGTCAAAATGTTAAGGTCCCCATCAGTCCCAAGCGGGGAATGCCCCATTTACATATGTGTGGAGTATACTACGGAATATATACACGATATATACTCTGTATTTGAAAAGCGCTTATACCCCTAGTGAAGCACCCTGTTTTAACCAACGAGAACACTATACAGGATTACTTCTATTGGCGACGAGACGAAGAGCCAAAACTGGTAGCTTTTTAGGGGTTATCAGAACTAAGAGAGATGCGGCTGGCTACATATAAATTCAAAGCCAATGAGAACACCAAGATCGCCAGAATTAGGGCCTATTAGAGTTAGTTGGATGCTAAGAATAATAGCCGCCACTAACGCTCTTAGCGTGTCGCTAGGCAACCACCTCCCAGTCACCCGTCGCCCCACATTGGTATCCTTTTCTTTCATAGTCCATGCAAATACAGCTAGAGACAATAAAAGACGCTTACAGTGCTCCATTAAATCCATCAACTCCCTCCAACTTCTTCCATCCATACTATCCCTCGCCTTGTCCAAGGTCAAAGACATCAAATACACAACATGCCTACTAGATCACCTGAATCACCTGAATCACCCGAACGTTACAAAGACCGCAGGTTCTTACTAGAGCTGGAGCTTGCTATTGATGAGCTTGAAGAGCGCAAGACGCACAAAATTGACGTGGCAAAACTCAAGGGATTTGGTATTGATCAACAGCGCATGACCCTTGATAGAGAAGATTCAGCCCACAAGCCTTCCTTCTTCGTGCCATATCCTAGCATCCCGGAGCCCAGTGATAGCACCGTTGATGATGTCCGCTCGATTTTAGAATTTGAGGACATCTGTTTTACGGAACCTGTCGATCGGGCACGTCAGCTTGCAGGCCCCTGGTCGTCCTATGTTCCCTACGGGATGCATGCCCCATGGACCTCGAAAGAGTGAAGTTACCACTCGCCTGAGCCTCTCCACTACAATGGATTATGGCAGCTAATATGGATAGTAATGACGATTACACTCCTTACAAGGATTTGTATCAAGTTGACGAGCCAGAATTTGGGCCTTTTAGGATGACGGATATTCGTGGAAAGGCCTTCCCGCACGCCAAGGCATTCATGTACAACAACCTAGGCGCTACGGATGAGACGATTCTTCGTGGGGAGCTCTTGACTATTCTCCGCCTGATGCTTGGTTAGCTGAGGAAGGTACGCTTCCTTAAGCATAGGAAAGCACCGGTAATTTCCCCCAGAGCTATTCTTCAGTCCCAATTTCCACCAGTCACTTACTGGGTACTCTGTAGATCTTTATGGTCTCATTTATGGGCAAGCATGCCCGCGCTTTTGAGTCATATTTCAACGGTCGAGCCCTCATCCTGCGTGCCACTAAACTCTACAATTTCCCCGATGAAACCTTTATCGGGTTCAAGAATCTTGCAGAATGGTATCCCAGCTCGCCGGCAGGGGATACATTCCAGGTTGGAATTTAGTTGTTTTCTTTTTCGGTGAGCGAAGGCGTTGGATTATTAGCAGGGATACCAGATTGAATTTTTGACTTCTTTTGTTGGGCGGTATCTCCATGTGCTATAGTGTTACAGCGTAATACTTACCGTTTATAAGAATAGTATAATTACCCTTGATACCAGCCCGACAATATTTTGAGCGAATGGGGCCGAGTATTTATAGTAGAAATGAGTACAAACGTACTGGAGCAAAATAGCCGACCTAATAAAGAATGTCTTGGCACAAAAAGCTTCTGACGTGATAAGCTGTGAAACAAAGAATTTAGCACGTGAATCTCTCAACCTTAGGGAATTCCCTCCCCCCATGTTGATTTTTAATTCATTCCAATATGGTACCCCGACTTAATCACAGAGCGGGTCAAATTGTCCTCAAACCACCCAATGATCGAACTCTGCGATTCCGAGAAGATGGAACATTTCACATTGGAGTCTTTGAGGACTTGCATTTCGCCGAGGGTATACGTTGGTGCCATCCCAGAAAGGGGCTATTACTAACTCCCTAATAGATGAGGAAAAAGACGAAAAATCCAAAGAAGTGATGTCATATATCCTCTCGGAGGAGGACATTGACTTCGTAGTCATAAATGGCGACTTGGTGTCCGGCGAAAGAACCCAAAAAGCCGACTCGAGCAAATATATCGATTCGGTTGTTTCCCCACTCGTCGATCAGGGGTACAGGTGGGCCTCCACCTACGGCAACCACGACAGCGCGGTTAATCTCAACCCAAAAGATGACATGTTGAAGGCCGAACACAAATACCCCAACAGCTTGACGCAGAGTAGAGTATCCGGCCACAAGGCTGGAATAACGAATTATTACCTGCCGGTCTTTTCACATGGACAGGCGAATACTAGTACACCGACGTTACTACTGTGGTTCTTCGATTCGAAGGGTGGACATTATTATAAAAAGCAAGGAGAAGACGGGCCTCCTGTTAAGAGACCCAATTGGATTGATGAATCGGTAGGGAAAAAAAATCCCCGGTCATACCACATTGTTTCAAGGAAATAACTAACTGGCTGCATTCAAGGTCGTTGACTGGTTCACCGAAACCAGTTCCAAACTGAAAAAGGAGTATGGCAAAGTCATCCCATCGCTAGCATTCTACCACATACCCGCCCATGCGGTGCTCGAATACCAACAAACAAAAGGTGTAAATCCACATCTGACGCCCGGCGTAAATCGCGAACGGGCTAACCCGCAAGGGACTGGCCTATGGAGATACGACGGCCAGGACGTCAAGTTTATGAACGCGCTCCTTCATACCGAGGGCTTAATCGCAGGTTTTAGCGGCCATGATCACCAAAATGACTGGTATGCGCCTCTAGCAGACAACGTGACTTGGAGTGACTCAGACGCTAATCATACATCGCAGGTGCTTTAAATGGGACGGCTCTCTTGTCGATCACGATCTAACCGGGAACGGTATCAATATGTGCTACGGTCGGCATACTGGATATGGCGGCTACGGTAATTTGGTCCGCGGAGGACGGCAGATCTTACTCCACGAGGACAATCTTGCAAACGACACTGAGACGTGGATTCGATTGGAAGATGGGTCGGCCCAGGCTCGTGTGACGTTAAACGCAACTTATGGTCAGGATACTTACCTTGCTGTTGCTAATGGTGGCGGGAAGCACGATTCCTATGCGCAGGGCTCTTTGCTTTCTTTGACTTGGTTATGGGTTCCCATTATGATGCTCTCGCGGTGGAGGATTTAATGAGTTCTTTTGGCTCTAGGAGTTATTGTTATAGATTGCTATAGATTGCTACACCAGTCTTAATAAAACGAAATAATGACCAGATTGAAATAGTCTACACGAGAGTAGAGAAGTAAGTCTCGTGCCTTTCATAGATATTTTAGGGTCACTTCTCGAGGTCTAAATGATGGATTATATACAATTATATCCTCTTTATACTGACATGACTCCTCCCACTCCCTCCATTTTTGTCATCTTCAAAGCGGCCAATCTGTGTTCTGGAGGTCTGGGTATGTACAGCCAATAACGACGATCACCCTTTACAGGTAAATGTAGCAGAAAGGACCAGAGACGGTGCTCATGAGATCCCGCATAGTAACAGTCTCGCCACCAGCATAACCAATATCAAGAGGCGTGTCAAGAGTAGTGTTAGGCGAAGCAGGGCCGTTCAAGAAAGTAGCAGTGCCCGAAATAGCATTCAGACGCTTGTGGAGGTTCAAGTTCTGCCAGATCCACCAAGTGCGATCAATCATACCGTGGTGGAGCCAGAAAGCAGGGTCACCGGGGCTAACAAAGACATCACGGGAAGGATCGCCGCCCATGGAGTAGTGACCACCACCGTGGACACCGATGTTGCCGCTGCCGGGAACACCCTGCATGTTCATCTGGAAGTCGTAGATGTCGTCGTGGCGCAGGATCAGATCCACGATCGCGGTGAAGTTAGCGTAGTCCTTGACAATCTTGGTGCTCAGATCGCGCTTCAGGCAGCGGGGGTTGTATGCGAGCGGGTTAGCTGAGGTCTCGGCTTGTCCTCCGGGCACCATCAACGTAACCGGGCCCAGGTTGACAGAGTAGTCTTTGAAGGGGCCGCTGGTGACACAGCCGCCTCCAGTGCCGGTGGGGAGGTGAATGACAGGGTAGGCACCTAACGACAGCTCGATGTCGCCAACGCTTTCGACGTAGGCACCGTTGCCGGACATCGAGGTCTCGCTGCCGTCGAAGACTTGGGACTTCTCCAGGTCAGCGGCGTCGGCGCCCCAGTTCCAGTAGCTGTGTTTATGTTAGAGATTGGGGATTTTGTTATGCGATTGTCAGACTTACGGGTAGTCGCCAGTGTAGTCACACTCATTGCGCATGGCTTCCTCGAAGTTCCAGATGTAGTACCGGTGCCACGCCAGGAAGGTTCCAGTGTAGTGGATTCCCGTGGTCTGGTTGATGTGTGTAGCAACGAAGTCATCGTAACGGGACCGCGCACCAGGAGCCACCTCGGAGGGAGTGAGCGAGGGCAACTTCTGCAGGCAAAGGATGGAATTGATGTAGGACGTCTTCTGAGTCTTAGAGAAAGTCCTCCAATCACGACGAATGCGCAGGCTGCTCAACGAACATCCACCGCGCTTCTCAACATTCGAGTCAGTCGAGACACTCTCGATGGTGGCATCGTATGCCAAGCCAGCCAAGTCGTCAAGCTGGGACTCAGCGACCGGCAGGGAGGTGGATGCAGCGGTGGGAGTCGCAGCGCTCACAACAGCACTCTCCGTGACAGCGGGCATAGCCAGCGCCTGTGCGAACAAAGCTCCCAGAGTGAGAACGGAAATGGCAACCATGGTGGCGAGTTGTATATTTGAACCTCTGAAGACCAGGAAGTTCCACACCAAAAGTTTAGGAGAAGTGTTGATCAAAAAGTAATCTGGGCATGATCGTCGATTTAAAGACTGGGTGCATATGCCAATCACCCCTATCTCGGCTTTCGGAGTCGAACTAACGCATCTATCATATTTTTTTCCTGCATGTATGCCCCCATGGCCCCTCTGCTAGGGCCATTTAGGGCACCGGGCCATGTTCCGCTTTTCCCCACCGCCGGGAGATGCCGGCAATTTGCGACACAATTTGCATTTCCAAGGGTCCTGTTTCCCACTTGAATCGCTGGCTCACGGACCGACCCTTCTATACCCTGAAGATCACCCAAGATATTCATGGATATAAAAGAACCCTTGGGATCAAATAATAAATTTGAAGCCACATTGTCAGCAGAACCAGCCACCTCGTGGTACCCTTGTTTCTTAGCGACTTGGCAACTTCCTCTAAGCGACTGACCCAATCACATCGGCATAAATCGACTTCGGTCAAAGCCAATCTCGGAATGATACCCCGATACCCTAACTATGGAAACTCAGTTAAACTGCAATCCACCATCGATGGAACCTTCCGTTAAATCCGAGGTTCAATTTCCTCCCAGGTGCTTTCTTACCGATGGTGCCAAGACTGCTCATTGGCCATGTTTCTAATGACCAACTTATATCCTCGATGCCGGGTCCGAGGCCGTATTCTGGAACATCTTTTAGTGTGATACAGCACTTTCTTCATGCCCTTCGGACTTAGCTTGGATGCCGACAATGGCTTTGTGTTTTATTGTTATGCCCATCGTCCCTTATGAACGGCCGAAAGGAGATTGTCGACCCGAACCTGAAGGAGATAAAACAGGAAATTGGTCTGTGGCGTTGAGTATATTAAAAACCCCATACGAGACTTACGCCACTTGCATTCGTTGGCTTCGGTAGCCACAACAGTATGGAGTAGAGCTGAATGTAATATTAAAAATATGACAGGATGCACTATCTATTTGCTAACACTTTTTATAACCCTTGCAAATTTGCCCTAGAATAATCCATAATCCCTGTCCGATTCTTCTCTCCAATGCCTAGCCTTCCATAACTCCTACGACACTCATGTCGGACAGTGCTAATATCGGAGGCACTGGCCTACGAGATGTTAACCAAGGACCTAGAATTATCATAGCCACGGCTATCACTACTGCCGTCGCATTAATCACCGTTCTGGCTCGGTTCTACGTGCGCGTGTTTCTTATTCGCAATGTCGGGTGGGATGATTATACTATGGCCCTGACGATGCTGCTGTCTGTCTGTGGATTTGCCATTATTGTCCCCGAGGTGAAATATGGTGCAGGCAGACATATGGTCTTTGTCCAAGAAACGGCCGTAATGGCAATGCATTTGAATTATGCTACCCAGGGTATTTACATGTGGGCCATTGGCTCGGTGAAGATATCAATTGGGCTGTTTTTGCTTCGTTTTGCACCCCGCAGAGGGTATAGGATCTTTATCTGGGTTGTCATGGGTGTGTAAAGGCTTTTGCCTCTTCTTTTTGTGATCCAGTACTGACAAATCCGACTCATGTAGTCCTCATGACGCTCTACACTGCAATCTGCTTTTTGGTACGTAACCTATCCCCCATATTCTATCGCGGACAACAGCTAACTTGATGTATTGCAGACTCTTATCTTTGAGTGTCAGGATATCCGAGCAAATTGGGATCCTGCGGTGAAATCGAAGTGCTTTAGTCGCACACAACTTTTGACTCTGAGCTATACCAACACTGGTGAGATTGACAATGCATGGCTATAGTTAAACATTTTCTAACTTGAATAGCACTAAATATTTTGACTGATCTGGTCTTCGCGATTCTACCGGTCTTTATGCTACGGTATGTTTCATGGGCATCGCGTTTTAGGGTGACAGGCTAATACGATCATCGACAGACATCTTCAAGTCAATCACCGAGTTAAAGCCTCCCTAATCTGTATCCTGGGCCTAGGAATTTTGTAGGTTACTTTCAATCCAATGCTATCAAAACCACGCTAACTCTTCTACTCCCTTCAGTGCATGCGCAGCCGCCTTCGTCAAGCTCTCTATCCTACCCAGCTACGGCCAAACCGGCGACTTCCTCTGGGACTATACAAACCTCACAATCTGGGTCGTGTAAGTTGTTTATGCTATCTCAAGCACCGGAGGCCACCCTTCAAACCCCATACTAACCAGTAACAGCACGGAATGCAACACCGGTATTATCGCTGGAAGCCTCCCAACCCTCAAACCACTCTTCAAGAGAGTCCTCGGCACATACGGCTCGAATACGAAAACCACCCGCGAGTACTTCGGCAGCAAGAAATATAAACTGCAGTCAATGTCTCGGTCAAGGGGGCCACCACTGCAATCCCGGGCGCATAAAAGTGGGAATCTCAGTATCATTGAATTCGACGCTGATCCAAAGACTCAACACTCCCGGATCGGGTCTACAACAAACTCGACGAAGTACTCTGGAAGTCAACGAAGCAATTCAAGTGAGGAGCGGATATTGCCAATTGAGGGTGAGGGGATTGTTTGCACAACGGAGGTGATGATTTCGCGAGAGCAGAATCCTCCAGAGAAGCCGCCCAGCCCTCCCACTTTGCCCAAACTGGGCAGGATGGGATCGCTGAGTGGCTTGCGCGTCAATGCGGATGATAGGGTTTGACTTTGTATTATTGGGAGTTATATCTAGGTGACAGGATTATGTATATTAATATTAATATACCCAAGGAGTACATGGGCAAATAATGTGTATATCGATGGCAAATCAAAGTGTCTGTTTTCCATAGTCGACCAAAGCGACATGATTGTTCTAGCGGTGCCGCTTATACCCTACTTCCGAACCTCTCGCGACCTCGGAACTTCCATGCCACACCAAGACAACAGCCATCATCCACAACAGGAACACTTTGGCAGATCCTGTTGGGACTGCTACAAAATAGGGCTCAGAAAGTGAGGAGGGAGGGAGGTGGATGCAGTCGTGTTCGACCAAGCATGCGTTTGCTTTGTTGATCTACGTACATCACACATTACTGTTACACTACATGGATTCTAAAACCAGTGTCCACTTGGCATGGGCGAAGACACAGGCCTTGGACGATTCTGTGTGGGGATCCAGTTGATATCCGCAAGTGTACGATATGGAGCAATCGACAATTACATTCACAAATGATGTGCTGAGCAATTTAAGTTCCACACAGAAAAGCTCATATTTGAATATCTCTGTAGAAGATAGGTATTGGTATGCCGCCAACACAGTATTTCAATTCCACGAATCAGAATACGTTAGCTCATGCTGATAATCAGATACGACAAAAGCCGGGAGCCAGGCATAAAGAAAGATAAAGCTACAAGAAAAATGGCATCTGGAGCTCCCTCCATTTCACATCCACACACATCCAGGGACAACAGCGCCCCTTCCAGCAACAGCCTTCTCCCCAAACTTCTCAACATACCACTTCCGTCCCCAGCGCGCATGGGGTAACATATTCGTGATCGCATTTGCAACGAATATCACAGCAGGCAAAGGTAGCGGCACAGCGAGCTTACCAGCCGCCCACGCAGCAGGCACCAACCAAGGTGCAAGACGCAGCGGGGGAGTGATGGCCACGGAAGATGAGGCAGCGGCAGGGAGGGCGGAGAATGGGGCAACCGCCGTACCAACGAGAGCGAACCCAATCCATTCGAGCCACTCGAAGACGTAGTGCGGATACAAGATGTATCGGAAGACACCACTGGCAGGTGGGATGACGTAGACCTTGTGGAACTTGTTGCGGTTGCCCCGTGCTTCGCCTCCGGCCAATGTTTCATCATCTGTCTTTTTGGCAGCACACCTTCCGGCTTCTTCGCGACGAAGCCGGAATAGTGTTGTCTCTGAGTAAATGTTGCCAGCCATTCCGATGGCAAACAAGATCAAGCCCACGATGGGGAGGATATCTACCACCGCAGGGCGGGGAGATGGACTTCCGCTACTGGTTGCGTGGAAGCTTGGAATGGTCGGCACAGTATATCCACGCAACCAGCCGGCCAGACAGGCTGAATTGAACCAATTGAAGAGCATGGCGAAGGACATGATGGCGGCATGGATTGGGGACATACTGGGGGCGGAGAAGAAAGGGGAGATGATGGCGCGGTTGAAATAATGAGTGCAGTACAGAGTCACAACAAGGATGTTGGACATGGGGAGATCAGTGAATGACGGTGCATATGGCGATGGGGTGACCATGCTATATATCAAGTTGATAGGACCGACAAGCTCCATGGCAGACCAGGCGATACGTCCTGGGATGTTGAAGATGGACTGCGAGGATGTTTTTCCTGCTGGGTGCCAGGACAATATCCATTGAATTACCGTGATCTAAATGCACCGAGTTAGTCTTGTCACATCCTCTAGGGTTTCAGGGTCCTGACCAGGGGGAAGTATTGGAAGCCGCATATAATAGGGTTATATGTAGCTGGGCTTGGAGGGAAGAGCTCTGCAGTGAAGGGCATAGCTCCCCAACAGGTGGATATAGTCGCACCCATAATGAGAGTTGAAAAGAGGAAGATTGAAGATCGCGGAGGATAAACAAGAAGCTTAAAAGCTTGGGAGGTGGAAGGCGGTGGGTCCCGGATAAGGAGTTACACTTGACCTCTTCTCCTTTCTTGATCAGGACAAATTTGGCGAAATCGTGTGTGAATTGTCAAATTTAAGACTACTTCAAATCTGGGAGAATCTAGAAAGGTCGTGCAAACGAAACCCCTACAATTACAATGGGGTGAGACAGGAGAAAATTACACAGATCAAGCAAGTTGGCGACAGGACTAGGTTCGTTTGATTCTCTACTCAACAGACAGTTACACTTGTAAATAACCCAGAGCATAGTTCCACATAAACGGAGTGTAGCATTTTGTCCCGTGAACGCTAATGTAAATGCCCCTAAACAAGCAAGCTTGTAAATTTGATCATAAAAAGCCCCGGCTCCTTTAATTCGACATGTCCATCTGGTTCTGATCATGTACCATTTCTCTCCGTTTGCCAGCCAATTTCTCTGTCTTGAATGCCTCGATCTTGGCCTTAAGGTCGGTGTCTAGAAAAAGCCGGTTAATATTAGGAACAACATCTGGGAAATCAGATTGCTTACCAGGCAACACATCTTCCATCTTCAATGGGACACGGTTGAATGGATCATGGGGGTCACTGAGGAGATGCGAGCGAATTGTGGCGCGGTCAATGGAGATCCGTGAGCCGGGAAGGATGACTGGGTCATCCATGAGTGAATACATAAGAGGATCTAAAAGATTAGTAGCTGTCAAAAAGCGGTGTCAGATAACGGGGACATACCGAGGAACTCTTCAGGGATCTCGCCCATGTCTTCCTCCGCTTGATCATCGGCCTCCTTGGCAGCCTGGACCTTCTTCTGCAGTTGACTCCAGTGACGGAGCTGCTCAGGGGATTTCAGTGACCACTTTCGGATGATGTCAGCCGCCTTCTCGAAATTGGCTGGCTTGTAGGATCGGCCATCACGGGCAACAGCCAAGATAAAGTTCTCCTTGTTGATCAGGTTAAGGTAGACGTCAACAATCTCACTTAGAAGAGCGCGGGGGTTGAAGCCATATTCTTGCAGATTATCCACTCGGAGGTTAGAGCTCTTAGGTCCCACCATTGCATCGAGGTTGTAGTCCAGCATGTCTGCGAGTCGCTGCACAATTTCAGGCATTGTGAACGAATCAGCCAGCGCCTCGGTGAATAGTTTAAGCATTGCCACGGTTTGATTAGTCAGTTGCATGTAACTTTTGGCGCTGCGCTGTGCTGATGACAGATGCTCTTCCCGCTGCTGGCGGGTTGCGGCATCCATTGAGTGACCCTGTGTATTCAGCTCGGTCTGAGTGCTGTGGATAGTCTTGAAAGCACCAAAGGATTCATCAAGTACGTAAGTCACATCGTTCAGCAAGAGATTGACAAATCGGACGAAGAAGTCTAAGTTTTGGTTGGCTTGAAGGGACAACTTCTCCCGATACAGAGAATTAGGCCAGATGCATTTGATGATCTGGAAAATCTCGTAACGAATGTTGAACTTGTCGTAGAATTGGGAATGTGTTCCCGTGAACTCTGCCTCAATGTAGAATTTCATGATCGCATGGAGGAGATGCTCGTTGGCAAATGGCATTGAGTTGAGCAGGTCGACCAAAACACCACTGGCGCCACCAGGGCGTTTCCAGGTGCCTCGGAACAGAATGGAAATCAATCCAGCCTTCAGGTAGGGGTTCTTAATATAGGCGGAGCTCTCCAGGAATGTGATGCACAGCATTACCAACTCATCGCCCTGGGTGGCGGTAATGATCTGTGGCATGCACCACATGATAAACTTGAAGTTGCTGACAACGTCCTCCAAGAAGTACTCTGGTAGACATTTGAAGACTTCGGGCTGCTCCTCTGGAAGAGGAAGGGTAACCTGCTCCTTGGGGAAGTTCTTTCCCGAGACAAGTCTCAGAAGCCACACGGTAACATACCGCATGAATAGCATGGAACGAGCCTGCCATTGCTCGTCGAACAACACACCCTGCAGACTGTACTTGAGGGCAATACCCAGGTCGAGCTTGTCTTTGTACTTCTTCAGGGCTGTATCGAAGGTGCGCAATTGCACTGGATTGTTGAGCCAGCGCACCCGCTCCAGTTCGAATTTAGTGATTGTACTCTCCATCTGTCGCACGTCTTTCTCAAGTTGCTCCATCTTTGACGTCAATGATTCGCTACCATAGTGGTGCGCGGCGACCGTCAGGAAAAAGATTTCGGTGATAAAGTTTGAGGTTCCTTCGGCCTTCTTAGAATAGAAAGCGTCGGAAGCATGCTGATCAGCATTGATCTTGGTTTCATCCCGCATGTCAACACGAGAGTTGCGATGCAGATAATCTGCATCAATTCTGTCAATCTTGGTGAATGCTGCATCCATGAAGGGCTCACAAAGCTGGTCGAGGCACGTTGTGATATTAAACATGAAGCCGTCAGACGATACTTGTTCAGGGTCGACCTGCATCGCCCGTCGTTTGTGATTGATGTTCATAGCAGTAGCGAACCAATCCAAAACACGATCCCGAGCCTCTTTCGAGGCCCGGATCAGGTGGTTGACAACATCCAGGAGATCAGAGCTAAGCATCTGCTGTGTCATTCGAAGTGATCGCTGGGCGTTGGAAATGTATGCCTGGTCCCGGGTCTTGGGGCTAGAGAAATAAGACAAGGTGACATTAGCTTGAAGGGGTGAGAGGCGGAACCATGGACCCAAAAGAGTGGCTTTCTCGAATTGAGCAGGATCCTTCGAGTTATTGAAAATGGAAGATTCTGTGATTGCAGCCGCAATGGAACCGTTGCGAACAAGATTTCGAAGAGCCTGAACAAACTGGTCAGACGTGGTCCAGGGGAATTGTGACGTTTGACTTACAATGGCGTAGGGCTTGTAGTCATCGTTAACGTCCATAGAAGAAAGCTGCGCGCTCAACTGCTCGACGGCAGATATGAAGGCAGGCTTGACGGAGTCATCTTCGTCAAATCTCCGGACGGCCTCGTTAATAAAGTCGAAATCAATTCCTTTATCATCCTCAGGGTCGATGAGAAGGTACGAGGCTAACGATGATTGCGGGGACCATTCGCTTCTATAGTCCGAAGAGTCAGTATCCAGTATCAGTGGAGTGACAACCCATCAAAACGCACCCAAACATCTCTGGCATCGTAATTGCAAAGATACAATAGCTCATGCACAGGCGGCGTGCCTCACACAGAACCTGATACTTCGGATCATCATCTCCCGTCCGCCTCAATCCCTTGTACACCTTTGTGATGCGCTTCCAGCATGGCAGCAGATAATCAAGGGGACGCTGTCTCTCGGTGTTTGACGCAGCCTCTAGGAGAGCTTGGTCTAGAACTGCGACCTGGATGCGCAGCTCCTGGCCCTCATCCTGCAGTTCACTCCGAAGTCCGGGCAAGTATGTGCGCATGCCATGAATATCACGCTGTCCTTCTTCCTTGAGGGTCACTCTGAACACAGCACTTAGTGTCCTGTCTTCGAAGGCCTCAATGCTTTCGATTTTCTGTGGCGGAGGGGTGCTCGGGGCAGAGGGAGCGGCGGATCGTGGTCGCTCTGGTGTAGCTGTGGCTGGTGTGATCTTGATCCGCTTCCCTTCTGACTGCTGCGGGGTTGGTGGCGCATTGAACAGACGGCTCGGTGGCTGCGTAGACAGTGGTGAATGTGATGGAGATGTGTTGGCTGAGCTCTGCGCAGATTCCGAGTTGCTGTCCACTGGGGATTGAGCTGGGTTTGAGAGTTTTGCAAGTCGCTTGTTGCGAATCTTTTTTTTATCGAGAACAGATGTTAGTCCTCTAGTTACTGCGGGGGAGGGATGGCTTCATAATTTAAGCACAACAAGCGACTGACCTTGTCCGCGTCGGAAAGAGTGTCCGACATATTAGCTGAAAGTCAGACAGTAAGCCGCTTTCAAAGGGTTGGCAGGACCGCTAATCTGGTGGATCGGGTCGGCAGAATATCAATATTGTGACCGTGTGGGAATCATAAGGGAGACGTGAAAGCGGAATCACACCAAAGCCTCGAAGTGGGGGCAACGGAGTCTAGAATCCGCGGAAGATGTACGTCGCAAGATGAACACTTGTTTCCGTGATGATCGCCGAGATTCGCTTTTGTTCTGATTCGAGATTCAGCGCCGTGATCAATTTTGACTAAGCAAATCTCGTCTTCCACGGTTACTGGTGAGATGCGGGATACAAGGAAGGTACTTCTGAATTGGCGGGGACCACCCGCGTAAAACGATGTACCCATAAAGTCACTTTTTACTATGTACTATTGTGAATAGAACATAGATTCATTATACTATGGATACACTCTCTTGCATGTTGGAATATTAGATAATTTGGTATCAATAAGCCAAGCCTTCTTTATGTACTTCATATTTATGGCCACAACCTCGATGAATATTAGTGGCATGCGATATATCTTCACGTACATACATTCTATCTCACATCAGGACATATCAGAAATGAAAACCAAAGATCCCAATTAACCTTCGCGTGAACCAAGATGACAAAGCCAGCAAGATCTCAGATGCATTCGAAACTCTAGGAAAAAGAAAAAAATGTACAACCAATGAACTGAAACTCCCATTGACGCCACCTTGAGGATGGGCTAATGATATTAGAGTAAGTTCTTTTGGGAAAAGAACCCACAAAGGAACAAGATGCCATAAGAAGGTGCAGTGTACGCTCCCAAAGTCAGCAGTGTATTTAAAATCTCCTCGTCTTCAGTTGGTCCAGACGCCGACAGCTCGGCATCTCCATCGCGCGAGCCTTCTTCATCTTCTCAACATCAGGGAAGAGCCACCCCTGCGCGTCCTGCAACCTCCGTTCCCGCTCATGGGCTTCAGCGTCACATTCATTCCGCAGTGTCCTGACGTATTCCACTTCCACGCGCGAGTCTAGCTCCCGGAAATTCTTGGCACTAAAGTTATCCACATCGAGGGGGTTCACAAAGTAATTGAGATTGAGCTTCGGGGTCATGCGGCCTAGGGTATGCGGGGAGACGGGGGTATCAAATCGATAAGAGGGCCCGGATGGGGTTGAGGAACCAGAGAATAGAGAGGAGAGGAGCGGCAAGATGAACAGAAGAATAAGCGGCAATAGCTGGCGAAGGAAACTGCGGCCATCAACCTGAGCTTCCGGCTCAGTGGCTGCTGCACGAGGCCGGCGGCGGGGTGTCTGGCCTCCAAATTGATGCACTCGGAACCCGGGGCCACCTCCCATGTTGAAGACGAATTGCGGACCACCTATAATAGTACACAGTTAGTTTAGGTCAAAGCAGATATCAGAGGAAGGCATAGTCGTACCGAATCCACCACCGCCCATTCCACCAAATCCACCGTTGAAGAACCGGTTGAACATCTCCTCGGCTGAGACCTCCTCGTCGAATCTTTGACCTCCACGGGGGAATCCACCACCGCCGAAACCACCGAAGGGGGATGCGCCACTTGAAGCGCTCGGTCCGGGCTGGGACCTGCTATCAGGATCGCCGCCAAATCTGTCGTACTTGGACTTCTTTTCCTCATCAGAGAGGATCTGGAAAGCCCGCGAGACCACTGTCACCACAAGTAAGAATCAATATGTCAAGAGGTGGCCCAAGGGTTGATCATTGCTCACTCTTGAACGCCTCATCGGCGCCTTCGTACCCGTTCTTATCAGGATGCGTCAACAAACTCTGTTTCCGGTACGCCTTCTTAATCTCATTGTCCGTTGACGAGCGCTCTACTAGCAGAATCTCGTAAAATGCGGTAGGTTGACATTTTCGAATCCGAAGTACAGCGGCCTTCTGGTCTTCGGTGTACTTGCGATCCTGGTTGCCCTGTTTATGGTCGCGCGACGTCGCACCTCCGCGTTTGGCGTCTGAGCCCGATGCCGAAGCCGAGGGCATACCGAACGTGATTTATGGGGAAAATTGGACAGATTCTGAACGGCGCTTGCTTGCTGTAAGAGGGAAGAGGGGGTTGAGGGAATTTGGAGGGCGCAGGGTGGCGTGGGAGCGCGGATAAAGGTGAACCGATCCCGCACGAAATATGGCTGGGCTGGCAGATTAATCAAACGTGTGATCAGGTATCCGAAGTAAAATATCGGCCTGGTGAAGATGCAGCGGGATCAGAGCGACAGATGTGGCTGATTCGGTGGGCATAAATTGGGGAAAAAGCGTGGTCTTAGGTGTCTTTGCCAAGCACCGGAACGTCGATTACACTCCGGGCTGAACATTGCGATAACATCACTTGCCGAACTGATAAACCTGCCAACTTCTCCAAGTGTGTGATATCCAATTGTGAGTTGTGTTCAACAAGGTTCCATTTAAGCACGGTCTTATTGATATACCTGCAGCGAAGCAATTCTTGGCTGTCAAAGCTCCAACCTTCCGTTTTCATCACACAAGTCCAGCTTCCAAGCTCAATACCTCATCATGGCGGCGGACGATTCAGTTGTCGAAGAGACCAAGCAGACGGTAATCCAGCGCTTCCGGGCATGGGGTGGTAAGTGGCCTCTGAATCTGGCTTTATCGTCCAACTCTCGAGACAAGCAATGCCGCCAGTGATCACTCACTAATGACGTTTCTCAACGCAGAAAACTCATTCCCACCCACGCTGCTCGCCTCCCTGATCACAGCCCAGCACATGCGCCCCTTCCAGTTTTTTCCGATGCTCTTCCCGCCTGTGCTGATCTTCTCCAGCTATGCCAACCTGCAGGGCTTCAAGACGGACACTGCCGGCATCAGCGCGGCCTTCTCGGGGTTGTACCTGCTTCTCGCAGCTCGCCGTAGACAGCCAATCATGAAGAAGCTAGGCGTTCGGGGCGTCGTGCGCGGTGCGACTATGGGTTTGGCTTTGGTCAACATGATCGGTGGTGGGTTGGCGTACACTCTAGGTAAGAGGGAGGAGGAAGAGGATGCGTCATGATTGAGGTGACAGCCCATAAGGATGCAAAAATCGCGCTACCGCATTGGTATCGCGCTCTGTCATGTACCATATGCCTTATCAAAAGTGGCTTAGTTGTGCGTTTGGATGGTGAGGGATTTCAGGCCTCGGAGTCGGTGGGCATGGATTTGTTTATGAAATTATTCATGCATTATCATTATACAGGTTGGAGATAGACTGTAGGAGTCTTCCAGTAGCTACTCCGTGTAAGCACATATCTACACTTTAGAATCTCCAGAATACGGCCGTTCTGATAACACAAACTGCCGCACCTGTTCGGGAACCAGCCAATCCAGGTCCTGGGGAGCGCATTTCAACGCCTCTCGGGCTCTAGTTGAACTCACAGGCCGGTCCGTAGAAGCACGACCATTGACGAGCTGGATCCGCTCAGCCCATTCCCTACGCCCGCCCTCGCCATCTCGATCACCTCTAGCAAGGGCCGCCACATATTCGAGCTGCTCCTCTCTCCCGCCCCACTCATCGCTCGGCCGCATAGTCACACGCAGCCGGTGCTTTGACAAAAAAGGCTCCAAAGGTTTCAGGGTATGGTCGGGCGGATAGTATTTAGAATCGAAGATCCGGATCAAAGTATCGTATCCCGTAAGATGGACCTGCTCCAGCGCCACGGGGTAAGAATCCGATGCCTCGATAGCAGCCGCCTTGTCGACGAAATAGGGCTTTTTCGTGACGCCGATATCGATCAAAGGGAGAGTTTCGATGCCGTGCGTGAAGCCTGAGCCGGCGAAGGCCGGTGATGATGCGAGGTGAGCGCGGAGATCCCGCGCGAACAGCTCCATCATCACGAGCCGATCTTCGAAGGAAGCTGGCTTGGATGGCTTGTCTGCATTCTGGGTGGCGAGAAGAAGAAGCAGACGAGGGCGGGGCTTGGGGTTTTCTAAAAGTGCCGTGCTGGCAATGCGGAGGTGGGCGCGGGTGGGGGGGTTGAAGGACGAGTCTAAGACATAGAGGGTCTCTGATTCTGCGGAGTGGTCGGGTGGGATGGTTGTTAGGACCTCGAAGTCTTTGGTCGATGTTAGAAACCGCTTCAATAGTGAGGCATATTGTGTTCGGAGGGCTTGAAACGAGGACATGTCAATTGCTTCAGTGTCATGCATGCGCTCTACAAAGTTCCAACCTTGCAAGGTTCCAAGGTTGTGATGCGGCCCGTGTTATCCGATAAGATATGTCGTCACCGCCTTCGATATGGTCCCGGGATCAGCATTCCAAGATTGAATATTCCCAGACTCCAGCATTCACCATGGTTCACAGAATTAAGATCCGCGCAATTACTAGCAATGCCTTGCAATTCATACTAGGAATTTGGGGGTGCTGAGGGGCAGTGACAGGGGCAGTGACAGGGGAAATTGAAATTTCGAGCGGGATGTTTCATCTTGAAAAGCTTCTCCGTGTCAGGACTACTACCAGATAGGAGAGTCTCTATGGGATATAACTCAACTTCTACCAATTTTCGTGTTAGTCATGATACCAAACCCTTGAGTACTCCGTACAGGCTTTCGAATAGCGCAAATCTCGCTTCAGCGGGAAATGACACTATCACCTAGGCAAACGATAGACCGAAGTCCAAGGGCCGTGCTTGGCCTAGGCCGCCTTTATCAATTCACTCGATACACCCGTGGACCAATTTTTTTTATATATACCCCACTCCGTATAGACGGCATCTAGAGTGAATTGTGTACATCTTCATTTTTATAATGAAATAAGCACATATACTGGCCCGTGGAGTCCAAAATGCCCATCTTTATTTTTTGAAAAGTAATCTATATCCCGAGAAGTGGGCGAAGCGGGGACTAGGACACGGGTGCCTGGTTTATATGAAACCTTTTCGGGGTATTCGTATTATTACAGCCGAGTCGGGGGCTTGACATTTTAAAATTTCCTGATCCTTCCCGAAAGCCCCGGGGATCTGGCCGTATCTGTCTCTTCAATGATCGTCTAGATTTTCAGCCTGTGTTTCCCTATTGGCATCTAGGTACGGAGTACGGAGTACATGCAAAGTAGAGCCTGTAGTGGATTTTCTCAAACACTTCCCGAATATTGTCCCACGTTCATGTCCGTGCCCTAAAAAGCCGTTTGGCGACATACACATTCGATGGTCTGATAGCCCCTATTAAGCCAAAAGATAGGGGACATGTCAGTGACGCCACCGACGCCACATCACATCAATCTAGAGAAAGAGGCTCCCATTTCACCAATATCATATACCCTAGGTTTTTCGTGAGATTAAAGGTCACTGCCTCACGCCATGGGCTTTGGTTAAATTTCAATCCAATCAGATTCCCGTGCCTGAGACGGTGGATCCTCCATAGATTCGATCCACCGTGTATTACATTTGATATTTTGATTATACTCCGTAAGTAGAGAGAGATATAATATTAAATTAAAAAAAAAAAAGGGTAATTTAATTTCAAGAGATTAAGGAAATTAAGGAAATGAGTTAATTAGCTTGGTATCCATCTTTTTCTTTCCCTCAAAGCTATCTTGACTTCTTCTTCTTTCCTTCTCTGTGAGAAGCCATACGTTCCTTCCCTGCGAATTGATTTCGCACTTGCTCTGTCGCTCTTTCCAACCACACTCACTTTAAAAAACACACTCTCGCTAACTCTGCTCCATTCTTGCTCTCTCATCCCATTCTCACTTTCAATTCTTGATATCCACCGTCGTTACCAATAACTTCATCATGGTTGTCTTGAACAAGTTCTCCGTTGTCCTTGTGGCCGCTCTGGCCGCTGTGGGTCAGGCCTCTCACGAGGGTCTTCACGCTCGTCGTGTCCACGTTCGCTCCGTTCAACCTACTGCCGGGGCTTCCACCTCGACCGTCCTCGTTGTGCCCACCCCTGTTGAGCCGGCTCCTACGACTACTTCGTCTTCATCTTCTGCTCCTGCTCAGCAGACCACCGTGCAGTCTTCTTCTGCTCTTTCGGTGGCTTCCAGCTCCACTTCCGTTGCTTCTTCTTCGGTCGTGTCTTCCACCCCTGGTGCGAGCTCCTCCGCTCCTGTTGGATCTTCCAGCAAGCCTGTCGCTTCTTCCAGCAAGCCTGTGGTCACCCGCACTCCCGTCAGCGCTCGCCCTACTGGTCGTCCCACCAAGTCCTCTTCCGGCGTCAGCTCTGTGTCTGCTCCCACTGGCACTGAGGTCCCTACCACCAGCGCCGTGACTTTGACTTACACTGTGAGCTCTGGAACTTCCACCAGCGTCATCACCACCACCATCTACAAGACCGCCACTGATCAGCTCACCGTCACTGCCGTATGTGCTATATCAGACATCCTATGCTCTGTACATTCTGAACTAACTTTGATATAGACTCAGTCTAGCGCTGATGCCTCGGCCACCAAGCCCGTTGAGGATACCACCAACACTCACACCTCTACTATCAAGGCCACTAAGACTGAGACTGTCACTCTCATTGAGGTTCCCACCCCCTCCAGTGGATCTGGCTCTGGCAACGAGTCCGGTGCTTGCAGTGCCGTTACTGTTACTGCTACCGTCACTGAGACTGTGACTGCTGTATGTCCTTCTCATTCCCTAACTGGCATGTTAAAAATTAACGTTTTTTTCTCTAGGGCGCACAGAGCAGCTCCGCTGAGACCACCTCCGTTGCGACCACCTCTGCCCAGACCACTGCCGCTGAGACCACCGCTGTTTCCAACTCCGAGACCGCCGCGGAATCTTCCACCCGCACTCCCATCGGCTCCACTCGCATTCCCCTCACCCGCACTCCTTCGTCCAGCGGTTTCGCTACCCGGACTCCTTCCGCTAGCGCCAGCGCCAGCGTGACGCCTACCCCCGCCTCCAGCGGCCAGGCCTCGTCCAGCAGCACCCCCACTGGCAAGGCTTTCTTGTCCAACTGGCGCCGCCGCTTCATCTAAACACACTGCTAATGTGACGGGAGTCTCCACCTCCACCTAGCAACGAGTTGCGAAGCCGTTGATGATCTGAGAGAAAGTTCCGATTCCCTTCTACTCGCGCAGAGGCGTGCTGGTACTGTACCTATTTTTTTTGCCAAGTTTCGGTACAAACGGTTTCGATTTCACTTCTTATCTACGCTCCATTTTTTGCCATGTTTCTTCTTTTCGACTTCTATTCTTGCAATGGTCTTGTCGTGCTGGATTGTTCTTTGGGCCCAAGCTTTCCCTGCCTGCTTGCTACGTTTTGCAGGCGAACTTCAATACTGGACCGCGGCCCCCAATCTTCGAACTCTTTCTGGCGTGACATTTCCTTGCGTTACCTTTTTACTCCCAATGTGAAATTGATCCATTCATACGACCGGTTTCCATTGGACTCGGAACATTATCTCACGTATCGTTTTGACGGGTGGTGACACGTCTACTTTGAGGACTGGATCTTGCCTCTTATCTATTGTGTTTTGAAGGGAAAATTCATCTTCTTTAATCTTTACAGATCTTCATTTTGCGAATGATCTCATAGTTTGCGCTGTTTTTCGTCTTCATGTTTCTCATTCTATGTGGGAGGCCGATGGTGGTGAGCAACATCGGCATCCTTAGGAAAGAACCTGAATGGACTAGAGGCTTTGCCTTTTTACAAATAAATCCCCCTTGTAGGATGAGTAGAAATAGAGTGTATGAGACTCCACCTGGGCATCCTAGGGGAGATAAAGTAACGCTTGGCCCATGTCGATCAATGTTGATCTTATAGGGCTGATTAGGAACAACATATGTAGATTGACACCTAAGTGGGCATATAGTTTAGTAAAACTTTGGCCTGATGTCTCGTGTTATTTTATCCACTCCGGAATATTGATTCATGTACATCAAGTAGGATACATATAATATACATGTTTCGAACACTCAAGTTCATCACCAGAGGTGCTCGGAGTATCCATCACCCATCATATCTAGTCTGACTCTCAGAATGAATGATATCTACTACAGTATCGAATCTAACGCTCCAACCCCTTCCTTGGCAACCCGCTCCCGCATAATCTGCCATTCAACCCAGGTCACACCCTGTAATAAACAATCCGCTAGATCATCGAGTTTCTTCGGATCAACCGCAACCACCTCGTCCCCTATATCAGACTGAGGGGATATGGGGGATGGAGAGCGAGACCCCTTCCCTCTCCCCTTCTTTGTCTGCGTCTGACCCTGCCATTTCCGCATATACGCACCCGCAACACCATGCAGAGCAGGAGACACAGATTTATCAGCCAGCACGATCTTATTGTCGGCAGCAATACCCAGCTCTAGTTTCTTAGGACCGTCGTCCGTGTCTGGACAAGCATTGGTATCCTGCATCGCAGCAGAAAGCCACCGTCCAACAATATCGATCTTAGCCTTCTTCACTTCTCGCGCATTGGGTTTCTTCTCTTTCGTCTTTCCCCCGACTTCTGATTTTTCACCCACCTTCCCTTTCCCGGGAACCGATGACCCAGAACCACCCTCAAGCCAATACCTGACTACCCGGCTCGGCTCAACACCTCGAACAATCAAATCGGCAACATCCCCGCCCCTCTCCTGCCGTAGGGTGTGGAGAACAGCATACAACATGCCCTCCATAATGCCAACGCGAAGCGTCCATTCAAGAACGGCACTCCCGCCACCTGAGCGGAAGCGCTGACGCTCTATGAGCACGTGCGTGGGGCGGTAGGCAGCTATAAGTGATGTGATTAGGGTGTATGCATTTGCAGCGTAGATGTCTGGGCAGTATAAATTTTCTTCTTTTGCAGATTTGGCGATCTTGACGGGGATGTCTTTTTCTGATTTTATTGGGAGGATGGCTTGTGATGATTCTGTGGCGTCTTCAGACCCTGATATTGATACAGCGGGCTTGACTAAACCGGTATTATCCCCGGGTATTAGATTCAAACTTGATATCTCAGAAATGGCGACTCGGTGCCAGGCTGTTAACACCGGCGCTCGGGGATGTGCTGTATCTATCCCGACACCCGGGGAATCAGGGCGGGGCACGAGCAGATGCGCGAATGCGAGGTTCTGAATCCCCATATCGATGCTGAGGATGCTCCATGGTTGTTTTGCGGGGTTTGATTTTGACAAGTCCACTGACTTGGTCTTTGTCTTTGCCTTGCTTGCGCGACTTTTCGTCAACACCGATCGCCGATCAATCTCTCGATCTGGGCTTATGCTGGTGCTGTCACTAGCAGTGGTACTGTGATTGGGAATACTAGTGACACCCTCTGCAACACCATCCGCGGCAGCCGACAACTGCAACTCCAACTGCGCCTGTGACTGTGAATGCAACGTCAACTCTGCTGCAATGCGCTCAATAAGCACACCCTTCGTACCAGACGATTGGATGCCTGTTGCGCGTGCGATGCGCTGCAATTGTGCTGATTTCAAGCATGCGAGCCAAGGGGTTGGGGAGTACAGTGCTGCAGAGAGACGCATTGGGTGTGTTTCTGCCAAGGGTATTGAGATCTGGGCTTTCCGGTATAGGCATAAATTTCGGATCGGAAGACCTGTAACGGCAAGTTTAGGCTGGATGCATATGGACATGGGATTCTTCAAGGTGGATCGGTGCACGGACCCCTTTTGGACGTTCGCGGCTACCTGGAATTTACTTTGATTTGTTTCTGAGGTTGAAGTTATAGAGTATAGTGTCAATGTCATTTTGTACCTCTACTTCAATAGATATTATATGCGCCTTCTATTTCCCAGATCCCTTGAAAACACCTGGAATAAAACTCCCCCCAATAGGCAGCAAATGCAAGGCGCTGAAAAGCAAGTCAAACAAAACACTTGGACAGCAAAGTAGTAAACAATAACCAACACCAGAAGTCCAAAAAGCAAAAGTAGATAGCAAAAAGAGCAAATTATACCAAGGACACCTGCTCAAGCTCCGCAATTGCAATCTCATCTCGGAGATACAACAACGGAGCCCAAACACGCCAGTGCAGCACACCCATATGAGCAAGACGCATCCCAATACGCTCAATATCCGACTGCTGCGGCGTTAGAGCCAGCGACGAAGTATTCACCGACCCAGACGCACCTGCAGTCCCAGTCTGCGGCGCAGCAGGACCAACAGCGGCAGACAATGGAACCCGCTGCGACTCACAGATCGCCAATGGCGACAGTGGCAAGTATCTACGAGCCGCCGCCAGCGTGGTAGCAAGGATCTTGCTACGCATGCTATTTTGGAAGAAAACGAAGAGCTCAGATTCATTCGAGAGATGCCACTCGAGGGCTTCCTCGATAGGGACAATGACCTCGTCCGCGACAACAGGGTCAAGTTGCAGCGCGGCACAGGCAAAGCGGGCAATCTCCAGCGCGATACACCGCATATTTTGTGTCCAGCGCTTTCCGCCGCGGTGATCTGGATCGTCGTCGTTGTTTTCTGGATTCCCTGCAACGCGGTTTTCCAGGTCCATGCCGTCTTCCATTAGGGACCAGATGCGGGACCGGAAGGTGGAGTAGGTTTCCTCTGGGGTGGAGAGGTACCGCTTGTGCTTGTTGACGTAAGACTCGAAGATATACCAGGCGATGTCGAGGTTGATTAGGTTTTGGACTGTTGAGCGAAGTTGCCAGAGGCGCTCGGAGTCGAAGAGGAAGGTTTCGGGGAAGTCGGCGGGCGGGGTGAATTGGAGGAGTTGGGAGGAGATTCCGCGGAACAGAGCTTCGAGGGGCTTAAGGGTCTCTTCTGTTTCTGGGGTTGAGGTTGTTTTTTGGGCTTCTGCGTTTGCATCGTCTAGACGGGCTTGCTCGCGCACTGAGAGATACCAGTGGCGAGCGGGCTCAACCTGGAAGCTCCCGCGGTTCATTTTGCCTTGGAAGTATTCTTGGAGGAAGGGGACTGTGTCTTCGATGAGAAGAACACGGAATGCTCGAATCTGATGGTTGGCGACGTCCTATAAAGACACGAATTAGTTCGGAAAGTTGTGAGATCAGACGAGTTTAAATTTTGACATACCAGCTTCATCGCCTCTAGAATGGAGAACAATGTTCGTAGACCATTGACAATTTCTCGAGGATCCTGAGATTGTGACCCCTTTTGGATTTGCTCGACCATAGAGTCAGCCCACTCGTCTCGCATCGGAGCACAATGCGTTTTCAGGAGCTTCGCCAGCCATTTCGCGAGCGTAAGCATGTCGAGAACGCCTTTGCGTATTTGCTGCATGAGCAATGGAACTTCCAGATTCTGCATGATGGTTGGGTGATCCCGTTCTGGAACAAGAGTCTTGATGACGTCCTGCAATGTCTCGAACAGGGCGGGCAAACGGGGATCGAAGGTGCGTCGAGCACCATCACTCGACTCGACTTGCTCGGTGGTGGCATCGGCAGTGGCGGCATGGAAAGAGTAGATTGTAATCTCCACGGCCAATGAGTCCCAGTAATCCGCAGCTTCTTTGCGCTTGCGTTGGCCCTTCTCCCCGTCGAGGTCAGGCTTGAAGTGCAGGTCGCGGTCGAAGTTGGCGTCCATGCGGAGGTTGATGTTGCTCATGATACAGGGCAGATCAAGCTCGCTGAGCGTTTTCTTCGTAACCGGCGGGGATCTCCTAGCCTTGCGCAATAAGCGCTGATCGCGGGAACCTAGTCCCAGATCTTGGGGTATACTGATAGCCTCCGGTGATGGGGAGGGCTCTCGAAGCCGAGAGACAACGGCCGGTACCGGGGATGCGGTTTGTCGAGCTCCATGGGGATAGGCGAAGGGCGGTTGGCGGCGACGGAGGGGATGAATGGAAGTTCGGTCATCATGATTGTGTGAATCTCGCCCCTCATTCTTGTGATACTCTTTAGAACGACCACCTCCAGCACCATACGCCTCTAGAGGGCCTTCGGCGCCCTCCTCTTGCGGCCGGGCTTCTTTTGTGCCTTGTAGATCCATCGCTAAGCACGATATATCTGAACCTCCCCCTACTCAGACAGTCAGATAAATGGAAGATTTTGGGGGTGGCAATGGCGAGACCACGCCATGCACCTAAGCACAGAATAAGGCGAATACGCCCCCTATGCAACTCCCACACTCACAAGATTTAATAGCCCCTGTTTGCCTCAGGCAGGCAGCCAATCCGCACTCACCGAAAAGTGATGCAAGTGAGCTGTCAATTCCTGTGGAGCCGAGGATTGCTTGGATCTGCGTCGATCGCCTCGTGGTCCCGATCAGGGGTCCAAGGATAGGGAGAGGATAAAAAAGGGGTGGAAATTAGATTATTTGAAACAAAAGATGTATAAGAGTCCAAATAAAAGGGAATATAATCTTTCAAAACAAAGAGTTGTGTAATAGGAAGAGAGTGAGAGTATGAAACGTCTCTCAAAGCATAAACCTGGGAATTGCAGTGTATACTCTCAGAGCAAACAAGTCCAAATGTCGAGAAGTGCAATGCAGGATAAATCGACAAATCAAAGAGCTCAAAAAAAGAAAAGAAAGAAAAGGAGTTGGCAAAGCGACCGGGATGAATATAGTGAGTGTATCCCAGATCTACACACCGGATTCGGGTGGACGCAACCAGACATTCCTATGCTGCTACCCGCGAGCAGACTCCCCTCGACTTGGGATATCTCGACATTGTCACATCTTTCCATTTCCGATTTTAATGCATATCTGCATTTGATGTGCCAAAAAAGGGGGGGTATTCGCCTCACTTTGAACCTTGAAACCAGCACTGGCCACGTGAGTATGAGTCTCCTTTTCTCGGGGAACCACTGGATGCAGTCGGTTTGTGCATTACCAGGTACATTCGTATGTACTCCGTACACTCTAGGACACTTGGCAAGTGTTCACAGAGTATCGAGGAGAGATGAAGCAGGGCCCCTCTCGTCGGGATCGGAATGTTTTCGGTTCGGCGTGCCTTATTGCCTTTATGCCTTGGCGCCTTTGTGCCTGGATATATTTATGCCTGATAAACTAGGCCTCATATTTCTAAGACAACCCTAACCTATACTTCACCTACTTCACCATTAACTCCCACCAATTGATCTTCGCGTTCAGCTCGGATATGAATAAGATTACTGTGATTCAGGAGGCATCGTCTGCTTATACATGGATATGAGTCCGGCCAAGCTCCCAAATCCACTGGCCATGTCTTTGACCCCAATACCCCCGCGGGTCTTATTGACACCCAAATCTGGCTCAACAACCGCCCGCTGAATAGGCCAATAGCCACCACCATGTCTAGAAAGAAAGAGATAAAAAGGAAACATGATTTCCACGTGGAATAATATCTACATGAGCATCCTGGATTTTTATTACGCAGTACTACAGACACAAGTTTGAAGGTTATCATAGCTGTGCAAAGCACGGCGAGTTCCAGTCATGAATATCTCAGCGCTGCTTTACTTCTTTCATGTTCTATGGGCAGTTCCTGGGTTTGTACTTTCGCGAGGAATTGGCTCATACAATACTTCACGGTTTGAAGTACATACCTTGCCGGGCGTTTCGGACCTGCCACCTAGTTGGGCTGGTCGTCTTCCGGTCCCGGGGACAGACGCTGGAAATGAGATCTTTTTCTGGCTATTCCAGTCAGAGCAGCCGGCATATAATGAAAATTTGATCAGTAAGTCTGATCTGGGAAAGGACATGCAAAGGTGGTTGCTAACAAGGTTGAATAGTTTGGTTCAATGGCGGCCCTGGCTGCTCATCCTTGATAGGTTTAACGACCGGTAATGGACCCATTTCATTCGATGGAAATTCAACCCGATTCATTCGCAATCCACACTCGTGGACAAAGCTGGGCAATGTGCTTTACGTGGACCAGCCCGTCGGCACTGGCTTCTCCACGGCCAGTTTCCCCTACCCGGTTAAGAACAATGGCAGGGTGACGACGGACTTTACGCGGTGGCTGCGTGGCTTCTTTGAATATTTCCCGCACCTGCAGTCAAAGCAGATCCATCTGATGGGGGAGTCATATGCAGGCATCTACATACCCTACTTTGCATCGGAGCTTCTCGAGGGCAACAATTCCCTGCCTCTCAACGTGCGTTCGATGTCTCTCGGTGATGGGTCTTGGGGAAATGGAGCAGCCATGGCGACCGTTGGAATGGGAAAATATCTCAGGTCACAGCTGGGCCTCCTTCAAATCCCCGAAAACATCCTATCTGTCTTTGATGAAGCAGATAAAACCTGCGGCTTCAATGACGTGCTAGCGAAATCCGACATATACCCTCCCAAAGCTAAAATCCATATCCCTGGAAACCCAGAGTATTTCAACCTCCGACGTCGAGATCTGACAAATGCTGCCAAAGCTGCATGCGACATCTCACCCACAACCCCCGAAGCAGTCCGCACCTCAATATTCAACTCAACCTGCTACGGCCCCTGCGCCGCCTTCTCTACAGCAAGTGACTACCTAACAGCTGTCTCTACCAACCGCACAACCCGCGGCTGTTTCGACATCTACGACATCTCCCACGACTGCAGCGCCGTTTCAGAGCTCCCACTAATGGCAGATTATTTCAGCCGCGCAGAGGTTCAGACCGCGCTCCACGTCGAGAACAACGGACTCTACAGCGCCTGTAACTCCACAATCCTGGGCACTCTCCTTTCAGTGCCCTCCCCCGTGCCACCGGAGTACTTCATCCTCCCGTCTCTGGTTACTAAGCACAACATCTCGCTCCATATCTACTCGGGTGAGTGGGATATGTTGATCAACCATTTTGGTGCGGAACTGTCGCTGCAGAATATGACGTGGCGCGGTGCGCAGGGCTTCGCGAAGAAGCCAAAAAAGCCATTCTTTGCTGATGATGCTGCGCCGTCGGCAACTAAGCAGCTCCTGCTTGAGCATACGCCGGTGGCTACTACCCTCTCGACTGCCACTCCCACTGCTGCTGTGGCGGGTACGTGGGCTATGGAGCGTGGTGTGTCGTATCATTTATTCCGTGGGGCTGGTCACAGTGTCTTTGTGAATAAGCCACGCGAGATGTTTTCCTTCGTGAGGGATGTGGTTGTTGCCCCGAGGGCTCGTTGATTATGTGTACCTCGGGGATTCGGTTTTTGGAGTTATCGAAATTGGTTGTAACATTTATTTTCTTTAGATTTCTTTTCTATTTTCAAAATTGAGGACCAAGTTAGTATTTGATTGAAAGGGTCATGCCAAGCTCGTAACAAGAACAGTAGTGGAAGGCTTTCGGACGATGTCGACAAAAATGTTGCATCATATATGAGAATCACCAAAAGCAATGTAATCTCTGGGTTCAAGTACGTTTCTTTCGTCATTTGCCTTTTTTTCCCACGTAAAATCAAAAAAATCAATCCGTTTACTTACTTCAATATCGCCCCTCTTGCAGGATATATGTATATATACCACCATTTTGATTCATTATACCAACTATTTTGGGCGAAGTATTTCATTTGACATGCCAGCTACGAAGATTATCTTAATTCCATTTATACCGAATTCAAAAAAAAAAAAGCAAGAGTAATATCGTATTCAATATCCACATCGATTTATTTTCGGAGTATGCTGTATCCCGTTCACGAAGACCAAAAGGTTACTAGATTCCCGTCAGAGTGCAACAAGCACATGAATAATCTTACGATGATAGAAATTGTATGTATGAAGAGCAATGTTTACTAAAGATTACCTAGGATTTGGTCAATAGATGTCGATCGGGGGTCATTACGAGCCAGCATGAGTCATAATGTATCACGATGGAGTCAAAAGCTATACATGTAGAAAACTCGTCTGTACATTTTATTTTTTTCCGCCTTCTCCTGCCATCTACCTATAGGTATAAAACCGAGGAGTGGGAGAAATTACCCAAAAGAAATTTCATGCCTCTGTTTTCTTACTTCATGCAGCTACTGAACCTTGGAAACCATATATGGAGGATATCTTAAGATTACTGTGACCCAATATATGAACATCTGGCAGCTTTGAATTACCACCTAAGGTAGTATATCATGAAGCATCATTTTACTGGTGGAAGCTCTTTGTGGCCACTTGCTTGAAAGACACAACCTACACCTGGGATGGCGTGTTTTCTGTAGGATGAGCTTTTGTAAACATGTGCGCGAGTACTGACATAACATTGAATACATAAGCCCCTAGAACTCGGAAACCTCGCTGTTATCACCATCGGACTCCTCGTCTTCCAGGAGCATCTTTATTCCCGGCTTGTTTCCAACCTTCTGTGCAGCACGTAGCGCCGTACCAAACTCTCCACCTTCGGCATCGACATCCGCACCCCAATCTAGCAGTTTCCTTGCACAGCATCGATGGCACTGAAAACATTCTATCATAAAATCGAGCTTGGACTCCACTCGGCAGCGATCTTTCTCCCATGTCTGCAACATAACTACCATCAGCGGCGTACCAAAACGCCCATTCTGTGCATTAACATCTGCACCAGATGAAAGGAGTAAGTCCACTGACTTCCAGTTCCCAGCTACTGCTGCTCCGTGTAGCGCTGTCCCATACTCGCCTCCTTCGAGGTCGAGAGCTGCGCCATGGGCCACAAAATTCCGAACAGCTTCGCCGTTGTAAAAACTCTTGGTAGCGGCGATATACAACAGAGTTGCACCAGTCTGGGGATCCCTTGTGTTTGGGGATACCCCTTGATCAAACAGATACGCAAGTATATCCTTATTGATGCACGGACCATGTTTCAGAATAGAGCGAGAACAAAGCCCAAGGCGTTCAGCAGGTTCCCAGCTCTGCGACTCAAGAATTAGCCGTATGCAGACGACGCTATTCCTCCGTATAGCTGCTTCGAAGGCTGTTTCAACGACAGATCTGCCGTGTCTAGCGTGTTGGAGTAGGATGGCCACGATGCTGAGATGTTTCTTCTCAGAGGCTATTACCAATGGCTCGAAATCCTGATTTCCATCAAATAATAGCGGTGTTTTGAGACTCAGGAGTGTCTTGATCGTCGGTATACGATCTGTTCGATCACTTTGCCAATTAATTGCAGCTAGAACAGCATCTTTGATATTCTTAGTTGAAGGGACATGCTTGGAACGCATGTAGTTGATCTTTTCAATGTTGCCGTCGGCCGAAGCTTGGACCAAAGCCTCTGGATAGAGTGTAGCATCGTCGAGTATATTGTATCCGGAGTGATCCAATGTTCTCAGGATATCGACTCTGCCGTACTTTGCAATATCCGGGAAAACCTCCCTGGTTTTGCCAGATAAGTCATCTGTATCAGCCCCTGCACAAAGCAAGATCATAAGGACTTCGATCCAGTTTGATGGAGCTCTGTTTTTCTTGATTCCTTTTATGGCTAAGTCCAATGCTAGATTGCCATCCTCGTCAGGAATATCCACGTCAGCTCCGTTTTGCAGCAAAACCTCAACAACGGCGCCTCTGCCTTCTTCTGCTGCCAGCAAAAGGGCGGTGGGCAAGTTTTCGTGAACGAAATGTTCCAAAATTTGCTTCAAAAACTCCGCGTATCCGTTTGCACAGGCGTATCTGAACGCGCCGTCAAAGTGTTCGGCTTTGAACCCTGCGAGAATTGCCTCTTGAACCAGCATTGTTGCAATTTCCTTTTTGCCACGAGCCAGACTTGTCTTCACGGCAGACATAAACGTGTTATGAGATATATAGCTCCATGGGTCGTGTTGAAATAGCCGTCTGGCAGTGGAAGCATGACCGCAAAAACATGCTGCGAAAAGTGGTGTGCTGTCGGAGGCATCCGTTCTCTTACAGGGTAATTTTCCTTTATGATGTGTGTTTGCCCCATTTTCGAGGAGAATAGAAACGGTAGATTCGTGTCCACTACTGGCAGCGAGATGAAGAGCAATTGCAAGAATATCTTCCCGGGGACTTTTGTGCCTGTTGTGCGGGAGAGCTTTATGCAGCATTCCGGCCCGGGGAATTTGGCTAGGCGGTTCTGGTTCTTCACTGGCATCATATTTAAGAAGAGTGGAATTACCATCGATGCTGGCTTCTTGTTGCAGCAGAAAGAGCACCGTCTGCTCGTGTCCGTTGTTTGCAGCGAGGCAGAGCGCTGTTTCAGAATCGGTGTCAGCCTCATCCACCTCTATACCTCGGCGAAGAAGCAGTTTGACTATGTCGAGGTGTCCCTTAGCAGAGGCTGCTTGCAGTGCATTTCCTAGATTCTTTCCAGATGCCCTCACATCCGCATGCTTGCCAAGCAAGAACAGAACAATGTCGATATGCCCTGCATCACAGGCAACCTGAAGTGCATTACCATTTTCACCGCCCGAATCTTCAATGTTTGCTCCTCGATCCAGTAGAAACTTAACGATCTCAAGGTGTCCTCGCTCCGAATAAACCTGGAGGCATGACCCAAACATGCCCCAATGCTTATCGATTTCTGCCCCCCGGGACAGCAGCAGCTCAGCGACATCGAAATGACCTCCCTCCAAAGCCGCTTGTAAGGGAGTCCCGAGAGTTTGTCGCACAACATTGATGTCTGCTCCATGGTATAAGAGAAGTTCCACCACCGGTAGATGTCCCCAGAAACCCGCGATCTGCGATGCAGTGTATGTACATTCCGAGTGGTACCTACCATAGCTAGAATCATCATCCATGGCATCTATGCGAGCCCCCTTGGCTAGTAACATCTTAACCAAAATGGCATTGCCTTTTCGAGCAGCGACCTCAAGCGGCCCCAGCTTTTCCGGTATGTCCAGTCCTCCCGTAGCTGTCCTTGATCCAGGCAGTGTAATCCTCTTAGACCGAGAATGCATGCCGTGCCTTACACCCCTACCCCAACTTATTCGGTTAAGCTTTGCCCCAGCCGCGAAGAGTATCTCGACAATATTCTCATGGCCAGCATACACTGCAGCTTGCAGCGTATCACGATATCGGACCGGCATCTGATGATATTTGCGGTCTAATGCAGCGCCACGCTCAATCAAGAGTCGAACGCACTGCTCATGTCCATTAAAAGAGGCAGCTTGTAGCGTGTTGCCAAAGTGGCCACCGCATCCATCCGCATGTGCTCCATGATCCAGCAGCAACAGCATCATATCGACATTTCCTAAAGAGGCAGCGGCTTGGAGCGGGTCACCGAGCTTCTCGTCTTTGGTGTTAGGGCTGACCCCTTTCTTCAATAGATACCTTGCAATGTCGAGATGATCAGATATAACGGCACTCCGCAAGGGAGAGCCAAAACGTCCGCGAGTGTCAAGGTTGGCGCCAGCATCGACGACAAGTTGTACGAGACCGAGCTTTCGGCTGGCAATAGCGGCGGCGAGGGCATTTCCAAAGTATCCTATCTCTTCATCAATGCGACCATTGCCGTATTCTTGTATTAGGCGTTTTGCTTGTCGTGCTTTGCCCCCAAAGAGAGCAACCTGGAGCGGATCGGGCATAGTGTTTGGTGTGAAAACACCAGCCTTGCCACTCAGAAGTCGTTCCACAATATTGACATTGCCCCTGAAACTTGCAGTATCCATGGCATCGTCAAATTGTTTCTTTTTGGTCAATTTGCATCCCCTATCAATTAACAATTGGGCGACCCCATCATGTCCATTGGCTAAAGCAGCTTGAAGCGGAGTCGAATACTCCCCCTTTCCAGCTAGGGAAGATTCGTCTGGGAAGAAAGAGGCACCTTTATCTAGTAAAAGATTTACAATTTCTTCCTGTCCAGCAAAACATGCTGCCTGCAGTGCACTTCCATATTGAGAGCCGGGGGCATCCACAGCTGCTCCCAGGTCTAGGAGTCTCTGGGTTATCGCGACGTGGCCCCAACGAGCGGACATGTATAGGGCCGAAGTATCATGCTTATTCCTTTGATTCACATCCATCATCCGAGCAAGGTCGGAAGATTCAAGTACTTCTTCAAGGCCAAAGCAAGAAATCATAAACAATGCGGATGGTGGCGAGGCGAATGATGCAGCGAGCTTTCTGTGGAGCATGTTACTCCAACTAGGACCTTCCTCAATCGGTAGTGCATCAAGATCATCTAGCCAATCTTCAAAGTGTTCTTCTTCCGTGAAAAACTCGAGAAGTGCTGGCTTGATCGCTGCTCTTTGAGGTGATCCACTGAGCTGCTCTACATGAGCGGGCCAGTACCAAGTAGCGTAGCTCAAGATGTCAGACTCGCAGTTATCCCCTATGTATAAGCCTAAGCACCTATTGGCAACAGTTGCATTAGACTCGTCGATAGAGAACTCAAGTAAAGTCTCAAGGAATCTGCGCATGACGAGTTAGGTTTTCATCTATTTCACGGCTTGTGGAAAAACATACTCTCGGACTGTCAAGTGAGCTAGACGGAATGTGTCTGATTCGTTGTCTATAATCACCAGGTTGCAGCAGTAGTCGCGGATTGACCGTGCTGATACATGAGATGACGGGCTCGAGGACATGCCCATAGCAGCCACAAATTCGGAAACTGAGAGCTTTCTTTTCGCACACAAGAGCCACTGAAAGCTTTGAATTGCCACCCTTCTCGTGCTTTCACCCATAGACTCTATTCGTTTGTAGATAGCCTCGTATGATTTGCGAAGAGTTGGAGGCAGCGAAGTCAAGACTTGGCGAATACTTTCAATATCCTTGACATGTTCGGTATCGCTGATGCTTTCGAGCTGGAGAGTCACCCAGAGAAACCTAAAATCTTCAGCGTAAAGTTCCTATAGATGAATGCGGCTGTTATCTTTGGCTTTGATCTCCCGACTTACATTCCTTGTGCGCCTGTCATAAGTGCCTCCTTTATGTCCTCCCCAAGCTTCTGCAGCACCGCGATTGACTCGCCATGCATAGTAGACCATCTCTTCACGAATGTTTCGACCTCGACTTCGACGAATTGCTTCAAATCTTCATAATTTGTTTGGGAAGTTACCTCCAAGATATCACCTTTCTTGAATGACACTGCAATATCTTCTTCGTATCGACTTGAAACGAAAATCTTGACAACATCCCGACACCGTTGTCGAATCCCCTCAAGAGCCTGAAGGAGAATCCGTCGCTGCTGAGAGGTGCATTCGTCTAACGCATCAATGACAATTGTAAACGGAGTCGCTCGGCCGATTTCACACATGATTTCAACGCATTCTTCTACCGTCAGCGGTGCCGGTCTTTCTCCGGTATGGCTCGCTTCTGCTTGTCGTGATTTATACGCTTTCAGTAGCGGACTTCGGACGCGAAAAACATTTCCTTCTCTTGTTAGAGAAACCTGCTTTACCAATGATCGGATTATATCTTGGGGGTCGGTTCGTTCCGGCTCTGCAAGGTTCCGAGAACAGAAAAAATGGGCTATTGGCGCTGGTTGAGATGCACCACCACTCTGTTGACGTAGGTGTTGGATTATGACCGCACTAGCAACAATAAATCACACCATTAGGTATGCTTCAGCTCTCGATGCAGGAAACTTACGCAAGTTTTGTCTTTCCGCAGCCCGCTGAATATTCCGTTAGCTCGGAAACTGTAACACTCATGTCCGATATACAGTCCGGGAGTTTCTGTATACTTACGTATGCCATGTAACCAAAAGGTTTCAGAACTACTTGAGTCCCTCCAGGTCACGAAGCGTTGTTCTTGATAGAGCCACTCGCCCGAGCCAAATAGTACAGATGCCAATGCCTCTCTGTAGTGTTGTTGAGCGGGGATAGGGGAAACCCACGTTAGAAGCTCGTTTCTCTCGCTCTCTGGTCATAATTAGCCTTGGAATTTTTCATTTTTCCTGCCTGAGAAATGTACCTTTTAGAGCACCATGAAGGTCAGATACCTGATCCGTAATCCTAACGAGAGGTCTCTCAAGGTCTGTTAGTGTTGCCTCCAGTCTTGCTTGGATATTGTGGACGCCTTCGGCGGTTGAGGTCACCGTTATGAGCATCATCGAAATGCCATCGTGGATGTCTTTCACCCCTAATATAATGTCAGAAAATTGAGCAGCCATTCGTATTCAACCAACGTACTTTCGCTTTCGATGAGTCCCTTCAAAGTCAACACCTTTTGCTCTGCGGCCTCCATTTGCGTCACCGATTCTTGAATGGACGCCCGAGACGTCAAGTTCAACACACGCTCTAATTCTCACAGTCAATATATACATGTCCCACAATCCATCTAATAAATCAACTCACTCATGTGCGAGGAATCATGATGCTTTTTAACCCTGCAAATAAAGTCCAGGACAACGGAATACAATTTCACCATTTCCCGTTCCAAGGTCAATCTTCCTTCGGTAGTACCCTTACCATTCTGGATGAACAGGGCCTCAAGAATGCTACATCGGGCTATCAATCCCGTGGCTTCTCCAATCCCTCGACAATAGCACCGAAAACCTCAAACCCAGAGAAGGTCAACTGCAGCAAGAAACGCACACCGGCCCACGGCAACGCTGCGTGAACAGGGTCATACTGGACCGCGACATCAGCCACTTCCATGAATTTCTTGACGTAGGCGGCAATCTTGGCGCAGACATCACGGATGATGAGCTTTTTCCCTCCGATGCTGATCGTGGTCCATTTATCCCGCGTACAGCGGTCGCGCTGGACTTCGAGTGCCGAGAGAATATCGTTCAGAGTCTGTTTGGTGTCCGGAGATGAGGTGCTAGGTATCTTGAAGATGCGCTGGTCCTTTTCAGGGAGTGTTGCTAGAGCAAGAGCCCATAGTGACGAGGTTTGCGACGTTGTCATCACGGTTCGGTCTGGTCAATATATGTCCAATGGTGTACTTGAGAAAGAGGATGGGCATTTTGTCAAGTAAAAAAGAGAATTATCGCCTTATATATTCACAAGGAAGGGGAAATGCCAGGATTAGGGACGTGGGGCTGTGTAGGTGTAGGCAGGAAGGCTGAGCGAGGAACTAAGGTAATTGAGCCTCACCTTCATATAGAAAGGGTAGAACACTACCTAATCTAGGGCTGAGTCTATTACCATTTTAAATGTGTGTTTGAATACACGAATATCTAATACTAAAGATACATAGTAATAGTATAAATAAATATATAAATATATAGTTATATAAATAGTTTTCATACGTCATAAGGATTTCCCCGCAAAAGGGTAAACGGGCAGGTGAGCAGGTGATTATACGATCAGCCCATCCCTGACTTGATTCGCCTCTTTCTTTCTTTCTTTCTTTCTCTCTTTCTCTCTCTCTCTTCCACTTTGCATCTCACATACATCTTTCACAATGACAAAAGGATTCGCAACCATCACTCCCGAATGCGAGGAAGTATTCGACGAGGTCAAAGGAACAGACAACCTCACCTACGTCATTTACGCTGCTTCCGCACACGACAAGAAGATCACCGTCGCCGAGTCTGGCAAATTCAAGGACTACGACGAGTTCCTCTCTCACTTCAAGGATGACACTCCCCGATATGCCGTCGTAGACTTCACCTACGACTCTCCCGCCGGCGATGGCCAGCGAAGCAAGCTAGTCTTTATCACATGGTATGTCGACACACCTTGTATCACATCACCCTGGCCCTTGAGGGATGGTTTCACGATCGTCGAAAGGTAAATGGTGCTGACTGTTGGGATTGCGTGTAGGGTGCCCGAGGCTGCAGGCATTCACGACAAATCTTACTACACATCAAACAAAGATCACGTCTTCTACGCCCTCCAGGATATCAGTCTTCATGTCATGGCACATTCCCAGGCTGACCTGGCTCATGCTGCAAGTATGTACTCTGTACCCGTGACCCATTGACTTCATGGCTAGTGTGGTTGTACTCGGAACTGACCTTTTTTGTTATCTAGTCCTGGGAAAGTTCAAGGCTCTCTAAAGGAGTCTTTGATCTTCAACCTTCTTCGTGAATCTGAAAACCGCTGTGTGAAGGACTCACAGATCATGGGTGATCTGGCTATGTTGTACCAGACACCATATTTCATATTATAAGATCTTTTACATATTTTCAGTCGCTCACCTCCGCCGCGTACTATGTACTAAATAGTTCTCAACAAGCCGAAAGCTCGAGGGCATATGCATGAGGTAGAAGTTTATGGTGAATAAACATCATTTCATT
This sequence comes from Penicillium concentricum, assembly GCF_028827145.1. Lineage (NCBI taxonomy): Eukaryota > Fungi > Ascomycota > Eurotiomycetes > Eurotiales > Aspergillaceae > Penicillium > Penicillium concentricum. The sequence goes on from NW_026622755.1 coordinate 4,537,624, forward strand.
TGAGACCTAATATAACAAAGACCGAGTGATTCCATAGGATATTAACCCGCTAATGCATAAGAAAAGAGAAGCAAAAGGCGCACCAATGACATGCCTGTGTGGTTGATGGTCAAAAAAGAGTCAATGATATGCACAATAGATGGCTCGTAGCTCAGTTCTTTCAAAAGAGATCAATCCGCTAAATCATGGAAAGAAACAGAATACAAATCGACGATCGGATTGCCAGGACAGAGATGGTATTACAAAGAACCACCAAAGGAACCTTGCTGGCATGCACGATAGATTGCTCATCGTCATAATCATAAGATGCAGACAAAAAAGGAGCATGGAGGCAATCATGACGCATAGAGAAAACGAGTTCTCTGACATAGAGCGTAAAATTATTTCATAGTCGCTTAGCGACGGAAGAATGGGGCTTGGTTCGATGAGAGAAGCGAGTCAGCACGCTGAAAGACATCGCCCTCGAAGAATTTGTCACTGTATGCACTAGCTGGCGTCGACGGGACAGTGGCCTGCGCAGCAGGGCCGAGCGCCGCACTCAGCGGAGTGGCAGGGACAGTGACTGATTGCGGAGGCATCATCATGTTGAGTTGGAAAGAGGGGTTGTTGGTGAGGGCGGATGTTGAGACGGACGTTTGATGGTGTTGCAGGTGTGAGATGTGCAGCGGAGGGCCGTACAAAGCAGTAGGAGCGGGATGGCGGTCCGGGTCTGCAAGGTAGGCCCAAGGAGATACCTCAATCAAGCGGCCTGCTTCCCGGCTTGCCTTTTGGACTGGGCGCAGGAGAATTACGACATCGGAAGGTAGAAGCTGCATACTTTTCAACTCGCGCATCTCGTTCACTAGGTCCACGAACGACTGCATGAATGATTTGCACAGCTGCCAGAATTCGCGTTGATTGCGAAGCCCGCCGCCTGGCTCTTTAATTTTCATGGTCGAGAGACGTTGTCCCAGGGCATCTGAAACTTCCAGGCAGAATTGACATCGACGGATGAGGTTGTTCCAGAGGATTTGGATTCCATCCGAATCTCGTGATTGTTGAGCAGCTTCTGAGCACCTTATAAATTGCCGGCGGGCCAGTGGAAGTGCCCCGTATGCGGCATGATATGTAGCGGTCAGCTGATGGAAGATCTTTTCGAATATTCGCTCCTCTTCGTTTTCGTCCAGCCCAGTCAGTGTATTAACCCGGGGAGCTCCAGAAACAGGCAAAGGGGGGAAGCTTTCGCCTGAGCGAGGGGTTGCCAAAGAGTGTGGCATAGATGTGTTAATCATGTTTGATCTGCTGCTTGAGCGACTGCGTGCGTACGACGTGGACAGCCCAGGGGAGCTGGTGCCAGTCTGATGTGAAGTCATAGTCATAGGATATTGAGGGTGTCGAATTGTCGTGTCGCTCCGCAGTCGTCGTGTGGGTGGGGTGAGATCTCTTGTTGGAGTGACCAGCGAGAGTTGAGATCGGTCTGGGACCGAGGGGAGCGGGTTGCTTGGGCCAATCAAGCGCTTTCCAGCAGAGCCACGTTTGTTGATAGTCTGGAGCGGAACTTTGAGAATAACGCAGGCATTCCGTAGCTCCACCAGGCTGCCAAACATCGTCAGCATCAGCGATCGTACATAGCGCGGATCGCCGTTGGAAACGATCTTAGCGACGTTGTTGCGGAGCTGCGTGCCGACGTGAATGTAGGCGGCAATGCACGTCTCGCATTCACGTCTGACTGTTTCTGTGACTGATGTGACTGACTCTGGGTCATTGAACAAAGTATTTGATGCTTTCTCGAGAGCATCGTTGAGTTGGTCAACGTGCGAGGAAGCATTGTAGAAGACAAGTTCGAGGCTGTGGCGCCTGGTATCATCATGCTTGATCACGTTGATCAATTTATCGATATGGGAATGAACTTGAGCGAGGGCAAACAGAATACCTTTTGCGCTCTTGATTATCGGTTGATCAGATCCACGCTCACCCTTGTGTTCAGGCAGACTAGACATCCGATTAACCCAACCATCCCGCGGACGCCGACGCTCTCTTGGGCTGGTGGGACTAGGAGGAGTACTGTCATTCGTCGGTAGTGGCGCCGCAGGCTGACGCGGTCGAAGCACAGATCCATGACTGAGGCCCCGTAGATGGCTGTTCCGGTATGGGCGTGTTTCGTCCAATGTACCCAGATCGGTATTCTTGCGAGTGATCAGTCCCATTCTTTTGCTACGCGCAACAGATGATCCTTGTATTATGCCTTCGCTATTGCTTCGATTGCGCTCGTTGACAGAATGAGGCGCTACGCCGGGCCTTTGGAGACCAGGCATGTGGTAAGTAGCGCCTTGTTGTCCAGAGGCCATGCGATAATGGGATTTTAATGGGATTGGCGGTGCCCGTGATATCGACGGAGACCGTGATGAGCTTGCTGAGCTATCACCAGTGCTGGGAATTACAGGAAACCGACCACTCAAATTCCGCTTTGAAGGTATCGGTGTTGGTACCGGTTTAGCCTCGAAAGGACCATCACTGCATTGACACCAAGGTTAGCCAATATCAACCTCAAGACCATAAAATGGACAAACCTCGTATCAGCGATGATTTCTGGCTCGGGTGTACTCGTCTGCTGTCGCGTTTTATTAAGAAATCTCTTGAGTTTGGTCGTAGCTGCAACTTCTTTCTCGTTGTCGGTCATCACAGATGGTGTCGTTTCGGTCTCGGTCTCCTCTAGAATGTCACGCAGTGGCTTTCGCAGAGGATTCCCGACACACTTGAAAATTTGAAGCTTATGCATCTCAGAGAGCCCAGCTGGGAGGTCAGTGAGGCGATTTTGCATCATTGACAGAACTCGCAATGATTTCAATTTGCTGATCTCATTTGGCAACTCTTTGATTTTATTTCGGCTTAAATCAAGAATTTCGAGTAATGGTAGTTTGTAAACCTAGCAAGCAGAATTAGCGCAATGCACGCACAAAGCAAATTTATCATGATGCATACTCCTTTTGGGAATTCACGGAAGTTGTTCGCTCTGATGTTGAGATAGCGTAGATGCGAGCACTCTGCGAAACGATATGGGATATGGAAAAGTTGATTGTTCGACAGAGAGAGCCTTTATAGTAATCAGTATAGTTCAGACCAGTGATACCGTAGCCTAAGAACAGGCAACGCAAGACTTGACTATAGAGTTCAAAGCAAGGCTCCGACGTACCGTTCGACCTCATCTTTAATCAAGTCAACGACTGGTTCGGGGATCCTGGCAATGTATGAATGACCAAGATCAATGGTCAACTTGGGCTTGACCACATCTGTGACGGCCTCGCTGCCTGCTAAGGAACGCTTAGTATCTTGAATCCCACTTTCCACAGCATGTCGTGCTAGCTCGATGGTTTCCTCGGGGCTAAGTGTTTTCGTCCCAGGCGGTTGCTTGCTGATGGTCTCCGGGGCATCTCCTAGAGCAGTGTTCGGTCGACTTCCCTCGGCAGGGTACGGAGAGTCGTCGCCTTGCGATGCCAGGAAGCCACCTGACTCCGGCGTTCCATTTTCCATTTCATCTTCATCTGTCTCGCCGCGGTTCAAGCGCAGCCCACGTACTGCATCCTCGGAACGAGTCGTTGAGGATGTCATGGCTGATAAAAGCCCGGAGGTTGTCGATCAGGCGCACAGCAAGGCAGCACTTTCGTTGGTGAATTGATATACTGCTGAAAGCGAAAAGGATTTCCAGGTGCAGTGACCATTACCATATGAACACACTTCGGGCACCTGCGCAAATCATCGTTGGTCGTGATTAAGTCGGAGGGGCGGGCTGTCTCAACGTTGGATAGGGAACCAACCTCGAGGCGGTTGGTGGAGGAGTGGAGGAGTGGAGGAGTGGAGGAAGAAGGATCGGAATCGCCAAATGACGAATGGGCCGGGTATCAAGTGGTCAAATCCAGAGCAGACTTGTTCGGGGGAAATAGTTCAATGAAGCTCTCACGGAGGTTGACAATGGCGGGCGCGATAAAGAGATTAGCCACAATAGAGATCTGGCAAGTCTAAGAATGTTGTTATCGAAGCAAGAAAGGCCTTCAATGTAAGACTGCCAGGAGGAATCAACACTGGAGTTTTGGTCCTGGAATGAAGGGAATTGGGGACATTCAAGTTGGGCGAGGCTGGAAATCTTCTGATTGGGCAAAACACGCCCAAACACCGGACCTCCGCAACTCTGCGTCTCGACCTCCGCCTGCGTCACTATATCGAAAATATTAGGGTGTTAAAAGAGATAGCTTAGCTTCTGGATTGAGAGATGAATTGACCAAGAATGCATGTGCTATCGCGTAAATAGAGCTAGGGAAGTACAACAGCCAGCAGAACAGATCAAATAATATACATAGACCATCAATATGAAAGACTAGGGGACGAAAAACTCCTGGAAAAGGAGGCGTAGCATAATGGCGTTCAAGTCCACTCCAACATCTCAGACTCTCACTGAGTGATCGCCTCTGTTTCTTCAGCCCCAATCTCACTTGATTCAGTGGTCTCTCCCAAGTCTGGTGCACCGCTAAGAGCCGCTTTCCGCTGATCCTGGACCAGAGACGTTTCCCGGGCCCAGGCAACCCATTTGTCGTATTGTTCGCTCTCCATCTTCATACCAATGTCCATGTATGATGGTCCAAACTCTGCGCCATATGCCGCGGCTTCTTCCGCAGCCACCCGACGTTGAATGTCCTCCTGCAACCGAAGTCGGTAGAATTCTCGGCGGGCAGTATCGTAGGCGGCACTCTTGCTCATATCGGGGACGTTATTCAAAAGCCACAACTGTCGCTGGACAACACTAGTAACGGAAAAGGAACTCATTAGCACCGGGGAGTTTTCACTTAAGAAGAGCAGACGCATTGGAAACGGAAACATTAGGAACACACCTTTCACCATCTAACCGCTTCCCTGGCTGCTGGATGCGGCTCCAATCATAGTGTTCAAAGTCCTTGCCAGTGCTCTCAAGAAGCACACGGGGCCGGGCAAGTTCCCAGGGGTGATCGCGGAAGAATTGAGTTCGCAATTGGTCTTCCTCATATTTGAGCTCGACAGGCTGGAAAAGTCGGCTGGGCTTCTTGGGCTTTCTGCGCTTCTCTTGGACTTGGAAGACGACCTGCGGCTTCGATGACCCAGGAACGGTCTTCATCCGCTGCTGGACAAGCTCATGCTGAGGAGGGCGAGTACGAATGAGGGTTTCAGCAGGAGGGATCTCGGCGACCACACCGACCCATTGGGGCAGTTTGCTGGTCTTTCCACTGGCGAATTGGTTAAGTGCTGTCTGTCGCACCCGGAGGGCTGTGAGGTTTATTTTGCCCATGGCAGTCGGATTCAGCCGGTAGCTGAAATAACTTGAAATAGAAAAAAGAATTGAGACGCGACTGGAGACCGCAAATCAAGAGACAAGATATGCGCTACAGGGGACGAGGTGGTTGATGCGGCAGCAAAAAAGATGGGATTGGCAAAGCGCGGCTCCGATTGGTCGAAAGGTGACTCCGCCAGGCCAGAAAGTGCAGGGCCGTTCATCTTCAGAAAAACACACCTACATCTTCCCAATCTTGAACCTCTCCCCTTTTGTCTGCTTTTTACGCCCAGAAAGTAGACGGCTCTCTCTTGTGCGAGTGGCAAAGGGCTTTCTCTTGGATGCGGCCTACCTAATGCCACGATGTCTGTTATCTCATGCCTCATCCAAATAGGTCCCCCAGCTCGCCAAGCCTGCGAATTCACCCCAAGCAGGCCTTGGATGAGCTTCCTCTCTTTCGACAAACCTCAATGCCTCCCTCGAAACCCCCTTCCCACACCTCCTCGGTCCGAAGACTCTGTCCCCGTCGTCCTCGCCCGTCCGTCGCGTCAATAGCAGATATTTTTGTCGGCTCGCTGGTTCTGGCAAGCTTCTGCCACGAACACTCGCCGAGTCGTCGGGGGTTGTCAACAGTAGCCTGGGGTGCCTCAGATCATAATTTCCAAAAATTTCAGAGCAAAGGCGCCACTGGTCGAAGACAACTACCACCCCGACGACAACCAGAGTATTCAAGCTCAAGGTTTCATCTGTCGCAACCCAAAAGATTGATCAGCAACGGATTGGCACGTACGAATGACGATAATACAGAGGAGTATAATATTGAGACCGAGTCGCGGGAGGAGAGGGAGACAGAAGACAACGACTATATACCATTGTGGCCGGCTAAGAATGCGGACGCGGAATCGCAAACCCATTCTGAAAGATTTGATTTTACATATGATTTCGACCGCAGAATAGAGATAACAGAACACACCAAACCCGACGTGGATATCGACATTGACCCCAAATTGCCGGACAAATATCCCCGCCAATCCTTCCCGTCATGGTTGCATCCCGAGAAGGAGAGACACCTCTCTACGTCAAAGCTGTACGAAAGGTCCTTGGCAGATTATGATTGGGAGGAAGCAGTGAATGCTGTAGCGCCATATTCGCGTTACACAAAGACGCGGAAAGAGGAGTCGCAAGATCAAATGGAAATCCACTCGGTTGAGAAACTTGTCAGAACGTTGTGGGAAGAGCCAGACCCATCCACTCAATACCTGTTCCGATTATACAGAGATCTTCCTGCACCCGGTGTAGCTTTGCTCTCGAAACGCACCCGCGGTGCTCTTTTGCGTCTGTTCGCGCATCCTCGAGATCGACGATGGGTAGATGCTCGTCGCTACTTGGCATTGGTGGACGACATGGTAACTGCTCGACTTCCTCTATCCCGCTCACTCTGGTCTTCCGCGATACATCTTTCTGGTCGAGCCAACGGCAAGGTTCTGAAGCGAGATCTGATCCGGGCCGTGGGAATGTGGCAGAAGATGGAACATATCGCTGGAGTGAAGGCTGACGAAGTGGTCTTCAACATCCTATTCGACATTGCGATCAAAGCCGGTGCATTCAAAGTTGCTGATCGCCTGGAGGAGGAAATGACTGAGCGGGGACTGAGTTTTTCACGGTGCGGAAAGACATCCAAAATCTATTATTTTGGGATGGTACGAGACGTTGAAGGTATTCGAGAGACTTTTGACGATTTTGTGAAATCCGGGGAGATCGTCGACACAGTGGTCATGAACTGCCTCATTGCTTCTTTTCTTCGGGCAGGCGACATCCAAACTGCGGAGCAGCTCTATGCACGCATGCTGGAGAAACAATCAAGCAATAACAAACGCCTTTCGCATTCGGACGACGGATCCAACCTTCACATTGGCGGGTCAAATTTGAGCTATGACATGCCCCAATATCGGGAAAGAGCCCGAAAGTTGGGCCGTGTATTGAAGAAATCGTCAGCACTCAAGGAGAAGTTCCCGGAATACCACCGTGCTCTCCAGGATTCTCTTTCAATTGCACCCGACACGCGAACTTTTTATATCTTCCTCCGACACTACGCCTACAACACTGGCCAGCTCGATAGCTTCATGGCTGTCATGCGTGACATGGAGAAGACCTTTGTCGTCCCACCACGTGCTATAATCTATCTTTTCCTCTTTGAAGGGTTCGCTCTTCATGGTCGGAAGAAAAAGCAATGGAGTGCAGAAAACCTTCGGCTGACATGGCATGCATACATCCGGGCTCTGCGTGACTCGAATACAAGACTCCGTGGACTCAATTTGAACAACCGAAAGATGACCTGGGAGAACCCACTGGCTAAGAGCGTGACAATCGATGTCGAGGAGCTACCAGTGACCGATGCACCCAACGGGTTGTACATGGCTTTGCCAACAGTGGATACAGTTGGAAATCCACAGGGACTGGAGGAAACTGCCGAGGGCTCTGCCATGGGTGACTCTCAAGACAATGAACAAGACGCAAAACCTGAACTGGATGAAACAGAAGATGAATCTACAGAAATAGAGGAACTTGATGTAGATGAGGTCTTCAACCCTCGCTTGCAGTTCCCCGGCGAAGCAGAGCAAGAAGAACCCTGGGACCCCGAGCAGCGTCTCGAAAATGGTCTTTTTGTTGGACGTCGGATGATCACCGTTATCCTGCAAGCATTTGGAACATGCTGTGGCCCCAAAGAGGTCCTCGAGGTGTGGTTGCAACTTGAGCGGCTTTGGCATCCGCAGCAGCGCAAAGCAGTTGATGTTTTTGCCATTAAGGAAGAGCTTGATAAACAGATGTCCAGGGATCCGCATCGGAACCGCTGAACAAGAAAGAGGAGCAGCTGAAATTTGGATTCAGCATTTGTACATTATTTTCCATATAGATCTGCCATATACCGACTTTTTCTAGCGTGTCTTTGGCGCAAATGTATCATTTTACATGAAGACCAGGTCCAATTTTGTAGACTTGACATATATAGTTCCTTACGCCGTCACCAAGTCTTTGCGCAACAGTGAAATCAAATTGAAAAGTCCAATCAATCCCAAACAGGAAGCAACAGGTCGCCACGTGACACCGCGTTCTGGGACGCGGTTGAAGACTCAATCTTCTTCTTCTACTGTACTTTCCCCTCCCACTTTCAACTTATCTATCTCTACTATGAAGCACAATGGATCATAACCCGGCGGTGACGCGCCAAATAGCCAATATGCGATGGGTCTTGAAACATACCTTCAAAAAGAATGATTTCCGGTGAGTTGACGAACTAAAGAGGAGGGTCAATTTACTTACTCCACCACCTAGTCCACTTCAACAAGAAGTGATCTCCTCCGTCATAGAAGGGCAGGATGTCTTCCTTCAAGCATGCACTTCGTTTGGAAAGAGCTTGTGTTATCAGCTGCCTGCAGTACTCAAGGATTGGGGCTGTGAGTCTTCAATATATCTTATCCTCAATGACAGATTAGCCTGACTTCAATATGTTCAGTGACTGTCGTCGTTTGTCCACTGCTCTCTCTTATGGTGAGTGTGATTCCAGAGCATTTGCAATCAGACAGCTAATACCTGGCAGACAGATCAAGTGACCACTTTAAAATCTCTTGGTGTATCGGTGGCTACAATCAATTCCAACACTACTCATGAGGAGAGACGGCGAGTTTTCGAGGACATGCTTTGTGGCCACCCGAGCACACGTCTTCTTTATGTCACGCCAGAGTTGTGCCAGACAGATAACTTCCGCCGCCGCTTACTCATAGTTCACAAGCAAGGTCAGCTAATACGCGTTGCCATTGATGAAGCACATTGCATCAGTGAATGGGGCCATGACTTCCGCCCAGCTTATAAAGAGCTAGGCTGGTTCAGAAAGAATCTTGTCAACCCGACTGTGCCCATCACTGCATTGACAGCGACTGCGACCCCCCGAGTCCGCTCGGACATGATCAACATATTGGGGCTAGATCTTGAGAATCTCCGGCTGTTCAACACTCCGTCGGACCGGCCAAATATTCACTACGAGGTACGATATCTTGCAGACTTCGCTGGTGACAACAATAGCGCAGAAGAGAGCCAGCTGCAAAACCTGCTGAGATGGCTTCAGGGCATCCAAGCCAGACGAGAGGCCCGACTTGGCAGCACAGTGGCACTGCTCCCTTCAATGTCAGGAATCGTATATGTGGGGACCCGAGCTATGGCTGAGCATCTTGCCAGCCGACTATCCCATTCCTCGGACGAGATGGTCACGGCGGTCGCATACCATGCCGGCGTGGAAGCCGCCAAACGCGCACACATTCAATCAACATGGAAGTCCTCTCGGCCATTCCAGCCATCTTATGGGGGGAAGACACCCGCTTTTTCCATTATTGTGGCAACCAATGCCTTCGGGATGGGAATCGACAATCCAGACGTCCGCTTTGTCGTGCATTGGACACCACCGCGAAGCTTCGAAAGCTTTGTTCAGGAGTCGGGCCGTGCAGGTCGAGACGGCTGCGCCGCTGCCTCGCTGGTCTACTACGGAATTCAAGAGAGGAACTTCATAGAGACTATGATCCACCGTGATACTGAATCCCACCGCGCGAATGGCCCGGAAAATCGAGAGGCCAAGCTTGAAAGCTTCGGCAAGGTCATTCGGTACTGTGAAAATATTAGGAGGTGTAGACATGAACTGATCAAAGAGTTCTTTGGTGATTTCGAGCTGGAAGAAATGGGGTCACAACTTCCAGCCAGAGAGGGTGTGTCTGTTACGAGCTCGTCCCCTTGCGACTTTGCCTGCGATTTCTGCAAAGAGGGTCGTGCCGGGTTGGCAAAGCGCCGGGAGAAAATGGCATCTGAGACTCAGATGGCTCTCCTATACGCAGATTTCGACTGAGGGATATCATCTTCTGTTTGATGATGCTGTACGATTTAGTGTTTTCTTTATTATTCTTGTCATCTTGTTACTTCTGTTAGGTTTCTTGCTTGCATTTCTGTGACAACAGCATGAATGGCGCAAGGGGGAGGGATTTTTTTGTACTTCACATATACCACCGAGACAGAGACATGAAAATCCAGCATCCGAACCGCTCAGCAACAAGTGCTCGCTTCTAAAGAGTTTAGCCACAGCAAGAATTCCACTGTCAATAAGCAAGCCTTTTATTATGAACACAATTATCAAGTTTACCGAGTATGGAAATAGGCAAATGAAAAGGTTAGAACAAGGCAGACTGCTAGACTTTCTTTAGCAAAGACAAAGAGATCAGAAAGAGATTGACGAAAAAAAATCGCTGTATACCCTCGTTTTTTCAAACGACTAGGACATGCTTTTGTTTGCCGTGAATGTCAAATGGATTGCGACTGGACAGCGGGCGACACAAGATTAACCCACCAAAACAGGGTTTGTCTCAAAGACCAGGGGGTGGAGGGACCTGTAAGTCATAATGTCAGTAAAAAGAACTAGCATGCATGATATACGGACAACGTACCGCGCTGTAGCCACCACCACCTGCACCAGGAGGCGGAGGCGGCGGGGATCCTGAGCCAGGGGGTGGAGGAGGGGCCTCGCTGGCCGGAGGAGGCGGAGCAGTTCCATCTGCCTGCTGCTGGGCGGCAGCCATTTGCTGATAGTACTGGTAGTATGCGACGTAGTTCTGGTATCCACCGTAGGCAGCATATGGGTCGGCAGTGCCGTAGTACTGGGCGTACTGAGCACTGTAGTCGGCGGCAGTGGGGGTGGCAGCAGCACCCGGGGAAGCAACAGCAGCAGCAGCAGCCTGGCCTGCAGGGCTAGCAGAGGAAGTATTATGCTGCTGGCGATTGTTGTAGCCACCGCCGTATCCACCACCACCACCACCTCCTCCTCCTCCTTGGTAGCGATCACCACGGTCACCACGGTCACCACCGCGGTTGCCGTATCCACCGTAGTTGTGCTGGGGTGGGTTCTCCTTGAAACGCTGGTATTGTTCCTTAACATTGGTTAGAAGGTCCTCGCAAAGCTCCTTTGCTTGCTGGACATCATTGGCATCGGGACCACTTGAAAGACTGTCAGTAGAGGCTCATCGGTGTGGTGGAAATGAGCGAGGCAAAAAGCAAGTGAGGAACAAAGTCAGTAAGAAAATAGATGAAAACTCACGCCACATGGAGGAACATCGCTTCGTCACTTTCACGACCAGTGCTCGATTCGATGAAGCCAGAGCCACGACCCTTGATCTGAACACGGCAGCGAGTCTGTTGTTGAATGTGCTTCACATAAGCACCGCCCTGTCCGACAACCTGGGCGCGCAGGTTGAAACCGGGGATTGGCTCAAGATCGATGGGGATGCGCTCATCCGGCCATTTGCGCTGTGTGAAATTAGCCAAATTTTTTATCAACAAGGGGGAAAGGAACAGTCCCATACACGGCCATATTCATCCCGCTCAACCTGTTGCTCGGGTTCCCGGCGGCGGAAACGTCGCTCGTCAACCAGGTTCGGAAGTTCTTTTTGCATCAGATCATTAATCATAGCGACCGCTTTCTCCAGACCATCCTTGTTGGTGCTAGTCACATGTAGATAAAGGGGAGGGCTCTGAATCGGAATAATCAGCACTTGATCTCGCCAATCTTTGGGAGGCATTCCTTACTGCTGCAGTCGCCATGTTCTTGTCGGGGTAATAATTGCCTCGGGTTGTCACATCTTGAGAGAGAAAAAAAACAGTGAGTGAGACCTTCTTTGCCTAAAGTTGAAAATATAGAAGGAAGTCGTACCGGCGCCGGTTTCATCTTGAATCTATAAGTCACGCAGCGGAGGTCAGCAGATGCAACAGAGGGTGAATTGGATGCTATGTTTTAGTGAAGGGTAAGCTTCATCCAGTCCAAGAGAAGAGAGCAGAACGACGAGAAAGCAAGATTCAAGGTACCCCAATCTTTTACGGAACATGGCTGGAATATCAGCAAGTGACAAAGGGGATAATTACCATCTTCTGAGTAGATCCCTTCGTCAGGGTATAGCGATTGCGCAGGTCATTGATCTCAATGTCCTTGATGTAGTCTCCATCTGCGACGTAGATTTCGGCATTCAGCTTCGCTGCGCCCTCGGCAGAGGGCGACTGGGAATTCTCTGTCGCGTTGTCGGCCTGTTTGACAATGTTAGGAGTTGGGCAGAACAAATCGAAGTGACTGTATATTCACAGAGCGGATTGGAGGGACATCAACATGTTGAATACCCTTTTTCGCCTGAAGTTGCGCATTGATCTTGGCTGCTGCTGCCGCTATGAAGACCACAGTAATTAGCCACAAAATCCTATGACAATATATGAACCCAGGTGTAACGCACCTGCGGCGGCGGCTGGGTCCACTGCAGATAGCTTAGCTGGAGCATCTGCGCCAGGGCTGCGACTCAGCGGGCGACTCAGCGGACTACGAGTGCGGGCCGACTCCGACTGGCGGTTGGACGGAGATCGAGAGCGTCGGTCAAATCGGGATCGCCGGGGCTCAGGCTCAGTTTGGTCAAAGCGAGACCGCTTGACCCGGTGTTCATCTTCTGCCATGGTGAAAGGTGGGGTAGAGTGAAGGAGAGGAAAGGTCGGGGAAAAGAAGCTTGAAAAGGTCCAGATCGATCGCGGGAAGGAGTTTTAGAGGCGGAGGGCCGAGCAGCCAACAAATAAAGCCACCAAAGCCAGGACTGAGGAAATTTTTAGTAAATTGAAAAGCTGAAATTGACGAGAATAGTCAGTGATATTATATGTTTCTCATATCCAAGAGCTGGTCGGGCTTTCAGGCAATCCCTTTGGCCATGTTGAATATTGAAGATCACGTGATATATTATCACGTGCCCTTATCACCGGCAGATGCACTATACCGCTTTGGATCTAGCTTGCTATGAGTCAGCAGGCGGTCGCCGAGGTCGGCCGACCAAAAAGAATATCCCCGGGGCGAATCTGGTGAATCATCGCACAACCCATTCACATTACTTGAACTCCTCATGGCTTTCAGGCGCCCATTGACGCTGTCCCTGGGGTCAGCGTCGCAGCTGTCATCTGCTGCAGCTACTGCCCGGTCTCGCGCTTCTGCCATTCCCCGATTCACCTCTATTCGTGCATCATCGAGCTCAACTTCAGCTCTTGCCTACAAGGCATTGCACCGTCGGTCGCCTCTGCCATTGCCGGTCTCCGATGCTTCCCCTCAATGGGATGCTCCAACCGCCGTCTCCTCCATTCTCTATGAGACTCCCGTGGCTCCCTCCAACCCACCCAAGCGGCACATCCTGAACTGCCTCGTGCAGAACGAGCCCGGTGTGCTGTCCCGTGTGTCTGGTATCCTGGCCGCTCGTGGCTTCAACATCGACAGTCTGGTGGTGTGCAACACCGAGGTTGAGGATCTCTCGCGCATGACCATCGTGCTGCAGGGCCAGGATGGTGTTGTTGAGCAGGCTCGCCGCCAGCTAGACGACCTCGTCCCCGTCTGGGCTGTGCTGGACTACACCGACTCTGCTCTTGTGCAGCGTGAGCTTCTTCTTGCTAAGGTCTCCATCCTTGGTCCTGAGTTCTTTGAGGAGCTTCTCCAGCACCACCGCGAGATCACCACCTCGCCAGACTCCCTGGACCACAAGCACCACAGCCTTGACCACACCGCCCAGCAATACCACCCCCGCCACCTTCCCCAGAGTCAGGCTCTGCGTCACAAGCACGAACACTTGGATGCCATTACCCGCCTGACTCACCAGTTCGGTGGTAAGATCCTGGATATCAGCACTAACAACTGCATTGTCGAGGTGTAAGTATTTCCTCTGTCCTGACTCATAATCTTTGGTTACAATTGACTCATTCGACCCCCAACAGCTCTGCCAAGCCTTCCCGTATCGACTCTTTCCTCAAGCTGATCGGTCCCTTCGGTATTCTCGAGTCCACCCGGACCGGTCTGATGGCCCTTCCCCGCTCCCCTCTGGGTGAGCCCAACGAAGAGATTGAGAAGGATGCTGCCGACGTTGTTGATGCCAGCACCCTGCCCCCTGGCTAAGCTATATATCGAACCTCCAACTCAAAATCTTACATACCCGAATAGGATTGGTTTGGTCTCTTAGCTTTGTATATCTTCTAGCTTTCCCGTGGAGTTGATCTAATTTGAAAACAACTGGCTTAGCCATTGTATGTAAAATGAAAGCTATTGTTTCCCTCGCATCTATACATATTCTCTTTTCAAATACAAATGGCTGTACAATATATGATGAAATGACACTTCAAGTGGCGGTGTGCGTTTATTCAATAGATTCCACATCTGCCGCGGCGTTGCCTAGATCGGAGATCGTACATACTCCCCGGGCCACTACCTCCTAGTACTCCCAATAGCTTCCCAGCCATTAATCATGGAGAAAAGCAACCTGGGGACATTTCCAGCATGGCATGAATGGTGTTAAATCAGTGTTTCTATATCTATTCTATTATCAGCCTGCAGTCTATGGTGTTACCGGGGTAACAACTTGACAAGCCAAACTGAGAGAGCAATGTAAATATCGCACATATGTATCTCAAAGAGGTTCCAATGCTCACAGCGAAATTAGATTTATGATGGCTAGGGGACCCTCCAGCGTGTATACAACATATAGGGTCCATTCTGCAGTGTATAGCTCGTCTTCACAGTACATGTCTAAATGGGACTAAATGTCCACGGGTACTATTACATGGTTTAAAAAAAATGAAGGAGGAGGGACGGTCTCCTTCGGAGGACCCAGATGAACCAGATCATTTTAATTCCGAGAAAGAATTGAGAGGTTTTGGAACGCACGCGCAAGCTCGGATGAAATCGTTTTCATCTCCAATCTGGCTGGATTTGGCCATTTTTTTGGCTTTTTGGAATTTTTTTGTCCTTTCTTCTTTTGTCCTGGTAGGCCACGGCTGATTCCCGCTCAGCCATGTCCTCCCAGGACAGGAGTATAGGCATTAGTCTTTTACTTATGGGACCATACAAGTCGTTCTAGGTCTTATATAGGTTTATATCCTCTCACTTTGATCTCATTTCACTTGGTTTTCATTGGATATAAACGGAGCGCAGTCTATATACGTACCCTCCTAAAAATAACTGGGGATTGATCCAATCGAGCAATTTTTCCATCCAAATATCATGGGCACCTGTGCATTCCTGATCCAGCAGCAATGAGCGCAACCCAAGACCAAAACCAAGACCCCATGGTACAGGCCGGGGCAGCTGTACAACACTCTAAATCCTCACTTTAGCCACAATGCCCTTCCCATGGTAGAGAATGACATCCATATAGTTCCCAATCAACACTCCAACCTTAGCGACAGCATCCATCTCCAACGACTGACCGAGTGCCTTGCGCAGGGCATCGTACCCAACCCCGCCCATGTCAAGATCAACTGGCAAGCGTGGGCTCTTGGATATACCAGGCGGCACCTTAAAGGGTTCACGGTTATTGATTCGGCCAATTGGCTCATTTTTCTCATAGAATGCCATTGCGTCGATTGAGGTGATTAGAATATTGTTTTCTGTTAGGGGTGAGGAGAGGGTGAATTCTGCTGTGGATGACCAGAGGTAGAACTAGAGCAAGTGTTAGTAGGAAGTTCTCCCTTATCTCTGCGTAGGGACATGGTATGAGCAAAAGGGGCAAGTACCGTTGCATCTTGGATAAAATGAGGCTTTTTGTCCTCATCATCGCTGCCTGGGGAACCCGGAATAGATATGTGAGGGACAGGAACCGTGATTTTAAGGACTGATAACGCTTCGCCCAGGTGTGGTAGAGATGGAATCGTGTTTCGATGGGTTTTGATAGTGATTGTTGTATTAGAGCCTGAGTTAAAGGATCAGCATAATCTATCAATTGGATTCATACCACCTAGGGGGAACTGACCTGAGATATAGGATGAAAGCAATGCCCGTCCTGCCTCAGCGCCATCTACTCCAGCTGCGTCCAACGGGCACCAAAAGAAGTCGATGGGCACGTAACTGTTATTGCCAGGCCCAATAGAGATATTATGAGCGGTGATGTGGGCCACAGCAGTGTCATTGTAGAGTATGAGAAGGTCAACGAAGGGGACTGTGGCCGAGTAATTCGTTGGATTGGTGAAGTTTGCCTTCGTAGACACCAACATCGAAGACTCAGTCGTGTTTCCTATTTGTAATGAGACGACGCGTGGATTGATTTGGTCAAGTGAGTTGCCGATGGAAGCTATGACATGGTCAATGGCCAAAATATTCTTGATTTGTACTAAGATCTTCTAATTCATGAAAACATACTCTTCACGGGTACCTTCCCTTCCGCAGGAATCCCTCGCACAGCGAAGCGGCCCAAACCAGTTGAGACCTTTGTGTCTACGATGGCAGCAACCCGCAGTACGACTGTTTCGCTACCGAAAAGCATTGCTTGGATGACCTCTGCCAAAAGCCCGTCATCTGTGACTTGCAATGGTGCATCCTCTATTGCAAACTCCACAAGGAGTGCAGAAGAGCCATCTTCATCATCCACCATTGTGGAGTTGGCGTCTTGCCAGTGGCTGATGTTCAACACGCCAAACTTCTCTTCCTTGTAGTAGACATCTGCAAGGGCACGAACTTGCGGGACTTCTACTTGAAAATTCATCTCCTCTGGCAGAGCAATGAGAACCTTCACTAGAGCAGACACTGTGGGCTGCGAGTCTGGAGAATCTGGCTCCGCGAAAGGGTTAGGAAGCGAGAAATGCGTATCAGACATCGTGAAGTTCTTCACGAGGTTGTCCAACGCATGTCCCGTAAATGGAAGAGGCACAGTCACGCTGCGCAGCAGATCGACAATCCATGCTGGGGTATTGGGTGATGGTGCATCAGATCCACGAACGTAGATAGTCGTTTCGAGACCTTGCATAAAGCTCGAAACCAAAAGATCTAGAGGAGAACCCTCCCGTCCTGGGCAGGTAGAGGTCAATTCATCGGGTAGCTGCTGGATGAGACCATCAACGCCGACTGCAGTTACCTGGCCAGGATGAACGTCTACTGCGCTTGTTTTCGCATCGGCCACCAGGATATAAGGGTCCCCGGGTGAGCAGTTGGGTACCAGAATGTCAAAGCCGAGGGCAGGAACAGTGAGAGCGACAGGAGAATCAATCAAAGATGAAAGTAAGACATCTACTGCCATGGCACCACTGTTTGCATCATGCACATTCAGCTTGAGAATATTGACTTTTGGCAGAGCCGGGAAATCATGTTCTAAAAAGGGAGTTAGCTTAGATATGCCAGTATCAAAAACGTTCAAATACACTATACCTTCAATAATGATATAATCTGTTAGAACTTGAGTTCCCAAAGTGATCAAGCCTGACTTGAGATGCATTGTCGCCTTGCCCTTGACACTAAGGCGCCCCAATCTTCCCTCAATCCAATCAATAGCTATCGCGTGGATTCCTCGAATGTCACCAGCCTCTAGATCAGTGAGGAAGTCGACATGGGTATGGTGGCCGTTACGGATGTTCACTTTGATGGAGGGCAATGCTGCGTTTCCGACAAGCACATTCCCATATTCTGGAAGATAAACTTCCACATTTGATGGGCCCGTCTCAACTTCTCTGGCAATCCATGTCGCCAATCGACCAATACCTCTAACCGATTTATTCTTCACACGACCCGAGTTCATCACGAACTCGCCCTGAATCCGGGCCCGAACGCCGTCGGGTGTCGTAGAATCAATTGACACTGCCGTCGGTTTGAAGACAGCGGCTTGCTGCGCATATTCTTTGACCGCCGCCGGAGCAGCAAAGGCAAGTACCAGGATCGTCAAAACACTGAGTGTTAAGAGAGCGAGAGAGATGACCGTCGGCCATGGTACACGGCTCCGCTTCTTGATGGCGCCATTCTCGGGCGGGTTCTGTGATGCGAATGAAGGGGATCGCGACAATCCTTGCTCAGTCCCGTAGATCAGTTCATCTTCACGGCGGTGTAATAGAGGTGTTGATTCTGATGACAATTCATATGATAGCCTAGGCTCGTCGAGGGATGTTCTCGCGGTGGGCCATTCGGGAGGGCTAGACTGTCCATCCAGCAGAGGTCGGCTAGCGTCTTCAGCAGCCGCGACCTGGGATGTATGAATACCCTGAACCCCGCCTGAAGAAGATCGCGATAATCTTTGCTCGCTGCTATAAACCGTCATGTCATCTTCATTGTGTGAAAGATTTGATGGCTCTGTTGATAATTGATATGATGGCCTGGGCTTGTCGTCGGATGCTCTCTCGGAGCCAAACTGCGCAGCTAGCAGAGGCCGGTTTGCCTCGTCAGCCATCGTGGCCCTAAATGTATGGATAAATCACAATGAGTTGTAGTCCCTGAAGCTAATAGCAGTTTTATGAAAAGAATGAATCCAAAGCACATAACACAGAGAAAGAGAGAGAGAGGCAAGATGTAACCTTGGAAGAGGCGCTCCCTCGATGACGATAAGCCGATGATAACGGACCCATGGAATTGTGGAGAGATCGACACCTTGGCACCTGAATTATTGGGCGTCAAGGCACTAATGCCCTCCCACATCCACCAGATTAATTTATTGAGTCACTCTTCTTCATTTTTAGGGCCCCATTCCTTTTCCCTTTCCCACAACCCTCCAATTCCTCACCAGTAACCCCCTGCTCATCATGGCTAGTGGTCTCACAGCTGCCGCCCGTTATGGTGCCCAAAGTGTAAACCAATTGGCCGGCTCCACCTCATCTTTGCGTCGAACACTCCAGGCTAATGGAATCCGACGATTTGCCCACCAGACACCGACTTTACCTCCCACCTCCCCTTTCGCCCCTCGTCACCTTCTCTCCATTGCCGACCTAACCCCCACGGAATTCGCAACCCTGGTCCGCAATGCTGCATCGCACAAGCGTGCCATCAAGTCCGGAGCCATTCCGGAAAGCCTATTGGGATCCCTCTCCGGAAAGACCGTGGCCATGATGTTCAACAAGCGCAGTACTCGCACCCGCGTATCCACGGAAGCCGCCACCGTCCAGATGGGCGGCCACCCCATGTTCCTCGGAAAGGATGACATCCAGCTCGGTGTCAACGAGTCCCTATACGATACCTCCGTTGTAATTTCGTCCATGGTTTCGTGCATTGTTGCGCGTGTCGCCAAGCACGAGGACGTCGCAGGTCTGGCACAGCACTCCACCGTGCCTGTGATCAATGCGCTGTGCGACTCCTTCCACCCGCTCCAGATCATCGCCGACTTTTTGACTATCTACGAGACTTTCCCGTCTCATGCGCACAAGCTCTCCAGCCTGGGTCTGGAGGGTCTTAAGATCGCTTGGGTTGGTGATGCGAACAACGTTCTGTTCGATCTGGCCATTGGCGCTGCTAAGATGGGTGTTGATGTGGCTGTTGCTACTCCTAAGGGCTACGAGATCCCTGCGGATATGATTGACATCATCAAGCGCGCTGGTGAGGGTGTCCCCCAGGCTGGCAAGCTCACCCAGACCAATGTTCCCGAGGAAGCCGTCAAGAACGCCGACATCCTGGTTACGGATACCTGGGTCTCTATGGGCCAGGAGGAGGAGTCCAAGAAGCGCATGAAGGCCTTCGAGGGCTTCCAGATCACTGCTGATTTGGCCAAGCGTGGTGGCGCTAAGGAGGGCTGGAAGTTCATGCACTGCCTGCCCCGTCACCCGGAGGAAGTGGATGACGAGGTTTTCTACAGCCCGCGCTCTCTAGTCTTCCCGGAAGCCGAAAATCGTTTGTGGGCGGCTATTGCCGCATTGGAGGGCTTCGTTGTGAACAAGGGAAAAATTGTGGAGTAAAAACCGGTTAATTACGGAGTCTATAGAACACATCCCGAAGTCCCAGTGTAATATTTTTTTCTCGACTTTACCCGACCAATGACAAGGATGATGATTTGATATAGCGGAGTCAGCCACACGTAGGGTTCTCAATTGCCGGTGCGCCAATCAAAAGATGATCCGACGGCCCTTGGGGCTTTCGGATGTGGCTCCTCCAAAATGGCGGGGCCTTCCGACTCTAGGACATGTCTAGGTGACAGGTGATCTATCCCGTTATGTAGATCATCCGGACTATATTGCACAATATACAACATACTTGCTAGTTATCTGAAGTCTCCAAGGTTATATCAAGAAATATTTACATACCATATCTACCTTTGACCCCGGGAGTTGCTTCGCATTACCGAATCCGACATCACTGCCCAGGTGTATGTGATATATACAGGATATTCCCGATATTCAAATTCCCCAACGCTGCATATATCCTGGATTCTCGAGACTCTGAAAATACGTTATGTATTTCACATCAATGCCTGTTGGAATTCGGGAAATCCGAGGTGGAATATCGGCATTGCTCGCCCCACACTTACCCCACGCTCCGAAGGGCATCTCCAAGATGGTTGATCGGGTACTTTGTAATCCATCAGAGGAGCCCGGGCCCTGTGGGAGGAAAGGGGGGATTGTGGGGAATTCCGAGTATATATAAAGCTTGCTTGAGAACCCGGAGTATCGATCATCATTCTCTCAATATCTCTTTCAGTGCCTCCAAATCCCTCCGCATTTCATTATCAAGATACCCCACGCTCACAATGGGCTTCGAGGATAAGCGAGTTGCAATCGTCGGCGGCGGTCTAGGAGGCATGGCCTTCCTCAACGCCGCACTATACGCCGGCCTAAAGAACGTGCAACTATACGAGCAAGCAGCGCAGTTCGGTGAAGTCGGCGCCGGAGTGAACATCACCTCGAACGCAAATCGCGTCTTGGACGCCTTCGGTCTGCAGGAGACCATGATGCGCAAGTCCTCACACAAATTGCCCAGTTACATGGAATACCACAGCTACAAGACTGGAGACTACGTAGGTCACATTGGTGAATTCTCGCAACCCCCCGCGCGCCTGCTGCACCGTGCCCACCTGCTAGACTCACTGAAAGAGCGAGTTCCCGAGTCAAGCCTAAACTTGGGCAAGCACCTAACATCCGTCGACCGCAACGCTGCCGCCGGTGCTGCACCGTACACCCTTCATTTCCAGGATGGCAGCACCGCCGAGGCGGATATTGTGATCGGCTGTGATGGTATCAAGTCTAATGTGCGCCGGGATATGGGGCTTGGAGACGACCCTCACTACTCTGGCCAGGTGGTGTATCGTGGATTCGTCGACTACAAGGACCTACCCGCTGAGACGGCACAGCTACTGCGCAAGACTGTTAACTTTCGTGGACCCAAGCGCCATGTCCTGATCTTGCCTATTGGGAACCAGGAGACGGGGACCGATCGTGCTGCCGTCATCGGGTTTATGTCCGAGTCGCTTGAGGCATGGGACTCTGAGAGCTGGATGTCTCGCTCGGATATTGATAGTCTCCAGGAGCACGTGCGTGACTGGTGCCCGGAGGTGCAGCATATCATTGCTGGGTTGCGCAAGAGCTCAGAGGACGGCAAGATGCTCAAACAGGCACTGCACGTGCGTGACCCGATCGATAAGTGGTATGAGATGAAGAGTGGGCAGAAAGATTCTGGTATTATTCTACTTGGTGACTCGGCGCACTCTACTCTTCCTCATCAAGGTACGTTGCATCCGATCTGTGTCTAGTCCTGTTGCGGGACATATATTAACAGTATATTATAGGTCAAGGAACATGCATGGCAATTGAATCCGGCATTGCCCTTGCAACAGTTCTTAGACACTGGAAGACTGACGATCTAGAGGCTGCATTCAAGTTTTACCAGGACCTGCGCAAGCCACGGACAGACCGGGTCACAATGACCAGTTATGAAGCCGGCAAGCTGGCTAGCTCAGACTCTCCCGACCAAATGTCCAACAACTTCAACCCGGATGCATTGATGGAGCGCATGAAGTGGATTATGGAGTACAATGTTCTAGAAGACTTGAAGGTCAAGGGCCAGGGATATTTGGATTTTCAAGATTCGCGCCTGTAAGCGGTTATGATATATATGTTGATATGCTGTAGATATTTTGATGGGCTATTTTGTACAAAGAAATAAACCTCTAGTTTTTCATATATTCAATTCAATTGCACCAAACGAGCACCCATCATACCATTATTTAGTCGTATGATTGGACTGTACTGGGCTTCGCGATGTTGGATGATTTATATAGATCCGTCATCTATAGGTCATTCCTTCTCACTCTGCTTAGTTATATTCAACAACATTCCACGCTATTTATCTCTCCCTAGGTATTTGATTATATTTCTAGAAATATCCTCGGGCATAATAACTTCAACGCAATTGCCGGGGCTCGGCCACTTTCACATGCCAACTGCACGTGCAGCAACTCCGCATTTCCACCATCTCGATCTCTTCCTCTTTGATTCTGCTTGAGGTTTCAGCTGGAAAACTCACGATGGAGGTAAATTACATTCCGACCTTAAAAAGGACATGAAATGGAGATTTAACGTGGCATACATATATATAGTCCACCACCTCGGGAGGCTTCCAGTCCCGTCGCTCATACCCATCCCTTCACCATATCTCTCTAGCACCCTTAAACCCACGATTTCCTATTGACGACGACACTGATCCAACAGACTACTTCAACCACCGCGACCATGAAACTCCAGCCAGTGGTACCCGTACACCTCCAGCATCATCCTATCTATCCAGCGTCTCAGTCCCGAGCACGCCACCGATCCTCTCCCACTCACGTAGCAACTCAAGAAGCCGCCACCACACGCGCAGCAAGACCTCTACAGGGGCAGGACCCTTCAGCGACATGAATCTGCACAACCGGGAGCTAAGCCATGCCCTCCACCACATGCAAGACACGCACAAGAAACATCACAGCATCTCTCATTCGCAAGGACGACGCCCCCTGCCGGACAGCACGCCGAAATCCAAATCCGACGCAGAATGGATGCTCCGCGCAGGCATTGCCCTAGCCTCTTCAACCCGCGAGGAAAAAGGCCAAAGCTGGCTCTCTAAGCGCGAGAGCTCAACAAGCCTCACCCCCTTCGACGAAACACCCACCAACCGCCACCACCACCGCACCAAATCAGGCGCCTCGTGGCGCGCTTCTCGCTCCGGCGCTTCAACCCCAGGTGGAGGCGGCGCTCTCTCCCGTCGCGCCTCCCGCTCCCGCGCCGGTAGCAGACGCGGCAGTAGAGTTGATCTAAGCATGACCGCCCTCCCGGCGACATCATCTACCTCAACGACAGCAGAGAAGGTATGCACCGGCTCGGGAACGAATACAGGAACCGTCACACGCACGGCGAGCCCCGAAGCGCGCGGCCGTAGTCCTTTAGTGCCGGACTTCGTGGACGCGCACCTCCGCGCAGAGATGGCGTCGCTAGAGCATCGCGAGCACGAGTTAGATGAAGACTCTGTGTACTGGGATGGGACGGGCTCGGACGAAGATGAGACTTCGTCTGAGTATTCGTGTAGCTCTGACGAGACACCGGACGAGTTTGATGAGGCGGATTTGCAGCAGCTGACGCGTGAGCGTGGGTTCGGGCTCGGATCTTGGATTGACCGGTTGGTTGAGTGGACGCTTTTCGGAGTTGAGGAGTGGCCTGTGGCCGTTCCGGCTGCTGTG
Organism: Penicillium concentricum; assembly: GCF_028827145.1. NCBI lineage: Eukaryota > Fungi > Ascomycota > Eurotiomycetes > Eurotiales > Aspergillaceae > Penicillium > Penicillium concentricum. The sequence continues at coordinate 4,561,378 of NW_026622755.1, forward strand.
CCTGCTGCAGCGGCTGCTTCGCGTATTGGTACGGCGGATACTACTACTACTGTTACATTTGAGGAGCCTCTTCTGGTTTCTGGGGGGGATGATGATGCGCTTTCACTTGGTTCGGTTGGAGACGGGGATTTGTCTGATGATGGGGATTCTTCTCGTGGTGATGGTCAGAATTCTACTGGTAGTGCTGCTCCCATTGAGAAGCCTGGAACACAGGGTGGGTGGGAGGACGCTGAGTGGCTGTTCCGTTTGATGAAGCGGGCGTTGGTATGAATTATGAATTGTATTGAGCGACGTTCTTGATTGGGATGTTTGTCTGTAAATCAAGTCTTGTTTTGATTTGCTGTTGGTTATTAGCCATTTTTTTCGGAATAACTATGAAGCTGGCTATACATGGTCAAGCAAAAGTCCTAAGAGAATAGGAAATGGACTGGTTTTTACATCTTTCTACTTGACCAAAAGCTCCGAGAAAATTGATATTCAAATAAAACAAGCTAGCGTGAATGAAAGGCCCTATCAACGGACAACTTATCTAAAATATGTTGCGCAATATGACAGAATCAGAACGTACTTTGCAGACTGTGGCGAGTGTTCCTCTTTTAATAGAATAGGTTCAAATCTTCACCAACTTCCCCCAAAGCTAAAAAGCGCAAGTATTGGGTTGAGGGCAAGACATAGGTTGTCGCTCTGACACGCAGCACTGGAATATGCGAGGGAAAAAATGGCACAGAGATTGATGCCGAGTCCCAAAAAAAACAGGCAAAGACAACCTATAACAGCAAAGGGGAAAAAAAGACAATTTGACATGAAAGAGAGTAATGCGACACCAGGGCGCCAGTAGAGATAGAAAGAGAGTATCAGAGTTGGAAGTACACAGATGAAAAGGATTTGACAGAAAGGAAAGAGGGAAAGGAAGGGTGATGTGGGTAAATCGGAATACAATGAGCAAATCAAGATTGGAAGAAAACCCTTGGAAGGTAGTTTGAGTTCATTGAAAGATTTGAGAACAAACAAGCTATAACAAGTATCTTCCAACCTTCCAGCCGAAAAAGAAGACAAAAAAAAAAAAGAAAAGCTGTTAGGTTATCCGCCTTGAGTATTGAGTACTATAACGCCATCTGACCATGTTCTAGGGTCATGCAGCAAGGTATCGTGATCGTGACATACGTCAAAAATTGCGCGGTCAAAGGGGTATGGACCGTCGGTCAGGCTCAAATGAGAGCCGGCATGAATGGGGGGGAACGTGAGGTCGACACTCGAGCGGTGTAAATGTAGTGGTCTTTCGTAAGGAAATCGGAGTGGTGTGATTTATCACCAAGGTCCGACCTTGACTGGTGTTCCCAGCCCATAAGTTCCGGCGAAGAGCTGATCTCGGATGGAGCCCATGTCGCCGTTGGCTCCATGGGATGGCGTGTCGGGTCCATTCATCCATCCGAGGCTGAAACCAAGTTCGTTGACAGCTCCCTGTAGCTTTCCTCCAGAGGTTTGGTTGTGCTTGGCCAGCTTTTGATCCCAACCTCCGTATTGCAACTGGATGCCGCCGCCTCTTTTTGCTGCTTCCCGAATGACTAGAATCCATGCCTTGCACATCTCGTCATAGGCCGAGTCTCGTTCGATGTTGTTCTGTGGCGTGCTCCACCGAGGCAAGGCATGAATGATGTCGGTTGCCCCATCTAGGTAGCTTAAGGATGTGGATGCTTGGGATTCGTTTGGAGGAAGAAAGTTGGGGGTGAAGTCACTCAAGGCGTCAAGAAGGTTGGTGAGCGGCTGTCGGACTCGGTTGTAGGCATAGTCTGATTCGGTGTTGCCACCCAACGGGAATGACGACTGAAGGGTGGCCTGATAGTTTCGAAGGACTTGAAGGGTCGAGGAGACATTTGGACGGGGAGATGTGTGCACAACCTCTTCGACGAGTTGAGGGTGACGCTCGCACATGGTCCGTACAACCGTCCGCAAGGCATCTGTATCGAGGGTCTCTAGCAGACGGGGTAGAGGTAGAGGTCGACCTGAAACGTTCGGTCGGGAACGTTTGATGTTGCGGTAATTGTGAGGGAGTTGTCGAGGAGTGAAGGCGGGAGAGTTTGTGGGCGAAGCAGACATACGTCCATCATGATCGTTGTCTTCGTCGGCTTTCCGTTTACGGCTGGCATACGATGATGTAGGTGTAGACACTGGCCGATTTGTCAGTATACGAATGCATCAAAGAGAACCATCTTGATCACAGAACAAATTCTTTCAATGTCTGGAAAGGGATGTCTTACTCATACGGGCAGGAGAAAATCGGGGGTTCTCGTAGAAGTGAGGCGGAACAGGAGGTGTAGCCACCAAGCTGTTCATGGTGACAGCCAGATGGCGAAGTAGAAATGTGATGGTCCAAAGGACTCGGATATCCAAAAGAGTGGAAGAACAGCAATAAAGGAAGAAGATAAAGGGTTTGAAGTGGGGAGAGAAGGGTAGAGAAAGGTAGCGGTGGAGAAAAAGTAGGCGTTGCAGGTGGCAACGCACTCCCTTTACGCAGCTTTGGGGATCTGTGCCCTTAAATAGGGATTTGACATGAATTAGAAATAATATAATTTAGTTTTTTAAAAAAAGGTCAGATGTCTTTCTTTTTTGGTTTTATTCATGACATCTTAAAACAGTATGTGTCAGATTAAATCTACACTGCTTTCGGGCACTATACGAATACCCGCATCATCTACTCCGGCAGTACTACATGTATTTTACGTAGGGGAAAAAAAAGAAATTTGTGGGTAATCATATTCTTTGAACTCCAGCGATCATAAAATGGATATCGTATCTACAAGTACAGGGACTGGGCAGCAACAATGTCGCGGCGGACCTTGCCCAGGGCCTCCTCGAACTTGCTCTCTAAGTCTTCGCTGCCCATCACCTTGGCAGCTTGCGCCATCTGCCGCAAACACTCTTCCAACCGGCGGAAGACACGGATCAAGCTACCTTCATAGACATCGGTCATTTTGCTAGGATAGTTAGTATACTGGTAGAAGAACCGGGGGGAGAGAAGCTTACCAGATATCTGCAAAAGACTTGCCCTGAGTCCACTCATAGATCACTTCCATCAACTCCCAGTGGAAGCTCGTCACGTACTCATCCTCATTCACGGCCATCTTAGACTCCTGCGACACCTTGGCAATGATGCGGGCCTGTGATTGGATCTCCTTCAGTGGCTTCGCCAACTCATCCTTCGTCAAAGCAGGGGCTTCCTTGACCTTTTCTTCAAACACGAAACAACTCATGACGGAAGCGATTTGCTCAGCAGTCAAGTTATTGAAGAAACCATTAAACAGCAACTCACTCAGCATCAGCTCATCACCTGTGCTAATCTCACAAGCAACACGAGCTTTCAACTGCACGACTTCGGCTTCGTTGATAAATCCAAAACGACGGAGCACACGCTTGCGACACTTCAGCTCATCAAGCTGCAATATCGACATGGCCTCTGTAATCTGCTTCTTGATTGCCTTGATCTTTGCAGTCAGGTCCACCTTCTCGGCATATTGCTCGTACAATTCAGTCAACCGGGGCGAATTGTGCAAAGGATTGCTCAGGAGGCGAGACTCAAGAACCTCGATTTTCTATGTGATCGTTAGCAGCTTGAATCAGATTGTAGAGCAACAGGATCTCTTCTTACCCGTAGCAGCTTCTTGAAGCTTTCATCCTTGATCTGCATATTCTCAATCGGATCAAGTAGCGGAACACCGTCTGGGAAGCGCCTCTTCACTTCATCAATAGACTTCATGACTTCATTCCGAGAGCCAGGCGACGTGATATCCTTCGGAAGCATGATGCGAATGTGAGAGATTTCTGTGATGCAGCTCAGCACAATGGGCACAACCTCACTGCGAGTCGGTTCTCCTTCCTTTGCAGGGTGGACGCCTGGCGGAAGATCTTGGAAAGACTTGGTGCCAATGGATGACCCTTCCGACATCCTCAACAAGACATCAACAATGTGGGATTGGTGAGGAGTGATTTTCTCGGTGTCGTTACTCGCTTGCTTGCGCTTCTTCTGGTTGATCACCACGCCCCAACCGAAGTCAGCACCCTTGTACTTGACATGGATCAATCGTCCAGGGTGAATGAAAGTCAACGAGTAATTTGGGTGAGTGATAACATGCTGAACATCGTCAGCAAATGCATCCAGTTGCTTCCGTAGCTCGTAGTATTCGCGGATGGTCCCCTCGTCTGAGATGACCATATTGGCGCGCTTCTCCTCGAGACTCTCAAGCTCCCTCTCCAGGCCCGAAACGCTTCCAGTGTTCTGGAACTGCTTGAAGCATCGCTCGAGCATGTATTCGGGCGAGATACCCTCCACACGCATCAGGTTGAGGATCATGTTGTAGCCAAGGTGGAATGCTGAATTGAGTCGGTCTTGTTCACCGCGCACAATCTCCTTTGCGACTGCTGGGTCCATCTCCTCTCCGACCATCATAATCACAATACCTCGGTCATCGAGACCTCGACGACCAGCACGGCCGGACATCTGGATGAACTCAGATGGAGTAACCCAGCGCTGGCTAGTTCCGTCGAATTTGCGGACACTGGTGAAGACTACAGTCTTGGCAGGCATGTTGAGCCCAATGGAGAAAGTCTCAGTTGCAAACAGGACTTTGATAAGACCCTCCTGGAACAGAATCTCAATGGTTTCTTTAAGAATTGGCAGCAATCCTGAGTGATGGACACCGATACCTTGTTGCAAAAGCGGAAGGATATTTTGGATCTGTGGCAGTTGGCGATCCTCTGGAGACAACATTTCGATAGCGCTTTCGAAAACCTTTGACACCATATTCTTCTCGGAATCATCGTTGAAGGTCAATTTGCTCATCTGCAAAGCACCTGCTTCACACTCTCGCTTGCTGAAACTGAAGACAATGACGGGGTTGTAGTTCTTGAGCATGATCATCCTAACGATCTTGAAGATATCCGATGGGCCCTTGTTTCCACCTTTGTTAATTTGCTTATCCTTGCCCTTGCCCTTGCGTTTGGCTAAAGCGTCAGCCGGGTCGTCGCCTTTCTTGTCAGCAATTGCGCTCATTGCTTTCTGGAAGTTCTCCTCGCGGAAAACTCCTTTTTCGTCCACCACGAGATGGATACCCTCTCCACCAGCGGGGAAGAAGTAGTTCTGGAGCGGGGTCGGACGATAGTTGGTGTAGACAACGTGGCAGGGTTGGTTATGCATCTTCACGATCCATTCGGCAAATTGCATGGCGTTCGGGATGGTGGCGGACAGGAAGACATAGCGGACCTTATCGGGCAACAGAATGATAGTCTCTTCCCAAACAACACCACGATTGATGTCTCGCATGTAGTGAATTTCATCGAAGACTACCCACTGAACTTCACGCATGATCTCAGAGCCACGGTACAACATGGAGCGAAGAATCTCCGTGGTCATAACAAGACATGTAGCAGTGGGATTGATGGTCACATCACCAGTCATCAGACCGACATCGCCGAACTCAGCAGCAAATTCACGGTACTTCTGATTGCTGAGCGCCTTGATGGGACTGGTGTAGATCACTCGCTGGTTTTGTTTCAAACTTTGCGCAATCGCATATTCTGCCACCACGGTTTTTCCGGCACTGGTATGGGCTGACACCAGTACACTTTCCTCGCGCTGGATTGAAGACACTGCAACCTGCTGGAAAGGATCAAGTGTGAAGGGCCATGTCTTTGCTGGGTTCGCCGGAGGCTTGTGCTGGGAGATAGGCACATAAGGGTAGTTAGGCGGGATTGCGACTTGATGGCGGACTTGATGAGACACAACAACGGCAGAAGTGTCTGTGGTGCCTGAAAGTCCTCCAGAGGCTGCGATTTCACGCTCCTGCTCGGTTTCGAAAGAATCGGCGACAACTGGCTCGGGTTCCTGATCCAATCGAGGTCGCTTCGTCTCGGGTTGGTCTGGTTCGGACGAAGTCGTGGGGGCTTCGGCATCTGCTGAGTCGGCTTCCGCAACAGGCGCATCGGCCATCGCAACATCCTCCTTCTGTTCAGTCCGGATATCTGCAGTTTTCTTCACAGCTCCGTTCACCTGTCTTTTTTTATTCTTATCTTTCTTTAAGCGCTTGGGGGCACCCTCTGACGGTTTCACCGCCTGAGGCTGGTCCTCAAAGACGTCAAAGAGCTCATCCATCTCCAGCGGTTGGAATTGGAGAATCAACCACAGAAGAAGAATGAGCGGCGTGGGTAACCGGTCTGGACTTTTCTTGGTTGAGAAATTTAAAAGTTCTATCCACATGGGGCAAGCGGTGGGGAGATCCCGGACAAAACACGCTAAACCTGATTGAAGAAGATATATCACGTGATTTATGATCATCCCATTCCGCACCTCGCGACGTTCACTTCGGCTTCGTCCGTCCGCTCCCGATCGTCCACTCTCTCCTCTCTGTTACTCAAGGTTAGACCCTCCCACTGGAGCTATAACCATTGCCCTCACTAACATCTTTATCTCAGATGTACTCCTCCGCTATCCGGGCCAGAATGGCCACCTCCTTCGTTGCCCGTCGTGGCTTCTCCACCACTCGTACCCAGCTTGGCAGCCCCTACCACTACGCTGAGGGTCCTCGCACCAACATCCCCTTCAACCCTCTCACCAAGCACTTCTTCTGGCGCTACTGGGCTTTCATGAGTTAGTGATCCCCATTGGGCATCTATGGATATGCGCAGTGTCATGACTAACTCGGGCATCATCTAGTTACCGGATTCGGTACTCCCTTCGCCATTGCTGGTGAGTTATACCCCCTCCCTACGATTCTACGCCTCAAGCCAACTCTAACATTTCTTCCTACTAGTCTGGCAAACCTACAAGACCAAATAAATTGCCCTTTACACTGTATTTTTCTTGCGATAACAGTATGGGCGACTAGGTGGTCGAAAACTTGGATCTGGTTTGAAACAGAGGCGGATAGCATGTACAAAGCTAGAGATTATTATCGAAAATTGGTTCCATTTATCTTCGACCCAATTGTAATTGTGTAGATATTGAAATGCGTAGCTTAAAAAGGACGTTGAAATATGGATGAAGTCATTGGCTGAGCCGCTGTGGAAAACCAAAAAATCTCTGGGTCACCGCGGTTCATATATCAGTCCTCACGAACACAACCACCCCTAAGCAACGGGACAGTTACTTTCAACGGGGAAGAAAGGCTGGCATCTGGAATTTAATTTTCCTCAGTGTTGTTTGAATTCCATACATTTACTCCCTTGATCGCTTCATGGCGGGGTAAAAAAAAGAAGCATAAAAAAAGTTACCCGTTCCTGGAATATGCGCAATTTGAAAAACGTCCGTCTCGCTGAGACGCAAATTGAGAGCGAGCTGCCTCTCACTGCCACAGCATGGGATACTGCTTCAGACTCGGTGGTGTGCACCTTTGGTCCGGCCGAGAACAATGCAATCATTGAGGTCAGACGGAAACGCCCTGAGATCACTTCAACAGATCCCCTGTCTCCCGAAGCATTCGAATGCATTGCTTCCTGGGATGCTCCATGCCCTCTGCCAGGCCTGGCATGTGATCGTGTACTCTCGCTGCATTACTTTGCAGACAACCTGACAACCTGTCTGGTGCTCGAAGGAGGCGATATTGTCGTTGTTCGTGAAGAACCCCTTCCTGGTGAAGACAAGATCGAAATTGTCGGTTCAGTCGATGTGGGAATCACAGCTGCAGCATGGTCACCAGATGAGGAAATGCTGGCTCTCACCACCAGAGCCCAGACGTTCTTGTATATGACCAGAGAGTTTGAGAATGTGGCCGATATTACTTTCGCTCATAGTGACCTGCAATCATCACAACATGTGTCAGTCGGATGGGGTAAGAAGGAAACACAGTTCCAAGGAAAGAGAGCCAAGGCTCTTCGAGACCCGACTGTACCAGAAAAGATCGACCAAGGAATCTTGAGCAGCCATGATGATGGCAGCACTATGATCAGCTGGCGAGGAGATGGCGCATATGTTGCCGTGAACAGCGTCGAAGCAGACACTCGCCGCGTGATCAGGGTATACTCGAGAGAGGGTACTTTGGACAGTGTGAGTGAACCCGTCGACGGTCTGGAAGGCGCTCTGAGCTGGCGGCCGTCTGGCAGCTTGATTGCTGGAATTCAACGACTCAACGAACGGATCGATGTGGTGTTCTTCGAAAGGAACGGACTCCGCCACGGCGAGTTTTCTCTTCGTCTATCCGAAGAGGAGATGGAATCATGGGCTTCTCGCATCCATCTTGCCTGGAACGTGGATTCTACTGTACTTGCTGTCAAGTTTCAGGACCGTGTACAGTTTTGGACAACGGGCAATTACCATTGGTATTTGAAGCAAGAGATTCCTATCACGGTTGATACAAATTCTTCGCTTCCTTACTCATTTGAATGGCACCAAGAGAAGACATTGCGATTGGTTGCTGGCTCCTCAGGTACGATATCCTTGCATGAAGAGTAAAATACGAATAAAAGCTGATCTGAACAGGCTCGATACTGGATGCGGATTATGTATTTGATATCAACCATGGCTCTACCTCTATTCCAGATGATGTTGGCGCTGTTGCAGTCATCGACGGGAGTAAGTATCCCAATAGAACTTGATTGAGAATATTACTGATCCAACTATTAGAAACTCTCAAGTTGACCCCGTTGCGAATGGCTGGGGTACCGCCTCCCATGGCACACAACGAGCTGGCTTTGGATTCTAACGCCATTGATGTTGCATTCAGTAAATCCGGAGCCCGCATTGCTGTGCTGATGAGCAACACGCTTTCCATTTACCTCTGGTCTCTGAAGAGCCGACCTGTTCCTGTTCCTATCCTCGAGTCAAGCTATCCGTTATCAGATGCCCCAGCCAGTCGGCCCCGACAGATTGCATTCTTGAATGAGAATGAGGTATATGTGCTGAAGGACAACGGACCAAACTCGAGCTGCATCGAGAGGACGATCCTGGACACTCGAACAACCGAATCTGTATATCAGGCTGCAGACTCAGAGCAATTGGCATCGATCTTCGCCGGTATTGGACACCAAGCTCTGTGGTTCTCACATGCCCGTCAACCAGCTCGTCCTGTCAGCTACTCGAGCATTGAAGAGGCGTCATCGGGGAATCTGGATATTGCTCCGTGGGCGGATAGCCCGAATGTTGACAGCCATTGGGCTCGTGTTGTCTCTATCTCTGAGGATGAGGTAAGATCATATTCGCTTTGTACTTGGAGCTTCGTGCTGACTGTAGTAGCGCATTTTGATTGCATTGACGAGAACTGGTGCCTTGTATGCTAACAAGCGAGTCCTCGCGAGGAACTGCACGTCTTTCCTCGTGACCCCATCTCACCTTTTGTACACCACATCAGCACATCTTCTGAAATTTGTTCATCTGAACCACGTGGATGGTAAGATTGATTTCCTGGTCATCTATGTCGTCCTAAGCTAACATGGGAACTGCAGAAATGGAAGTTCCTGAGGATACACCAGAGACGGATGAACGGTGCAGAAGCATTGAACGTGGCTCTCGGTTGGTTTCAGTGATCCCGTCGATTTTCGCGGTCGTGCTCCAAGCCCCTCGGGGAAACATTGAGACCATCTTCCCTCGCGCTCTAGTATTGGCTGGAATCCGTACCTTCATCGACCAGAAGAAATACCGGTCTGCATTCCTTGCATGTCGCAGTCAGATGGTGGATCTCAACATTCTCCATGATTATGCTCCTGAACAATTCATGGAAAACATCACCCTGTTTATTGATCAAGTCAAGAAGATTGATTACATTGATGATTTCATATCGCGCCTGTCGTACGTCAATGTCCAGTCTTATAAGACAAGACCCCATTTTGCTAACGTTCACATAGGGAGGACGATGTGTCACAGACACTATATAAGGATACACTGAAAATATCCAAGAACGTCTCAGCAGCTGCCGCTCAGCCAGACAGTCCACCAGTTCCCTCGGTGCCCAAAACTGGCAAAAAGGAGAGCAAAATCAACAAGATCTGTGATGCATTCCTGGCGGCTCTTCAAAACCGTGTCGATACCAATTTGCAGAATTTGATCACGGCACATGTTTGCAAGTCACCACCTGACATGGAGGCAGGACTGGGACTTGCTGCAGGACTAAGAAGTAAGTACTTGGACCTTTGGTAATTTTCAATGATTGGTGACAACTAACCACTGTAATTTACAGCACAACATCCCGAACAGGCCGAAGATGCTATTGCGCACATGTGTTTCTTGACCGATGCTCACCGTCTATACTCTCACGCATTGGGTGTATATGATCTTGAGCTTACATTGTTGGTAGCTCAACAAGCTCAGATGGTAATACTTTCGGATAGAGACTTTGGTTGTGTTATCACTTTTCACTAACGAATTCTCAGGATCCTCGCGAGTACCTACCATTCCTTCGTAAGCTCCAACAGCTTTCGGAGACTCGCCGTCAATTTGAGATCGACAATCATCTTTCTCGCTTCGAAAAGGCTCTGGGCCATTTGTATGCTCTCAATGCTCACGATGAGATCAGCGCATATGTCGTCAAGCATGTCTTGTATAAGGAAGCCCTTGAGCTCTACAAGTACCAAACAGAGCAACAACGGGAAATTACCGAGCTCTATGCCGATTATCTACAAGATCAATCGAAATACAAAGATGCAGCAATTGGTAAGTTGTTTGGTTATAACACAGCAAGACAAAATAACAGCCAACTAATTTTCAACCCAGCGTATGAATCTCTCGAACTTTATGAGAGTGCTTACAAGTGCTTCAATCTGGCGCACAAATGGCGCGAATCATTGTACTGTGCCATGATGGCTTCTCTATCCGAGGAAGATCTAGCTGCCCACATCGACGGTCTGGTCACAACCCTCGTTGACGAACAAAAAGACTACGTCTCGGCAGCAACAATCTACGCCGACCATTTACATGACATTGTGACAGCCGCACGACTTCTCTGCCGGGGATCGAAGTTCGCCGACGCAGCGCGTCTCCTTGCACTCCACGGCAAACAGAGCCAGGTTGCAGAAATCGTTGACTCTGGCCTCGCTGAAGCAATGGGGAACATGACGGACCTGCTTGCCGACTGCAAATCCCAGCTCAATGCCCAGGTCCCACGACTCAGCGAACTCCGTCAGCTTCGCGCTGCCGATCCACTTGCTTTCTACGGCGGTGATCCTACCGGTGGAGATACGGGCGTCGATATCCCAGATAACGTATCACTGGCACCGACAGATGCATCTACTCTTGCTGGTCGCTCCATGTTCACCCGTTACACAGGTAACACCGGGAAAACAGGCAAGACTGGAATGTCACGTCATACTTCGAAGACTCGCCGGCGCGAGGAACGCAAGCGTGCTCGTGGTAAGAAGGGCACCGTTTACGAAGAGGAATATCTCGTCAACAGTATCCGACGACTCATTGAACGAGTCAATTCGAGCGTGGCGGAGACTGAGACCCTTGTCGATGGTCTGCTGCGTCGTGGCATGCGTGAGCGTGCTGCTGCTGTCGAGAAGGCGTTGCAGGAAGTCTTGACTATGTGCGCAGATTGCCGGGACGAGGTATTTGAAGTTCCCGCCCCCAGTGCAAAGAGCGAGGACCAGGAAGATGAAGAGAATGGTGTCGAGCCTATTAACCCTCCTATTTACGGAGGCGGTGCCAACGTATTGAGAGAAAGTATAGCCATTGTTGAAGGTGGTGGTGCCGCTCGCGTTAAGGAAATCCCTGTTGTCAAGGAGATGAAGAAGTCTTCTTTGCTGGCTTGAAGCAGTCAATGAATATGCTGCATGTGCCAATTAGCATCTAGATTATGAAATGAAAAAAGAAAAGTCGCTTCAGTTCTAATATTGCAACCTCCAAGTATGGTATGTTACTTGAGGAAGTGACTTAGGATCTGTAGTGCTCGTATACGAGACACCTCTTTACAAACGTCAACATTTGTCTTTCTAATTGATATTTCTCCAACCCTCGATCCAGCAATTATATGTCTTCAGACACTCATATGAAGACGGGGCATGTTCCCGGCAAGGCCCCTATTCTCATAGAGTTTCTACTTTCTACTTTGATCCATAAGTTACACTTGTATGACTTCCTAGCAGCTTTCTACGAGGTAACCAAAGGGTCCCTATTCTGTATCCTACGAGTCATACTTGACCACCATGAGAGGAATAGAATAGAATATCCTCCGCAGCAACCTATTCTCAACAGGAGCCTGTGTCCGAACTTCGCCTTTGCACTGTAGGAGAGACTGAGGCTCATCATTGATTTTGAACATTCTTCTGTGACAAAGTGAGCGCGGTACACTTCTGTAACAGGTCCCCAGGACGAACACTCAAAGGGTTAACTGTAGGTATATGTTGCACAAGTGTGAACCATCATCCAAATGGTAAGAAGCGTAAGCGATGTGACTCCAATGTGAGGGGAATATCCTGAATCATGCCATCTGCTACTGCCAAGATGAAAGTAGGACAATAGAGACAGTTTTCTCACTGGATCACACAATAATAACACATCTATGTTGTGCTTCTGAAACCGAACGTATACAAATCTAGGAAGGGGATATATAAATTAGCCATATCCCACATCTGAATATCAGGAGTGTAGCCAAAAAGGATACCATAAAAGCCCCAAGGACGGCCGTTCCTTTTCAAGAACCGTAAGTGAGCCGTCAGTTATCCCCTAGCGGATGTCAATCCCTCAATGCCTTGATACAGACTATGCGTCTCTCTATCTCTACGTATATCACTTTCCTCTTGGGCTTGGGCATGCTCGCGACAGCCCAAGTGGCACCCAGGTCTATTAAATGCGCCTGCGACGGTATCGCCGAGAATTCTCAGTCTGCCTGTGCTCAGGCTGGTGGGCGATTTAATGGGACCGGCTGTGGATTTGCAGGTTGCTGTGTTTATGCCAACGACGAACAAACTAGGTTCATCGAGACTTGTAGGACACTTGGGTATGGCTTTAGGCGCTGTGATGATTGCCGTTCTTGTTGATATGACAGAAGTGCTCGCCTTGTGGAAAGTATAGTAAAGCAGATATTCGACTTGTACAGTTGGAAGCGAATATTCCATTGCTCTGCTTGTATTGTGTCGTGTCACGTCATGTCCAAAATATGTTATGAGCAATGGAAACAGATGTATTGCTTTGGTGTAAACCGAAATCCTGCTGCCGTTGTATTATTATGTTCTAGATTATGAGAGGGAAAAGAAGATACAGCGAAAGGAATATCTGCATCAAGCTTGCATGGCCAAGTTAAATTGTCCACACAAGAACAGTGGGGTATCTTTCAGGCCGTCAGACCTTCCAAGGTTGGCCGGTATAGCTTATTCAAACTTTCTAAAGAGTGCTGAGGATCTCACCAGTCTCGCTGACAAGGTGGTTCTCAACCTTGACGGGGCCTTCGCCGACGCCAGTCAAGATGACACGGCTCACACCATCCTTCAGAACTTCGACGGCGCGAGAGTCAACCTGATCCAAGGAAACCCCGGCAGTGACATTGGCAATTCTCTCGTAGAATGCGCCGTCCCAACCCTCGGTGTTGGGGCCCAGGATAGCCTTGACAGTGCCAGCCACAAGCTCAGAGTCCTTATCTTCATAGTAGATGACAGCATTTGGGCCAGCATCGAAAGTGTAAGCACAAACGGTCCGGCCAACGACACGATTGATGTCGTGCACAAGGCGGACGGCAGCACGAGAGACGTCGTTCATGTAAAAGATAGGAGGCCAGGAGTCGAGGCAGGTGGCGTGGAAAGTGTTCGAGTCCCTCATGGTAATCTCCGCGAAATCGTGGAAGTTGCGGTTTTCAATAGCGGTTTCAATGGCGGCCATACGCTCGGGAACGACGTTTTGAGCACGCTCAGCGAAGAGAGCAGAGGTAGCCACAGTGGTCTGCATTCCCTCGGTGCTAGGCACATCCTTCTTCTCGGCGCTGACGACCAAAACAAGAGCGCGCATCTCAGGCCAGTGAGATGCAGGAGCAACTTCCTCAGCCAAGCTGTCACTTCCATCAACAAGCTCACCGGTGCGCCATGCGACGTATCCGCCCATCAGGGAGCGGCAGGCAGACCCGGAGCCTTGGCGCGCAATGCGGCTCAGCTCCTTAGGGGACTGGGGTAGTTCGTAAAGGTCAGCAACGGCGCGGACCAACGCTGCGAAGCCAGCGGCAGAGCTGGCCAGACCGGCGGCGGTAGGGAAGTTGTTCTCGGAGACGATCCGGAGAGGGTGGGCGGAGAGCTTGGGGAGCGAGGAATCGCCATCCTCAAGAGCCTTGCGGAGGGTACGGAGGCTGGAGATACATGCCAGTGTCCGCTTGGAAGACTGGATGTCCTGTGGACTGCCGTTCAGGTTCAGAGTGTCTGCAGCTGGGTATTCGGCAGAGCAAGAGGCAGTGGTCAAGGTACGGAGAGAGCGCTGAGAGAGTGTGACTGAGAGGGAGGAGTTTGTCGGGAGGTTGAGAGTAGTATCACGCTTGCCCCAGTATCTATAACACTGTTAAATTTGGACTATTGGTATAAAGGGGATGAGGGGTAAATCAAAGAGCGGCATACTTGATGACAGCAATGTTCACCGGAGCGGTGGTAGTGGCCCGATAAACAGAGGATGTAGACGCCATTTTTGCTTCAGAAGAGAAAGAAAGAACCTCAATAATTTTCTAAAAAGAACTACAAAAGACAGGGGAGATTATTTACTTAGGGGGATTGTTGATTTGTCTGGGCGGTGAGAGGGCAAAATAATTTCTACGGCGTAGTTCTAGTTCCGCGATGCATCGATCGACATCCTCCAGTCATTGACCTCCGATTATTCAACAATGGGAGCTGCAGCAAGTACACCCTCGGCGCCCTCCGTGGAGCCTGCAGCAACTTGTCCTGTGGACCACAAAACCCGTGAGGTTTGGCTGCAACAAAATAAAAACTCACCTCATCCTACCTCCGATGTCTCTGCCGAACAGGGACAACCACGTGCTAAAGCACAACGACCCCTATCAACAGACCGTGAAGTGAGCAATATCCCTCGAGCTGGTGATTTCAGCTCAGCAAGTGCCTGCCCCGAGGCCAACAAGGCGTCATCATCCCCATACGCTGCATCGCATGGTAGCCCATCCAATGCCGAATCCGAGACAGGCCGTGATGAAGCCACTGGAAATTGGATCTATCCGTCGGAGAAACAGTTTTTCGAGGCCTTGATGCGCAAGGGTAACACTCCTGGATCTACTGCTTCGGCCTCGGAGCTCGCGACTTCCGTGGCCTCTATTATTCCCATTCACAATGCCGTTAATGAACGCGCATGGGATCAGATCCTCGAATGGGAGAAAAAGGGCCCCGCGGCCGATCCCGGGAGTAAGAAATGCGGAGGACCAAAATTATATTCTTTCCGGGGACTTGGAGTCGATCCAAAGTACCTGAGTCCACGTGCGCGAATCAATGGATGGCTTGGCTACCAGCACCCATTTGATCGACATGACTGGATTGTTGAGCGTTGTGGTGGTGAAAAGGTTGAATACGTTATCGATTTCTACCAGGGCAAGCCATCGGAAAGCAATGGAACCCCATCAGGCCTGGCTGCCAATGCCAATGCCAGCCCCGGGAAGCTCAGTTTCTTCCTTGACGTCCGGCCCAAATTGAACACTTATGAAGGCTGGAGGCTGAGGTTCAACCGCTTCACGGGTCTATGAAGGCATCATTGACGATCGTCTTCTAGCGGAATATGCTTTCGCACTGCACATACAAAGGCGACAACGGAGCACGGTCAGGATTTGGGACCCAATTGGGTGTATTTTGCATGTATAACACATATAATTCTGTATGATATCAGGCTACAGGACTAAGAGACAGCGATGAATTAATGTTCTCCATTCCTTTCACACTGAAGGTTGGCAATGAAAGCGTAAATTAGAAGCAAGTGAATGAAATGAAGCAAAAAGATGAGATGCTTGACTAACGAGAGCACAATCATGCAAAAGGGATATCGTGCGCATACATGACAACATTATAGACGAAGACCGCGACGGTAGCCAATAAACAAGAACCAGAGAAGGGAAATATCTATCCGAGAACAATTGCGAGCACAATGATAGCAAGGATAACAGCAAGGATTACAAAGAGACAGCAAGCTCTGTTGCGCGCATTCTTCTGATATCTGCTGGCACTGCGCAACTCGACATTGGCGCCTCGTGTGTCCTGGGTGACGTTTTGGACATTCTCGCTGATAATATCCAACTGCCCTCCTTGTTCCGTAACGATGTGCGCAACATCCCGGAAGAGCTCGTTCAGCTCTCCGACGCTTTGTTCAATGTTCCGGATCTCTGCCTCGCGCTCGATGATCAGGGACTCTTGGAAATCCACCTCGCCCTGGTTGGCCATACGGTGTTGCTCCTCTAATATCTGCTCTTGTAATTGGACATCGTTCTCAGAGGATGGTTGTTCGCCTTCTTCAAATGCTGTGCGTGCAGCAACCGCAGAAGCGCGCTGTTTCTCGAGTGCACGGCGCTGAATAGTTTGGAATTCATCCAAGGTGGCCTTGAATTCAGATGATAGCTTTTGCTGTGTCCATTTCTGGGAGGGCTATAAGATAGGCGTTAATAAGAAATGCTCATCATTGAGTGGAATGAGACAGCTCATACATTGACGTCCTCCCATGTCTGGATCTGCTTAATCCCTTCTCCGACATCTCTAAACCCCGTACGGGTCTCTTCGAGCAGATCATGGACTCGTTCGCGCACACGATCTGTATCTCGTTTGGTTCCGAGAAGGGCAATTTGGTTGGATAGGCGAGAGATGTTTGATGTCAATGTAAATAACTGATCTGAGAGCTGCTCGGCCAGATGGTCGAAGTCCGGATCATCACGGTACTGCGGGTCTTCATCCCTGCGCATGGTGGTAGGCTGAGCCTCCAACGAGTTTAGCCTGTCAAAAGACATTCTATGTGTAATCAAAAAGCAATAAATGAGTGCTTAAAGTGAAAGTAGAAGAAGACAAGTAGAAGAAGACTGGACAATAAACGAGTTATCTGCAGGTCCCTGCTGCCTTCGATAAGCCTCGTTGGTGTGCAGACCGCCTTCACATGACGTACTACGCAACCACTAAGCTCGATATAGACTAGCCGTTGTGGCATAATGCAACATTGAGCCACATGTCACATGACCAGATGTGGCTGGTGTGTTTTGATACCTCAAAATATTCCTAGGCGACCTCGCCGTTGATTGATCCTATCCGACCAGCTCAACACAACCAGCTGTCAGCCGTGACCATTCGTCAACATCGTCCCTGGTCCGCCAATTCTTTTCTCCAGCTCCCGGAGCTCTTCATATGAGGATCATCCTGACCATGCTCTAATCTTCAACTATTTCATTCTCTTCCACGAGCGCATCCCACTCCCAAAGCTTACATCATGGCCGTCTTACAAACTCGGCCCTACAGGCGAATCCTGACTTCGGCCTTGCACCGAAGATTTGTTCATGCATCTGCACTTTCACTGCTAGTCTCTTATATTATCGCAATTGCGATCGGGGAGAAATCGTCCTGTGAGTACATCGCAACCTTATCGGGTCGAGCCTCGAAGGCTCAGTTTCAAGCCCTGAAAGTACAAAGAACTAATAAAAGTACCCCATGCAGTTTTCTGGTTATGGTTTCCTTTTGGTAGTTGCGGTGTTCGAACCGCGCTACTCTTCATATCCTCGCTCACCATTTTTGTCCTTCGCGTCAGTCAAATGCACGTCGGCTCGAGAACAGCTACTTCCTCGTTTGGCACTTTGAAATCATTCACTTTGTTACAAATCGCGCAAACATTTGGCTGGTATATCTTCTCGGCATGGTGGTTCACTCAAGTCTACGTATGGTCGTCTTCGCTTGATTCCAACCTCGAGCTTGTGAAACGGGGCAGGTGCGTTGGGTATCCTTTGAATGACTCCGATCTGGACTAATGAGATACAGGCCACACGAGCGACCAACCCTGAACGAAAGGCCGATTTACCTTAATTCCTTCCATGCGTTTCTAGCATGTGTGCAAGCAGTGTTCCACCTCTACTACGACTACGACCGCATTGCAGTGCCCATCGCGGAACGAAGCTCCAAAACAAATGACGAGCGTACCCATCCTGTACCGCCAACCTCCAAGTATCTGCAGCGTGTTCTACCGCAAGAATTGGCCGCCGGGGCTATCAGAAGCGTCACTGTTGCTGCAGCGTCTCTCCTGATATACCCCATATTTTTCAGACGCTTTGCGTGGAGCTGGTCTTTGTATGTTGCCAAGCTCTTTTGGAGCTTCCCGAGATCTGCAGCCGAACCTCAGAGCTTCGTTCCCTCAATTTTCCCCTACTTCTTCTTCAAAACTTTGGTCCCCGGAGTCATGCTTGTTCTCTCCTGGCAAACCGCCAACCTCTTCTATTCTGTGTTCATCGGCAAGGAGCCTTTGAAGCGAGGCCAGCCACTCACAACAGAGGCCAAGGATCCCAATGGCAGTCTTCTTACTGGCCTCAGAGCGAAGAAGGAAGTTGTGAAGGTTTTTGCGCTCTGGGAACTCAGTCTCATCAGCCAGCGTATTCCCGACCGCCGGAAGGCAATTTTCAATGAAATTGATCGCGAGGGTGGTTCAGCTTGGTCCCAAGTTCTTGCTTGCACCACCGATGTAATCAAGGCCATCAACACTCGCATCGAGGAAAGCAAAAATCCTGTGCCTGTTACCAAGCCTTTGCCGCAAGCCGAGAAACCCGAGCCTGTCCTTCAAACTCTCCCACGACTCTCAGAGCCAATCAAAGACGACAACATCTTCACTACTGCCCCCAAGGCTACTTCACGCCAGGACAAATTTGGCGATGCGTTTAGCTCGGCGGCTAAATCCATCGGTCAGTCAGAAGACTGGACTCCAACTGCGCGAGCCCGAGTCCGTGATGTTTTCGACCGGGCATCATCAGTAATGCTTAGCCCTGAGCAGAAACAGAAATATCTCAGCTCTCCCCAGAAGTTCAAGCTACTTACCGGCGGTCCCTCCACGACCCATAAACCCGAAGACATGAACCCACTTCTGGCACAGATTCTTCGTTCGCCTATCGGCCAACCTTTCCGTCAGACATACGCTCAACGCCTCTCTTCTATTGTTCTTGGCACCCCGGAGTCCTCTCTATCCTTGATTGTGGATGCTGTGGAGTCGTTGACTCGACTCCTCGTTGCCAGCTTGGCCGAAGATCCGTATGGCAAAGTCCAGGCCGATGTGCCCTCAGCTGTGCAACTTCTGACCCAAACCACCCTCAACTTGGATGCATTTGCCCACCAGGGTGGATTGGATGCCCACTGGACCGATATTAACTTCCCCTCATCGAGCGATCCCCAGGCCCAAGCAGTTGCCCGTCTGGTTCCAGATGTTGAAGTCGTGCTTGCTACACTCCGTGGTGGGCTCAAGGATCTACTGACGGCTTTCAGACCTTACTTGCGGGATATCGGTATCGCAGGCAAGGATTTGAGGCTAGCAAAGGAGGCAGCTGGCATCGACGGAGAGGAGGTGTTATGATCTATGACGATCTTTTTTTCTTGCTGCAATCTTTTTAATGCTCACTATATCTCATGATTTCTCTTCACAAAACTTCATGTATTGTTATCTCTCGTCCTATTCTCCAGTCCCATTGGGATTGATATCAGTGGACAAATGCATGGTTAGGCGTTCTGTTAAGATGGGCGTGGTGGGTGTTGGCTGAAATACAACATCAGTTTTAGTGAATCAATACCTTATTTCCATCAACAAGATCATCTAGAATTCCAATTTATTTGTAAAGACTTCTATAAATCCGATTTGCTCTTGGAAGTATGGGTCACATGACAGCGCTTTCTCACTCAACACCAACCTCATCAAGTCCAGCTACAATTGTTCAACACGAACTCCAAGCAGCAACATACGATTGGAAGCACTCCTGGCTGCTTAGGGCAACCATTTTGACACGAAATCATGTCATTGACAAACGTCTACCATGTGCGTCGTGTCGCGGACACCTCTGCAAAAGCATGTTTGATTTGCTACAAGCCATCTACCAGTGTGATGATCACACCGGATAACAAGGTATGCAATGTTATCTTCCATCTGGAATATGATATACAGCTTGTTTCTTGGCTTCATTCCCCAGTTTTTATGCACATGAAGTGGCTCATTCACGCAGGACTTCTTCTACGTGTGCCCCGCACATTTGCAAGACAAGCAGTTCTGCTCTCCAATCATCGACACAGAGGGCCAAGCAAAACGTCTTAAGGCAGAACAAATGGCCAAGGAGATCGAAAAGGTAAAAAAAGAGTACGAAGAAAAACAACGACGAAAGAAAGAGCGCGAGAAGGCGTCTAGCAAGGACAATAAAGAGGAGAAAGATAAGAGCAAAGATGAGCGCAAAGACAAAGACAAAGATGCATCTGAGTCAAACGCCAACGATGAAAAAGACAGAGATGATAAGGTTTGTGTCTTTCCACCAGGGAACTAAGCAAAATGCTTCGTATGAACGTGTTGACTAATTCTCTCTGCCAGATTGCTTCTATCCAGAAAGATTCTGGGACAGAGACAAAGTCAGATGATTCGCCTCGAATTTTCTCTTTGCACAAGTATGTGATCAACATAGATTTTTCATGGCAATGACTCCTAACGGCAAAACAGGAATTTCTATCAGATGCGCATCGACCGGCTACGCAACATTGAAATAGCAAAACGCAACCAGGAAAGATTAAGGCAACCCTCACTGTTTCCCTCTGTGCCGTCGGGAAATCCTTAGACTTCTCTTCGCCTGTGCCCTTTGGTCGTCGATATAGGTAGTTCAAGATAAGAACGCCATATTGATTCGCCCATCGTGCTCTGCTGATCTGGTAGGCACACTGGAGCCTAGGGCACGACACAAAACAGTGAAGCCATGCCTGACGACTGATGTCCATCACTTTGCACGGCATGTTTAACCCTCCCATAAACCACTCATTTCGAACCATTTTACTCTCCGTTATGACCTGGTTACGGATAGTAGCAGACAGAACCATGCAGAAATATTGAGTCATACAAGCTTCATATCCCCGCATATCTGCGTCTTCCAGTTATTAGCGGACTTTCCGCCCAATTATCAGCAAGCCATACAATCTCCAACGGCAAATAAAGGTTAAAGCTAGTGTGACGTGGTATTGGCCCCCGGCACGGGGCGCCCCTGACTCGGGCACGATCAGCCCTAGAACCCATGTGTATAATGGACTTCATTTATCTCTCAAACAAACGAATTTCTGATCCTGTAGGATGCCGACTACAGTAGCAAACCTTAGAAATCCCTAAGCCTATTATCGTTATGTAACCCGCTTGTCCTCAGCACACATTTGTCTACGAGGCACCTAACAAGGCTCCGACAAACACTCAGCCACTCTCGCCCGGGCAACTACCTATATTCCAGTCCAGGAACTATGAGCTTTCTATCTTCTACAGTAAATGACTCAGTGCCAGGATGCGCTTCCCGTATTGCATGTCCTTTGAAGGTTCGTGCTTTTGGACAGGGATATAATAAGCACTAGTTACCTAGAGCGGTCCCTAAATAAGACAAGGCCCCCTCGTGGAAAACTGCCTCGGCGCTAGTGGGCGGCTCACTCGGTCTGTCCCTGATGGAACCACTAGTCGTGTATTTACGAGGGCCTTCTGAACTTCAATGCATGTGAGGCGTGGACGAACTCCCGGTGGTACATAGACTGCCATGGTGATCCGTACATATACCAATCTTTGTAATCTCGTTCCCGTGTCCGGGGCTTGCTCCGACATACTCTTTGGAGTTTAGGGCTCGGCTGTGCAACCGCAACTACGCTCCCTAGCAGACATAAGGTAGTTTTAATCGTTGATATTTTTAAGACGTTATTAATTGTTACATTTCTCGTCATAGCAACTAGGTAGCAAGATTGTGAGCTAGTCATGCCGCTGTTTCTATTAAATTTGGTATGCTGTATGTTAGTATTTCAATGCAAGTGCATATATATAGCCCGCAATCTAGACAACTACATAGCCACATCACTTAAGACCGAGACAGACACGTGAAATTCAACTCCTATTGACAATGCAGCTGCCTGGAAGTGACACGATCTATAATTGTTGAAGTTCGTAGATGCCTTTCTCGAACTACTCCGTACTCGAACCAATTTATCAATTGAATGCTGCCTGGCAGGTCTAGATGATAGATAGTGCTGCACTAGAGCACGGGGCCAACTAAACTAGGCCATGGGTTTTGGATGCATTAAGGAAGCCTATATATAATGTGAAGTTGACATGATGTGTGTAGGTAGACATGACTATACCCTGGGTACTCTGTGATGCTCCGTGCTCATGTGAGTATAGTACATGCTATGCACGTGTTGTTCAAACTTTGAAGGCAGTGTAACTCCCACCGTGTTATCTTTATTTAGCTAAATGTATTTGGCAGCCTACGTTCCGTAGCTCACTAGTAATAAATATCGCTATGGAACACAAGACTTGTTCAACGCAAAATATTCAAGAGATGCGCAGATATCACACAGCGAACGGAGTGAGACTCGACTTACTATTTTTGGATGGCAAGATCCTTAGCACATATGATTACGGGATTATCCCCAGATACAAATGATTGTTTTCAGGACTTTCCTAATTAGACTCAATCGCAAGCTACTATAAGAGAGACCAAGCCTAATCCCAGACCTGAAACAAAGTTAAATGTCAGCGATTGATGCAAAGGCGATCACAACCGCATCTATTGATGAACTATGTAACAATGATGCGGATTGTGGAAAGGATGTGGTACCTGTACATTATTTGTTAAGTTCTTCAAATCAGACCAGTTGTGAACTCCACCGGGAGCTCCCCCCTGCAAGGTAATGTGCACTGCCCACCCCACTGGGAAAGGGATATTGCTAATCACGTATGGATTTGGCATATATACTAGATAGCTAGTCGGAATAAAATCAATTAGGGCTTGTACTAATGAGATCTACAACTAGTAATATAATATATTATCGATATTCTATACTACTAGTAGTATATCAGGTCTTATTTCTTAAAAAAAAATACAAGATACAATAAGAAACCAAAACCAAAACCATACCAGTAATACCAATACACATACCCACCAATCGGGAAACCCTGGAAAGAGACCCGCTTTGCACAGCCTCCTTCTGCTTCAAACCTTGGAAGTCGACAGAAGGGGGGAAATGAATTCAATCCCGTCATTGGCATTACGCTGATCCTTGAAAACTGACACTTCGGTGGGGTTTGAGAAGAAATCTTAGAGAAGACAAGTGGAGTATGCGTTTGGATCTATATTGTACCCTTTGGTGAAAAACATAGAGTGCCTTGGCGCGCGATTAACTATTGCGTAGCATACTCCGTATGGCTGGGATTGCACCCGGGAGAAAAAAAAAAGGGCTCAGGCCACGAGTCAATTTATGCATGTTGGTATGCGGTGCAGCCCTAGGGTAGGGTAAGCCGGGCCCAAATTCAATTACAATTCGAAATGGGGCTTTAGCTTTGGCTCATATCGCCGACGCTGTATGACTTTCTATCTGTTGAGTTTGTGCATGCATGTATTGGTCTGTGGGACATGGCACCTTCTTGACCAACGGGAACATTGAATACGAATCACAAGATAGATGCCTAGATACGGAGTAGCTTTAGGAGGATGACTTGTGGGGTTGTGATGGATTGATATCACAGTGGCTGTACGGATCAGCAGGGGTATGTTGACCCGCGTGCTGCCTAATGTGTGTCTTGCTTTTGTAGATCATGGGTTGGAGGAGGAGTATTCTGTCAGCTTTAGTGGCTTGTCTGGAACGTTCGGAGGTAATGCTCCTGAGCCTCACTATCTGGTCGCCATTGTCGCTGCCTGTACGAAATATGATGAAATGAGATGCAAGGCAGTCATGCTCTTATGGCCGGCAACAATGGTCACTCTCCACGTGGTGCACGTGGTCTTTTCCAAAGAGTGCAATAATGATGACCAAGCCCTGCAAGAAGTGTGGATTTTCAAGTCTCAGGTCCGAGCTTAGATGTACCTGTCACTCACAAGCCCGGTGAGCCCCTCTGATTGGCACATGATTACCTGGAACCAAAAAAAGAACCAAACATGAACCATAAAATGTAAGTTGGAGCTTTAAGCTTTCATCACTCGTAAAACTATGTATGGTGTTCATCACTCGTCATCTTAAAGATTGCCACGCCCAGAGTCGTTAGCTGCCGGGACCCGCATTCCTGGAGGAAGACGGATGGCAGGGTTAGCTCTGGGCCCCTGAGCCAGGTTGACTTGGGCAATATCAACGCGGGCTTTGGTGAGACCAATGGCGGGCACGACCCAGCCACCACAGCTGCATCGAAGACCTTGCCATGCAAATTTGCCCACATTGGACCCGCAGATAGGATTGGGGCAAGTGAGGCGCCCAGAGAGAGGGGCATCGTCGGGGTGCGCACCATATGTTGTATCCACGTTAGCCTCAGTTCCATCCTCGGATGGGAAGAGACTTGGGCGCATCCAGGTCAGGGGGTGGAGGAAAACATGGCCGCAATCGGCGGTTGCTGAGGACTTGGCGGTATTTTGCTTTTCTTCTTCATGCGGGAGGATGAATGGAGTCGTTGCCAGTTTGGTTCTGTGATGGATTTAGTAAATATAGAGTTTTTCTTTTTTCAGGAGGACGGGTCTGGATCTTTGATTGTGGGACTAACCTGCATTTCCGGCACTTAATCTCAACCGTTCGACCAGTGGCATCTTGGGACCGAACGGGCTGTTCATCTTCAAACCGCACCGATTTCAGCTCTGGGGCACGGCCACACGCCACACTTCCCTCAACATCGCGGCGATAAAGCCAGCGCTTGTAAGACGGATGGTCGGTGACATCGTCTGGGCAGCCCATCTCATGGTACAGGTTCAGCTGCTCCATAAAGCCATCGTTTGGCTCACATAGGGGCCTGCTTTCGCGAACCAGCGCAAGGGCGGATTGCGGTGTGAGCGCCCCTGGCTGGCGGTGGAGCAAGTAGGCGATGCAAATGGCCGCGGAGCGGGACTTCCCCATCGCACTGGATCATCGTATTAGCCACTGTACATCTTTCCACGATGAGCAAGGCCAGGCACGGATCCAACGTGCATCACAGGGATTTGCGGAATCCTTCAGCCACGTGTAGATCGCACTTGGTGGACACGCAATGACGTAGGAGGCATGAAGCCACTCAAGAATATGCATTCCACAAGAAACGGCCAAAGAGCCGGGAGACTAGATAATTTGTACTTCGACTTACCAGTGCACGAGTACACCTCCACCACCGTTTAGGCCAGACTGAATAAACTTGATAGCAGCGGGGAAATGCTCCAATAAATTTTCATCGTCGACATCGTCAACTCCTATGGAAAGATGCTGGTAAGATGAGAACTTCTCTTGTTCCTCAGCTGGGTTGAGACGCAGCACCGAGACGACATGCGAGATATCTGCACGTGCCAATGCTGCTTTGTTTTTGACGCTTAATATGCTACAAATGGCGCGTTAGCAATGAATAAAAACTGCCAAATCAGGAACTGGCAGTGCCAATCTCCAGTCTTAGCTCCATTTTAGTGAAACCCCGACAAAGATTGTCTGTTAGTGAAGTGAGACCAACCCTCCAACATAGATATTGTGGCCTTTTATTTGATTCATGGCCATTTTGAGATATGGTGGCTGCAACTAGGCAGCAGTAGGATGTTTTGTTGATGGCGAGAGAGAAAATACAGAATTCAGAAGCTCAGCTCCAGTGTCAGTTTGATAACTTGACTTCTTTTTCTTCTTAGATCGCAAAGGCGGAGGTTGAGCCTCGGCGCTGCCAAACTCAAAAAGTCTGATAGGGTAAGGGTATGACAAAGCAGGTGACTTTGGTGCCTCAGGCAGTAGATACTTATATCTCAGATCTGGGTTTATTTGTTCAGCTTATCTAGGGAAATATAGAATTGTCATTTGATTTGAACTCCACCTATTGACCCTCAAATGGTCACAGCAGCAATTCCAGCTATAAGAGAGTGTGGATTTGTTCAATGAGCGTTTTCCGCTATGTGGAGAGCGATTTACATCCGACAAAGGTCAAACAATCAACCTCGTTAGCTGATAATCTGATTTGCTATGCGAACTGTAAGGGGGTGCTCACGGGGCAAAAAAGGGAAGCTAGATTTAGGCTTAGTTAGGATTACCGCGGGGAACCTGGACCTGGGCTGATCAGGAATGGAGCAATCAACGGAGCGGGAGGCCTCATTACGAAGTACTATAAAGGAGGCTAACTCGTCTCGGATTACATTGAGAGGCGTAACCCGCGCTTCTAGGCTGCAGCCTTCTAAGGCTTAAGGCTGGCTGCGCCTCAGGAGGTACAATGCAGCAATGCACCTGGACTCTTTCAGGGCTTGGTTTCTGCTGACCGGGTGTTATCAGCCGAAGTCAGCCGAACTACTCCGTACTCCGTACAAAATCCGTAAACCCCCTCTCTGCTGACGCCTCTTGACCAAGTGTCTTTGCTGCCTATCGCTCTGGTAATCATTACCTGAAGCAAAATGTAAAAACATGCCTCAATGGAGGTGTGTAGCTTACCTAGTCAGCTGTCGCCGACCGCAATCTATTTATTTCCTAAATAAGTCAAGGGCGCCTCCTGGAACATCAAGTGGCTTGACGGCGACGATCGATGAGAAATACATATTAGACTGGTCTTTGTATCTGCTACTTTGTACGGAGTATACAGTAGACAACGATCAATTCAGAGAGGTGATACCCCTTGCCAAGGGGGGCACTGCCATTTGGTACAAAATCCTATTGTTGAGCTCCCTGGAGCAACCCTAACTTTTGAGAGTAGAAAATCATTAATCCGTATAAACCAAGAAGCTCGGCATATCTGGTCGCCATACTTGGGATAGGGTTCTAGGGCTATACATCTAACGTAGAGTTCGCCCATCCCCTTGGGATGAAACCCCATTCTACTACATAGGTACTAACGTAGATTAGAACCTGAATTTTATGACACTAGTCTAACGTGAACACGTTAGATTGCACCGGAATACCCAATTCAGCGATATTCTCTAAATAATAATAAGAAAAACAAAAGAAAAACAGAGATTTTCCTTCTCGAAGCCGATGTGGAGCACTAGGCTGATTACTCAGCCATGTTCCCTGCAGCCCTGGAGGGTTTGTTCCAACGTTCTCATTTCTCAACTTCACACTCATCGCCAAAGACCAGGCCATTTTCTATGATTTTTATTTTGAAGAATGCCGTTCAACATGCCTGCCTCTAGCTAGAACGTTTGATCACACCAGCGTCAAGGTTCACCCCCTCTGCGCCCAGATGACAGGCGGACCGACAGTGTGGCAGTGCATGCAATGCCAGGCGCTAAGTGGAGCGCACTAGTAAATCAGTGGATCACTGTCCAACGACTCAGCATTGTCCTTTTTATGTGGAGGCAAAAGAATGTTCTCTAATGAATGTAGGGCCCGAATCCTCCGAACACATCTTGCCATACACTATACAATGTACACGTATCTTGTTCAACATTAGCGCAGATATTAAGCCTAAATGCCAAGAGTTCCCGTATATTGCAAGGCACAAGATGCCAATCTATACTTCTAAGGACTCAAGAACGGTGTACCCCCTAACATTTTGGCAAGTTCTAACAAACTATAAACCATGGTTCGAGGGAACGTGCTTCCCGGATTTTTCTCTCAAGATAGCTCCTATTCGTCACCTTTCTACTAAAAATCCAGTATGCAGTGAAGACGACTTGTACTAGGTGTAGTAATAATGTGGACCATAATCTGGGTCGCATTTGCGCGTCCAATATATAAAGGTTGGCCGCACGGCCATTCTGTAAAGACTCCATATGGGGTAGGGAGCGTCACATCGGGAACTCTGGAACTCTGGAACTCTCTGGGCCCAGTCGATTCTCATTTCCTGGAGTAGGCCTAGATTTTTGTATACGGAGACCATCGAATAACCGTCTGAAAATTACCTTAAGGCTCAATTTGTCTCGTAATTACATTTTAATTTGTTTAAATTATATTTGTACGGAGAGAATATCAAATAACATTACATAAATTCCTTTTCAAAACATAACTGGTATGTAATGGACGTGACACATATACGAACGATACATACATATACGCTTTTCCACGTCACCCAAAGACCTTAGACCTCTAGGGCTGGTATGTTTTCAATTTCCCCTTTTTTTTTTGCCTCTTTGCCTCTGATTAGGCCTTTTTCTCCCCTTAGAGGATGAGATCACCCTTTGCCTGAATTGGATCCAATCGCTTGCACCGCCCAAATTCCTACCCGATACAATCTGGCATTGCAGTCTTTTCCTTTTTGATTCTATTTGATCAGCTCCCTTCAGCCTTCAGCCTTTCACTTTTTTCGCCTTGCACTATTTTTTTTACGGGCTTCAGCTAGTGGGGTACCCCCATTGCATAGAGTGTGTGTGTATTTCTTTATACTCAAATCTCCGGCCTTAATTGCATCTTTCTAACATATTACTAGTATTTTTTTTCTTCTATTTTTGTTTTCTATTAAGCATGTGTGCACCTTGAAGTTACAGTGTGGCCAAGTTCTATGGGACACAGACCCGGTTCTCCGTGTGTCACTTACGGGAAAACGTTTCATCTTATATGAGGCGAATCGCCGAACAAGGGTCCCGAGGTAGGCCTTCTTCAGCCCTATCCCCCCTATGACCCCGGTCTTTTATTATCTGGTCAAGTCCACTTTCAAATGATCTGACTCTTAAAGTAGACTCACAAGACTTTTACACTGCATGAAGTTTTCTATTGACATTGTCGCCATATAACTATTCGCCCTTCCACTCTTGAAGCAGAAGCTGGACCTTCTGAGAAACTATTCGGAGTGTGTGAGGCTGGTTAACGGCCCGCTTAACAATCAGAGCTGGTTTCACGACCGACGTTTGCACTCAACTGGATTGGGTTATTGCTGGGATTTGGAGATCTTGATTCGACCTGCTTGTTCCGATTCACATCAAGCTCGACCTTGTCTTTTGCCTGAGTTTATTTCTGATCTCAACTTCCGCTCATCTGGATGCGCACCAGCCCATCTTGATTCCAATTCCGGCTCTATGTTCTGGTTCTAGAATGGACCTTCGATTTTCTCCGCCGAGCTTCCATGATTTCAGAGACAAGCGTTCTTCCCAATCCCAATACGCTATGCCAGAGCTGGCACTCTCATCTCACGGTCCACTACCTATAGCTTCACGGACTAGAACTACTATGAACACTGCCCCTCCACCACTTCCGCCGCCACCCAGAATCCCCGACTTGGAAATGGGTTATGACGCTGGCTGGCAACACGCAAATTTACAAACTCCGACTTCTCTTCCACCTATCAACCCGAGCTCAAGTTTGTTTGGAGGCCGACGACCGGAAACTGCCTCTCAGGGTGATCCAATGCAGATAGACGATTTAGAGGGGAGGCAGGGTGGAGCTCCCCTCTCGCGAAGCCCCGAAACTCAGATCCAGATCCAGCCACCTCTGCCAGCTACAGACGGATTTCCAAACTCAATGTCGGTCATCCCGAATCCGGCGGGTCCAATGTAAGCCCACTTGATGCGCCAGGACTGCGCACAACTCTCGGTTTCACAGTACCGCGCTTTTCTATGCCAGGTTGATCCTTGCTAACACATTGATAGCTTGAGTGGCGAACGTCAATTTTCACTGCGGAGTGTCAAAGACTCATCAAATGCTTACGATCAACACCTGTTATCCAAAATTGGAAAGCCTCAAATAGCAAAACCTCCATCCCCAGGGGGGTCTATCAGTCTCGGAACCGACAATCGAAATTCGCTCCCTGCGCTCACCGTCCCCTCACGAAGCCCTAGCAATTTGCCATCACCCGGGCCTTCGGAAGGGTCAACACTGGACGTGAAATGGCACAACAGCCCTCAGTCCGGGGGCGTTTCTCCCAGGACCAAGGTCGGCTGGAGAGAGTATGTAGGCCGAAGCCCAAGCGTGGAGAGCAACGCACCATCATCAGCACTGGATTACGACCAAGGATCTTTGCGGGATGTGAGCCGACGCCGCTATCGTGGAACAACGCCACAGCGAGAAGACAGCATCAGTCTACCGAGTCGATCGAACCGCGGAAGCTACGACCAGGGCGTGTTTTCAGATATCGAGGGAGAGTTTTCGACTGACGAGCCGGCACCCCCGCGGCAATTCATTCTTCGAGAGCCCACTCCGCCATATCCGGATTCGAGACATGGCATGAAACGACGGGCATCATCACCTCCGCGTGAGCCGATAAGCGACGATAGACATACATTGCACGTCGCTACGAGTAACGGAGACTTGTCACAACGAAGACTCAGTGGTCATCCGTTTACCAACACACTCTCGGTCAACCCCAACTACGCCACGAGTCAACGAACCTTTTCAGCCGGCTCATCCTTGAGCATCCGGACCTCGGGCTCGTATTCGTCTACGCTGTCTATTGGAGGTAGCAGTATGACCAGCCTTTCTCCGTACGATCGGCCGTCTCCAGGTGGTTTTTCGCCAAGCTCCGATCTCGATACTTTCCACGAAAAATCTATTCTCAACCCCAGCCCTACTGCGGCGCTTTCTCAGCCTAGCCTTCCAAGAATTCCAGGACCTGCATCTTTGGAACCACCTGCGACGGACGCCACTGGGAAGATGTCTGTGCCGACGACGATTATGAATGTACCAAAGCCGGCCGCGCCGAAGATCGGCGGGCTTTTCATCTGCGATTGTTGTCCAAAGAAACCCAAGAAGTTCGACAATCCAGATGGTCTGCGGTAAGTTGACGCTAAGATGTCTTCATTATATGAGCCATACTAATTCAGAACAGTGCACACGAGATGGAGAAACAGTACGCATGCGCATACTGCAACCACCGCTTCAAGAACAAAAACGAAGCCGAGCGACACCAAAACTCCCTCCACCTACGACGCCATTCATGGTCGTGTGCTGCACTCGTGAGCTTCCAAGCCGCATTCCACGCCTCAGGCACACAGTCCTGCCAGACAAATGCCGGACCTACCCATGACACGTGCGGCTACTGCGGGGAGGAATTCCCCAATTTCCCTCAGGCAGACTGGGATCAACGGTTCGAGCACTTGACCACCGTGCACAAATTCGGCGAGTGCAACAATGCCAAGAAATTCTTCCGCGCAGACCACTTCCGACAGCATCTGAAGCATAGCCATGCTGGCACCAGTGGGAAGTGGACTAACATCTTGGAAAATGCTTGCATGAAAGAAGAGCAGCCGCCGGAGCCTCGCGAGCCTCGGGGGCCTAGGGATAAAACAGCTTCTGGCTCCCAGACTGGGGGTTCATTGACGTCCAATGCCATCTCGGAAGTTCTTAGCGAGCAATGACAATCAATAAGTCGTGTCTCCCTTGATCGGGAAGTTCCTCTGCCTTGTAGCATCCGCCTACAAGACGGTTCCCGGCAAGCGGCTCTGTGCTGTTAATTGCATTCCTCGCCAGTTCATACTCCAGGGGTTGGATGATAGTTCTCACCCTTGTGGCACTAATCGTCCCTCTGCTCTTTTGGACAATCGAGACGCTGAACTCATTCGCATTTATCGATAAATCTGAAATTAGAATCTCGAATCTCCACATAACACTGTTACAAAAAGACAGCATCACCTCAACATCACTCAATTACCCCTGGACATCTGCTCACCTCTCACAAACAAAAACACCAAAAACAAAATACCTCTCATATTCAAATTATAAAAGGCGAAGTGACAAGACACTTAAAAGCCACCCAAGGTCAAAAAAAGCCTGAAATCACGACTTGAAACGAACATTTTTGAAATTTTTTCCTTTTCCACGGAAGGAGGAGTTATAGTCGGGACTGGGATCTTTTTCAGTTGGATCAACCTCTGTGTATACCCCGGTTGCATTGCAATGGTCTGGGAGGATTCTTTATATCATTCTCATCTCATTTTTACATGGAGTCGGTTTCATGGTTGGTTCTCCAGCTGGGCGGACTGGAATACTGGAATACTGGATGGAATATTTGCGTTCGGCTTGTGTTTCTTTTCTTCTATGCTGTTATATACATATTCCCCGCCCGTTTTATACATACTTTTGTTGGATGGAACTGTGAGGCGAATGGAGGGCGTTGTATATAGATTCTTCTTTTCTCTTCGCATGGTAGCCTTCACAAGATAAGTGGCTTTTATGCCTCTCTGAAAATTTTGATCTCTTTCTAAGTTCTGCTGGTATATTCCTCAGTATTGAGTGCTATCTTGATATGCAGATAGCCCAGCGAATATATATATTTTCAACGGAAGACAAAAGAAACCACCAATATATATTCAAACACACGAGACCCTGAAACGATCTAAATCTAATGGGAAAATGCCCGACCCAACCCAGAAAGCATAATAAACAACCCAACTAACTTTTGCCTACTCAGTAACACTGTCCTTAATACTCCGCAGCGCACTCAGCTTATGCGCCGGATCGATAGCAGCAGCATTTTGTGCCCTCCGACGGGCATCAACCCAAAGCATAAACTCACCATACCCCTTAGGCATAACCTCCACATCCTTCTCAACAAGGAACGTATAGTTAAACATACCCGTGGACTTCTTCGTGCCGTGTTCGACATCCCGCACCTTAGAGTCAACACGCACCTGGACCTTGGTGTACTTTGTACTATCACCCTCGCGCTCCTCGGGTTCCGTGTACGAAACCGTCGCGCGCAGGTACAGCACGCTGCCTACGGGCACTGGGTTCTCGAATGTGCTGGGATCGAGGGCGACGAAGTTTGGTCGAGCGTGTGCAAAGGATGCGGCGCAGCAGAAGGCGAGCTCGAAGGTCTGCTTTAGCAGGAAGCCACCGAAGATCATGAAGTTGTGTCGGTTGCGATATTGCGGCTGCATAATCATGGCGGATTTGAGGACTGTGTCGCTCATGAAGACCTGATTCGCGGGGCGCTTAGTTGCGCTTTGGGGCTCTGGGGGCGGGTTAGTATTCTTGGATTTAGGCAAGGGATTGGGTAAAAGGTTTCCTGGTACTTACTCAGGTAAGACATCTCCTTCGTCCACATTGAGTGGATCAGGTTGCTCTCTTCTTCGTCTGGTGATTTCTCCAAGAGACTGCGTGTGCGAATGGCCTTCTTGGCCTGATAATTCGCTTCGCCCTTTCGGAAGAGGCGTTTTTCCTCCTCGGTTTCAATGAGGAGAGGAGCCACTGGAACGGGCCTAGTTGTGTAGTGTTAGTTTGTGTGTGTGTATCACTCGATACAGAGAAGGAACATACGTCTTGGTAACCGGGTCCAGTGAAACCATTGTGAAAGCACAAGTGATCAGGACATCTTCAGGCTTCGGCTCCTGTCCTTCCGGGCGGGCCTTGGTGACCTGGAGGGAGATTTCCATGCTTGATCGACCAGTCGCATAGGTACATTGGCCGCTAAGCTCAAGGTCACAAATCTCCATTAGCGGGTTCTCAATGGTGATCCGGTCACACGCCGCAGTGACAGTGGATACACCGTCACCTGTGTGCCTGTATGCAACGATGCCAGCTAGGGCATCGAGGTCCATCAAAAGTGATCCCAGTCTAGTCGGAGTGATCAGTCAAATGTTCTTTTGATAGGTAGGCTATGAAAGGCGTACCTGATATGCCCGGAGGCGTTGAGATAAGAATCCAAAAGCCATTTGTCTTGGGCCAGAGGCAAAATCTACCAACCAGTCAATATCAAACCGATTTTCACCCCCACCAGATACAAAAAGTTATACGCACAGCACTGTAATAACTGTCCGACATTCTCTTTGGCGAGACATCAGGCATAACGCTCTGCCCAGCATTCTCTTCTGGTCCAGCCTTCTCAGTCTCGCGAATCTGAGTCAGTGCATCGATCCATGGCGTTTTGACACGCATGGGCATCCACGTCGGCCGGGACCCCCCTGAGACGGCGTGGAGTGAAAGTCCTGGGTGCTGATGAAGGATGGCTGGGCTGCGACTGCGGCTCGCGCGGGCAGCGCAGCCAAGGATTTTGAGCGAGCAAGCGCTGATCTTCTACTGAGGCCAAACATTTTGATGTCAAAGGAAACCCAAAAGGAGACAGAAATGTAGATATCCCGGTAGATTGTACTCCGGACTCAAAATGACGATGACCGAGGATCCGATGTATACGGAGGGCGGTAGTGACCAAGGGAGATTCAATTACCCGGTGGCTTGGCAGAAAGTGACCGCCCTAGCCACTTGACTATATCGCTTTACTGGCAATTGACTTCATTTACTTTATTTGAATAGGTTACTTTATTTGAATAGGAGTTAGTCCTGGCAACCGAGTAGCCTGATAAAAGGCGCTCCAACCTACTTATTCTGTTGTGAGCAAGTGAGAACTTATATAAGTCCATGAGTTATGCCCCTGATGGTCACTGCAGTCTCCCGTAACATTTCCCCGATCTGGTTAGGCCCCGGGGATTCTCGGCTCGGATACGAAAAGCGGTGTCATCGTTCCCGACTGAGGGTTTTATATTGTTCTGGGGATGGATGTAGCTGAAGGACTCAAAGCAAAATGTAAGCGTACAAAGGAAGAATCATGATTTGCCGACTCGACCCTAGTGTCATATAAGCTGGCTAACACCAGCCCGGTTGCCATACACACCTATAAGAATATGACGGATCGTCCCTCCGCGCTTAACGGTCTTACACTTTTGGACCTCGGAAGGTTGCTCTCTGTCATATTGGATGAGAACTTCCGAGGTTCCAAACCTGAAATCGAATACGTTCAACTGTTAGCAACTTCCCGATTTTTCATTTGGCCTTCTTGAAGTTAAAATGCGAAGGAAAGGTGTATTGACTATGGAGTTCATTTAAGCTTAACCAAGCTCCGGGCCGAAGTCACACTACAATCTTCCAAGGTTGTGATGTTCTCCAATAGCCAAACAGCGTCAAAATGAAGTCATCGATAAGATATTGATCTAAACACTTACTTCGAAGGCAACTTGCTCTTTTATTTTTGTACTATTCGAGTTGACATACTGATTTGAAGAACCTGGAATCAAAAAGTTCACCTATCTGTAATATGAGCGACCCAACAAACCCACATATAAAAGATCGCTCTACACCTCAATGGGGTCTCTACCAGCGAGAGAACTTCTGGAAGCAGAATGAAGGAACGACACCGTTATTCAATACTGGCAAGTTTTGACTATGGTCCCGCCAAACATATAGAAACCCTAACTTCTACAGACCCCCGAAAAATGGAAGAAAGAGCGAAGGAGAAGCTGAGTGAAGGCGGCTGGTACATACCACCTCCTCAGGACACGGGACCAGCGATATCCCGATACACATGAACTAACCCCAAAAATCAAACAGGTATTACGCCTCCTCAAATGCAGGAATGTCGAACACACACCTCGTAAATCGACAAGCCTTCTACCGGCACCGACTAATCCCAAACCAACTAATCGACACAAACAACCGCTCGACAAGAACAACAATCTTCAACCATTCAGTATCCGCGCCAATCGGCTTCGCCCCAATCGGAATAAACAAAATCTACCACCCGTCCGGCGAAGCAGCGGTCTCAAAAGTGGCCAGCGAGCTCAACCTACCGTACTGTCTCTCAACAGCCGGCAGCACGTCGATTGAAAAAGTCGCATCAGCAAACGGGCCTACAGGCACCCGCTTTTTCCAACTATACATGCCGCACGACGACGAGCTGACAGTATCGCTTCTAACGAGGGCATGGGAAAACGGGTTCGACGCGCTGATTCTCACGACGGATACGTGGCAGCTTGGATGGCGACATGACGACGTCGCATCGTCGAATTATGCATTCTACCGTGGATTCGGGGCGGATATGGGACTTGAAGACCCTGTTTTTCGGAAGAGATGTGTAGCGGACGGTATTGATCCTGATGATCTTGTTGCTGCGTCGACGAAGTGGATTGATTCTGTTTGGCATGGGCGGGCTTGGTCGTGGGAGAAGATTCCTTGGTTAATGGAGACTTGGAGGGCGATTAGTGGGGGACGGCCGTTTGTGATTAAGGGGATTCAGTCGGTTAGTGATGCGAGGAGGTGTGTTGAGCTCGGGGTTGACGGAATTGTTGTGAGTAATCATGCTGGGAGGCAGGTTGATGGGGCTGTTGCTAGTCTTGATGCACTTGAGAAGATTTCCGAGGCCGTTGGCGAGAGCATTTATGTCATGTTTGATTCTGGGGTGAGGGGGGCTAGTGATGTTGTTAAAGCGTTGGCACTGGGGGCGCGATTCGTGTTTATTGGTCGGCTTTGGATTTGGGGGTTGAGTATTCAGGGCGAGGATGGGGTTAGGCATGTTATGAAGTCGTTGCTGGCGGATTTGGATATTTTGATGGGTATTGCTGGGTTCAACGGAGTTGAGGATTTCAATCGGGACATTCTTGGTTGGTCTTCCCTTTGCTGCGATGTGAGGATGAATGCTGATTATGAGGTGCAGAGTCGGATCCGAAGAACTACACGCTCCTACCTCAGAAGACTTTGTGAATGGAAGAAACTTTGCCAGGACTTTATGGGATTCTTATGACTTGTTACGCGAGCCCAAAAGACATCCATAGATATAACTCAAACCTACGTCCTCAGCTTTAAACGTATTGGTTGACTACCACGCACCCGATAATGACTATCGAGCCCCAGAAGCTCAGCCACGTCGTTGTCAACGAACTTCCACGAGAACTCCCAGGTTCCCAGTTTGATTTGAACGCGGACCAACAGCGTGCGGACCACCATTGACCTCAAGATCTTGATAATGTGAGATCTTTCTGGTGCATAAGTCTGGCACCCTCCGCTTCCACCATCTTAGGCCGGTGAGAGGAAGAAGAGAAGAGGAAAAATCCACGGGCGAGGGGTGTATACCCCCCAACGTACCTTCCTAAAGTGGGCTCCTGCCTCCCTGATTTTCAATGTCACATGTTACCCCAATTCATACGGGCAGTTCATATTGAAATCTTGGAAGGTGCATTGATTCATGGATTAGACATGATTAATCTACAATTGGAAACTGCAGGTGATATTATGAGATGTTGGCCTCTAGCCAATGATATTGTAGACTTTTGTCTATGTAGATAAAAAATAATGGCAAGTCATGTCCTCTTCAAATGAAGGACAGATGTTGGATGTTCCACACAAAACGAGTGATATATGCAGCTGAAAAAAAGCCGAATAGACAAAGTGCCGCCAACGTATGCCAGAATGAGTGGGCGCTCGTATGTGGACCCGGGAGTATTAACAGAAGTGAAACGATGTGCGTGTACAACAATCGACAATATGCACGGAAAAGACATGGGGAATAAGTGAGTGTACAGTAATACAAAGAGCAGAAATATGATTGCCGCCAAATCAAAAAAATTGCTGAGAAGGGAAATGTGGGCTAAAATGCAGTTCAAATAGCGAATGCAACAAGCATTACCGTGAGCATAGACCAGCTAATACCGCGGACGAGGTGGGATGCGGAGCTGTCGGAGATCGTGGCCATTGTAGAGGTGGCCGATGATGATGATGTGGCGTCGGCACCAGATGAGGCGGTGGCAGTGACTGGTGGTGCGGTGAATGTCCCATTGCCCGCGGATGAGGTTGAAGAGGATGAGGTTGAAGATGAGTTTGAGTGTGAGTCTGAGTTCAACTTCGAGGCTGCGGCCGAGGCTGAAGCAAGCGCGCCAAAACCGATTTGTCCATTATCGAAGTCGAACACAGTGTAAACGTTTTTCAAAAAGACATCGCCGACAAGCCAGTTTGCACCGTTGGATGCATAGCCGACAATGGTCGAAATGCAATAGTCCGAACCGTCCGACTCGACGTTTCCGACATAATCCTTAGGGGAGACGTTATATTTGACACCAGAGAACTCGAACTCGATGGTAGCAGTCGAGTTACATGGGATCAAATAGTTATTCTTGTTGGAAGGCTGTTGAGATGCATCAGGGACGAGAGAAAACAGGGCTTTGGCATCTGCGGGAGGAATCAAGAGATAGGTGGTTCCGGTGTCGATGGTAGCGGATTTTCCGGAAAAGTTGCAACTTTTTCCATTCACATAAGCATCATCCACGGGGATGCTCCAGATTTTATCGTTGGTAGCAGTGTATTTGATGGTACCATCAAATTTGGTTCTATCGACATCACCAAAGTTGATTTCACCATCCTTGCCACCGTCTGCCGAGCGAGAGAGGCTGAACCCAACCAGGTTTGACTTGATGAGCTTTTTATCGGCAACGAGATCCATGAAAGATGGCAAATTCCACCCTGCTGTATGCGACCGACCCAGGCCAAGGATCCCGTCGAATGGGTAACTCTGAAAAGTTTCCGAGGCATTGTTGGCTTGACCAAAAGTTTGCAAGACTTCGAGCCCTGCAATTGAGATGGTGTCTTTTCCCATCTTTCCATCGACCTTACCGCTACCGTAAAAGAGGCTGAAAGTCGAACCGTCGGCGGTGTAGCTGGTTGATGCTGAGCCGTCGAACTTGTGATGACGTGCGCAGACAGGCTCGGTGCAATTTGAGTCGAAGACCCAGGTATTTGGTGCTCCAGTGTCGATTGCCATCCACATTTCCTTCTTTTGCGAACCTACGTGGACGGGAGAGAAGTATGAATAATCCGTTCCGTCCTGGTTTAATGGTGCGCTGTTTGGTAATGACGGCTTATGGGACTCGACGATCTTATAGCCATCGTCGCGGCGAACGGGCATTTTCTTCAGGTCAAGAGTCCAAGGTTTTGTGTCGGTTGTGGATGTGTCGGTGCTGTCGGTACTCTCGGATTTCGCTTCAATCAAGGTCCATGGAACAAAGCGACGTTCGACTGTTGTTTCCACTGTTTCCGTGGAAAGTTTCATCCGCAATTCCCATGGATAAAAGGCGTGCACGCCCGAGATGCCAGCAATGAAGACCAGACATGATGAGAGATGCATGATCCCTGGGGGATTTTTAGGCAGAAGATGTAGAAACCTGCATTTGAGGAACCGTCGGATTCAATTGTCTATTCAAAATAACCGCACAAAAGATCTGGAAGGGAATTAAACGAAAGTGTGAAAAGTAAATAAATAGTAGAGAATTGAAGAGTTTGAATTGAAAGATGTGAGGGGGGAAGTGGCGAACGGTCTCCACTGTGAACCCCTGACCAAAACTGACAAGAACTCCAGTTGAATCTAAACCTATTTGGGTTTAGTTCCCACTGTCCTCCACTGGTCTAACGCTCTTTCCAGTATTGATCATCTCGGTAATGGAGCTAGTGGAGTCCAAGCTCAAACCTTGGAAGTTCTATATGAATACTCCATACAGGAATACAGGAATATTGATCTCGAATCTTGTTTTTAGACTATTTTTATATTGGACTATAATGGGGCATGCAAATGTATTAGTGGTCCATTAAATTGGAGCTTAACAGCTTAACAGGTAAATAGCTAAATAGCTAAATAGCTAAATATTCAAAAATTTCATGGGAGTATGTAAAGTGAAAAAAAAAAAAAAAAAACAAAAAACAGAATGCAAAAGAAGGAAACTAGCAAACCGCTTGAGGTTACAGAATGCGACCGTAGGAATGCCAGGCGTACGGGGTATCAACATACGGTCTAGACTGGATTTACACCTCCACTTGGGTCGAGAACGTCTGACCCTGGCAGCCCTGACAGGGACCACTTTTATTTTGCAGTTGAATACTTGGGTCTACTTACTATATACTTCAGTTTACCGTTCGCTACATTAAGACTGAACGAAGCTTGAATGATTAGTATGTAGTATGCATTTGGGGCTGATTTAATTGATTGAAAAGGACTCCTTATAATAGTGGAAGACCTGAAATAGATCTATCATGTAGATCATGAGGCAACTGTGGAGACTGGTTAGAAAATTGAACACATCCAGGAGTTTCCATGGCTGCATCATAAAATGTGCGGTATCGCGTAAGAGGCGAAGAATAGCTCTGTCATCTATAAACTGAACAGTCATTATATTGTACTCCGTACGGGGTGGGGTATATATATCATGAACCAAAGCCAGTTATCTGAAAGCGAGTACCCCATATACCACTAAATAAGTCAAAGTGCAGAAGTTATAACCATTGGAAGTCTAAGAATTTTTCGCACTGGTATTACAAGCCGCCGCATTAAAATATTCAACTAAAGCCCACTACAATAGTTACACACTGTGCGACAGGAATTACTACCTCGATATATCAAACCTTGCTATTCCATCACAATTCATGTTTTGGCATGAGCGCATACTTACCTAGATCATGGCCCAACTTTAATATATAACCTTCAGCAGCCTTGATTAACTTCAGCCTCAATCAATTGCTGACCATTAGGTCGGCTAAATGGGCCCATCGAGAAGGCAGACTGCTCGCGACCGGCCATAAGGTGAATGATAGATAGGCCCAAAGAGTCTCACGGTCCAAGGAAACATACTATACGCTTAGGACTCAATATAACACCGATGCAGTCACAATTTTGCCAACAAAAGCACAAAACCAGTAGATCGCGATGCAAAGCCACAAACCCCTTGCGACCCAAATAACCACCAAAAGCACCAGCCACAATATAGTCTTAACGCTAAAATGTAAATAACCGTTGTCAGAAGCGACAAATATTTGATGACTCACAGATCAAGACTCCCAAAATCCACGAAAAGCAATTGATAAATCAATCAGATAATCGACCCCAGCTCTCCCCGAAATAGCCCGAGCGGAGACTCCGAACTTCCCCACGATTCCACCGGCAACTGAAAATTGCAAAAGAGAAACCTCGGAACTGCAAAGATATTACCCCGGCGCTAGAGACACGGAAGAAAAGAGAAGTGGGCTGATTCGATTCTCGACGTGCAGAATTTCGGTATACTAGTGCGAACGTGCCGACGTCATTGTTCCCGAGCTGGACAGAACCAGCGCTGTCGGGATCGGTATATATGCGGAATATATGCAGCGAATACTACTTTAGGCTTATTTAGACAGCTTTCTCGGTATGGCACATGTGAAGGACCGTGGTGCAATCGTCGGCGATTCCCAAGGACACAATGACCCACTCGACTGGTGACCTGGTGACCTCGGGTTAATGGTGGACTTTGATTAACGGCGGAGAGTTCCCGGGGGCGTGGATCTGATTTTGTCGTAGATCATGGTGGGTACTGGATCGACTGCCTCGGCACAACGAAAATGATATTTTTCGGGGTTTGTTCCATGAAGGTATTGAGTCATCTTGAGTAGTAGATTGGTGGTAATTTAGCAGATTGAAAAGGTGTACGGAGTATGGAAATGTTCACTATGCGTTTTAAACTGCTCTCGCTTTGTATCTTGTTATTTACTGTATCCCAATAGAGTATTATAGGCAGAATTTGACCAGATAGAACGACCTTACTGGAAAATATTAGTAGCAGAGGCCATGGCTTTGTCTTGAAGATGGATAGTAATGTTCAATTGAATTGGAACAACTCGACAGAGATGTAGTGGAATAAGATAGATAGAAAACAAAGCCTATGATCGGCTGGCTGACACCATGGAGGAAGACGTCCACTCCATGGGAAAGATATTACATCAAAACGCTAGTATCTCAAACAATCCGAACCTTAAAAAAAAAAAAAAAAAGACAAGCTCAAGCTTGAATAATGGATCAAGCAACAAAAGAAATCGTTTCATCACAGACCCGTCAACGGGACTGGAAGCAACAAGAATAGACCAAAGAGGCAGGAATCAAAAGACTCTACTTTCTCTGGGCGCTCTCCTTGGGGCCCATAACATCATCAAGGAAGCCAGCCCAAAGCTCACGTATGACACCGGGCTCGGAGGTACCGTTTGACCTGCGCTGGATCTCCTCGCCAACACGCGAGCGGCCAACGGCCT
The DNA here is from genome assembly GCF_028827145.1 of Penicillium concentricum. NCBI lineage: Eukaryota > Fungi > Ascomycota > Eurotiomycetes > Eurotiales > Aspergillaceae > Penicillium > Penicillium concentricum. Next base: position 4,603,123 of record NW_026622755.1, read on the forward strand.
CGGTAAGTGAGAATGGATCCAAATCAATGGCGTGATTATCGACGACCTCGCTCATGGCGCTGGCAGGGATGTCAGCCCCAGTGCCGGACACGGTGTAGATCTGGGGCTTCATGGGTGGGGCGGTGGGTGTTTGGCGCCATGGGATGGAGGGAAGCTCGGGAAGGACCGGGACTTGGATGCCGCGCTGCAGAGGGGCGGCATCGAGGTCTGCCATACTGGGCATGTAGACAAAGTCGACGGTTGAAGTGTCGTTCAGGGCTTTTGTGGCGCGGGAAGTATTGAATTGGCGGGAGGAAGAGGAGCTGGAGCTTGTTAGATTTGGGGGGGGTTTTTTTTTTTGAAGATTTGGAATGGAGATATTGCTAGATGTATAGAATGGGTGGGACATACTCTGAGAATGCACTGCCATTTATTCTGCGCATGGCGATGCTGAAGGCACGAGATTGGAGGACGTCATGGTTGGAGAGAGCCTTCTCGCCGGTGTTGGCGGGTTGGGCGGATTGGACTCCAGTGATGTGAAGGCTGCGGCGAGAAGAGGGTGCCACAGGCTGTTGGGAGAGAGCTCTGAGAGCGCGGACAGATGATGAACGGGGAGCAGCCATGATGAAGTATATAGAGTTATAGCTTTGAGATATAGCTATATTGGAAGGCTAGAGGCAGAAGTCTCCAAGTATGGAAAAGAGAGAGAGAGAGAGAGAGAGAGAGAGGAAAGTAAGGGAGTAAAGGAATATGAGAGTATGAGAACGGAGCTTTATAGAGAGAATGGTTGGGGAGAGCTATGAGGGTACTTCTTGGCGGTCTGGACCGTTATCGATAGTGTACCAAAAAAAGTAGAGCACGTCAACACTGCAAAAGGTAGTGAATTCAACGGATTTGAATTTTGAAAGAGATAGACGTGAAAAGAGGGGAAACCAGGATTCCCTTTATACCTTACCTAGGGTACTGCTGGGGTTCAACAATTCTCTCAGACAGAGATCTACGGCGTAAGTACCCAGGTATCCAGGCTACCCCGTACCCAGAACAGTGACAAGATGTACCCGGTACATCACTTACCCCCCGAAAATGATGTATTCTTTACTTCCACATGAAACTGGATTACGTTGGATAATCACCATTAACACCGGTCACCTGATGTAATCTGTCCAATCGTATCTTCTGTACCCTTCAATTCTCCTAGGAGAAGTGGAAAACGGGATTCAGAGATACCTGCACAACGGTTCCGTTTATGCATATCCACTAATCCCTCGATGCTGAGTGGCTCCCTGAGTCTGCAAACGCTGAACGTATGTTGTAAGCCATTTAATAAAAAATAGAATGGAATTTTAATTTTGGGGATATTATTTAATCGCCGATCAACTGTTGAGGAATCCCATGACCTGAACCTGAAATGGATTCTAATAATATGAGTCCAAATGGTATAGTCTCTAAAATAAGTGGAGCGGTGAGACTCGGAGTTGGGTCCCCCTTCCGAATGATCTACACATCGCTATTCTCTGTCCTACACAGTATACATCATTCTATGACATGGTGCAACGTGTCCATGAAGATTCATGCTTTTCTCACCCCCGCAATCGCTTATTTTACCCGGAAGGTCCGGATCGAAGGGATGTTGAGATCAGCAGACCTTATAGGTGGCTGTGCTTATTTTGTGGCCAGGGGCTCAGGAGTATTCGATAGCTGTAAGGACCCGCCCTGGGCAAGTGTCAATAGATCTTGGCAGGAATTCGATTTCCCCTGTCTTTCATCCCTAGATTTGAGGGGAATTTGTGAATTTTTTTTTTTTTGTGGAGGTAGGTTAATAGGCAAGTGTATTGGTCGCTAATTCCTGGTCTATCTGCGAGGCAACTGGTAGATGCATACTGTATATGCTGTATGGTATGCCCTAAAAAATAGATGGCTCACATCCCCGCACTATGCGATTGGTCAACCGACATCGCAACTATCTCATACTCAACTTTGAATGTTCAAAGTTTCGACCCCGGTCGCCGTCCTTTAGCTATGGCCCGAGCGTACGGGTGCGAGCGAGACGCTGGAACCAGGTGGTCAACATCCCCAGTGTGCACGAGATCAGGGGACGCCTCCGCCAGGGATGTGATGCCGATATTTCGCATAGATGTTTCCAGTTCATCTTGCATAACTGAAACTCGAATCAGTAAACTATAAAAGCAGGATGTCAAGCCACCACTTACTGTCAATCAGATGCTCTACTCCCTCTTGGCCGTAATTGGTAGCGAAAAGCATGCTCCGGCCCATGCCCACAGCCGTTGCGCCCAGACATACAGCCTTGAGGATGTCGGTTCCACGCCGAATACCACTGTCCACATAGACCTCCATATGATCAAAGACCTCTGGGCAGCGCCTGTGGATCTCCAGGAGTGTGATAATCGACGGCGGACTGGTATCCAGGTTGCGACCGCCGTGATTGCTGAGCAAGATACCATCAAGCCCTGCTTTCATAGCGAGCAGCGCATCATCTGCTGACATCACGCCTTTCAAACACACCGGCTTATGCGTGTGTTGTTTCACCCATTTCAAATCTTCCCATGTCAGCCCGGGATCAATGAACCCAGACATGACACGGCCAAGTCCGCCACCTTTCTTGTCGTTGTGTACCTTCGACGGCGCCATGGGCACTGATAAGTTCTCATCTGCCTTGACGCGCTCGTCGGCTTCACGCTTCCCGGGCCACGCGGCATCCACAGTAACAAAAATGGCTTTGATGTTCGGATTCGCCGAACACTGGCGCAGCAGGTCGGCGGACTTTTCTCGGTCCCTGTTGACGTACAATTGGAAGAAGAAGTCGGCCGAGGGCGCTGCCGTGCGCAGCTCCTCCATCGTGTAGGATGAGTTGTTTGAAATCTACCCAGATCGTAAGCATTGTGACTGACAGTGGCAACACATCATATAAGCTCACTCCCTGCATGATTCCTTTGCTTGCGCAGGCTTTGGCAATGGCGCGCTCTCCATCCGGGTGGATGAGCTTAGCCATTGCTGCCGGGCTCACGAACAGTGGGAGCTTGTAACTCCCGCCGAGGATATTTGTCTGGGCATCTACCGAACGGACATTTCTCAAGACTCGAGGCCGGAACCATATACGGTCAAAGCACGACTTGTTGGCGTTCCGTGTGATAAGATCTGTAGCTGCGCTGGAGTAGAAGGCCCAGGTCTTCTTGTTGGCGGTGTTCGAAGCCACGACTTCGAAGTCGTGCGAGTTAATCAGGGTGTGCAACGGGGGCTTCTCATTTTCCAATATCACCCTGGGACTCCTTTCTGAGTGTGGTTTGGCCCACTCGGCGTCAATTGTAGACTCATCGAGGACGCCCTTATACTTCGTCGGCTCGAGATTGTTCTTCATTACGCTCGGTGCATGAACTTCTGAATAGGCTTTCGTTGCATCCCCACCTGCATGCTTCAAGATGACTGTTCGCGAGGTGGATTAGATATTGTCCTGAGACAATGCATTTGTCGGTGTACGCACTTGCAGATCCTCCAGGATGCTCTTCCAAAAAGTCGGTCACATCCCACACCTGCTTGTCGATCACAACCCAGCAGTCTTCGGGCGTTTTGTGCTCTGAGATCTGCTGAGCAGAGAGAAGTTTTCGGTCTGCCATTGCTGTCAGATGGTATAAGCGTGCCGGTTTGTGAATTAGTCGAAGAAATCGAGGCCGATATTAGTCGACGCCGGGCCTGTATGTGAAATTATGAAGGAGGATTAATGAGATGGATACTAAATAGAAGCAGCCACCCACAGCGAGCTAAATACTCAGCAAGGGTCCGGGGCGGGGATGGCCATCGGCAATGTCCCCGGACTTACCCCGGACTGTACGGGCTAAAGTTCCCCGAGCCTGATGCTCAAGCATCCAGCTTCCTATACAAAGTGCTGTGTGCTGTATTGACGCTTCTGTGCTTGGACTCCTGGTATTTGTTTGATGATTTGAGGACCACCATGTGTTCTAGATTGCCATTCCAGCTGTTTACGATGTAATCCCGCGCAATCAGCTCCACGCACGTTTGTCATACAAAAAGGTCAAAAGACCAACGATATTTCAAAAACAACACATGAAGTTGAAATTCAGTCTGACCTTACACAACATCCGTCGTGTGAAGACATCTAAACCCTGAAGTGACTTAAATCGGCAAAGTACCGACTTCCAAGGTTGGACGACCACGGATTTCTCCCCGAGCGGCCTAGAAACAGCCGCCTGTATTTTAAGGCATAAGTCTCTCACCAGCCACAGGGGAAGCCTCAGCCCTAGTGTGGCTGAACATTTCCGACCGTGAGTCAACACACATTTGTGCTCGACAGACAGCATTTCATCAACACACTAACGAGGATCTTTACTCTAGCTATCTGATGCCAATCAAGTCTGCTGGCAGCTGTGTTTTCAAACTTCTCGGCCGCAATATCACCTCGACTGTGAGGTCGACAGGGATAGATAGACCCGTCTCGTTAGGTTTGTTTTGTGTCCAAATATAAGCCTATTAACTAGTCAAGCTATGACGAGTCTGGGTGGTCCTGGGAAATTTGATCTGACTCATTTCGTAGGTTTTTATACGGGTCACAGCTTGACTGGTGTGTCTTTGGTAAATTCCATATCTGCTGGAAATCCCAGAACAATCTCCACAGCTGGAAGACAACAGACCACATTAAATATGGCTGAACCTAAACCGCTCCGATACGTTGATGTATGTCGCCCTTTCTTAACAGCCTCACCCTTTGAAAGGCATATGCATTTCATGACTAACTGCGAAACACTAGATTGGTATCAACTTGAGTGACCCCGTTTTCCGCGGTGAATATCACGGAAAACAGGCCCATGAAGACGATCTCGATGACGTTATCCAGCGTGCTCGGGATGTAGGCTGCTCAAAGTTCATGGTAACTGGCTCAGATATTGTAGAATCGAAGCACGCTGTCCAGGTCGCCAGCAAATACCGTATGTTTCGAACTTGCCAGGACGTTCCCTTTCCGTATTAACAACCGGATTCTGCAGCGGGCTTTTGTTACGCAACCGTTGGTGTGCATCCATGTCAAGCAAAGCTCTTCGACGAGCACCCAGGAGGTCCATCAAAAATGCTGGAGGAGCTCCGCGCTCTAGCAATTGAATCCACACAATCCGGCCACGCCGTCGCATTCGGTGAAATTGGCCTTGATTATGATCGACTGTTCCTGAGCCCCAAGGAGCCACAGCTCAAATATTTTGAGGCCCAACTAGACCTGGCTGTTGAGATTCAGCTCCCTTTATTCCTCCACTCCAGAGCTGCAAGCGAGGACTTTGAGAGACTCCTTGCCCCAAGGCTTGCCAAGCTTCCCAAGCGGGGACTTGTGCACAGCTTTACGGGGACAATGGATGAAATGAACAGGATGATTGCGCTGGGTCTTGACGTCGGTGTTAACGGGTGCAGTATGAAGACCGAGGAGAATCTGGAGGTTGTCAAAGCTATTCCACTAGACCGGCTCCAAATTGAAACCGATGGGCCATGGGTATGTATTGCTCTGAGCTCTGGTCGGATCTGTCGTGACTAACTATCTCCTAGTGTGAAATCCGCCCATCTCATGCATCTGCAAAGCACCTGAGCGGTGCACCGGATCTGCCAAAGGCTATGAAGAAGGAGAAATGGCAGAAGGGGTGTATGGTGAAGGGCCGGAACGAGCCTATTGCCATCGCTCGTGTTGCTCATGTTATTGCTAGCGTCAAGGGCATCACTGTGGAGGAAGTTTGCGAAGCGTAAGATGTTGATTTGTCCTGATGCTCGGCTCCATGCTAACTAATTTTTCTTTTTAGTGCCTGGAACAACTCTATCAGAATGTTTGGGTTGGGCGAGGATTCGCCTTGATTTTTGATTATGCCGTAGATAGATGATAAGAACAATGTATAAATGCCCCGTGGCATACTATCACAACATAGTTGACTTAAAGGTTCTGCTTCGACAGTCTTGTTGTATGCACCATACCTGTCTCTCAGTGGCAATAATATCAATTTCTGTAGAGTTACGAATATATGAAAAGAATTATTGAGGGCCCTGTCGTGATTATCTAATTGCGACACCCACCTGATGGATGGCGGATAGGTAGGCACTTCAACCCACCCGTGGACGTATTCATTGTTGGTTCAATATGATATCGCCAGCGAAAAACAGATTCTACTTCGTGATACTCGATCTCATTGAAGAGTCATAATCATTATTTGGGTATTATTATATATCACAGAAAGAGTGTCATGTAAAAAGTCTAAAGGTCATGAGCCATTATAATGTCTATATCGTATGCCTCCATATCTTCTCGAGAATCATAATCTGTCACATAGTTTCCCGGATAATCCACCAATTCGCCATTATTTGAGAAAAGCATGGCATCATGATCACCGCATGAAGTCTGCGAAGACCCAATTGTTGAGGATAATGTATTGATGGATGTTTGAGTCCATTCCCCGATGTCTGGAAAGCTTGTCTCGCTGAGATTGTCCAAAAGCTGATCATCAGACTCGCTATTCAACAAGCAGACGTCACTTTCTTCATTCTCGTTGCGATGTAGTGTTTGAATAGAACGAGTCAGTGCCGAGTTTCCGCTGTCGAGCTGTAGCTGATCCGTAGATATGCGACGCACGGCCTCGTCTGACACAGCCAGTCTGTTTGATAGGCACTCTGTAGAGAACACTGAAGCTCGTCTTTTGGTGGGTTTTATCTTGGGGACAGCTTCCTGGGCGACACGCCAAAGTGATGAGAGGACCGCAGCCCTGAAACTTAGAAATTGAGGTTGTATCGTCGTGTCATCCGTGTGGTGGGAGCGAGTGAGCTCTAACAAATCTGCTAATTTAGTCTTGATGGATGGATCATTGTTTCCTGCCAGCATAGACGATATGGCTTTCGTGATTATTGGAATTGTTACCCCTCGCTGGTTCATCGCCTGGGTAGGATGAGTACATGATTTTCATAACTGGCACTGAAAACTCACATCTCGATATCCAGGATCGAACACCGCGGGAGAGATACCTGCGAGGCTCTTGATTGTGACCTGCTGTGGGACACGAATTGTGGGATCTTTGATTGAGTTGGAAATGAACAGTCTTTGAACTCCCAGGTTGAACAGCCGGAAGAGTTCCTCGCATGATGGGTCTGATTCATCTCCAGATATGCAAGAAGACTGTGATCCTGGAATTTCAGTAGGATCCTCACGTTGTAGGATGGCGACGTCTGCCATTGTCTCCAGAAGCCGAGGACTGCAAAAAGTCGATGATTCTTGTCCAAGAAGACCAACCTTCAATTTGAAATATTCCTGGACTTGTGGTATACGCCTGGGCTGAAAGATATACTCCAGCTGAACGTCAATTGAAGCCAAGGTAGCTACTGGTACACCGGTGGGAGGACGCGCATCTGGGGGATTGGTCATCGAACTGGGCAAAGCCCGACCCGTTGTGCTGTTCCGCATTTTACACTCTCTGCGCAGACCAAGTTCGAGGCAGTGAAAGCCAGAAGTGTCAATGCAATATTCACGTGCACCCGTCTTGAGCTCAACTGAGAATCCCACATCCGACCAGATCTGGAGCAAGGAATAGTCAGTTTCCAATTTGGGAAATATTGTCTCGCACAAACCTCCATATCACAGAGTTTGCCTCTCAACTTTGATACGAATGCGGCTGCTTCATTTCGATCCCAATTTCCCCTGACGAAGAAGCGCAACTTCAGCTCTGGTGCCTCCGTTATCCATACACCTTCAAGATTTGGCAAGTGTGAGACGTCAATCGGTGTTTGGGGGGTTTCATGTCTTGGTGGTTGGCTGAAATGAGCCGATGCGGCCAGACCAAGCTGTAACTTTGAATCTCGGATTTGTAGAGTGGATCCACCCAAGTCGAGCTTTTGTGCCATTGTGGAATAAACTCAGCACCAAGGCATTATGTATTATTTTTGAGCCCCGCGACAGTCATTTAAATGAGCAATGTGGGGATTGGTGATGGTGTTGGAGCGAGAAGGAATATTGGAATGGGTGTGGTTATGACCTTACCAGACTTTTAGTGGACTGAAAAGGCATTTACTACATCGGTAAAATTTATGGACAGTGCACATGACTTTCAAGTCCCTTGGCCTGAGAATGTGTGCATCCAATTTTTGAAGATCTGTTCGATTTTACTGTTGATATCATTTTGAGCTTTACATTTGTGCCATGAGCTTAATTGCAAAGGTAGGTTCTTTTCTTTGGATCTTGGTTGAAATGGATATTGTTGATGGGCTTTGATGACGGCTTAGCAGCAACACATCTCAGAATAGCATATGTGATTTAGCTTCCATTTTCCCTTGTGATGCCATAGCAAAGTATTCAACAGATCTGCTCCATCACACTGTTCTCTTTCCTCGCTGTACAAGATATCCAGCATCTGAGCGCCGATCAATCGCATGAATCCTTCCATTCCACTGTTGTCAGAGGTGATCAGTTCAGAAGTTGCGGGTTATATTAAATCATCTTAATCTGGAATCCAACTCTCGCGAGGATGTTCTACATGTAGACACCGGGTGGATAAACTACGGGCATATAGCCTCCCCTGTCTCTATTGGCACTCCACGGTTGACATGAGCGAACATAAATGCTGCGACCTTTGCAGTACATTTTCATGACAGTGCTTTTCAAAGAAGAACATGCTACCGGGCTTCATTGGTTGAAAGATATTCTTCAATGTGAATATACCGGTAGATGGGTCTTTCAAGATCCAATGGAATGTAGCATTGGAGGTGCTAAGACTGTATCGGAAACGTTCAAACGGGAAGCGAACACACGGACACTAACACTTTATCCCAGTTTTCTTTCATATTTCTTCATCTTTTTCGAGGTGTCGACAGTTGACACCCCAGCCATCAAGCGCCGCTATACAGTCTGGAGTCTACCAGCTGGAGAAAGTTAGTGTACAGCCGAGGTCGAAGTTCAAGCTTACAGTTTCCTTGAAGAGGTGCAGCCCGTCAAAGGTGGGCGTGAATAGTTTAGTTTGGGCTCGATATGCCAACCACTTCTTTTTATAAGGTGCTGCGGCATATCAACTTGAGCTTCTATTGCATGACTGGAAAGGCGCAGAACGCAGAACGATTCTCCGAAACCTGGCGCCGACAATGAGAGATACAACTCGAAGCTTCATTTGCGATATGGTCCTGTCAGACAGCCGGCCAGACACCCAAAAGGCTCTTTACGATATCAACATGTTTTGCATGGCTGGTAAAGAGCGCACTGTAAAACAATGACAGGCTCTCATGGAAGGGGCTAAATTTCAAATTGAAAGAATTATCGGGCTAATTGGCCTTGTTCAAAGCATCGTTGGAGCTAATTTATGTGAACAGGCTTTGCTTCCAGGGTTGGCTTTGTGCTTTTCTCAAGAAACGAGATGTTTTTGCTTTTTCAAAACTGTTAGAAAGTTTGATCGATTGCCTCTAAGAAAATATATACCGATGGTATATTCTTTCATGCTTTGATCTTATGCCTTTTTCTTCCTACTAAGATACAAGATATAGAATATGCTGCAAGGTAGTTAGTTTACAGAGTTTGCCTAAAGTAGCACCTGAAAAAGATAAACAAAGTGAGACACGACCTTAGGAAAACCTCTGGTGGCTTGTACATACAAGAATATTCGGCTGTCCTTTCTGGTGGTCTTTCTAGTTGCTTTTTCTACATCTTATGTTATTGTAGATGACGACTTTTCTTTGTATAACTGGGACATGCAGTGGAGCACATATGCACGTGGCAAACCGTTGTTATCTCTTATCGTACCAAGAAGTCCTTATCGATAAGTAATCACGTGCGGCCCCCATCCAGGTGTCCTGAAAGTAACCGTTACACTTCCAACTATCTACGGTCAGCGATGCCAGGGGATGAGTTCTCAGAGGATCACCTGTGTGCCCAGAATGGCCAGGATGAATATGAAGCCCAAGAACTGTTGTCTGCCTCAAGTGAGGAGCAGGATCTAGCCTTCCACCCGGAACCTCTCCCGTCGCCGATCCCCTCACGTAACGCGACAAATGGCGAACGCCACTCCTCAATCTCCCAACCTGCGGTCGATGGACAGCGTCGCACACCCCGTACCATGAATCGAGTTCGATTTGACATAGAGGAAGAGCCCGAAGACCCCAATCGCATTTCCATTGAGCGTGCTCCTAGCCCAGACGACAGCCCAGACGACACGCTATGGCTGGAGGATGAGGACTATGAACTTGGCAACCGGGGCCCAGGAATGCACCACAGTGGACAATCAATTCCTCTTCTCACAAATATTGAAGCACCTAGTGTGACACTTGCGACATCGGACGATTTCTTCCCCGAAGAGCATCTCGAAGATGCGCGGCCACGGAGTGGGATGAAAATGGCGTTCATGAACATGGCCAACAGCATTATTGGGGCTGGAATCATTGGGCAACCTTATGCGCTTCGTCAGGCAGGCATGGCACTGGGGATTTTGCTGCTGACTGCCTTGACCATCACAGTGGATTGGACCATTCGATTGATTGTCATCAACTCCAAATTGAGTGGAGCGGATTCGTTCCAGGCGACTATGCAGTACTGCTTTGGGAAAAGTGGTCTCATCGCGATCTCCATTGCGCAGTGGGCATTTGCATTCGGCGGCATGGTCGCATTCTGTATTATTGTTGGCGATACCATTCCCCACGTTCTAGGTGCTTTGTTTCCGTCTCTTAGGGAGATGTCCTTCCTATGGCTCCTCACAGATCGCCGGGCTGTTATTGTTATCTTTGTTTTAGTTGTTTCATACCCATTGTCTTTGTACAGAGACATCGCCAAGGTCAGATCTTTCCTTCCTTACTACCTGTTAGAAACTGACGGTCTGGTAGCTGGCGAAAGCATCTGCCTTGGCATTGGTCAGCATGATAGTCATTGTCGTCACAGTCATAACCCAGGGCTTCCGGGTCCCGCCTGAATCGCGTGGAGAAATCAAAAGCCACCTCATATTCAATACTGGCTTTTTTCAGGCTGTCGGGGTTATTTCCTTTGGTAGGTTTTCGCTATCCCTGTCAATAACCGGAAAGTCTGCTAACAAGTTGTAGCTTTTGTTTGTCGTATGTTACTTTTTATCCTACTGATATCACAATCGCTAATTTCCACAGACCATAACAGTCTTCTGATCTACGGCTCATTGAAAAGACCAACACTCGACCGTTTCACCCGAGTCACACATTACTCTACAGGAATATCTCTAGTGATGTGCCTAGCAATGGGTATCGCAGGGTTCATGTCCTTCGGGTCTAAAACACAGGGAAATGTTCTGAACAACTTTCCATCAGACAATATCGTCGTCAACATCGCACGATTGTACAACCTTCCGATTGACCTTAATATGGAGTTTCTTGACTGACTTTGACTAGTTGCTTTGGCCTCAACATGTTGACCACACTACCACTCGAGGCCTTCGTCTGCCGTTCCGTTATGATAACCTACTACTTCCCCGACGAACCGCACAACCCCGTTCGGCACGTTATCTTCACAACGGCGCTGGTGGTGACTGCAATGGTGCTGTCCTTGATAACTTGTGACCTGGGAAGTGTGTTTGAGCTCATTGGCGCGACCAGTGCTGCTGCTCTAGCCTATATCTTCCCTCCTCTCTGTTATATCAAGCTTAGCAGTGCTACGCGGCGAGAAAAGATCCCGGCGTATTTATGCATTTGCTTTGGGGTGGTTGTGATGGGTGTCAGTATAGTGCAGGCGGTCGTCAAGATCATTCGAAGTAAGTTTGCGATTGGACCAAGTCGAATGGTAATTTGGTCGCACCCTCATCACATATACTAATATCAAACTTTGTCTTTGCAGATGATGGCGAGGCTCATAGCTGCAGTGCCCCTTAGAGAGGAATTGTTCGAGGACTTTCCACAGATGGTGGCCATGCTTATGTATACACTCAGTGTGCCCAAGAAGTCTCTTCGGGCCGTGTTTCCGTGTACATTTGTATCTACTATCTACTTTGAACAAATAGCCTTTGTGTATCATATACTACAATATTTTTATTCAAAACTTGCTATATGCCGTTGATTATGTAGGGGTGAATTGCGATGTCTCGGGATAGGTAGCAGGTACGTCGGTAGCTACTGTGTGTCTAGGTAGACAGTATGTACATATATATAATCTCAAGTCAGACGAAGTACGATGAAGCACGTGTACACTGTCCTCGTGCTAATGACAAGGCATGTGCGCTTTGCGGTTTTGGATTCGCAATCCATCGGCCTCGCTTCTCCTCTTTTACAACTCCGCTCCCTGCATCTCAGATCTCAACGATTATTGTCAATGGCTCTATAACTATATCTATAGGGCTTCACCATCACGTGGATGTTTCCACGTGCTCAAAATCAGCTCCCACGTGGACATGCCAATACTAGGCCACAAATCCTTGAGGGAAGGTCCGACTGAGAAGTCGAGACCTCTGAAAAGACCCCTCGAAAAGACCATTGAAACGATCTCCAAAAGGACGCTTCACATTGTTGCCCAAGTCACTTCAACTGTTTGTTCATTCACAGACGCATGTTTGATCCCAACACGCCCTGATCGTTCCTTTATTTACCCTCTTCCCATCTTCTCTTTTATTCCTTCTATCACTCCTCTCTCTTTAGCTTCTTCTCTCCTTTGGAACCCCTGGTTTTCACTCTTGTTCGGGTGCTTCGCACAGCTCTGCTTGGTGTCTCTTTCGCTTTGCAGAGTCCCACGTCCTCGGGGCATCCACCAATTGCCGTCTGTTCCTTGGGGACCTTCTTTGGCTTTTTTTCAAGCCTTGTATTGTCGTGTCCCCTTTTCCAAGGGCAACTGAGGTCACTTCGACCTCCAAATAAAATCTCTCTGGGAGACACCATCCCCACCCCCTTCCTCATTCATTCTTCTCTCACCGTCCGTGCTACATTTTCCACCCACTGTTGATCATTTTACTATCATTCAAACTTCGCTCGCCACGCGAAGTGCACCTGCAAGATGGCTGAATCTGCGGAGCAGCTCCGCAAAATGCAAATTCTTCAAATGGTGATATTTAGTCTCTGACTTCTGCTCTGATATTTTTAACTGACGGTGTCAACAGGCGGACCTAGGAACCGCTCGACGTGAAATGATTTCCACTGCCGATTTGAAGAAGGAGACTCGCACACAGCTTGCTAATATTGAATCCAAGCGATATCTCGATCAAAGAGATGAAGCTCAATTGAGCAAATGGGCAAGTGAGTGCTGCATGAGAAACGATTCCAGACCCCTCTGACTTCATTCTAATCTTTCTCGCAGATCTACACACTGAGATCACAGATACTCGTGGCATGGAAGAACTCGATGACATAAATTCCGGCCAGTCTCACCGGGCTAATTTGCACGCCATGTTGCATCCCAATGGAAGTCAACCGCGCACTTATGCCAATCATCCTTATCCTCTTCCATCTACAGGTCGTGGTGGCGGTGTCATGGGAAAGAGAGGACGAGGTGGCTTTGTTGCCCCTCCCCCTACTGCTCTCCCTCCTGCGCCTACAAGGTAAGAAATCGATATACTCTGCCATTCAAGAAATTCCAATTGACATATGAGAAATTCCAGAATCTCCATCCATGCAACTGTCGGTCGCTCAGGACGCCCAGGACGCCCAGGACGCCCAGGACCGCGCGGTCGCTCAACCACGATGTCGGCCAGCATTCATTTAGATCCTGCGTTGAACTGCAATAACGATGACAGCGATGCTCGTGACCGAGGAAGGGGACGTGGACGAGGCAAAGGCAAGGGCAGAAGTAACGCCCAAGAGCAGGTTCACTGTAAGTTTTGATGGCGGGTACAGAATAAGAATGCAGCTGACCACGTTTTTAGTCCCGTCCGCCCCTATCAGGGTCCAGCGGCAGCCTCAAGCGTAAGTGATGAAACTTCCTTTGCTGATATTTCTATGCTAATGTTTTGATCAGCGTCGACTTTGCCGCTAGAATCTCTCAGCCTGGGGACTTCATGTCCGTAGTTCAGTCCCGCCGAGCAACCGAAATGTACAAAAAGCCTATCGATACAATCATCTCTACACCAATGCAGATGGCTGCTCTTGCGCCAAAGCTCAAGTCGCCCAACGAGTCAAAGGTCAATGTGCCTCTGGGCGGCACACCGAAGAAAGGAACGGCCACCGTTATTGCACCCTCGAAGCCTGGACCCTCGCCAATGGCAGCATTAAAGCCGCCATCTCATGCTGTTCTTATTGAGAAGACCACATCATTCAAGCCCGCCAAGACCCAGGATACTTCAACCAAGATTTCTCTGCCACATATTGGACCCTATCTAGTGGAAACACCCTCGCCATTACCTCGCGTTGTTCCTATTGACAAGACTGCGTCTTTCAAGTCCAGGAAACCCCATCCTAGTACATCCAACCCTACTGAGCAGCATAAGAAGCCGCCTCCAGTGGTCGCCGTTGCTGCAGATGGGATTCAATGGAAGATTTCGCCTGGCGAACAGCCACGAAAGAAGGGCGCAGCTTCTTCAAGCAAGGAGGCAGTCTTGTCTGAACGCTCCATCCCCCTCACCGAGGACAAGAAAACACCCGTAGTCAAGGTGACTCATGCCAAATACAGCAAGCGGGGTATTTCTCCTGGTAGCCAGAAGATTAAAACGAACCAGAAAGTTCAGTCTCAAGATCTGCTCAGCGATGATGACTCCCCGGTGAATGCAGCAACAAAAGTTCCTCGTCCTTTGAAAACAGTGGCCATCCAGAGTCCAGGTACTGCAGAATTGGCAGGTCTCCAGTTTGCGACGAAAGCCAGCGAGTCGGTGTCAGCCAAGAGCATTGATGAAGTCATTTTCCCGAAAATAACGAACAATGACATCCCAGAAGCCCATTCTCATCGCAATGATCAGAGTCAGGAAGATGACAGTTCTGGTGTCTCCAATCAGCAGATTATTGCAGAACTTCGCGATATACGCGAATACATCCGTGCACCCCATCGTAACTTGGCGACTACTCGGGATATTGAACGCATCCTTGAAGCTAAATTGCTCCAGCTAGTAGCTACCCCATCTGCATCAGCTACAGCACCTACAGCACCTGCAGCCTCAGATATCGGCACTCGGCTAGATGACCTGGCTGCACTTATAGAATCTTTTTCAGCATTGCATCAACGAACTAAGGCTGGTGAAGCTTCTTCGGCTGCCCGGCGCGATGTTACCCCCTTTGAGGGACACCGATCGCCGCCTCCCCCTTCCTCCAGTTCGAACTCACCTCCCTCTGCTGATAAACGCGCGCACAAGTTACGTGTGCCCGGCCTCTCACCGACCGGAAGTGAAAATTCCGACATCATCTCGCACTTCGAATTCCTCCAGGTTTCGGAAAAACTTGCTGCGCCGCTGCAACCACAACGTGCAGTTCCTACTCCGACTAGTCGTCCTCTGAAAATTCCCAAGAAGGCCAACACATCCGATGCGTCCGTTCAAGTCACTCCTGCTCTGGGATCGCGTCCAAAGGAGGCGGCAAAAAAGCCACTGACTCTTAATGATTCTATCTTTGCAGGACCTGTCGGTTCTGTCACTTCGGTCCCTAAGGTCACGGAACCCAATGCGAGGCGGTCCCAGACCATGGCCGGGGCTTTGAGTTCAAACCACCCGAACATTCCCAGCCAACAGGATGAAAGAGCCCATTCAACCGGCGTTCGCACAATTGGCCCTGCACCATACAAACCCCGTGTGATTGGTCCTGCTCCCTCGGTGTATGAGCAAACGACGTTGCGTGACCTGCCAAGGGCTCAAAGTCGTACTGTCTCCGTCCAGCAGGCAGCCATGGATACTCGCATCGAGAACCTCTCCTCTGTGAATGTTGCAAGCGGTACCCCGTCCAGTGGCACAGCTTCTGAGCAAGCTGCGGGTCGGCTATTTTCAATGCCAGACCCTGCGACTATTCAGCAGCCCCAAGTGAAGACTGATGGTTCCATCCTTATCAGCCGTTCTCACCGCTATTAAACGGCATCTAATTTGCGGAGTCTGAGTTTCAGTAGACTTGCTCTCCTACTGGTCTCAGCCAGCTCTAATTGTCTATGATTTCGACATCGGTGTTCTTTTGATCCCCTCTGTGGCCCAGTTGAGCTTTGAGATCGTTTGCTTTTTCTGGCTGGATGGTTCCCTGTTTTCAGTTGTTCAAACGTTGAAGAGCAAACGGTCGATGATCGTTTAACAGGCTTTGTATGATTAATGAAATAATCAAAACTTTAGTTAACTAATTGTTTTTCTTTTCTCCCGTTTTGATGCAAATGTAGGCGGCCTATTTTACAGTGCTGTTAAGTCAGGAGAAAGGCTGCCGAGTTCCGATCTTACACAAGTCCCTTCAATATCTTAGTGTCTTAGTGGGAATCTATGAGAGCGCCAGTGAAATAGATCTAACATAAGCTGCAGCTCGTATCTAGCCGTCTCTATTTCCTAGGCCATACTCCTAATGCAGGCTTTCTTAGTATTGCACTGACACCACGGAAGGAGAATATGGTGCGATTGGGGGCCGAAATTTATATAGTTGGGGTATAAGATAGCGAAAACAGCAGTCAATATGGTGTGCGGTGGTTCTGATGAACCTCACATTTAAGACTCCAGACTATACATCCCTTAGAAGGTAATAGACAAAAAATATAGATCTTATAGTTCGTATTAATAGTATTGGCCATGGAATCCATTCTCGAGATACAATTTCCTATATGAGGTAAGCACTAAGCCTGCAACATGGCCTTGAAAGGTATCTTGGCTTTGTTCTCTTCAAAAGACGCCTTGTGCCCCTTTCCGAAAGAAATAATTAATTAAATTTTGAGAACTAGACGATGGAGGTGAGAAAGAAGAGTACTCTCGAGCACCGTCGTGCGCAGAATCGGTTGGCTCAGCGCAGGTTCCGTCGTAAGTAGCCAGTTGATTTCTCCCGTCCCCTGTGTACTGATCACTGCCCCAGAACGTCAGAGCCAGCAGAAGGCCAATGCAGATCAACCTCAGCAGACGCAGACCCTAGAGCCACCCATAGCGACGACCGATGACCCATCTGATATTTTCAATTTCTCGTCTCGAACCAGATCGACACACAGCCCTGTCAAATCCCCGCCCGGGTTTGGCGTCAACTGCCTACAAGGCGGCGCCAATGGACTGATCGGCATCCAAAATTTCATAAGCATGGACGACTTAATGAATTCATCCCTGTCAAGTCTCCTTGCAGACCCGTCACCAGGAATATCTAACACCGATTCCGCTAAGCATACCCTCTTCGGTAGCGATCGAGACTCCATCCACAAGCATCCAGGCTCCCTAGCAAGCACAGTCGGAAGCAGCAGCACTCACAGAACAACATCAGATATTTTCGACACAAACTTCCTATCGAAACCGCTAATAGATGACTCAACACCCGCCAGTGCTAGGAGTGTCAGCACACTCCCTCCCGGGACAGCAAAAGCCCACGACGCAGACTCAGGCTGGCTGTCTGCACTTCATATAGCCGCACAGAAGGGACACCATCGGATCATGCGCGTGCTCCTCCAGCAGAATATCGACTGCGATGAGATGGACAGCGACGGCTTACGCCCTTAATCCACGCGACGATTGGCGGCCACGAAGACGTCATCACACTGCTGCTCATGCATGGGGCGCGAATAGACAAGGTCGATCGCCAGGACCAATCGGTGCTGCATTTCGCGGTAATTCATCGTCGCGAGGCGATATTGAAGATTCTGTTGAATTATTGCGTGGGCCACCAGGGGCTCATTGATGCTTATGATAGTGGCGGACGCACGCCGCTGCATATTGCGGTCGATACTGGGTTCGAGGCGGGCGTGCAGGTTCTCGTGCAGCGTGGAGCTAGTGTGCATTATAGGACTAGGAAGACGGTTCCAGTTCCATAAGGTGAGATATATACTTGGATACAGGTTGAGTCAGATACACCATGGCTTGGGTGCTTCTTCTATGTTAGAACACATTGCTTACGGATTTTGGGCCGAATTGAAGTACCTTATGGGATGATTTGTATATGATATCTAGAGTCAGGCTAGCGATCATCAACAATAGCAGTTCAAAATGGACCAACAAATCCCTCTCCGTCAATATCCTCATGCTCCAGCTTCAACCTTCATAATCTTCTCCACGACGTCCAGTCCTGTCAACTTCCTCAGCATCGAATCAAACATTCCAAATGGCAGAACACTAATCAGTCTCGCAACCCAAGCCTGCTCTCCCCTCCAGATAACTGGGGGCGGCTTCTGCTTCAGCAAATCACCTACCACAGCCGTGGCCCACTGCAGAGTTGGCATCCCCCCCTCAGCAAAGGCATCCTGACTCAACGCTTTCTCCACCACCTCGCGTGCGGGATAATAGATCGACTTCTCCGGAAGAGTTGGTGGCTTTGCTTCCTTTTGATTCTTGATCAGGTTGGAGCGCACCACGCCAGTCTTCAAGTCGACAACATTGATCCCCAAGACGCTCAGCTCGAGTCGCAGAGTGTCAGACAGCATGGCAATAGCGGCCTTGGATGCCGTGTACACGCCCTGGAATGGAAGTACGGCGACAGAGCCCACAGAGGACTGGTTGACGATCAAACCGCCATAGGGACTCTTCAACAGCAAATGCAAAAACGCCTGCGTCACCTCGATGTAACTCCAAACGTTCAGTTTGATTCTTATTTTTTCAACTTCCATCCGATATACTACTTAGATGCCCGCTAACACCCGATTTGGTCTAGACGCGGATATCTTGATTACCCGGCGGACTAACTTGACAAGACTTTTATATTCGATGCAGAATGGAGCAAGTTGAACAGCACAATCGGCCGCCGACTGATTCGGGGTACCCTAGGATAACGAGGCCGGCTATCTCATCAGCGTGTTCAGTAGTCTTGGACGCTGTGATAGTCGACACACGGCCTACATACCTACATATGCACTTACAGACCTCAGGAAGTAGATCATTTCCCACTAGGCAAGGACCGACGGCGCGGCGGCGCGGCCCGCTCAACCAATCATAGCTAAGCTATAATCACGTGCTAGCCCCATTGCACCCCCACTTTAAACTTTAATCATAAATACTTTCTAGTACTTGTCATCTTCACATCTCACCTGGCATCAATTATCACCATCATGTCATCACCCGAATTTCTCACCCGTCTCGAGGGACGGTCACCCTCATCCCGTCACCAGAATCGCCGTTGCATGCTGGCCCTAAGACATGGGAAATTGCTAGCAAGGTACACGAGCGCGTTAATATTGTGAACCAGCAAGATGTCAGCAATGGCCTTGGCCCATACGTGGCTGGGAAGTTTATGTGTCACCCTGCTGGCCCTAACAGCCCAGATATACTCGCATTTATGCGAATGTATAAGCAGCTACCTATTGCGGGCACACAATTTGAGAAGGCTCCAATCCGGGCCACGCAGGCCGTCAAGTTGTATGAGCCTGCAGAACTAACCGCTCTCAAATCCCTTGAAGAGAAGGGTTGCGATGTTACCCCTCCGCTCCTTGCATATCAGTTTAACCAACAAGAGGAAGACGATATCGTTCCCGGGGGTTCGTCACGTGTGTCATGTTGGAAAAGGTGCCTAGCGAGTTCCTTAACAGGGAAGGGTTCTGGGGTTTCTCGATTTCCCAGCGAGAGGAGATCCGACTGAAGTTTCGCGAGGTCTACCAGTATGTTCTTGGGGTACCTTAATTTTGATAACGGACCTAGAGCTAACAAACGAGAATCAGGAAGCTTGAAGCGTGCGGGTACTGCCCATGTCCTGGGATGTGAAAGACCGTATACGACCCGCCCACCCAAGCAATATATGTCCTATACTATCATTGGATACAAATGAGCTAATACTTGTTAGGCACATGTCCAGATTCTACTGCCCGATTCCTACCCCCAAAGGCACCCAGTGGTCGGATCGTACCTACGTCAATTATAGTCTCGTTCGGCCACGTGCGGTAATGGACTAGGTCTTTCCTATCATCAGCGCTGATTTGAAGTATGACGATGAGGGCTGGGAGTGGTAGGAGGACGTCCGGATTGCACTACACGAAGCAGTAAGGAGACGAGCTACCGACTTCAATGCCACGACTTACTTAGACATGACTGAGAAGGCCATCGCAAGGCTCATTGCAATCATTCCATACTTGGCGCAATTAACGAGTGGTTATTAACTAGATTCGCAGGCTGTTCGGCGAGCTCTTTGTCCTGATCAACGCAGGATATCTAAACGACATCACTCCTATCACCACTTTCCCATTCGATAATGTCATTGGGGCTCTATCGCACATCCGAACTGGATGTCATATTGGCAAGATCGTCATCTCCCTTGGTGAAAATGACGACGTGCAAAAATAGCTGATAAGGTGGTTTCAAAGTTGCCTCTGCTTCAGAGCAAGAGATGGAGTGACAGTTACCCCAAATACGGGCGATTAAGTGTGCCACCTGGACATAACTCTCTTATTGGCTGCCTGACCAGAAGCTATCACCGCCTTCTCGGAGTATATATGCCATTTCCATTTGTATTTGTATACTAAGAAAAGGGGTACCTAAGAAGTTAAGGCCCGAGAAGCCAAGGAAGGGCAGGGTGCTAGGGCAGCCTAGATTATATAGTACACTATTTTAACATTGTGAACTATGTAGGCTTCATACTACTTCTTATCTGTAGTATAGAATTACTATAGAGTATATAACCATAAGGTATCAATTAAATACACTTAGAGTATACATATAGTAAATAAGTTAATAGAATTTTGACTAGAGACTTTATTTACTCCTAACCCTAGAAAGTCAGGACTAAATTACTGGCAATATAATCCAATGAAAGAGTTGTGTCCAGGTGGCACCCTTAGTCCCCCGTACCCAGGTAGCTTAGTGCTTAAATTTAGAGGAATACGATGAAAGCTGTTCTCATGCAAACTACCAATAGGGGGAGAAAAGCAAATATGTTTCAGCTTATGCATGTGCCTTGATCGTCGTAACTTAATGAAATCGAATAGATCGTATATTCAACCTGCATGATTTGTCGAACCCGGCCCCCATTCCGGCCGTTCTGGTACTTTTGTTCTTTAATAGACCTGTCACAGTCCATTTTTTAAAAAATTCTTTTTTCTCTTCTTTTCTTTTTTTCTTTTTTTTTTCTCCGGCCCACTGTCCCCGCTGCGGCTACAGCGGCCAGGAACTGTTTTCAGCACGTTGAAACCCACTACTTCGATCGGGGAAGACGAACCGTCTTCCGGCAGAAGTACTATACAGATGGGCAATGGTCTAGCCAAAGTACATAACGGTCTATATCGATATCGACATGTGTGGAATTGGCAAAGTGTGTGAGGTGCACGGTGCTTACGGAGTAGAGAAGGAGGAAACTTGCTAGTCTTTGCGCTTTGTGATACGTTGAACTTGTATGATGTGCCTGTTTCTCAGGGTGAAATCTAGCATGGGGCATATCAAAATTCTAATATTGTTTACTTTGGTCACTTTGACTGGACTACGTAGTACTGCTATGAATCATGATGGAATATAGAGGCTTCCTATCAAGTTGCTAGTTATACCTTGTTGCCCTAATCTCGTTTTACATGTCATAATGTCACTGCCACCGGACCAGGTCCGTGTGTCTTGCTTTGAAATCCCCCATTCACACATCTAAACCCGATTCAATTTCAGCTAAGCACGGCTCTGATGGGTTGTAGTCAAGCTTACTTACCTTCAAATCCATACGATTCACGCCTATAGGGCTGCTGTACATCAAGCCCATAGGATCTTTTCCAAGTAGGGATGTTGATCATGTTTTCCTAGAGAGGTTAGAAAATACTGTCAAGGTATACAGTACACTTGAACTTCTTACTTGTGTACTTGTCAAGTTTGCGGTATGCCGCCATTTTCCACGGGTTCCCAAATAGAGGACAACCAAGGCCAGAGGAAAGAGGACGAGGACAATGAGGGAACTCATATTCTCACGAAGAATGTCTATGCGTAGTGAAATTTGGCGAAGAAAAGCGAACTTATGGCTCGATCGATGTGGATATCCATTCTTCTTTAAATATACCAACTCGCACAGGGTTATGTGGAAATCACCTCAAGTAACAAGCCCTAAAGACCCTTGTCTACTACCAATCTTGGACATGCACAATCACAATATCCTTCGAGCGCCGCGAACCCAGGAAACCGGAGAATAAACGCCGATAAGTCAACTCGTGGCCTGAGCGCTTGAGCATCACCCTGGGGGCCCAGCTATGATCCGTGTAGCGAGACTGGCATATCCAAAGGGCATGCAGTAGCTTGGGTTTAGGGACCCCATCCAGGATCCCCGTTCCCACTATTTGTAGATCTCAGATATATTTAATTCTTTCTTGGGAAATTTGATTCGTTTTATTTTTATTTTATTTCAATTTCTATTAATTCATCAATTTCAAGTCGGGGCATTCGGACAACCTTACTATCAGTTCCATATACCCTTAAGGGATCAGATCCCTAAATCACTTCCTATTGGTATACGAGGCAATGGTCGGCTTAGAGCAATATCAGATGTAAATCATAGTGAACGCAACCCTATCAACACAAGTACACTTGTCTAACTTGGTAGATATCCGGCACGCAAACACTCGTTAGGAAGACGGGCTGAGGATAAGGGTATTTGCAAGCCACGATGAGAAAATTAGAATATTACCAGTAAAAAGGCAGAACGAAAAAGATACCAAATGATCAAAATACCAGATTGCACTACACACTTAAGAACTCTTTTCTCTATGGCCGTCCTGCACAGATCTAGGCACCAACCCGCGAATCCCAAGTGAGAGCTGTTCGCTAGGACTTCACCTTTGTTTTTTTTTTTTTTTTTTGTTTTTTTTTTAAAGCTAATGCACCAATCCGCTTTTACCGACAACGCGGACGGTGGAAAGGTTCCCGGTGCCTCGGGCTTGCCATGCATAGGGGCACACCCGGGTGTTTTGTGGCGTTGATGCCGGGGTTTAGATATTTGTTGTATTTCGCTATTGGTCCGGGATTCACCCTCGGGGAGCAGGAGAAGGCCCTAGACGTCCTGCTTGCTTTTTTTGTACCGATTTGTTGGTATATAGCCTAAGGAATAGGATTTCCTAATCCTTGTTCGTACTTTTGTATCGAACATGATGTCAATTCCTAGTGCCGGGAGCTAGTTGGCGCTGATAATGCGTTTCATTCTTGGTACTAGTGTGATTGATGCCTAATGGGGATTCAGCGCATAGGCAATGGTGTTCCTAAATTCCAACATGCTCCAGGTTTGTCTTAGGATAACAAAAATAAAATATGCTAATATGAAAGAATGTATCAAAATCCAGTCAACCCATGTATTTTCCCCGCTAGGATCCTGTGGATCCATTTGCTTTGACTCCGGAGCGCCTGCCATACTTCCCTGCCGTAGTAACCCATATCATGACGTAGCGGGCCATAGGTGAAGATAAAATAAAAAAAGAAATTTCGACGAAATGGGAACGCTTGCAGTTGGAAATTGCGCGGTAATGCACCCTCGAGGGCCAAAAAGACAAATCAGATCATGTTCATTACTGCGTTGGTGGGCGAGGCCCAGAAGAAGGGCCAGAGGAGTCAGCATCCGAGACTCGGGGCCGTTTTGGGTCATTTGGACCGGTTGTCGGGACGTATGCGCCAGGTGTAGCATCGGCATTGGTGACGTCCCCCAATGGAGGTCGCTTTCCGTTGAGATTCTGCTGGGGTGGCATGCTGCCTCGGCTTACCGCCACTGGGTTGGAAACGTTCCTTTGATCGAGGTTGGGCCGGGTCAATGGTCGATACGATGAGACAGAAGGACCTCTGCTGACCGGACTGCCAACTCCACCGCCAGGAGCACCCACTCTGCGCTGCAGATCCGATGCAGGATTGACAAAATCGCGTGTGCTGTTGTTATTGATGGGTGGTGCTGGAGAGGGTGCCGGGGAGGCACTCGACAGCATCGGCCTAGCGATAGGAATGCTTTTGGTATGGTCTACACCAGCAGTCTTGCGGATAGAGGGACTCTCTGCGTGTGGATCGAATTGAGGTGCTCCCGGCGGGATGGAATTTGGGTTTTCACGGAGGAGATCTACTGCTCTGGCTGAAAAGAAACCGGTTGACGGTGTACCTTGCGGTGGGTTCATGTCCTGGTTCCCCTGAAATCCCCCGGGGCCAGAGTCCCTTTTGATCGGAGGCTGGGCGATGTTGTTTTGTAGAGCATTCTGACCAATTTTTTGCTGGGGTGGAACTGATGGTCTGGGGTTTGCAGGATTTTGACCAGGAGCTTGAGCGCCCATTGGTCGACCTTGGACAGCAGCTGGAGACGGGATAGCCGATGGGTTCTGTCTCGCATTTAGGGGGTCAGGTCGTCCCGCTTGGCCTGAGCCGTTCCATCGCTCTGGTTTTGATGGTGTCACGACAGCGGGGTTAAATCCTGCTCGAACAGGCGGTCCTCGCTGAGGCACTGGGCCGTTCATTGGCACAGGTCGTTGCTGTTCTCTGTGGGTTTCCGTGTCTACTACGATCTCATCTGGATTGCCTGTATCAGTCTCAGCTACCCCGAAATCGGCTTCATCAAATAGATCACCTGGAAACCATTAGCCAAGGTACAAGGTTGTGTTTTCTTCTAACACATACTGCCAAACTCCCCATCCCCCTCAAAAGAAGCGTTATTCGCGGGATTATTGCCTCTCGCTTGATGTATAGGACGAGGAAGGGGTAGGTCATCCTCTTCTGGTACACGTTTGGGGAGAGCCATCTGTTTCTTAGGTGGCGCGAAGTCAGGGTGACGGTGAAGATCTTCAACGTCCCATCTTCCCTATTCATACAGTCAGCATGGCACATGGTAAATTGGAGGACATTGGGGACCATACAGGTGCTGCCTTGACTTTGGTCACCTTGGCCACATAATCCTTGTCATAGATACAGTTACCCAGGACGTTGCCAAAGTTCCTCAATGCACGTTTCAAAGCATCTGTTGTGCCTTCTTTCTTGGCCTTTTCAAACGCTGCGGCTTTGCCCTTGCAGTTTTCAATATGCCCGTAGCCAATATCCTAGAAGAGATCTGAAGTCAACATCACACCCCACCAAAAATCCATACGTCGAAGGGATTTCTTTACCTCATGAAACGTTCCATCCCTCAAGGTGACTCTCATAATGACTGAAAGCCCCAGGCTGATCTTGCCTGTGTTTTGATTCTCTTCGACCTGATAAGCGTTAGTCAATCCTCATGTAGCTGATAAACGTATGATCGACACACAAAATCAAGCTGAATCGTCTGGATTGAGCTGGACCAGCCATTAAATCCAAATACCTCATTTGCAAGGTTAATGCACTTATCTGCGGAGAGGTAATGGACTTTTTGCCCCGCAGCACCAGGCCGGGCAGAGATGTATTCAGGTCCCAATTTCTTATCAAGACGGGCTTGTAATGTTGCAATTTCTTGTGCAGTGTATTCGCTGATGCGGCGTTGGGGCTCCTCGAAGGGGTTTGCTGTGGTGGCTCCTGTCGCGTTCGGCATCATAATAGATCCCGCACCACCGCGATGTTGGTCGCCAACGCTGAAATTATCACTATCAGTGCTCCGTTCCATGAGATGCGAGGATTTCCAGTTCCTGGGAATTGGGTCTCACGCTGGCATGTTTTATTGTAAATGAGTGTCGAGTTCGATATTAGATGTAATGACGGCGTGTCGAACGCGTTGTCTTCAGGCACCAAGACGCGGCTCATCACGACATCACATGATGATAACACGATAAGATAAGATCAGAGCTTCAAGAGCCAACCTTGAAGTCGATTCAAGTGAACAAAATATATTATCCAAAGATAGTTAGAGATTAATGGGAATATTTTTCACGCTTGAAAGCTATCACTCGGATTTTCATATCGTTTCTCATTCTTTGTAAAAGCTATCTATCCTTTCGGAGGAAGGGTATGGCATCAATCATTGGATGACGAGGCTGGCACTAGGCACAAGTCCTAGTTCCTTCAAGGTCTCTCCGAAGAACTCACTATCAAACACCTTCTTGGGGAAATTCTGCACGAAGCTTTGGACCTCAACCCCATCCTGTTCCCTCAATGCGGCCGCAACCTCGAACAATGTTGTATCAACGGGCAGTGTCTTCATGATGTTACCCTTGGATGACTGGAATCGCAAGCGAGTTTCCGTATAGGCCGAGGCGGGTTTAGATGTAGCGGGACCGGAGGAAGTGGGTGCCGGGGCGGCAGCGGGCTGGGGAGGAGGAGCCACACCGGCACGCTCAGCTCGCTGTTTCTCTGCCTTCAATCGACGCTCCTCCTTGTCGGCCTCGATCTTTGCCTTGATGCGTTTCTTGGCGTCGATTTCATCCTGCTTCTCCTGCTTCTTCTTGGCTGCCTCCTTCAACTGTTGCTTCCGCTCGAGGTCCTCCTTGGCATCTTGGCTTTCCTTGGTGCTCTTTCTTCGGATTTCCTGATAATAATAGTCAGCAAAATACCCCCAGTCACTAAGTGTCGGGACAAACACCAGGGATACAGACCTCATTCTTCTTCTTGTCAATCTTGTCCTGTTCCGAGAGCACTGAACGCTTCGCCGCAAGCTTCTCCCGCAGCTCGGTCAGTCTCTGCTTCTTCTGCTCCTCGGTCAACGGAGCAACCTCCTCCGTAGACTCAGCAAAATCAACATGTCCCGACTTTGATGCGTGGAACTCGGCTTGTGACTGGCCTCTGAACTTCTTGCCACACTCGTTGCATACTAAGCTGCGTGGTTGTTCGCCTGGTTGGAGTGCGGGGCCCTCTTCGTCTTGTGCTTCTTGGGCTTGTGTCTGTATATCCTCCAATGACTTGTCCTGGTTGTCCTCCAGCCACTGCAGTGCACCTTGCACTATCCACCCAGTCAGAGGATAGCTGTGGATATGAGGGGAAAGGGCAGAAACTTACAGCCTCCAGTCTTCGTCACGGCGAGCTGGGCGCGCTCTTTGTCGAAGCCCATTTCAATGAGCTGGTCCAGGTCCGATGCCATGATGACTGTTCGAATGTGGAAAAAATATTTTATGACAGTAGGAAGCGCTTGGAAAATAAGGGCGATTTGTCAAGATTGAATCAGATAAGTTCAGAAGTGAGTGAGAACAGAGTGGGTGACGTATCAGAAAGGCGGCGAGCGATAAGGCCCACATGCCTTCCCCGGGTTTCTATGGCATCAACTTCTTCTCGATGGCGCGTCTGAGGGATATTTCAATATTTATAGGCCATTGAAAAAGTGACAATGTCAATTACATCTCTCTATGTTGTATGTGACTGGTACTATATATGCACAGGTCTCCCGTTTATGTATTTGGGTGGCTGTGTGGCTGTGTGTCCCGGTCCACGGGTTTAAGCACGCAACTTGAACCTCCAGGGCTTGACAGTTGCGTGCAAGATATACTCAGGGGAACCTGTCAAGTTTCATGTACAGCGAACTACTAGGATATATATATATATATGGTGAGGGACTAGCACTGTATAGTCGACTGCAAGAGGTCTTTACGAGTTCTACGGTACGAGGTACCTACATTGTAGGTGGATTTTACTATTGAAGCCTCCAAGATATAGGACATCTACTGCAAATTATTGACAAGTTGAATGACATCTATCAGCGTGATATAAATCGTGAGATCGGCGTAAATTGATTGGGGCCGAGGTATATAGATATATACCTCAAGGCCATAGCTCTTTGCATCTCAGCCATGAAATTCAAGCATATGCTGGCTTATTCTGAGTAAAAAGAATACCAGGGTCCACTGTATGAGCTATCAATAGAATATGAAATACATACAATTTAAACAGAAGTGGGAATTGACCCCACCGCAAGCATCACATGCAGGTAGAGGAAGATATTCACCCATGTTGCGAGGATGCGAGACACTGTTGGGGAGGAGTAATGAAGCACGGGAACAAGGTATACAGTCTCCTAGCTAAGATCCCAAAAGAGTACCAAAAATGAAGGCAAATTCCACCTATACGATGTATAGATTGTCAATAGTGACATCACCTGACTGTTTGCTGACTCAGCCAATTTCCCCGAAAGTGTCCATGTGTAATCAAACTCCTGAGGCATCACATCGGCTTAGACCTGATAACCCTCCCACACCTTTATTTCCCAATCGGAACCTAATCGCGTGCAGTCATCTGTGCTCTTGTCATCTTTATTCCCTTCTCCCATCTCTTTCATTCTGACCTTCTGACCACGTGCACCATGACTATCCAAATCGAGCCCTCCGAGTTGGGCTTCAAGCGTGAGTGCCGGGTCCCGAGCCTGTCTCAGACCTGCCTAGATCAACAGCTCATCTCTTGATAATAGGTCCCTTCAATCATGAAGTATGCCAGGTTCTGCGCCTGAGCAACCCTAACGAGGAACCTGTGGTCTTCAAGGTATGTGTGACACTCCCCCCGGCCTTTGTCGCGGAATACAAACAGTACTAACATATGTCCTCGGCGCACTAGGTCAAAACCACCGCTCCTAAGCAGTATGTTCCGAGGATTCTCTGCGCGATGCCTATACTCGATATTTGTTATCTAACCATATCCCAGTTACTGTGTGCGACCTAACTCTGGCCACATCGAGCCGGGAAAGACTGTCGAAGTCCAAGGTTAGTCGATAAGCGGGTAGGTCTGAATTACTCCGGGCTAACACGTCTCGAAAGTGTTGCTTCAGGCTATGAAGGAGGATCCTGCTGCGGATGCCAAGTGCAAGGATAAGTTCCTGGTCCAGGCCGTCCCGGTCTCCCATGGCTTGGAGGATGCCAGCGTTGGCCAGATTGTATGTCCAGAATGCGGGATCGTGAACATGAGACCAATAACTAATATACATATATTTAGTTCGACCAAACTCCCAAGGCCGATGTGGTTGAGCGCAAGATCCGAGTTGTCTACCTAGCAACAGATGCCACTTCAGCCAACGACTCGGTATGCTCCTCAGCAATCATTTCCCTATACACATAGTCTAACTTTTATCAGGTGCATGACGAGGAACCTCCAGCGTACACCTCTCCTGTTGGCGCAAACTTCCAGACCCCGGCCCCCAAGAAGATCGACTCCGATGAACCATCTCCAATCCCTGCTCCCGACTTCTCCGAAAAGAAGTCCCAGTCTCCCCAGGGCGAACCTGCATCTGTCATGTCAAACGCCAGGTCCGCGGTCGTCAATGCTCTTCCCTCAAGCGACGAACTCAAATCCCAGCTGTCCGAAGCCAACGCACAGATCCAGCGATTGAAGGACCGACTCGCAGACCAAGGACTGCGGCAGCGGAAGACCGGCGGAGAGGCTACCGGCAAGGCTGTGCCTGCCACCATGCAGCAGTCACATGCTCCAACGGCTGGTGGAGTCTCGATCCAGGGTGTAGCATGCCTCTGCCTGCTCAGCTTCTTGATCGCGTACTTCTTCTTCTAATCTGGTCTTCTGCTTGTCGCTTTCTCACGGTCTATCTGGCTTCATTGCGCCTACTCTCCGCGTGCTCAATGCTTCCGGTCTAACGTCGCTGACGCCTCTCCCAAATTCCCATCTACTTTCTGTCTCTTGAAGAGCATGCCGTTTTCTATCTGTTCTTGCATCAGCCTTTTCTGCGTCTGCTTTGATTTTCCCCCCTAGTATCAATACTCTACTTTCATGTTGTTGCTCTGAACTTCTGAACTTCCAAACTTCCCTTGAGGCCAGACATCTGTCTGTCTCATTCTCTTCTTTGTTGTGCTTTGTTTTGTTTATTTACCATTCCTGTCTTGTCTAATATCATTTTATGATGAACGGACTCAGCCTCTCGATTCGATTCTCTTTGTTTCATAAACCATTCCCGAGCTCGAGATAATTCATGTGATTGCTACTAGAGCTAATTCCATGTCGTATCGTAGTTGGGGACTTCGGCTCCCTCCTTCGGTATGGTTGATTGCAGCCATTCGGTCCTGTCTTTGCACCTTAAACGGTTTTACGGACAAGGCACTGGAAATAACATGTCATTTTTATTGTAAACAAATATATCTAACAAATACAAGTACCTAACTCCAACCAATAATGTACGTAATTGAACAGCTGGAATTCAACGCCAGACGTTATACTTCGAAGGCAGAGCAAGATCTAACATTGAATCTCGCTCTCTTTCCACCCATCACCCTCCTCGCCCGCCGGACCCGCCGATGCAGCCGAGATGCCCTCACCACCACGCCCATTCCAGCGCTTCCCACCACCAACAATCTGTCCACCCTGTGCGCGCTTCACGCGACACCACGGACCGACATTCTTATCCAAGATGAATGTCCAAATAACCCAAACCCAGCTCCGGTGGCAAGGCAGCGGCTCATAGAACTCGCTCGCGATCTCATGCAGCTTGTACAATTTGGTCCACGGGATAGCAGGGAAATCGTGGTGCTCGTTATGCAAGCCGACATTGTAAGTGAGGATATTGAGGGGGCCGTAGTACGAGTATGTCTCCGGAGGAGGTAGGGAGTCCATCGGGTGCGGGGCCTTGGACTTCTCGTTCTTCTTCAGCTCGGTCAGGGACTCTGTGCCGCCGCCCTTCACGTTCGAGAAGAAGTAGTGCTCGGCGATGAAGTGGCCCGCGCAGGGGTGCAGGGAACCGGCGAGGAATGAGCTCATTATAAAGTATAGCACTGGTTGGAGGCTGCCGCCGCATAGTTTGGTAAGGGCGTAGTCGAAGCTTACTTGGACGGCTATGTTCAGGAGGTGAATGTAGGTGAAGGGCGGGCTGTAGATGAACATTGGGCGCAGGGCGTAGAAGAGGATTTGGAAGGTGCAGAAGAAGGTTTTGCCCAGGACGGAGTCTAGGAAAAAGGCTTCCACCGCTGTAGGGAGATCAGTGTCGAGGCCTGTTACGCCGAGGGATTTGTGGTGCGTCAGGTGGTAGGGCTGTTGGGAGTATTTTGTCAGTTCATGACTCCTCTTAATGTCCGGCTAATTCCCGACATATGAGAGAATATACGTACTCTGAAGGCTGCGCTGTACGGCACTCCGATAGGGAGGTTCGCGAATATGGCGAGCAATCGGTTGGCGAAGGCGGACCGGAATGCCAGATTGTGAGAGATCTCATGAATGGAGAGGAACAGGTTCTGGTTGCAAGTCGCACCGATCACGTATGCTGTGGCCAAGAACCGCCAATCGAGCATTGAGGTGTTGCGGAGGAGGTAGGCACAGGTGAGTTGTAGGGACACGACGCCGAGGACGACCCATTTGGTAAGAGGCTCGGGGCCACATAGTTTGGTGACCTATAGATATATAATACCATGAATCAGCATTGCAATTGCATTTGTTGAGGCCGTCCGCCACCCAGGAAAGTGGCCAGGTGTATACAGGAACTCCGCAAAAGCTCCGCATGAAGTCTTCGCGTAGCCACCATAACACCATGAGTGCTCACAAAACAAGATAACATACCTCTGGATGGGCCTTAATGATTGCCTGCCGTCTTGAGCGATGCGGCTCTTCGGTGTATGTCCAGAAAAAGTGGTCGTCAACCAAAGCTTCCGGTGCCTGGATTCTGGTGGGACCTGGTTGTGTTTTCTCGGATGCCTTGACTGCTGACACCCGGAGGTGCGGCGAAGCTGTTTCAACCGCAGACATGATGGAAATTGGTATGTGTCGAAGTTTAAGCCATGAGAGATAGGAGCTGATTTAAAAAGTCGGGAGCCGGTCGTTCCACGTGGGGCGACACGGCATACTTGATGGGTTAAGGCTTGGCATTTGATATCAGTGTTTTGGTCAACTCTCCAATACATTAAAGACATTACTAATGAAATATTGGATGGATGCTTTTAGTATTTACGTATATCTATGAAATACATCAGTAGTCGTCACCACGGCTAATAACCTCCTTCACATTCGGGCGCAACACAATCGTCTAAAACAAAAGTCAGTAAACGGTCCAAGTGGAGAAATCCCAAAATAGAAACATACATGTTCATATTGGGCAGTGTATGAGCCCTTGATATCGCAAAGAGGAGGGTAATCCTGGACAATTCCAGAAGAAACCAAGTTGTTCAACTAGATTCGTCAGCTTCAGTGTTTCACATGTGAACTTCATCGGTAACTTACGCCCAAAAGGTACTTGTCTTGACCCAGACGGTCAAGGTAACGGCGACAGAAAGGAAGGGTGCCAAAGTTCTTGTTGATCACATTCAACAGGTTCTTGGCAGAAGAAAGACGCAGGGGAACGTTAGGAGCATCGGAAGCGAGGGCGTAGTGCGAGGTTTCCATCTGGTCTCATGTTAGCTTTGGTTTTCGGTCCAATAACCACAGTGCAAACTTACTTCCTCTCGCACGTAACCTTTACCGGTACTACCGAAAGTCTCAATGGCGAAAACTTCACCCTCTTCCATCTTGGTCTGATCAGTGCTCTTGACGATAGGCACACTCTTGCCGCCGTGAATCACGTGCTGGTCAATATTGTGACCGTTCAAGTTGCGGATACACTTGACGGGGTGCATCGTGCCATTGAGCTCAACTTCGTAACTCTCCATGGCTTCTTGAATGGCGGCACCGATATCACTCATACGGACGTCAATTCCCGCTTCCTAGAAACTCGTCAGCTCTGCTTGAAACGAAGAAGAGTAGGGGTTCTTACCCGGATACCGGTGTTGGTGGCGTCCTTAACAGCAGCGAGAAGAGGATCGTAGACTGGGTCAAAAGACATGGTGAAAGCACTGTCCACGATGCGGCCATTGAGCTGCGCACCGAAGTCGACCTTCATCACGTCTCCCTGGTTCAGAACCATCTTGTTGCCCGCATTCGGGGTATAATGCGCAGCGCAGTGGTTGATGCTCAGACCGCAAGGGAAGCCCATGCCACCCTTAAGGTTATCACCCTCTTCCAGACCTGAATGGCCGGTCAGAGCCCGCACTGAATCCTCGATACCCTCCGCGATCTCAGTCAAAGTCTGGCCGGGCTTGATGTTCTTCTGCGCATACTGGCGGACTTGACGGTGAACCTCGGCACCCTGGCGGTATTCCTCCAGGAAGTCATTGTTCATGCGATCGAGGTAGCGTTTCTCTTCGTTGGTGGTACGGTAGGCATTGTCGTTTAGGTATTCGACGATCTCGCCCTCGGGGTACTGGCCGTTGGGGAAAAGGTTGGACACAGGGACACGTGGTGGCTCGCTCTGAACCTTGGCACCTCCCTTCTTCTTGCTCTTCTTCTTGGGCTTCTTCTTCTTCTTCTTTTTGTCGGCTAAAGTTGACCCCGCTGTTAGTTCAACACGGTCGGCTTCTGTGGGGGTGAGGCGGGACGGTGTTCTGGAGGCGCGGCCACGCAAAGACACCTCAATCAAACTTACCTCCAGCAGCTCCAGCCTCTGCGGCACCCTCGCCGTCTGGGGCGTCGTCCGAATCCTCCTCCGCCTCAGCGGGAACCTGGTCTGCCGTGGGTGCGGCTTGGACGTTCACTGGTATCTGATCAGTACATAAGTCAAACCGAAAATTTAGGAATCTCACGGTCCAACTGATCCAACTTCTCTGTAGTCTGAGCTGCCATTTTGAAGGTGGCAATTAACAAGTTGTATGTTCAAAGGCAAAAGAGGGGAATGTCGGATCTCGGGGAAAGATTTTTGCTGATAAGATAAGACATTTTTTTGGAGATTTTCTTGGCGGAAATGTTCCTTATGCCTATATTACATAGAATGGACTACAACCCTCATGATGACAACCCTGAAGTTTATACGGAATGAGTCCTTTTGTAGACTTCAACTATCATCTATAGAAGACAGAAGTTATTCAACATCTTTCACGCTGTCTACTATTGTCTACTAACAAGCCATGTCGCTACTTCAGCTCCCCGTTGAACGGCTACTAAAAGTATGTTCGTATCTGGAAGTTGTTCATGATCAGTCTTGGGGGTAGCTAAAAGAAACGTTGATACTACTAGAGAATTTTCCAAGGAAATAATCAAGAGCAACGCGGTCGAACCCATAGCTGAACAACTACGTCGATTCTGATAGCACTTCTTTTTTGACCATGCAAAGGATTCTCTGGCATTATTATTAGCGCAAGGTTTACCCTTGTCCCCGCGAATAGTTTGATTCAGTTCCTAGGTAGGCATGTAGCTTATTATCTCTATTTGTGCATGATAGTCTTGAATAGCAGAGCGCTCTCCGATACTAGCAAATAAATATGTTGAATATGTTAGGAGCTAACGAAGTAGATTTCTGATGTGAATCGAATTCCAGAGTAAGTATACTATATACAATTTTCATACCACATATCTGCTCTTAATTAAGTCTCCTTTGCACTCGAGCCATACGAAGCTCCAGTAAATGAGAGTATTCGAGCGTTTCACTACACTTCTCGGGATCAAATATCGCTCCATAATCAAGGAGCAGCCTCGCCATTGTATCCTTTCCACTTTCAAGGGCGAACTGCGTCGGTCGACAGTTGCCTTGGCAATTAGGGTCGGCGCCATGCTCGAGTAGAAGCTTGACGGCCCTAGGCCGGCCACAGTAGACAGCCAAACTCAAATGACATAAACGATTGCTTTGGAGGTTTGGAAGAAGTTCTTCAGTCAGGACAGGCGAATCATCCAGCAACTTTTCCAGTAGATCGTCAAGACGATTGACAATCGCTCCCCTCAATAGATAGCAACGCTGAATGTTATCAATTCTCATGATGTGATCCACATCAATCCAGCTCAGTAGTAGTGACCCCATCTCGTGATTTTGTCGTCTCGGTTGAGAGAATTCTAACAAGACACTATACCATTGTAATTGCCTTCAATTGACGTTGTTCGATAGAAGGAGCTTCATAGCAGCAGGATCTCATTAGGCATCCCTAGAAGAGTCGTCATGTTTCGATGTAGTTCGATTGTCGGGAAGGAAATGGATGTTTCAAGGACAGAAGAATGAGCCAGTTCAGTCTACTATTATAGGTTAAGTTGTTTGATTCAAACAGCATGAAGTTATTTAGATCTCAACCTCTGCGATGGGATATGAGAGGATTTATACAGACTCTCCTAGGATCTGCGTTGCACAGTGTCTTGTGTCAAATAAAGCCAGTATTTCAAGCCAGCGCGTGGTTGTGTGTAGCTATTTGATCTGGAGTTCAACTTTGGTCTCCAAGGGTGTGTCAGTGGTCTTATATTTCTATATGCAAAACAAGTCCGGTTATTTGAAGTTTCGTGTACATGTAGCGGTTAGGGTATTTCATTCTCTATTTATATGTAGACAATAGCGAGGACTACAAAGTCATACATGCGCCACAAAGCAATGCAAATATAGATTTCTTTTATTAAATCTAGCTTCTTTCAATCGGTTGAAAGGTGTGAATATCGTCCTATGTGGGATTCTTTCAAGTAGACATTCCTTTTGGCGCGACCGGATTTTCGAGAGTAAACAATTCACGACCGTGAGAATTCGATTCCATCAACAAAAGTCTTGATTCAGGGGCTGTTTCGGGATGCTATATATTTGTTGATTTCATCATGATTCCTTAAACGCTTGGGGGTATACTTCCCATATCCTTGGCATCAAGACTGTCGGCATCTGGACCATGACACCAGCAAGCCAAGCCCGAGTCTCCTGAATATTGTTCTCACTTCCATATACCTTATTCCTGAGGTATATAAGCTTTCGGCCAGACATTAGGTCCCAGATCTCATCAACAAACCCTCGACCCAGCTACAATGAGAAGTATATCACCGGGTGGAAACTCATGAAGGGTATGTGCAACTTCTGAAAAAGAAATAACCTCGCAACATGTGGATCTTTGGGTATTCCAAGCCAAGGAGTTGATGCCCGAAACGGCATCAGGGCTTGGATCTCTTATCTAATCTGATCATCAGCTGCTAATTGTAGCTGCCAAGCTGAGGGCAAATTATATTGTATGTGTTATTTCGATAAGAGAGGCAGAATAAAGTGATCTTATACTGTAAAATCTGCCAATAGCCAGTAGTAAATATGTGGTAGTCTCGTACAGTCGATCATCTTTGAACAGTGACGCCACTCCGATCTTCACCTCCGATCTCCCATCTCCCGCTTCTTTCTCTCTCCCTCTTCCACCCCTCCCCTCTCCTCCTAGCCAGGCTCTTATTTTCCTATTTATTTCTATGTCACGTCCCCCAAATAAATAACAATGCCTCCAGCTCGGGTAACAGCAATTCTCCTCTTTCCGCGCGCTGCCCTCTCTCCCTCCCCTTCAACCTACAGGAGCATTTCAATCCAACCCCTCCGACCACAATTACACCCACACCAACGACCACAGCAGGTCTCAAAGCCACCTATGTCCTTCTTCTCAACCAGCAACCCATCCCGGGCCCGGGCCCGCGAACCAAACTTCTACGAAATCCTCGACGTCCCCACAACCGCATCAGCAGCGGAGATCAAGAAGTAGATTCACCCGCACCCAACTTCCCCTTCCCACCCCCATATCCATCCAGCTCCAATCGCATATCTATCTTTAATACTTACCCAATCCCTAGACAATTCTACGCCCTCTCAATGCGCCACCACCCAGACCGCAACCGCACAGACCCAGACGCAAGCCAACGCTTCGCCCGCATTTCCGCCGCCTACAACGTCCTTGGCAACGTCTCAAAACGCGCAACCTACGACCGCGACCACGGCTTCCACACCCCTCAACACAACTCCCAAACCCACAGCCACCAACACCCGATGGGCAGTCACAGCAGCTACGCCGGCTCGCGACCCGCCAGCGGATTGAGCAAGCGGCGCACTGCATTCCACGGTGCTCCGCCTAGTTTCTACGAGCAGGGTGGATATGGTAAGACGGGGAGACAGGCGCAGGGATGGGCGGCTGGTAGTGGTAGTGGTGGTGCTGGGACGGGTTTCGGGACTAGTGCTGGCGCTGGCGCTGGGACGAAACAAGCTGATCCTGAAGATTGGGAGGGGTTTATTCGTCGGAATCCTTTGAATCATTTTAATGCCCAGGGTCATTTCCGGACGCAGGCGGCGGAGGATAGGAGGAGGAGGGAGAGGAGGAAGGGAGCTGTGAGGATTGATGAGAATAAGGATGCTCCTGATCCTAGGATTGACCAGACAGTTTCAAGGTTCTTTCTTTGCTCCGGGTGTTTGATTGTTATGCTTGTTGTGGTGGACTTTTGGCGTTCGGTTAAGGCTGTTGATGGGGATAAAAAGAGGAAGCAGAGGGGAACTTCGTCTTGACGGAGTTGTTTATACTTTGTTGGAACATAGATCCTTGGATACGTTAGTTTCTTGTATATACATACATAGTTCAAGTTCAAGTACATTACTGGTTGATGTACTTACTCTTACTCTTGCACGGCTACGCGCACCTCGTGGTGCTTTTGATCGTATGAATCGATTGGATAGTTCAACAAAGGAAACAGTTGGATTTGATATACAAAAGGGTGATCAAGCAGAAAGATCTACGACAACACACATGGTTATTATCTTGGAAGTAACCCCCCGCCACCATAATCATCGTTCTGGCGAATCAGCAAGACGAATGAACTAGTAACTGAAGTTTACAAAAATTTTCCCAAAAGATGGTAAGTCATCTGTCAGGTTCCTGGAGGGCTAAAAGATCCAGACGCTTAAGCCTCGAAGGTGAAGCTGGCGCCGACCTTGTGGGCAGCCTGGTTCAGGTTCTGGGTATCGAATGAGGCACCGAGGCCGAGGGTGACACCAGGGCGGAGCAGAACGTTGTAAGCCAAAGCGGCAATACCACGGTCGTTGATCTTAGCCTATATTGCGAGAAAATTGCGCGATTAGTCGTGATTCACAATGGCTATGTAAGCACTTCAAACGCGGAAAACGAACCTTGGCGAAGGAAGAGGGGTCCAGGCGGTACTTGCTGGCGACCTCGAGGCCGACGGCGTTGCCGGAGGTGGAGTCCCAAGAAGCCTTGGCACCGGCCTCAACCTGAGCGTTGACGCGGTGGTAGTAGCTGGCGGAGAAGAGGGACAGGTTGTTGCTGGCGGTGATGGCAGCGGAGTACTGGGCAACGCTGTAGCCAACGGCAGCGGAGTACTTGGTGATGGCGGCCTTGTTGACGTCGTAACCACCCTCAGCACCGACGAGGAAGCCCTCGTGGCCGAGAACAGCGTCGAAGTTGGCGGTAGGGCCGTTCAGGAGATCGAAGAAGGCACGGGCGTTCAGGTTGGGCTGCTTGAAGTACAGGTTGAGCTTGGCACCCTTGGACTGCTTAGCGGGCTGGTACTGGGTCAGGATCTCAGCCTTGAGGCCCTTGGCGATGTTGTTGTCGAGCTCGAGCTTGGTGTCGAGAGCGTTGGCGGTGGTCCAAGCCTGGGTGAGGGTGAGGCCTGGTCGGAGTGAGCATATTAGCCTAATCCTTTGCACCATGGCATCCGAAGATATAAATAGGTTCACCCGGCGCGCTATTGGAATACCGCATCCGAACATCAATGGCATAGGACGGGTTTTGCGCGCGCCAGGATCTGGAGGTTTTTTGTGGAAGGGGCGTTTACCAGTGGGCGCATCAACGTATTTGGCCTCGAGCTATAGGCGCACAAGTTAGTAATTTGCGTAATGAATTTGGAGATCATATTTAACGAACCTGACCAGCAATGGGGCCCTCGTGAGCAGACTTTCCCTTAACGGTGAAGGTGACACCGTTGGGGGCCTTGGACTTAACCTCAAGGTTGGCTAAAAAAAAAAAGCATTTATTCAGTCATTCAAGCTTTTATAAGTAGCGCAATGCCATAGATAAACAAACCAGCGGCGGAGTGGTAGAAATCCTTGTTAAGGAGCTATTTGGATGTATTAGCCAAGGTTCTGAGTTTTGTTCCCAACAGTTGTGCGTACATCGTTGGTCGCCTTGGCGATATCGGAGAAAGCAGCGGGGGCAGACATATTGACGAGAGAAGTCTAATTAGAGATGAAGGAGGAAAGAGGTTCTATGAAGAGATGAAGAAGGAGGAAAAGAAGAGTTGTGATGATGTTGGGGGAACCTAGGGGCTTAGCACGGGTTAGTGGGAGGTCGGTGATTGGCGGCTGCCCGGCTGCCGGGAAAGCCCGCCGGTAATGTTTGGACAAAGTCACGTGGTTTAAGAAAATACAAGAAAGATAAATTGAGACCATAACATTATACCGACATATACCAAAAAGGGTATATACAATCTAATCCGGTGCTATATCCCCCAAAGAAAGTGCTAAATCAGAAAAGTTCAGATCCTTTTGTTTATGCTCTTCAAGGCTTTTTACTCCGACTTGTCATACTTCTGGTTGTGGATGGCGATAGCTCTGCAAAGAATGTTAGAGAAAATGAATTAAATAGGGAATAAAAAATGGTTATAGCTTACCTTCCACTGGGGTCGCTCTGCTTGGACCAGGTAGGGGTCCAGCGCTCGACAGTGCCGGCACAGTAGGGAGGGAAGTGCTCATCGAACATGGTACGGTACCAGTATCTATATCTTAAGTTAGTCTTCGACAGTAGAAAATGGAAAAGAGTGAAACATACGCCTCCTTGGTGTCGGGAATGTCAGTACCCCATTCAGGCTTAGGGTTCTTCATCATCTCGTCGGTGACCTGGCGTTCGGCCTCATCCTTAAGGCCATCAATCCAGCTGTAGCCAACACCATCGCTGAACTGCTCCTTCTGGCGCCAGAGGATCTTGTCGGGCAAGTAGGCAGCGGTCTCGGGCTCATCGGTAGTGTCGAAGGCCTTGCGCAGCATGTGCTTCTCGATACGCTCGGGGGTGATCATCTTGTCCTGGGGGTCAACACCCATACAGGTCTCGAGGAACTCCTTGTCGAGGAAAGGAACACGGGCCTCAAGACCCCATGCGGAGGTGGACTTGTTGGCACGGAGGCAATCAGCCAAGTGCAAGTTCTTGACACGGCGGACGGTCTCCTTGTGGAGCTCCTCACGGTTGGGGGCAGCGTGGAAGTAGAGGTAGCCACCGAAGATCTCGTCGGAACCCTCACCACTCAGAACCATCTTGACACCCATGGCCTTGATCTTGCGGGAGAGCAGGTACATGGGAGTAGAGGCACGGATGGTGGTTACATCGTAGGTCTCGAGGTGGTAGATCACGTCAGAGAGGGCATCGATGCCGTCCTTAACAGTGAAAGTGAAGGGGTGGTGCTTAGTGCCGAGGAACTTGGCGACCTCAATGGCAGCCGCGGTATCCGGGGCACCGGGGAGACCGATGGAGAACGAGTGCAGCTGCTGGAAGGTAGTGACGGTCGACAGCTCGTTGTCGTCATCAATGCCAACCAACTCACCGTCCACAGTCTCGGTCTGGGGCGCGTTGCGGGCAGCTTCGGCCATGCGAACGGTCTCACGCTGAGCGATAGACGCGACCAAGCTGGAGTCCAGACCACCAGACAGCAAAACACCGTAGGGCACCTCAGCCATCAGACGCTTGCGAACAGCCTTCTCGAGGCTGTGGCGGATCACCTTGTAGTCAACCGGGGTCGAGGGGACGTTGGCGGGGTCCCACCACTTGGGCTCGAAGTAGCGGGTCAGGCTGTCGGTCTTGGAATCATAGATGTGGCCGGGGGGGAAGGCAATGATGTCGTCACAGACGGGGTGCAGGCACTTAAGCTCAGAGGCAAAGTAGACGGCGCCGGGAGTGGACGAAGACCGACCAAGGTAGAAACTGGTGATACCAATGGGGTCACGAGCAGCAACAACACGGTCCTGCTTCTTATCCCAAAGAACCCAGGAGAACATGCCATCAAGGTGCTTGGGGGCATCAAGGCCGTACTCCTCATACTAGTTTATATCAGCATTTCGACTTTTAACTCCGATTCCGATATATTTGGCCTGACGTACCAAGGGGATGATAACTTCGCAATCGGAGTGTGTCTTGAAGTTGTACTTGTGGTGAAGGTTCTTGCGAATGAGGCGGTGGTTGTAGATCTCACCGTTGACGGCGAGGGCGAGGCTGCTATCCTCGTTGACGAGGGGCTGGGCACCGGAGTCTGAGAAGATAATGTTAACAAATAGATCTTCAAATTGTTAATCATTCACAGGGGTCACGTACCAACACCGACGATGCTCAGACGCTCGTGCGCCAGGACTATGAATCACACGTTAGCATACCACGCCGACACCAAAGTTAATGCGTGTCAACTCACTAGTGCTCTCGGCGCAGAAGTTTCCACCTGTTGGAGAACTTTTGTTAACCCTATGATTCCCACATATGCTGCGCAATTGTAACTCTGTGACTCACTCCAATCAGGACCGCGATGGCGCACACTATTAGGACACGAGTTAGCGATAATTCTATAGATTGCGAATTGTGAATTGCAATTGAAGAAGCAATGGAGATACTCACGCCTTGGCCATGCGCAAAGCAGTAGGCTTGAACTTTTGCACATCGGGGTGACTATACTCTGGTTAGTCCCGAAGTTGACATCCCAGACGCGGGGA
This sequence comes from Penicillium concentricum, assembly GCF_028827145.1. Lineage (NCBI taxonomy): Eukaryota > Fungi > Ascomycota > Eurotiomycetes > Eurotiales > Aspergillaceae > Penicillium > Penicillium concentricum. Next base: position 4,644,349 of record NW_026622755.1, read on the forward strand.
GTTAGGGTATGACATGACGCACTGGTGGCACGCGAAAATTCCACACATGATGGGCAATTGAGAACTGTGTTAGAGATGAAGATCAATTAGGGAGGAGAGATTCGGGAAGAAGGGTAGCAATTGACTAATCGGTTATATGGGGAACCTTAGAACGGCGATTTTTTTCAAATTTGCCCCGGTGCCCTCCTGGCGGGGCGAGGGGCGATGTCGGCAAGTCTTTTGACTCACCGATAAGATAAGCACCCTGAATCATCGGCTTCTACAGGTTAAAGGTTTTATTGTGGCTGAATACAACATATGTAGACTATATTAGTTCTTTTTTTTAAGGTCATAGTGTTGTCTGTCTCAGTTTGACAAGGGTCCCTGGAGAGTGATATAATTTAAGGTCACGTGACTGTTATACCCCCACCATGGACTATAGCCCTAGCCAAGCCCCTCCTTGAACAAGTGTATGCTAATGATCTATATTCAATTATCTCGTACTAACTACGTTGTAGTGGTACCATTGTCATTTTCACCCAGAATCAATGCACTTGTGTTGCCAGCTCTCAGCTCTGGAGAACGCTTCTCTGTATCCACATATTATCGCGCTACCATCAGCATGAATGCTTAAGGTCTTTTTCAGTATAAAAAAGACAGCTGGGAGATTTGATTCTAAGGAGAAGGGGCGGAAGCACTAGAGACGAGATCGCACTAGTCTCTATATTGAGGCTATGAAGATCTATGCAAAACCCACAAGGATTGTATTGATGACATGGCGAAGTTCTGATTGCATGAGAGACTCGTACGTCTCTTCTGGCTTCTCTTTTTGGTCCGAAAAGCAGAATGGGATGGTATCATGTTGGGTTCTATACAATTCAATTCTGAAATGGTGGAAAAGTTCAAGTTGCTTATTTGATTCCGGGTTATCCGAGATTGTTGTAATTTCTAGGTATAGTCTACGGCGGTGCCTTAGTCTATCTCTAGCTAAATTGGTAGATATTACGCAGTATTAAGTACACAATCCTGCAATTTTGGGATTCCAAACGAAAAAAGGTTTGCCGATTTGGTACTTGGTTCATCGAATACGTACCTTTCAAGGTTGGTATCTTGTTAATTAAAACGGAAAGTTGAATGCACCTTCCCAAGACACCCACCATGGGCTCATTCCATCAGCGCAGGGAGATATGGATGCTGTGTTGACTGCCCAGGTGGTTTTACCTATGCACAGGAGCAAATAAGTACATCAAATTTCTTCTGCGAGAGTCATTCTGTACCCAATACATAGCAAGCCTAAGTATCCCGGCAGGGAGCATGTATGTGGTATCATTGTTTTTGAATGACCCTAAGCCCAGAAAACGCCATCCATTGGGATATGTAGCAACGCCATGCTCGCGATAAAAAAGCAAAAGTTGCTTCCTTCATTAAACAATAAATGCATAATCTTCCCACAATCTGCCCGGTATCCAATGCTGATAGAAAAAGAGAAATTAAATGACCCATGCAGCGCCATCGCTGTTTACGCTTGGGTAATCAAAGCCTGATTGGGCTGGGGTCCTAATTGGGCTGGTTTTCCTTGACAGCGATGCGAACCTTGCGCTCGTAAGCAGGACGGTCCTTCTTGAAGAGGTTGTAGGCATCGGCCTGAGCAGGTGACTCGGGGTTCGGGTCATCCAGAAGATCCTGGATACCAAGCAAGAGCTGCTTAATAGTGATGGCAGGTCGCCAACCCTCCTCCTCATTCAGAATTGACAGGCAAACAGTTCCGGAAGGATAGACGTTGGGGTGGAACAGTGGTGGCGTGAATTTGCCTAAACGGTTATATTAGTATGAGATTGTCACAAGAAATCATAGTGATAGCTCCCAGCAGAAGCTCTATTCCGACGAGCTGGCACAAGAGTATATCTCAAAGGAGATGCGTACATTTGGGAGGCTTGGTAGGATATTCTAGAAGCGTGGATTAGTATAGGGATCTTCAGTAGTCATGAATGTATTGCGCCGCTCACCATCGGGGAAAATCAAGTCGATTTTGAAGAGACCGCCTTCCCATAGAGTGTTAGCCTTCCCTGGAATGGCGCATTCCCAGTTCTTCAGGTCCAGGCCACCCTGCGGGGCACGTTTCGGCTTTGCGACAAAGCCAAATGGGTGGTCGCGACGCCATTGCTTTCTAGGGAATCCATGGAGGTCAGTGGAAAGTAAGGGCGTGATGCAAGTGATGCGCAAAATCGCAAAATGTGCGAGACACTAAATATGCTTACCGCTCTTCTTGGAGACGGTTCTGGCACAACGACATCTCGGATAGTGTTCAACGGGTGGGTAGCTGAAATGGGTTGACTCGCGGAGGGTGAAAGAAGATCAAGCACAAAGGTGCAACTTCACTGTAAGCAAGATGTGGGGCACGATGAGTGGTTGGGAATAAGTAAAGAGAGAGGGAGAAAGAGGTGATGAGCGGAAGATTTTAAAGGTGGCAATCGTCAAAGCCGGGGAGGTGATAGCAATTGACCTCCCCACGCGAACAATGAGTTTGCTTATGTAATACCTGCAGGGGATCGCGGCCTTGCCCAGGAACCGTCTCCTAGGAGCCTCACTTCTATTGTTAGGCATAAATAGCACATATAACAGGTTCTGCGGTCGTCTTTGCTGTCTATGTTACTATAGATTCTGACATATTAATCTGATCTCAATCTAATATCCTTTCTTCTAACTCTCCGAGTGTAGTACTAGGTATAGGGCTACCCACTTACACCTCTTGGCAACTTGAGTGTTATAGACCAATGTGAATGTTACTCAACCGAGCACAATCAGTAGAAGCAGAGCGGGAATATCCACAGGAGCAGAAATATTCATTACTTTTATGGAAAAACAATATATCACTAGCCCGCCTTTCGATGCTGACTCGCCGCGCGAATATCCATCCATTCCCTTATGGGCTCCCACTTGCGGCACGTATGAAGTTGCCCAACTCCAAGCCCTACTATATCATTATTATAATGATACACAGGGACCGGCGATATGTCTCCGTGGCATTGTATAGCTTGCCGCAGCTGGTCTAGACAATGATCACGGTGAATTCGATTCCAATTATCTGGAAAACTCGTGGAGTTTTTGATGGCTTTCTCCAGCTCGCCGTGGTGGGGATGTTTTGAATAATAGTCCATATCGAGTTCCATTCGGATTGCGTTAAGGCAGTGGAGGGAGTGGAACATGTCAGGTCTAATAGAGAGAAATATTAGATTGAACACACGGGAGAATATAGCTGCTTTCTGGAGAGCTCACTCAAAGTGGTAATAATCCGAATGGGGGGCCTTATTGAGCCCTGGTGTGTATGGTGCCGCTTCTTCATCGGTCATCCTTACGAACTCTCCTATAAAATTCCGCCATTGTGTAAGCTGAAGTGGCTACCTTGTGGCCGAGTAGACTCAGAGGTATTGAAAAGGGGACATACCTCGCATTAAATCAGCCCAGGCATCGTCAATCTCAGGAGATGGAAGTCCGAAATATTGAGGCGCAGATAGGTCAATGTCTCGGTAGACCTTGCCTATCTCCTCGTCAAACGCCAGTTTCCCAGAGAACACACGTTCCTCGTAAGATATATATGGATGCGCATCGTGGAGGTCGGTTCGAAAGGCTGATAGAGATGTAGCTAGGTATGTAGAGGAATTGTATTGTTGAAATAGCAGGTAGCCCGTAATCAGGGCTAACGAGAATGTGGAAGCTATCCACGGCGCAACGAGACGAAGATGAGACTTCTGGCAAATCTTTGGCACAATAAGCCTAGACGTGTCGGGGGGCTCTGATTCTGTATCTTCGCTGTGGATCGGTTGATAGAGCTGTTCTTTGAGGGAATTAATTACTGCCATAGTCCGGCGCCTCTTCAAGAGCTGTCAAAAAGTCTGTTGTAGCATTAGACTCTTGATACACAAATGCTTAAAAATTAAAGTAGGAAAGGCTTGCCCAAAATGATAAAATCAAGTTATTCCTTTATGTATGTTGTGCGGAAAGTCAGATGGGGTGAGCAAGGGAACTAGTAGCCCGGCAAGCTGAACGGCCAATATGATGTGAAGTGTGCATAATCCCTTGCATGAGCTGACTTTCTCTCGACTTATCTCGGTCAGTGTGATGCATATTATCAAAGATACTTGGGGTGTAGCAAATCGACCAATAATCGACGATATATAGTACTAGCATGACGCATGATCTACATCCCCACCCTCTGACAGCTCTCAATTGTGAGCATTCCTCACGATGCTGATGGTTCCCGATCGGCATCAGCCTTGGAGTGGGTCTATATACATACATATGTATGTTGTACTACTACTACATTACCATATTTGATGTCAATCTAGGGTGTGATTTCCAGCATAAAATATTATCATGCAGAAAAGCCATTCTCTAAGTCGTCTGCCAAGGATTCTGGGCAGCTTTGGGCGCTATTGCTCATACTTCCTTGAACAGCCTGCTGTCTATTATATGGTGATGTAGCACCGCAGGGCTGCCAGTAAGGGGGTGGGCGATAGGATCGAGGTCAACACGACTTGGTTATATGGAATTTTTTCCGGGAATTCTATAGTGTTCTTAAAGTATATAATCCCTACGAATGCCGCTATATCATTAAATCTGGATTATAACTCTGCTCAATCATCTCTAACCTCAGCTCAACAAGACTTACAGACAATCAATCCCACAAGGTAAAAACAGGCTCATCTTTCTTATATTTAGTGACAACTACTAACTAGAACTCTATTTCCAGCCTGCCTTCGCCAACATGAAGTTCTCATTGGTCATTCTCGCGATTTCTGCCACCCTGGCTATCGCTACACCTACAATGAACCCGCGTCATACGTCCGACGAAGGGCCCGCGGGAATGGAAACTGCTAAGCGCGGCACGGCCGTATTCATGGCCAATGACCGCGAAGCCGATACTAAAAAGCGCGGCACGGCCATATTCATGGCGAATGACCGCGAAGCCGATATTGAAGAGCGCGGTACGGCCATATTCATGGCGAATGACCGCGAAGCCGATATTGAAGAGCGCGGCACGGCCATATTCATGGCGAATGACCGCGAAGCCGACATCTAGATGTGCGGCGAAGCTGCTCGATTTAGGAGGGACAATGAACGCAGCATGCACGCTAGACAGGTCCAGCCCAGCTGAAAAGGGGCGATGAAGCTACCCGATTTGAGGGGGAAGATCAATCGTACTTTGCATGTTAGCAAAGAGGAGGGAGAGGAATAAGCAGGAGGATCATTATCTGGTATCATTTGGCACAAATTGCAGACTGTATTGCAATTTCCCCCGCAGGGCTAGGGAGATAAGGTGACTGACTGACTGCCTTGATCAGTAAAGCTAGAAACCAGGAGTGAAGCTCTGCTACCCATGGACGAATACAAATTATTTTCGCCAAGTAACTTGATGCCTAGATTTTTATCCTGACTAGCAGGTAAATTGTAGGGTGAAAAGAAGCCTCTATCTGCTGCGTAGTGACTAAGCCTACATACTTTGAGGGAGTATGAATCTCAGCTCCATATAGTGATCTTGTTATGACTTGGTATATCACATTTATGTTCTATTCATCGAAATGAAAATACAATCAGTGAAATTCATTCATGGACGGATATTTGGTCGATGATATCCGTCTATCAGAATATTCATATGGAGTAACAAGCTATAGATTTCATGTCACCCCTACCTACTACCTACTATCTGATATAAGTGAAACTGGATGAGCCACTAACCAAAAACATTCCACTTATGACAATCGCCTACAAGTTATGAACAAAGGCGTTCATATATTCCCCAAGGTAACAAAGAGTCAGACACGATATATACATAATGGCTTTGTCAGGGACAATAGGTACATATGTACGGAGTAGCTATGATAAAGACTGAGGTTATGAAAAAATGTTTCTTTCTTCGAACCTAAGGCCGGAAAACTCCTGGACAAAGGTTTTCTCCAACGACACAGCTCTAAGCTGGTCTTAAGAGTATAAAAGGAAGCTCCGCGCGTTTCAGCATATCCTTTCTCATACTCATCCCATCCACACACATAACCCTCAACCAAAATCGTACCTGCAATATTTACAAACGACATCCCAAAGCTACATAGTATCAGCTATCATCATGTGTCATTCAGTTACCTGGTACTTTGCCATGTGCCAGCACCAAGACCCCGATGCAACATCCCTGATTGCGTGCCACGAAGCCTTCAAAATGGGCTACGAGTGCACCGAAGAGCACCAAATCACAACCCCTTTCCCACTTGAAGGGAGTTGTCTGCAATGCAGACTTAATCAGCAAATACTACGCCAGTCTATCTCCCGCGAACCGCGGGGGCAGCGTCGTTGGTCTGCAATATGCGAGGCGTTACAATATAGCGACGAAGACGGCTGGAGTATCAGTGACAGTGATGGTGGGGAACTTGACATGCAAACGCGGATCTCCCAGACTCCCAGCTTGACTCGTGGGGCTGAGGACCGGGAGACTCGTGCGTCGTTCCACAGGGGTCCGTCACGCATACCGACCATAGTGCAACCATCCTCGCCTCCCTTGTCTGATGTAGCTGTGGTTGAATATGCTGATGATTACACAGGTCAAGAAGAGGAGTCTAAATCCGAGCTGTTGCAAGGCCACCCCCAGCCCCAGACGAACCGAAGCTGGCGGTCTCGGATTCCAGTTCCCACTAGGTTGGTGCGCAACCAGCAAAATTGTACGTATCTGGCGTTTATCACTGATGACAATATGTCGGACACAGAGCCTTTGCTCCGCACTTCTAAGCCGAAGAAGTATCATCGCACTTGGCGTTCCTAGATTCCCCCTCCTGTTAGGAAGGTGTCGGGGCAATAGATTGATGGATTAGAGTGGTGGGATGGAACTCTTCGACCAGACATTTTGAGGTTTCATAGAGGATTGAATGATTTACCGTTTCGATGCTCCATAGTCTGTGTTTTGCGTTATTTTAAGAGGTGGTCTTGGAGAACTATGCAATGAGAACTCACTAGAGCGACATCAAATGAATCGAACATTATCATTAACATAGCTAAGTACACGAATGGGTGTGAACATAATCAATTGGTCATGTAAACCCCCGTTCAAACTCCTCAGTCGAAAAGAACATCCTATGACTTCGTTGCCATTGAGTACCTGGCCTTGGAGCAAATTCACGGCCTGTTGTATGTGCAATAGTCGAGAAAGCACAAATTAGCAAATGATCGAGATGTCATAACATGCACATGCATGAAATGGCACCAAATTGGGCAATTAGGGTGTGTAAATCCCCTGGTCGAATTTCTCGGTATTGAAAAATCGCGCGGTGATTGTGTTGCCATTGAATATACGGCCTTCAAGCGCGTTCACGGCCTATCGTATATGCAATAGTCAGCAATGCACAAACTCACATTTGAATCAAGATGTAGATCTCCAAAGCTTACCCGTAGACCAGACAAGGGATTCTGGAATTTGACAAAGACCGGGACTGGGGTGCCAACGTTGCGAGCGATGAACACTCGCTCCACGTTTCCATACTATGAGGCCCCAAATCAGCAAGCCCACAAGCTCATCGACGGAAGAAAACGTACCTGGATATGACATTCCTGTCCAATCTCCTGCATCAAACCACCATCATTGCTACCCTCCATCTCGACATCCAGATCCATTCCGACCAGCATGCCTCGTAGGACGACTACTTCGCTCATAGGGCCAAACTTGCTGGTATCATATTCACCTTTATTATTGCTTCCGATGATCTTACCTCGCCCAGCAGGCGTGACAAAGCCACCGCCCTCTGAATCTGGTCGCTTCTTGCGCTTCTCAACCTTGACCTGCAGAGGCTTCACCATACCAGAACCAGTAGCGCCAAGACCAGAGCCCTTGGTCCAGCCATACTTGGAAAGCAGTCGTTCTGCGAAGCCTTTTTGCCCGGGACGAAGGGATCGTGGCGCGGACTCATCTAGTTCTTCCTCCTCTGCCGGCTGTTCTTGGGCCAATACGGCTTCAAGTTCGGCTTCAGAGGCTGGGATGTCTTCTGGGGGTGGTGGAAGGGTATATCGAACTGGTGCGCAGGAGATGGTTGCGGAGCTAGGTTGGAAGGCGTCGAGGGGACGTGCTGGAGGAGGATGTGGTATGACATGTCCCGATGGTGGGTTGTCGGGAATTTGGGCGGGATCTTGAGCTCGGGATGGTGACGAGGTCGGGAGTTGTGCATGAACGGCGATAGAATGATTATCGAAGCTTTTCCCCAATGCTGCACGGCGAGCGAATGCATCCTCACCAGATGGGTCATTGGGGATCGAAGCTGGTGGCGGCACATCATTGAGATTTGGCGGCGGTGCAAAATTGCTTGGAGGCGCAAATTGTCCTGGTGTTATATTTTTAGTCTGGGTGTCGTCGCCATTCGTAGAATAACCGAACATACGCTTTTTTGGCCGCTCATAATCCTCGCTATCTGAAAATCTGCTCGGTGAACGCTTTCTGACATGCGCATACAAGCGATCCTTCCACTCGCGGACTTCACCGATCTTCTCATCATTATGGCGGTGCTCCGCGTTATTGGTGGGTCGAGAAGAGTCGTAGATATCATCCCAGTTCTGGACGACATGTGTCTCAAAGTTCTTCTTGCGCTTCTTTCTTCCACCGCGTTGTCGCTTCTCACGCGCGTACTCATAATTATCATCTTCAATGGCGGTCCAATCAGCCAAAGTGCTCTTTGTCGGTACCGAAGCTTGGTTGGCTGAGGGCTGTGGTTGTGGCGCGGCCTTAGGTAAAGTATGTTTCGGCTTAGGCTTCTGGGCTGAGAGCTGTGGCCTTTTGGGAGGTTGGAACCGAAGGGAAGCTATGAAGAAAAAGAGTAAGTCAGCATGTGCGGCTCATAGTATCCAACAAGTCAAGGGTGAGTACCAGGATTCAGTTGTTGCTTTTTGGCAGCCGCGTCGTCAGGTTGATGTTCGGTCTCCGACTGCTTAAAGACAACAGGGGCGCGGGAGATGGTGCCAGGCGTATCAGTGGAGGTATTAAGTAGATTGGCATACAGGGACATGCCCCCTCTTGAGGGAGTGGGTTCAGAAGCCATGGGGTGCTATGGTAAGATGGGTGTGTCGACGGCCTGAGAACGTCGGCATCGATTAAATGATGCGATAAGCCAAATATTTGACCTGTTTGCACTCTCCGCTCCGCTCTCCGCCTCCCCACCATTACTTGACCATCACTACTATCACTACCACTACCCTTGCCTATCCCTCAACTAGTTGGTTTTTTTTCCTTCGAATTTTCTCAAGTTCGCCCAACTCTGTCCTGCCTATTACCAATAAGCTACAGCTCTATCTAATAAGTTCAGCTGGCAAAGGTGAGCCCGAGGATAGCTCAAGCCTAAATCAAAATCCGACACAACATACTCCGTACACAATGACCCAACAAAGGTCAAATCCGAAAGCATTAGGCAAGCCAAAAGGGGTATGTAGAATGCTGCAAAGACCAACATCTAAACACCATCATCTCACTTGGTTTCTTAGCCACACTCTCCAATTTTTGCTTTGTGCTGATGTTCATCCAGTCTCTCAATGCTCCTATTGCAGCTTTTACAATGGCTGTCCTCCTTTGTTCATACTGTATTAGTTCTATCCGCACTGCGCGGCGAGATGCCCAGATCCAAGCACCAGGGCCCAGTCCTTATCAGCGAGCTACGCCATTTGAGAGAAAAGACGAGTCCTGGGTTCAACAAGCACTTGATGAGAGTCGAGCGCAGAATGGTGGGAAAGGACGACCTTGAGGTATTCCTATGTTAAAAGGTGCTTTCTCACATGTATTATATGGACTGAATCCACTACAACAGTGTTTAATACATTATTGTGATATTAATGGTTGTATAATTCTGTAGTCATTGAGGCTCTTCGTGGCTATATAGGTGAAACAAAGTAAAATCAACTGCAACATATGGGTCTTCTTATTCAATCAGAATTTTCAGTGTATGAATGATCATGCCCTGGGAGTCTAAGTGTATTGACAACCCAGTTCAATCTTGAAATTGTTCATCATGCGAATAGTGAAGAAGGAATGTGTGGTTCGGCCAAAGGAATGCCAAGGTGGGTGAGAGTAAACAAAGGATGACGAGACTATATAGATCCAACTGCCTTTCAATGCATCAAATAACCACAAAGCTAATGGGGTTATTGATTTGATGCAATACAGGTGGCATATAAAAGTTGTTAGCGAGTAAATCTGATCAAACTCAACATATGAGATTGATTTGTGACTGCATGGATTGATCAAAGGGCCAGCATTAAACGCCTGAGAAACAAGTATGGATTGATGGTGAATTAAAAAAAAAGTATGGGAGAAGTGAAGAGGAAAGAGGGAAAAAAATAAGTGCGGCAATTTTAAATAATCTGTCACGTGATCCATATGTTTACCAACCACTTACCTACTTTCAAGTGATGCATTTTATAGTACCCTGCTCGCCCTCATTTTCTTCTCTTTACATCCTGTTGAAATCTCCCATTAGTCACATGACCTCTGTATCTTATCTAGGCCCTAGGCCTGTATCTGTATTTCTCCCCTCTTCATACTTCACGTATCATCATACAATATCATCATTGTACATTTTCATGATCTCTCTACTGCTGTAGATTCAAACACATCCATCATCAGTTAGCTGCATTAATCCCGTTTGAGCCATTATAAAATTCTAACAGTCATGGAAGTCCATATTCTGTCAGGAAACTCGTCTACCCTCTCACAGTTACCAAGCGTTCCAATACGGTCGCCCATTGAGATTGTCAATAATTTACGTTTGGTATATGATCAGAAACAGATTGAAACCTTTCAGAACATGTTGGACTCACTTGTCTCAGACGGCAAATTCGACCTGCTTGATTTGGATACAATCATGATAGATGCGGTTAGATATGATGATGCGCAATTCGCCGAGGCGCTTTTTTCCCATGGACTACCCTTGCACCCTGATTACGCTTTGGAAGCAGCGAAGTGGAAGGCAAAGAATGTCCTTGAAGCGCTTTTTAAGAACGGCTGGAATGTCAACAAGCCAATAAGTGACGCACAGCCCCCGGTACTTGGGTAAGAATCTCTTCCCTACAAAAGCTTAACCGCGTAACCGAGTCATTTCTAGTTTCGTGGCCCGGGACCAAGAGATGGTGTCATGGCTACTCAGGCATGGAGCTGATCCGAATCAAAAATGTCTGATTGACTTGACGCCACTTTCTTATGCTGTTCACTACGCACCTATCTCAAACATTAAACTTTTTCTTGGCAATGGAGGCGACACACAATAGGGCCAGCTTCTATTCCACGCGCTGGATAGGGAATCTGAAGTGTTTGAAGTCTTAACACTTCTTCTTAAGGAAGGTGCTCCATTGAATGCGACAATGTATCAGAATCATCCCTTCTCCTGGTCTCTTTACGCTTTTATGGGACTTGGTACCATTTTACACAAGGCGACAGAGCTTGGAAAGGTCGACGTTGTACGATTCCTGGTTCATGACGGGGTAGACTTGAGCATTAAAGATGCAAATGGGGACACCGCTTTGGATTGCGCCAGGAGACTAAGCAAACTTGAAGTTGTACAATTGCTCGAGGACTCAATCGGTCATTAATATTGGAGGATGGTGTTTTTGGAAAAATTGAAAGCACATTTTCAGATCTGATGGACCGGACTGGCTGCAGGTCTTGTAACACTTCCTCCAGCTCCACGGAAGACTTTGTTTTTCCTTCAGTTCGATTAAGAGTTCGTCCTCGTCGGGTAGCAAACGAGTCGCATACGCTGATGATTCCTTATTGCTGGGCTGCGAAATGTGCCCTGTTTTCTCTAAGCCCTCAGCGTGCGCGGGAGCTTTTGTTGACCCATGCGGGAAAGAAGGTTGCCAATCTTCCTCAGAAGATACACGAATAGGTAATTTTGGATAGGAACGTTTGCCGTATGAGAAAGCCTCTCACGGTAATGGAAGCGGGCTTGGGGATGGTTTAGAGCTGATCTGGATTTTGAGTAAGATTATTTTGTTCTGAAGATACTAAATTCGAATTTGAGTTTGCTATCAAATGATTGTAAAGTGTGAATACACAAAGAAGGGAGATTGCCATCAAAGTCTGCGTGGCAAAAGAAATATCGATTGCAAAGGTCTGATCTGGTGGAAGGTCCGCTCTAGTCGTACAGCTTCATGTATATTGTTCAGGTGTATCTTTGTCAACTTGCTCCAGTACTGGTCTGTGACTAGCTTCGGGGCTGGATAGTAGGAATTCTTGATAGGTCAGTTGTCTTTTCGTCACTGGCATAGTTGGAGACATACTTATTGCGAGCTAAGGAATGCCCAAAATCCCGAAGTATCCGCTGATAGAAATAAACGTGAGATTATAAGTTGCATACGCTGCGATCTCTATACTATCTTCCGTACATGTGGAAATCAGATTGAGTTCACTGATCAATGCCCGAACCAAAAAATATACTGATAGCATAGCCTCTCATTCGCGTCTCCTCGGTTTTCCAGGCCGAGAGCTGGCCTTATGGCGTAATTTGGTTGAATAGTGGACTTAGAGAGATGACATATTTCGGCCTAGGAAGTGAGTCGTAATCTCAGACTATGATATTGCCTCTTTTTCCTTAAGCCGCACTAGTAACGCATTCTCGTCTAACGTGTACGGTCTTAGTTTCCCTAAATTTACCGCCATGTAGGGTCAAGATAGCATCGGGCTAGGGTCGGGTACGAAAGTAAAGAAATATGCCGGGTTTAAACTAGCGTTAATATCGATCGTAAGGATAGCACTAGAGTAATAAGATAAAACGGGAACGGAAGAATCCGAAGGGTTTGAAAAGGACCTGATTAAAGGTCTCCGTTTCTTCCTCTTTTAACACGGCTATTATAGGTTATAGATAGGCCTTAACAAGTCCCGCAGCACCGGTGCCGCAGCACTAGGCCCTTGGTTCGGTACTATAGTGTAAACACGACTAACCTCGTGATATATATAAGTTATATAGAAAAGCTAGTAATTTTTGGGTATTTTATTTATAGTAAATAGTAAATCTAGAAAAGTTTAGTATTATCTCTTTTCATACCAGAGGGTTCACAACGATCGAGATGAGAATATCTATCATTTTCCAGTGTAGTTTCAATTGATTTATTTGAGTATGTGTATTCACGAGAATGGGCAAGCATGTATAATAGGTGATGTATATACAGAAAAGACATGCAGAAGCCAGGAAGATAGTAGACAGGTTTAGAAAGCAGAAGAAAGAAAAGCCATGCTTCGGGTCACCATGATTTTTCAGCTGAGATGTAGTGCGCAGGTAAGCATGTGAAGACATGTGAAAGCTGTTTCACATGTCAAAACATTGAAGTCTGGAGACACTGTCATCTATGCCGAGACCCTCGTATGCTTTCGGAATGCAGTAGCCAAAATTTACTCGCTAAAGGTTGATCTTCAAATATTGAGAAACAGACCGCCCCGTCCATGTCTATACAGGTTGTGACAAAAGGAGAAAAGAGGATTTGGCGACCAGAAGCGGTGGGGGCGATGTTTTAGAGGCGGATATGAAGGGAGGTTGGAGACTGGAGGTAGTGATTTGTGTGTTGATAGATCGTGGGTGTCAGATGGATCCCCGAGCTTGTTCTTCCATCTGGATCCTCAGCGCACCATCATGCTGCAAGGTATTGATCTGCTTCCGCAGATATTCGTAGGTGAGCATAGTCGTCATTGCAGCCGGGACGGCCCGGAACAGGTTGACGCCGATCCCGGAGTAAAATGCACGCCAGCCCTCTTCCTTGAGGATTGTCTGGAACGTGCGCACCATGCCATTATAGCGTGGGCGGCTGGGCATTCCGTCTGAGGAGGAGATGCCACCCGACCGGCCGCGGTCATGTGGATGTTTCAATCCACCGCGGAACGCAATCTCTTCGTGGGATTGTGCCGGAATAGTCCGTTGCTGTGTTTGGAGTCGGGTCCGCAAGACCTCGTGCGGGTATGTGACTGTGCTTGCGCAGACCTTGCTGAGGAAAGTGGCGAGGGATATTCCCATCCAGTGTGAGCTACCAGTATCGGGGTGTTCACCGATACCATATCCTGTCAATGCCATTTTTAGATATTCGTAGAGAGGGAATTGAATGGCCACATGGGTTAGTCCCAGTAGAGCTGGGGTGAGGCCAGAGTAGAAGGAGCGAATGCCCTCGATTTGATACATCTTGCGAGCAGCATCCCATGTGCCTGAGTATTGCCAAGGGGCTCGCACTCCTTCGCTGTTTTGTTTAAGGCTTTGTGACATGAGCCTGGTCTTGATGACCCAAATGGGGTTCGTCACGATTGTTGAGCATGCACCGGCTGTGATTGAAGCATAGCCTCGGGATAACCACCAGCTTCCTGTAACTTGGTCAGTACTGATAAATGGTTCAATCCTCCATTCTGGAGGTACCTACCGGTCTGGTCATAGAAATATTCACGAGTCCGGTCATAGACCGCTAGGTAAACAGCCCAGGTGGGAAGATATCCCAGCAACATTGGACCTAGTCCCTGGTAGAGACCGCGGATGCCATCTTCTCGCCAAATCTTCCTCCCGCTTCCGAGCATGCCACGATACAGCATCCCCGAGCCAACTTCCTTTGCTCCCCGCCGAAACCCCCCTGAGCTTGGAGCTTCGTTTTGATAACATCAAGAGGACATGTGACAATCCCAGAGGCCACGCCAGCGCTAGCTCCGCACAAAGGTGCTATGTAAAAGTTGGGTATCTTGGTGGAAAAGACCTCGAGGCGAGCTTTGAAATCAGAGCTCGGGGTGGCAGGCACGTTAGGGGCATTGTCGACATGGATTGACCGAGTTTGGTTTTGTGAGCTGTCCGGAGTGCTTCGGCCGTTTGTAGACATCTTGGTGGCCGGCGCTCACGCAGCTTGTCGAACCGTACTGAATCAACGAGGGCCCCCGGACACGAGCATATCGGGTGCTCGATCCGGAACCCAAGAACCCTATTTCAAACCGAGCTGGGAAAGAAATGTAGATTTACCCGAATATCCAAAGCTCGTAAATGGTGTAAAGAAGAAGGTGTGGGAGATGAGGGAGGATTGAGAGAAAGTTTTCTGGGGCCGATGGTTACCGAACCCGGTGTGGTTGCTTGAATGCGCAATGTTCTATTATCTGCAGCACGGACGTGGGCGGGGTTCTCAGAACAATCAAGCTTCTCGGTGTAAACAGGGATCAGTGATTATTTTGAGACTTAACAAATCCCATCTCTATCAAAGCAGGCGATAAGATCGAGAAGGGGGTATGACATAGGAACCCCATTCGTTAGATGGAGTCTGCCGATTGACATTCCCAGTCTCTCCACTGCCTGAGGCATAAACATCACGTGGTATAGGCCTCAGGCGTAGAATTGCCGTTTCAGGACTAGCTGCCCGAGCTCCGTTTTGCACAACCTCGCAACATCGGGTCATCTCGTGTTCCAGTCGGATAGCCTTTCCAACCCTTCACCACACCCACGTCAATTGGGATACCCGGGATTCAAAATGTCTGCCCCTTCGCTCGCCAGTTACATCGTCAAGCGCCCATGGCTCAAGAGCTGGCTCACCCCTCTCTCCCACTGGTACACCGATGCCGCCGGCTACAGGAGACTCGGACTCAAGTAATTCTTGCCCTCCCGCATCGACGACCCCTCGACCACGAGCGATTGAAACAATGATTTGGAATTTGCTGGTCGAATCTGTCGCGCACCGGTGGCATATCTTTGGAATATGATCGCAGTTGTGTCGGATTTGCCCAGAGCCCCGGTCTTTCGGATATCGCTCGTGGCATGGTTGCACTGAGACACTTGCTGACCGCCCAATTAGGTTCGATGACCTGATCCCTGAGGAGAGCGAGAACGTCCAGAAGGCCATCAAGCGTCTTCCTGCCAAGGAGGCCTATGACCGTGTCTTCCGTATCCGCCGTGCTTTCCAGGTTCGACCCCTTCCTCTGTATCCGACTGGCGCAAAACCTAACAAATGTGTCAATTGCAGTGCTCCATCTCCCACACTCTCCTTCCCGCCAACGAGCAGATCAAGCCCGAGGAGGTGAGTCCCCAACATCCAAATTTCGCCCTCCCCGCATTGGTCTCCATACCGGCCAATCCTGTTGCACGGATTTGTCACACCCACCCTGGCTCCATTTTGGGGCATCTACTTACCACAACGAACACAATGCTAACGATGCGAATCAAATAGGACGTCGAGTACCTCAGCCCTATCATCCGCGAGATCGAGAAGGAGGCTAAGGAGCGTGCTGACCTTGACAACCTTGTTGTCCGCAAGTAAGCCGTTGCTGCCTTGTTCAATAGAATATGAAAACAGGGGGGTTGGATTGTTGTTGGCATGGAATAAACGCCTGGTGTGCTTTCTTCGTAATGGAATGGGTGCCGTCGTCGGCGGCCCATGGCTTGGTTACGCAGCCTGAGTGTACTGATACTGTACAAATCGATTTTCTTCGCGCGCTTATATCTTTGGTCAATCTTGTAATCGACAAGCGGGTCTTGCACCTCTTGCTGTATTGATGAACTCTGGTAACGACTAAGCTAGTTGTGGTTCGGGATAGCCTATGCGTGGTAGATGGTTGGTTTGGGCGTCAGGCGCCCAACATAATCTGGATGCACATGTATAACATCTTCAATTACACCCATTTGCTCATGGCCACGAAATCAGAGTCACAATTCACTCTCAGGGTTTGACTTTATGTACTATGGCAACATCTATACTACAGCACCGTCTTGAATGCTCAATATCCAATAAATAACATGGTATCAAGACAGCCTGATTCGCGAAGGCGAATACATACTCCTACGTTTTTCAACCACCAAGAACAGCCACATCAACATCCTCAATCCGCCACATATACCACATAAATAAACTCCTAAGCCAACGAAGTAAGTACATTGTCTGCACCATGGATAGGGTCGGACATACCTATATGGTGCAAACTTGGCAGCAAGTTCCAGCATATCCTTTTCGGCCATGTATTTGAACTTACCACCACCCTTGCCTTTGAGTTTGCTCACATCACGACCCACAAAGGCAGCACAGCCTCGTCTACTAAGGTGTCAGCAAACACTTTCCCTAAGCCACGACGCAAACAATTCCTGCCATAAGACCAAGAATTTGCATAGAACAAAAACAACTGTGGAAGGAAGAAGCTTACTGTACTCCCAAATCCCCAGTAGAAAACACATCAAAGCGCTTGAGCGCAAACACAGCAAACATCTCAACCGACCACTTCCCCAATCCACGAACAGCAATAAGCTTCTCAAAAAGCTCCTCGTCAGTAGCCCGCGCCAGCATACTTGCTCCAAGCTCTCCACTAGCAAACTTTTCTGCAAGACCCTGGATATACTCCGCCTTGCGCTGTGACAGCCCCGCCGTGCGCAGAGTAGGGATTTCACACTTGGCGACCTGATCTGGGGTCGGGAACTTGGCATGTCTATGTCCATCAGGAGCAACAGTATCGGGTAAATCAAATAGCGTCAGAAACTTGTTTTTGATAGACTTTGCTGCTGCGCCAGAGACTTGCTGGCCGATGATGCTGCTAATCAGGCTGTTGAAGGGATCTACCTCCTCTGCTAAGCCCGCAGGCGAGAAGAGCGGACACGGATGCTTCTCTATCACTGTTGCGATACGTGGGTCTGTCGCTATGAGGTGCGCGGTGGCTTTCTCGAGTAATGTCCCTGTTGTAGCCGTTGGGCGAGGAATGCCGGTTTTTGAGGGCGAGGCATCTTCTCCGCGTGCTGGGTAGGCGTTTACTGTTGAGCCGTGGGGGGTGATGAGAGTTGCGTTTGTTCGGTGCGGGTCGACGGGGCGGTCGAGGGGAGGTGGTGTCTGAGGTCTGAATATCGTGGGATTAGTGGTTGATGGGTGGCTGTCTGTTTCTTGTTTCTCTGTGGCTGCTGGTTCAGGGGACCAATAGGATGTTCCTGTTTTTGGTTTCGTCTTTGTGCTTTTTTTATCTGATTTGCTGGACTTTGTGGTTGCCTTGCGAGGTTTTGTCACTGCGCTGTGTTGGACTCTAGTTGCTTCCCTCGGGGCTGCGCTTTGTAGTAGTGGTGTCTTGATGGTTGGGATGGAGCCCAGTCGGGCTGAGCGTCTTAGTGACATTCTCGAATTGGATATGAGGTAAGCCGGTTTCAATGACCTATGTATTGGATCTGAGGAAATCTCGAGGGGGTGTAAGCCAAGCTGGGGTTTGCGGATGTGCGGAGTTGGAGATTCGCCGGGCAACCCCCGAGTGCCAAGCACAATGACGCTCGTCAATACTCTTCAATGGCACCTGGACAGGCATGCAACTTCTGTCATTGAGCGTTGATTCTCGATGTGATAATTGATCTCATCTTTCTGGTGCATAATTGTAGGGATACCACTTTTCCTGCATGACAATTGAAATATATAATTCTCAATATCTCCCGAGATCCCTCTTAAACAAGATAATTTATAGATCTTCCTCATAAAGAGACCCTAAAACATCTATGAAGCTCAGAACGGCTACTCCTACACTCAATATGCACGCACCCATGAAATATGAGACGACGTAGCCCACAACATATTTGATAGAGCTTTCCTTTCTACCCAGGGTTGTCCACCATACCTTATATTATATCCTATAGGAGTAAGATCTGACGATCTGATATTGAGTCGCATACATAATTACTTTCCGTTCCCTGCCGTGACCAGTGCCGGCTACTAACGTAGCAGTTAAAGCCCGCCCCCAATATTATGAGCTATCTGGTATTAGACATCAATGACAAGGCTTTGCTTGAGCATCGCATAGAAGTGAGATTTTGGTGCTGAGGAGCACTATATAAAGCCTTCCATGATAGACTCGCAACTCGAGCTTCTTGAAAATCAAAATCCTGTCAACGAGCGTGACGTGGCCATTATGACTTAGTCCGACCTAGGAGAATACAGCTGAATGCATTGTTAAAATTCATCGAGGATTCTTATAAATTATATATTGTAGGCAGTGTTATAATTTGCGTCAAAACGACGGGAAAAACCTCAATCTAAATACATATATATAAACACTAAGTCGAGAGTATTTTCCGGTATACCTCATAAAGTAGACAGCTATAGATATTCCGAGCCAATGCACTGGTAACAGCAAACCAAAATTGAAAAATGCCGGAAAGTAAGAAATCATTTATAAAACGCGATTGGATGTGATATACTCCGCTGCTGTACAATTCCAAGGAACTATCCGCAAGAACACCCGTGGACATTGATGTTAGATCCATGGTAGCTCCGTAATACAATACCGATTTTACGTCGAAATTTCGATGATCAACCTTACATGTAGATATAGATACATACTGGTCTGATTCATATAAGAAGTACGGAGTAGTGCTCAGCTATGTAGATTTTGCATGAAAGATTCAGGTGCTCTTAGCAGTGATCTACGTTATATTGACCCATTGCCGTCTAATTATATCCGGGAAGGGGAAAAAGGAAAAGAAAAAGAATTTAGTGGAGATGAACCGACCGTTCATCTAAAATGGATATAAAAACTGACCAGTAAAAACACAGATTGGCAATTAGGCCGAAGCGTTAGACCGAGTCAAATCCCCGAAGACGTTCGTGCATCAGTTCGAATCAAGAGTGAATCCTTGGTTGTGAGACCATTAAATTAGTCTCAGAAGCCAACGGACCACGAGAGCCAGATGGCCGAAAAGCTTCGCATTGAAGCTCCAGCCTGTACGACTGGGATTATCCGGCACAGGATATAAACACATACCCCGTAGTGGTCAGGCGAGTGAATTGTGCATGTTTACTTGTTGATGTGGTTTAGGGAATGTGGCAACCCGCGACCCCTAGATCGATATACACCAGTTCCTAGGCGTTCCGCGCATTCCGGTATTCTCTAGGCCTCTAGGTAGACAGGATAGGAATGTGAATTGAATGAGAAATCACCGTAAACATGTGCCTTTTGTACTGTGACAAGTGGCTGCCAAGTGTAGAACAGCACCTGGGCACAGAGTTGGGCTTAGCTTACCATATTTGTGGCGTAACGGGCACGGGCAAGTATCGAGGTCAAGTTTTTGCAATTTTTCAGACTTGTATTTTTGCTAGACAACGCGGCCATTCTCCGTCTAAGACGTAGAATATACCTAATGACCCAAATTTATTGACAGTCTTCAAACGATCCCAAAAAAAACCATATCACTTGGTGGAACGGTGCAAGAGTGGGGTGAGATGTATCTATCGAGTGAAACATTCGCCAAATTTACTCTGCAACAATAATGACTTTGTTGCCACCCAAAAGGGGAACATTTGTGTGTAATTATATAACGGTCAATATCATCAATTCCATTGGACATTGAAGAAGATGGAAATCTCTATGAAAGATTTGCCGGGCCGATGAAGCTCTAGACATCCACGGCTTGATCGTCGCGTCTTAATTGAAGCTCCATCCCCGAGGCCAAAGTTATAGCCGGCATTATTACCGAAAACGCACAGATGTTGAAATTTTCGTTCCTCAGTACCATTGTACATTGAAAATTTCCGGAGTCGCTACGATCGTCTTGGAGCTGCATCATTGTGATATAAAGCTGTACATTGTACAATATAGGCAAGGTAGATGCATGTATACCCATTTAGTGAAGTACCTGGTTGGGTACAAATAGAAAGTGTGGCGAAGTTCCACAGAATCAGTTGCGATCGACTATCTTCGATAGTTAAATTACCTGTTATACCAACTGTGGTGCGCATAGCGCATAAAATAGGGGGCTTGATCGGCTTTCTCTGACACCATCTGCATATCCCACTCGCGAGGGGGGCGATTGTTTCGCGTCATGTAGAGGTGTATTTTTTTCGGAAAACAGCGAGGATTGACAGTAATCCAGGGCGGATCATTCCAACGTGCCAATAAGAAGTCGCGCATGTCGGGGAATCGACGATAGCGGCAGGGGGCGGGTCCAGGGAAGGCTTGGGTTCCCGCAAATTTAGATCGACCACTATCAAAGTGAGAAGCTTCGACAAATTTGAAGATTGCGTGTCCAGTGTTTCGGAGAGGTTGTTGATATGTGCAGAGTTCAGAGGGATTCAGTGCGTTTGCCAAGTATATCGTACAATAATAGCTTTAGGGGTTGGAGATTGTCTCATATAAATGTAGGAATATCCAATGAGAAGAAAAGTTACAGCATAAAACACTTGAAGATCAACAGGGGAGTCTCGAGCTTGGTTGCATGGATGACGACAACAGGAGATAGATAGGATGGGGCCGTTGATGAATTGGCTAGCTAGCGAACTTCGGATTGACCCGTCAAGTGCTGTAGGATTGGACGTCGGTTACAGGCTAGTATTTATGCATTATTATTAGATCCTTCTAGTATCAACGCTGTATCCTCTATTATTCCGTAGATGAGCATAAATTTGCATGGCCCAATGTCCAAGATACCGATATATGACTACCTTGTACTTTTGATAGGCCCAAGCGAGGCTAATAGACACTGCAAATAATTACATGGTTGTGCAAAATCTACTCCATGTAGCATATTCACACCATGCCGAGGCCCCTCAAGTTATACAGGGTACCTTGCCGAGTGCAGGGCCCAATTTGAAAGTGACAAAAACATATAATGAACTATCTCTGAAGTCCAATAATATTCTCCATGGAAACGTTGAATCATATAAAGAAAATACCCAAATCAGATTTCTATAGACAAATGGAGAAAGGGGCGAGGATAAGGGTGGTACGAGACCGAGCTAGCGTTCAAAAGCAGGAATTGGTGAAATTATTAAAGTTTTCTTTTTTGAGTAATTTTCAATTTATTGGTAATTTTAGTCATTTATGGTAATTTTGGTAAGTGCAAATGTCGAAACCAGCGATAAAATACCTGGCACTGCCCTGACACGCCGGATGCGGTACTGTGTGTGTTTTGCTTCCCCCCTTGGTATGGCATTTTGGAAAAAAAAGTGGCACCTGGTAAGATTAGACAAACAATCTCCACCTCCCCTTTCCTCACCCAAAGGCTCCTTCTTCTTCTTCCTCCTTCAACCTTCGTCCATTCGTTCTTACCATTTGAGAGTTCCTGCCTTGTCCACTTGGCAGTATTTCCGCTTCCCTCTCGTTTGAAGCGCTTCTTCTCTAATCACTCATTGCGAATTCTCTCTGCTATTGCACTATCTATAATCGGTACATATCCCCACACCCCTGATCGAAAAACTCCCCCGAAATTCATCACTAACAATTTCAGAATCATGTCTCTCAAGTACATCCTCCCTGTGCTGGCCGCCACCCAGGCTGTTTTCGCTGCCTGTGAGTATTCGGATTCTCTCGCATTTATCATACATCCACTAACAGTAAGACAGCCGACGACTGTGGCGATACCAAGATCAAGACCCAGAGCGATGCTGATGGCATCAACACCTGCTCCACCATCAAGGGTGATATCACCATTGACAAGTCCTTCAGCGGCGACCTCCAGCTCACCGGCATCAAGAAGATCTCCGGCGGTCTGATCTGCTCCGGTGGTCAGAATGTCAGCTCCATCACCGCTAGCTACCTCACCTCGATCGGCAAGGCGTTCGACTTGGAGGGACTTACCACCCTGACCCTGCTCGACTTCCCTGAGCTCGAGTCCGTTGGTTCGATCAACTGGGAGGCTCTCCCTAAGCTCCAGTCGCTGTCCTTCCCCAAGGGTGTCAGTGAGGCTGGTGATGTCAGCATCGCCAACACTGGTCTGACTGACCTGAACGGTATCTCCCTCAAGACTGTCGGTACCTTCAGCATCCAGAACAACCGTGATCTGAAGACCATCAACATCAACAACCTTCAGAACGCCACCGATCTGATCAGCTTCTCGGGTAACTTCGACACCCTCGAGATCGACCTCCCCAACCTGGGCACCGGTACCAACATGACCTTCCAGAACATCTCTTCCGTCTCCCTGCCTTCCCTCGAGAAGCTCACCGGTCAGCTCGGCTTCTGGGGTACCAAGTTCCAGACCTTCTCCGCTCCCAACCTGACCCAGACCGGTGACTTGATCTTCAAGGACAACACCAAGCTGTCCAACATCAGCATGCCCGCCCTGAAGACTGTTGCCGGTGGATTTACCATTGCCCGTGACGATAAGCTCTCCACCATCAGTCTCCCCATGCTGCAGCGTGTCAACGGTGCCATTGACTTCAGCGGTACCTTCAACAAGTAAGTGATCTTGCTCCCATACCTTTGTCTACGCATATATACTAACAACAAATAGGCTTTCTCTTGGTGCTCTCAAGGACGTCGAGGGTAGCTTCAACATGCAGAGCACCCGCGGAAACTTCAGCTGCGACGATCTCCGCAAGCTGAAGAGCGACAATGTCATCAAGGGTAGCTTCAAGTGTGATGCCACCAACGACAACCCCACCACTTCCAACGGAAAGTCCGGCACCTCCAGCTCTACCTCCAGCGGCTCTTCCAGCACCAGCTCCGGTGCTGCCTTCATGACCGGTGCCAACGTCCCCGTTGTTGGCCTCGCCGCCATCTTCGGTGCCCTTGCCCAGCTTCTGTAAGCGATGGATTAGTGGAGGATTCAAATGACCTTGGGGATTTTGTATAAAAGTCTACCAAGCAACGATCTCAATATTCGTTCCTCGTTACAGTTGTTATGATAATAATTCGGTCTTTCGCGATACTGATTCTGACCCCGGGAGACGCGTCCCCGTCGTTCACCAGGATGGAGTTTTTTATCCTTTGTGTTGATTGTCTTGCTATGTTCCAAGGTTCGCTCATCGCGTCCTAATGCATTCGGTTGCACTTTGTAACCTGCTCATTCCCTGTTGGTATACCGGGAGGGGAGGCTGCTTCGGGCCTGTGGGTTGGATCTCGGTTCTCGTTGTACTTCTTGTGTAAACATTCCTTGAGCTTTTTTGATACCGTAATATTGCCTTTTATTCTAGTTGCGTGCGAGCTAATGATTGTAATTGTATCTCATCTTACCCCCGACGTTCATTCACAAGAAACATAGTTCCTTCGATACATATCCATCGTAGTAGTCTTGAATACCCAGCGGCATCCCCTTGGTCCGTCGGACCTCGGCATAGACCCTTGGACATTGCATTTTTGCAGATCCAGCTCCCGTTCGCTCATATAGTCTAGACGCATCTATGGACCCGTTGCCCGATTTCGCATAATCCACCAAAGCCCTTGGCGTTAAACCATTTCCAATTTTTGCTATTCTGAACATATATATCCACCCATCACGAAAGCCCACAACCTCGCCATATTGAACCTTCAAGTGTTAACTCTAACCTCCAACCTACTTGGCCATAGATTGACTTCTACCAGATCCCAAAACTTAAATCCTCGTAAAGACCCATGAATCTAGCCTCTTCCATTTCCAAATCCCACACTGGGGAGTCGAACACAAGAATCCACATTCACAACCCACAATAAAAATTCCGGGTGAATCACGTATAACATATTACCTAGATTGCTTAGCTACATATCTACTAGTAATCAGTTAATCTGAGGTCATATCTGACCATCACAAAGACAACGAAATGGATACCGGTGGGTACAAACTAAGCGCTAGACGCTAGATACTGGATATCGGTAGAACACATCCATGTGGATGGATTGTGTGCGTTGTTCTTTTTCTTTCTTGGCTGGGGCTAGTTACTAGCTTCCTTAGTAGCGGGATGGATCATAGATTATGAAACAGGGAACATGGATCGGAGGAATAGACAGGGCAGAATAGAGGGAACTAGAAAGTCGTCCCCGGAACTCTCTTGCCCTATGGACAATTGTTGGATTTACTCTTTGTCGGGGTTTATGAGGTGGCAAGGCGTGGCCGCGTGGGGGTGTTGGTCCCCGGCCGTGGATTAGTCGGGAGAAGATTAGAGAGACTTAGTTATATTAAATAGTGTGAAAATGAAAATGGCATTCTACGTAGGCTAAGTAACTATCTACTCCCAAGTAGGTAGGTCCATAGGATATTCTGTTGTACGTGTCAAGAGATAGACATTGTACTCCGTATATGTACTTTGTATGCTAGGGATATGATGATAGTACAATATAGGGCCACCTGCAGAGTACCTACTCCGTACTAAGCTACCATGTGTGTATCAAGATCGTCTAACTTGCAATGAAGTCTCGAAACAGTGAAAAATGGAGCCGCCAATGCCAACCCAGCTCGTTGGGGAAAAGTCGATAAGTCGAATCCACAACACCGGGCCGCGTCGCTCAATCCGATTCGAAGATCCCTGCCGGAAGGGCGAGAAAAAAGATCAGGATCGCAGCTAGTTTGAAACGGATAACGAACACAGAAAAATCGAAAGGGTGATTGGTTGGTTCCTTTATCCGGACATGATATAGGGTTGAAGGAAGGCTGGGACGTTGAGGTTTTTGATAAACTGAATTGGCCCAATCATGGTGGTTATCTATAAATGCTATTGAATCCTTTCGTATGTATTGAATTATTAAAAAGTATATATATTGACATATTTATGGTTGTTGTATGCCCACCAGATAATTGCAACTAAATATGCAGAGCGGGATCCCGGTGGCTGGGAAGAGGGGAATCGGCGATCGTTACGCTGTGAAGAACATTGTGCATTAGTTTAGGGTCGCCGGAATCTTATCTTGAGCGACGAACTCTTGATCGTTGGAAATGATGAACAGATCCCGTGTACTTTGTATATCGTATAGATTGGTGGATTGGATGACGACTGTGGAGGGGTGTTGGACGTGTGCTTGCATCTCAAGATTACCGCATGTGTCGACATACATGGGCCCCAGACCGTGTCTGCATGGTTTGAGCCCACAAGGCACAATATACAGAGTAGAGCCACCATTATGTATATTATAGAAAAGAGAAATATAGATGGCTGGGATGGAAAGTACCTATGGTGATCCGTACTTTGGGGTATATTTTTTTGGGAAACCCTATTATTCTGTTCTTTTTGTTCATCTGAGTTTTGAGTCCCTCATTGAAATCCTTTGAGACGTAGCGGACATTCTGAACCATCAGTGTCAAAATCCTGGATGTACAAAGGCAAAATATACTTTGATAAGATCTGCCAATGCGAGCCGAATAGCACCAATTGTGGCCCGATTGGCCGGAACTCTCGACGCCTATAACCTTGTACTTTGGTATATTGTACGAATATCGTACTTTGGGTGACTTTTCTAGTGCCTTTGATCTACCTCGGCATTGACATCGACGTGAACGGGGAACTGCCAAGATAAACTCTTCGTGGGGGTCCTGATAGTGGGCATTGATCCTCTTTTATTTTCTTCAGAAAAGAAGAAATTGGATCAGAAATATGAGGAAACGGAATGGTACAACATATGTAGGTAATGTGGTCCTCTTGCCTACGTACTAGCCTGGGCTCAGCGCATAAGAAGAAGAAAAGTGGAGAGTAGTGCGAGACATGAGCTGGCAATGGAGATTACGGAGTACTCCGTAGAGACTATAACATGCAGTGTAATATTAAGGTGGCAAGGATATATCCCACACGGAACTCCGCTTCTGTATCTTTGTCGTCTTATAGTCAAATGTTGCACGAATATGATGCATACCGCCAAAACTAGAAAAAGCAAAACAAGGGTACCTGAATAAAGATGTACATCTTCAGGCCTGGTCCACCAAAGTATACATCCGCCTTGCATTGGAGGCAACCAGTGATCCAGGTAGTGGGAAGTGGTGGAGGCCCTGAGCGCACCGTATTGCCAATCGATGCCACAATGCATCATGTAGGAACCAGATCTAGGCGATCCCTGCTCCATAGAACGAGAGCGAAAGATACGTTGTACAGAGCTCCACATAGTACCTATGTTGCCTCGATCGCGAACTCCACGGGGGAGCATATACCTGCTGTATGTGTATGCATGCATGCACCATGCACCTCAGAGAAGTCCCTCGAGTGTGACCCCTCAGATGCGGCGAATTTGAGTTCTAGAAATAGTCCCTACAACATACGTACAAAGTATGTACTATGCACCGCGGGCGCCTGCTAGATCTGTGTATTGAACAGCTATCCTTGCAGGAGCCGGTGGCGACTGCACCAGTCGGGGAATATATTCCAGCTAGAGAGCTGCTGCATGCTCGTTCCTGGGGTTGCGGGATTTTATCACTTTGGACTTTTGGACTTTTGGTGTTGTTTAGGTATTTCTTTTTCTCTCAAGTACTTTTGAACGGTAAACGCCTGCTGCCTATTCGGGTAATCAGGAGTGAACCTTACTCCCAAGATTATATCGTATTTTGTGCGAAGTGGACAGTCAGGCCTTGAGGTCCACAGGGCTTTTTGACTAACAATGATGATCATCTGCCCTTGCTGTTATGCCGTCTTTTGATATTAGATGATATCATGTATGGGGGATATCATGTATGGGGACAATAATTATTGTCCATCAACGCTCGTAGGCGGAGAGAGTACTCTGTATAGTGCCAAGTAATTCTTGAAATTAGCCTTCCTCTATCGAATAGACTAAAAGGACACAGCCCCTTCCGTCGTGGGATCAGTCTGACACGAGCCTGCATTTCAATGCTTGCTACTTAACTAGAACGAGTAGGAAATCATAGGTGCTCCAGTGGGGAGACAACACGCACAGTAGTGCACTGTACGGAATTTGAGAGGGGCGATTTAAAGTGGACACAGGACACATGGCAATAATAATCGAAGATCTAAAAAAAAAAAGTCCTTCTCCAAGAAGGCGAGAGAGGTCAATTTGCACTTGAGGAAGCCGATCGAATCATGCACCATGGCAAATATGCACCATAGACTAGGGACTCGTGGTATAGCAAGTCCCCTGGTCCTGGTTACCATGCTACAAAGTACGGAGTATACACAAAGGAGAAAATCTGGCATCGTGCATGAATTGGCGCTTTTAAGCGCTTGGCGACGATTCAGTATTTCAGTTGACTTCGAACATCTCAAATCAAAGACTCAAGTGATTCACTTAGGTAGATTAATAGTGTTCGAATAAGATTTCTCTAATTATAATGTCCCCTGTCACTGACAGTTGAAACTTGACAGGTCAAAAGGCGGCACGGGAGAGGTGACTATTGGGAATGATTTGGCAGGTCGAAGATGCTCATTGGCGCCAAGCGTACTGTAAGCTTTACGATAACATCGTGGAGGCGAAGAAGACCTGAGAGAATGGGACATGAATTTGTATACGGTGGCTTTGTCACACATGAGCCGCACGGGACGGGGATCCATCCGAGCTTGGAGTGTGTAATATCGAAAGAGGAACGAAAGTATCCATATGGTCACCGGACCACAAAGAACAGAGTACTAAGTTTGAGACATACCTAGGTAGTCTACAAAGTACGATAACTCAGATAGACAGAACCTCATCGGGCCCAGGGATCGGGATCAGAATTTAATCTTTGATCTCCAAAACTTTAAGATTTCGGTTTGTTAGGAGATCCGGAGAGAATATGCACGTCACTCAAAATGGCAAAAGGCAACAAAAAGGATGTGAAGATCACTGAGGTCCAGATCCGGGGAACTCTCGGAACAATGTACAAGTACGGAGTAGAGTTTGAACTGGTTCATGAGTTCCCCCTTCGAGTTACTGCAGATGGATCATAGGCGTGCGAAACTTAGTGTAAGCCACCGATCGAGTGCATATGCTTAGAGGAAAGGAGGAAATGAGTTTCAGATTGAAGAGCACGAAAGAGGGGGGATATTCAGGTGAGGTTATCTTTTTTTTCGGGAATTTGCGTAGAATGCATATAACTGCAAGTCCGTAATTTAGGCTTTATTTTTTGTCATTGTGACTGATAAATGATAGAATAATAGGGATTGGAAATACGAACGGGCAGAACGTGGGGACTAGTGCTCTCGATGGAGTCGCCATGAGGCAAGGTGATTGACTGTTGGTTGAGACGGGAAAGGAGAATATGACAGCTCTATTCCCACCATTATCCCACCATTGCTTCTTCGACACGCGGGAAAGAGCTAGGGATGAGTATTATATCATATATGGGGTACATTATTTGATATTATTAAAGAGACGAAATTGAAATTAATATGAACATAGGGCTTCGAATCTCCACTAGGGGAACGTGTCCATGTTTAGGGTTTTTAGGGCTTGGCTAGAAATAAATCAATAAAGTATCGATATTCATTTCTGACTTGTCAATTCTCTAACGTCTGTGTGTCAAAATATTTCAAATATTCTCCATCTTAATGATTCGCTGCCTGACAGTAAACGTACCCTGGTCATTGGGTCTCGTCCCAACTCGCTGGTTTCCTCGAGCGATCATCTCGTTTCGCCTGATCTATTCTGGTGATTCGCTTACCTGGCGACCATACATACCCCATTTGATGATATCCACCGTCAATCCTAACGCAGAGGCCGTCAATGGCGCTTATAGCCTCCTCGTAGATCAATTATAACCGACTCCATTGTATGGAACTATCATCCTTATTCTTAATGTATACCTCCTCGCATGTATCAGGTTGACACTCCCGCAGTCCTTGCTTGATTCTATTTACCTTAGGCGCAGTTTAAATTGACCAGAAGCGCCTCGAAGCGTATTAGCTTGATTATGGGTAGCCCCTTGATAATATCGCACGATCATAGAAGTTTCTCCTGACTATCTATGCAACATATCGAGGTGCATACTGAGATTGTGTTACAGCAAGCGTTTCACCATCGAGATCTCAGCGGGGATCTGATGATGAGTACGGACATAGCCGCGGATGTACGTAGATACTGTAGAATATGCAAGCAAATCTTGGTTACGTTTCAGTGTGTTTCCTTTCTTTTTCCTTTTCCGGCTTCATGCTCGCGAACGGTTCCCCTCCACACTCCGTATAAGTTATCCGAGAGTCTTGATAAAGAACCTCCAACGTCATTAATTGGGATAACTATTGATGCAAGGGCCATAATGCTTTTAAAAAAAAACCAAATCTTCCCCGTGTCGATCGCGACACCCAGCAACTCGGTGACAAATTAGGGGCCCTGGATCATCATGAACCTTCCTCTCGGGCTTGATTGTATTCCTCTCATTCGTTGATCCAACATGTTGGTACATATGTGAGGTTCGGTCCGTGCAGGATGTGACAGATACATCTGTGATACCGAATATAATTATTTTCCTTCTCTGGCACTTCTTCTTGGCCCAAGCGGGCACTAGCAAGTGGTCCAGAGCACCCACCCGGGATGCCCAACTTGCTTCCCCGTCGTTATGAAGCTGTGGGGCAAAAAATGCACCCTCTGTCTGTATGACATCCGAATTCCGCGCTTCATGTCTGTCGAGGATCGGCCCAGAGTGTGAATGGTTCCCCTCGCCTGGGTCCGGGAGGCCCTGAGATCTGGGAATGGTGAACAAAGTACTCTCCCCAATCTACATATAAACATGCACCCCAGCCCGCATGATATCCCTTTCCATGAACTATCTCACCCATTTTATACACTCGCCTCGTGTAGTTTTCAAATTTGCCTCACCTTCTCTGCCTTGTCTATAGTCCTGCCCCCTTTTATCCATTCCTGCTGTGCATATACAACTTTGCTTTTATCTGCACTCTCCTCGCCATTCAATTTACGACTCAGTCAGTCCGAATCTTCACAAGAACACGAATCAGCCGTGATCCTTAAGTACATATCGCCTCGGCATACTTTCAACCACTTCGACACACTCGCCACTGCACATATCACGCATTTCTCAACGGCCAACTATGATGTATGAAGAAATCAGCTCTATGACTGCCGATACCCCTCGCCGCTGCTCTCTGCCGTGAGTTAAATCACTGTCCCAATACCATCCTACATATCCTAACATGTATTCAAAGTTCTTTCAACTCCAGCACCAGCATGGCTGCCTCTGATGTGGGCGAGGAGCGTCGACTGCCTCCTCTTCCTCAGATTTTGCCCCTACCACCCCGCGGTCCTTTCAGTCCATTCAACGTGAAGGACGCTCTCATCCCTACCACCCCAGGGCCCCAGGACACTTTCCAATTCAAGTCAACTTGGGCGGCTGCAGAGCACATCATCACACCTCCCTCGCCGGCCAACTCCGCCGAAAGCTCCTGGCAAGAGTCCTTTGTCATGCAAAAGTCTAACTCGGTCGATTGGCCCAATGATCTCTCGCAAAACGAGATTATGGCTTTGGTGGCCCCACAGAACCTCAACCGCAAGGCTCCTCTACAGCAGCTCTGTGGCCGTAAGCGCAAGGGCAGCGCCCAATCTATTGAAGATGACCAGCGCGAGAAGCACCGCATCGCCGAGGGCAACCGACGCAGCAATCTCAGCGAGCTGCACCGCCAGTTAGACAGCCGTATCCACGATTTCTTCCTTGAGCGTGCAGGCTGGAATCCTTCCAAGAGCCTGACTCAATCTAAGGAGCACATCGTGCAAGGAGCCATCTACCTAGTCGACTTCATGCTTGCCATTATCGTCCACCTTATCCGCCAGGAACAGGTCACACCGCAGCTCTCAGAGAAGCTGCAGCCCCAGGTCCGCTGCATGCAGCTGCAGCAGCTAGTCAGCTCCCTGCAGCAGCAGAACCAAACTGCCCAGCAACAGCTGAAAGCCACCAAGGCCGAGAACGAGATGCTCGCTGATCGCAACCGTGCCCTCGAGTTCCAGCTCAAGTCCTACGAGCAGATGTTCCGCTCCCCCAAGTCCGAGAGCACCAGCCCCGGACCCCTCCTCGAGTTCCCCGAACACAAACGTCAGAAGAAGAACGGCCTACCTGGCATGCGGGTGCTCTGCGATGAGATTGCTGCCAGCATGCCCTCCGAGTCTTCCTATAGTTCTTCTTTCCACGACTCTTTGCCTAGCTCCACCTCGCAGTCCTTCGGCAGCTCCTATCTCACTCCCACCCCGCCTATGACTGGTCCTTCTTCTCCTGCCTTCCCTCCTTCCCAGTCTTCTTCTTTCTCATTCCCGGCGCCCTCTCGCCGCCCCTCTCATATTGCGTCTCCATAAAGCCGCAGTGGAGATTGATGATGCACGCCCCAATATTGAACACTGTTCCCTGATGATATCATGACTCCTTTTCCACCTTTTTGTCTGTGCTGCATCCTCTTTCCCACATGAGTCCCTTGCAGTAGTGGTTGCTCTCTCCCTTACTCTCGGATCAATTTGGCTTAGTCCTTCCGTCATCTTCCCGCTCCATGTGCATTTAGCGCCTGCATTGTGTAACAATATTTTCTTCGATCTTGGGGATGAACAAGTAACCCTCAATCTGCTCGAGTCATTTTCCTTTGTTGATTGATTTTGGTGTTTTGGTGTCTCCTTCCGTCTTTTATTTTCTTGGACAAAATGTTGGCTTTTTTCCTTACTCTTTTCTCTTGTCCTTTGGCGTTGTTTACACAATGGATATATGTGTTCCGGTGGATATATTTTGGCTTTTGTTTATTTCCTTTATTTCCTTTGTCACTTTCTCCTCTTTTTCTATGTCTATAGCTATGACTCAATGGATCATATTCGATAAAAATCTTGCTCTTCTGTAAATAATAGTAGTTGGGTTAGACTGTAAAACGCGCTGAATGGTACCGTGTAAAAGTATCAGACATGGAGTGGTTTAAAGCACATTGGGTATGATTTGAGTCCGTCCTGCCATTTCCCATATAACCATTTGTTGATGATACATAGGTCAGTTTTATCTCCTATACTGGGCTATATTGCTATGCTCTCCTGGTGCTAGCGCAAGTTTGTTTTGAGAAGTGGGCTCCAATGTATATATATATATATATATATATACTATAATCCCTCCGTCTATATAGACTGCAATACACGATGTATTATCTTAACAAGTTTCACCACAGGAATTGTGAGAACGCCGAATTCTTATGTTATCGATTTGAACACAATATTTTACGTATTTAGGTATTTCCCCCTCTTCGGATAGTTCAAACATATTGCCTTTGCCTAAGCATTCTTGGATACTGGGCCTACGACATAAGAATGCAAACAATGTTCCAAGTGGTATCGTGGATTTCTTGCCGGGGGCGAATCAACTGTCGATCAACGGCCGTCTCAGGTGTCAGCTAGTGGAGACCAGTCCAGACTTTGCGAAACGGACAAGTGTTCTCCTAGGCGATTTGGATGGTGGGTGGGAGGTTGAATTGCTTTTTTCTTCTTTCAAATGAGTACAACATAGTCGTTCAAAATTATACTGATTGTCATTTCAAATGTAGAAATAGAGGTGCATATAGTATGCTGTGCTATAAGATATGTATGGTTGGGTCCAGGCCATGTCTCACTTTAACCTCGTGTTGGAGATTTCACTGTCATTTTCAATTTGCTTTTTACCCCGTACTCCGTACTTTTCATTTGATTTGAAATGGAATTCTAGAAGGAAAAAAAAGAAAAAAAAAATAGGGGGAAATCCGTAGAATTACAACTTGGCAGATTAAAATGAGAGAAAGGCTGAAATTTAAGACAAAATAAGATCAAAGTACTGTATGTGTATACGCAATCCCTGCAGCAAAACTAAGACAGAGTACAGAGTATGGAGTAGAATGTACAACACATTTAGTACATGTAGTTGACAGAGACGATATAACTAGTGATTATTCATGTCAATCTAATTAGCCCCTAAGTTCATAGGGTTCTAGACGATCATGGCTATAAATAAAAATAAAGAAAAAGGTCTCGGCAACGTGTATTAGGGGGACTGTCAAAGTGAATAACCTGATATGTTTAATTAATCTAGTAAACTAGATAGTAAAATAGACTTAATAACTGTTTAATCATAACATTCTACTAAGAAGTTTTGTAGAAATGTAGAAATGTAGTTGTCTTGACTGATATTAGCCGTTCTTGGCAAGCAATCGCATTTCCCCCGTTCCCGATCCTATTTTCTCCCTATCAACCCTTCACTTCATCCTTCTCGATCCTCCTTCGCCACATTCGTTCGGGGGGTTTACGAGTGTTTGAGACGGGAGCGCCCCTGAAATTCTACACATTTACTTTCATCATGTTGTTGCCAAAGGGCGGTGTTAATTGGAAATCGGCCAAGGCCAGATTGCCGCCATGGAGGGCAATCATCGTTTTATTAACACGGACTCGCTTCTTGGTGTCCATAGCCTTAACGGGTCTACTCATCCTCATGTGGCGCGGTGTAAGCAGGTCTGCATCAGAAATGCAAAGGTGAGCCGAAACACACAATCCATCCGGAAACCATACTGACTCGACGTCAACAGCTTCTACTGCTATGGTTCTAGCAAGTCACCCATGGAGATGTCCATCAACGAGATGGTCGAATGGAGTGCACACGCCCAGACCCCCGTCCTCTTCAACCGCCACGAACCTTACGAAGTCAACTCCACCTCCATCGTCGATCTCAACCTGAACCCGATCAAGTCTACCTCCAAGGCCGCTCTAAACCACGAACGCGTACTCATCCTCACTCCTCTTCGTGACGCCGCTCCCTACCTGGCGAAATACTTCGACCTCCTTTACAAACTGTCTTACCCACACGATTTGATCGATCTGGCCTTCCTCGTCGGTGACTGCAAGGACGACACCCTCGCAAACCTCGCCTCCGAACTCGATCGCATCCAGAACCATGCCGAGGAGAAAGTTCGTTTCCGCAGTGCAACCGTTATTCAGAAGGATTTCGGTGCCGACGTTGAGATGACCGTGGAGGAGCGACACTCGTTCGCCGCACAGGGTCCACGACGCAAGGCTATTGCCCGTGCCCGGAACTACCTTCTCTACTCGGCTCTGAAGGCCGATCACTCCTGGGTGTACTGGCGGGACGTGGACATTACCGACTGCCCCGAGCGTATCCTGGAGGACTTTATGGCCCACGATAAAGACATCCTCGTGCCAAGTATGTGATTTTGATTGGAATTTGGGTCGCAGGTCGAACAGCTAGCTGACAAGTGATTTTTTATATTTAGACATTTGGTTCCACCGTTACAACCAGGATGGCCACGATATCGAGGGTCGCTGTATGTATACCCACTGACATTATGTGTGCTATGCAGATCGCTGACATCTTGACTCCTAGTTGACTACAACTCATGGATCGAATCCGACAAGGGCCGCCGCCTGCGCGCGTCTCTACCTACCGACACCGTCCTGGCCGAAGGCTACAAAGAGTACGACACCGGCCGCACCTACCTGGTCAGCATGGGCGACTGGCGAAACAACAAGGATGATGAGGTGGAGCTTGACGGAATTGGTGGTGTCAATATCCTTGTCAAGGCCGATGTGCACCGCTCCGGAATTAACTTCCCCGCATACGCCTTCGAGAACCAAGCCGAGACTGAAGGTTTCGCCCGCATGGCCAAGCGAGCTGGCTACCAGGTGGTCGGACTGCCCAACTACGTGGTATGGCACATTGATACCGACGAGAAGCCTGGTAACCTTGGAGACCGTAAAGCGTTCTAGTTTCCGCCTGCATTCCGTCCGCCCGAAATCTCGCTTGGGATCAAGTTGATCTTTGATCCCACCCCGTCCTCAAACATCCACCATTATCCATTGCCGCCCGTGTGTTGCCTTCCCGATCATTATCCGAAGCCTTTAACCACGGCGGATTTCACTTCTTCCCTGGCCCATTTTCTTTTCCAATTTTTTCTTCTCTTTTTGGATGGATGTTTCGCGACGGAAAGCCTAATGACTTCCCTAATACAGTATCTTCGTGCCGCGTTCTAGGGAGTGTGTGTATTTGTTACCTTGGCGCTACGGGGGAAAATGTTGTTTGGCGGGTCACAGGTCTATAGAGTTCGCCAGTTCCCCAGGCCTCGGTATACCGAATTTGTGTCTGGGGCACACATCCCGAGTTGTGGGGATGTGTGTATATCCCATGTACACTCGAGTGATTCAATCTCGATCATCCGTTGCGCATACCTACATTAGGGACCGAGAACCGGACCGTTTACTGTCATGTGTTTTCTTGTTTCCAAATTTGATTCTGATTCTGCTATGCAGGTCACCTCCAAGTTGTTCTTTTATCTTCATATTTTTTTCGTTATGTCATATGCTGAGGTGGCGTCCTTGAATTTTTTTTTTTGAGATGAGAGGCAGATATCAGGCCAACTCAGTTGAAATCCAGATGTTGTGTGATGGGTCTAGATTTATTGCAGAGGAAGCAAGGCATATATCCGCGCTGCACTGGCATAACTGCCGAGTTTCATGTATATAATCAATTGCACGATTTCGATTCCTGCAAAAAGCACAAGCCGTATGCTCTAGTAACACTAACGAGTAGTTTAATGAAGGTCTCCTAGCACCGACCTCAGCCCCTAGGCTAGTTGAAGCTCATGTTTCTTTGGCAAACTCGAAACATATTCTTTAGAGCTGTATCGAATATTCAGCGGTCTGTTTTGCGACACGGGATAATTTCTTATTGAATGCTCTCACGTATAGCCCTTTTGTATTCTGTTAGCTTCAAAATTCCCAAGGAACATGGAGATAATGTGGAACATTTTCAAGCAAAACCAGCTGGATACCTTGTAAGAAATGGGGCCAAAACATCCCAAACGCAACGTAATCATCTCAACCATCTTGCTTTTGCCTGACTTTAGCAAGACTGAGATCCAAAAGATGAGAGGATATCGTCACTACTAAACAACCTTTTTTGTACCAAGGCGCCTCCAATCCGCCTAATATTGTCGCTGTCTTTTCTTAAGACGGAGGTGCATCGTTGGGCCCAAGCTTTGTTGACCCAGCATAGGATCTACAGGATCACCACTATAACCGGCCCTAGTTTCACTTTCTCAGATGAAGCAGACCACACGATGCCTCCCGTATCTAAAACATGCCAGAGTTGTGCGGATTCCAAGGTGCGATGTGTCCGGGATACCGACATCGCCGCGTGTAACCGGTAGGAATCTGGATAGAACAAACTCTCTGTGGAAGAAGACTGGAGCTTATCTAAACTATGCAGATGCTGCCGTTTGGGAAAAGAGTGTCTATATCGCCAAACTGGTCGTCGGTTTAATGGCTTCCAAAAGGACCGGTGAGCAGGCTTTTTATGACGATGATATGGTTTATTCACATCTAACCCATAACCTAGTAAGATCGCGGCTCTCGAGTC
Source organism: Penicillium concentricum (assembly GCF_028827145.1). Lineage (NCBI taxonomy): Eukaryota > Fungi > Ascomycota > Eurotiomycetes > Eurotiales > Aspergillaceae > Penicillium > Penicillium concentricum. The sequence continues at coordinate 4,681,257 of NW_026622755.1, forward strand.
AAAAATCAATGAACTTAAAGCCGGGCGTGCTGGTTTAGAAGAAAATGATAACAACACGAGCACGCGTAGCACATCATTAGCTGATGGCGATGCTGCGCTTGAAGATATCATCAGCCGAGACTTACTTGACATCGAGACCGCCGAAAAGTACCTAAGCGCATTCAAGACCAAACTGACCCCACACTTCCCATTTGTGGTTGTGCCCCCTGATGTCTCTGTCGAGCAGCTCCGCCAGGAGAAGCCATTCCTATGCTTAGCAATCCTTGCATCAGCTTCCTACGAGAACATGCCACTGCAACGGGCTCTAGGGGATGAAGTCAAGAAAGTCGTCGCATCACGCATGGTCATCGGTGGGGAAATCTCCTTTGAGTTGCTACAAGGACTGTTGGTGTTCCTCGCATGGTAAATGCCAGCCTATCAATACGTTGATATCGTGATCGCATCTGACAACATATGGCAGGTCGCATTATCACTCACGGCCACACCGTTATACTCAATTCCTCCAATTGGCTATAAGCCTCATGATAGATCTGCGGTTGGACCGTCCGCCACAAACACGGACGTGGAAGACAGAGTTGCGCTTTGGGCTGCAATATAATTTGCAGAATCAGACGTTCAGTCGGCCTTCTTGGGGAAGCAACGAGCAGAGGGCTGTCTTGGGCTGTTATTATTTATCGTCATCGTGAGTTGCTATACCATCCGGGATTATTGGATAGTGACTGAAAGTTACCTCGCCTTAGGATTGCGATGCTTGTGCAAAAGAAATCTACTATTCTGCGTTATCCGTACCAGGAAGAGTGTTGCAAGGCTATCCACGAAGCCAACGAGTATCCTCACGACAAATACATCAGTTATGTGACACAGCTCCAATTTATTGCAGAAAAAGTCGACCATCTATCTGCAAAGCATGGACTTGACTTGGAAACGCCTGGATCGGGGTCAGAGCTCTATATCGCCAATCTAAAGTCAGATCTGGAGGCATTCTACCGTCATCTACCCTTCGACATCACCGAAAGCTGTAAGTCCCAACAGAACACCGGGCTCACTTTATAAAAGAGATTTGACACTAACTTACAGCTGTAAATGAAGCTCTTCTTGCGATACAATATCACGCGACAGGGCTTGGCCTATACCAACTAGCTCTCAATATGACCAACCAAGAGCCCCAATCACCTTTTGACTGCAACTCCTGGAGAGAGGAAATGTCATTATCGGCGTATATCTCAGCCAGTTCGATCCTCAATCTGTACATTCGACTTCCGCACAACGGGGAAGTCGGATTCAACAATACGCAATGGGTACAAATAGCATTTGCCTTGCTAGTTGCCTATCGACACACCGTGGCAGCATCCAAGCCAAATCAAATTGCTGCCTTCCTAGATACTCTTTCAAAATTGAGATCGAGGATTGAAGCATTGTCTACTTCTGACGTAGATAAAAACGGCACTCGAGATATTTTCTTCAACTTTAGGAACCGTATAGTTCAAATCGAGAACTGGCTCGGGGGACATAATAGACAAGAAGATGATGCTCACGGCGAGGAGAGCCTTGAAGAATTTCAGCACACGTCATGTTTGGAGCCGACACACTTTGACGGGTTTATGGAGGCTGCAGAGGCTGCGGAGCATCTTGATATCCCTCTTGTGGATTCATTTTCATCTTCGACGGAGGACTTACAAATCCCCCATGATTTTCTCTCTGCGTCTTCCTTTGAGCAGATTATGCGTGACTGGGTATGATTATGGATTCAACATCTCATTTTACCAGCCTAACTCCTTATAAATCTTCTCTCTCTTCGTATCATACCCTCCAGCTTGAAGGCAAAATGATGGTCAAAATTGAAAAGATCAAACAGATGCCGAAAAGACATGAACAAAGGCCCCAATGCGAGAAATAAAGTGAGCATGCAGCAGTGCTAGGATTGTATAAGGTGCGATGATCTAATGCCTCTACGTATCGCCGAGCCGATCTATACAACCCGCCAAGATCTTCAGCATCACCGACCCGATCTTGGATATAAAAGAGATATGGAGGAAGCAAGAATCCAAAACCAAAACCAAATCAATTGTGATTCTTTCGAAATGACCTCAATCTCCCACGCTTCAGTATTCCTTTTGCTCTTTGCTTCGGCTCTGTCTTTCACTCCATGTCCACTCCTCGGCCCTGCATTTCCTCCGTTCTTTCTCGATACAAATGACAAAATCATTGCAAATGCCCTGCAAAATCTCACGCAGGAGTTTGACACACTAGTCACAAAAAATACTGGTGCTCATGGGGATATCTCGCCAAACACTACCTTTAGCATCGCCCTGTTCTCGTCCGACACCGGGAATGTCGAAGACGAGCCCTTCTTCTGGCAATATCACCACACAGCCCCTACATTGAACCAGTCTTCAGTAGGATCTTACGTCGTGGACAAAGACAGCATTTATCGTATTGGTGGTCTCACTGAGGTCTTCACTGTGTGGAGTCTTCTTCTCATTGGAGATGGAGACCAGGTCTTTGACGACCCTGTTACCAAATACCTCCCTGAGTTGGTTGATGCTACAAGACAAGAGATGATTGGACATGTAATGTGGGATGATGTTACTGTCGGTCAACTTGCGAGTCATATGTCTGGAATTGCAAGGGACTGTAAGTACACCGAACAGGAATATGGTTGATGATCAAAACTAATTCATGAACAGATTGCTCGAAGGATGTGACTTTGCAAACAGGTCCTGTCGAGGCAGGACTACCTCCACGCCAGGCTATCCACATGCGTTGCTGTGATAATGGTTCTAGGTGTGATAGCAGCGGTATTGTTTTCAAGTCTGTGCCTACTATCTATGCATACTAATCTCTTCATAGATTTCATTCGTCACATGGCCAACAAAACTCGCGTAGCTCCAGCTGGGGGAACCCCCAGCTATTCCAACATGGCATTCCAGCTTCTTGGCTACATAGTTGAAAAGCGCACAGGCAAGCCATTCAGCAAAGTCCTCCAACACGACATCTTTGACGTCCTAGGCATGACTGAAACCTCAATCTTTGCGCCAGAAAAAACCACTGCAGGAATTATTCCCGTGAGTAAAGAAGCCAGTGGATGGTTAGCACGCCACGAAAGCGACAAAGCGTAAGTCCATATTCTTTCCACACATCAATCATCAATCTAACAGCGCATCCACTCCAGATCAAAATCTCTTTTCTCTAGCATTAAAGATCTCGCAACAGCCGGCCAAGCAATCCTAAACTCAACTCTCCTCGGCAAACCCCAAACAAATCGCTGGTTCAAGCCAGTCTCTCACACCTCCAACCCATCCAACTCCATCGGATCCCCATGGGTGATATACAGCGCCGGCTCATACCCCGACACATCCATGGTAGACATCTACACGGTTCTCAGCAACGAAGGCAACGACGAGAGCCTCTACAGCTCATACCTCGGCTTGGTCCCGGACTTCGGTGTCGGCTTTGCCATTCTCTCGGCTGACAACGAGGCCCCGGCAGATCTCAACGCGCACGCGGATATCATCGGTGATGTCGTGTTAGGGGCATTGATGAAAACGGCTATCGAGCAGGCAGCCGAGGATTTTGGGGGCGCATACAAGGCGCCCGACCTTAATTCATCTATTGCTGTTGAATACGACAGTTTGCCTGGTTTGTATATCCAGGAGTTTGTTAGTAATGGCACCGACTTTCGTGCAACACTCGCTGGGATCATGGGTATTGCGAAACCGGCGGATCTGAGTATTCGATTGTATCCTGTACAACTGGTTCAAGACTTTGGCTCTGGTTCTAGACAGGCTTTTAGAGCGGTCTTTCAGGATATGACTGAGCTGGCGGATAATGACACTCCGACTTGTGTGTCCTGGCTAGACCTTGATAGACTCCAATATGGAGGTCGTGGTTTGGACGAGTTCATCTTTTCTTTGAATCAGAGTGGTCAGGCTGTCAGTGTTGAGATTCCAGCTTTGCAAGTCTCACTGAGAAAGAACTAGCAAGAGAGAGAATGTTTGTGTAACAAAAACTGGACGAATATAAATATGCACGTGACCCATTCGGTGCATCTACTTCAGGGGCCTAAGCTCATAAAAGCGGCTCAAATAGGAAAGTCCCTAGGGAAAAACTCGGTATATACCAATTATAGGCGCATACATACCTTTGTATAACCCCCAAATCAACAATCCAATACATTCCATTTCACGATGCCATTCCGTCTCACCCGCGTCCTCAACAAAGCCCCCGCTTTCCCCCACGCGCGGCGACCGCTCCTCCGTGTCCCGCCACATTTGTTCTCCCCCTCGGCTTCAATCCAAACCTCCCATACTAGAAAATCAATATTCCAATCCCGCAATATGTCTTCCGCACCTGCTAAGAAAGAGTTCCTCTGCATCCTGCCCGATAAGCCCGGTGCGCAGGCGAAGCGTCTTGAGGTTCGGCCGTGAGTCTTTCCCTATCATCTGGAATACACGTGCGATATGGATGAGTCTTGCTAATTTGGTCAGTAAGCACCTCGAGGGCGTTATGCCGCACGTTGCGGCTGGCAATTTTGTTGCCGGTGGTATGTGACTCACTTTTATCTTTGTGTTATCTTTTGTCGATGTAGTGCCATGGAAGGGTTTCAAGTACTGACGTGGATTGTTTTTTGTCTAGGCGCAATGCTCAATGCCCACCCCGCCGATGGCGAGACCCCCTCCTTCAAGGGAAGCATGATGCTTGCTGTTGCAGAGAATGAAGCTGAGGTGCTTGAGCTTCTTAACAAGGATATCTATGTCACTGCTGGTGTGTGGGATATGGAGAAGGCTCAGATTATCCCGGTATGTTACACAAGAGGAGGGCGGTTTTTTCCTGCCCATTGCTAACCTGTCTCCTGACTTAGTTTAAGTCTGCTGTTCGTCTGGCTTTGTAGGTTGCATATTTAGTTTTATCTTTGCATTGGGTCTGGGGCTTGAGGTTTGTCGTTTGATATATTGAATGAAAGCGACTGCTCAGTGAGGTTGCACTGCATCTAGCCTTTTAGTTTTGCCAAGTAGTTCTGTTCTACTTGTAAGGATATACTAGCTTGGTTGAGAAAACGTAAGCAATGCCGGGAAAGGATAGATACGGTTAGCTTAGTTCTTTTGTCTAATATTCGGGTATGGATATGATATCCCGATTAGAATAAGCCGAGAGGAACTATACTCTGGCTTCGTCTCCGCTAACTCCGCGGGAATAGGGTAGAAGAATGTAGTAGAATAGGGCGATAAGCATATATGGTATTCGAATGGAACACATAACATCAAATTGATAATAGATCGCCATGGTTATTCTCTCCACTATTTGATATCATTGCCAAACAATTGGCTATCGAAGAGGCGGAAAACAAGACAGTGACCGGGCGAGTCCACCGCGGAGAACTTGAGTGGTGCACAGGGGTCGCCACCCCTGAGAACTGATATCACCAGCACGCACTCTCACTGGCACAGAGATATAATACCCCAACTTTTCCCATTTGGCGCATCATTCAAGTATCACAATTGAAGGAAGACAAGAGATAAAAGTGAACGTCATCTTTGTCATCTCCGACGACCGGCGGATCCGGCCAAAGAGAGTACCCCATTAGGCCTAGCGTGCTTATCTAAGGTCCGATCAGATTATTTATGAATTCATCACTTCCACTCCCTATCAGATCCATCTTTTTTTCGCCTTCAACACATATCATCCGTGAAAATCAATACCCCATCAAATACTCATTATAATTCACAATGTTCAAGCGCCTCGTCACCGTTGTCCCCCGCGTCGGGTCTGTCGCAACTCGCAGCGCCCTTTCTCCCCTCACCGGCCTGCAGTCCGCTCAACCCGCCATCCGCCGTGCTGCTCCCGCCCCAGCTCAACAGCGCAGAGGATACCACGAGAAGGTCCTTGATCACTACAACAACCCCCGAAATGTCGGTTCCATGCAGAAGGGTGACCAGGACGTTGGCACTGGTCTCGTCGGTGCGCCCGCCTGTGGCGATGTCATGAAGTTGCAGATCCGCGTGAACAAGGATTCCGGCCGTATCGACGATGTCGTCTTCAAGACTTTCGGCTGTGGTAGTGCTATCGCTTCTTCCAGTTATCTTACCGAGCTCGTTCGCGGTATGACCCTCGATGAGGCTGGCAAGGTTAAGAACACCGATGTGGCGAAGGAGTTGTGTCTCCCTCCTGTCAAGCGTATGTCTTCTGTGATTGATTTGATTTGATCATATGCTAACATATATCTAGTGCACTGCTCTATGCTTGCCGAGGATGCTATCAAATCTGCGATTGCGAACTACTACACCAAGAACCCCAACACCCGTACCACAGATCTGTCTGGGACGGGCGGCGTCATTCCTGACGTCAAGGTTGAGACTGCTGCTACTGTTTAATTTATTTCTCATTGCTTTGACTGTGTGAGCTTGCCAGATGGACTCTCTATCTGTATGACGCAACTCACTCGTTTCGTTTGACGAAATCTGCGTTTTTTATTATTTCCGAGGTTGTCTTAATACACAATCATTTGATCAAGGATACTTGTTCTTGTCGGAAACATCGACAAGAACGGGTGGATTTGGGATTTGTTGTACTTGGTGCTGCTGAAAATGCGCGCCAAGGGATGACGATGGATGAGATGAAAACGAACAAATTGCCCATTTGTTTGATGTACATATTCCCTTTTTCTTCTCACTTTCTGATACGTTTTTCCTTTTCTTTTTTTTTCTGCGACGGCGCCTCGGTATCTGGGATCCTTGATCGATACTCTCAACACCATTTTCTAAAAAGCAGCGCCTTGATAGTTTCCAATGAAACAGTGAAACCAGAACAGTTACCCTTTTGTAAAAAGTAGAAAGAGTGATATCAGAAGCAGTCTATGATTTATGATCTATCAACAATCTATCTATCTGTACAGGACCACACTGGATCTTTGAGAACGAAGCCGGAAAACATAGAACAACCCATACTCTCAACAATCCAGTCGAGACGAAGTGGCCATATGTGAAAAGAGATACAGAACGCCGTCGCTGATGCACAGACAGACTATTTAGGACAATCCGTGCCAATGAGCTGAGAAAAAAAACAAGGGATATAATGGAAAAACAAACCAGTGCACCAAGGGCAAGCCACCCAAAAAAAAATACACTATCTAACCGCTCCGGAGGCCGAAGCGAGTCTTCAAGGACAGCATAGTTTCATAAACAGTCAACTTGACCTCAACGCGAAGGTAGCTCGCGTAGGCATACAAGAAACGGAAGAAGTTGCGGAAGACACCGCCAGACTCCTTAATGAGCTCCAACTGCTCTTCAAAGACAGTGCGCGTGGCATACCGCGCGAGGATGAGGAAAGAGCGCATTGGGCCCTGGCGTGTGTGGAGGTTTTCGTCTAGGCTACGAGCTGGGGGAGAGTTAGTCGGAGATACCCAAAAGAATCGAGGATTCGAGATGGAATACATACTGAGGTCATTGGTCTTCAAGATGAGAAGAATAATCCGCGGAACCTGGCCTAGCAAGACAACCAGTTGTTGCAGCATGCCTTCACCCAACGCGCCGGATATCTCCTTTTTCTCTTCAGCCGTCCGCGAAGAAACGACGCTTTTCTTCGTGAGCACGCTGTAGTCTCTACCGGTAATGGCACTGGCAAAGAGCGGGAACTGCTCGTCCGTGACGCCGGCGACCTTGTGTGCGAACTCGCGCATCCGCGGCACGTCCGCGTCGATAACGGCTAGCCACAGCTTGGCGTAGTTGCGGCGTAAGTCGCGGTCAATGTTGCGGTAGAGCCCGTGGTCATAGAGGACGATGTCGAAGTTGGGGTATGACCGGGTGTGGTTCGGGCGGATGGCGATATTGCCGCCGTGAGGGTCGCAGTGGAGTGGGGCGTTGTCGCCGAAGACCATCTCATTGAAGACGTGTGCGAGAGCGGCAGAGACTTCGTCGCGATCGATGTTGTTGGCGTCCAGGTACTCCAGATCATCGGGGCGGTGGCCTGCGATGTACTCCATCACGAGGATACGCTTTTGGGACCACATCACTAGGGTTGAGTTAGCTTCAAGTTATACATCTAAGTCCCTGATTGGCAGAATTGCGAACCTTCGGGAATGACCAGTGGGGCATCGGAGTGTTTTTTGAAGTACTCGCTGGCATGAGTAGCATTCTGGGCTTCCATGCGGAAGTCCAGCTCTTGCGGCAGCGAGAAATCCATTTCCTTCGACAGCCATTCCAGGTCATATTCAGGGAAGAAACGCTTAAGCATGGAGAAAGTGAATCGAGTCAAAGCCAAGTCTAACGGCACCCATTCGTCCAGCGCGGGATGCTGGACTTTGACAGCGACCAATTGTCCGGTTTCCTTTAACGTAGCGATGTGCACCTGTGCTAGCGATGCAGCACCGATGGGCGTAGATTCAAAAGATGCAAACAACTGGTTCATATCCTGGCCTGTGTCCTTGCGGAATAGCTCGCCAATTGACTCGATTGACGAGACGGGGCATCTGTCCTGGAGCGGGATGAAGGTCGAGGTCCATTCGATGGGAAGCAGGTACCCCATGCTGCTGAGATGCTGGCCCAATTTGATGAAAATCGAGCCATTCTTTTCTAGAACATGGAGTGTACGCTCGGCGCATCGCTTGTGGCATGCGCGAAGCAGTGCGTCGTGTTCTTCGGGGGAGGAAGCGTCTTGTTTCAGGGTAACACGGTAGCTGCGAAGATTCGAAGTTGTGTTAGCAATTTGGTCAAGGGTCAATGTAGAAAAGATCCGACACTGCACATCACTTACTCATTGATACAGACAGCCAGTGTACCAACCACACGCCCACTGCGTTTCGCCGCCTGGAACGCATGCTGCGCTTGATCAGAGAACGTCACTGCGCCCAAACCGAGGATACTTCCAATGAGAAACCATTTGATGGCACTCCGCTGTGATGCATTCAAATTGGACTTGTTTTCAGACTTGTGCTGGCTCTTAGTCTCCGCAGACAAGAGAAGCGGAGCCTTCACAGAAAAGGAACGGCGTGAAGCGGCGAGAGTTGAGCCCTTGGAAGACGCTGAACGACCCCATGATGAAGTATTGATCACACCGGAAGAGGGCGACTGTCGTAGCGGCGAGTTCGAGGCCAGAAGAAACGAGGAGCCAGATGTCGAGGGTTTGGAGGTTTTCCCGATCACCGGGTCAATCTTGAATGCCCGCAGTGGCACGCGAAGCGCTGCGCTCATCCCGAAGCGAAGGCCACCGGCCAGAAAAGAAAAAACAAGGTAAAATAGGGAATGAGACGGCTAAGCGTTTCTGGGCTCAATTCATCGTATGATTATTCTAGAGATTTTTCACGGTTCTCGCCGCCAATCGGCTTCGGGCACGTGATTCAAAATCTATAGATCCATAACAGACGTCATAGCCAAGGGTTGAATGGGTTGGGATTTACTAGGTCTAATAGTGAAAGACACGAAAGCATAGTTCGTCTTATAAAATAGAGAAAGAAAAGGGGACAAGGACTGTATATGAAGGGCTGGCCTTAAACCGCTAACAAATACAATGCCTTTGAGAATGCCTGGTATACTATGTTGTACAATTCGAACTGTTTATATGTATGAGCTTGAACCAAGGTAACTTAGGCAAATTAGAAGGAATTATTGATTCAGACAAAAAAAAAAAAGAAAAGCATAGACTCCATGTGCAGCAACCAGTGCCCACATAATAACAAAGGGGTTTTACAAAAAAGGAAAACCATGCACCATCACCCCAAAGACCATTTAGAGTTGAGAACGCCGTCACCTGTATATGAGACAGACTTATGAGGTAGAGAATCGGAAACGCAATAACACAAACATATAACTTCACAGTAGACCATTTTGGACATTAAATTACGCCCACTCAGGGTCTGCGAGTGTTGGGCGGCGGCGACGAGGAATGATTGAAGGCCGGCGACTCAGCGAGCTTGGAGTTTTGTTATCTTCCTCACGCAGCAGCTCAACGTGAGTCATTCTACTAGAGAGGGGTCGTGCAGATCTGGGCCTGGCAGCGGACGCACTGCTTCCATTGGTGGCAGATCCAAGAGCCGGGTTGTTGCCATCTCGACTGCCAGGTCTCATAGCCAAAGAAGAAACACTGAGAGAGTTCCGCGGGTGCCGGGGTGTTTCCCGACCTTCTAGATATCCCCTTGACTGGCCGGTGCGGCTCGACGAGGGCGTGGATGGGGTAGAGGATGCCGAAAATAAAATTGGAGGGGGGTGCATGTGCTTTGTCGTCGGGCAGTTGGTCTGCGTTTGCTGACGCCATATGCCTCGCTGGATCGAACCAGCTTGCCTGCCATATCTCTGACAAGGACTGCGGGGTCGTTCTCCATGTTTCGAATAGAATCGAGCAGACCATAGGTTGCGAGTAGCCCCCTTGCTCTTCGTTTGAATCACAAATACTGGCTATTATGCGCAGAAGGTTAAGTCGGACGGCGGCTTTGGTGTGATGTAGCTTCTGCCTCAGTCTTTGGAAGATATCAGGACGTGCAAATGTGGATGCGACATGAGGACTGAGCCGAAGAAGCTTTTGCAGAGGTTCGAGAGTGTTTTCGAATGCGTTAGCCTTGGAAAGCTTCAAGCATTCCGCAATGGCACCAGTGAATGTAATGGGGCCCTCAAAAGTATCACTCTCAAATATGCCATCCAAGAGGTGCTCTTCAACCTTGGCGGTTTCTTCTTGCAGCCTAAATTTTGTTCATTGTCAGCTTTGTGACCAGCTACGATTGTGGAACGGGAGACAAACCATGTGAAAATAGCATCCAAAGCAGTGACTTGCCAATATGGATCCAAGAGCAAAGAGATGTAAAAGCCTAGACCCTTGTTGCGCCAGAGCTCCCTACGGCCAACCTTTCCAGATTGTGCCATGTCGCAGAGAATTGGCAGGGCGAACTCTTTCAGTGGGCGCTCTGTGAGTACGATCTTTTGCAGAAGCGGTACAATGCCGTTCAGTGCAGCGTCTTCTTGCCGAGACTTGTTCAGGCGGCACATGTTGTAGATGGTGTTGAGGATCTGGTTCGAGAGCTCGCGGAAGTGTGCTTTTTTCAGGTTTGATCGAAGCAGATCAGTCAAGACATCGATGGCGTTGGAATTCTGGAGAGAATCTAGAGTAGTTGAAAGCATCGACAGGTTTTTGATGAATTTCAACATCGTGATTTGATGAACTGGGCTCATTCGCCTCAGTTCTTTCAGGACTCCTTGAATCAATTGTTAGCATAGAACGTTGCAAGAGTTGGCAGAAATGATGCTTACTGTGCAAGACTGTTCGTTCAGAAACCATCTCCTTAACATGATTCTCGGCCTGCGAGAATATAAAGAAGATATTTGCAATACGACCCTCAATAACTTCTGTCAACTCCCCATCTTCATCGAGAGCACGACTTAGAACAAGAGACAAGGGATCAAGAACGGAGTTGCGAGACAGGATTCTACAGAAATCGTTCTTGGGGGTGGAGCCCTATAGAAGAATAGTTAGATCCGAGGAGACGCAAAGTGCAATGAAGGCGAAATACTTACTTGCAACTCAAAGACACTCCAGATCCCGTTCACGCCAATTAACACCAGTTCGCGTTCATCTTCATAATCGTCCTCTAGGAACTCGACCAGGACGTTCAAACCTCCAGCACTGACAAACATCTGGAGAGTCAGGGTGGAAGTCTGGTACATCTGCTGCACGAATGCTGCAGCTTCGAGTCGAATTTCGCGTGGGTACTTCTTAGATGCAAACTCGTTGATGATAGGGATTCCACCGACAAAGCAAAGATTTTCCTGAACCTCATAGTCATCGTAGATGATTGCGTTGACAACCCTCAACAGACAGAAGACAATATCACGTCGGCGAGTAGTATCCAGAATCTCAAGAATCGGCAGCATGCCGTGAGCACTGATGATGATGTTTTTAGTCTCTGGAAGATCACAGAAAATCGTGAACAATTGTTCAGAAATCTCTGCAAGAACTTCCTCGTCCTGGGATGTCTTGAGGGAGTCTACAAGACCCTCAACTTGGTTGCGAAGACGTGCGTATTTATCACGCGCGATATTTTCTTCCAGGTCCACCTCGTCAAAGCCTTCTTCTAATTGCGCAAAGGGATCGTCTTCGTCTTCTTGGTCTCCCAGCCATGAGTTAGACAGCTTCGAGTTTAGCATCAATGTACTTTGATCCGAGCCATCGTCGCTCTCTGCCTGATCTAAAGCAGCTTGGTCGGCCCCAAGAATATCAGAGAAGTCCTCATCATTTTCATTCTCAGCAAACCTCTGGATCTCAATGGCAGAGCGGTCGCGCTTCACAGAAAGCTGTTTGCGCAGCTGGGGATGAGGATTACCAAAATCGGCATCCAATTGGCTGTATCCTATATTTTCATGAATGGGTGATGATGGATCATCCTCGAAGTCCTGGAAAATGTTAAAATCATACAGAGAAATTAAACTCTGGCCGGACTGTACCTGATAACCACCCAACTTCCGATCTAATGAATCCTCATTGGCCATAATGAGATCGGAATAATCATCGATAGAGTTCTCTTTGTAGAGATTGGTCGGACGAGGAGCCGGACGAGCTCGTCTCGGCATGGGATTTTGGGCGAGGATTGGGACATTTTGCAATGCAGAAATGGGGGGATTGGATCCAGGCTGGGAGAGCGCAGGGTTTTGAGGCTTGGAAGGCTCTGCCACAGAAGGTTTGATGGGATATGGTCGGATGGTCTGCAAAGTATCTTCGTCGGACAATCCTGAGCTATCCTCAAAGGGATCGGAATTGTCATCCGATCTGAGTATAGTCCCATCGAGTGATGCAAAAGCTTTAAGTCTCTCGGAAGAGAGCATGCCCCCGAAGTTATCATGTGGCCGTAGATGCGGCAACTTGAGTGCGCTAGGAGAGATTGCAGTAGCAAAGTCATCGTCCCAATTGTCGTCCCCTGCTAACACAGGTGAGCGAAAGCGATCCGTGGGTTTGATGGCGGTTGGTGATGGCAGGCTATCAACCAATGGATTATTTCGGGTAGATGGCAGGCCTGAAGTACTGGGGTGGTCTGGCCTCTGCTTTTTCTTCGAAGTCCCTGCTTCGGGTGACCGCAGAGCCTCGTTCCATTCTTGGACACTTTTGACGGCTTCTTCATATTCCGTAGACTTCTTAGGGATCACAGATTCGGTTCTGCGCGCATTAACAATCCACGGATGTTTAAGCAACTTTCTTGCTGAGACTCGAAGGTTGGGGTCTTTCTGGAAACATTGCATCAGGAAGTCTTTCACAGCCTAGATAGAGTTAGTATCACACGCATATGCCTGAACGGTCAATAAAGACATACCGGCGAGGCACCCTGTGAGAATGGAGGATGATCATCGTTTACGATACGAAATAGTGCTGGCATGGGTTGCATGTTATGATAAGGGGGTTTGCCCTCGAGTAGCTCGATGACAGTGCATCCCAAACTCCAGATATCGGAAGCTGTTGTTGCTCCCGAAAGCTCGATTACTTCGGGGGCCATCCAGTACGGCGTACCAACCACGCTTGATTCACTCAAGCCCGTGGTTCGACTCGCCACGCCGAAATCTGCCAGCTTGACGAGTCCTTCCTTTGTGGTGAGAATATTTGCACCCTTGATATCCCGGTGAATAACACCCTGTTCATGCAAGTAGAGCAAACCATGAAGAACCTGGGACATATATAATCCCACAAGGTTCTCAGGGAAACGACCAAAGTTTTTCGCAATGGAATGCAACGAGCCATTTTCGCAATATCTATAAACCATCAATTCCATGTCCATTGACTTGAGCTAGGAGGAGCATACTCGAGAATGATGTTCAAAGTTTCAACGGATTTTACAAATCCGTGGTACTTGACAATATTGGGGTGCTGCAAGGATTTATATCAGTACGGGGTTTGTTGCTATAGTTTGGCGGAGTGTCTCACATCGAGATTTTTGAGAAGATCAATTTCAAGCTGTTGCATCGCGTGTTAGCACATCAGATGAAGGCCGAGAACAATTGTATCCCATACCATGATAACGCGCAATTCACTCTTGGGAAGATCTGTCAATTTGATTTGCTTGACGGCGACAGTCTCCCCAGTATTCCAATTCAACGCACGATACACGGAACCGAAGGCGCCTTTGCCCAGGCAGTCTCCCAATTGCTACCATAAACACCCGAGGTCAGCATCTGCCCAGTCCATGTTTTGCGGGGCAACAGGGCACCGTATCCATACATAGTCCTTGAGTTCCGCAACATCTTTTGCCGATGACTTCAAAACTTTGTCTTCCTTCGGTTTCTCTTCTCGCTTCGTCGGACTCGTTCCAACTCGTGCCAATCGAGGCTTTATCGGGGTTCCGGGGGTTCTCGAAGAGGGGGTGAGAGGGCGAGGCTGCCCTTCACTCCCTTCGCCGGACCGAGCGACCATAATGCTGCGGACTAGGGTCGATTGTATCCTAGCAGTTGTTCGAGCTGGCTGTCGGTCTCAGGATGTGGTTCGAGGTGGAGGAGGGGTGGGGTGAAAGCCGAGGAAGGAGGCAACCTTGAAAGAGCTGATAGCAACGGTCTCAGAGGTCATATCCACAGGTTCTAACAGTCACAATTGTCAATTCGTCCGATTCTATTAAGGTACAAACAAGCACCATGAATGACATCTTGCATGCGGACGTTGTGGGGAGGGTCTCACCAAGCGGGCATTACAACACTTCAGCTCTCACGCCCTAGAGAGCTGTTTCCACGACAAGTCGAGGCGCATGCAATATCTCCAGATGGATACAAATAACATGCAGTAATCTGAAGAATATCGATCTAATAAAGGCGACAATAGAGCGTGAAGGGGGTTGTTCGCAAAGAAATCGCGGTTGTTTTGAACTTTCGTGCTCCACCCGCCGCATCATGCAGGCTGTGCTGGACAATCGCCGATCAGCCCTACGATACCCAGTTTGATGGACTTTTTGTTATTTGACCAAAAAGAATACGACGGCTTGATATATACCTGTAATTTACCACAAAAAAAGGAGACGTAGAAAACGAAATAAATGGTTTGTTGTTGTTTGTTGTCCTAAGGGTCTATTATTTGCCGATATAGATCGGTGAAATTCAATCGATCTATACAGGGTATCATTTTTGGGCACGGAGAAGGCGCAACACATCGGAAACAAGGTACAAACTACCAGCAATGACAAGAGGACCTCCTTGAGCCTTCTCACTAGCCCACTGAAGGGCAGGGAGTAAATGTCCTTCAAAGCTGTGGACTTGTCCAATATTTTGGATAGCCTGAATGGAAGAGGCGAGCTCTTTGGCATTAGTTGGTTGGACCCAAGGCATCCCATCCACGGGTCCAAACTCCGCAGTGGCGACTTGATCTCCGGGCCGGATAATGGAACCAAACACTGCAGCCAGATCCTTTCCACTTGACGCGGCAACAACCCAAGTCACTGGTTGCCCTTGAATACGCATTTTGCGATCCACGTACTTGCCGAGAACTTCAGCAGATTGCGCGTTATGAGCACCATCAAGCAGGATAGGCTCTGCGCGACCAATCAAAGGTTGGAGGACAATGCTTTGCAAACGGCCCGGCCATGTTACATCGGACAGATATGGAAGCAATGAGAATGCATCCATCTCAGGTCGTAGTTGAGAAAGGGCAAGACGAAGCGCAGACACCGCACAGCACATGTTCTCTTGTTGGTGGGGCTCTAGGTCAAGCTTCTGGAAGTAAGGCGCAAGAGCCGGAATTTGTTCAGAGACCGTTGCGGGAGAGACAAACAAGGAATCAATACCCAGTTCTTGAATATGAGCCCGCACAGTTTCAACCACTTCCTGACTGTTTGTATTGTCTACCACGCAAGGGACTCCAGACTTGAGGATGCCCGCCTTTTCACGAGCAATCTCCTCAATCGTTGATCCAAGGAACGCCTGGTGGTCCATCCCTATTTTTGTAATGACAGAGACAAGAACATTATCCAGGATATTTGTTGCATCTAGACGCCCGCCCATGCCCACCTCGACCACACCAACTTCGACTTGTTCATGGTTGAATATCTCGAACGCCGTTGCGGTCAACAACTCGAATTCGGAGGCACCGATGCCTAGGGCTTGGTCGCGTAGTTTGACTTCATCTTCAATCTGTCGGAAAAGGGATTCTTGGACGACTTTCTCGCCAATTGTAATACAGTCCCACCGATCAATTAAATGCGGGGAAGTGAATCGGCCGCAGCGCACTCCGCTGGTGGAGAGCAAATGGGAAAGGTAGGCACTGATAGATCCTTTACCGTTGGTTCCAGCAATGTGAATGGCCTTCCATGAGAGCGGAGTCCGCTGAAGCAGACTCGCGACCCGCGTCAATCCTAACTCGATCATTCCTCTGATTGTAGCGTGATGGGGATTTTGAGGTCAATTGTCATTATTGACCAAAGGATCAGGTAATGACAAGCAGATTCGGAACTTTAAAGCTCCATTGTCAATAAGAAAAGCAAAGCTGTAGTTCATCTTTAGGTTGGAGCTTACCGTGATCGGAGGAGCAGACTCACGTGATCCGTTGTGTGCTAATGCCTCTAGCACTAGGATATTGTAACTAGTTTACTATATAAAGTAGCGGGTTTCATGAAATCCATTAACCAGTAAGTCCATATAGTTGTAGAAAGTGGCCTTCTATCAATTATGTAGGAGAGCTTGCCTGAAACGATATTACACATGGTATCGAAAGATGTCTGGATAGAGCACGTGACCCAGCTACTCTAGCCACCCCCCAGCCTCAGGCATTCATTTCTCTAAAAACCCAATCTCCCCCGTCTCCATCAACCATCCCCACCGTTATCGCAAGGCGCGTTTTACTAGTTCCATAATCGCCTTTTTTGTCTTTACTTGTCCTTCATTTTCAAACCCGTTGGGCTTTTCCCCCTTTCTTTCTACAATAAAAAGCAAAATGGGTATCCCGTAAGTCATACCACCCTTATGTTGGCGCGCGACGCTATCGCATGCGCCACTGCTTCGCGATACAATGTTGACTCTGACGTTGATATACAGCATGTGGCGTGAGCCGTCCAAGTCCGAAACATCCAAGTCTGCTTTGGACAAGGACTCATCTGCTTCTGCACGCTCGTCCATTCGCCGAGGGCCGTCGCGACACAGTAGCTCCCGAGCCCGCCGTTCCGATATCCTGGCTTCGTTTCATTCACAGATCATTGATGAGCTCCGACGCGGCGCCGTGGAACCCAGACGCGTGCCGCGCTTCTCTTTCATACCACCAAATGGGACTGGCGAGAGTACAGTCACCCTGGAACAGGCCGAACGTGAGGCCCTCAACTGGGCTCAGTCGCGTGCCGCGAGTGCACCCCGACAGACCGACCGACAGACAGAGACAGCCAACCGGCGATTCAGGAATTATCGTGATCAAGCCTTGACCGACCTTCTCGGTCGCATGGACGCTCAGCCCAGAAATTCTCATGTCGGTCCTTCATTGACTGCCAACTTCGCTCCCGCTCTCGCATGGCACCCTAGTGCTACTTCACCCCCTTTGGATGGCGGCGTTCGTCTCCTTCGTCTCCCCCCTATGCGTGACAGAGACAACAGCGATCATCCTTCCAATACCGAATCCCGACCAGAGATACTTGATCACCGGCCCCACAACACACAGACCCGACCAGCCCGAGACCCCGTTGTAGACGGGCTTGGGGATCGCCAGCGCAGTCCCAGTCCAGACGGAGAGCGAGAAACCGATGCGTGGGAGACTTTACTCTCAACCATGACACCCGATGCGACTCTTCCATCGACTAATACTTCTTTCACCTCAACTTCTGCCGCTGGACCGGATATTTCGCGCAATCCTCGTCCTCGGAGCTCTATCAACTTGACACAGCCATTGGCGGCGGATGCTGCCCGTGCTCATTTTGGACTCGACCCCTTTCCCGATCAATTCAACCCTTGCGACTTCTCTTCCTCTGATGATGAAGACCCTTCCTCTAGTTACCACGAATTCATGAGACAGGCAGATCGACGTCATCCCGATCCGCATTCGACTATGAGCAACCATCCTCCCGTTTCTATCCCTACAATCATTCCTGCAAGCGTTCTCGCTCTCTCTGACGGGCACCACCAAAGTTCCCTCTCCGACCGTCACCAGAATGATGACCTCCACCACATGCAGGTTATCTTGGATCGACTTGCCCGCCGTGAGGATATTCCCGACGACTGGTGGGCCGCAGCCGGCCTTGCACGCACTCTCGACCGTGGACTCAATGCGAGCATGGACTCCACCGACACCGAGGGCATTTCTCGAACCAACAATTGAATACAGCCCAGGTGGTTAATACTGAATGACATGAGATTTGATATTGGCGATATTGGCCACGGCGTTTTTTTCTTCCGGCAAATTTTTACATAGGTTTTCTAATCGAATTCTGTGGCATTGACAGGTCCTTTTTGAGACCGTCTTGTGATTTTACATACTCATATTTTGTCCCGTCGAATAAAGATAAAAAACAAGCCTTTCAAGTAGATCTGTACCTGCCAAAGTCTAGTGACGTATTATCTCGGAGGACAGCAGTCCCCACTTGAAGAGCCCCGCCAATATGTGAGGAAGATAAGCATAGTTCAAGGCAACATTTCTGTGTCAAACATCGTCTGCATTCAACTCGTACCCTTTGCGCTCAAAGATAGCCAATTGAGACGTTTTTCTTTCCCTCGGATATTTCCTACACATTTGATTCCAACGTGACTTCACTAGCCAGCCATGGATCACCAGGTAGACCGACTGGTCAACAAGACCTGGGGTAAGTAAACCAAGGACATAAACTTGACGCCTTCTGTCATACATCACGAACGCAATTATGTCCAAACCGCTGACAAACCACCAGCAAAATTCTGCTCAACAGCAGATGACGCGCGCCTAATGATCGCCATCAGCGGCATCCCAGGCTCCGGCAAGACAGGCCTAGCAACGATGATGGCAGCACGGATTAATAGAATCTATGCCTCAGAGAACCCAACAAAACCAACACCGATAGCCATCGCCCTCCCAATGGACGGGTATCACCTGACACGCGCACAGCTGGCCGCCATGCCGGACCCCGTGCACGCCGCAGCACGACGAGGCGCGGCTTTTACTTTCGATGGCGAGAAGTTCGTCGAGCTTGTGCGGGCTCTGCGGGAGCCGCTTACGGCCCACACGGTCAGTCTTTACGCGCCGAGCTTTGACCATGCTATTAAGGATCCCGTTGATGGGGATATTGCCATCCCGCCGAGTTGTAGGGTGTTGTTTTTTGAAGGGAATTATCTAAGCTTGGATCGGGAGCCGTGGAAGACGGCTGCTAAGTTGATGGATGAGCTTTGGTTTGTGGATGTTGATTTTGAGATTGCGAGGAAGAGGTTGGTGGTTAGGCATGTTAAGGCGGGCATTGCAAAAGATGAGGATGAGGCGGATAAGAGAGCTCGAGAGAATGATTTGGTTAATGGGAGGGAGATTGTGGATCACAGGTTGCCGGTGCAGGAGGTTGTTTCTAGTATCTTTGATCCTGTTTGGGAGAAGTTATGAGTGTTTGGGCAATACGTTGAGTTTGACGAAGGCCTATGATGTACAGTTAATACTATGCTGATGAGTATCATGATATTGAATCTTTCTGAATCCCCTTTGCGAAGCTTTGTGGGAGTAGTCTATGGTAGCTTTCATATTTCAAGGATCGGATATTGATATCAAAAAGTGCCACCAAGGAATTGCTGAACGCCTACATGCTAATCAATGAGAAATCTCTTGGAAATAAAGAATGGGTGCATTAAAACTAAAATGAGCAGACTAGGAGGGAGGCGCAGACAAAGAAGGAAGAGGGAACTATCTGTCTACAAGGTCCTGGCCTCATGGGTGGTTCCAACAACGAGTGATCATATCACGCTTTGCGCATAGAATCAATGATCCCCTGCACGTTGGAAAAGCCCAACTCCTGCATTGTTTCTTTCCACAGCCTCTCCGTGATCTTCTTGCCGCTTGGCTCATACATCATGGGGTGAAACGGATGGATCTTCCAGTTCAGCACCAGACCACCGTGGCTCTCTTGGCCCTTTAACGCGACTGCATCCACGTATGACCAGGCGCCTTGCTCAGTTGATCGCGCTGCAATTGCGTGGACAAAGCGGAAGATGGCCCGCAGGTACGCGGGGGCATGCTGCTGGAGGCCAGAGCCCCCGACTAGTCCCGGTTCTATAGCGTTGATAATGACCTCACTGGGATCCACGTTCTCGCTAAGCTTCTGAACCAGCATCAGCACCAGTGTCTTGGTCAGACCGTACCGCTCCAATGCGGCCGCAGTTCCCCAGCCTTTTGGATCGTCAAATGACGGAATGAGAGGGTTGGCCTCGCGGTTGGCGAACTGGGATACAAGTGCCATCCCAGAGGCGACTATTGTGATTCTTCCCGGGGCATGAGCTTGTCGTTTCGACTTGAGAACCGGGAGAAGGAGGATGGCCAGGAGCGCGGTGGACAGGTAGTTGACCTGGAAAGTCGCCTCGTGGCCAGTCGTCTGGTTGATGACGAAATCGCCCATGGCCACGCCTGCATTGAGGATGACCTTGTCGATTCGGGACAAATTGCTACAGGTTTTGACGAAGCCCTGGATGGACTCGTAAGAGAGCATGTCAAGCTGCCTCACTTCAATCTGAGCGTTGGGGTACTGTTTGCGGAGCGGAGCAGCGGCGGCTTCTCCCTTTTCTACGGATCGCGACGCCATAACGATGTGGGAGGCATGGTATCTGAGAAGACTAGCAACCGCAGCGAGACCGATACCGGTGTTGGCTCCCGTGATAATGACCGTCTGTCCGGCGAGACATGTTGACAGAGGTGGCGGAACTGGTTTTGTGAGGAATTGAGCCCTGACAAAGGCCTGCAGCGGTGAGGCCGTGGAGGGTAGAAGGGCCATTGATGCCATAATGATGGACGTGTTTATCTTTGGCTCTTTGCTGTACGTTGAGACTCAAACAGTAGGGATATTAATGAGAGCGGTTGGTGGGATGGCTCTTGATTAGAGAGCATTAGAGGCTGTCTTTATATATAGCCTTACCTGGGAAAAGGCATCGTGTCAATACCGTCTGGAGATTATTAGCCTGGAACAAGGATTATCGTGTAAAAAGCATCGCGGAGAGACTAAAGACCGCAATCCTCATCATTCATCATCGACACGGCTTCATCTCAGTAAAATCAGATCCAGGTCATTCCCAAAAGGGCAAACAATGTGGTCGGGGGCTCGTGCACCAGCTTACGCCTCTCTTGCTAGCGCCGAACACCGCAGTCCGCTTCTTCCGAGCCTATCCCAAATGGGAAAACAATCTGGTCGCCTGCCTGACTCCTCAATCTCGGCCCCTACACAAGGCCATGCTGGGTATATAGTCTGGTCCCGCATCGGCTGGACAGCCTACCGCTATCCGTCATCGCTCTCATTTTCTCCGAGACGCAATTCCAGATGCGACTGGATAAGCCCGCTGATCGCTAAAGCAAAGTTCGATGAACTGTGGCCATGACGATGCAATTCGCCTTTGTCACGTACGGCGGGGATGACAAGCAGACACCTGCTGACAGGTCACAGGTCCGCAGCCACTGCATGAAGGGCCGGAACAAGCGCGAGGGATCACGCCGCTCTAACCGGGAAGCTAGGCGGGCAGCGAAGCAATTCAGTACAAATGTTGAAATGAGCGCTGTCCCTGTAATCAAGTGCCGATCAAGTTTAGCTATATCTCAAGGAGGAAATGCGTCCATTTCTACGACGGTCCCGCGGCGGGTAAAGCAAAGGTCAGCGCCGCCAGACGAGGGCCCGTGGGATCGTCTTCCTCAGGCACCTCGAGGCTTTGTCTTTGGACCGGTCGTCGATGAATTTGCGAATGCGGTCGGCCAGATGCCCGAGTCGCTGATGCGACAGTGTAAGACTGCCTCTTCGATTGGATCGAGAATTCGACTAAAATCTATCTAGTTATGGCTTTCAATCGTATCACCGAAGCCTCGTACCCTCTCGTCGAGATTGCGGTCGACTTCAACGACGATGTAGGCTTTGGCTCCATCTGGCCGTCTTTTGACAAGTCGTTCCTTCACACCATTCTCTTTATCAACTCAGCTGTCAACGACTGGGCGCAAAATCTGCCGCTAGCCAAGTCGTCGCAGTTCCACTTGGGGAGAACGCTAACGCTGCTCAACAAAAAGCTGGCAACGGGGGCCTCGCACCTAGATGACACGACTATCTACACCGTAATGCTCCTGGCAATTGTCTCTAGCACCAGTGGCGACTACGACGCCAGTAATGCGCATATGGCGGGCCTACAACGGCTTGTAGAGATGCGAGGCAGCCACGGGTACCTTTGGGTGAACCCCGTCACCCAGTTCAAGCTCGAGTGCCTGGACCTGATGTGGTGCCTCACAGCAGGAGGGGCGCCACTGTTTCTCAAGGGCCCCGTGTCGTGGGACCCGGCCTTTACGCGCCCGTCGCCATCAGTCGATGTCGAGCTGTATCTGGCTCTATCTCAGGCGTTCATGGACCCCAGGCTCATCATTGCCTTTCAGGACTTGCAGCGGCTGACAGAGCTGATCAACGTACATGCAGACAGCAATATGCGACTCAATGCGAGCGAGTTCCAGCCAGTTCTCAGCTCCATTCAGACTCGCCTGCTGCACCTCAAGAACCTGCTGGTTGATATGCCTGGCGAATGGCTATGTCTGGGCATGCTGGCCTTTCTCGCGACAATGTTCCGGGTGCCAGGACGGCAGGTAGCTTACAAGCATCTAGCGGACCGCCTCCGACGCGCATGCAGAACTCTTGTGCCGTCGGCATCCTCACCAATATCGCAGTCGATGTCAGCACCGTCAACAAATTCAGGCCTGCGATCCATCTTGCGCTGGCTGGCAATTGTCTGCGGCGCGACTGTCTTTGGCACTAGTGAGCGGTGGCTTCAAGAGCTCTGGGACAGCATCGCGGAGCCAAACTTGTTGTGGGCAGAGACACGAACAGAGCTCAAGCAGGTCATGTGGATCGGGTGCATTCAAGACGAGAGAGGGCGACGGATCTTTGCCGCTTTGGAGCTTAGCAGGTAAAGTCGCGGATACCTCTTAGAGCTCATGCTAGAACGGCGTCATATTTAATAACACGTTATAAGGCTGTATAGAGGCCTAAGCTAGTCGAAATGCGATTTACAACACTACGTACAATATTATAACATAGATAAATCATATCTAGCAGGTACTACCGGCCAATATCACTACATATGTAGGTATTATACAATCCAATAATGCTTATCATTCGTTTCTTGAAATTCGCATAGACAAAGACATATTAAAAGAAAACCCCTTCAAACTAGCTTGACTTATGCTTCAGCGGCTTACTGCTTCGACCGTGCCGTGAGTCGAAAGATTTGCAGTCATCGTTTTATAGCCTCGCCTAATTACTTTGCGGTCGTCAGAAAACCATCGGCCCGACCCGATAGCCTGCTGTATGTTTTATCAAAAGTCTCATCTTCGCCAACGCAGATTTTGTAGGAGACTCTAGCATATCCCTCAGCTTGGGACGCGAGGGTTGGTGCGAGCTCTCGATATGCTGAGCACAGAATCATCCAGCATCCCACGACGCCATCATTCATCAGCCCCCATTTTTTAACTACCAATGGAGCATTTGAGACATGAGGAAGATTTCCACCTGCGATAACGAAGCCAAGTGACTCGAGGGTCTTCAATCCAAATTCCACACTCTTTTCGAGTTTTCGGGATGAAGCATAGATCGCAGCGAGAGACAGATATGGCGAATCAAGTGTAAGACGAGGGACTTCAGAAGCTGGTCGGGAATATGTGCCTGCGAGGGTGGAAATTTTGTCTTCAATCTTTCGCAAGTTCATCTTCGATGTCTTGAATAATCTTCGAAGCTCGGCCAAAATTCTGTTTCGGTTTGATAGAACAATGCTGCTAGCATTTCGTGTTTCCTGGCATAATATGCAATCGCACTTGAAGCCCCAGTGCTGCAGGTTGACGGGGAATTCTTTTGGATCAGTGGTCATGGGTGATTTGTACCAGAAGGTAATTTCGGTGTTAGCAGGCAGGTCCCTTGAAGCACGAACGATCATCATGTCTCCAATAAAAGAGCGGCGAGCGTTGCTCACGCAAGAGTGATTAATGTATGATGCCATCGTCCAGACCCCAGAGGAATGGAATCGCCCATTGGCCTTTTTGGCCGTATCATCATCCCCTTTCATGCAGCCTATATGACTCTCGCGAGAGAAAAGCGGACACCCAAAACCGTTCAAGTGAATGATTCTCTCAACTAGGAACCTAGAGGGTATTAGCTTTGGTACCAAGATGGGAACGCAGTGACATACGTATCTACGACGGGCATGCCATCCACTTCTAGGACATCCACTGATTTGTATGTGCCATGATGAAGATCGACAAAGTCTGGTATCAGGGACGGATTTTTATGCAGCTTCTGGGCAATAAATCCAATAAGCTCTGCTTGAGTACCAATCGTAGCTTTGTTCATGTCGACATTGAGTAACAGACGAAGATCTTGCGAGGTATCCTTATCGTAGAAAGCGTGAGAAAATGCCTTTTCACAGAAGAGAAGGTCGCCTGCCGTCACCGCCTCTGTTGTGAAGAGTCCTCTGCCATGAGATTGAGTCTGCTTGACAGTTACAGGACCAATATAGGTACCCCGGTCAAGCCTCGGGGGCTGACGCTTCTTGGCCTCCAGTATCATTTTCCTGAACTCGTATTTCCCGCTATCCTGCTCCACAAGCCGAGCAGATGCTCGCGAGTACTCATGTGTGGCCTGGGTGTTATCTGGATACTTCTCTGCAAGTATTGCGTGAGTTTCACATGATTCCTTGAACCTTCGAAGTTGATACAGGGCTTGAGCCTTTCTAAAGAGACCTTTTTCTGATAGCTCTGATACTTGCAGCACATTTTCTACATCTTTCAGCGCCGCATCAAAGCGGTAGCTTTTCAAAAAGGAAAGGGCACGGTTGAGCTGCGCCGTTACCACTAATTCCGGTGACGGATGGGCGTCTAACGTCTTTGAATAGCTAAATTATTTTCAGTATCCGCTTTCAGACATAGCGATATCTTGCAGCTTACCATAGGATTGCCGAACGATAATCACCCTGATTAAAATGCTCACTTCCTTTCGTCTTCCAAGAAGAGGCGTCCTCATCAGCCTGCGTCACACGTTTCCTCCAGGATAAGGGAACTAATTTGTCAAAGTCGGGGACAAACGAGACGTCCGAGAGATGGTCTACTCGAATCCCGTAGTCTCCGTCTGCCATTACTTTCACATAGGGTTCTTTCACAACAAGCACCGTACCCTCCCTGAGGCTGTGTGCATTCGATAGCTCCTGCTCTTGATTGTAGAGCTGCAGCATGAGAACACTCCCGTCTTCATC
This sequence comes from Penicillium concentricum, assembly GCF_028827145.1. NCBI lineage: Eukaryota > Fungi > Ascomycota > Eurotiomycetes > Eurotiales > Aspergillaceae > Penicillium > Penicillium concentricum. The sequence goes on from NW_026622755.1 coordinate 4,706,597, forward strand.
TTCTACGATGGCCACCACGGCGGTCATCGTATCTGACTGAGTGACCGTTCTAATGAGGAGATACCGTTTCCTATGATGAGTTTCAAGACACAGGTCTTTGATCATAATCTTCTTCAACTTGCTGAAAGGAGTATGACATGGGGGGTAGGCAGGTGGTAGAAACGAAGGTAAGATATTCATCGAACTAGTCGGAGCTTTCGTCTTCATCATTTGTCGAAACATGAACTGCATCAGGATCTCATCTTTGGACTTTGGGGATTTTGCTGGACGGCCCTTGAGGGCTTGCGCGTTCTTCAGATTTTGGCTATGTACTTGAAGATATCTCAAGTATTCCGGATCATCGGAGACGTCGTTAGTATCCATGCTGGTGACAGAAAAGCTAGGTGTTTCCAAGCCGTATTGGGTACTGAGGGAAAGCAAGGAAAGGACAATAAGAAAGGATTTGAACTGCCAGATGAGAAATTATTTAAGAGGAAGGTGAAAGAGGATGCGTTGTAAAAACCCAGGCGGGGTCGGAGGTGACAGGGGGGTTAGCTGGCAAACAACGCATCGAGCAAACAGGCTGGATATTGTTCAATCACCTAGGCAAAAGCGAAAAATTCAAAAGTACTCACTGATAAATGGCCAAAGCCGGACCCGAATTGCACTCCCTCTCTCCTTGCTGCACTTGAATCCGAAGATATTGGTATTACGTTTATTCTAATACTAGGAAGTCATATAATACGGTATATATAAATATCTGCTTGCAGCTTGAGGGTCTAGATTTATTTGAGTATGTTACAGTAAGCGGAAGCCTTCATCGCTGCCGTGTTCTCAACTGCACCATCTCATCGAGCAGCCAGAATCTGGTCGCCAAGCCTACTCCGCACAGAAAGTGTATGTAAAGCCGAATCAGGTGGTAGGAAATCCATTAGCCCTTCCGTTTCATATAGTATATGACAGACCCCTCTCAGCGAGGAGAAGATGAGATCGTGTTGGAAGAAAGGACTTTGAAATATCACACGGTTGCTGTTTTGATACTTGCTTCTGTAATGAAGGTTCCATCCTCTTTGCTGTATGAGTAATACTACCTATGGTATATTGATTGGTGCTCTCTAATTGCTTGGTTTACGTTGAAGTCTACAGTCATTCATGACGCCGGAATGTTCCAAGGTTGAAAATAAACAATGTAAGCATATATCAATAGATCAAGCGAGCACGATCCACGTCCCAACCTCCATATGGGAAGCCTGTATGTGTTGATACTGCGTTAGAGAGAGTCACGAAGAGGACTTGCGTCCCGAACTTGTTCACATAAACCTACGAGCAGAGGAAATGAACCGATTATTGATGTCCCGGATCATCGCTTCGAGATCAGATAAACAATAAGATGCACAACTGCGGATCTTACTGTTAAATATAACTTCCCTAATATGACCAGACTAAAGTTCTATATAACAGTCCGGGGCGCGCCTTCCTCATCCCTCTATAAACACTTTCTGATCTTACAACCACGTGTCTCCTTTTTACATGGGCAGGGGAGAAGGAACGATACTAGAGAGTATAAGTCGCCGTCGATGACTAGTGAGATAGAGCGAATCATTGTTGCGCTATTTCCCCTGTCTTTTATAGCTCTTTGTCTAATGTTCTGCGCTTTGTTCCTTTGTTAAATATTCGCCGAAGTCTAAAGATATAAACATTCCGATTGTTGCAAACCGCAAGCCTGTCGCACGCATCAATTTTATGAGACACCTTGGTCGTAGTGCTACAGCACAATACGAATAGATTTGGGGGTAGATGTCCATAGTGCTCACGGTCTTTAGCTGAAGTTTATTAGAGACCTGCACAGTAAGATCCGTAGTTGTACATCTTATTGTTTATCTTTACTTTGCGGTATATGTAGTAACTGAAGTTATTAATAGAGCTCGAATCCTCTAATCCTAATCTGGATCAGCCACTAAGACACATAAAATTAAGGAAAAAGACAAAACTGTCTTTACCTAGAATGTTACAGAATACCCCTAAGATGAATATTCAATTTAATCCGAGTAACACGGTCATTATATTTGTTTACACAAGACACAGAACTGACATCTCTGGGGACAGGTCCCTGAAGCTAATCCACTTTTGGACCCGATGTGCGAGCCATGGGGAACAAAATACATGTATTAAAATAACATGTATTGTAAAGTATATTTAATATGAAACTCCAAATAGTGGAGTACCTCCTTGTAAGGATTCTACTGTAATGTAACAGACCCTGACTCCCGTTGTGGCTTCCAGATTGGATGAAACTGCGGTTGCCCCGAGTTCTCACCCCCCGTTTCCGTTTCTTCTAGACCTTATCCTTTCCAACTTCGTCACTCTTTGTCTTTCACACACGCTCTTTAGCCCAACACACTCTTTTACTCTCGACTCGCTGTGCGATCTTGAATCCAGTCTTTTATCCAATTTCCCAATCTCCAGCCAATCTTTCATCATGCTCTTCAACAAGTCCATCTTCGCCGTTGCCGTTATGGCTCTGGCTAACGTCGTGACTGCCACTACCGTGCAGACCCCCGCCTGTGTTCTCAAGATCATCGGGTAAGCTCGAAGGAATGGAAGGAATGTGGAATCATGAGCTGATCGCATCTAGCAACCAAGCCAACCCGGCCGACTCGAAGGCTATCTGCGGCTCGAACGCCAGCAAGATCCAGGCCGATATCTCCAAGAACTGTGCCGATAGCGAAGCCTCCCTGAAGTTCTTCGCCAGCAACTGCGCCCAGCTCGGCCACAAAGTTGGTAAGGATCAACACATACCCGAGAACACGTGAATCGGTTACTTATTATCTTCTCTTTAGTGACTGTTTCCACTACCTCTACCGGCACTTCTGAGAGCTCTACCGCCACCGGCTTCGTCACCGCTGTCTCCTCTGGTACTGTGACCGGTGCCATTGCCACCAAGACCGGTTCCTCTGCCGCCACTGGCACTGGCTCTGGCTCCAGCCCTGCCGCCACTGGAACGGGAGCCAGCACTGGCACCGCCTCCGGCTCTGGTAGCGCTGCTTCCCCTAGTTCGACCTTCAACGCCGCTTCGTCCGACCGCCAGTTCTCCGCGACCACCTTTGTTGCCGCCATTTTCCTCGGCGCTGCTGCTTTGCTGTAAGAATCTAGCATTATCTGGGCGCAACCACATAGCGAATATCGATGCAAGCATGGATTACTAGCCATGATGTTGCTGCTTTCGATCTGGTTTGAACCATCGGTGTTCAGGGATCTGGTTTGAATTATCTAATATGTTGCTCGTCTGATGCCAATATTTGAATCCCTTGAACTTTTATCTTCTTATTTGCTAAAATCACATTGATTTCTATGCTCTTTACCTTCCCACAGAACAAGGAACAAGGCTTGAAAATATCTAGGTCTACCTCAATTGCCAATCAGTTGGTCGATGTAAACAGTATCAAATGAATCCAATAGACCAACAGATGGTAGCACGTCCCTCTTGTAGAATAGAAAGAATTCCATACAAGATATTCCTGCGGTCATCCCCGCACCTCTTGGCCCCTTGATCAGAAACAATTGAGTACACGTAGATCCATCACATTGATGCATGATGCAGTAAGGGTTCAGAGGTTGGGATCAAGCCTCTCAGTGTTGCATATGATATTGACGAGGACATGGTGGGGTGAAGCTTAAGCTGTCAAAAAAAATACTTCGATCTAGCAATAGCATTTAGAGATCATCTGAGCCCGGAATGCTTCAGGCCGCTCGGTGACAGCCCTTCCGGTAGCATGGCATCCATGCGCGACCATTCGCGTGTTCACGTGATCACTCGCGACCTGCAGTTTGGCTGCAAGGCCTATTTTCACCGCCTATTCTTCATTCACACCGCCTTCTGTATCTTCGCTAGTAGACCCACGCTAGGACCATTAGTATACATGCGCTAACTGTAAATGGTATAAATTGTGTTTTCTGCCTGGCAGGATGGAGGTTTGGAAAGAAAGGTGGAGCCTCAGGAGCCTCCCTGTTGGTAAGCTGAAAAAACGCGGGCACGCGAGACAACGCGTCCACTCGGCAACCAAAGATTCCTCTGCCCCTCTGATCTCTTCTTCTTCTCACACCCCTCTACGGGCTTCATACATTCATCTTCTCCCCCTTTCTCTATATTCTAATATCATCTCAATTCTCCTGTCTTGATACCCCTGTTCACTTCTTTATTTTTTTCAAGCCCCTATCAAAACCATCATTATTCAAAATGTTCGTCTACAAGAGAGGTAAGTGCATATATGATCTTCTGGTATACAGAGGCATTGGTGGCGAGAGATAGCTTCTGCTCCTCCATCTCGCCACAGCCATCTGGCCTTGCCACACTCCTCGGATCCAAGGCTAACGTGAATATCAACTGCAGATGGACGCAAGGAACGCGTGCAGTTCGACAAGATCACCGCACGTGTCTCGAGGCTCTGTTATGGCCTTGACCCCGAGCACGTTGATGCCGCAGCCATCACCCAAAAGGTCATCTCTGGTGTCTACCAGGGTGTTGGCACCATTGAGCTAGATAACTTGGTATGTTCGCTTGATTACCCACACTCTATGACATTATGTTAATATTTCAATGTCAGGCTGCCGAGACAGCTGCATACATGACCGTCACACACCCCGACTACGCCATTCTGGCTGCGCGTATCGCCGTTTCGAACCTCCACAAGCAAACCAAAAAGCAATTCTCCATGGTCATCTCCGACCTCTTCCATTATGTGAACCCCAAGAACAATAAGGCTGCTCCTATGATCTCAAAGGAACACTACGAGATCGTTATGAAGCATGCCGAGGAGCTCAACTCGGCCATTGTGTACGATCGTGACTTCAACTACAACTTCTTCGGATTCAAGACCCTTGAGCGTTCATACCTTCTTCGGATCAACGGCAATGTTGCTGAGCGTCCCCAGCACTTGCTGATGCGTGTTGCTGTCGGAATTCACGGTGAGGACATTGAAAAGGCCATCGAGACATACCACTTGATGTCCCAGAAGTTCTTCACTCACGCCTCCCCCACTCTGTTCAATGCCGCTACTCCCCAGCCCCAGCTTGCATCTTGCTTCCTGGTTGATGTCAGTGCGGACAGCATTGAGGGTATCTATGATACTCTTAAGACCTGTGCCATGATCTCCAAGACCGCTGGTGGTATCGGTCTGAATGTTCACCGCATTCGCGCTACCGGTTCTTACATTGGTGGAACCAACGGCTCCTCCAACGGTATTGTTCCTATGCTGCGTGTGTTTAACAACACTGCACGCTATGTGGACCAGGGTGGTAACAAGCGTCCTGGTGCCTTTGCTATCTACCTGGAGCCGTGGCACGCCGATGTCTTCGAGTTCCTTGATCTGCGCAAGAACCACGGTAAGGAGGAGGTTCGCGCCCGTGACCTTTTCTACGCTTTGTGGACTCCCGATCTCTTCATGAAGCGTGTTGAGGCCAACGGTGACTGGACCCTCTTCTGCCCCAACGAGGCCCCCGGCCTGGCTGATGTCTACGGTGATGAGTTCGAAGCCCTCTACGCGAAGTACGAGCAGGAGGGCCGTGGCCGCAAGACCATCAAGGCTCAGAAGCTCTGGTACGCCATTCTCGAGGCCCAGACTGAGACTGGTAACCCCTTCATGCTCTACAAGGATGCTTGCAACAAGAAGAGTAACCAGAAGAACCTGGGTACTATTCGCAGCTCTAACCTGTGCACCGAGATCGTCGAGTACAGTGCCCCTGATGAGGTGGCTGTCTGCAACCTGGCTTCCCTCGCCCTTCCCACCTTTGTCGACTCTGCCCGAGGCGAGTATGACTTTGGCAAGCTCCACGAGGTCGTGCAGGTTCTCGTTCACAACCTGAACAAGATCATTGATATCAACTACTACCCCGTTCCTGAGGCGAAGAAGAGCAACTTCCGTCACCGCCCCATCGCTCTCGGTGTCAATGGTCTTGCTGATGCTTTCCTGGCTCTGCGTCTGCCCTTCGACTCCCCTGAGGCTAGACAGCTCAACATCCAGATCTTCGAGACCATCTATCACGGTGCCTTGACTGCTTCCAACGAGATTGCCAAGAAGCTTGGTACCTATGAGACCTACCCTGGCTCTCCCGTCTCGCAGGGCATTCTGCAGTACGACATGTGGGACCGCACCCCCACTGATCTCTGGGACTGGGCTTCCCTGAAGGCCAAGATTGCCGAGCATGGTGTCCGCAACAGTCTGTTGGTGGCTCCCATGCCTACTGCTAGCACCAGTCAAATTCTGGGCTTCAACGAGTGCTTCGAGCCCTACACCTCGAACATCTACTCCCGTCGTGTCCTGGCTGGTGAGTTCCAGGTCGTCAACCCTTGGCTTCTGAAGGATCTGGTCGACCTCGGCCTGTGGTCCGACAACATGAAGAACCGCATCATCGCCGATGGTGGCTCCGTCCAGAACATCCCCAACATCCCCGCCGATATCAAGGCCCTGTACAAGACCGTTTGGGAGATCTCCCAGCGCAATATTCTGCAGATGGCCGCCGACCGCGGTGCCTTCATCGATCAGTCGCAGTCCCTCAACATCCACTTGAAGGAGCCCACCATGGGCAAGCTGACCAGCATGCACTTCGCCGGCTGGAAGATGGGTCTCAAGACCGGCATGTACTACCTGCGTACCATGGCCGCTTCCGCCCCTATCCAGTTCACCGTCGATCAGGAGCAGCTCTTGGTTGAGGACACCAACATCGCTCGCTCTAAGAAGCGTACTGGTACCACCGGTACCTCCGCTTACTCGGCCATTCCCCGTACCAACAGCGCTGAGGCCGTTACCGCCAAGGTCATCGCCCCTGTCGAGGAGACCCCGCGCTCGGTGGCCGCACCTGTCGTTGCTGCTCCTACTGTCGAGGCTAATGCCGCTGATGCTGATGCTGACGCTGAGCCTGAAGATGCCGAAAGCAGAGCAGTGGATGGTGATATCTTCTCTGATGCGGCCCTGCAGTGCAGCATCGAGAACAAGGATGCTTGCATCATGTGCCAGGGTTAAGTTTTCTTTGCCTTGAATGCTTTTGGATGTTTCCCTTTTGAGTTTTGTGCATAGTCATGCCTTCTGTCGTGGCTTCTCACGTGTACCCATATTATGATTTTGATGGACTTTTTTCCTTTGTTTGTGTGTTTCGGCGTGGGATCATGATATTTCCTGGATTTTCTCATTATTACTTCAATAACGTGTTGTTATTCATTCTTCCTTTGTAGACTTTCTAAGCCAAGTGTACTACGTAAATATTCGTGGTTGGACAGTACTGGTCTCATCCCTGAATATCCCAAGTCTTGGTATACACTCTGCCTTATATTACCCATCCCTAAACTTGCAGGTCGCATTGCCTTTCGACTGGTTAATTTTCCATACTAATGATGTGAACCCAACGCAAACCAAAATTCCTCGAAACTCGAACAAGCCACTAGCGCCAAACAGATCCGATATCCCCATCCGGGAATGCCAAAAAAAGAATTCGAGTCAACCAAATACTCGCCAGAGCCAGTCCTTTATCCACCGGAAAGATAAGATTGATCAATCAAAGATAAAACGCTTTCAAACGCCCTCGTCGCTGACTATGAACTACATGTACTCTCCGCTGGTTCGATGGGGATCCTTAGCAAGCCACATGCTTCATAGTTTGCTTTTGTTCATTTCTCTTTTGATGCCAGCAAACAGATATTCCAGGAGAAAGTCGATGATGAGACATGGTCATTTGCAGTGGACGTTGCCGCCAAGATGCTAGGACAAGTTTCCACCACGGCAAAAGTTGTATCCTTCCTATTGGAGCGGTACCACTCACCTTTAGGTCCCATAAATAGCCCCCTGTTCCATAGTGATGTCTCCGGGGATGACATCCAACACATCCACATCGTCCCATGTTGCATGAACAGTCCGTTCCCCTTTCAGGATACGGTTGATATTGAGCATTGTGCTATACATCACCCCCGAGCTGGAGAAGCCTGCTTGCTCACCGGTCTCATCTTGAATATCGGAAGACTTTGCTTTTGGCCCTGCCTGACGGAACCCGCCCGTGATCGATGGGTAAGGTGCAAAACACCGCAAATAACCATTACCGCACATGCGTCCGAGTGAGACGTCAAACTGGGCACCAATATTAATCTCCTCTGCAAGACCAGACGGGTTGACCGATAGGGCCGCGAGGATCCGTTGCGCACCACGGTAGCTCACGGCATAGAACATTGAGCAGACTGCGTCGCTTGCTGTGCACACAAGACGACTGTGATCGGGTCTCTCGTGGCCCTTGAATATCGGAGAGTCGCGCCACAGAGGGCGAAAGTGACGGGGCATTGGGATAGTTGGATCGTTCGGGGTAAGATAAAATGGCAAATCAGTTTTACATGACACGCCACAGTGGCCTAGCCATAGAATGTCCCAGTCGTCGCCGTATGGGGACTGGATTGGAGCTTTCTGGGTATCCTGGGGCTGGAGGGCTCGGACTGCGTGGGCGAAGCTCTGGAGCTGGAGTTTGAGTGATACATCCCAGTCGGCATCGTCTTCCATAATAATAGCGCTTGCTAATCTCTCCTGGACAATTCTAGGAGATAATTAGGTCAAGTCAAATATTGCAGTTTCAATCCACATACCGCTGGAGTCCATTGACATGCGCCCGCCGGGCAGCATACTCGGTTCGTTTCTGGTCATGATTCCAGTTCTAGAACGGTCAGTCGTCGCGTCTATTATATGACTTTAGAATACATACATATGGATAGGATTTATTATCTATTTCATCCGGAGTCACGCCGTCGATCCACTCGACGTGGAAATTACTGAGTGATGAGCCTAGAACAATATTGTCCCGCTTGTCAGGCCGGCTGGCAAGGTTAATGGCGAATACATTTTGAACCTAAATCGACATGAGCTGAAAGATCTCCAGGTGAGGGCCTGAAATGGAATCATTACCCCAAGGGTCTCGTTTCTGATGTCATCAAAATTATCCCAATCATGGTCGCTCGAGACCTCCTGGGTGGGGGCGGTTTCCTTGTGAGTGTTTGATCGTAGCTGGAAGAGGATGAAGGCGACCCCGAACACGACCAGAAGGAGCTGTACACAGCGTAGTTGGGATACAGGAAACGCCATCCTCAGTTATCATCGGGATTGAGACAACAGAACGCGTTAACCTTCCTAGACGTGTAGGAGGTAACATCCCATCCTCCGAAAGCATGGTTGGTCGATATATTTGGGGTCTCCACTATGCACATGGGTTGCCTCGGGTCATGTCAGCGACGCTAGTAGCATTATCTGGGTATGTAGCTGGGCTTGAGTCGAATGATCGTCGGCACGGCCGGAGGGCACTGATTTACCTGATATGACACGCGCTAGCTTGTTGATCTTCGGATCACAGGATTATAGTCCCTGTTATATTGAAACGCTCTTTCCTTTTCAAGGGCCTGCGGTATAAAAAATTCGCAGTCTGGTGAAGGTGCCCTGTAGTGATCTGGTAGATCCTACGGTATATGGAGCTTTGGACGGATTTCCTCCTCTTGGAGTAGTTTAACCTTCTAAACATTCCTTCGTATGACGAGTGCACTCGGTGAAAAAGAATCTGTCACGCTTGAAGACTGCTCTTGCTGCGGATCGTCGAAGATTGAAAGCTCTGACTCATTTCCTGAACGATCAAGCATCGGTTGAACCACCCGGTTAAACGGATAGAGGCCTGTATCTGCAAAGGCCCGATTGTACGAGATTTCAAGACCTCATTGCAAATTTAGGGATATCTATTTCACGGTATATTGCCATTTGCGGATGCACTCAATTACGGTGACGCCTTCGCCGGATTTCCCGGACGCTGTGCAGATCGTCCTTGATAGGCAGTTGCAATTTTGTCCTTACCCTCAATACGACAGCCAGTTTCATCAACGTACAGATATTGATCGGACGAACCCTCGCCGGTCGCCATATACGGCTTTCGAACTCCACCTTAACGGTCAACGACTGGGGATCCTGGGCAAGCCACATGCTTCATAGTTCGCTTCTTTTTCTTTTTGTTTTGCCACCCTCTAACAGATATTTTTCGTTTTTTTTTTTTTTTTTTTTTGGCTAAGGCAATATGTATGTTCACCATTGATATGAGAGAAAATGTGGTTTGTAGAAAGAAAAGTTTTCCCCTTTGTGGTGAGTCCAAGTCTTTTCTTTGATCTCGCATTCCGCAGATTGCATTCCTTAAGCCCGGGCCGGGATCTGGGATCTCGAATCTAGAATGTCAAATCTCACATTCTAGGCACACTACAAATCTATAAATTGACATGCCATGCAAAATCTAGGCCCCGTATTCCAAGACAGTGGCAATAATCGCTCTGCTTATCATGCTACATACTGTAGTTGACTTGCATAGCCTTCCGTACAATCCGGAGCCCAACCCTCGTCCAAAACCCATCAAATTCTTCAAAGTCTTCCAATCTGCAATTTCATTGCAATATACCATCAAACCATGGTCATCCAATCCTATTCTGGGGAGATCTTCGGTCAAGTGGAGTAGAGGGGACTGGACGAAGCGGAATACAAGACGGAATATGGATGCCAACCAAATTCCCGAGTTTGTACTATCTGTTATTGGTGCGACATTGTCTCCCTTCTCGGGAAGAATCTGGTTGGGTCTAAAATACCGGTCAGAGCTCTAGGTGCATTTTGATTGCTGAGCACATAGTCAGCACCCTGATCGGGTTCCCGGTATTAGGTGGTTGTCTCCAGGTTCCGATGCCCTGTGCCCTGCATTTTGTGTTTTAGGGCTGGGAGGGGTAATCTGGATACAGAAAGATCTTGAAAGTGAAGAGTCTAGATTCTAAGAATACACTGAGTACATCTATAAGGTCTCAAATTGTAGTGGTATTCACACAATAAAAATCTAAGAGATCGGCACTATTTTCCCACTAAAAAATCCAACGGCTCAAAAACTTAAAAAGTCTAGACCGCAGTGGGTGAAATTTACCTGTACGGAGTACGGAGTATAATACAAAACCACCCATCCCAGCTGGATTGGCTTAAAAGGCATCTTTGTCTTACAGTAGCATTGTCCAATGGCATGGACCCGTTACAATACGCACATGTCAGACGAAAAGACTGCAGTATTCTGACCAGTCCTTCCCTGGGGTGCGTGTACACCGAAACGTCATTTATAAGGCGACTAGAAAGCAAAGGTGCGCTGAGATCTTAATATGAAAAATAAAGAGCGGATATGGTATCCCCCAAGAAAGAAAAGAGACAAAAAGAAATTTGTGCCGTCGCTGATAGGTCAGTTAGTCAGGTACCAGAGGCAAAATATGTGGATCGTGAGACCCCAATAGGCTCCCGAGGGTTGGATCGGCTGAAGCCGGTCTATCCCCAGAGGAGATTAGGGCCAGGAGAAAAATGGTTTGTGCGCACAAGCCCCTGGTCTTTTCCAATGAGGATCTACCGGGGCGTCCGGGTACCTGAAAGTTGTGATATTCCCTCTGTGTTCTATGTTGAATGTAGGATAATACTCTGTGGTACTCCGTACATTACATATGTAGGCACCATAACAACGAAAGGAAGTGAGTTGTCCATGGTCCGGTACGGATCGTGGCTTGATTTGGACCATGGGTTTGGTGGATTAGTGGGTACCTAACCTTGGGAAGTGGGCCGTTTTCCTCTTTTGTGCCTTACTTTGGTATTTTATAAAGTCGAGACTTCCCTTCTCTTTCGTCTCTCCCTCTCTCTCTCTTTCAACCCATTCCTTCCTTTTTCAACACTCACGTTCCTTTCGAGTGCTTCCTGCTGTGCAGTTGATCAATCCTTTAAACAACCACACACACACCTTCTTTGAAATCTATTCCGATTCATTCGCAATGGCTCCTATCTCTAAGACTCTCGCCCTTGTTGGCGCTTTCTTCGCCATGACCGGCTACTCGGCTCCCGTCGCCAAACGCGTCGTCGTTTGGGAGACCGTTACTGATATCGTCTGGACCACCGTCGATGTCACCACCACCATCTACCCTCAGGCCACTCACTCCGCTACTCTCCCTGTGATCGCCAACGCTGTCACTACTACCGCTGCCGCTGTTGTCCAGGCTCCTGTCAAGGAACAGGAGAAGGCGGCGCCCACCACCTCGTCCACCACCACCACCGCTGCTGCTGCCCCTACTGTTGAGGCCATTGTCAAGGAGCAGGAGAAGGCTGCGCCCACCACTACCTCCTCCACCACCACTACCTCATCCACCACCACTACTTCTTCCACCACCACTGCCGCTCCCGCTCCCACCTTGGAGGCCTATTCTGCTCCCGCTCCCGTCGTAGAGGCTGAGACCACTTCCACTGCTTCCCCTGCTACCATCCGGACGGCCAAAAAGGAGACCACCAACACCGAGACCAGCAGCGGCCGCACCGGCCCCTGCTCCGAGGGCTCCCCTTGCAGCGGTGAGATCACCTTCTACGACACTGCCACTACCAGCACCAACCCCAGCTCCTGCGGCACTACCAACGACGGTACCGTCGAGAACGTTCTCGCCCTTCCCCACGGTATCATGACCGACGGTGACTGCGGCAAGACCGTCACCGTCACATACAACGGCCAAACTGCTACTGGTATCGTGGTCGATAAGTGCATGGGTTGTGACAACGGCTCTGTCGATCTGTCACGTCACTTCTTCGGCGAGCTCGCCTCCATGGACCTGGGCCGTGCCGATGGTGCCAAGTGGTACATCCATTAAACGTTGCGTCGACCGCGCGTTGGTATTGATGGCCACGAATACGAACATGAACAATGGACACATCTCTGGTAGATTGCGCAAGCGGATATTGTCTTGACGACTCTTCCCTTTTTTTCCCCTTCTATTCACTTTACTGTGATCTTTTGCCCTTCTTTCCCAGTCTCTCCGAAAACCCAATCATTCATCTTTCGGAGAGACCGGGCCTTTTTTTTACCTTTCGTCCACTCCTTTGACCCTGGATCTTTTGACCATTTCGCGTGTCCCTAGTGGACCGCATTCACATTTTACCCATTTTTTCATGTTCATAGAATCTTCTTTTCTTCGGAGTCTTCTTGTGAAATACCACCTTATGATGGACCCCATTCGGCCACAAGACATATTCTTACGATCCCTGCGCGCATGCTGGCAAGTCATGGACGGTTTGACTCTCTTGACGAGATCTCGAACATGCAAATGCGACAGGGCAATGATGATTACGATGATCATGCTCGTCAAACGAAAAAAACCCACAAAAAAAGGATGGCATACTGCAGGAGACGGATCATTGAATAAAATTCGTTTCGTTTGACACGTGTTTGTTTGCTCCAATAGTCTCTCGAGTATTCGTCCTAGTACAGAGTAGTATCCAGCTAGTACCAGTAACTGTGTACGGAGTACTCCGTACTCCGTACAACATACCCCTTAGTCTTGCCCCTTTCCACTTTTGAGACTCATCCAAGTCGGCTCAACACGGAAAAAGAACAGCAACGCAAGGCTAATGACTATATTGGTCCACGCTGAGACAGCTGCGCCTCACTTCTAGCTTGGGATGCTCAATTGCGGGCCTCCATCTCCAGTTAAGTCAGGCTATGCAGCGGACTTTTCTTGCGATATTGTCTTAAATTTGGATCTGCAGTGCTCTGACGATCTCTATGTGCTTCCCGTCTATAGTCTAGCCCTGAACCCCATCCTATCATTGACAACCAGATAATCCAGCTCAATCGAACACCACGCCATTCCTCAGCGTTCCAATACCATCAATAACAACATCCATCTGTGTTCCAGGGACCAGGTACTTCGGCGGCGAAAGACCAGCGCCGACACCTAACAAAGAATTCAAGTCAGCTCAAGCAATTCCATCCCAAACAAACAAACTGAAAAGGGATAAAACTCACCACCAGGCGTTCCCGTCATAATAACACTCCCCTTCTGCAACGTCGTACCCTGCGAAAGATATGACACCAGATACGCGCAATCGAACAAAAGATCCGCAATATACTCCTCCTGTCGAACCTCCCCATCAACGATGGTCTTCAGCAGCAGCTTACTAGGATCGGCGATCTCGCTCGCAGCAACAAGACACGGTCCTAGCGGGGCAAACGTATCAAATCCCTTGGAGAATCCCCATTGCGGCACACGTCCCGCGAGCTCCGGGCTACGCTGCAGCTTGCGCGCTGAGATGTCGTTGCCGACTGTGTAGGCAGCTACATAAGAAAGCGCATTCTCTTGGGAGACGTTCTTAGCATCGCGGCCGATAACCAGGCACTGTGGGCGTTTGTTAATATACTGGATACCAGGGCAGGGTATTCGTAGACCCCAGATCAGGGGACGTGTCTTACCAGCTCGCCTTCGTAATCTGCCTGCGAATCCTGGGCGATCTGCGGGATTGCGACGGGTGCGCCGTGGTCGTGGATTGTGGTGTTTGGCTTGAAGAAGATGAATGGGAATGGGGGCGGGGTGCGGCCGGCTTCTTTGACTGTAGACACAGCGGATATTGTATAAGTTACTGTCCCTGTGGAGTGTTTTGTCTAGTTAAAGATGGGAAAACTTACTATGCTTTGCATAGTTCAATCCAACACAACGAATAATAGGAACATCTGTCTGCGCCAATGGGCCTAGGACGGTCTTCACCGAGACGATTTCATCGGTGACGTGTGTTTTGCCCGTGGTGTCGTAGAGATCATCGCCTTCGATCACACGTGCTTGCAGTTTGTCTGACTCGGTTATAAAGCCCAGGTCTGTTGTTGGGGTGGGAAGGATGGGCTCGCCGCGTAGGGTACGGCCGTCTGTTGCGATGAAGCGGATTAGGCGTTTCCACGGGAGAGACATGTTTTTGGATATATATTTCTTGGTCCTGCTTGTTTTAATTGAAATTGACTAATAGAGAGGCATTCATTCCGGGAGTTGGGGGGTTATATGGCTCTTTACTGTCGTTGTGCCGGGGATAGATCGGGTAGACCGGGGTTGTCGGGTGTAGTTCCGGGATCGGGGGCATGGCTCGGATTGAGGGGTTTGGTAGCTAATCGAATGAGAAATGAGAGGATGCAGGGAAACTGGGGTATGACTAGTATAACCTGTCCCATTGGTCGATGTGCGAATTAATTTTCTTCTGGAAATCGGACGTCTACAGTGACTGGACTGATATTGATGAATAGAGGCCAACGGAAACGTATAATAGATCTATCAACGGAAACTTATAATAGATCTAGCACTGCTTCAATAGTTTACATAGAGAGCGAAAAGAGCCCTGGAGATGGGAACGAGGCATACATCAGGAATGTAATATGTAGTCACCCAAAAGGAAAATTTTATATTCTCTATGGAGACGGTCTTTTCTACAATTCCAACTTCCAAGCTCTATCAATCTCTTGCTCAGCATCATATCCATAACACCACATCTGGGTTGCCGGATCACTCCACTGGTTAGGGCTGTGACTGAAAGGCAAACCTAAAGTCTCGGGCTTCATAGCTGCATCACGAGCTTCCTGAAGCGGCCCGTCGGCGAAATGCCAAAGCTTTCCATTCAGAAGACTGGCCTCTTGCATCATTCCAGCTCGCTCGATACGAACTTTCTCGAAAATACCTAATGCTTTGGGGATGTCTGCGACATTCTCGATCTTGGATAGAGATCGTGCCAGTGCTGCGCCGTCTTCGACGGCCATTGCCGCACCTGTCTAGTTTTAGTGACTGTTGTCGATGTGAATTGTGGCTTTGGACTTACCTTGTGACATATAAGGAAGCATTGCATGTGCTGCATCTCCTAGGATCAATACCTTGCCATTCACCCAGCGAGGTAAGGGGACTCCACTAATCAGTGGCCATTTGATGGTTTTTTCGATGAGTCCGATAATCTTCTCGAGTCTGGAAATATATTAATAAAACGACAAAAGGAGCAAGTTTCAAAGACTCATACCGGCTGTCCCATCCTTGGAACTCGCGTCTCATATCACTGAGAGTATTTACCTGATCCCAGGTTGAAGGATCGCTGTCATCTGGATGCGAAAGAACCATGTTGAAAGACTTGCCAGCTCCGATGGTGTATGTCATTACGTGACGTTGATCGCCAATCCTAGCAAAAAGGTCAGTTGGGGTTCGAAGATCCTTTCATACTTGTGCTAACCAGATATTGAGAGCCGGTTTTTCCAACAGCCAAGCAAGTTCTGGGTCTTCCTTGATGCGCTCCACGTCCACGGTAGCTCGGTAGGCTGCGAACCCGGTCTTCTCGAATGATGGCTTGCCGCTCTCATCGAGTGTTCCACGAGCGACTGATTTGACACCTACAATACATTAGAATCGGCCATATATATCTCAGGAGCGTCGGGATATATACCGTCTGCGGCAACGACCAAATCAGCCGAAGCAGTTTCACCATTCCCAAGGACGATACTTGGTCCCTCGACATTATATCCCACAACCCGCGAAGCGACCTTGACTGTGACACCCAGATCCAGGGCGCGTTTATGCAGCGCAGAATGGAAGTTTGCGCGATGGATCACATAGTATGGTGCGCCGAACTGTTCTCGGAAGTTCGGAATAAGTTGCGTAAGCCCGATGACACCTCCTGATTGCCAGCGTCGGAAAGAAATGGACCCTGGCTCGGTCACATACTCTTTCAGGTATGGGTCTAGCCCGAGCCTGCTCAGAAGACGAGTCGAGTTTGATGGTATTTGGATACCAGCGCCGACCTGAGGTAGGTGATTAGCTTTGGTTTGCATCGATGGAGGAGAGTCAATACTTCTCCGAGCTTCTGTGCTTGCTCATAGACAGTCACGGTGTGACCTGAGCCTGCAAGCGCGATGGCTGTTGCGAGTCCGCCAAGTCCGGCCCCGACGACGATAATGTTTAGGCGAACCTGTGCAGGGATGGTCCTTTCACCTGCCAATGGATCATTCAAAAATTCGAGGCAGTTGCTGGGATATGTTGGGGTCTATTGATTCATTAATATATGGGTTTCCATTTCGGGATGAGAAACTCACCTTCAATGACGCCTGAGAAACATGGCCACTGGCCTGACCATTAGACACCATCTTGCTTACTGTCACTTGCTTTGTTTCACAGAGAAATAATTGGAGCCCAACAGCGCATATCGTCGGATCACCGCCTTTATGACCCCTCGGCTGGGAACGTACCGGGGAAGACCATCCGATCTTGCCCCGGACTTTAGCAAGAGCCGATGACCCCCCTACAAAAGTGTTCAAGATATATTTGAAGGACTATTTCTCCATAGAAGTTAGACAATACAACCCAAAGATCTTTCTCATTACCAAAACAACCCCAACCATGACTTCAACTCAAGTGGAAAGTGTCGTTGACACAGAGGAGCAGCTTCTCGCTGACCTGGAAGCGAGCAAGACCCTCCCTTTGTGGAAGCAGATGGCTCGTCTGAACCCTCCAGCGCCAAACCCAACAACCATTCCAAATGTCTGGAAGTACAGCGCCATCAGACCTAACTTGGAGCGCGCTGGAAAGCTCGTCCCAGCTGACCAGGCTGAGCGCCGGGTGCTGATGCTCACCAACCCAGCTCGGGGTATGTACAAAGCTATCCTTTGATTTCGCATTGCACTATACCTTTCTATTTACTATATACTGCTTGCAACTGTTTCTAACATCCTATCAAAGATGCCCCCTTCACCACCGATACCCTCTACGCTGGTTTGCAGCTAGTGATGCCCAACGAGACCGCGCGCGCTCACCGACACACGGCTTTTGCCATGCGCTTCATCATTGAAGGCCAGGGCGGCTTCACTGCTGTCCATGGCCGACGCATCACAATGCAGCGCGGAGATGTTATTCTCACACCAACCTGGAACTACCATGATCACGGCAAAGACGGCTCTGGACCTATGGTGTGGCTGGATGGGCTGGACCTGCCTAACTTCAGACACTTCCCTGTGCACTTTGTGGAACACTTCGATAAGCCCCGTTATCCTGCGGAGAATGTTGATAGTACCACTTCGCCGTTGGTTTTCCCGTGGGTCACCATGAAGGCGCAGTTGGATGGAGTTGCTGGGGATTGGGTTACGAAGAGATATTTGAAGGAGGATGGACGTGAAGGTATGGGATACCTTTTTTATTGCTTGACTCCACGGGCGAAAGGATGGCTAATGATTTTTATAGTGAGTCGCGTCCTTGGGGGATGTGCTGAGCGAATTTCGGCATCTAAGGCTTCGCCTTCCCGACGGGAGACTACGTCCGCTGTTTACCATGTCATCACTGGAAAAGGACGCTCGATTATTGGCGATAAGGAATATACCTGGGAGCAGGGTGATACTTTCTGTGTTCCGGCGTGGTACAGATACCAGCACTTTGCGGATGTTGAAGAACCGGTCTATCTGTATCGGTTTGATGATAAGCCCATGATTGATGCATTGGGATTCTATCGCTCGGAGGATATGGATGTTGAGTCCCTTGTGGACGAGTGAAACCTTTAATATGGCGTGATTGGGTACTCAGGGTCAAACGATAGAATGTAGCACAACTCCGACTGAATTTGGAATTTGACAATGATAACATGCGTTGGAGATACTCCCCCATAGACGCAGCTCGGTCAAATTGTAGAATGGGTTTCATTGCCTTCGTAAGATCATTGCCTGTTGAGTGACAAAAAGCCACTGGAATCAAGCATCGAGAACATCATAATCTATAAGAGAAATCCAAACAAGAAATATCCGCGATTCACAGGTCAAGCGGGAACGTATGGTTTATCGCTTCTGACAATATACACTTCTCCAACGAGAACTGCACATCCAATCACCATAGAGATAGCAATAATGGGGAGGTTCACACGGGCAAATTCCAGACTGCCGACACGGATGTGCTTTCTCGCCAAGATATCCCTCCACAGCAGCCCCGCCAGGGAAGCACTAAACGCAGTGCTGAATGCGCCATAATTGACTCCAAGCGCCATGCTGTAGACAGTGGCCCACCATGTGCGATCGGTGATGGGGACTCCACTGACTTCGTGAATCTTTTGCCATGCTTGGATAACACGCGAAAGGAGAATCGTAGTACCGATGTTTGTGCCAGCAAACTAGTGATCAGAAGATGACGAGTTAGCGGGTGTGAAGGGGGAGAGAAACAGTGGTCAATACTCACATTACACAGAATCACAGATAGGAATCCCATTCCACCGATACTGCCTACTGTCCCGGTCTTTTCTACCCAGTGATCCCATCCGTACGCGAAAACCGGCACCCAGCCCTTTGTAACAAGAGCCTGCACCAGGATAAACATCGTAAAAGCGAACGGTACCAGTGCGAAAGGCATGTGGGATACAACGACCGTCATGGTCGGAAATGTCTCCTGTGACCAGCGGTGCAGATCAGCAGCGAGCGACACCAACGTGTGGGGGCCGTGGTCCTGATCATTTGGATATCTCCACTTCTCCTCATCTATCGTGTATGTGGTTTGTCTCGAGTCTAGTGCCTCTGGAGAAGTTGCGTGAGCTAGGTGTTTGCTGTCCATTGTAACACTGCCTAGTGGCTGCAGTGCCGGAAACTTTTCGTTGTCATCGAGGACAGAGAGTGATAATGGAGTTCCGCAATCATCCTTTGAAGCGATATCACTATTGGTGCTCTTAAGCGACATGTCGCCATCTGTGTGCTCACTGCGGTGGCGCAGGCCTGAAGCATCATATTGCTCAGACTGGGCCGACCGCAAAATCCCCGGATCCATATTTTCTGACAATGCTTGCTGTTCTTCCTCTCGCTTGCGCATGTTTCGCTCTGCCTGTGCCTCCTCAACCTCCTGTCGACCCTTGGCGGCAATCTCACGGGTGTCATGGCGATGGAGCCAACCGAACACGATATCCCAGCAGAACATAACAAAAGCAGCGGGTAATGTGACCCAGAAGACGGGTTTTTCTTTGCCTGATGCATTGATTGCCAGGACGGTGATAAGCGTTGCGGCCATGATGATCCCCCCGAAAGATGCACCCTTTTTGTCTAAGAACGGGTTCATGATCTCTTCTAGTGAGAGTTGCTTTCCCTCGTTATCGTCGGCATCCTCTTTCTCTTCGGCGGTTCCTCTGGCATTAGGAATGTTGGGGTTCACGGGTGCTTTTTTCTTTTGGTCCTCAGACAACTCATGCATTGTGATGGAGAGGGGGATGAGGGTTTCATCAGCGAAAATGATATACAGCAGGAACGGGAAAAGAACGATTGCCGTCACAACTACGGGAACGATCATGTTGGCTGTGTAGACAATGAACTTGATCTTGAAAGCACCAGCAAGGACCAGGTTGGTGGGGTTGGAAGAGACAAGAATCGCGGAGGCGATGTTGGCTATGGCAAACTGGCTGTGGATCCAGGCTCTAGGGTGGACGATATTGCTTGATACACGGGTCATATATGCGAGGAATGCTGTACCCGACAGAATGATCGGGTCATTTCCGATGAAGCTGCCCAGCCCGAAAAAGAAGATAAAGAGGTAGAAGAATAGTCGGTGGCCGACCTTGCCTGCCTTTTGGAGAACCTTAAAGGCTAGGTATCGGATGAGACCAGAGGCGTCAATCGAGATGGCAATGTAAGCGAGTGTGAGGAAGAAGACCATGATATCAATGGGGTTAATGTTATCTGCCCCGACTATTCCATCATGTACCTCTTTTCGGCCAATAGCCAAAATGGCGAGAAGGAAGAGATCGGCTATTAAAGGTGCCGTAATGAAGTTCAATGGAAAGCGAAGTTTCACAAAGATGGATTGCTTGTCATTGGGTCCAGGGGGAGTCCGGGGAGCTATTATGCGCATGGCACTCAATAGGTCCAGAAGCCCGTTCGTAAGCCATCGAGGCACGTATATTGGGATATGAAATGGGAAAAGGACAATGATATCTGCTCCGCAAAAATTCAAAAGTAAGTCTCAATCTCACATTGTAGGCTTAGCCACACTTACTAGTTATAACAAAAATGATTAGGGTGATGATTGATCGCCAACTTTTTATTTTCGATGTATCGAGTTCGTCGTCCATTTTGAATGTTCGCTATTCTTTCCGAGGTTCGATTCAAGAGCATGCACTAGGTGATGGCTGTGGTCGTCAGTCACCAAGTCAGCCTCTCTATTTTGTTTCAGCTCCAGTTAGGCATGGTGACAAAATACCGGAATATGGAGCAAGAGAAATCCGAGTATCAAGATCCAACTCTTGTAGTTATCGCAGGCGCATTTCTCTTATGCAAAGAGAAACCACAAAAGAAAAAAGAAAAAAAGCGATTTGCTTTTTGTCGATCGAAAATCCAGAGGAATTTTGCCAGTTGCTCTCTATCCCATGTGTTTGTATGCTTGGGAGGGATCAAGAAATTATCACAAATGCGGAGAACTATAGTGGACTGCCCCTCATAATCACACTGGCGAGTTCAAATTGTGACTTAAGGGAAGACAGATGGGAGTCCAGCTGCTAATGAACAGTCAAGGTCTGAGGTTGTAAAATATCTCCGTGTTGGAAGTGGATTTTTGTGGATCAAGTATGGGCTTTATTAAAGTTGTAAACTCGAAGTAATTAGTTCGATTTTGATGTCACAGTGAAAGCCGGGATAAGAGAAATTTTCTGAGGGTCTGAGGGGGTCTGAGCCTCAACAGAAAAGAGCAATCAAAAAAAGGTAAGACATGCACGGGACACAAGAGGACATTTTGATTAGCTTGGGATTGGCTCTTGACAAGAAATGCCACGAAAGGTGAGAGGACCGGGGGGATTGGCAAGACTTGGAGACTCCGCTGTTTCCAGGAAAGTTTTGACATCCCTTTAATGTTACCCGACCCATGGTTCGGTCAATATCAGACCCAATATTTTCTTTCTCTTACTGGGATTAATAGAAAATTCTTTTGTACTTCTTTTACATCACATAGCCACCCGATATGCACTCCGTACCGGGTCTTTGCCAATCAGCGGGAGTTAGCAATCGCCCCATCTCGTATTCACGCCCGGGTTGTTGCGCCCAAATCAACATCACGGGGGCACTTGTCGTTTGGAGGACGATAAAGGTTCTTTGGGGCTACCCAATCCCAGCTAGACTGAGGCTCCAAACTCCAAGATGAGGCTTTTGCTGACGAAATAACTTGCCTGCGTGCCCTATTCGCTTTGTTTATCTGGTCAAGGGAGTAGCGCTTCGTGGATAAGATGGCCCGTGGACTCCCTGCTTTCTTTCTCTCTCCATTTATTATGATACCACGTTGAGCTTCATAAAGTCATCGACAACATTAGAGAGCAACACCTTAATATATGCTTTTTTTGCTGTTTTATCCTAAAGTCACCATCGCCGGAGGCGGATAACATGCAATGCCAGCAATTCCATTTGTTGCCTCCTTACTAGAGCACGTTCTCGTGCATCGTGCTACTGCATCGCCCCCTAACATGACAGCAAGCTCCGCATCTCTCGAGGTTGTTTGCGCTTGGCCAGTTTCCGGTCAATATGGCCCGGGGACCCGAGTCCTGTAGGGTTTCCCCACAAAGAGATTGGCAGTCTTACCATGATATACTGATAATCATTTCAGATACTATGTCTTGGTTATGGCCTGTGTGTTCGCTCGCAAAGTAGAATGGATTCGAAACGCTTGTCTGGCCGCTGTGTTACTTTTCCCCGCTATCGCGGCTCTTCACGGGATTGTGCTTGCTGCGCTTCATGTTGACGGTGAGTCTAATCCCTTTTGCCATGAATTGATATTTGTCGTCTAGTATGACCCCATGGAGATGATCAACGAATTTAATCTTCTGTAGGCGCTGTCGATATGGATGTTTACGGGGCGTTCCAGCTGTGCTCAATCGGCATTTTGACTGCCCCAGCGACCGTCAGACTGTCCAAAACCTACTTCAACAACCCCGGCCGTGACATCATATTTCTGTGGACAGTCCTTCTCCTGGTTGGGCTAGTGAGCTTGATTGTGGAATTCATGCGCCTCGAACCCATTACTTGCCCGAGTGACGACCCGGCAAGCATTCACTGGGCCTCGACAGGGGGCACAAAAGGTGGTGTGTTCATATATGGCTCCAATTGTAGCATTACTTGTTCACCGGAAAGTGGGCCAGCCTCACCGTTGCGGTTACGCGCAGCTAACAATATCTACGTGGTTCCAGTGCCTCATGAGCTGACATTCAATGCTACTACGCTTATTGCGGCTGCATGCTGCATCCCCGGCATCTTGTCGTTAGTATCCATGTGGATTAAAATCTTGGACGAGAAGTTCTTAAATGGAAAGCACAAGCAGAAGCAAGATGAAGTCATCAAGGGAACCAACGGAGCTACCATCAGCCACATGACTGAGATTACCCAAGTTATAAAGAAATGGTTAACTATCATCGGGCTTCCGTTGTTTGCTGCAGCCGTGCTGGCAATTCTCGTCAAAGGCGAGATGAACTTTTGGAGTTTTCAAATGAGCTATCAAACAGAGCCTATACAAAGCATTGGTAAGTAGATGCTGTGTCTTATATGACTTTAGCGATTGGAAACGCAAATGGCACAGACTTACTAAAATACGCGTCCTTAGGCCAATGGGCGCCAATTATTGGTACTGCATTCGCTGTAGTGGGCTCACTGTATCTCATTCTGTCCGCGGATATGGACGCCGCGATTATTGAGGATGGACAGCAAGAAGAGGCTACCGTGGGAAGATGCACACATTGCGACTGTGCTGTTTCAGACACCGGAAGCAGTTCCCGACGAGGCTCTAGAACAACTGTCGAGAGACTGGATGGCAATAATGAAATGCCACCAATACGACGTCCTACCACCAATATCCAGCCCGATCTGGGAAGACGAAAGGTTGCTCGCTTCTTTAATAAAACAGGTACCCTTATCGCCAACAAAGCCCAAAAGCAAATCGAGAACGGGGGATTTCGCGCGAAAACAACTTACCCCCTAACCCCAGGAGAAGAATATAAAAACTCAAAACTCCAAGATCAGATGGCCCATTTCCAAAGGTCATCTACACCCGATCACCGATCAAAAGCTGGAAGTTTCATAAGCAACACGGGCTCCGTGGATAATGGCGAAGGCAGCTCGAGGTCCTGGAGTCAGACACGGCATTCCGTGCCTACTCCAGCTGTCTTGCGGCCAACACCCGGTAAAGCTCACTCAAATTCGCTCCCAGGTGAGGTACTTAGGACATCAACCTTGCAGTGCTCTCCTGCGCTCGCGTCTGGGGGGTGGCAACAATTGCGTCCGTTCGGTACAACTCCAATCTCGCGAAGTAGAGCACCATCGACTTCCGAGATCAGTTCCACAGCTTCATCACCGGGACCTC
The DNA here is from genome assembly GCF_028827145.1 of Penicillium concentricum. Classification (NCBI taxonomy): domain Eukaryota; kingdom Fungi; phylum Ascomycota; class Eurotiomycetes; order Eurotiales; family Aspergillaceae; genus Penicillium; species Penicillium concentricum. Next base: position 4,730,760 of record NW_026622755.1, read on the forward strand.
AGATTCCACCAAAGATAGTAATATCCCGTGATGAAGATAGTTGATTGTTCTGTCTATGGTGTTTTTGGGCCCCAATGTTTCAAATGGCGCGTGGTTTGCTGGACATGGCTAGTCCGCTTTACGATTCTATGAGCTCACTGTATCTGGTTTAGATATTTTGTTGGATTAGATGGTGTATATATACAGGTTGCTTCATATCGCAGCAAATTCATGAAGCGTTACCCCCATACCCTTCTCATGCCCTTTTCCAATATTTTCCCTGGCCAAAGTCTGGAAGGACCAATAATCATACATCGCAAGCTATTGCCAAAGAAAAGAGACATCCCGTAAAATTGAAATATATCCGCCAAAATCGAGATAATGATTAAATCCACTGTCAATGTCCACACCCCGGCAACACCGGATACCCACCCGATCTACCCCCGCCCGACACAACCCCAGAAACAGGCACACCCCTGCAACCCCTGGTCATATGATACTATCAAATGGCATCGAATTCACCGGATAATGAAACGCCTAGCGAGCGGCCCTCCAAACGGCGCCGTGTAGCCATCGCCTGTGATGCGTGCCGAACCCGCAAATCCCGATGTGACGGCAAGCGGCCCAGCTGCTCGTTATGTCAGGATTTGGGCTTTGAATGTGTTTACACGCCGCCACCAACAGCCGCTAACGTTATCGTGCAGAAAGACTATCTGCATGGGCTTGAGGATAGGGTAAAAAGGCTTGAGGAGTCGTTTGGAGCTGTGAGGGGTGATTTGGACGGGTTGGTGAAAAGGGTTGACCATGGGCCCGAAAGGGAAAGGGACAGGGAGTCCGCCATGTCCGGTCGAAATTATGGGGAGAGTCAAGATGAGACGAGAATCGCTGCAACGATGCCTGGCTTGATTGGGACGGAGGATTCAGTCGATGGTATGGGTGCGGTGATTTTTGCTGACGAGGAGGATTCTGGGTTCTTTGGTAAGTGTATCCGCTTGGTAATGGAGTTGTTATTGCTAACCATTCAAGGCCCTTCTTCAAATATTGCATTTCTTCGACATTTGTCAAGCGCTATTGTCCAACCGGGGTATTTCCCTTCACCTGGCGCTGCTGAGGGTGGCTTCGTGAATGCATCGAGACCATCATCGCCACTACGTCAGGCAGGTCAAAACCAGCGTGTCCAAGTGAACATTTTTGCTTTACCCCCGCAGGCGAACACTTTGGAGCTCATCGAACGCTATTTCTCTAACACGGGCTTACTATTTCCTTACATATACCCACCCGTGTTCCTGGAAACATATCACCAGATGACAAGGGAGAACTTCAGTCGGGTACGGAGAACCTGGCTTGGCTTGTTGAACATGGTTCTGGCTATGGCTACTATTACTGCGATTCCTGGAAGTGCGAGCGCAGATGCTCGGATCGAAGAATCAGATGTCTTCTATCAGCGTGGCCTTGGCTTGTGTGGGAGTGAAATCTTGCGAGGGACAACCCTAGAAGTGGGTAAGTGGCTCTCGACTGTTGCTTTTTGTTTTTCTTTTTGAAATATTGTCCTGATTGTGTTTTCCTAGTTCAATATCTGCTTCTGATGGGTCAATACCTCCAAGGCACGCAAAAGTCAATACAAGCATGGACCGTCCACGGATTAGCTGTCAAAGCCGCTCTTCAGCTTGGACTACATTCGCGCCATGCGTCCAAATTATTTTCCCCGATCGAGCAAGAGATGCGAAAGCGGACTTGGTATGGCTGTGTGGTTTTAGACCGGTAAGTGGGTAAATCTCCACGCGCAAAACATATGCTGACAATACAGAACTCTGAGCATGACTTTCGGCAGACCAGCAGCCATTCCAGATAGTTATGTCAAGCTCGAGCTGCCCACGAAACGGGAATTTGAAAACTCAACGGGACTTGTCGATGACGAGACAGCGGCCTTGAGCGTTGCATTCTTCAACGCGACAATGTAAGTGATTGAGCTGACACCCATGCAACTCCTGTTTTCTGACCTATACAAGTGGACTATATAAGCAGCTTTGGAACATTCTAGAGCTTCTCTACGGCCAAAACATCGGCTGCGATGGTCCATTACCAGTCAGCGAAACCGTGGCCCATATCTTCAGCTTGGAACAGCATTTGTTCTCCTGGGAACGGTCGCTCATCCATCCATTACAACTTATATCGTTGGCTAACATTAATGATCTGCCTCATGACCAGATGTCGTCCAATTCCCAATATCTCTCGTTGAAGTTTCAAGTCATTCTCACCTTGAGATATCTTAATCTTCGAGTCTTGCTACACCGCCCAATATTGGTCAAATTCATCACAGCAAGCAGGTCCCCTGATCGTGATCCTCAAGATATGAGGTTGTTGCAGCAGATCGGTATGAATAGTTTGCAGATATGCGCAGATTCCGCAATGGAGATTATTGATATCGTACACCGGGTGTTATCAGAACCTGGATGGAAGCGCAACCTCTTGGGAGCTTGGTGGTTCTCATTATACTACAGTATGCCCCCAGTTCCTCGCTCTGAAGTTTTGTCTGCTGACAGTTTCTAAGCTTTTAACGCGGCACTGGTCCTCATCGGAGTTAGTTGGGTCTACCGTGATTCCAGCCTAACAAACTCCCCAATGACAGACCAAGCAAGTAAAGCCAGACAATATCCTGGTCGTGCAGTAGCAGCACTGTCCAGGCTCGATGAAGGAAACCGATTGATCGATCGATGTCGGTATTACTTGGAACAGTTCAGCAAGGTCTTGAACGATTCTGGTCAGTCTCCTTTCCCTCGTCTTCGTGTTACTGAGATTATACTAACATTAGTCTATCCAGAAACGAACTTCGATGCCTCTACTACAACCCTTCCCGCTCTTCATGGTACTCGAGCCGGTCTCACAGGGGACGACTTCAGTCTCTCGCCATTTGGTATGGAGCTTGGTGAGTTCATGATGGATGGGGATCTTGTCACGATGATGGATCGCCAGGGACTTCTTCCCGTAGATCCTGATTCTGCCTTCACTGCTTGAGATTTGGCTGTGACAACCGCACTTGTAACAATATTATACTCCATAGCAGCTGGTATTGCTCTGATTATCATATACTATCCTATCAATCTTCTCTTTTTTATTTATATCCCTGCTATCTGATCAGGTATTTAGCCTCCAATACCTAAAGATCAGTTTGCGCGTGGCGTGACTAGGCTTTAGAATTGTCCAGTGATTCAAATGCACCTTGACGTGTCTCAATTCTGTTGGTTCGCTCATTATGCACATCGCCTCTAGTAGGTGTTACGGAGAATATAAAACGCAGGATAGAAAGTAAATACGCTCGAATGGCAAGGATTATCAAAATTAGCTTTGGTACTGATCACTGTCCAGAATTAGATGTATCAACTACCAGATAAACACCCATGACTGACTCTTCAAGAATCAAGCTCCTTTCTCCGCTCAAGTTTAGCCCGATGTGCCATTCTTGCGAACAGTGTCGCCATTCCAGCATGGTCGCAGTCAACATGAGGCTCCTTTTCCAGCAAGATATCCCCCTCCTGTCCATCACGCTTAGAAAAGTCGAAAGCCTTTGGCTTGTCACAGTTATACTGTGCATTAGCCGCGCGAAGAAGGCAGATCTCATTCTTCATGCAGTCGCCAGTGCAGCTCTCGACTTCGAACCCGCGAACGCGTCTCGCCCAGTAATCTTGGAAAATGGTCGGATCGCGTTCCATGGCAACCGTGACGTTGTGCCAGAAAGCGGGACTAATCTCGGCCTTTGGGTCTGTGAGGGGAGGTGAGATCTTGGATCCGTAGTCTGCTTTGGCGGAGTAATAGGGTACCCATTTTGGCTTTGTCTGGAAGGATGGGTCGCTAATGTTGGCAATGTACTGGGTGTAATCTAGGACGCCGAAGGTGACTGGATCAATCTTATAAACACGGAAAGATGGTGAGCCTTCCGTTGGGGTCACCGCTGGAGCGACATAACCCATTGCAGTGGCTGTGTTCCAGTCTCGGTTGTTGTAGTCGGAGTATGCGACCTGGAATCCATCCCTGTGCGTATGACCATAAAATAGTCCTGCAATGGTGGCATCGTAGCGCTGCACAATCTGGTCGAAGTACTCCGAGTGGTCGCGGAAGTGATCTGGCACACCGGATGGGATGTGAGAGATCAACCATGCGCGTTGGCCCGCATCCTCGGCAGCCTGCAGTTCCTTGATGAGCCATTCAAATTGTCCGCGTGGGTCCTTTTCCATTGGCTCCTGGTACATATAGAAGTTGTATATGTAGTAGAAGATGCTGTTGTAAGAAATGATGCGTAGATTGCTATTGGGGTGGACGGCTGAGTACGAGGCAAATTGATCCGCAGATTTGACTGAATCAACGCCCGTGAGCCCATACCAATCTTCTGCAAGAGCATCGTATGCCCATTGGGGATCAGCTTCATGCGAGGCATCCGCAGGAAAGAGGTTGAGTGGTGCGGTGTCATGGTTTCCTATGGCAGCGTACACAGTGCCGATATCCTTTTCCATTGCACTGTACGTGGCATTGAGCCCTTTCACAACTGCAGCCTCGTCGGCCAACCAGACATCGTGGGGCACCACGTCGCCGGTATAAATGGAGAACTCCGGATTAATGTCTGCAATAGCAGCATGCAAGCTCTCCTGAAGTGTTTGTGGCGGGTCACACTTTGTGTTTCCAAATGGTCCACATGGGTGCTCTGTGTTCCCCGGTGCATGTTCATCGGAATAGGATCTGCAACAGATGGGCTTGGAGCACTCGTAGCTAGATCCAGGCTCGTAGAGAAGGTCCACGTGTGTATCGCTGAAATGGACGATCTTGAGCGGGGCCTTGCCGCTAGGTGGCGGCCTCACAGTCTTTGGCTTGGGTGAAGGGAACGTTAGACTGTAGGGATGAACCTCAGGGTATTTGCAGAGCCCGACCAAACTAGCGCACAGTGTCTTGGAGGCGTCAGAGTTAAGGTGTAAAGCTTTGAAAGCATCATGCAGCGCAGGTCCTTCCTTGTTGATAATTCCGGTGCAGACATCTGGGTCCTCAACCTGTATCCTTGTGATTAATGGGATTGAACTCCTAAGCTCATGGGAATAGTCAACGTACTCCGCTGATCTTGCACAACCCAGTGAACACATCGATCATGAACTTCTCACCAAGCCCTGCGGTAACTTTGATGGTACCGAGGAGAACCTGTAGAAATGGAGTGAGCTAAAGGCCTTCGTAATGAAAGTGCCGAACATAATCATACCTGGCAAGAACTGCAGGTCACTGCATTCTTGAGGTCCTCCCAGATAGAAGCGATAGACTTCTCAACTTGAGTCTCGGCTTGTACACCCCGGAGAGATGCCGAAAGCCCGCACGCCAGCAGCAAGGTGTTAAGTCTCATCTTGAGGATTGACTAGACGAAACGGCTGATTTGACAAAGACAACCTCGGTAACAGTCAGGGCACTCCGTACCTTCCCAGCGTTGATGTCAAGTCATGGGCAGTCGACATCTTAAATATAATGGGCCAAAAGCACCGGGTCAGACCATTGCCGTACTTTGCCAAATAGAAGGTGATCCTACAGCTCGCTTAGAGGAATTGAACTAAAGACCTGCAGCTTACCCACTTAGTGAAGATCTTTTTTTCAGTTCCGACATAGCCTTGGGACACCTTTTTACCATGTGATAAGCAGTAGAGTAGTATTCAGCATTTCCAAGATGTTTACGTTGTAGTCGGTACATCTATTCATTATGCACAAAGCATATATAAGCGGGGAGAAAGCTACAATAAAATGCATAACGGGGATTAACGGCCGTTCGAGAGGGGTTCTCGCAACTACATACTGAAATAAGAAACGCAGCCAAGGAGCTAGCAGATAGTTCCTTGTAACGTTGCGAAGCCACTGATCTCAGGGGCTGAGGTCCACTTGGGAAGTTCGCATATATCCGGGAACTTGCTTAAGTAGGAGACGTTCAAACGAAAGTGTACAATATAGTAGAATATACAACATAGGTAACTTCCCAAGGCTTATAATCAAAAGCTTACCTACAAGTAGGTATGCATAACACCGTCAAGCTTATCCAATAACAGGAACAATAATCGGATGCGGCCCATCTTATCTTACTCATATACATGCCAAGCTTAGTGCCTGCAGGATTCGCGGTGGATAACTTCAGTGCGGGCATAGGAGACCGATTGGTCCCGAACGGAGAATTGCATGTTGATCTGGGGTAGAAGATCAATATCATGTTTGCTGTGCGGAGTAAGGGAGCTGCAGGTTTTGACCTGATGTGTCACACTAAAAAATTGGCGAATAGATCGTCGATCGCAAATATCCCAGACCCGTCTCACACAGCTCTACTAAATCCCTCAGCATATGCTCACATCACTCAAGCAGACTCAATACTGTGACCAGGTGTATTCCAATGCGTGAAACTCTAGGACTCGAGAAGATGAAAGGGCTCACGTGAAGGGGTGTCATGGTCGATGAATTACCTATATAGGCGCGGAGCAGCACAACCCCTGACAGAGCTCGCACAAGTATGCAAATGAGTGGTCACAATATCCCGTAATCCGCATAGTATCACATCTCAAGAGAGCCTCGAACTGGTTACCTGTGGGCTGTGGGTTAGTTTGCGTGTCGAATGAGTCAGGGGATTTTTTTAATTACCTAGTGGACAGTTCCTAAATATTATATGAATCTTGTATAAATTAGAGATCAGCTTCAAAAGAAAGTCATAGAGAGAAGAGGAAAGGCAAAAAACCCTTAACGGGCCAAAACCGGGGTAAAACGGTTCTATTTTTCTCCCCACATTCCGTTTGACATCAACTTATTTTTTTCCCCCCTTTTCTCTTCCTCAACTCCAAATATCAAAACACCATTCACCCCATTTCTCTCCCTGTCTTCCTAACCCCCCCCCCGGATTCGGACTCCGTCGGGAAACGAGACGATGAAGCCTCCGCACACGCGCAATTTCAGCCCGCCTACCGCGATTTTACACTAGAATCTCAAGACCGCAACCGTCTCCACTATTGTGCGCTACACTTGGGATTGTTAGAAGTCTGTCGAAACTGGACTGTCCGATAGGACAGTCCACCGGTCACCTTTGTCATGAAGGGTCGTCAACAACCTACGCTAGGTGTTTCGATCACCTTCTTCTCCATCGCAACTATCTTCGTCGCCCTCCGCTTCATTTCGCGAATATTTGTGGTCAGGAAAATTGGGTTACACGACTGGTTGATGTTGGTCGCATGGGTAGGATCCCTCGCTTTGATCCCTGCATGTACCCGGGGATGTAGCGAGAACGGACTCGATCTATTCGCGAACCGGGCACATGATTGAAACCTCGTGTTCGAGCTCGGAGGCTAACCAGTCTACAGCTAATTAATTTTGGCTTCTCCTTCTCGCTATTCTTTGCGGTTCAGAAAGGCCTTGGCCTCCATTCGAGTGACATCAAACCTGAAGATGAGCTCGCTTTTAATAAGGCCAATTATGCGTTCACCGTCCTCTATGTTAGTTATAACGGCTCTTTGGTACCCCGCAGGACAATAAAAAGAATGGCATGCTGACAACCATCTAGAATCCGGCGTTAATGGCCGTCAAGACCTCGATCCTTGTCTTCTACCTGACCTTGACGCGCAATCAGAAGATTTTCCGATTTGCAAACTATGTCACTCTCTTTGTGGTGAACGCAGCGGGCTTTGCCTTGACATTCGTTAATATTTTCCAATGTAGACCTGTCAGCGCAGTATTCCTTTCCGACGTCCCGGCCCATGCGAATTGCACCGACATTGTCACCCTGTACCTCTCCTCGTCTCCGGTGAATATTATTACGGACATTGTCATCCTGTTACTTCCGATGCCGCTTTTGACAAAAATGCGCCTACCTTTCAAGCAAAAGATCATTCTGGTGATCACCTTCTCCTTTGGATTCTTTGTGGCCGTGGTCGATGTGGTTCGAATTGCTTTTCTTCAACAAGCTGCTATTTCTCGTTCGCTGGAAGTCAAGTCGATTCATATTCAAAACATCGGAGGGGTGGATTTCAGTTGTACGACTCGCTCATCTCCCATATTTGACACTAACGGGTCAATTGAGCTAACAGCGGGGGTTTCACAGGGTACGCGTCGCTATCTTTCATGTGGTCTGTTGTCGAAGTCAACCTATCGATCATTTGCGGTTGTGTTCCAAGTCTCAAACCTCTCGTCACGCGTCTTGTTCCGAAATTGATTAGAGACACAAACGACGATACATCAACTTCCTCGCCTCATGGACTCTCCGGAGGCGCAGCAGGGGGAAGTGAAGTTGCGGTCCCGGTTTCGCCAGAATCTCCGTCGCCATTGCCATCTGGCAACGAAGGAAATAAGGGTCTACAGAACCAAGTTGGTAGTGCCCCTGGTGGCCGGCCTAGCTCTCGGGACTCGGAGCCCATCGATATATTGGATTTCCTGGGTCACCCGGAAACAGCACCCCAAGATACAGAGGGAGGAACCCAAACCCATACTAGCGCATCTTATGCACCGGACATCACGTTCTTCGATTTTGTGAACCTGAAGAATCCGGAAAGTATGCTAAAGCTAAACAACAGGGAGTCGATTGCGCCAATTGCATTGACCACGCTATTGTTCTTCCTCTGGGGTTTCGCATACGGCTTGCTTGATATTCTGAACTCCCAATTCCAGACCATCGTCCATTTAGGTCCATGGCACTCCCTGGGTCTTCATGGCGCATACTTTGGCGGATACGTGATTGGCCCTCTGCTAGTTGGTCAGCCCGTCTTGAAGATATGGGGCTTCAAGTCCACCTTCATAACTGGACTTTGCATCTATGCCTGCGGAACCCTCATTTTTTGGCCTTCGGCTGTTCTAACGTCGACGGCTGCCTTCATTTTGTCAAATTTCATTGTCGGTTTTGGTCTAGCAGTTTTGGAGACTGCGGCAAATCCGTTCATTGCGCTATGTGGACCGCTTGAGAATTCCGAGATCAGACTCAATATCTCACAGGGTGTGCAAGCTGTTGGAAGCGTCGTATCGCCACTCCTGGCGAAACGTGTTCTCTTCAAGGATGTGCAGGATGTCGCATCGTTGGTTGACGTACAATGGGCATATCTTGGCATCGCTCTATTCGATGTGCTGTTGGCGGTGGCGTTCTATTATCTACCAATCCCCGAAGCATCAGATGAAGATTTGGAAGAACTCGCGAATCGACGCCGAGAAGACAATATGACCAAAGTAATCGGTGTTCCGGTCGTTTGGCTGACTCTCGGTCTAGGGATCTGGTCTCAATTCTTCTACGTGGCTGGACAAGAAGTCCTCGCGACATCTCTCCAACGTTTCGTTATTGCCGCTCGTCCAGACTCCTCACTCGGACCATTCGATTTCCTAACGATTGGACACAGCATTTTTGCTGTGGGGCGCTTTTTCGCCGCATTTGCACAGTGGTTCCTGAAACCACGCTGGATTCTGATGGTCAGCTACATCGGCATGATCGTTTGCTCCATTCTTTGCATGAAAACAAGCGGCTCAGCAGCAATTGCCATGGCAATGCTGCTCTACCTATTCGAGAGCGGCGCATTCAGCATTATCTTCGCCATCTCCCTGCGCGGCACAGCCCAGCATACTAAAACCGCCGCTGTCCTCCTGACAATGGCAATTAGCGGCGGCACCTTTTTCCCGTTTGCCGAGTACGCGGCATACCTCGCACACGGCGAGTCATATTCCTTCTGCGTTATAATCGCGCTCTACTGCGCCGGTGCCATCTTTCCCATCTACCTCAACCTTGTTCCAGCCGTGAAAAAGCAAGTTGACCCTGTTCCGAATGAGTATCTCCGCCGACATCGTCGCCGAACTCGGACCCAGGTTGACACCATGCATCGCGAAAAAGATAATCCTTCAATGGGTGGTGTGCTTTCACGTCCACGCAGTCTGGTCTCCAATCCGGACCATATGCCGGATCTTCTGCTCCCAGAGGAGGTTCACCAAAACTCGCTGGCTCGTAATCTTTCGGGGGCTCAATCAACCTCCAGCTCTAGTTCACGTGTCAAGCCGAGTTCATCTCGCGATTCAGGCTCAAAGCAAAGGTTCTCCACCAGAATCAATGATTCCTGACCATTGCTTAGCAAGTTTCATTGCTGTCTTTGACTCTTTCCTTATGTCTCACACCTCACAACAACGATCCCCTTAGATACCCTTTCGCTTTTTCCTTTTTGGGATTTGTGACAATATTTTGTCACGTATCTTCTCTATGCATATTTTGGGTGGCAATCCTTCTGTTTCATCTTTCTTTTGCAGCATTTCAGCGATGGTGTTTTGACCAAAAGATTTTCGGGTTCTCTCTTGGCTTAATTTTTGGTTTCCCTAATTAATGATATTGAACCAATCTCATCAAGGTTGGCCTCTGGCCGGAATCAGTTATTCTCATATGTAGCTTTGATCTAGTTGATTCTCGGATATGGAGGTATATGTATGCCTAGCCACTGGTATGTGATTATCGCCAATCACCTGACAGCTCTGCCACCGTTGTCTACTCCGAGCCGTGACCACTTAGGATTTAAATGATTTGATTTGACATGCATTTGAACAATTACTAGTGTCTTGACAGCTGCAGCCAGTCGCACAATAAAAAGTCCCATGCTATTTTGAGATATTTCATTATTGTCAGTCTACCGTTCACTGCCTCTCTGTCTCTTCCCCCCATCTATTATACTTATTTCGGTAGATTGTTCACAATAGCACAGGCCCTTTGGTTTACGCTGAAATATGTCTTTCGATTTGCCCAGGATATTTTTGTTACCACTCTTGAGCTCACTACTTGCCAAATGTGGATACAACGGCCGAGATTATCGCTACCCCAACATTCATTCTCTTGGGCGCTATGTTTCTCAGTGCGTGGAATTCTCATTTCCCTACCGAGACAGAGAAATTACTCTGGCGTATTGCTGTGAATAGCATATCCTATGCATTGATTGGAGGCCCACTTTCGCTATACTTTCAGAAAACACTATTCCAAGCGGAGTTGAAACAAGAAAGGGCACAACCTAGATTGAACCAGAAAGAGACCAGAGAATGGATCGGTCGTCTTACGGCGAAGCTGAGAAATATTCATCCTGATCAGGATCCTGAGTTGGAGATTCCCCTTCGCGCGTTGGTTCCAATTTCCTTTCTATGTGCTATATATTGCCTGGGTCGAGGGTTTATCTTGACCGAAGACTTGATCGGATTGAGGAGTTTGCCGGAGAGTGCCTTTTAGACGGTTTCATGGTCAAAATATGTACCCCACTGGGAGTTATATCTCGTTGGATCATGTTGGTTTATTTAGAGTAGCCCTAGATATAACATAGGAGGTCCCACGATGATAGATGCCATTATTGACTAGTGGTTGTACCACGACAGGATTTCCTCACTTCCGCTTTCTCTTTATTATTTTTACTAGTTTCTTTTGGATATTCACACTCTTTGGTTCGGAGATGGCGAAGATCTCCAAATTAGGAACTGGGAATACGGCAGAAATACAAGAATGTGCCAAATGTGGGCATTTCTTTACTGTTTTTTTATTTCTATTTTTTACAAAAATGAAAATCCACTCGGAAACGCGGGATAACAACACCCTAACTACATAAAACAATACGCAAGACCCAGAGCCTCCGATCGCAAGATCGAAAAATGGAGACCTCGGAGAATTTTCTTCTGATAGACACCAGTCAGAGGCCGCGAAAGAGCAGCGGATTCCGCAGGTGGCAAAGCTAACGGAGAAAGCGTTGAACTAAAATTCAACTAACAAGCCTATAAGAAGGCTAAAAACGCTAAAAACGCTAAGGGCGCGTGGAAGAACCAGCTAGCGTCCCCGGTCTCAGCTACGCCAGATTGTTTACGACTCATCTAATAGGCTAATATGGACAATCTACGGAGTACAACAGACTTCATGTAAACCCTGACTTTTGGCCGAATTGATTTTAGAATTTTAGGCGATCAACTTTGGGGTTTCAGATTCTTTATACATGGATACTAAAGATATAACGATCGTCTAGGTTAAAATTTGTCCAAACCCCAATACCATCAAAGATGTAAAATAAAGTGGACGCGGCATTTCCATCGAAGTTTCACATAGTCCACCTTCTATACTAGAAAAAGGAAATTTCAAACAGCCATCACAGCCAAGGGGCAGCCACCAGCGGTAACCGCTTGGATTGGATCTGGAGAGTCCACAACGGAATCGCAAACCAGTGGGGTTGCCGAACAGTGGTTCATCGACTTTGGAAATTGGTTAGAGTGGAATTGCCGATGATATTTTTTTTTTCTTTCTCTCCACTGGACCAAGATTAAGTGAATCGTAGACCGGAAGGATGTGCAGTTTTCCTGAAATATATGAAACATATCCTCGTATTCTCTATTCCATTAAACCGAACCATTGGGATCGGGTTTAGGGGGTTAAGTTTTTATCTTGTTTTATTTTTGGCTTTTCCATATCGAAGGCGCAATAATTGTCCCCGTTTTCTGTCTCTTTTTGTACCTTACCTCCGAGATCATCCCATAAACTCGGATGGCTTCCGTTGTGCCCATAGACGCTATTAGAGAGAATTGACTCGCGATTTTTACATTGAGTATATAGATGCAATATGAAGATATCCTTATATCTATCCGATCTAATAAAACCCCGGATGAACCTCGTAGTATAAGTCGCCCGTGAACTAAATGCGGTGTTGTACGCAAAAGCCAGCACCCATATCCCAATGTACAGGAACCCCATATAATAATGCCGACCAAAAGAAGAAGCCGCTGGACAAAGAACCAAGGAAATAGACAAGAAACAAGATCGCTAGATGTGAGAAACCCAACCCAAATTGGCGCTCTGATGGACGCCATGTCGCCGACCCGATGTGAAAAGACAGAGAGCCAGAGTCAAAAGAACAATCCTCCAGGAGGGAATTCATTTCAACCGCGCGAGCTCCGCGGCCGTGAGTTCTGCGAGGACGAGTCGTGCATAATATCCGGCGCCCGGGGACCAACCATCCAATCCTCCATAGCGAGCCATTCACTCCAGCTGCGCTCTGCAGCCTCGATCTCGGAATCCACAGGTCCCTGCAAAGGACGCAAGAACGGAATGGTCTCCATTGGGGGCATGTCATAGTCCTTTTTCACCGAGGCCCAGCCGCCGCTCTTTGCGGCAAAGAGGTAGTTGCGGCGTTCTTGCTCGTGCATGGGTCCCACACCGCTACCCCAATCGTCACCGAAGAAGCCATGCAGCACACCTGGGAAGTCCATGCCTGTTGCGACTAGCCGGCGGATATAGGGAATCAATGAGATGGAGGGTGGGCTAGGGGGTTGTGTGCCCGGTGGGATATCGCTGGAGGAAGACGAGGATGGCGAGGTTGAGTTGAAGACTGGGTTCGGTTGGCGCTGGAAGGGGAGTCGGATGTTTAAGAATGTGGATAGGGCCTGGACGGGGACGCTATGTTGGGCGTGATCTAGGAAGTAGCGTTGACAGCTTTGATAGTGCGGGTACCATTCAAAGATATCGAAATTTTCGTTTGGTCTTCCTGGTGAGGCTCCGGCTAGACCGATCATGGTGGCCGGGTCGAATTGTGGATGGGAGTTCATGGATGGGAGCGAAGATGAAGGCGAGTAGGATGTTGAGGTTGAGGTTGCGGTTTGTAGTCTTGGAGGATCTACTTGTCTATTTTTTTTCCCGTGCATTTCTTAGTTCGTGTTCTCTCTCTCTCTTTTCGGCTTCAGGGCTGGGCCTCTTTTTCCCGAGTTCTGGGAACACAGTGGGGTCGAATTGTGGCCCAAAATTAAGTGAACTGGAGGGGCAGTTGGGGGATAAAAGGCAGACTGGGGAGGGATTGTTACTTGGAAAAAATATCCCTACCTCGACGGACTAGAAGAGATACTCGGTGTCGTGAAGGGGAGGTCGGGGAGGATGGGTGTGCAGAGCGGAACAGATCCCTGATGGTCCCGAATCCGCCGCGAGGTTGAGGCTTGTTGATGGACATTCGTTAGGGAACCATCTAGGATGTGCAGGTGAGAGATTGGGGGAGGATATTCAACACGGAATACCTGTGGATATTATGTATGAAGTAAAAAAAGAACCATAGACATACATGTGAGTTCCAATTTCTCAAAGAGAGAGAGAAAGAGAAAAAAGGGAAAGGGAAACCGAAGTAAAATCCGAATAAGAAAAAAAAAAAGATATGTTCTGGAACGTTCATAGAAGAGAAATGGGGTACTAATAAGACAAGTTTAACATGTGTATACGGAGGATTTCTGAATCGGATCCATCGACGACGGGTCTATCCGGTCAGGCCAATCATCCTGAGATCTGCTTGACCACGGGTCGACTGTGGATATCGATCTAGGGCAAGTTTTGGTTTTCTTTTTTTATATTAATACGTTTATATTACAATTTACATTCGGGACTTACTATCGATTATGGCTCCTCACTTTATTATCATTGGCCTTGTACGTCTTATTGGTCTGGATTAATATGACATGCTAATAATACCCTCCTTTTGGCAAAAGGCCGGTTCATGATATAGCTTCAATCATAACTGCACTGGATCAGGAGAAAAAAGGGGGCCCTTTCAAGACTGGGACCTCCTGGATTGTGTTCAACCAATTTAAGCCCGGGCCAGCCTACTCGCTGCAAGGTGCCTAGTCATGATTGGAATATTAGTCGAGAATGTCTACATATTCCATTGTTAGCATTACCTATTGTAATAAATATATTGAATCATGTGCCCTGCAGAGTACGAGAGCATCCCTTGTCATCACTTTAATAATCGAATCGGAAATCAAACTGGGAGTGACGTTTTTATAGTGGGTTTAACATATCTAAGTCAAACACAGCAAGTCGATCTGTATACTCCCGAGGTCCCCCCTACCTGCCAAGTTCCCACAAACCGGGTTCTTCAATATCGCGTGCAGCACATAAGACCCGGAACCCACTTCGGCTGTTATCCCCATCTTTCAATCTTCAAATATTTATTATTTTTTTTTTATATTATATACATCATGAAGCGAGTTCTTACATCATACCTAATATCCTTCAGGGGCCACAGACACAACCTCACAAATGTAGCCCCAAATGGCGTCACTAGAGCACACGAGCTAGGATCTACTAAGAAAACAAGGGCCAGGGCAGGGACCACTCGTCGAGCTGTGATAGTCAGAGCCCCCTTTAGCGGGGGTCAAGCTCTGACCCGATCGCGCCCAGATAAGAAATGACAGCAGTTGATCTTTAGGGGGGACCATCTCTGTACTCCGTATGGGGTACTCTGCTTCATATTGAATACCAATTACGAATTTCAATCTCGGTGTGTTTTTTTTTTCTTCTCCTTTTCTGGAGTCCATATGGGTCCCTTTTCAGCTACACAAAATCCCCGTGGCGTGGGCTAGGGGATAAGTAAAGGACGGAAATATGCGTGTCGCATCTCCTTTACACTTTTTGTTCGAGATTATAGTATCGGAGATTTCAATTGGACCGTGTTTAATGAATTCATCTCTGACCGATTCTAAAATTTGCACGAATCCGAGCCCTCCGATCGTTCTTTCTCTTCTCCGCTATCCCCGTTAAATTCGCCACCCGCGGAGCTCCCTAGTCCACTCGTTTTCCATTTGACAGGTGATGGGCGGTGTCTCTACTTATATGACCTGTGTCGCGATGCTAGAACTTGCAGTTCGAATCAACCAGTCGGAATAACGAAGTGGTCAAGAAGGGTGTGATTGATGAACCCGGATCGAGCAACGATACAATGCAATGGAGTCTCTGGCAAATTACTGCTTGAAAGTCGATAGGTCATGACTACCTTGCATTGCGCTTGCCGAATTCGATAACATGCATCGAAGACCCCAAGATTCTCTAACATGGGAAGCGCGGCTGGCACTTTGGTCTGGTAATGACAACCCGTTGCTTTTGCATCGGAATGCACCTGAACAGTTATGATACATCTCGTTCATGGGCTGGAGGATGCATTCTGATCTTGCGTGACCCCGATCCCGACAACTAGTACGGAGTACGCAGTATCCTCAAGTCTGCGGATACCATACCCCTGGAAAAGTTGCGGAGCGGGTGAATAGATTAAGGGGAATTCAAACTCCTACCTAATGATCACACCCTATGTCATTGGCACAACGCACTTGAAACAAGCCGGTCGCTATGGATATTGTGTCGTTTCTAACCATGGTCCCATGATCAAGTGCTATACACTGCAGCTGGTGAGTATTCCGATCAAGCTCCCCAGCGAGTTGGCGACCGGGCTCCATTGCCAAGAGCATAGAAATACGGTGTATAGTGTTGTAGCCTCGGTCCTGCTGATCGTCAACCACCAACAGTAGTAGCATTACCCAAGTACGGAGTACGCAGAACACAGACATGTTCCCGCCGACCGCCATACTCTGGGAAGCGTCGAATTTCGAATGCTTTCTGTGATCAATAAGTTTGATGAAATTGACGAGCAGTGCCGCTAGGAGTGATCACATCACAACTCGCTGTGTGCAATCATCACATCCTTGTGTGTCGCGGCGAAGAACATATGCACAGGTCACACCGATCCTTCGTCAAGGCGGAAAAAACGGTGACCTCTCGACATCCTTCACAAACATTGCCAGCATTTATATAACTGAGCAGTGTCAAACACGATCTATCAACTCCCGCCCCAACAGTCGACACGTGTCACCACACTAACTTTAGCAGATCAACGTGATAGCCCCAACCCCAGCATAAATACTCAACGAACCAGCCCCAGCATATATACTCAACGAAAAGAAACACACTAGCAAACAGTGCAAAAATTATTATTGTTCTATCTCCCTTCATTCCCTTATTCACTCTCAAATATATTGTACAATCTCGTATTCCCCTACCCCGCGAATAGCGCGACACTGGTGATCACTAGCTCGGTAGGAAGGCCCCAGGCGACGATCTTGTGTAAACCTGTGTGTCATGGGCGCACGGTGTTTTTTGATAGGGAATACTGGACGAATGAGAACTTTGTTATTGTCACTTTGTTGTGCGGGATCGGTTGTTGCGGAGAACGCGGTTTTTCTGGATTGTCTGGGGAGATAGACATCCACTTCTGCGTGGCTTACTGGGTGAATACCTCGATAGATACTAGAATATAACTACTCGTTTCTGACGGTTTGGTTTATTTTCTTAACTGAATAATATTGTGATAATATAGAGTACTTCGTAGTAGTGATGATAACTGGGACGGGTTCTGGGTATTTGGATACTGGGGCTGGTGTGGAGTTAAGCTAATGCTGGGGCTAGCGTGGAATTGAGGCTGATTAGTAGTTGCACGTGTCTGGGCTGACATGCTGATGGTTATCTGTATATAAATCATGATCGAGGCTGATAGGTCGGGGTTTGATAGTAGGTTGCTGCTATATAGATAGTCTGTTAACTAAAACTATGGGTGAGGTTATCAGGATATATATAGTATGGTTGTTGACTCTGCTTGAAGGACGAATTCATGGGTGGACCATATGCTTTCGGGGTGTGCATTGACCAGATGAACTCCAGCCTTGGAGATTATGTCCACAGTGGAGAATAGTTTATGTACTAAGTAGTTCGCTGTATATCGAAATCAAGATTCCTCATAAAGATAATGAGTTAGTAATCTACACAACATTCGTCAGCTTAGATGCAGCAATTTCCAAGGTCAAGCCTAAAGCTTGGCTAAGATTCAACTAGCATAGTAAGTCTAGCAAAAGGACGTCTAATGTACTGCCAGAAACCTACCTGTGTATGTAAGCAAAGGATACAACCTGGGTACCTGGGCACTCGCAAGCTAGATCTACCCGAACCAAACGGCACGAACCGTTGCAATTCTCCTGCAAGCACGTCAAGATCCAAGATAAGAGTGCATATGCAGAAGGGAGTCACGGGAAGGAGGCCCAGTTATCCCTGGAGGCTAAAGAGTTCTAGAAGAAAATAAGCTTCTGGATCTGCAGGGAAACCCACTGGGTCCTTGTCCCACATGTGTAAAGGGTGTGTATTAATTGTCTGGTCGACTATGTAAACAGTTTTATCTATTATACATCACACCACATAACCTTGGAAGTAACGGGAAGGATAGACGGAGGCTGGCCCGTGTGATAACTGGTTCTACATCTGGCTTTTCGGTGAGGATCCCTGCAGCAAACCCCAGGAACCCGAGCGAAGCGCAGCCTCCGCAAACCGCTGTCAAGTGGGGAGGGACTTTGGCAATATGCAGAGACCTGCAGGCAACCCCTAGATTGGCGGTCGCATGATTTATGATCAACATCATGATATTTCCATGCTCGAAGTATGTACCGTATGACCGTTATTCAGGCAGTACGGAGTACGGAGTACTCCGTGTAAATATTATAATATTCTAAGATCAGGGATAAACGAAGAGCCAGATATGTACTCCCGAGGACTGTACTCCATACTAAAGTTTATGTGTATCTAAGTGTACTTGGCAGGGCCGACCATCGGAATGTAGTTAACCGGTCTTGGCGCTCGGGATTGGTCCAGGGAAGATGACTACCTAGGTATTAGGTGGCAATTGACTGGATCTGAGGTCCTGGGTCTTGGGTGGTACTGATAATTCTATATTTCTCGAGGCTACATTATATTCTGTACTTGTTCATTACATTCTGTACTTTTTTTTTCTTTTTCTGAATATACTCTACTCTCTACCCCTCTACCCCTCAATTTGATCTAGTGGGGTAAATGATTTAATTTAAAGAGCGTAGAGATAAAGCGCAATGAGTAAAAAGTGTTTGAGAACAAAAAAGACGATCAGATAAGCTCGGGCCAAATATGGAAAGCCCCATTTTTTTGGATCGCTGTTTGCGGTATAGTTGGCACGTGATCAGCCTGCAGCCGTGCTGAGTTGCCGAAGGTGGTAGTTGGTGGCGGAGACCTCGAATTTTTATTTGGTCCTCTTTTTTTTTGCTTTTTATTTTATTTTATTTTATTTTCAACTTTATAGGGATAATCCTTTGCCAATAATAGGTCGATCATACTACTCATCGCATCATGCATTCATTGGGTCTCAAGGTGTCTACCTCTCAAGGATAGAATATATATGATATTTTTTTTAAAAAAAAAATTAATTATCGGAGAGGACCGATACGAATTGAACACGGAAGACAAGGAAGATTTAGGAAGTAAAAAAAAAAGGAAAAGCTATGATTGATGGGAAGTTAAAGTATAGTAATGCAGTTTATGGTCAGAAAGATAAGGGTCAATTCTTGTGACCTTAAACCATAAGATAACATTGTTCGGGCCCCGAACTTCGGACGTTCTTCCCACGGAAAATCATTGGAAATCATTGGGTTTCATCTTTCTTTTGGGGATCTTTCACTTCTCATTCGTGCAACCTGGTCTTTTGGATTTATTGTAGACGGTAGGGACATTAACAACTCCCGTCCCTTTTTCCCCCCATCACCCGGAATCTCTCGTCCGACTCCGGCTTTGAGTCTCTCTCTCCACATCTCTATATAATTGTACACTCCTCCCCTTCCATTCTCTCTCTTCATCCTCTCTTAAAATCTCAATTGTCTTATACTCTTGCTTTTGGGCACTTATATTTAATTTATTAGATCACTGCTAAAGCATTGATCTACCTTCCGACCTAAAAAAGCATAATATCACAGCCGAAATGATGCAGAACCTTCCATTCGAGCCTGAGTTCGAGCAGGCCTACAAGGGTATGTCTCTCTCTCTCTCTCTCTCCTTTCCCTTTCAATCCCATATCACAATTTGTCAATTTGTCCCGACCTGATCCGTTACCCATCGGCATCTTCTCGGCTTGGCACCGGGGCATAATTTCGGGACTAAGCTAATCCCGAAACAGAGCTCGCCTCCACCCTCGAGAACTCCACTCTTTTCGAGAAGAAGCCTGAGTACCGCAAGGCCCTTCAGGTCGTCTCCGTCCCCGAGCGTATCATCCAGTTCCGTGTTGTCTGGGAAGATGATAAAGGCCAGGTAAGAACTTTTTTTCCTCGAAATTTCCTAAATTGCCACAATGCTGACCCTGACCCGCCTAGGTCCAAATCAACCGTGGATACCGTGTCCAGTTCAACTCCGCTCTTGGCCCCTACAAGGGTGGCCTCCGGTTCCACCCCTCGGTGAACCTGTCCATCCTCAAGTTCCTTGGTTTCGAGCAGATCTTCAAGAATGCCCTGACCGGCCTGAACATGGGCGGTGGCAAGGGTGGATCCGACTTCGACCCCAAGGGAAAGACCGATAACGAGATCCGCCGCTTCTGTGTCTCCTTCATGACCGAGTTGTGCAAGCACATCGGTGCCGATACCGATGTTCCCGCCGGTGATATCGGTGTTACCGGCCGCGAGGTCGGCTTCATGTTCGGCCAATACAAGAAGATCCGCAACCAGTGGGAGGGTGTTCTCACCGGTAAGGGTGGTAGCTGGGGCGGCTCCCTCATCCGCCCCGAGGCCACCGGCTACGGTGTCGTCTACTACGTCGAGCACATGATCAAGTACGCCTCCGGCGGCAAGGACACCTTCGCCGGCAAGCGCGTCGCCATCTCCGGCTCCGGAAACGTCGCCCAGTACGCCGCTCTCAAGGTCATCGAGCTCGGTGGCTCCGTCGTCTCCCTCTCCGACTCCCAGGGTGCTCTCGTCATCAACGGCGAGGAGGGCTCCTTCACCGTCGAGGAGATCAACACCATTGCCGAGATCAAGGTCGAGCGCAAGCAGATCGCTGAGATCGCCACCACCGACGCCTTCAGCTCCAAGTTCAAGTACATCCCCGGTGCCCGCCCCTGGACCAACATCACCGGCCGCGTCGATGTCGCTCTCCCCTCTGCCACCCAGAACGAGGTCTCCGGCGACGAGGCCAAGGCTCTCATCGAGGCTGGCTGCAAGTTCATCGCTGAGGGCTCCAACATGGGTTCCACCCAGGAGGCTATCGATGTCTTCGAGGCCCACCGTGTTGCCAACCCCGGTGCCGCTGCTATCTGGTACGCTCCCGGTAAGGCCGCTAACGCTGGTGGTGTTGCCGTCTCCGGTCTTGAGATGGCTCAGAACTCTGCCCGTGTCAACTGGACCCGTGAGGAGGTTGACTCCCGCCTTAAGAAGATTATGGAGGACTGCTTCAACAACGGTCTTGCCACTGCTCAGGAGTATGTCACTCCTGATGAGGGTGTCCTTCCTTCCCTCGTCTCTGGCTCCAACATTGCTGGCTTCACCAAGGTCGCCGAGGCCATGAAGGAGCACGGTGACTGGTGGTAGATCAGTCGCCTCCCTATATATATTATGGGTGGTGTTCTATGATGATTTCTGTCCTCTCTTGAGGAGAGGCAGCTTTGATGCATTTTCTTTTCTTTTTTAAATAGCTTTTTACCCTTTTGTCAAGCGGGTTACGGATAGAGGCGCTGGTTTTTCCAACTGTTGCATTTGATTGATATCCCCACTTGAGCACCGCTGTTTGTTTTGGTTCTGCACTTGGGATTGTCATGATGATAATGAGATTCAATGAATGATTAAAAATAATTTGTGTTTTCCTGTAAACTTGAAATTTCTATCAAAGTAGCTGGTTTCTCGAGACTGTCCAAGTGAGTCTCAATGATTACCTGAAATCTTCCAAATCTTGAATTTTTTAAAAATCCACAATCCCAGATTACGTATCTAGGCCCACTTGGGTGTTGTGTCTGTCATGACTTTAATGCTGTCGTAGAACGTCCCGAGATCCACAGGCTACATATTTGAAGTGTGGCCTGAGGCACTCAAAAATATACAGGTCACGTGCTGAGTAGACATTCATCTCTCACGTGATGGTTACGTAATTGCTTTCACGAGGCTCGGGGCGCCAACCTGAGAAAGAGCGATCCCTCACAGCCTCAAGACCAGCGATCTATTCCTCTAATGAAAAATGCTTAGTGCGAGTCTGTAACTTGCAATCTCATTTTTAGAGCTTCCAGGGTGCAGTGTTATGTTGTGGAGATGACAATGCTGCCGGACAGGGCAATCCCCGAACAATGGAGGACCTTCCTCCACCAGTGTTTGGCCAATCGTATAGATATAGACGAGTTCACGGACTTGTCGGGGCTGATGTTTGCCCGCTCACCGGTGAAGGAAAATGAGCTCCTCGATCTGCTCCTTGAAGCTCGCGCTTCCTCCAGTGTCACCTGGGACCCTCTTTTGCCGCTGTACGTCGATGGACTGTGCAAGGTTGGGAGGGTCAAGTCTTCCTCTGCGCTGGCGAGTCTTTTAAAGCACTCTTCTGTTCTGGAGGCTGCAGGGTCTGGTGAGGGCGATGGCGAGGCACAGAGCTCACCGTCCAAGGCCAAGAAGCAGAAACCTTCCACTCTCATGACAGACATAAAAGTCATCCAGGATGTCATGGTGTTCATTTCGACCGGGTCAATCCCCAAGACTGTGGTCGAGGCTGCAGATATCTACTCTGCCACCGTAGACTGGATTCTGGCTGTCGTGGCGTGGCACAATCACAATCTGGATGTCTCGCAGCAAACGGGCGGCTTGATGGGGTCGCCTGACGCGGTGTCGTTATTCGAGTCGCTTGGGATTCTGCTTGCAGCTGTTTCTGGGACTAGCAAAGGACTCGAAGTGCTGTCCAGTGATTACAATCAAGGTAAATTTACAGCTGTCTCCGCGCTTGGTGATGATATTATATCCGTTGAACGTCTATTAACGGATTTCCGATAGCATTGAAAACGAAATTGGGACAGGCTTTGTCCAGCTATCTGCCTTTGTGTATTGATGTCTCTCTGCCACTTCGACATCGCCTTGAAGAGTTGCAGAAAGTATTCAACCTTTACCCCGGTCAGCCTTCTAAGGCTTTGGATGGGCCTGCTATCGACGGCGTGAATGTCAATGCCCTCCAGTTTGAGTCTTCTGTCATGGATGGCCCAGTTGTTAACACTAGAGCTGGACTCTATGTTTACATCAATTCGATGGTAAGCTTCTCTTTCCGCTGCGATATTGGGTTTATTGCTGACTAGCAACAGGTCGTGGGACGTCCTTTGGTTGATGATACCATTCTGATCAACTATCTCACCAATCGCTATCAGGTAAGTCCAATCAACACGATTCATTTCTTCCTCACTAGTCAGAGTTATTTAGATCATTTCTTTCTCACATGTCAGCGTGGCTCAGATCATTTAACTAACCCCTTACCAGGGCCACAATGACGTGCTCATCGAGGAAATCATCACAGCCGCCTTCGATGTTCTTTCTAACGGCGTGTATCGCAATGAATCCAGCCGCACTATGCTCTTGTTCCGATCTTTCCTCGTTAACAAGCTTCCCGCCTTCTTCGCAGCCATCTCAGCGGCATCCATGGTGCCAATCTCCATGGAAATGTGCATCAGCCACGCTTTAAGCCGTCTGGATCCGAACGCATTCCCTTCCTTCTCTCAGATGTTCTCCATGCAAGGCAGTAGTGTTCTATCAGATGCTCGTCAGGAGTTCCTCTTTGCTTGTGCGTCGCACAAGCTCATTCAAGAATCCAGCATTGAACAGCTTCTTGGAGAAAACCCCATGCAGACACTACCTGGTGGTGGCCCTTATGTCAAGGATGATCTCGTTTCACAAATCAACAACAATCATGAACGTGCTGAACAACTTATTGGTGAGATCGAGTCGATGGAGGGTAATGCAGGCGCGATAGTTGGCGCCGTGGTTGATGTATGTTCCAGACAATCTGATATGTGTTTTCTGGGAATATTGAGATGCTAACTTCTTCAAGGTCATGCATAATTTGTGTCATCAGAAAGAGACAATGACGCTCAAGAACATCTGCAACTCGCTCTCACGTCGCCCACAAACATTGGACGTCATGTTGCTGTTCAGAACTACAAAACAAGTGTTACAACCTCTTTGTGCTGTCCTCGATTCCTGGAAGTGGGACGAGGATCAGGGCGAAAATCAGCCTGTATATGATGAATTTGGCAGTATATTGTTGCTGGTTCTCGCATTCAAATACCGTTATGACTTGAGTCCTTCTGATATGGGTATCTCGAACAACGACTCGTTCTTGTTGAAACTTTTGGACCGGGGTGCTTGCAGCCAGAAGCTGACCGACTTGAGCGAGAAGCAAAACAAAGATCTCGGCGCTTGGATAGGAGCTCTGTTCATTGCTGAGGGTATCAGTGAAGAGACCATGTCCTCTTGCAGCCCCCACGAATTTTACATGCTTGTGACAACTCTATTTGATCAGAGTCTCGGTGCATGCGAGTCCGGAAAACTGGATTTCGACACCTTGAAAGGGGGATTTGAATGTAAGAACATCGTCACGCGGTCGCTTCCCACTGAATACCCAACTAATTACAATACAGATCTGCTCGAGCCCTTCCTCCTACCGTCCCTAGTCGTCGCATTGACATGGCTGGGCAACCACATTTGGGAATCAGAGAACGACCCCACAATCCCCATCAAAACCCTCCACTCCCTAGTCAAACCCAGCTCAATCTCCGGCGAAGCCCAAGCCATCCACCAAACAGTCCTGAACATAACCGGCTGCCCACTAGAAGAGCAACTAAAAAATGTCCGAACAAGAAACCAGTCAAGGACAGACATTAAACCAATCCTTGACGCCCTGGAGCCATACCTCTCCTTCCGCCGCGTCGGCAGCTGCCACCGCTCCGAACTCGACACCTGGACATCCCACACTGCAGGCGGCCTAATAGGCAGTATCCGCACAACTCTCCAAGCCCTCGTCCTCTGGAGCGCCAACCCAGGAATCAGCATGGCTCCACACGCATACACACACCGGCAGGTGCTAGCAGGGATCCGCATGCTGGGCGCAACACGGGTTCTAGGCGCGATAATCGACGAAGTCAAGCAGCAATCCGAAGCAGGCAACGGCCATATCGCACTGGACATTGCGACGACGATGGTGTGCGCTCCGATGACCGAGTCCTTCGCCGTCGATCAAAACAACTACCACCCAGTTGACACGAGCAAGGAATCTTTGCCGCGGTGCACAATCCTGACGCTACGCGACGCCTTGTCGCTGCAGCATGAGAACGTGCCTAAGATCTCTGAGAGCGACCCGCTACGCGCGGAGGTTGTGGTACGGCTTGCACGTCGGGTCAATATGCTCATGGCGCCGCCATCGCAGGTCTCGAATATTGATGTCTCGAATATTATTCAGAATATGCATCTTGGCGTTGAGGGGCAGGAGGATCGGATGGATCTTGAGCCTTCTTCTGCTGATGTTTCGCGTAATACCGTCAATGAGGATGATCCGGATAATATCAATCAGATGCTTGATAAAGCGGCGGCGGATGCGGCTGCGGCGGGGATGGATGGTGCTATTGGTGTAGGTCAGGATATGGGACTTGATGCTGGGGCTGATATGGATGCTATTGATGATGTGCTTAATGCGGCAGATATGGCGGTTGGGAATCCCGAGTTCCTTGATCTGGATATGGAGGGTATGTTCTAGTTGATGTGATGACTTAGTTGGGTTTATCTTTGGCATCTAGTTATGGCATTTATAAACTCTAAAGCGTCCAATCTTGGCGTGGAATTTTATTCGATCTATTTCTGGCGATTGATCGTTCATTTCGATCACAATTAAACCTCCTATTCTTACATGAATATCGTATGGAACTAGTGTAAAAGGAATCATGGCAGATTTGCACAACCCACAAGGAAATGAAATAAGAAAGCGTCAACCCATAGCATATTCATTTCTATATGCAAGAAAATATCATCTTCCTGGACTCGCGCGAAAATATATATAATCTGTGGTAGATCCTCAATGGGGATTAAGTCTACATGATATACCGACAATCTATGTGTGCCTCTGAAGAGGTCACTTACTATGTATTATGTTTGGCTATATATAACGGCTAGCGGGTTGCTTGGTACTAGTGGGTTAGAAGAAGAAGTAGAAGAAGAAGAGAGAAAGGGTGCTCTATATAAACAACGTACCTGACAGGACCCTTCACGCCATTGGAATGAGCTATGTAGCTCTCATGTTTTTGAAGCTCCTTAGCATAAGGGCCTCGGCCCTGTGGTGTAAATAAAAAGGTCTCGTGCGAGGGTTTTGCTTCAGCGTGAGGAATTCTAGGTACGCGACGCATCTGGAGATGGCATTTATTTAGGTTTATACATCCTTTACTGAGCATCTTCAAGCTGGGTGTTGCAAATTATAGGATTATTGCCGGCAATTGTATGAGAAACGGCGTACAATGCACATCTCATGTTTATATATTGTATGCATTAGACACAATAGTGGGCCGGTTATGCGGCATTATGTCGTATAGTCTTTTTTGGCAGTCTCAGATTATTCTTAGATGTTTTTAAGGTATCTTCTCCCTTCTCGGGTTCATAGGTAGACCGCGGAAAAAGGCGGAAAAAGCACATAACGTGCAGACGACCTTTCTATGTCTACGTATAACCAGGGATACATCCCTTTCAAATATTCTGTGGGGGCGCTGTCCAATCAAGGGACTGCGTCCCTTGAATAAAAGTCAATTCCATCTGACACTGAACAGACAGGCTACAACCATTGGCTAAGTTGAGAATATTTATGTTGGAAATATGTGTCCAAAGTGACTACATGGCTCATATGTATACTGTTGCCTTGAACGGTTCCCGGCACCGAGGCTAGGTAACCCCGCCGCGCGACCCCGCTACTCACTAAACAGGACCCTCACAGTTGTACCCAAAATGACATGTGATGCTCTCGGGATTATATAGGTCTTTGGGTTGGAAGCAGAATATGTACATAAATGGGGCTGATCATTAAAATGCCAAAGAGCACATTTTTATGCAGCAGGCAATGGATCTGGGTAAGTAGTCGCAAATTTCCTGATTAGGACGGAAGGCGCATATTTCCTTATTGGGAAGACATAAGGCCGGGCTAGAATCGGGTAGAAAGTCGGCTAGACACTCGGCATTGATAACACCCGGGTAGATCGGGATCGTCAGGGAAACCCGTTATCGGGATTATCAGCCTGTAGAATATTCACTTCTGTGCCTCGGCATTGATGATTTGCTGATCCATATAGGGCAAAACCGTTGACAGCTCAATTCTAAAGGAACTCCGGTACTGACAAGTGTCTTAATCTACAACTTTAAATCTTCATTCAACACATAAACACCTAATATGATTGTTTTGCCACCTATGACGAATATTGCATTGAAGTTTGCACCCCCATACTGATACTATCACCCGAAATTTGCAGCTGATGGTGATCCACCTGGGATTAGAAGTGGGAATGACTGATTGCTACATAGTACATTATTCACCCGAGGCAAAACATATTACTTTGTACAGTAAAGCCCTAAAAGCCTCATGTATCTAAACACAACAGACGTCGGATCAATCGGAAATCTCTCCGGCTTCCAATGGTTAACTCTTTAGTAATCATTGCATAGCCTGTGAAGAATTCATTTGACCCAAGATTTGCGCAAAAGTGGGTTCCAGTTCCACAATGGAACTCGGCCTCTGTGCCGGGTTTGCCAGGTCCCTATGGATCTATTCATAGGAGTGAAACAATACGCGTAGCCAGTGCATTAGCAGCAATAATGAACAAAATAATAGTATGAGTTTCTTTCAGCCAATGATGGACCACTATCCAATGCCAGATATCCGATCTCCTCTTCCTTCGGATCTGGAGTCGGCACGCATAGTGGCTCGCCCCTTTGCAGGATCCTTTAGGATAAATATGCTAGTCCTCCCAATTTAAATGACTTGTTGTTCTAGAATAATTTTTCCTTCTCTGACCAATCTCCACTCTTTCAAAGTCTCCTACCATGGAGCAGCATCCCCACCCCGATGATGCCTCGCTGCACAGCGAATACAACAAGGAAGATGAAAATAATAATCAAAACATGGGAAACTCGCCTATCCACAAGCTCAACACTCACGACTTTACTAGCGTGGAGACCCTGAATGTACCTCAAGCCAACATCCACGAAGCAAAGAGTGCCGAGACTCTGAATGTCGACAATGATACTTCCCAACTCCCCAAGAAGACCGCGGAGTGGAGTATGACACCGCAAGTGATCCGGAACGCGGAGCGTGACGAAGCTGCTGGATTCAAAAAGCGCGAGCTAGGTGTTACATGGCAAGGCCTCACTGTCGATGTTCTTGCTGCCGAAGCCGCCGTCAACGAAAACATGATCTCGCAATTCAACATTCCTCAATTGATTAAAGATTTCCGCCGAAAGCCACCACTCAAATCGATCTTATCAGACAGCCATGGATGCGTCAAGCCTGGAGAAATGCTACTAGTGCTGGGCCGCCCTGGTTCAGGATGCACCACGCTGCTCAAGATGCTATCAAATCGCCGCGATGGCTATCACACCGTGAATGGCGATGTGCGTTTTGGAAACATGACCCCCAAGGAAGCCGAGGACTATAATGGCCAGATTGTGATGAACACAGAAGAAGAGCTGTTTTACCCCCGCTTGACAGTGGGCCAGACTATGGAATTTGCCGCCAGACTCAAGGTTCCTTTCCATTTACCAGATGGAGTTAAGAGTGTCGATGAATGCACAGCCGAGACGAAACAGTTCCTCTTGGAGTCCATGGGAATCGCCCATACCGCTGATACAAAGGTTGGGAATGAGTTCGTCCGTGGTGTATCCGGTGGCGAGCGGAAGCGAGTCTCTATTATCGAGTGTCTCGCGACTAGGGGTTCTGTTTACTCCTGGGATAATAGTACCCGTGGTTTGGATGCCAGTACCGCATTGGAGTGGGCCAAGGCCCTTCGTGCTATGACTGATGTTCTCGGCCTTTCCACAATTGTGACGCTATACCAAGCAGGAAACGGAATTTATAACCTCTTCGACAAGGTCCTTGTCCTTGACGAGGGAAAGCAGATCTACTATGGCCCTGCAGCTGAAGCTAAGCCTTTTATGGAGGATCTAGGCTTTGTCTATACTGACGGAGCAAACGTCGGTAAGTCTTTCCTATATTTCACAAACAACCCTGATACCATCTAACCCAAAACGATAGGCGACTTCCTCACTGGTTTGACAGTCCCGACAGAGCGCAAAATCAGACCCGGATGCGAAAACACATTCCCCAGAAACGCAGACGCTATTTTGGCCGAATACCAAAAGTCCAGCACTTACCACCGTATGGTCTCATCTTATGACTATCCCGACACCGAAATCAGTCGTGAGCGCACGGAAGCATTCAAAGAGTCTGTTGCGTGGGAAAAGTCCAACCACCTGCCTAAGGGTAGTAGTCTGACTACCAGCTTTTGGGCTCAGCTCATCGCATGCACCAGACGACAATATCAGATTCTGTGGGGTGAGAAGTCAACATTCATCATCAAACAGGTTTTGTCATGTGTTATGGCATTGATCGCTGGTTCTTGCTTTTATGACTCTCCAGACACCTCCGCAGGTCTCTTCACCAAAGGTGGTGCTGTTTTCTTCTCGCTGTTGTACAACTGCATCGTTGCCATGTCTGAGGTCACTGAATCTTTCAAGGGCCGTCCGGTTTTGATTAAGCACAAGGGCTTTGGTATGTACCACCCGGCTGCGTTTTCCTTGGCTCAGATCATGGCGGATCTCCCGGTTCTGTTGTTCCAGTGCACTATCTTCTCGGTTGTGATCTATTGGATGTCTGGCCTGAAACATACTGCGGCTGCTTTCTTTACCTTCTGGATTATCTTATTCACGACAACTCTGGTAAGCAGTCGTTTCTTATTCAAGTCTGTCAGTTTATCGACGTTGGACTAACTCTTACATCTTCAGTGCATTACTGCTCTCTTTAGATTTATCGGATCCGCTTTCAGTACCTTCGAAGCCGCGTCGAAGATCTCAGGAACTGCAGTCAAAGCCATTGTCATGTACGCTGGTTACATGATTCCCAAGCCTCAAATGAAGAACTGGTTCCTTGAGCTGTACTACACGAACCCCTTTGCCTATGCCTTCCAAGCTGCTATGTCGAACGAGTTCCATGACCGCCATATCCCTTGTGTTGGTAATAACCTGGTCCCAAGTGGCCCTGGCTACGAGGACGTCGGAGCCGAGAACCAAGCTTGTGCAGGTGTTGGTGGTGCTTTGCCAGGTGCAAACTACGTGACAGGCGATCAGTATCTTGGATCACTTCACTATAAGCACTCTGAAATGTGGCGAAACTTCGGTGTCGTCTGGGCCTGGTGGGGATTCTTCGCCGTCCTGACAATCATTTTCACATCTTACTGGAAAGCAGGCGCTGGATCTGGTGCTGCTCTTCTCATTCCCCGCGAGAAACTCAAGCAACACCATGCCGCTATCTCCGATGAAGAAGCACAAAACAATGAAAAGTCTGTTGCCCGCGAGACCACCGATGAGCCCGTCGAGGTTCAAGATGATAATCTCTCCCGAAACACCTCCATCTTTACCTGGAGAAACCTCACATATACTGTCCAAACTCCCACGGGCGATCGAGTGCTATTGGATAACATTCATGGATGGGTTAAGCCCGGCATGCTCGGCGCCCTTATGGGGTCTTCTGGTGCAGGAAAAACGACGCTACTCGATGTGCTTGCTCAGCGAAAGACAGACGGTACTATCAACGGCTCTATTATGGTTGATGGCCGTGAGCTCCCGGTGTCTTTCCAAAGAATGGCGGGATACTGCGAACAACTGGATGTTCACGAGCCATTCGCGACCGTGAGAGAAGCATTAGAATTCTCTGCTCTTCTTCGCCAGTCTCGCAGCGTCCCTAAGGCAGAGAAGCTCAAATATGTTGACACTATTATTGATCTTCTCGAGCTCCATGACCTGGCAGATACTCTCATCGGTAGTGTTGGGAATGGACTCAGCGTTGAGCAAAGAAAGCGTGTCACAATTGGCGTGGAACTGGTGTCTAAGCCTAGCATTCTGATCTTCTTGGACGAGCCCACCTCGGGTTTGGATGGGCAATCGGCCTATAACACCGTCCGTTTCCTTCGCAAATTGGCCGATGTTGGTCAAGCTGTTTTGGTAAGTCTTCCAAGTTCCTCAATTCAACAACTGCAAGACCATATTGCTAACAAACCATGTTCTAGGTTACGATTCATCAGCCTTCGGCGCAGCTCTTCGCTCAATTCGACACTCTCCTTCTCCTTGCAAAGGGCGGAAAGACAGTATACTTTGGAGACATTGGCAATAATGCAGCCTGCGTTAAGCAATACTTTGGCCAATACGGGGCTCAGTGCCCTGCTGAGGCCAACGCAGCTGAGTTTATGATTGACGTTGTTACCGGCGGTATCGAGGCTGTTAAGGACAAGGACTGGCATCAAATTTGGCTCGACTCCCCTGAGCAAACCCACATGATCGCTGAATTGGACGGAATGATTGCTGATGCTGCTGCTAAACCTCCCGGAACAGTCGATGATGGATTCGACTTCTCTATGCCTCTTTGGGAGCAGACCAAGATCGTCACTCAGCGGATGAATGTCGCGCTTTTCCGGAACACCAACTATGTCAACAATAAGTTCTCTCTTCACATCATCTCAGCCATGCTCAATGGTTTCTCCTTCTGGCGCCCTGGCCCAAGTGTGTCGGCTTTGAACCTGAAGATGTTCACAATCTTCAACTTCGTCTTCGTTGCCCCAGGTGTCATCAACCAGCTTCAACCTCTCTTCATCCAGCGCCGTGATATCTACGACACTCGTGAGAAGAAGTCAAAGATGTACTCGTGGATTGCCTTTGTCACCGGATTGATTGTTTCCGAGTTCCCATATCTCTGTATCTGCGCGGTCCTCTACTTTGTCTGCTGGTACTGGCCCGTTTGGAGACTTCCTCATGACTCTGACCGATCTGGCGCCACTTTCTTCATGATGTTGATCTACGAGCTCATTTACACTGGTATTGGTCAATTCATCGCCGCCTATTCGCCCAACCCGACCTTTGCTGCTCTTGTGAACCCGCTGATCATCAGTACTCTTGTCCTGTTCTGCGGTATCTTCGTCCCATACATGCAGCTCAACGTGTTCTGGCGGTACTGGATGTACTACCTCAATCCCTTCAACTACGTTGTCTCGGGTATGCTGACCTTCGGCATCTGGGGTGCCAAGGTCACCTGCAATGAGGAAGAGTTCGCTTTATTCGAGCCGCTCAACGGCACCACCTGCGTGGAATACCTATCGGATTATATGGCCGGCGCTGGCCGCAGTATCAACTTGATCAACCCCGATGCCACCGATACCTGCAAGGTCTGTCAATACACTGACGGAAGCGATTTCCTGAGAAACCTCAACATCATGAACTACACTACTGGATGGAGAGATATCGGTATCTCGGTCATCTTCGCCATCAGTGGATACGCTTTGGTCTTCGGGCTCATGAAGCTGAGAACCAAGGCTTCGAAGAAGGCCGAGTAGGTTGATAATTTGTTCATCCTTTGCCTTCAAGCTCTTCTTTGACTCGGGATCCTCATTGATTGAGCTTTTCCCTTTTTCGACCATTTCCTCACCACTTTCTCTTCATTTTATTCCTTCCTTCGGTCCATACATTACCTCCTTCACATAACCATTTCTTTGCCAATCTTGTCATACATTCACTTCTCGACCCTTCATTTATGGAGCCTTACATCGTGCATATTTCCCTTTCCTATCTCATTATCGAGCACATTTTCACTTCCTGCATACATGTTAATAGCTTAGCATATAGATTTTAGACCATAGAACATAGAATACAGATTGTACATTCTTGAACATTTCATACAAGGACCCCAATGAGATTAAGCGTATGTAGCACTCACGAGCATGATTCTACATAAATTGAGATGCTCACGAGCCTAAAAGCAGCTGATCACAGCATACAAGGTAGATGTATTCCCTAGGTAGTCGCATCGATTTATAATATACTAATATCAACCCATATTCTACGTCTCCGAGTTAGCCGCCAATATGTACTTTCTAAATCCTGCCAATGTCCACAATGTGATGAAATTGCATCAACACTCGGACCAACAAGCTGACATGTGGACGTGCATGATTATTATACTGGAAAATTTATCCGGGGGCCATAGTTGCCACACCTATTTCACCTTCCCAATCGGGTATTAGTCAAGTAATTCCAACATGGAAAGGGGAAGCAAATACCCCTAAGATTATCTTGGATAGGTGATGGGCTCCCTAAAAAGGATGCAAACTGGATCAAGTCGAGTGGAAATGACAACCCAGCATCACGGGCCAAGGATGACAGGACCATTTCCTTTTCTAGACTCTCACGATCATTGCCTAACTGCAAGCTAATGTCGATATGGAACCTGCCATAATTGAATTCGCTCGGTGAAGATTACGGAGTAGCTTACCCCAATCTTCCCGTGGGGACCGCGAAATCGGGGCATCGATATCCACAGCGCAGATTGTCCGATGTGCGCGACCCCTGCAATACAGTGGAAACTCACACCCGTCTGCTAAGGTTCACGACAACGGCAGAGTCAGATTCGGCGGGAAGAAATTGGATCTGCAGAATCTCGGGCGATGAGCTTTTTTTTTCTCGTTTTTTCTTTTTTTGCTTTTTTTTTTGCCTCCCGGCAATACATAGTTGTTTCTTTCCCGAGAAGGTTTAGTTGGCACAGGGGGTTTTCTTCCAAGGTTATCACATCAGGCACATAAAAGCACAGGGATTACTGTACCCAAGAAGGATCGCTGATCGCTCAGAAAATCTCCTTTTGCGGAAACTTGGCTTCCTAGGTGGGGAAGAGGGATTGAAGGGTTGGGGGTGAGGTCCCAAGCTTGCTGAAGATACGGAGTATGCTGTCATAAGAGTCTCCAGGGAATATAGAACATGCATACTCTCCCCGATCGCATAACAGAAACACTCCTTGTTTCCCGCCTTTGTTCTTTTGCGTAAAACCACCCCAAACCACCCGGTATTGCAGCCAAGCAAAGATCAGCGGTGATAGTGGAGTGAAATAGGCATTTTTCTCGGTCATCATAAGAAGGAAAAGCCAAAGCTCCGCCCGGGAGCCCATATCCTCGTGTAGATGGCGGGCTTTGAATTGACCGCTTGATCGCCGATGCAGTGATCCACTGGACCAAAATCTGAGTTGAGACGTAATTCCCATTTTTGGTTAAACCGGATCGTTGCTAGAACAACGTTAAGGTTCTTCATGTGAGTTGAGAGAAACGAGCATAATGAGAAGGATTGCCGTTGAAACCAGAAGATACACAATTGGTTCGGCTTAAGCCTCAAGGCCTCATTCCCCACAGAATGACGCGGTAACGGGGTCCATAACTGTTCATAAATTCCAGTAAACAATATGAGGAACTCTTGTGCTATGTATAGAGAAGGCTAGAATGCTGGGTATCTCGGAAGACAGTGGAGTTGATGCGATCCAACAATGTGGAGGTTGTTTCATCTCGTGGAGCTTCGAAAATGAGTTGGTCCATTTCAATATGCTTAATATATTAACAGAAGACCAATAATTAGAGAAAACATATTGGAAATTCTTGTGTAGAAGGAATGCTCTCCACGTGACGCGCCCCCTATTCCCACATGTTCTTTTTTTTTTTGTTGCCGAGGCACCTCTAGTCTCCTACAATCTCAATACTAAGGTCCAATGTAGGATCAATAATATATTCTTGACCGAATATGGTCAACGGAGTAGTACTCTGTGATCCGTAATAGATTGTCCCTAACGCGACCAGGCGCCTCTATCACGTCGCCAGCGCGGACGCGAGGGTGATCCCCTCTAACGTGCCGTCCCGCACTATACTGATATGATACAGTCGAACACCTGCCATACCCCCTTTTATCCCGTCCCAGGGGAAATGGCGTGTGGGGAGTCCATAGTCAGCACTTAACTATTGATCCCCAATGGACTACTAGTCTACCGTCTATGTCCCTATGAAGACAGATCCATAGCGAGCTATATATACGGAGAGTGCAGAGTAGATACACATTGCCTGGCGCATTCTTTCCAAGAGCCTTCTTGTGGGACACTGTGTTCTAGTCCCCTCGTGGGTCGTTTTTACTATATGGCTGTCTTTCCGATAGGCCCGGCTAGATTTCTAGCCTCCCCACACACTCTCAAACCCCTGCTCACTGCGCAACGGTCGGGTTCATTTCAGGGGTGTTGACAGGGGATAGCTGCTAGTCCCGCATTGCAATTCAAGCACGTGCAACGTCAAACAAAGAAAATCAAGGGATCTAAACGGTTCTTTAACTTGCATTCCCCGAGACCTTCAATAGCCCAGTTTTAGACTCGAACTCTACAAGGAAACTCTGGAACTGTGGCACAGCCCATCGGCATTTGGGGTTTATCGAACTATTGATTTTAAGGAATGAGATAGCTGTAACATACTCCGTACATGTTATCATTTTGATTTTCTCATACCAATATAAGACAGAGTTTCCAGTTAATTAATACCATCAATGCGTCTCCATTATACTTCATAAAGTGGATTTATGACCACATGGTGCATCAAGCTCCACGAAAAAGACGCATTGTAAATCACCAAGCCCCTGAACGAAGGAGCCTCCACCTAGGCAACCCGAGTCTTTGTCCTTGGAACCGGAAGCACTTCCGCCAACACACTAAAGTTCCTTGGGTACGCCAAAAAAGCAAAGTGGAAAATGCTGCGGTCAAATTTCGGGTCAAGCTCCATCTGCCTGATCGAATCTGGGCTCTCTGGACCCGAAAATCACCCGTCCCAATCTACCATCTCAGATCCTGGACAAAGAAGTGACAAAGAAATGCATCGCGTGTGGCGGCACAACCCCGGTCAGTTCCCATCTAAGACACGGCTTCCATCCCCAAACACGGAATATACAGCCAGTGCGCTCACTGTGCCGCTCATTCGATTCCCCAACAGCTTGACAGGTAATATAAGCTATCATGTACAATCTGTTGGTGGCGTCGGGGATATGGAATAGGGCGGATAGATGCGCAGACTGGCCCCCCTAATCGCGGGAGAAAGTACGGAGTACCGTCTGGACCGTTGCGCGTAAACGTGTCGGCCAATCTGCTTGTCATACGCGTCCGACATCGCCTTCTGGTGGCTTTCTACACATCTCGCGGAGACCGTCCCGGATAGCTTAGGGTTTAGAGGATTCGCCGAGGATTTCGGTTCATGTGGATTCTTTCTTCTCTCCCTTCAGGCGAAATGAACTGTGGAGTATGATGAGTGGAGATGTGCGCGTAGCTCCTATCTTTCTTTGTTCATTGCTCCCATATTGCCCCATCCACGAGCGTTCCTGGGCCGCTCTCTTTCATGCGCTAGGCCAAGTGGGCTTTCGTATTGAATTGGTGATATAATTACTTACGCCGTATGTATCATGGACTGTTACCATCTAACAAATTACTATACAAGGTCCGGTATCCTGTACTCATTCTCGCCGTACTTTCTCCACCAGATCCCTGTAGCCGCTAGCCTTGTTTATCGATTCTACGATTCTGGTGATCGATTTATGTGTATAGGATTATGCGTCAGCTTCTTATATTGTTTATGAATATCTATACAGTTGTGCTCCCGAGTACTCCGTAGTGTGTATACTCTGTGGGCATTGAATGTGATATCCCTGTTCTCAGTCCACCGCCTTTCTGCTGCTTCTAGATGAGCTTGCATTATACATATGCATGGAGTACGTTGCATGTTGCTTTGGTTTATTTAGACTGCTTGTCAATATCATCTAGTATGTATGCATGGGTAACCCCTGTTCCTACATGTAGGTACCAAAGTTCCGCCTTTACGCTCACATCCCATGGATGAGCTTGCGTTAAATTCAATGTCCAAAATTCAGTCATCTGGTTATTTACATCCATATTACTATGTATTAGGTATTCTGACTTAATATATTTGACTACCATCATCTCCAGCAATATCTTCAACTCGATATATAGAGGAAGAGAGGTGTAGACTTTAGTCAAAATGGACAACATATGTTATGCACATAGAAGAGCGAACTGAACATTTCAGTAGAGTTCACATCTAGTATCGTGTAACAGCGTGGTTACACGATCGCATGGCGTAAAAAGCCACAAAGACACAGGCTTCCCAGCCATCGATAAAACCTTGGAAAACTCGGTGAGAAAATATAACCAAGAACGTCAAAGAAAAAAAAAAGCAGAAGCCTTGCCTGCATCTTAAATCACATAAGACGCACGAGACCGACTTTATTGAGATCATAACCAAAATTTCAAGGGTTGGAGCGCGATCTTGCAGCCAGATGCAGGTACATGCCCTAACTATGCATAAAACTGTGGTGTTATTTCAGCCTCAGCCGCTCACTGCATCTCAACAATTAAGTCCACGCGGTGACACAACATCAACCTGAAGACTTGGCCGACAGCCAAAATTTGAATTGTCTGAATGTCCCTCGCGTGCTGGTTATGTTAGCCATTACCACGGAGACTCAGGATCTACTGCATGGATGTATGTCTTTCAAACCACCACTATCAATAATGTAAAAGTCTCACCTAGCTTGTGTTCTGATACACAGTTTCTCTACGCAGTCACTACTATGTGCCCGCGAACATATATCAATGAGACAGGAAAGACGTAACAAGTAAGCTACTCAAAGCCACTTACCTCCAATAGGGCTCTTTCTTTGCGATATAAATAGGTATGGCTCTTAACCTGTTGTTTTGATTGCATAGCATAGATCTCGCTATTTGGCACGTTCCACTGACTCTCGGGTACTAACGTTGATCTTCCAAGACATCGACTCAGATCTCTAGCACACTTCCCCTGTGTTGCATCAGCAATTTCCTCCACGAGGCTGACTGAGATATTGTACAACATGAGCGATCTAAAGATAAGCATCTTGCTCATCCTACTCCACGAGTGAACTGTTAATCTATTATCCGCGAGTACGAGGAGACTAGATCATGCCGCAAAGAGATATCCTTAAGTGGAAATATCACTTGAAGGATGATCCATCAAACCAACAAAAATACAGCTGACATAACGGAGAGACATACATGTGTCTATCACAGAAACAATTGCTGATTCAGACTGCCCCCAAGCCTCGAGCTAGCAGGGCTCCTACCTAAAATGGGTGCCTGGATGCGCATCGGGCTTCTCAACCTCGGCGAACATATTAAACATATCAGAGTAAATGTGATGATACCTCACTTCCCCGAGACGATCTCTTGTCAACCAGACGGGTCCTGCAGCACAATGGCTATACTTGTCCTTTGGGAGAACGACCGTGCATGCCCCACTGCTTGGGCACGAGTCTGCCAGAACGTGATGCGCTTGTGTGCTATGCAGATTGCTGACGAAAAATTGAAAAACTAAGCGAATCGCAAGCCAGCAAGTTAGGTTAATGGACTACCTACATATGTAGGAGTAGTTGATTTGTGCTGTATGTAAGATCGATATGAGACAAGCAAACAGTCCCACTGAGACCGCGCGGGCTGGCCCGTTAATTGTATCATCTCAATTATATCCAATGCATTATGTGACTGGTTTTTATGCTGTAATTTTTTTAGAGAGTAGGAGAGAGAAGTTCGAAACATGACCATAACCAAACCGGGTGTAAATTCCAGTAGTCTCCAGATCGACTCTACGCGATCTATACTCCTTATACGCGACCGTAAAAGGCAGATATCAGAGACTAAGCAGCCCTCTCCCATGGTTCGAACGTGGACTCCGGCACGGAGATTTCGCCCATTGAAGGTATGGACCGCAGATCGCATTTCGGCGATTGCCCACCCTAATGTGATGATATCGAGGGGCTTGCATAACGCTATCATGACAGCTATCGATTGGGCCCCACGAGGGCGAGGCGTTCGGAGTTTTTATTTTTGATTGAGCTGTTGGCTCGCTTGGCTAGATAGCTTCGCTAACCTACATTAATCACACATTAGTTATCAGGGACTAGCAGTTTCATACTTCCCCAAGGAGGCAAAGATTGCAGAACATGTGACGGTCAACCAATGCATGCTCAGGATAAATAAGTATGCGTTTTGCACATTTCAATGTTGACTGGCAATTGCAGAAATCACCAAGTTCACGCTCTACAAAACTGTTGGTCGAGCTGCGGGAGGACGTGCGAGGTGTGATGGGGAAAGGAAGACCAGCCTATGTCATTGTAGTGTATTACAAGTTCGATACTGAGCTCCAATTACTCCAAGCCTAGACCGTACGGCGAAATCGCCTTGTGTATATTATTCAATTTTGCGATTTTCATGCTCCATTATATTTGCCCCGGTTATTTTTTTAAAGAGAACGTGTTGATCAAGTGATCCCCATAGTACATAGCACTATTTACAGAAAATATTCCGAAGCCCACTTTAACCCGAGGGGTTCTTGATGTACCTTCTACTGTACGTCAGCAAAAGTACGTCAAAATTTTCATCCCGCAAGGCATCCCCGTATCTCTCCTCGCATCTATCAAGGTCTTAAGACATGAGTGGGTCTGCGTCATGATTGCGCCTTGGATGCTGGGATGAACTATGCAAACATCGGGCAGCTTTGTGACAGTGTTTGTTCGACTTTCAACTTGCAACTTGCGTTTGTGGATCTTTGCCAATACGAATCTATTTGTATGATTATCGCCCCACGGAGTGAAAAAGAAAGCAGAGGGGAATCTGGGTACGGAGGACAGGTCTGGATTTCAATAGAGACCGGGGTATGGACAAGGGGGTAAGGGATTTGAGATTAGAGATTTTTATGTGAGGTACGGATTACCGAGGAGTATACCTATAATTTACCATGAAAAATAAATCATAACGGCCATTAAAACAAGAAAAGACTTTCGGCTGTCACTTTGGGGGCTGGTCGCTGCGCTGTCGATCCCATCCCGGAGAGATATTGACAGGCGAAAAAAGTCCCTTTCCCTCACTTTTAATGATTGATCGAGTCTCCCTGCAGGCCAGAGCACACACGGTCAATGCATTAAGACATGGTCTGATTTAACCCCACAGGATTTATTTGGTTATAAGAATATGATTGGTATTCCGTAGATAATTTTCAATTCTAAATAAATTAATAGGATTTCTTGTCAAAGAGTGTCGGTAGATGTAAGGTGGATAGTGGACTACTCATGAGATATGTACCTTTTAGCCTATTTATTGGCGTATGGGGTACTTTGTTACTCAGTACTAATGGTAGGTGCTGAAGACATATGGTGTATTTGTTATTGTAGACAGGCCATATTCTCGGGGAAAGGAGGGATTCCTTATTTTCCTGTTTTTTTTTTTTTTTTTTTATAAATCTTTTTTTCCTATTACTTTTGGATCTCAATTGATTTTACTATAGAAGATAGAATATAAAGAGAACTATATAAGAAATGTAATTAAAAAGAAAAACCGAAAAAACCCCCCCCCAAATTACAGAATTTATAAATACGTATGATACCAGTCACATTATAGAGTACATTACATATACGGGTCCATTACCGGTGGAGGCGTGGATCGTCCCGATCGAGTCCTTAGAAGATTCAAGACCTTTTTTCAAAAGCTATTATTATTCCACTTATTTCCCTCTTTTCCTTCTCCTTTTGCTTTTCTACTTTGATTTGATATTGCTGCCGGTGGCAATTGCGAGCTATACTTAGCATTCTTTTCCTTATATCCCTTCCGCCCTTGCGTTGTCTTGGGGAATTCGTCTTTCACTTCAATTGGTTTATCCTTGCTGCGAATCCTTATTGCTCCCTTCATAGGCATTGCATTATTTACTATCCCTTGATATTGGGGGGTTTTGACCTTGCGACTCGTCATCTCGGGACCTTGAATGTTCCGGACTCCTTGAAAGGAAGTCTGTTTGGATCTGTTTATAGTTTTTGATTACTTGTTAATATTGTTTTCTGTGTTTGTATGTCTTCAAAGCTCCTAAATCTTTCCCCTCTCCTGGCATTCCAAGCCCTCGACCTTCTTGAGGACATTCCAAACATTCAATCCCTATACTCTATACTATCCTTGAGCGCCAATTGACCTAGATTGTGCAGGATCAACCCCAGCCTCTGGCGATCCGATTCCTCCCCTCCATCCTTGACTATCCAACGCCACTTGCTTTCGATACTTATCTTTTTTTTGGATTTACTGAACGATGTCCATTGCACCTATCGAATAAACGCCATCGGTCAGTGACCTCAGCGGCTTGGAGAAGAATTTAGTCACGGAACCGACAAGAGATGGAACCAATGAAGCCACACATCCCCCCGTTAAAGATCTCGAAATCCAATTCGAATTTATCCGAGTCGAACAACGACACATCTATACAGAGTCGATTCTATTCCGCCTGGGGCTCAGAGATGACCCCTCCGTTAACACCACAAGACGCCCAGGACACCAACATGGATCAATTTGAGGCCCCAAGGCCTGTCTTTCACAACTATCTGCGCGCCTTCTACCCTTTTCACCCGGCCGGGAATGTCTCTCCGTCGACCGTCACTCTCCCTCTGGACCAGGGAGATATCATTTTGGTACACTCCGTTCACACCAATGGCTGGGCCGATGGTACATTATTAGATTCAGGGAATCGAGGCTGGTTACCCACGAATTACTGCGAAGCATACGACCAATTACCTATGCGTCCTTTGTTGAAGGCCTTGACTGATTTCTGGGATATCATTCGAGGAGGATGCGGGTCGTCACTAAAAGATTTTGGGAACCAAGACTTGATGAGAGGCCCTATCGCTGGCGTGAGGTTTCTATTGGTAAGTACCAACTAGAACTAAACAACAAACCACAGGGCTTATGATTCCACAGGAAAAATCAGAATGTCTTACTCGAGAATCCTCCCTAATAAGGAGGTTCGATGGGCTACGCCGAATTCGCAAGGCTTTGCTATCGGACCTGTCTTCGCTGGTGAAAACTGCGAAGAAGTTTCAGGAAGTTGCCAACGGGATCCCGTCGGAAGATGAAGTTGAGGCTATTTTAGATGAGATGCTTCTCAAGGCTTTCAAGATTGTTACCCGGGGAGTTCGATTCCTCGACGTGTGGAATGAGGAGGTAGGCCTGGGTAGGACTATCGCCGAGTTGGATGGCCCCAGCGAGAGCCTACCCCAGTACAGCATGCCATTGACTCCCGCATCTGAGAGTTTCAGCCTAGGCGAGAATGATGGGCCTGATCGATCGGAGTCGCGAATGCTGGAATCACGGCAGATGGGCCATAGCCGTATGAATATGAGTCGGTCATCGATGCGCACTGAGATGGTTGATCACAGACCGGTATCCGTCGCTACGAAACGGGTCTCTGTATCCCATCGCATGTCAGTCTCTGGTCCTTCTACTGCCATCGGTGCCCAGAATCTGGCATCCGAACGCCTCGGGATGACATATGATGCGTTCCTCGGCGTGCTTGGCTCATTCATCGGGCTTCACATGCAGTCCCGCTCCTCGACAGAGTTGGTTGTCACCACCCAGCAGGCTGTCCAATCGTGCAGGCAATTGCTAAATGTCGTCGAGGTGGTGTGCGAGCATGACACACAGCGCAGCGTATTTCTCGAACAGGCGCGGGAGTCAATGTGTGAGAAGCTATCTGAGCTTGTTCACGCTGCACGCGATGTGTTCCGCCCCGCACACCTACCAGACGATGATCTCGTGTTTATGCCAGACGAAGGGAAACGCCTCGTGGAGGCTGCGACTGAATGTGTTCGAGCAGCCGGAAACTGTTTGGCAAAGGCTCGCCTGGTGCTTGAGCAAATTGGCGATCTTGAACTTGACCCTGAACACTATGAAGAGAGAGGACAGGAGTTGTCCAGGATTGACTCTCCACAAGAAGATTCTGAGACTCCCGTAGAACAGGAACGACAGGAGCTGTCACTTCGCCTTCCCCCACCTCCTCTTCAGATTCCTAGCACCACTTACTCTCCCCCCACACCTGCTCTCACTGACGCTACCACACCTTCATCTTTCCAGTCTCATATCATAAATTCTCCTGCCAACATTACAGCACTTTCCTCTCTACCCAATTCTGCCATCCTCCCCACCCACCTAGAGAACATCTCTTCCTTCGACTCCGCCCACACTAGCTACCGTGAAAGTCATCCCAAGTCTGACATGAGCGAATCGTTTGGCCGTGGAATTACAAGCAACGGTAGCAGCTTCACATATAACAGCTACGCACGTGACTCCGAGATGAGCGGTCTCTCGCAAACCTCAACTCGGGCTACCTCACCTGATATTGGGGGCAGCTTCCAGGGTAGCTTCACGGTCCACTCGCTGAAGGAAAGTCTAAGCTACTCAACCCTCGCCGAGGAGAATGAGGAGACTGAGGCCAACATCCTGGAAAGGACTTACGCGCACGAACTCATTTACAAGGAAGGTTCGGTGATGGGAGGCAGTCTCCGTGCTCTTATTGAGAAGCTGACTGCTCACCAATCCACCCCTGATGCCATGTTTGTCTCAACCTTCTACCTCACCTTCCGTCTCTTTGCCACCCCTCTTGAGTTCGCCCAGGCCCTTGCTGAACGCTTTGAGTACATTGGTGACACACCTCACGCTTCCGGACCCGTCCGTCTCCGTGTATACAATATCTTCAAGGGTTGGCTCGAGTCCCACTGGCGCCACGATCGTGACAACACCGCCCTGGATTTCATAGTCAATTTCGCAAACACACGACTTTTAACTGATCTCCCCACTGCTGGTAAGCGGTTGCTGGACTTGGCCGGCAAGGTGTCCGCAGTGGGTGGGCCTCTCGTGCCTCGCTTAGTTTCTTCCATGGGCAAGACCAATACCTCCATTGCTCAATACATTCACCCAGATACCCCCCTACCTCCTCCTGTCCTTGGCAAGAAGGAGCACAATTTGCTCAAGCAGTGGAAGAACGGCGAAGCCTCAATAACCATTCTCGACTTCGACCCACTTGAGCTCGCCCGTCAGCTCACCATCAAGGAGTCGCGCATCTTCTGCTCAATCCTTCCTGAGGAACTCCTGGACACCGAATGGATCAAGAAGTCAGGCTCGTTGGCTGTACATGTCCGAGCCATGTCGACTTTGTCGACTGACCTTGCCCATCTCGTTGCTGACTCCATCCTGTACCTCGAAGAGCCAAAGAAGCGGGCCGCTACCATCAAGCACTGGGTCAAGATTGCGAACAAATGCCTCGAGTTGAACAACTACGACTCCCTCATGGCTATCATCTGCTCATTGAACTTGTCTGTGGTCTCTCGACTGAAGAAGACTTGGGACATCGTATCACAGAAGACCAAGAATGCCCTCGAGCAGCTCCGCAGCATCGTGGATGTGTCTCGCAACTACGCAGTACTTCGTCAGCGTCTTCAGAACCACGTGCCTCCTTGCCTCCCATTCGTCGGTACCTATCTCACCGATCTCACCTTTGTCGACCACGGCAATCAATCTCTCCGCACCCTCTCCACCGACGACAGTGAAATGGC
Source organism: Penicillium concentricum (assembly GCF_028827145.1). Lineage (NCBI taxonomy): Eukaryota > Fungi > Ascomycota > Eurotiomycetes > Eurotiales > Aspergillaceae > Penicillium > Penicillium concentricum. Next base: position 4,774,902 of record NW_026622755.1, read on the forward strand.
CGTCATTAACTTCGACAAGCATATGAAGACAGCTCGCATCATCAGCGAACTCCAACGGTTCCAGATCCCCTACCGCCTGACCGAAGTCCCGGAGCTACAGGCCTGGATGCAAAATGAGCTCATACGCGTGCGCTCACACGGCGAAGAAACCGTACAAACCTTCTACCGCCGCTCTCTGGTCCTTGAGCCCAAAGAAACCTCCCGCAGTGCACCCACCCTTCAGTCCCAGCCCGAGTCCAATCCTTCCATGCTCGACAATGCCAAGGACAAGTTCGACTTCCTCTCATGGACCAACCAGTCCAAAGTAAAGTCTGTCCCAACACACGGATAAATAACTTCCTTCCGCCCACACCATCACCTATCCCATTCTTCACAACCTAATGACTGATGACCTCTTCTCATTCCCTATTTACTGGTGTTCTCATCAAACATCCTTACTCATTTTCTTGCGATCTGTGAATATCCCATCATTCTTGTCTTACTTATTTACTTCTTTTTATTCTTGGGCGGTACTTTTATGTTTTGTTTTTTTTTTTTGCGATCTCTTTTTTGAGAAAAGTGGCATTTGAAAAGCGGCTATGGAACGGGGCCCAGGACTACCCAAATGGAGTTTACCAAGGGCCTTGTTTATCTGTTTTGTTTAATCTCTTCCTTGTCTATTCTGTTCTAATTTCGGTTGGGAATGGGCAAAGGGACAGGTGGACTGGAAAAAGGACTGCTATCTGTCAACTGGGCGTTTCCTACATCGGATACCCTCTAAACAATATTCTTGCCTCACGGCTTCTGTACAGGTGCAACTCTTAAAAGCTGCCTGAAATGCAAAATACGCTTTAATTTTAACCGTTTCTTTATCAATCGTAACTGTAACTCGGTTTCCGTCTCGTATCATGTCAACGTGTGGGCTTCCTCTTGTTTGAACTCCTTTTCGTAGCCACCGCAGTGCTGAATTGGGATTCATTTCTGCTTCCCGCTCCAAATACTATACAACTTTGTGATTGAAGTCACCCTTAGTGAGACAGGGACCCCGAGCTATCCGAATTAAGAAACTCTGATGCCTTACCCCGGATTCTGTCCTCACATTTCTGCCTGACTACTACCCCCCACCCATGATTTTTAGATAGAAGCTCACAAGCCAGCTCAAAAGCTAGCGTACCAGCGAGAGCCCGCCATTAACAGGCACCAATTGACCTGTAATCCAGCGCGAAGCATCCGAAACTAAAAACGCAAGAACAGGAACCAAGTCAATCTCCACATCCCCAAACTTCTCCCCAAGACAAACTCGATCACTCATGAAAACACCATGACCTTCAACGCTCTCCGCCTCAAGATTCTCACGATAGCCATCAATCATGGGTGTCCAAACAGCAGGGAGAACCGCATTAACACGGATCCCATACTTCCCCCACTCGCGCGCAACAGCCCTCGTAAAGCTCTGCACGGCACCCTTCGAAGCAGAATAGTGTGCCAGAAGCGGCAGTGGATCAAACGCAAGATCAGACCCGAAATTTAGAATCGTACCGCCCCGAGTCTTGAGGCAAGGAAATACAGCTTGGTTCATGAATATCGTTCCCTTGATATTGACATCTAGCATGCGATCCAGCTCACTCTCAGCGATGGTCTCTGCAACATCTTGGTGGATGTGGCCTGCTGCGTGGACCAAACAGTCCAGTCCACCGAGCAACCGGACAGCGGCTTCCACGACCGCGTTGCACTCGGACCTGACTGCTACGTCGAGGTGTTGGTATTTTATTTTGGAGTTGGGGCTTTTGGCAGAGATATGCGACGCGAGCTCTTGGCCAATGCTGTCTTGGATGTCACATATCACCATGTGCACACCATGCGCGGCGAAGACTTCGGCTGTTGCTTTGCCGATTCCGGAGGCGCAACCTGTTATCAGGACGCGCTTGCCGGAGATTGAGGGGATTATGTGGCAGGCTGTTTCCTCTGAAGGGCAGTCGCCGTGGGGGGTTTGGGGGCACATTTTGATTGGAATTATTACGGATGATGGATTTGCCGAGAAGCTTAGTTGGTGGTTTTTCGCTGTTGGTTATGACTCAATCTTATATAGACCCCTTTTCATACTCTATGTAACCTGTTTGTATGGATTACGATGGCTCTAAAACCGGCTGAGTTATGTACACCCCGAGTCTAGGACTGGGATCTATAGAGTGGCCCTTCCGTTGGAGAGACACTAATAGAGAGATACAACAATGCTGGCACTGGGAACACAAAAGCTTTGTGTTTCAGGAATGATGTGCACAGAACGATAGAGTTTACAGGTTAGTGTTGATCTGGAGCTTCGCTCAAAGATCGACTAGGAGCATTGTATAGTTAAATGATCTAGCTGAAGATATCTGGCCCAAAACAAACTTGATCTAGAAATAGAACGTTCGATGGAAAGAAAATTTACCACATAACTAGAGCCACTAGGATGACGAGACGGCCATTAACCCTTTGTTTGCTGTGTTAGGGCTGAATTTGGTGCCACCTAAATAGCTCGTGGATCATGTTTTACGTCCGTGGTTTGTCATACATGTACACCTGTGGACCTATACAACATATACATAGCTAGACGTACTAGAATAAAAATCAATGGCCCTTTGGGGCACCACTAAAATGATAGAAAGCATGGATAGCTGTTTATTCAAAGTCATAAACTTCCCCACCGCAGGGTTGATCCTTACCGATTCATTGTATGACTGGAGTATAGACGTTATCCTACTGGAAGCCTGAGCTGAGGTTGTGCTGTAAGGTTTATTTGTTTTCTAATACTAAAATAATGAGCGCTCTAGTTTCCAGTGGGATTGGCCCGTGGAGATGCTCAAGGCTGTGGCCAAACACCAAAAGTAAAAACAAATACTCCGTGACAGAAAAGAATTACTAGAACGAACACGCTCTAGAAAAAAAGTCTGGAGAAATGATCTACTTGATGAATGTCCGATGTTCTCTGAAACATATGTCGTTTTTATAGGATCCAGCTTTGTATTGTGCTTTATAATTCGAACGCATTCGTAATTGTACCATACACATTGCTATTTAAAGTTATTCCAACCTGTTAGAGTATACGAAGTAATTCTATTCTATTACTATCTTTATTAGTGGCCAATCCTTGCATGAACCCCTCTGCCATGGCTGCGAGGATTTTCTTTACAATCCCCAATACACATCCATGCAAGGGATATGTCCAAAGGACTTCAGTTTCAAATACAAGAGAGCCTCCAAGCTGTACATTTGAGCCGACAGATCGCCACCATTGTATTGAGGTATTTGAGTACGGAGGAATGCGACTGCCTATACGGTGTACTCCACAAGCGTCAAACCAATGCAAGCCTAGGACATATTGAAATGTGTCGACGTTCTGCACGATCTATCTGGTTGCTGCGGATTCATGCAAGAATATGAAATCCTTCAGGTTTACGGAGTACCCCGTGCTATGCAAAGTGTCCAGCTGCGCCTCGCTCAATGCTACCAGGTCACATCTAGGCTTGACCTAAATACAACATACGCAAGAGGTGTTTATTTCAATATTCGTTCGTTTTACGATGTATTAAAAACATGAGTTGTATTCTGTTTGTCAATCTGAGGGGGAAATGTGACCTGTCATGACATTCAAATATTCTACCGATTTCAGCACAGAGGCCAGAGTGGATGATAGAGATTTTATGTCAGTTGATTCGAGAATCTGGGTCTATGGTATAAGGATGTTAGGCAGAGGCAACAGGAATATCATTCCAGCATCGCCGTCTTGTTTGCCTGCAGTCTAGAAAACTCCAAAACGAAGCAAAGAATTCACAGAATGACCGCCAATGACAAGTATTTCGGGTGCAAGTTTAATATTTGGTAGGTCTTAACTAATATATCACTCAATGTACACAGTTCCAGCCCAACGCCTTTCCATTAAGATATCCCCAAACTTCCTATATGAGAACCTTGGAACTAAACCAACTATGTTACATAACGTGTTTTGAACGCCGCCACAAAATCCAAATCCATCCCGTCGTTATCATAAGCGGATGCTCTGGTATCCAAATCTAGCGGAAATAAAACAGCAGGATCAGACAGGGATCGTAAATCAAGTATAGGGACCATTGAAGGGCGGCCGTGGGCACATTGAAACGGGAAGGCACAACGGGCCAGTCTAGAGACCAACGCCTGACACTCTTCAAGGTTCAACGGATCATTGAACATGATAGCAGTGCGACAGGCACGGGAGTTAAGAAGATCCACGATGCCTTGAGGGCATCCATTCATCTTCTGAACCCATGAGCGTGAGGTGGATGATGTCGAGGTTCCTTTGTGTACCGCATCGTCGTTGTCTGATAGTTCGAGATCCTGGTCGGCACCTTCGGCTTCAAATGCTTTCTTCGACTGGAACAACTTTCTACCATCTTCCTCACTTGACCAGATCTCACGTCTCATCAAGTCAATCAACACACGAGGCTCGAGCCGACAACGTTCTGCTATTAGAACAGGAAGAGTATGCACGGTGATCAAGGCAGTAGATTTGGTCTTGCCATGTGTCACATACTCAATACCCCAGGCTGAGAAGAGACCTATATATTTTTGGAAGAGGTCATTCTCCGTTGATGAGACTTCAAATGCCAAAGAACCGACTTGGACAGTGTGCACTCGACTTCCCGACTCCAAATTCTCATCTAGCTCAGTAGAAAGGAACATTTCCCTAAACAACAGTTCAATTCGACATCGCTCATCGGCCGCGTGTTGATCGATTAAGAGCAAAACATCGTCTGATGGTCCCTCCCAGTTGAGATTGACGGAAGCGCTATGGACCTTAGCCAAAATGAACTTTTTGTCCACCTGGGCTATCACTTCGGCAGTCTCGAGCGCACGACGTTGAAGTTTTCCTCGATATTTGGCAACCTGCGCCGTATCGAGCGATCCAATCCCCTTGAAGCAGTCGTGCGAAGAAGTAATTGTACTCTGCTGACCGGCGGACCCTGTGCCTAGATTTGGTATTGGGATTTCTGTTCGGCTGAAGGAAGGATTGTCCCATGCCCCCAACATGTTTTCTATCCAAAATGTTTGCGCTGGATGCTTGGACGAGTTATCCATATGATCGGTGGGAGAACGCTGGGTAGCTAATGACTTCCGCGAGTTCATCGTTTGGCCCGTTCGGGGATTAATCATGTAGGCCAACTTGTTGTGTGGATCGACCCAGGTGATCATCTTGTCTGATGGTGAGTCTCCAGGCGAATCCTCTGTCTTGTTTCCGCTCTCACCAAAGACTCCTTTATCCACGGGCCTTGGAAGAGCTGTGCGCCTTTGGTCATCATTTTGACGGGTTGGCCTATGTTTAGGGAGGATAGGCAAGGGACTCTCTCCCTGAATTATATCAGAAGCCACACGAGAATACCGAGGGTTTCGATGGGTCGGGGAATGTCCCTTAAGATCCTTAGCTGTTTTTACCCTAGACCAATTGGCAAAGCTTTGACCTGAATTCAGAGACTGGGCTCTTGGAAATGAGGGAATTTTCAGATGACCGCTAAATGCCTCTTCGGTGCTTGAAATCGACCGGCCTTGTTGTCGGGGGCCACGAGAACTGCCAGCCGCTTGGGAGACTGTGGAACGGATGCTCTGGTTTTGGTCCGACGACATGGTCTGCTGTTTGGCGGTACGAGGGCGAAGATTGTGTTGCTTTAAAAACTCATGAACCATCGCCCCAAGCACATCAACAATCCGTTGAACCGATTTGGCCGATTCTGGAAGATGCTCAGACCCATCATCATCCAATCGTATAGCAGCATTTGTGTCAATACGGATGTAAAACATTGGCCACTTATTGACGGAATTTGCCCAGCTTCGAGTGCTTGCGTTACTTGGTACATCAAGCTGATTCACCGAAGATGCAGAATGTGGAACATAGCTTCTGCCAGACATGGCTCCAACATTGCTGAAATCTGACAAAGCAAATAGCCGGTTCACTTCGTTATAAAGAACATTCGAGCTATTGCCCGATAGCACGGGTTCTTTCCCCAACGAGATGAACTGAACCTTCCGAGTTGGACTGGGTTGAAGAGATATTGCTCCCCGAACTATGAGGCCAGAAACTGAAGCTGAGATCTCATGCCAAGCATCCAAGCTTTGCGGTGGGATTAGCCCAGATTGTGTGAGAATCGACCCGATACCTTTGAGGTCAAATTCCCTCTGACCATGAGGGAAGTGTGTTTCGGGTACGGAGGCAGTTGCAAGACGAATGGACATCCGTTTGTTTCTTTCCACATCGAGAAGGACTAACTTTGAGAATCGAGGATTGGCTAGATAGAGAGACACCAAGGAATTCCTTAGATGGTCCCACTCTCGTTCTAGCTCGTCCGGCCGCTGAAGAGTGAGGGCTCGACTCTTAACGCGAACTGGCATGTTCCCAAAAAGGTCATTGACAGTTACAGAAGTGCCATGGCTGGCAGAGCGAAGCACATGATGTGGCGGTGCAGGGGTTAGTCGAGCCACAGGCGTCGAATGATGAAGGATAAGAGAGTTTGTGCATCCATGACGAATGTGACGAGATGTCACAGTGAGCAGAGATAACGAGGCCAGGGAGGCCAGGAACAAGCCTCGATGGCCATACAAGCCACTCAGCTTGAATTTGGATGTATCTATTACATATGTTAGCCAGCATACAGTACAACCTCAAGGTGGGGAGACATGCGGTGAGGCTTGCATAACCCTCCTGCAACTTCGAACTCGGCCGGAGAAATTCCATCGCCATCATCTTCAACTATACAGCCACCACGTTTGAAATTGACAGTGACGAAGATGGTATGTGCATTGGCATCCAAAGAATTCTTGACTAGCTCCAAAATAACACCAGTCAGATGTACAATGGATGTAGACGACTTGATCTTTGCAATCACATCAGAAGGTAGCGATCGTATTATTGACTGAGAAGGAGGCATTGATGTAGTGGTTTGTTGTTTGTATTCACCGGGACATTGCGCCACTAGATGCGTGAAGAAAGACCCCAAAATGGATTTTGGAAACACGACTATGAATACGCCTTTCAATCATGATCACCTGTCATTTTCACTTCTAGAGAATTCCAAATAGGTATCAGGCAATGATTCCCAAAAGAATAAAACCTCCAGAATGTTGGAAACAAGTCAAATAGAAGTCAAGAGGCAAGACAGGCAAGGCAGGCACATGACGTGCACGGATAAACAGTCTTCCCGCCCGCTGCCCCATCTGCCCCGGCGCGGCTTGTTCCCCAGGGCTCTGCTCCCTTGCCTACCTTTGACCTTTCGCTAGCCAAAGTTGGTAGTGACTACGCTGCCCCTTCAAGCTAGAATGGCTACTGCTGATGGTCCAGCCAGGGTGCATGGTAAGTACGGATTGTGCCTGTTGGCTACCGTGAACCGCTGCTAAGGGATTTGTACAAAAAGACCGGAATGCACGTCGCCGTCCATTCTCGAGCTGGGTGAAACGCCTGGCGAACCTCAAGAATTCCTCCGATTCTACGACAAATCGATGGTCCAACAAGCGATCCACGGGTAACAAGGGCAAGAAAAGCGATCAAGGAAACAACCCATACCCGCTCTCTGGAACCATCAACCGTGACACAGGGACTCAGACACCGACCGATTCATACACGGGTGATCATTATGGTGCAGAATCTCGCTCCAGAAGTGACCCATCATTTTGCTCTGGCTATGAGAATCCAGCTCCCCTGACGAGCGCAAAATCCGCTGCGCCAACCATTTCAACCAACGGCGACGCCACATTCTCCGAAGCGGCATATTCCAAGGCAGGCACATTGACAACTGGCACTGAAGGGTTCAGCACCCATGGAGGAGGTGAGGGTAGCACCTTCTCGTCGCCTGCACCTTCAATTCGATCGATGACCACCACCCTGACCACTGTACACTCGGCGGCGCCCTCAACCCAACTGTACAATGCACAAAACAGCCACAACGGACACCACCATGCAAGTTCAACACAGAGCTCCTCGAACCAGCAGATTCAATTTTCCCACCAATTTCCCACGACCTCACCCGCTACCGCAGTCCCCCCGCACCTGGTGCCCCAACACCATGCGATGACGTACAGTGCCGCAACCGCAAACAATGCCTTGACCGATAACGCCTCTCTCCTCACTTTAGCGAGCTCCTCTAAGCGACGTCGTCGCAACTCCCTGGATACCAATGCATCTGTACGCGGATTGGCTCCGTCTTCCGTTTTTGGCGGCAGTCGGGAGAGCCTGCCGTTGAGTGTTTTGAGTGGGCATACGACTGAAGCATCCAATACCTCTGTGTTCAATGCATCGGGGGTACTGAGCCGACCAAGTATTGTTGGCCTTGCTAGTGCTGAACGCATCAGTGTCTACTCGGCCTCCGGAGCAATCCCGCTAGCCAACACCACCGCGGAGCGGGGCGGCTTGTACACCACCAAGCAAACCGCCGGCGGCGATACGGCCAGTATTCGCAGCGGCGTTCAATCACACAGTCGAAATGACAGTACTGCCGCCAGTATTGCCGGGGGTATTAGCAGTCCATTGGCTCTGGCTGGTCGCATGAGTCGAAGAAGTTCTGGGTGGGGGGAAATTACTGGCGAGGAAGGCAATAACGGAAAGCCTATTGATAAAAACGAGGATGAAGCGACGACCAAGGATGAAACCCCCTTTCCCGTTGAACCGCTCAAGACATGATTCCACATCGCACGTGCCCGCATACCTTTACCAGTCACGATCGAAAGGTAAGGTGTGCTTGAACGAAGTTACGCATGGACAGTTCGGAAGATTGAGCGAAGTAACAGCAATGCTTTACTACATAATGACTTGATGCATGGAAACCTTCCAAGGACCTGGATATTCTTAATTGTTTGGCGGCGTTTTCTAGGCTGGGACTTTGATACCCTATGCGGTATGGACAAATTCGTTTCTACTCAATCCATATTGCATGCAATTTTAGATCTTTCGTATATTCATTAGACCCTTTCTAGATCCCACTCCTGGTGGACTTTTTACATGTGCATGTCATCATCGTATGTGTTGATATCCATCCACCCCCTAGCCATCAAGGCGAATTGGCCCAAGGACAGCATTTCATCGGCGCCGAATGATCATGGGCATATCGTACTGATACACGAACCAGGAATTTTGGTAGTTCCATTCATGATTAGGGTCAACCAGTTGAATCTATATCGCGAGTTAGCACCAAGAAGCTGGAATCCAAGAAACGCTCATAAACCACTCACATCGAACGAGCTATACAGCGTCGCAATCAGCTTTTTGATCTCTAACATAGCGAGATACCGGCCCATGCAAACCCGGCCTCCGCCACCGAAAGACAAGTCGACGGTATCCTTCATCCGACGCAGGCGAACCTCAAAGTTCTCCGGGCTTTCATCCTTGCGCTGCAACCAGCGGTCTGGATTGAAGTCATCGGCATCATCTCCGAACACTCCGAAATCACGGTTTGTGACAAATGGGTTGATTCCGACCTTGGTACCTGCAGGGAGATATCGTCCATCGGGAAGCGTGAACCCGCCCTCTGGAACGACACGCTCGAATATCATGGCAATACCGGGGTTAATGCGCAGAGCTTCACGAATGACGGCATCCAGGTACGGCAAGTCGCGGATCTCCTTCCAGGGAGCAGGAGCGGAGATACCAGCGGCTTTGAGCTCAGTGGCAAGCTTGACCACCGCACCCGGTGCCTTGGCGAGGTAGTAAAGGGTAGCACGCATGGTGGCGGAGCTCGTGTCGCCTCCAGCAAGAATGCTCAGCATTAGCCAGTTGACAATCTGGTTGTCGTCGACCATGTCGGGGTACGTTTCTTTCAGCTGCACGTATTTGTCGAGCGTGTGGTCGACAGTACCTGTGGAGATCTTCTTCTCAGCGAGTTCAGCCTGATACTCAGCGACGACCTTGAAGGCATACAGGACGCCTGTCAAGGTGGGCTTGGGCCCAATGCGCTTAATCGGATTCTTGTCCAGGAGTTTGTCAATCCATGGGATTTGAGATACCTAGTATGACGTGTCAGTCACCGCCCTTGTTCACACCTAATCGTTGGTATCGGGGTACTTACTGGTGCGAAGTATCTCAAGCCAGCAGTCGAGTCAGTGATCAAATTGTCGACATCCTTCTCCTGGTCAATGAATCCATAGTGCCGGCCAAAGCTGTAGTTGGCAGTGACATCCCAGGCGACTGTATGATATGTTAGGTTCAATTTACGCAGGGTCCCAGGTGGTGATTGAGAGTATACTCACAGAAACCAATCCATTCATCTGCCGGACAAATCTTTCCTGCGTTATCACCATCGACGAATCTCAGCGCTAGCTTGTCCACAAACTTGGTCAATGTTTCATCGATCAGGGGCTCGTATTCCAGAACCTTGGTCATGCTCCAAAGGCCCCGAATAGGTCGGATGTTCTGGTTGTGCCAATCTTCGTCCTGGGTATTGAAGAGGTTCGACATTCGATGACCTTCAAGCAGTACATCGTTGGGGCGGTACATATCACTCTTTACATGATTACATGTCAGCACGGCCTATTCTCGCATCTAAAAGAACGGTATTGACTAGGAGAAGATATTTCCAACCTTTTTCCATGGATTCCGGGTAGAGTAAATTGTCCGAATTAGATTCGGGTCTGATATGCTCACGCAATTGGGCCCGACCTGTACCGCTGTGCCATATTTCCGATGTAATTGAACATTCTTGAGATCAATACGTCCACCATATGCGTGGAACGCACGCCAAAAATCGGTGATCTTGGCCAACGCCGGGCCAGGGATGGTTCTCAAGCGTGAAAAGAACACATCCGAAGTCAGCTTTATCAAAACAAGCAGACCCAGAGTGGCCAGGGCCTGGGCCCACAGGCTGGAAGGAAGAGGGATCATTTCCGACATCGATAAATGTGGATTCTGGGCGCGCACAAAGGTACGTGCAGAGAAGCAACCAGTTTCCAAATCCAATGTACACTGCCAATGGCTAGAATTTCGTGAGACGTGCAGGTTGACAGGTGCAGCTTTTCAAGCCCCAAGCACCATAGGCACTAGGGCTGAGATAAAGGGGCACCTGATTTGACCAACACTTTCAGTTTTCAAGGCGTGGGGACCATTGCGGAGAAAAAAAACATTGTAAACGGCGCGAATACCGGCTTTCTAGTGCAGAAATGACAATGCTCCAATGGATATCAAAACTATATCCAAGTGGGATTTAGCGTTCGTCTCCAGACGGGGGTGGTCGGAATGTGGAGTCCGTAGTTGATTTTTGATGATCATGACTGGTTCTGCGATGAAGCCAATTTCCTAATTTGGTCATAACAACCTTGGCTTTACAGCGGCGCCGCCCTAGCGCCCGAAAGATACCATGGTTCTGAGACAGCGGCTACCTAATTAGCCCATTTAGGAAAGGTCATATAACCTGTCATATAACCTGGTCATTGTTTTCGGCCTGGCAGATCCACTGCCATGTTACGCGAATCACAATGTCAGGCTTGTTCCAATCAGGAAGGCCCTAAACCGATCGATTGGATCTTTTCAAGATCAACTTGGGAAATACGAGCTCCACTTGCTATACTAACTACATATGTATTGGCTTTTTCGGACTTTGCCCCTGTCATGTTTTATCTCGGGTTAATCTAATTTTTGAATATGATGCCCTCTTAACAATGCTTAACTCCCCTGCAGTCCCATGCGCTTGTAATCACCTGTGGCGTGCCCACATCTGGGGGCGTTGAATCTTTAACCTTACGGGTATACCCCGGATTGTGATTCCGGGCAGCATTGGCCGACGTTTAGGATGTCGTCTAGCGGAAGTGCCTCTCCCCCGTTGGGGAGCCAGGCTCATACGGTACAGGGTGTGATGTGGACAATGTCGATGGTTCCTTTGGCCTTCGTTTTGATGCGCTTGTATGTGCGAGTATACATGCGGAAAGTGTTTGGCTGGGATGACGGTATCGCAATTGCCGCAATTGTAAGGGACTCGTTTATTTTCATGTCTGACTGGCTCGGATGATCTTGCTGACTTCGTTCCTTTGATAGGGTTGTCTGGTTGCATACGCTGCTGTCTGTCATGTTGCTGCAAATCTGGGCTTAGGACAGCACCTTGAAATAGTCCAGAAAAACCCCGATAACCTCATTCAGGTAGCGCTCCTGTGCAATATTGGCGAAAGTCTGGCTATCATGGCATGCACCCTTGGCAAGACGTCCTTTGCTGTCACGTTGCTTCGGATCGTGGTCGACAGATGGATGGTTATACTGCTATGGTTCGTGATCGTGACAATGAATGTTGTCAATATCTTGGCTGCACTCTTTGTCTTTCTGCAATGCAAAGATCCTCGGCATTTGTGGAATCCAATGATTCCATCAGAGTGTTGGCCGTCGCACATCTTTACCCATTTCTCTCTCTTTGTTGGTGGTAAGTCTTCTTGCAGAAGTCTGTTCGGATTGTGGTATTAACGACTAACGCTCAAATTTTTTCATACAGCCTATTCTGGAGCACAAGACTTCGTCTTAGCACTGCTGCCGTGGACAATTGTCTGGAACTTGCAAATGAGGAAGAAGGAAAAGCTTGGTGTGGCCGTTGCAATGAGTCTTGGAATCTTGTAAGTACTTGGGCAGAGCCCCTTATACACTCTTAACCATGCATCCCACGTACTGATTGACTTGTCTCTCCACAGCGCAGGTGCAGCATCCATAGTCAAGACCATCCACCTCGTGGCCCTCTCGGCCAAAGCCGACTTCACATGTACGCCACTAATTGTTTCTCTTTTTTCTTCCTCCGAAACTAATTTCTTCTCTTTACTTAGGGGAACTTGCTCCCTTATTGATCTGGGCAGCTGTGGAAGACGGTCTCGCTATCACCGCTGCATCTATTCCCGCACTTAAACCTCTCTTAACGAAGATATTCCCCAGCACAGCATCGGACAATTATAACATGATCCCGTATCCAGGTCTACCTCCCAGCCACAAGGTCTTCGACAACTCTCAGGGCGAAACGCAGACGAACATTGGACATACGACTGTTCACGATTTAGGAAGTCAAACGGCAATCCTAGAGCCCATGTCTCCAAAAGGCGAAAAAATCAACATGACAACCGAGGTGTCGGTGACATATAATCATGGCTTGTAAAGGACCTTTGTCGGAGCAAGCCAATCACTACAAGGACCAGGCAACGGTCGACCTTACCACAGGGTATCAAAACGCAAATATAATTATTCTCTATAGACGGTTTCATCAATGTTTTATGACCATCGACCCCAGTCGTTTATCTTATCGAAGCCTTGGAACCTGGTTGCATATTTTCGCACATTATATGCCAGCTTGGGTTTAGTCGCTACCGTCGCACCAGTCCACTAGATTTTTTTACCAGTCTAACCTTCGACTATTTAGTATTCAGGGTCAATAGGCAAACAGATAGGGGCATGGCACACGTAACCGGTGGGTGACGTTCCTCGGGTTTACCCCATGCCTTCTTATCTAGTAACACTAAACACCCCCGTGGACCTGGACAATAAATCTACGAGATAAAACGTCACATCAGAACTCAGTGAAGCCGTCGGCCGTCTTAAATTGAGTCCTTGTAGAGACTGACTGAACCGGACGCACCTTTCTCTACACGCAAAATAATATCCCTAAGTAGGTAGCTTGCAATTTACCACATAGCCGATTTCATACAGTTTACATCCCCGGAAAAAAGATATTCTCACTTTGAAAGCTAAAAGCATAGAGATAAGCAGCAGGCCGCTGCTTTAAATGCACCCCCCATCGCAGTTGCAGCAGAAAACATTACATTCTGTGATATTTTGTTAGTCGCTGAAACAATGCAAGTGGCACCTCAAACTTATTAATACTAACTTCCTACCCCACAGCATTCATCTGAAAATGACATTTTTGTTTTACCGCAGTACTGGTGTTCAAGTTAGCAGTGCACAATATCTGAGAATTATAGAAGCAGAATATACGCCTTTCTCGGAAACTTCGCCACAGCAAACTCCGGCTTTATCTGAATCGGCTGTCAAAGGATTAGGGGCCGCAATACCGATGCTAAACAAGGGCAGAATCGCTATCATAAGGCTGAAGGCTCGCATCTTCGCGGCGTAGAGGACCCAGAAAGAAATGTGCGTAAGCTTTCACCGGGTAAAACGGGAGTGAATGTAAAGTTGTTGGACTTGAGTGGGACTCTTTCAACATTAATAAAGCTGAACACCTGATATACTATCTTGCGCTAAAAGCTCAAGTGAGGATAAAGTATAAATCATACTGCCTACAGGGTGCATAATTCCCAGCCTGATATATATTGTTACACAACATGTTGGGACGATGGCCATTACTCCAATCCTAGAGCTCGTTTTCGCCGGTCTATGTTTTTGTAGTGTAGTACTGGCCTAACCCATATGCACCGTGAACGCAGACTGGTATTGTGATAAGAGATCTTCCTACATTTCTCATTTGCACTATGTCATTTATGCAAGGGTTGTATGTACCCCGATGTCTTCCAAGTTTTATTCTTCAATGGAAACCAATGGAAACCAATGGAAACCAATGGTTTAGTGGCGGACCGGGCCGGAATCATCAAGGGATGAAGCATACATAATACACCAAGACTAAGCCCTGTCTTCACCGATTTATCTTTTGTTCGTCATTCCCCGCATGTCATTATGCAAGGGTGAAGTGCACTGTTTTGGTAATGAACCCACTGGCTCCAAGGCATCTCGAATACTGAGTAGATAGAATAGCATGAGAGGCCAAAATGTACTAGTTCATTCTCCCTAGGTCGTGGGCGACTCATCGCAACATTACTTAGGTCGGTCTTTATGGGAGATAGCTGGATAAACTGGGGTTTTCTTTCAGGGGTACTCCTTCTACGCAGCTACTACATATAGGGAAAGGGCGACTACGCGCACCAGTGTTCATCCGGTGACCCGACCTCTAAAGAAGGAAGGAGATGCACTGACATTCCACGTGTTACAGCTATATTATGTAGCTATTGGATGGTACTGCTGCCAGGGGGTTGGAGAGTCAATGGTTAGACTTCGATAAATATGGCATCGGTCTGTCCTTGTGGAACAGATATACCAATGGGCGTCAAATGTATTCCTAGAACCCCCCAGGGGCAAATAATACAAGTGGAAAAAAAAGGAAAAGCAAAACTAGGCATCAAACCCAAAGCTCGGTCAAATGTTGGATTCTCGAAGAAACCGTTGATCACGGACCAAGAGTTTTGTTGAGCAATATCTCGAAGATGGCTTCTTCCATAATCGCTGCGAATCTGCAGTACATTAGTGCACAAACTTAGCAATGTACAAAAGAACAAATTACTCACCCCTGACACCTGATATTAGACCTCATGGCATTCTCCAGTGTTTTCAATCTCTCACGCGTCAACCGTGGAAAGTTCTCATGATCCCTTATCCTGTTCCACGCCTGGACGGGCGTTATGTACCCATCCAAGTCAAGCTTGTCCGCCATCTCAAACAGCGTTTGAAATACTTCCGCTGAAACCTGCCATCGCAAATCGCTGTCGAGGGTTGGGGGTGCAAGCTGTAGAAGTGTGCCTTGTATTGACATAGCATGGCCAGAGGGATGTGCGCTTGAGATGTGCGACAGACATGGCCGTTCCAGTCTCCAAGTCCGTGAGCATAATGTCAAGAATATTGGTGGAAGATGCGAATACTTACGATAAAACAAAGTCGACTCCTGTTTGAAACCATTCTTGCTCGGAAGACTCGTCCAGGTTTTGGTCTATGTTATCTTCTGGATTTTCAGTACTGTTGTTTTTATGCTCATTCCTGTCGGTGTTGCTCCCTGGTTGGCCTGTGACAAACTGGAGGGACGATGGGTTTGATATAGATGATGGACCTTTTTGGCCCATTCTTGATGGGGGATAGACAGTTGCTCTCATTCCTGCGTCATGTTCATGCGGGTTGCTGCAGTGGGAATGATATTTGCGGTTGAGAATCTGGACGGGGAGGCTTTGTAAAGAGTCCTTGCCCTAAATACGGGCACTTTGGATAGTTAGGACTTCGGGTTTGACAGTAGTTGTGGGAGACTTTCTGCTGCGCAATAATGTCCCGAATGATCAGGTTGTTCCGATAGGCCTTTCGAGGCTCATCCGTTTCAAAGTTGCCGCGAGAAGATTATATTACCGGCCGACGTCTTCTTCTAGCAATCGAGTGAACTTGGCATTTCGCCTATGATGCTTACTGGAAGAATACTATGTCAGTAGGGACAAAGCAGAACTGGGATGCCCTTGCCCGCCATTGGGCTTGTCTTACTTACTCAAACAGATCATCAGAGGTTGCTTTCGGGTTGTTTGCCTCATTTGACACACCTAGCAAGAGATATTTAGTACGAAATCTAATAGTATGCATGCACTGTTGGTCGAGTCATGCGTGAGAGCTATCTGTAGTCATTTGGCTAGCTGAGCAACGTGTCATCGATTTCCATATAGTTGATTCATATCTTGTGAAATCATAAAAGTGGGAATAAGTTCTCAAGAGTGTTGCAGTGTGACGTCTCGCAGGGTAATACCAAGCCTCCAAATTCTGGCCGAAGAACCAAGCAGTTTTGCAATCAGATTCGGCCTTGGACCCATGTCTTTCATATCTTTACTTGGATTGGTATATGTAGCAAGCATCCAAACCACTTAAAAGTTTTGTTCTCGACACCACAAAACAAAAGTGCATTTCTGTCTGATGTTGAGCCCTACCTGTAGTGGAGAGTCAGCTGGAAGTGACTGCCGGGCCTTGGGCCTACAGGGTACCTATGCCTGTGCAAGTTAGCAAGACCTTATGGGACTTTTGTATTCCCGTTTTGCTTATCTCAGGGGGTTTGTATATTTGACATATCAGGGCGAACTCACGTTGCATACACTATCTAGACCTATCTCCCCAGGGCTCTCGTCCTTCCACCCATACATATACAAACGTCAAAAATTGTCCAACCCATCCCTCAAGCTACGTTTCACATTTATATCGGACTTGGAAGGCTAAGGCCACCCGGAATCCGTGGAACACTCGGTGAGTTCTATTAGATGTCTCATATTTTTAGCCGAGAAGCTCACTCCAATGTGTTGCTTGCTGAACTCCAAGTTATATTTGTACCATACATCTACTGTTTCTTAGATCCCCGTTTTGTTTTATTTCTTTTTACTCATGATATATTGGTATTGTTTCTTGGCTACAATTACTTGTTAGGTATAATACACGGAAAAACACAATGAACTCTGTATAATTACAAGCAAATTGAATTGATACTGACTAGCTTCGGATAATGGTATCATCCTGGCTGCGATCCCAACAAGGCTGTAGGCTGTGAAATTTACACTAGGGAGCATTTCGTTGAATTAAACATGCATCGTGCCTCGAGATGCTCGTTGGCGACAGTCCATTCGAAGAAAGGTTTGCTTTTATCTTCGGATGACAGGAACAAAGTTATCCGGGCTAGTTTATGCTATGTTAGAAAAGCAGTCTATGTATACAGTCGAATACTGACTGAGAAATTCGGGATTTTGGAAATATATATTAACCTTGTAGAGTGCTTTGATTGTAGTGGTGTTGGGGGGAGGCTACTATGTTGTAATGAGATACCCATACCTATTCCTCGATATGGGTATTCGACCTCACTCTCTTCTAAAATATTCTAGCTTCTCTAGACAGATAAATCTCAAGCCTGGGATATAAATAGTAGGTCTAAGTGCTATAGACCTGAGTAAAAGGACGGAGCTGTGGTTTTTGCCAACAACAGAACACTTCTAGTGAACTGGGACATAATAAGAGCACACCCAGCCCAGAATATCAGCTCTGCTCTCTTTTAAGCAATTCTTATGTTTTTTTCTTCCGCCCCATCGCGATGAAATGAAAAGCCGGGACTCTTGTTGCCGTTACGAGAGAGTATTTTGAGTGTTTCGACTTGATTCGGTCTTAACCTTCGCGCGAGTCCTAAGGCTCGACAAAGCTAACTTATTTTCATTTTGGATTCCTACCTGGATTTGTTCTGAAAGCGTAAGCGAACGCTCCTTTCATAGAGGTGAAGCTCAATGGGCCAATAAGAAGGTATGTAGGTTAGCATAATAGGATAGAGACTATGACAGCATCACGTTGCGGGATCTACAATGTACGCTTTATGTATATTAGTGTGGGGATACCAAGAAAACGATTCCACATGCTAGTTGTATCCACTATTGGAACAAGAGTGCTCATTTTTGCATCGAATTGATGATTCCTAATAAAGCTAAGATATTGATTTTATTCCTCATAGAGCCAGTGGCCAGTGCACTGAGATCAGGGCTAAACCGCATCGAGTTTGAAACCCTTGTAAAAAGTCTGTGCTTGATCAAGGATCTCATATAGTCAGTATGACAGGGTTGTAATACATAATTCTCACACTAAGATAAGGCATTAAAATGACCTATGCTGATGAATAATTCGGAGCCACCTCGGAACAACCAGGAATAACTTCACCTGAACACGAAGGGCGTTCCTCCAGGGCTGGGTTATACGCTGACCAAGCTGTCAAGGTCCACCAATCAGCGGTTGCAGACCCCGATTTCGGGGGCCCATTTCGGTGTCCGTTTTGTGTGGGAGCCGCGTTTATCGCTTTTATTGAGAAGTAGGAAAATGAGGCATTGTAGGATTGGAGGAATAGAGTAATGCGTGATTCGTGCAGTATTCATCTCATACCCTAGAACGCAATAATACATAATATAAAATAATATAAGGAAAATAGAGGATCGGGGAATTCCCTAATTCGAAAATGGGAACGTGGAACCGAGGATTTAAACTCGGTGGACTCCGATTCTCGGCCTTCAATTAATTTCTATAAGATTTTAGACATATCGACATGGAGTATGGGAAGGAATAAAATTGTAGGGTAAATCGGAAGAGAAAAATGCACATATAGATGTAATTATAGAATATTTCCAGAAACAGAATCCCGCAGTGTATCCGGATTGGGAGGCAAATGAAGGCAAATCAGGAGATTAATCATCATCCACCCCTCCGGCCCCCGGGCTTTCCCCCACTGAACGTTCATAGAAAAAACCCACTTGTGGCCCCAACTTCTGTCTCCTTCTCTCCGGCTTCTATCCTACAACATCGCCAAATTCACGATTCACACGAATCGAAATACAATCACCTCGCAGGTGCTTCGACATCCATCGCACTCGCGACACATCCGCACCGAGCCGCATTCGGTATCTGAGTCACGTCTCTCCGCCTGCGCAACGCGCATTTCCAAGTTCATCGGCACCTGCCTCAAACTGATTGTACCCGAGAAAACGGGAAAGCCTTCATCATGGCCAACTACAATGGGCGCCGCATGCCCAACTTCTCGCAATACCTCGATGACTTGAACGCAATTCCATCGCCGTACGACCAGGCCCAGCAGCAGCAACAGCAGCAGACTACCTTCAACGATGAGGATCTAGCTCTGTTCACCAATACCGAGTTCTTCGAGTTCGACAAATTTACCGACTTTGGCGGTCTGCCTTCATTCCCAGAAGACAGCAAGACACACGAGGCCGTCTCAGACCAATCCGTACAAAATGACGATCTGAAGTTCTTGGATTTCCTGAATGGTAAGTGTGCCTGATTTCAGTTTCTATCTTTCGCATCGCTGGTTGGGTAGTCCCGAGTCCTGAGCTGCATGTCTTTCCCCTGATCACACCATACCCCGCGGACTCGTTCACAATATTGTCCATGGGACCATTGTCTACATTTTTACATGTTTCATTGGTTGCCTTATAAATTCGTCATTTATGCCTATTACACGAGTCATGTCTTGGGCATTTTTGGCGCTTCATGCGCTTCATACCTTGAATACCATCCCATGCACTTTCACAGCTATGACCTCCCGCCTCGAAAAGTTTGAACCCTGCAGGTCATCCTTCCCGTGGCCCTAGCAGGGTTTTCTTCCACTCAAATTTGACTTTGGTCGTTGGCGTGAATCCTCTCCGCTATTACGCCATTTCACGTGATCGGCACTGCTCGGACTCTCGGACTGTCAACTCTACTCTTCGGGACACCGAAACCCGCGATGTGGATATTGCTTGGAAATTAAATGCTAATGGCTTTATAGCGGAGGGACTCAATGGCATGTCCGATTACCAGCCCGATCTGACTGGCTCCAATGCCCAGGTGCCCATGCACAATGCCCACTTTTCGGCGGTTCCGTCCGTTTCTAATGGGCCTATGGCTGCAAACCAGGCACCCATCCAGCCTGCGCCAATCAACACCGCTCCGAAGGTCGCTCCGGCTCCATCCTCTGTTTCGATGTCGCCTTCCACTCCAGTTACCGGTACCAAGCGCAAGAACTCGTCAAACTCCACCCAGGAGAACGCCGAGGAGGCTGGTCGCCACATGGCTGAGGAGGACAAGCGCCGCCGTAACACCGCTGCCAGTGCTCGCTTCCGTGTGAAGAAGAAGCAACGTGAGGCTGCTCTCGAGCAGACCGTCAAGGAAACCACCGACAAGAACGACATTCTTGAGGCTCGCGTGTCTCAGCTCGAGCTGGAGAACCACTGGCTCCGTGGTCTGATCATGGAGAAGAACGGTGCCGACGAGCAGTCTGAGCAAGATATCTCGGATATGTTCAAGAAGTTCTTGGCCTCACAGAAGACTGATGGCTCAAGTATCTCCGACCTGAAGCACGGAGTGGGCACTACTGTATAAAGCATTGTCCCAATGCCAAAAGAAGAAAAAAACCGGCAAAATTATCAAAAAAAGAAACCCCAGTCTTATTTGATTGCCCTGCTACTCTACTCTGCTGCTTCAGGTGGTGACTGTCCTGGGCTTTTCCCTGTTAGTCCCACGTCACTATCTTTGATTTCTTGTTCATAGTGTTCTTTTCCAGCCATGTTATTTTCTTTGTTATTAGCAGCCAGAGCTACTGCAGATCTTATCATCTGCAGGTCGAGGGGGGTGGTGGGTGAATGAGTGATGATCTCTTCACGCAGTTTTAGGTATTAGAGTTATACATATGTTTCAGCCAAATTTTATGCCTGTCGAACTCGCGTAGGTTATCCATCAGAACAAACCCCCGCTTACCTCCAGATACATAGTACAACGTATACGGGGTACGTACTACGGAGTAGACCGACATAGCTTGGCATTAGTAGCTGACTGGTCCACCCAGGAAGCTCCACACCCTGGCTTACAGAATTTGACGAAAGAGGAAGAATTGTTCTCTATTCCCATTCCCATCCCCCACCAGCACTTTTAAGAAATGCTAGACTTCCTCAAGAGCGCCCTGCGCAAACCACATGCAAACGTGTACGGTCTGGACCATGCCGTCCTCAACATACAGCTCCCAGCGCAGAGTATGTGGATGAATATGGGGTACTGGGAGGTAAATCCACTCAAATAAAGACCATTTAACCAATTGTCTGGCCCAAATCACCTTTTTGAATCCACATTGACCCACCTCCTAGTACACAAATGACTTCCCAGAAGCCTGTCAAGCGCTCCTCGATCAGGTTCTCACGGCTGCGCTATCAACGGAGAAGGCGTCCGCCTTGAGAATCCTGGATGTCGGGTGTGGCTGTGGTGATCAGTCATTGTATCTGACAAAGATTTTACATGGCTCCTCTTCTACATCCCACTCCGGTCCTGAATCTGGGACTGAGACCGGGACGGCAACCCCTGCCTCTATCTCCAGTACTCAGTCAGATATCCAACCATCAGTGTCAGGCCTGCGGTCTCGCCATAGTAAGACCAAGCTGCAATCTTCTTCTTCGCTACGCCTGGATTCCTATATTGGAATCACGCTGGAACCAGCGCAGGCAGCGCTCGGCTCACGCCGCATACAAGAAACGCGGAGAGACAGTGAAGAATCTATCGAGGCAGATATCTTCTGCGCAGATGCTGCGGTCCCGAGCTCTTGGACTGGGGAGTTGAAGAAATCAATCACAACACTTGCAGACGCGTCAACCAAACAAAATGAAAATGAAGACATATCTACATGGCTCCTGGCCCTGGACACAATGTATCACTTCCGCCCCTCACGCCTGCCTATCCTGACCTATGCACACAACTCGCTCAATGCCTCATTCATGGCCTTCGACATGATACTATCTAATAGTATAACCTGGTACGAAAAGATCCTCCTCCGACTCGTGTGCTGGGGCACGAACTCGCCGTTCGGGAATTTCGTAACCGAGAAGGAATATGTGGAGCTACTTGTTACGGCTGGGTACAATCCTGCATTTATTGAGATCCGAGATGTCTCGCAGCACGTTTTCGGAGGGTTGGCGGGTTTCATTAAGCGCAGGGTTGAGGAGGCCAGGCCGTTTGGGATTAAAATGGGGAAGTATCGCGCGGCCAGGTTTTCTTTCGCGTGGTGGGCTAAGGGGAGGGTCGTGAGGGGGATTGTGGTTGTTGCGAAAAAGGAGTGAGGGTTTGGATGGGTCCAGTGGTCTCTCTTGTGTGGTGACCGTATGATATTAGCCTGCTACATAGGCCAAGAGTGAATCAGGCTTCAAATCAAAGGTAATCGTTTTTAGAAAAACAGACCCGAGTAACATTTCCTCGAACAGTCGTTGCGCAGCCTACTTTCGGTGGATCCTCTCATCCATGCAGCCTAACTTTGGCTGCATGCCGTTGAAGATCTCGATGGATATAGACCCATACGTTGAGTGAGAATGTCCAATCA
The DNA here is from genome assembly GCF_028827145.1 of Penicillium concentricum. Taxonomy (NCBI): domain Eukaryota; kingdom Fungi; phylum Ascomycota; class Eurotiomycetes; order Eurotiales; family Aspergillaceae; genus Penicillium; species Penicillium concentricum. The sequence goes on from NW_026622755.1 coordinate 4,797,509, forward strand.
GCAACCCGGTCTTCAAATTAGAACACTTGGCAGCAGGGACTTGGGGGCTGAAATCAAAGCCTCGCCCAAGCGGGCCATCTAATGCGGGTACAAGTTGGTACAAATGAGGGTTTTGTTTCCTATGATGTATATACCTTTGCGCTGAAGGATACAGAGTGATTCCTAAGACATTGTTGCCGTTTTCAAAATCCTTCAAGGAGACCATCCATGCCGGGGTCTGTATAAAACCTGACTCATCAGACATGCAGCAGCCTGCCTGGGCAGGCTGACCTTGTCAAACCCCTGAGCAAACTTGACAACATTGAAACTCACTGGCTTTAAAATTTCGGGACAACACAAATATCAAGTCCTCTTCTGAAGATGTCGACTCGAGTTTGGTCTCCGATTGTTCGCTTGGCATCATGGCACAGTCCACGGATTTCTCACGCGCGTCGAGCAACTTTGTCAACACCACAACTGTACCATGCCAAACAAGAATCAAAAAGGTTCACAAGTCACTGCCGATCATTCCAAGGTGGGTCTTGATCAAGCTTCTCGGGTGTTGTCTTCTGTGTCTTCGTCAATGTAGACTTACTCACCCTACGATCAGTTGTGACAACCGACAGTAGCCTATTTTCATATTCCTCTGGGCGGTTCTTATACAATGAAGCAGCTCGTATTCGGGAACAACATGTCCCATTCAATGTTACAGCTCTTAAAGATGCGGTTGCAAGCCATCTTGGCCATGGAAAGGTCACCCAACTTTCCAAGATGAGCGAAGGCGGTTTCAATCGAGTACTCATAGCTACCATGAAAGATGGATTCCAAGCCGTTGTCAAAATTCCATACCAGAGCACAGTGCCAAAGACATACGCCACTGCTAGTGAAGTCGCTACTCTCACCTTTCTTAGTTCAAAAGATATCCCGGTGCCTAAGGTCTACGGCTGGTCTTCAACGACGGAAAATCCAGTCGGCATTGAATAAATTGTCATGGAATGTGCACCAGGCATTGCAGCAGTTAAAATAACTGTTTAGATATGTCAGAACCTAATCGCCAGGCTTTTGTGGACGATATTGTGGCTATCGAGAAGAGGATATTTGATCTTCCTTTTGCTTCTATGGGCAGCCTTTACTTCAAACGCGACCTTCCTACTGATCTACAAGGCAGGTTGTATATGCAAGGTATATCAGACGAGACCAACGACGCTGATATCTACTGCATTAGGCCAATCACGGACTACGGAATTTGGCATGGGCGGCGAGCGGCGAGCGGCGCTTGACTTGGACATAGGCCGATGTATGTCAGGTCAAAAGAGAATGATAAAGTCGTTTTTTTTTGGCTCATATAATCGTTTACCTACATTTAGGGAACGATCCGACACAATACCTGCTTGCTACAGCTGGAAGGAGCTCCAATGGACAGATAATTTTGGAAAGCCAGTCGAATGCTTCCCTTATAGTCTCGAATTTCTAGGTGCTGCGTGTCATCATGATTATCTGGCGCTTCGCAAGTATATGGCAGTGGCTCCTTACCTTCTGCCCAAAGACCCCGGCAATGTGTCGAACCGACCAGCATTACGACACCCTGGTATCTCACCTTGCGTCTCGTATATTGGTGCATACCGATACTGACCATAAATTCACTTTACATTTGCGAATGTCTTCGTGGATCCAGACACATTTAGGACAACATCCATTATCGACTGGCAACACGCGGTCATCGTTCCATTATCTCCCATTGCTGGACACCCCAAAATGTTCCAACACTCTCCACCGGCCAGTCTTGAGAATCTGGAACCAGGAACTCAACCACTCGGATATGCCGAGATGGACCCCCAGGAAAAAGCCGGGATTGACTACCACCTTCAAATGGGCTATCTATCCTATCGATACCGCGTGTCCAATAGCGCAGTGAACAAGTTGCACCTAGAAGCTCTACGCGACCCGCTAGTCTTCCTTCGCCAGCAGCTTGTGGAATACTCCGGGCGCCAATGGTGGGGAGACCTCACGACTCTGCGTGGCGTACTGATGTATCTAAATGATATCTGGGATGAAGTTCCCGGCAGAGACGCATCTCCGGAATCTCCTATTCGATTCTCCGAGGAGGAAGTTCAAGATTACGAAAAAAAACCAAACAGTGGTGGGCAACCTCGGGCGCAATTGCCAATGACTGGCGTGATGAGCTCCAGGTTTCAGAAGATAGCTGGATAGATAATGACTTGTATGACCATGCTGTTGAGAGAAACAAGTCTTTGGGGTTCGACTCTAAAGTTGTACGGAAGAGGAACTTGAAAAATTCGAGGAAGGATGGCCGTTCCAGGATGGAGAAGTCTGAGACATTTTTCATATTATATGTGCGGAGTACTCCGTACTTGGGAGTATATAGTGGGCTTGTGGGCCATAGATGCCCAATCTCCACTCCCCTGAAAGCCCGAAAGGTATGTATATGGTACGATATAAGAATAAATTCTGTAAAATCTCTGCTATAAATTGTATCTAATTTCCTTAATATAGCATATGCAAGCCTCCCGAGCTTGTGGCGGACCTGATTCATGATGACGTAAAGAGGCGGTACCTACCTAGGTAACTAGGTACTTCGGAGCTTCATGAATTTCTGCCTGGGTTCACTTCTAAGGGAGAAAAAAGTTATATGGCGACTTGCCCATTCATATTGGCAACTCGTCAATATACATAATCTCGATATATGTCCTAATTGATAGGAATATTGAAGTTCTAATGCTTCCGTTTTACCCGATAAGTTCGGCAGTTATCCCACGTTGAAGCCGCTAAGTGGTGGGTCTAGACGATCATAGTTGCTTTCGGCGCTCTTTTTTTTTGGGAAAAGTTTTTTTATAAACAAATTGCCCGCGCTTGGATGGCGAAAAAGAAAAGACTTTTCCCCTACATATTTAAGGCACCCTGTACCTTTCCGATCTCTCTGACAGTCCCAACGGGGAAAAAGATACTGCAGCCAAGGAGATCGGCGAGATCGACTTATAATCCCCGAATTGATAAAGCGGTCGCCATTGGCAATATGGCCGATCACCTGCCTGAGGCTGAGGCTTCACATCCAAGCGAAAAGCCACGGAACTCCGCTGAAATAGAGAGACCTGCCTCTTCAGGCTCTATCGGATCGTCGACTGGCTCGACCAGCTCCTTTGAATATGACCCGCAGATACATAGGCTGCAATCGCGGAACACAGAGCTAGACTTGGAACGTCATCGGACTGGGGCATCGCGCGCATTGAGCAGGACCGAGACGCAACGCGCCCAACATGCGCTTACCGTGGGAGAGAGTCTTCGATCGCGACCGTCGCTAACTCCATTGCCAGCTTTTGGTGGGGGCAAGCCTTACCCTCCACCTCTCCCTGCACGGGAGGATTACGTTGTGGAGTTCGATGGACCAGATGACCCATTATACCCGCTGAACTGGCCTGTGAAAAAGAAGTGAGTCGTTTCACCATGAATTTCCATATCCTACCGCGCATTAAATGCGCAGCGTCCGTCCAATACTAACGTCCCCAATCCAGATGCTACATCAGTGCCATCCTCGCCTTCACCAGTATTTGCTCCACCTTCGATTCCGCCGTTTTCAGTGCTTCATCCAGCAATGTGTCTAGTCATTTCAGCGTCGGCCTCGAAGTCGCCATCCTCTCCAGCTCTCTATACATCGTCGGCTACGCCTCGGGCCCCTTGATATGGGCTCCCCTATCCGAACTCCAGGGCCGTCGTATTCCCATTGTCATCGCCATGTTCGGATTTGGCGTCTTCAACATCGCCGTCGCAGTCGCAAAAGACTTACAAACACTCTTGATTTGCCGATTCTTCTGCGGTATCTTCGGCAGTTGTCCCTTGGCAGTTGTAGCTGCTGTGTTCTCTGATATCTGGGACAACCGCACTCGTGGTACTGCTATTGCCCTATTCGCCTCGACGGTGTTCCTGGGTCCTCTCCTGGCACCTTTCATCGGAGGCTTCATTAATATGTCCTACCTCGGCTGGCGCTGGACCGCCTACATCCCCGCGTTTATGGGCTTCGCCGCTTTTCTCCTGAATCTTTTCTTCCTGAAGGAGTCATATCCCCCTGTTGTCCTTGTGGAAAAGGCCGCGGAGCTGCGTCGCCGGACTAAGAACTGGGGAATCCATGCGAAGCAAGAGGAAATCGAGGTCGATCTTCGAGAGCTGATCATAAACAACTTCTCTCGCCCGCTTCGCCTGCTGATTAACGAGCCGTTGATTCTAGCTGTCACTATCTACCTAAGTTTCATCTACGGGTTGCTCTATTGCTTCTTGACCGCCTACACCCTGGTCTTCCAGGGTGTTTACGGTATGAACGCCGGTGTTGGAGGTCTCCCACTCTTCGGCATGGTGGTGGGTCTGTTCATCGCCACGTCTTACATCCTCCTCTCTAGCAAGGCTTACAATAAGAAACTCGACATGAACGGTGGTGTCCCCATCCCCGAGTGGCGTCTCCCGCCCGTGATGGTCGGCGGTGGTCTCTTCGCTGCTGGGCTCTTCTGGTTTGGGTGGACCGGCTTCAGTGGTACCGTCCACTGGATCGTGCCCACCTTGAGTGGCCTATTTACCGGATTTGGCCTTCTGGTCATCTTCATTCAATTGTTCAATTATCTGATTGACACATATCTTATGTTGTATGTCATCACCCCCATTACTCAAACTGTTTATGGGCTTATCTAACCTATTATCTACAGTGCCGCATCAGCCATCGCAGCAAACACATTCTGCCGCTCAATGGTGGCAGCAAGCTTCCCACTTTTCTCACGCCAAATGTTCAATGGCATGGGTATCCAGTGGGCTTCTACGCTTCTCGGATGCGTCGCAGCCGTCCTTGTTCCGATTCCCATTGGATTCTACTTCTTCGGTAAGAGACTGAGGATGAAGAGCAAGTTCGCGCCATTTTATGAAGCTGTCCAGGAAGGACACGCAGCTGAGGATGCCGAAGTGCAGGCGGAGGAGGCTGTGCACCGGCAATAAACATATAATGGGTTTGTTCTTGTACATGATCATATTCCCATTAGGGAAACGTAATTATAAAAAGTGTATATTTTAGCGGCTATATCTCTACATCTCTTAATGAAGCAACCTTGATTCAAACATCTCCAATTCTGACCATGGTACAAGCTGCAAGAGCAGAACTGCTCTGTTTGTAGGTTTTATCTCAATTCGTGTAGCATAAGTGACAATAATCCTATTGTTTGTATGGAGTCTAGAACATCTTCCTGCCAAACATGCCATAGAATCGATTCACCTCACCCCCTAATTTCTCTATATCCGTCTTTTCCATTCTGACCACAGAGTGTTACGCAATATTAACGTTTCAGCCTGGAAACAGACAACGGTGACATAGCTTCACATCGGAGTTTTCCCGCCCATTGGGGCCAACTGCTATTGATATTATATATCAACTACCCTTGAAAGTTAGATTTGTGTACCATGCTAAGGTTCAAGTGAAGAATATGCTGATATACTTGGACAAGACTACTGGCTTATAAAGCTAGTTCTTGATTCAACTAAGTTTGATCGGACTATCTAGTGGGCGACAAGTAGTACGAATCCCTGCCAGCGAGAGATTCAGTCTTCAACTCATGTCACACAACACTATTCCCTGCAACCGTGGTATGTGATGTGCATAAGGATCTAACTTGGCCAGAAGCATTTTTGCCTAGATGCATTTGTCGAGATACATTTTGTATGGTTATCATATATATATATAAAAAAGTATGTATCTTAAACAAGGAGAGAATCCATCTAGTTCAACACTAATTTACTAATCTGACCCAATTATCTCCGTATAAATACCGCGTACCTTGAAATTTGCGAGGCAAAGTTATGATCACCGTGGTGTTGAATCGAGTAACACACGCAGCAAAAGACACCCCGATTGTAGTTTTTAGTCCCTCACACACCACTTTAACCAGAGCATGATGCATCATCGCATGTAAATTGCGTAATATAAGGTCTATCGCTTTCGTATCCTCTATCTCATCTATACTGTTGACTATCAATAGATGTCGCCCTCCGTACAGATGCTTGCCTTTCTTCTTTTGGGTTAGTATCCCTTTAATTTCTGCAGGTGGCACATATACATTAGCTTCTAAACTTGGACCAGCGGTTCTCAGCTCTCTTGATATACACAATCCACAGCAATATGTTACCTATTGTGTCCCCTGGATTCCAAATGTGAGTTTGATCATGCGCAAAGTCTAGCCACAAGCAAATAAGAACAGCACTGTTGACAAAATGGTTATCGTACGCAAATAGTGCGCACAAGGACTACAATGTTGTTTCTTCTTGTGTACAGACACAACGTCGAACACGGGAAGCTGTGGAGCTTGCGGGGCCATAGTAAGTACTGATTGCATTATACTACTCTGCAGATACGACATTTCTCACACATCTTCTGATCTATAGTGCGTCGTCGGCTCACCGCCAACCTGTTGCGACGGAGTGTGTACGGACTTGAGCTCGAGTGTTGATAATTGTGGAGCGTGTGATGCGTCACCAGTAAGTATGAAACAAATTCTAGGGATATCAGCTATTGTAAATTTACTCACACCAACTAGTGTACTGGAATCAAACCCGCCTGCTGTTCTGGTGTATGCCAAGATCTCAATAACAACCTCGCCAACTGTGGTGTATGTAACAGGACTGTGAGTAATGCCCCGGTTTGACTGGAGTATATTGCTAGCACAAAATTGGAAGTCTATCTGCTGAGACGCATATTGTTCAATAGTGCACTGGCCAAACACCAGCCTGCTGCTCAGGTTCTTGTTCAGATCTAGCCATTGATCCCTGGCACTGTGGCTCTTGCAATGCATTCCCCTGTCTGGGAGTGCAGGCTGGCTGCTGTGCGGGCAAATGTACTGATCTCGCGACCTCAACTACAAATTGCGGCTCATGTAGTAATATGGTAAGTCAATACCTCGTTACCACGTTGCCCTACTGAATGAATCTCCTAACAATTACCCTTTTTAGTGTAGCGGAACTACGCCAGCGTGCTGCTCTGGGACTTGTAGGGACCTGAGTAGTGACCCACTACACTGCGGCTCTTGCACCGCCCTCCCTTGTGGTGGTCTCAACGCTGCTTGCTGTTCAGGGAAGTGCACTGATGTTTTCTCAAATATCAATAGTTGTGGGGCATGTAATCGTACTGTGAGTCAACTATTGCCCTACGTGGCCTAATATCGCAGCCCACACAATAACGACCTTGCTTATATGATACCATGAAATAGTGCACAGGTACGAGCCCTGCATGCTGCGGTGGAAATTGCGCAGACCTAACTTCCGATCAGAATCATTGCGGTTCTTGTTCAGCTTTGCCATGCGGTGGACTCCGACCAGGCTGTTGCTCTGGCCAATGCACTGATCTAGCTACTAATCCACTTCACTGTGGGACATGTAATACAACAGTGAGATTTCACTTTTCTCGCATCAAATAATGCAGACTATATTTAGACAACTATACTAACAATCCAAAAGTGCCCAGCAAGCCAACCAACCTGCTGCTCCGGAATTTGCACCAATATCCTCGCAGACCCCAACCACTGCGGCGGATGCTCAATCCAATGTCCCAGCGCCGTTCCAACCTGCTGTAACGGGGTATGTGCAGATCTTAGCACTGATCTCGCGCACTGTGGCAGTTGCACAGCACCCCCGTGCGTGGGCTCTAGACCGGCGTGTTGCTCTGGTGTCTGTACAGATCTGGCGACCGAAATTGACCACTGTGGATCTTGCTCGGCGAATTCGTGTACTAGTGTTAATCCCGCTTGCTGCTCGGGGACATGCGTTGATCTTAATTCTGATGCCAACCACTGCAATTCTTGTTCGGCTTTGCCGTGTGGTGGAACACAACCTGGGTGTTGCTTTGGGCAGTGTACAGACTTATCTACTAGTTTGCAGCATTGTGGATCTTGCACTGCTGCGCCGTGTACTGGCGCGCTACCAGCTTGCTGTGGTGGGACGTGTGTTGATTTGACGACTGACGTGAAGCATTGTGGATTGTGCAGTACAGCTGTATGTGCTTCCCCCCTTCGTTTCGGATCCTTTCTCTGCAATGCATTGGATGGGCATACTAAATAGTGTTTTCTTCGACAGTGCAATTTCGGACCGGGAGGTGGAGGCTGCGTTGACGGCAATTGCATCAACTGCCCTACGAGCCAGCCTTTCTGTCAATCGTCGAAAACATGTGTAAGTTCCTGAGTGTGCCCTTGTAGGACCCTGAACTAATCCCAAAAAAAGTGCCCGGGCGGCTTCACATGTATCAATGGTGGTCCTCTGGCTGGATGCTGCGGACCATTGAATACCTGTCCGCCAGGATCCAATCATCTCGGTGATCCCATATGTGTAAGTGACGCACTAGACCCACCAGATTCAGCTTTCTGACTGCGGTAAAATAGTGTCCATTGCCATGTACCCTTATTATCGCGCATCTGGTTTGTATAGGATTCTAGGCTGAACTTTGTGGCGTGTTCGAGGTGGAAAGAGGCAGCAAGAAAAGCGGATCTTGATAGATGGCATGCGGACCACAGACTGTAGCAGATTAGCATATCATAGCAAAAGTCTGATGTTTATGATGTGTTTGTTCACATTGTATATGCTATGTATAATGGATGTCTCCACTGGTATATCAACATTTATAAATGCCGAAAATATGCACATGCAAGTCTCGTTATCATCTTGACAGGTCGTTATAAAGAGGAGTCTTTCATCCAAGGCACCTCGACATCAAGGGCGCTGGCCACCCTCGTCGCGGAAGCGAGACACCCCTCGAGCAGGACCATCCCGTCCCAGCACCAGCCACCAACCAGCCAGACATTTCCATCTCCATTCTGCCAGAGCTGGCTCTTCTCATCTCCAGGTTTCTTCTGGCCGAAGATCTGGTTGACCACTTGTCGGCTGGTGGTCGATCGCAAAACACGAGTGAATGTGGCCATGTGCAAGACTTTCTCAGGGTCAATCGGAGAAATAGGATAGGTTGTAATAAGAGTGGATGACGGATGTTCATGAATCGTCTCAGTCACCGTATCATTTGAGCACATATGGAGTGGGTGAGGTGCTGCTTCGCCGGATTTCAAAGACACTTGCGCCCAGAGAGATTTGCTAGAATCCAGGATCCGGGAAAAGTCGCGATGTACAACGGATTGAACAGTTGCTGTGGGAACAGCCTTCATTGCGCTTCGGAGAGGCTGGAAAATCGCGCCAACCACATCAGGCGTCACGGCCAGAATGACATGGTCAAATAGCCGTGAGCTGCTCTGGCCATCACGGGTATCTGTCCAGCTCACTTGGACTTTTGTGCCAACATTCTCGACCGCCGTGACCTTCATGCCAAGTTTATACGTCAAGTCTTCGGACAGCTTTTTCTCGACATGCTGAACGCCACCAAGAACAGTGTAGTGATGTTTGCGGAAGGTTCGTCTCCCATAATTGACCAGGTCAAGAGCGGGGAAATCCATCAGCGCATCGTGTGAGCAAGTCGCAACGCTCGCGAAGACTGGCAGGAAGTAGTGCTTCACGTAGTAGCTAGGCAACATAATCCTCTCCACATATTGACGTAGAGATTCCTCCGTGCCGGACGACTCTAACGTTTTGGGCGCTACAAAGAAGCAGCAGGCTTTGAACCAGTAATAGCACATTGCTAGGTAGCACACCTCGATCAGCCACCCAGCCCATGATAAGCCTGTCGGACGTAGGGGAGGTAGTTGGTGGTTATTTGATGAATGCATGTAGTATGGAGAGGCTTGTTTTGAGGCATTGTCCGGCAGTGTCGACAGAGAGTAAATAAACCGTAGCGAGCCATATGGGATGCCAAAATAATCATACATTCGCTTGAGACTTTCGTAGTATCCGTCGGCGAATGTGCGCATAGGAAGATCGAGGCGTTCGGACTTTGCGTCTCCCCCATTGTGGTCCGTGAGATTGTATGATGCGGAGTCGAGAGAAAGTTTGTCTTGCTGCGTGTTTTTGTTGAAATTAGCTCAAAGTTCGCGCAACAGTGTCGTGAGAGAAACCTTTACCTTTTCAAATACTTCCACATCGAATCTCCCCCGGTGATCATTCCTGAGCATGTATGCGACAACTAGCCCAGCCATCCCTGTGCCAATCACGGCAACATTTTTGCGTTCATTCGCCTCCATGGTAAAGGAGGGAAAGGTTGATTCAGAAAAGAAAGAGATTGTAAATGATTATTCTTAGACAGAATCTTAGAAGTGTAGTTCAAAATTCGCTTAAAACAAAAGACCATGGGCATCTTGCAACTTTCAACATTTCAACCTTGGCCCAAAGTGACCCACACTTTTGTCAGCAGATCCAGAGCCTCGGTCCAATTCCATAGATTCTTGTACATTCCTATCCACCTGGACACAATACATTATGCATATAATACCATATCATCATATGATGGAATGTTATTGGTGAGTAAGTTACCTTTCAGAAACTGGTGCCACCGTCAAACGGTTAAACCCCCAACAAGGTGAGCATACAGAGTACAACATGTAAGTACTATGTCTACCTGTGGTCTGCCCATTCTGGAGAAGTGGGGCAGTATAGTTAGGCTGTGATGTATTCACTTGTCTTCCTGATTTTGGAAGGATAGTATATAAGTCTTCATAAAATCATTAGGGGTGAAAATACATGTAGATTCAATCCTCCACTTCTGTACTGTATAACTGAGAAACAAAGCAAGTACCACGAAAGAAACAAGAAGGCTAGATAAGAAATCTTTGTAGGTGCGAGAGAAAAGGAAGGGGAACTACAGCATACAAAGTACCTACATATGTAGTAGCTAAAACTAAAGCAAACATCTCAATATAGGTCAGGTGACCTCCCACCAGATGCCATGGATCAGCATCCAGATGACATACATAGTCAGGTGATCTCAATCCTTATCAGCTTATCGACACGTGCATGTTTGTTGACGGTCGATTTTGGAATTTAGAAAGAAGAACCTGGGCAAGCACGTGAATAGATCAAGATATGGATTTAGAGGAATGCGCCTGCCATTGATATAAGACGATCTTGAACACCCCCAAGTATTGTACCAATACCTTGTCAACTACGGCCATGGCGCGTCCTAAAACGGTTCGCGCCCCGACAACAGCCAGTCTTCCAAATAACCTCCGCATTCCCTCGTCGACTCCGTCCCTCACAAAATCCCTGGGGAAGCTATCCAGGCAAGCACTACTGGATCTGGCATTCACATGGCTTGATGACCGCAACATCGCCTCATTCCCACCATACCTACAGGCCAACGAAGCAGATGGCTCCGATGATGACGAAGCCCTCCCCTACCCCGCGGGGGAGACAATTGAAGAAGTCCGCCAGGTATATGAAGACCTACAGGATCGAAAGGGCGCAAAGCGTGAAGTTCTCGAACGAATCCTGGAAGGCGATTGGCGGCATGGAATCACACTGCGCCAGTTGGCCATGGCGGACCTCCGCTACATGGACGACCACCCCGCCAGCCTTCGATGGACTGCACTGGAGCTCAGCCGTATTGATGCAAATCGCAGCAACTCCAAGAAACTTTCACCAGCTGACTGGTCCGGTTCAGTACCGCGCATGCAAGCTGCAACATTTGTGCAAGGACTCCAACGGGAAATCTCCCCATTAGTCAAGGCCCACTACCACCTCGCCCACTCAAAAACACTGCCACTAACTTTCCTACGTATCTTTGTTGTTGACTCGCCATATCAATCCCCTAGGCAGGCAGCCGAGGTCTTTACTGACTCTTCCCGAGTCATCTACGTCGCTTTCCCGGATAGCTGCCCTTACGTCTACACTTCAATAGCAGCATCCACCGGATCAAAAGCGGGTCCTTCGACAAGCTCAGTCGCTACTGATACTCGAACTCTTCAGCGTCTGGTGCGCGATTCCATTCCCAAAGCTTTATCCCGCCCACAGGAACGATTCTCTCTGCAGGCAACATCCCTGGCAGCAAAGAATCTGCCCACTCTTCTAGCCCTGCGCGGACCTGGACGATCAACGGCATCAAATGGCGCCTTTAGCATCTTTGCAGACGCAGCTATCGAAGGAAGTCCGTTGGACCCTCGACCTTCCAATACTGTCTCACCTGAAGAGCATATCCAAGCGAGTCATACCGGCCTAGCAGAAGGCAAAGAAAATGCAAATGGCTCAGCGACCAAACGAAGATCCAGCGATATTGATACAGGCCCACTCTCTCCTGATTCGAAGAAACGTTGTCTGGCCATTCACTCCCGATTCGGAACATTGGGGTCATCACTTGCCCCAGCACCGCTGGACCGTCTTGATATCCGAGTCCTCGATAAACCGGGATCCAGTGAGGAGCAGGATGATGATGTTGATGATTCTACATCCACGCTACCTGCAGTGTCACTCACTTTCTCCGGCTCCGACGTCATCGGCGGGATTCGCAAACTTGCCGAATTAGGCATCATTGACCCTGAACGTATGCCGTCTTGGATGACTGGTGAGGAAGGTGTTAGCGTTGCGACTGTTCGACGTGGTCAGCGGCTTCAAAGGGATATGTAAAAGATCATGTGTTTGGTGTTCTTGGATTTTGGGGAGTTGAAAACTTTTGTTTCTTGGGCCATTGGGGCTTGATGTGATACCCGGATTTGATATGAATAGATCATTTTTGTTGCTTTCTTGTCATATTTAGCTTTACCGACAGTGTAACTAAAATTTGTAAGATGTCCCAATCGAGTGTAGTAGCAAGTAAATGTAGTCTAGTCGATATTGTAGTCTACATTCGATATTGGAGATTGTAAAAATGGTATCAAATTCATTTGGGAGTATCCAGCATATAAGAAAGTCCACCCCATCCCAGCACCGAACACCAGATTTCCGACTTCAACGCATAAATACTTCTCCCATAAAATCACGCCACGAGTTGACTCCTGTTAATCCGGGCCTGACAATGGAGCAATCCATGCTTGGGCTTGCACCGGCAAAGAGTGAGCGTGACTCAATGATAGGTTTCTTAAAACAAAACATCCCCAATGCCCATTTCCAATTTCCCAAATGAAGACCGTCTAAAAGTAAAAGCCCAATTGATAAAAAGAGACAACGTCAATATCGAGTTCCACAACAAAGCCATTCCTCGATCTGACATCCTATAGATGTGACACCTTTGGTTTCGTGCCCTCCAAGAAGCACACTGTTAGCAAGAGCTCCACAATGTTACCGCATGAATGACACGCCTTTTTTACCTGGTTGGTCTTGAAATCATTAAAACAAACTGGGCATTCGCCCTCGATAGGCTTCCTTTGGCTGGCAGAAATAAGGGTACTGCTGTCCTCGATATTTTCCAAGGATGATGCAGTAAGCATCTGGCGTAGCTCCTGATTAACAGGCAACTGGATTAGGAATATGTATAAACAGTGGGATGCTTGATTGAGGTTTGCAATAACTCACAGACGGCAACAATGATCGCTGGTACCTCAGTTTCCCAGGGACGTCTATCGCAGATAGGACTTGACAATGCATTGGCATAAGAAGAACAGAGAGAACAGAGAGAACGAGACGAGCTGTACGAAACAGAGTATGTAGTATCCATCTAGCGAGCTGGGTTGAGACTTACCAAAGCAGATGTGCTTACACTGTGCCTTCCGGAATCTGACGTCCGGACAGTTACAGCGAGGCAATTTGCCAATGACCGTTTTGTAGATATGACCTCTAGATCCAACAACATCAAATGAGATTTCTGGAACCTCCGCGGTTCCGCCGATATTATGCGCAGTGATAGACATGCTAAAAGCAACGCTGATTAGTCAATCGAAGTATGCCATATTCGTCAATATTTACTTGCATTTCCTTTTCATTGCGCAAGTCTCTTGTTAAGAACTCTTCGGTAGGCCCGTCTAGCCATGGAAGCGCGCGTCTCTCGGGCATGGCTTCTTGGGAGGCACTGAGTGAAGTGCACTGTGAAGCTTGAATTGGGCTCTCAGTCCTGGGAGTATGAAAAGACAGTATCTTTAGGAAAGGTAGGGGACCATGGAAAAAATCTTCTCTTATATTGCAAATATAATAAAGAAAACGCTAGATCAATTTATGTACTATTGGAAACAACAATCAAAGGGAGGTGAGACCACGTGAAGTGTCATATGATTTTCAAAGTATAGAGTCTCAGGAGGATGTCAGTAAGTACGACATGCTCTAGATGTGCCTCACGGGTCTGTGTATAAACTTTGGCCAAAATAGTCTACATGGGGGATATAGAGTGAATATGAGTTGTTTGTCCACCTATACAAGGTATGACTATATACTGTACATGTATGTAACTAAGCCCTGAAGAAATCCAAGCTCCTTCCTCATTGGGTAGTGTCTCTGCTCGATTTCCCAGGGACATAATGTGTAGTTCTACACGTGAACATATTTACCTATATACATATCTATTGAGATAGAAAGAAATTGACTGTTTCGTAATAATCTTACACATTCAAGTGGGTTAGGTAGAGAGATATCAATCTTGGAAGTCGTAGGTGACACTTTAAGAAAGAGCGATCGTTTGCACTGTTTGCACTGTTTGTTTGGGGAAGCTTCACTATCGCTATCAGCTCGTGGAGAACTGTGGACTGTCCCTCTTCATCGACAAGATGACGCTATACTGCAAATCCCACTATCACAGCTAATTCTTCGCTTCATTTTCACTTTTCCTCTCTGGAACTAATTCCCGAAATTGCTCTCTATGTCACGTCCACGGGCTTTGTCGGGCGCTGATGCCCCAAAGGAACCACATGCGGTCTCTCTCAAAGGTATGTGAATACAACCATAGTTGGACCAGCAAGCTAATTATCAATTTATTAGTGTTGCGGTAATTCTAATTATCCATATCCTCGTGTTGATGGCAGCTCCTGACTTTCAATACACAGCCTTGCGCGACCGGCACTTTCTTATCAGTATCCGCTCCCGACGTCTAACACCATAATCTCCACGAAAGCCTCACTGAGCTATCCATCCGGTGACTCTGATGATCAATTCATTCTAGCGCCTCTTGTGAGACGGCCATTAAGCCCCCAAGGAAATTGTCCACTAACGGTATTAGCTTACTCTACCTCCCTCCTTCGGATCCGTCTACGTCGGAGAAACCTTTGGATGCACACTCAGTGCGAACAATGAGATTGATGATGATGACAATGTGAGAATCCTTACATCGGTGCACATTGTAGCGGAAATGCAAACACCTTCGTCAGTCGCGGCACTGGAGCTAGAGCCTCCCAGCGACGCTGCATCAACAGAGGGCCTTACGATCGGCGAGTCATTACAAAAGATCGTACGGTTTGATTTGAAGGAAGAAGGAAACCATATACTAGCTGTCAGTGTCAGCTATACAGAGACAAAGATTGGCTCAGACTCCCAGGCAGCCAGTGGCCGGGTCAGGACGTTCCGCAAGCTATACCAATTTGTGGCACAGCCCTGTTTGAGCGTTCGGACCAAGGCGTCCGAACTTCCGCCGCTCGAGGTAGATAATAAGTCACTTGGTCCGTACGGGAAAACGAGGTTACTCCGGTTTGCCCTGGAGGCACAATTGGAAAACGTGGGCGAGGGCGCGGTGGTAGTCAAGGTATGAATTTCCTATTGATTCCCAGCGAATGAGTGGATTTTCCACGAAGCGTGGCTGTACCCAAAAAGAAAACGGGCTGGAATGCTCAACAAGTTGGCTAACGTTGGGGGATGGACAGCAAACAAAACTAAATCCCAAGCCACCGTTCCAATCAAAATCGCTAAATTGGGACACGACGAACCCGGACATGTCACTTGCGGCACTACCCACACTTAATCCACGGGATGTCCTACAGGTAGCATTTCTGGTGGAACAAGAAGAGGGCCAGAATGAGGGACTTGAAACACTCCAGAAGGACCTACGACGGGACGGTCGTGCCACGCTGGGTCAGTTGTCGATTGAATGGCGCGGGGCTATGGGGGACAAGGGGTTCCTGACGACGGGCAACCTAATGAGTCGGAAACGCACTTGAAACGCGGTGTGCAACCAAGTAACTGGCTCATTTTCGCTACTGTATCACGATATGGACGCCGAGTTGTATCGGTGCATCTAGCCGCCGAGTTGCATGGAGGGGGCCGCAAGGGCGGTTTGTACACATTTCCAATGGCCCACTTACACAATATTACCATTGGTATTGACTGGGTCCTAAATTGGGGTGTCCAGTGTAATATATTGGGCTTTGAATATATCCACGCCATCGTAGGCTTGAGCATGGAGTGCCTGGGGCTCTGGAATAGAGCCCGATGTGTTGGCCGCCACTAGCACGGGGTAGAAACTGGCCTTGCCATGCAGCCGACGCTTAATTTTGTCGCACAGCAGTTGCCTCCCGGCAAGGAAGCTCCGGGGCTGGGCATTTGCCCATTTTGGTCGGGCATTTGCTCCTCATAGGGCTTGCAGAAAAGAAAAAAAATAAATAGGAATTCATTCTTGGCCCAAGGCCACGTATTCTACGGGATGTCACATATCGAAATTTATTTTGGGTTTACATGCAAAGCCTCTTAAGAGTCCAGATTCAAGGTTATGGGGTGATTGAAAGAGTCTAGACTCTGGTTGATCGATGCCCTATCTACTCCGTACTCCGTACTTATATGGAGTGAAAGATCATTATCTACTTACAATATAATGTCTCACACGGACTTCTATTTTAGTATGTACCTCTATAATTGGATTTATTTTTGTGAAGATAGGGTCCACCGCCTCTTCTCTCCTTATATAATAGTGTATGCAAGTACCGTAAATCGGGGAGATGGTTAGAATAACCCTAAAAATCCTGGGATGCGACAGGTCGGAAAGGGCAGGGAAGTGCCCCTGTGTCCACGTAACGCGGGTACCAGCCGTTCGGGGCGTTTAATATTTGCACTAGTACATATGGATAGTATATTGGAGGCTTACAAAAGTATACTTTCATGTTAGTTGTCCAATGCTCAGATAGTCAGAGATATAGGCAGATAGTAGTGGATCTAAGAAAAATTGTGGGATTTGTTCTGAATATAAAATCAATACCGTGAAAATTTTATAGACTTAAGCGATGCTTTCCTCTGTACTCCACATTGTCCAACTGTAGTATCGATCGTCTCCCCGGCAAGCCACTCCACTCGAAATTCTAAGTACTCCGTACCCGAGGTACACGTATGTATTCGTAGCAACTTTAGGTGAAAATATATAAGAGAAAAGAAACCAAAAGTCGTTGAGCCGCAATCTAAAAAAGACTCAGATTAAACGGCCAAGTACTCCGTACAAACTCCCAAGACCTCGGTTCATAGTCTCACCCCCTGAAAGCGAGATAAAAGAATGACATTGTGGCGTACCAAGCTAAACTCCTTAAAGACCCCCTAAGACCCTTGAAAAGCTCTAGAAAATGACTACAAAATAACTAGAAAATAACTAGACTGTACAGAGTACGGAGTATATACGAAGTAGTGGAATATGAATATAAAACCTCAAGGACCCGCTTGAGTTTTCTGAAGTTCCATGGATCACAGGCAAACCCCTGGAGATTCATTTTATTTATATTAAACTCCTTTTGCTCTTACCATCTCTAGAAATACTCAGATAAATGTACTGTAGGTTGATATAGACATTATGGGTATACCCCGGAAGTCTGGATCCCCTTTAAAGTCCAGCCACACCGTGCCTGCAGGTCAACATTCTTGTGCATGGTGAATGGCCCAGGCTCTTGACTTATATGTTTTGGACTGTTTTTTTTTTTATAGAGACACGCACATTCAAAATCTCCTTACTACGCGCAATTACCCGCGAGAGAAAAAATAAAAAAAGAAAATAAAAAACCAATGTAGATAGGAAAGGGTAGAAATACCCTAGAAATACCACAAAAACAATCCTTTTTTTTTTTTACAGACCTTCAAACCCCCCAAAATTGATCTTCGCTTTAAACTGCCCCTCCCTCCCGTTCTCCCCCATTTTTACCAGCTTTCCCCCCTCCCACATGCGTTCTATTCCCTTTCCTGGAAATATTATCCATGTGGTGACAATCAAGGTATTAACCTACAGTCCGCCGTGACTCTCTCCACAATGCCATCGTCAAGCAACTCCGAGGGCGCTCCTCTTGCCGACTACTTCTGGATAGCCGGCGTGGATGGTACAGAGATCCTGGACACTTTCCAGAGATTGGGAGAAGATTATCGTGCCAATGGCGCTGCATCTCCAGGCCCTGCACTTGCAGACACCATTCAGGAGGACGCCGATGCGGAGGAGGAACACAACCCGGATGGGGTCTCCCGGCCAAACTCAACGCTATTCGTCGGCGCCAGTCACAGGGGCTCTACCCAACGACTGTCTACGCTCTCGAAGGGCTCGGAGGGCACAAATGGTGGCACTAACAGTAACCGGAGCAGTATGACTGTCAAGGGTGCCTCATCCCCCCTGCGTGCCTCTGCTCTGTTCTCCGAGGACTTTGATTTCGACTCCGCGCTCTTCAAGTTTGCCAACGAGCGCGAGTCCTTTCTAACCGACCTGAGCTTGAGCGCTGGCGCTATTACCCCTAATACCCGCCCGCGATCCAGGGTTCGCACGCAGAAGATCGTCTCCGACGATTCGCCCGCGCCCAGCGGTAACTTGCTGAGGTCAGGTATTGGGAGCGTGCGACGCCACATGGCCTTTCGGGATATGAATAGTATGAAGCGGCAACCGTCGGTTGCTCGTCAAGGTGAGAGCTCTCTTCCAATTCTATTCCCTATTCATTTTGGAACGGGATCGTGGCCCTTTTTCTTTTTGTAGATGCACTGGCTAACAATGGATTGTCCCCAGCTTCGGTGCGCACTTCTCGGCGACTTAGCAACTATAACTCAGTAATCCCTGTTCCGCAACCCCTCGAGATCTCCCCCACAATGCACCCGTTGAAACGACGATTCGAGCCCGTTCTTCTCGACCGATACCCCACACGCGGCATGCCGGACGAGATGAAGCAGCGCGGCAATTTCCCAGACTACGTTCCCATGTTCGCCTTTCCTAATGATGTCAACATCGTCTCCTCCGATCAGCGACCGCGCTCTACCTGGCACGGATTTGCCATGACAACAGACAATGGCTCCAGGTTGCACGCCATCTGTGTGATTGTCTGGATACCCCTCAACCCAAATGCCGCGGAGGAGCTCGAAAAGCGCTGCGAGGAATGGAGAAAGGACAACATGACCGATGAAGAGCGTGAGCTGGCTGCAAGCTTGGGCGAACGATTGGCATCGGAGCGAGCCAAGTTATCCCGGCTCCTGGCCCAGCTGCCGACTGTCCCGTCAGGATCTGAATCCCGCGAACAGCTCGAAGATGAGATCAGCGCTGTGGAGGAGAAGATTGGGTTAATGACCGATCTCCTTCGTCCGGTCCGGCATGGCGCAGCCTCCAAGATCGAGGGTCTGACTGATGGTGATACTGGGTTCTGGATTCCCCGTGCGTACGGTATCTTGGGCCGAGAGAGCACGATGACAAGCTTCTGGAAGGAATGGCTCAAGGCTGTCGTGGTGCCCATGACGGAGGGTAGTCTACAGCACGTGCCCCCGCCCTCGCCGCGCATGGGTTTATGGCAGCCGCTGGAGCGATATGTCATGAATCTCTGCACAGAAGCATTCTGCCCGATATCTTCGAAGACTCAGGTCGAGCTTGCGATTCGTGAGCTGCGGTTGTTCGCACGCAAAGAGGCGCCCAATGAGATCCCTGGTTCTAGGAACGTATGTGCACCGCAATCTTGATTGAGTTCTCTTTCGAACCTTTTTGCTAACTGATTTCCAGACTGATCTCTATGCCTTGTTCCGAACTTTGTCGGTTCCCAATATTATCATTCTCTTTGAGGTAGGCTTGAATCGCCAGTTCAGTTGACAAGAGACAATGCTAACCAAACACAGTACGCTCTTACTGAATCCCGTATCATTTTCTTGTCTTCCCATACATCCATGCTTTATCTCGCGACCAGATCGTTGGTCGATCTCCTATTCCCTCTGGAGTGGACAGGCGTCCTCATTCCAGTCCTTCCCGCGCGTTTGATCCAGGCCCTCGAGGCCCCTTGCCCATATATCGTGGGTATTGAACGTCGGTATGAGAAGGTGGAGCTGCCCACGGACGACTTTGTCCTGGTTGATTTGGACAACAATATGATCGAAAGTACCATTCAACCGACCTCTCTTCCGCGTCATCAGCGCAGGAAGCTCCTCTCCTTGTTACAACTAGCTGCCCCTCAGCACAATCGATTCCACGTCCCCACCGGGCCTCCTGCATATGCAATCGAGACGTACCCATGGGACTCGTTCATGTCAGAAAGCAAGGCCACTTTCACATCCAAAGCGCCTGCAACTAACCTCGCGAAATATGTTGGTCTCAACTCTAGTGCATTTGGCGCAACATCCGTGATGCCAGGCTCCTATACACCTCCGATCTTCAACGTTTTCCTACACGCCCGAAATGAGGCCGGTCCCTCTCGTGGGTACTCATCTCGCGGATCTGAGCGCCCAGGGACCAGCTCCACTATGAGAGCTGGTGCCTCTCCGCCATCCCCGAGAGAGAGTTCGCCTACCTCTGGCTACTTCCCTCCTCCACCAGCCCCCTCATCACGCAATGATTCCGGTATGGCGTTGCAAGCTTCATTGCGCGAGAAGCGTTCCGGTCATTTTGATGCCGCTTCGCGCCGAAGCTCCTCGTTTGGAATGAGTCGACGTCCAAGTGCTCCGTTCCTGGGTCATGCTTCGAATCTCTCGGTGACAACTCTCAACACCGATTACGGTGCCGGATCCACATATGCGCCATCTGTGTATGCGCAGTCTACCATCGCCGCGTCCACAATTATGCCTCAATCCTCAAACCAGCCTGCCGGCAATAACGAGGGCACTTGCTGGGCCGAAGGTCACTATTTCCAAGTCCAAGTCTGGGATGACAAGTTGACCTGTGCCATTTGTGATGAAATGGCAGAGGAAAACATGTATAAATGCTCTGCATGCAGACTGACAGTCCACAACCGCTGCTCCTCCATGGTGTGCCTTCCGTGTGATGCAGCCTTCCATCCGGATCAAATTCGCGCGGCGTTTGTCAGATGCTTTGCCAGCTTATTCTACACGTACAAGAAGTTCCTTGTGCCAGCCAGTGGCGATAAGAAGAAGTCCGGCATGTATTACAATTTCAACATGGATGCATTCATGAAGAGCCTCCCAAGCGAGCACGCCGAGTATGTTACAATTCTGCAACAGACGCAAGGTAAGTCGGCGGACTCTCATATCATACCGCGGAGGAGATACTGACCCGATACTAGGTTTCAACGAGTTCATCAGTGACCGTGAGCGAACAAACCCGAAGTCCAAGGACCCACGTATGACCCTGTTCGACGAGATCGTCCTTTCAAAGCGCAACCGAGGCCGCACATCCATTTTCTCCGGCCGGTCGACAACGGACTTCCTCTCAGACACCTCGAACCATCTGTGGCGTACAGCCAACGCTACCTTCTTCACACCAAGCAGCCGCAGCCAGCATAATCTTTCTGCGGACTACGGCAGAGTTCCCACAAGAGGTACGCCTGAAGGCTCCAACACCCAACCCAATCCGCTCACTGACAATCTCCCTGTAGCACCGGCAAACCTAGATACTACCCTGATGACAGAACCCCGCATGATCCACGGTGCACCACGGGTTTCCAAGACGGCAAATACTGCCCGTAGAAAGCCGCTGCCCAAAATGATGAATGGGCTCGCCATCTCTCCGCCGAGTTAATTGGTGCGATTCCACACGCGAGTGGCCCGTCGTTTCGTCGTTATCTGTCCTGCCCTGGTGCGGGTGGGTCTTGTGTGCGCGTACCATTTGTCATGTTTGTCATGTCCACCTTCTCGAAACACCTTGTGTTTTTTTTCTCGAGCCTGAAACCTGGAACTCCTTCCGACTCCGGCTCGGTTCTCAATTTCCCCGATTGATGGCGTTGCCCATTCCATGCTTTTTCCAAAGACGAGCAAATGGAATTGCTATTGCCTGCTACATATCTTCGTTTGGGCATATGTCAATCCAAGAGAATGACAGGCCGCTGGCTCGGCTCAACTTCTCGCTTCCCGCTAATATCCCGCAAGTGGAACGCTGCATGTGTGATTGCACACTTTGGCTTCTCTCCTGCTTGAACTTATTTCCCTTCCCTGGCCTACCATGCTCTGTCGTGGTAGGCACACGACGTCTCGAAAGACGTCAGACAGTCCATGTGCCGATTTTCGGTTGCGTTGCTGTCCTCGTACATAGTATTGACTCCGGCTTGATGCACGGAACCGTGAACAAACCCCTAAAAGCGTCATCGTGGTTTGCAAAGCGACGTGGTGATTATTTGTGTGCCTGATACTGATACATACATACCTGTTTGTTCTCTGGACCAATACCTCTCTGCTTGTTCTGCCCTTTTTTTCCTCCTCTTATCTCTCGGCCTGCGTTTCTCCCTTTTGCTTCTTCATTGCCTGTTACTACCCAATACCCCCTCTTGATTTGGCTGGTATTTTTTCTCTCCTTATGTCTTAATTGGTTGTTTGAAATACAATGCTAGGCGGATCTAGTCTCGATTCTGTCTTTCTTTCTTTTCAAATCTCTCGCCCTTCCGGTGTCGAATCATCATCCATGTCTATGCTACGTGGTCCACGACTATCCTTCGGGTGTCTTCGTCTTTCAGATACAATTTAACGCTGTCACTTAATTCTGGTTACTTTCCGACCATTGAGGTCAGAAAGAACAATACATCGGTGGTTATTTTATTGTGTATGTTGTGAATATGGGAGCATATCCTTGTCGGCGTTTGCCCCTAGTCCAAGTATCCATGTACTCTTCCACCAATCCTGGTCTCTGATTCGCTACCTACCTTCCTCGGGATACAACAGGCTATGTACCACCCGTTCCAGTAGCCGATCATTCTGGCCGAGGCTGGGACTATGGCTTAGATTGGTGGTTTTCCCTCGTATCGGATCATGGCGTGGTGTAGAGCCCCCTGTCGGGTATAATCATGTTATGGCACAGGCTAGCTGTTTGATATAGGCTATGAACACATAGATGGTAACAATTGACATGATTCATAAGCATATATCACTAATATGATCTCCATATTCTATAGAGCTCTAATTAATACATCTATATAAATTAATGTATGACATCTGGTTGGAGGATAAATCCAACGCTCACCTCTGATTGGCGGATAAACCCAACTCCGCTGCCACTTTTTCCCCGCGTCCGCGGTCTGCGTGGGATTGCAATCTCGCGCGCATTGGGTGGAACCTCGAGAAGTTCTTCCATCGATCCATGTCGTCTCAAATGCTTTCCCATTATCCTCGCGGCTGGGTTATTAAACTCTACCCGCCTAGGATTTACTTGGCGTCCATTTATTCAAGCCCCAATTACCCCATACCCTGGAGCTAGCCTTGTTCGGCCCGCTTCCTTTTCCTAATTGCTTTACGATACTACCTACTGTTACCCTACCCGGGTCCTGGCCGTCACATCCAGAGGCGAATTAGAAAAAAAGCCTTCGTGGTCCTTGCGCTCCCTCATTCCCCCCTCCCCGACTCACCATTTTTACCCGTCTCGACCCATACTTCGACCTGCATATACATCCCGACCCAGCACCAAGTATGAAAACACTTGGGACTGCTATGCTATGATTCCGACAGCCTTTCCGCAGCACATGGCCACGCCGCTGCTCGATGATTCCCCCGTCTCTGCCGCCCTCAAGGCCCAGGATCCGCCCAGCGCAAATTCCAATATCGCCGTCCCTTCCAATGCTACAACAATCCCCTATTCCTCTCCGCCAGCTTCCGCGCCCAAAGATCAGACTGCCACGGACATCGCCGCAACGGCCGCCAATACTGCCGCGGGGACTGTCGTGATCATATACGGCCAGAACCAAGATCATATCGTACAACTGGTAGCGGAAGTTCTAGGCAAGCCATGGACAACGGAGGCGTCGCTTGGGGTGCTTGCGCGAGCCAACGATGCAGTGGTAGCGGGGATCCTAGCGTGTGATCTAGCACGGAGCTTGCAAGGATGCGAGCGATCATCTCTGGTTTTAGTAAACACATACTGTGTGGAAGACGGGTCTGCGCCGGAAGACTCGCTCACCGAGAGCTGCGACTATGAGTTCTTATATTCGCGGAGTCCGTTCCTACGCCGGGATCTGTCGCGGTTTCTGTCTCTGATTCTTGGTCAGACGAGGCCGCATGACGATTTGCGAACGAAGACTAGGACGAATTTTATCTCGACGACTTTCCCTGATGTGCATGCTGCTTTGCCAAATTTGGATATCTTGTCTGTGGGGTCTGATGCTGTTGAGATCCGTGTGGACCTGCTGGTTGAGCCTGCACCGGAGGGTTCGACCATTCCTCCTGTTCCGAGTTTGAAGTATGTTGGTCAGCAGTTGATGTTGCTGCGGCAGCATACTGAGTTGCCGATCATCTTTACTGTTCGTTGTACGAGGGAAAATGGCAAGTTTCCACTAGATGACCCTGCGCTCTTTTATAAGTACTTGCGGCGTGCGATACAGTGGGGAGTCGAGTATATTGATGTGGAACTATGGCTGCCAGAGAAGATCCGGCGCCAGCTGTTTGAGAAAAAGGGCCATAGTATGATTTTATCTGCGTTCCATGACTTCTCTGGAACCTGGAAGTGGACATCTGAAGAGGCGCAGCGCATATTTACGGAAAGCGCCAAATACGCCGACGTCGTGAAGATGATCGCCATGGTTAACACAATCCAAGAGAACTACGAGCTAGAATACTTCCGCTCGACCATTAAAAACCGCGGCCCAGGCCCACTCCTCTCAGCAGTCAACATGGGCCAAATGGGCCAGTTATCTCGAGCCCTCAACACCGTCTTCTCTCCAATCACCCACCCCCTTCTCCCAATGATCGCCGCTCCGGGTCAACTAACCGCAGCGGAGATCAACGAAGCCCTACACATAATGGGCCAACTCCCCAGACGCGACCTCTACGCCATCGGCTCATTCCGCTCAACTCCACACTCAATGTTCATGGAGAAATGCCTGAACGAGCTCGGTCTCCCGCACAACTTCACCTCAGTCGACCGCGGCCCCAAAGGCTCCATGGAATCCGTCCTCCTACAACCACATTTCGGCGGCGCCTACGTCAACCCCCCAGTCCCAAGCACAACCGGTTTCATCCCCGCAGTTAGCGACGCAGCCCGCGCAATCGGGTTAGTCGACACAATCGCCATGACACCGGGCGAAGCCGTACCCGGAACCTCCCGATTCATCGGTGAAAATGCCGCCTGGAAGGGTATCCGCGCAACACTGACGCGCGAATACGTTCCATCCGCATACCGCAGCCGCGCAGCGATCATCCTCGCCGGCTCGGAAGCAGACGCTTCCGCGGCGATTTTCGCACTACGCAGTCTGGCCATTGGCACAATCTACACAGTCGGCTTTAAAGCGAATGGCCCACTCGCTGCGGGTCTCGAGCCGTTCACATCCATCCAATCTGTCCAACGGGTCGAGCAGCCCTTTGTTATTGTCTCTGCGCTTCCGCCAGAGAAATCGCTG
This sequence comes from Penicillium concentricum, assembly GCF_028827145.1. Taxonomy (NCBI): domain Eukaryota; kingdom Fungi; phylum Ascomycota; class Eurotiomycetes; order Eurotiales; family Aspergillaceae; genus Penicillium; species Penicillium concentricum. The sequence continues at coordinate 4,822,990 of NW_026622755.1, forward strand.
CTCGTGCAGCCTCTGCTGCGACATTATGGTGTAAACGGCCGTTCATCGCCTCGTTCTACTCGTGGAAAGGTTTATCTTGATCTTACAAGTGGGCCGAGGAAGGGAGATCCTTTGGCTGTTGCTACTAGTGCTGGGTGGACGGCGTATGGAGTCGAAGATGTTAGTGCCTGGACGACTGTTGAGACGCTGAGGCTGCTTGTTGGGCAGAATGTGCCGTTTGACTTTGTTCGCATGGCGTCTGGAAGGCCTTTGTTCTAGTTATAAAGTATACTGCATACCTACGTAGGTAAATTGCGGTTCATTTACTCTCTGTTGTTGATGCAATAGATCTTGACGTTGGATCGGGATTTTGTTTAGGGGTTGGAGGTATCTTTTTGTAGGGTTATCCGCGTCATGTGAGATCCAGGGATGTTTAGTGTTGTGACTAGTTCAAGTCCAAGGAATGGTGTTTTATTGTCCCTAGGCATGTTTTGTAGGATCAACTGCACTGGGTATTTCGACGTTGCTGCAGGTATATCTTGCTGGTAATAGGCGCTGTGCTTGGCTCTGCCACATTGGCATTTTGATATTTTGATTCATAATTGCATAAAATCCATGTTTCATGGCTGCTACCGAGCGATATATATACCTTCAGGGCTAGATGCCCCTGAAAGATAAGGACTTATCACAAAATCCGGGGTCAACACCCGAGCTTTCTTCAGCCCAGGCCTTGTTTTTCTTTACCTCTGCATATATTCCATTTTTAGAAATTCACAGAAACAAAAATGCATCTGCGTCCTGATCATGCAGTCCGAGACCTCCCAACCCTCCACTCCTTCATCAAACAACACCCACTAGGTGTCCTCACCACTTCTCTCACTTCGGAGAATCACCCGACCCTCCAATGCAGCCACATCCCCTGGGTGTTGGACAGTGAAACAACCTTCGAACCAGAATCGTCAAAGGAAGCAAAATTAGCCGATGAAAACACCATCTTACAGCCACATCCCTCCATGGGAGTCCTCCGTGGCCACATCGCGCGCCAAAACCCGCAAAGCAAAGCAATGGTAGAATCTGCTTTGGGATACAGCAAAACAATTAGTATCCCGGGCGCATTTCCTATAACAAGTCCTACAGAAGAAGCAACAATATCCACAGGCCACACACTCCCTGGTGAGGTCTTAATCGTGTTCACCAGCCCAGTAGACCACTACATCACCCCCCACTTCTACACAGAGTCCAAACCTGCCACAGGCAGGGTTGCTCCGACGTGGAATTACGCCGCGGTGCAGGTCTACGGTCGGGCGACTATCTACCACGACACGAAAGATGAGCAAACAGAGCTGTTCTTACGACAACAGCTCGGCGATTTAGCCCAGCTTGGAGAGGAAGGCGTAATGGGGTTTCAAGATGAGACTGGTTTGATTTCGGCGTCAAATGTCAAACACGGGGGAGGTGGAAGTGGAACTGGGAATAGGGATGGGGATCCACCCCATCACCAAAACCTGAGTCAGAACCAGAGCCCAGACCTGGAGGAGCTCCATCAGGGGGTGAAAACGGCGCCGACCGAAGCTAGCGGGCATGGCAACGCCTCGGCATTGCCGAAGCCTTGGAAAACCTCCGATGCGCCACGGGAGTACATTGCCGCGCTTTTGAAGAATATTGTTGGGATGAGGATTGACATCACGCGGATTGAGGGCCGGTTTAAGGTTAGTCAGGAACGACCGATTAATGATCGTGTAGGTGTTGTTGAGGGATTGGAGACGATAGGTGGGACGGCGAGGGATATGGCGGAGTTTGTGAAGAGGGGAAAAGTTTTGCTTGGGTGAGGTTATTTTGCGGTTTTTTTTTTCCCTTTATAGATTAGGGGTACGGAGTATACTCAAAGTCCATATTACTCGTGCCAAGTCCACCAACGGTCTTGGTATATGTTTAGACTTGGCATAGAATAGAGAGCATGTGGCTTTGGGGGAATTTGACAAAAGCACAAACCATTTAGAAAGTTAAAAGAAGACTAGGATGGATGTTCCGCATCAAAAACAGCAGCTAGAATGGATGATCACATGTGCAGTTCAGCATGGGCCAGTAAATTAACACCTTCATACGTTTAAATACTAGATGGTTCTGCAGGAGACACTTCGGGTAAATTGAGGAGACTTAATAGGGGTCCAAGCGATAACTGAGAACCCCATGATGGGGTGATGGCCATAATATAGGTATTCATTGGCTAAATATGCTAAGCTACTGCAATTAGATGCAATTATGTGCCATTAGACCTGCAATTATGGGGTACCTTCACAATTCGGATGTTGGCGTCGGAGCCCTAAGGGTATTCCGTAAAAGGAAATTACTCCCGCCATGTTATACTCAGATTAAAGGGGACTCGATTGATGTGGAATAGGAGGTTAGATGTAGAGTAAACTCAAAATAAGAATAAGAATACGCAGATATATACAGTTAATAGGCTAAATCGCCTATTTAATCCCATATAAATCGAAATCAAATATCCCGATGTCAGCCCCAAACTAGGGAATTCCGGCGGGACATCACTTCTCCGCATTTCTTTCTCTCCGCAACCTGGTATAGGGTTTTTTTTTTTTTTTTTCTAAACGCCACGGCAATGCCCTTGATTTCTCTTTGGCCAAGGCCATTTTCTTTCTTCTTCTTATCTCTCTCTTCCATGTAGATGTGCCATGTCTCGTCCTCAGGTCAGCATCGACCGTCTCACGCCCCGCCGTGCGACGGTCGAGCCGCGCGAAACTATGAACTGCAAATCTTGTCGCAAACGGAAGGTCTGTCCAGTTTATCTACTTGCAATTGGCTGTCTCTAACTCGTCATAGATCAAATGTAATCGGTTGCGACCGAGCTGCGAGGCATGTAAGGTCTTCCAGTGCCCATGTCTTTATGGTAAGTCAATTATATCCCCTCCAAATCACATGATTCCCCCGTTGATCTTATATTCAAGATGCCGTCCCCAAAAAACGGGGCCCCAAGACGGATGTGTTAGAAGCTCTCCTCAAGCGGGTCGATGGGTTGGAGAAACGACTCCACGACGAAAAAAACCCCATCTCGCCCACTTCCCCCGATACCCCGGACGATCCCCCGAGTTTTCCCACCCGTCGCAACACTATCGACACCTCATTTAGTCTTTATTCTTCGAGTGATCGATCTACTCTGTCAACTTCTCTTTCGCAGCATGTGGATTCCTTCCCTAGGCCGACCGGCCACTCAGCTAGTCTTCTCCAACAGCCCTCTCCGACAAATAATGGACCTTTATCAGATGCGATCCTCGATATTTACTTTGAGCGATTGCACGGTAAACCATTCTATATACTAGACGAGGCAACAACACGACAGCGCCATCAACTGAACCAATTGCCTCCGTATTTGGCCATGGCTATATCAGCAATGACAGTGAGGTAAAACTACCAAGTTTCCAAGTCTTGTCACATGCTTTACATGTTTGACTGATGAACCTCAGGTACACAACTTCGCCTGGTCAAGTGGACCAGGCAATGCGTACTGGACTCGATGCGGCGCTACAGGCACGACGCATGATTGAAGTCGACAATCCTACCGTAGAAGGATTGCAGACTCTATTGTTACTTTCGCAAGCTTTCTACGCCTATGGTTTAGGAAAGAAAGCTTACATGACATTCTGTATGTTTGGGCTCGATCCTACTTGAATGATTTTCACTAATAATGATCAGCAAATTGCGTGGCCATGATCGTCGCTCTAGATTTGTACCGCGAGGCTCCCTCTAAGCTCAATGTCGCGCCCGCCGAGCGAGAAATGAGGCGCCGGCTGTTCTGGTCTGTTTACTTGATGGACAGATTCATTAACTGTGGATCTCGACGTCCATGTCTGATTACTGATCATTCGGTTGTTCTGCGCCTACCCTCTTGGTCACCACATGCAGCTGGTCTGAATATGGAGGGAGAGCTCTTCCATGTCGGCCCGAATATTCAATATTCCGCCGACTCCAGGCGCAAATCACCAAGTGCTGCCTCTTTACTGATCGATATCACGCGTATTCTTGGTGTCACTAATAAGTACCTGGCGGCCGGTGGAGTGAAAGGCGACTCCCACTTCCCATGGCATGCGCTTTCTAATCTATCCAAGATACGTCAAGAATTGGATATCTGGGCGGCTGGTACGCAGGACGTCTTTGCATCTATCGATGCATTGTTCGGCCACCCCGAGAGTACAACACTTTTGCTGAGCAAGTTGATCTACCATCTGGTGCACTGTTTGATCTACCGCCCGTTCCTACCCATTGACTTGGTAGAGCTCCGAGGGACAGGGCAGCATCAGTCCTGGCAAATCGAGGCCACGAACTTGTGCTTTTCGCACTCCAATGCCATCGCAGAGCTAGTTGAACTAGGTCGGAGTTCCCCGCTGGTTGAGTGGCCTGCCTTTGTCGGCTATTGTGTGTGCACAGCGGGGACTGTGCATGTTCACGGCGTGCACTACAAGGGCCGCGAAGGAGAAGTTTTCTCTTCCAGCGCTGAATTCCTGACTCGGGAGATGCACCAGCTTGCTTGGTTGCGTAATATTTGGACTGGCGTGCAGCATCAACGAGAGCTGCTCCAGACTATCTATACGTGTCACTCCGAGTTGGTCCGCAATCTTGCCAGTAGCCCAATGCGCTTCTCCCCAGTCTTCCACCTCGAAGACTTCCTCGACCGATATCCCGGTCTGACTTTGGATGGATCTCATGTTCGGCTCATAGATGCGGGGGATGATCTGGCTCCAAGGTAAGTCGCCTGTTGATTTCATCTTTCGTATAGATATTATATGATCACTAACTATGGAGACAGTAATGCAAACTTCATCGATCGCCAAGATCACTACTACCAACGACCACTCGCTGCACCCTCGTATCAGAATCCATCGTCTTACTTCTCCACCACACGGCCCGGGCCCTCGACGCCATTAACATCCACCCAGGGATCAGACACCGATCGTCTGCACTCCCATCCCCATTCTCGGTCCCAGAAAACCTCCCACCTGGCCTCCCTCTCGCCCACCCTTCAATTTCACGCGATGCCAAGCAATCAAAACCAACAGTCACCATCTCTACCCTCCATATTCTCCCTCCCAACCGGGACAGACCTATCCGGTCCCGGCACATCAGAAAACACCCACCTCTCCATCCCAGGCTTCTCCCCCTCGACCTTCGGCCTTTCCCCACCAGCCTTCCTCACCGACGGCAGCCTGAACATAGCACCAACACCGCCCCCAAACCCGCAGTATGCAACCTTCCCATTCGACACCGCTCACGCAAACATAAACGGAATGGGGCAGTCGGCCCTGACCCCAGGTGCCCAGTCCCAAACTAGTGGCACCCATACCACAGCCGGCAGCGAGGGCACATCTGAAAAGGACCCTTTCTTGAGCTTGCTGGAACAGCTCGCTGAAAATGAGAACTCGCAGGGCGGGCCTAGTGAGCTCGACTTCTTTTTGACGGGTACCGGTGCTGTCGAAAGTGGTCCCGAGATTCCTATTGAGAAAGATGGTGCTTCGTAGGTGGAAAATTAGTGTTTGGGATTATGATTCCCCGTATATATTTTCGTTCGGTGTATATTCTTCGCTGTATAGCTTGTTGTTTTTTGTAGGCTGTGGCCGAATCGACTGATACCCATTTTGCTAATTGTTTTACTTATCTTGTCTGAGTTGATTTGCTGGGTATATGTCGTACCCAAAGGAGAATATATAGCACGTAGGCCTAGTGTACATAGGGTATTCATACATGAACATCAGATGACCTAGAAAAAAAAGTGCAGTTAACAAACGATATGTTGACAAGTCCATGAGGAGTTGACGATAAGTTTAATGGAAGCTAGCCCTTACAAAATCACCAGATCTTCCAATTAACACAGAAATTTTGTACTCTCCCTAAGAATGTATGCGATATCACGTGTTAATTAGATATGGCTAGCGTACAATGCCTTTCAACGGTGCTTTTGGTCCTTCAGTTCTTGATAAACTTCATGTACACTTTTAACACATTTTATACCCATACTCAATCCTATCATGAATTTATCATATAATGCCCTTCTCAGAGCTAGACCGAATTGCACTGCTACTAATTCTCAGCTATCTCATCTATTTCCCCCTCGGTTCAAAGTTTACCTGACCGGTCGTACCAAGTCACCTGACGTTGGTCATCGGCATCCGTGCCCTCCTCCCGGAGTTACCCCGGTTTCGGCGGAGCTCCGCCGAGACCGCGGGACCCCCGCGTTGCAACAGATTTGTCACTCTCGGCATAAGAAGCTTGACCATCCCCTCTTGATGTCGCCCAACCAACGCCTCAAGACTTTAACAAATCACCTCCAATCCCCCAAAATGAAGCTCCTCTACCCCACCTCCCTCCACATCGACACAAAGTCCCTGGAAGGCTTCTCCGTCGAATTGCATCCCTACGATGTCACACAACCAATTCCCGAATCCCTAATCGATGCAGAGTTCCTAGTAACATGGAGCAATAAAGCTTCGAACCTCCGCGACGCAGCCTCCCGCATGAAGAACCTCCGCTGGATCCAGTCGCTAGCAGCCGGTCCAAATGACGTCCTTGCTGCGGGCTTTGATGCATCCCGTGTCGCTATCACAACCGGCTCCGGCCTGCACGATGAAACAGTCGCTGAACACACCCTTGGCATGCTACTCAACGCTGCACGCCGCTTCTATGAAATGCGCGATTACCAGTCCCGCGGCGAGTGGCCCGGTCATCTAGGCGGCGCCCAGCCTGACCGCGCCCCTGGCACTTTCCGTACCCTCAAGGGTGCCAATGTTACTATCTGGGGATTCGGAAATATTGCCAAGTGCCTTGCGCCCGTGCTGACTGCGCTCGGGGCTAATGTTACCGGTGTTGCACGGAGCACGGGCGTGCGTCATGGCTATGAGGTTGTTGCGGAGGATCGCTTGCAAGAGATTCTCCCCAAGACTGATGCCCTTGTTATGATTCTGCCTGGGTCGGCAAGTACCAATGGTGCACTGAGTGCTGAGCGCTTGGCGTTGCTGCCAAAGCACGCTTGGGTTGTTAATGTTGGCCGGGGCACTTCTGTTGATGAAGATGCCCTGCTTGAGGCGCTTGAGAAGGGTAGCATTGGTGGCGCGGCGTTGGATGTTTTCTCCGCTGAACCGCTGCCGAAGGAGTCCAAGCTTTATGCCGCGCCTAACCTTATCCTCTCGCCTCATGCTGCTGGCGGACGCCCGCGTGAGGCTGAGGCGCTTATTGCGTATAACCTGAGACGACTCCTTGCTGGGCAGGAGTTGAAGAATATTATTTGAGCTTGATATGGAGGTAGTTTTGGAGGTTTCTTGTTTGATAGATTTCATGAGTACATATACATATGCATAGATGAAGTGAAGGTTAGATGCCACACGTGGACGTCAGCTCTATGGCTCTTTTGGAATATTACTACGTGTGTTGCTAGCCTAAGACTATTTCTGGAGTGTCGTTAGATTGACCAATGATTATTTTAGATATTGACAAATCTCATCCAGATCATTCTCCCCGTTCTCCCCACTCTCCATTTAAGTTCCGTATGATAGAGTATGGAGACAAAGAAAAGTACATATAAGATCTGTCTCCAATATTGAAGTTCTATAGGCAAATTTTTAAATAATCAACCAAGTTGTCCAGCTAGTCCAGCTCCGAAGGTATTGGATTCGCGAATTCACCAGTTGCTGGCACCACCAGATTGAATGCTGAATACCAGGCAAGCATGAAATTCCCGACCATCTTCTTACCTGCAAAGTAGCTACTTGCACCACTTGCAATAGCCAGCTTGCATTTGAGCTGCGTAGGTATTTGTGACAGCCTAGTACTCAAGCTACGCAATATCGATAGAAAATTATCTATTGCAAGTATGACAAAGAGTATCTTCGAAGGTCAAGGGGAGGCTAGCAAGTTCTTGGATACTTGGTACTCAGCATCTCAGCGCATAATTGTATGTAAGAATGAGGTTAAAGTATTCATTTTTCACTACAACACGACAGTATGGTCAGCGCCCGGGTACAGGAGAGCAGCTGCCGTCGAAGGCCCAGCGTACATCCAAGAAGTACCGAGTGATGGACTCAAAGCGGGCTCACTGGACTTACAGTCTAATATGGTGAGGGACCTTTGTCGGCATCGAGAATGTATGTAACAGCTGGTGGTAGAAAAATGAGTATATAGGGTACGAAACGGTATGGAGCAGACAGAAGCTACAACGAGACCAGGACAAGAAACAATATGGAATAAAATAATGTAAGCCAAGTACGCGACTTACCAAAACTTCTGATATGAAAGGCCCCAAAGCCTCAACGAACATGTTATAAAGTGCACCAGCCCAGCTTTGGATAACCCATAGTTGGAACTTGGAATCACTTCTTGCCACAGTTGTGGAAATAGCCTTTCATGGTGGAGACCTTTGCAAAGCCCAGTTGCGTGGGCGTGAAGACCCAGTCATTGCAACATAGACATAGCCCGAGGCTTGTTACAAGAGACCTGGATGGCTATCAACTGCACAAGTGTCACCGCTTGACCTGGAACGAGTTCAACATACACTGAAATACCTACTTTACAATAGTTACAAGGCCCATGTAGCAACCATGGGGCTATGTTCAAACGACTGCAATGGGTCTTCACACCCCAGCAACTGAGTTTTAATTTTGGGGAAGCACTTTCCACAGCTGGGACAAGGATTGGTTCCGAGTTCCAACCGTGCGTTTCGCCAACCTGTGCCGGGTACTTCGTGCGGCACTGATTAATAGATTGAGACCCTTGGGCACCACAGATCCACAGCGATGACAAGCGAGATGCTTAGTCGAGGGTATGTCTTTCTAGAACAATGGATGAGGATCTGTCGCTGTATCTCGATATCCATTCTTAGGATGGAAAACGTGTAAACTTGCAATCTCTGAGAATTCATGTTGTAGCAGGGCAAGGAAGGTTGAGTGATGGCTTCCATGGCGGTAAACTGGGCCGTAATCGTGTCCTTTCTTGTCAATGTTGACGAATCTCATTTTCTCGTCATGCTGTCAATATCTGATGGATGAAGAGAATTGCTCTCGGAGCTGTTGTTGGCGATGTTACATGTTTCCCTCGCTTCCCATGTATTGGGTACCTCTCATCTCGACAAAGATAATTGAATACTAGCACACGTTTTACTGTGCTAAATAGTGAAGATATATATATACGGGCGTTTCTAGTGTATAGTGGCCAAGAGAGAGGAAAGGGTAGGAGGATGAATGATGAAGGGGGAAAGAGAAAGAGGGTGACGGAGGTCATGATATAAATAGGCGATTGGAAACAAAATGCCAGTCCTAGGCCGTCAGCAGTTCCTTGCATCAATGGAAAGAAGAACCCAGAAGAACACACACAGACGACAGAAATCAAGGCAGAATTCCAAGGGAAACTCTAGAATCCACCAGAACACAGAGAAAAGTGATAAGTTTGATCAAAATGAATTTGATTTAAAGAAAGAGGACAATAATATGTACGATTTACTATGTACAGCAAAATAAACTCAAATACCACCCATTTCCAAACACCATACCATAAATCAATGCCATCGCTCCGTCTTCCTTTACATCCGCGATTTACTCGGGGCACAACAAGAAGAAGGGAACGCATTCTTCGACTGGGTATCAACACAAATAGCTGAAGGCGGCACCCAGAGACCAGGATTCTTCTCAAAGAAGTTGGACGCACGCAGCATAATGCTAACCGGCTCAGCAGGCATGACAGGGAAATCCTCAGTACGCGGGAAATGCGTTAGACCGAACTGCATGTAGCAGACGATGTCGGTGTTCTCGATGTTCTCATTGCGCTGCGCCCAGTCGGCGATGGTGGGGTTGTGAGGGTGTCCCTCAGAACCGTCAGACTGGCAAACGTAGTCACCAGCCGGGAAGAGCTCGTAGTCCTTGTAAGGAGTAACCCAGAGGGGCTTCCGAGCGAAAGCGGCCCGCTTCCAGACGGTGCTGCCGGGCTTGGCGAGCATAGGGGGGCAGTTGTTGTTGAGGATCTTGTAGGCGACGGGCTTCTTGGCGATTGTGTTCATGCGGTTCGGGTTGATGATGTCCCATGATCGGTTGGTCTCGTAGCAGTAGTCTGCGGCGCCCTCGAGGGATGTGCGGAGGGAAGTCTTCTTGCTGTAGAAGCCGTTGCCGTAGGGGTTCTCTGGGGATCCTACCGCGGCTTCGGCGGAGACAGCATCATTTTGGACGACGGTGTTGTTTTGGCCATCGATCTCCGGGTCAATACGGAGGGAGAACAGATGTTGGTGGTTGTGGGCGGTGATGGAGGGGGCGACTTCTGTGCCAAAGGGGGCGGCGGTTTCGGTTGGGTGCATGCAGTAGGTATTCAGCATACCGGTGAGCTTCACCTCCAACTTGTAGGTACCGTCTAGGGTGAAGGTGTGATAGAAGCCGTATTCGTAGTTCGCGGCGGTAATAATTTGGGAGACGATGAGCTTGCGATCGCGGGCGGAGATCACTGTGCCGTCACGGAAGTCGGTGTGCTTGTAGAGGAGGCCATTGTCTTCCTCATGAATGCAGATGGCGTTCTTGACTACGGCGGCCTCACCCTTGGAAGTAGACATGACACCATCCATGTAGTGGATGGCACCCTTGCAATCGCAACCCAACTTCAGGGAATTGGTCATCAGACCAGTGCCATACTCGCCGACGTCGAAAGCGTGCTTCTTGTGATGGGGCTTCTCGGGGCAGCCATAGGGAACAACCATCTCAACGACGGAGATGCGGTTGAAAAGAGTGCGCTCGCGGTCCTCGTACATGTCGTGGGTGCGCACATCGGAAATGACAATACCTTCGCGGTAGTTGAAACCAATGTGCATCTTGAAGTTGGCCCAGGTCAGCTCGTTACCGCGGACCTTGAAAGACACACCCTCAGGCTGGGTGATGTCGATAGGCTTGAGCCGATCGTGTTTGTACTTGTCGCCAATGAATTTGGGGAGGTAGTTGTGCTCCTTGAGAGGGACAGCGGTTCGCTCACCGTTCACGTAGCGAATGTCAACGCTGAGAACCTCCTCTGTATCGGTGTCGGCAACAACACTGAAATCCAGAGGGTGGGCGTATTGGTTATCGAACTCGGAGCTGCGATAGTAAGCCAGACCCTGCTGGAGGCGGTGATCATATCCCCAGCGCTCATCGATGCCGATAGCCCATGCGTCAAAGAAAACCTTGCTCATATCGGTGATACCGATTTCCTTGCAGGCATGGATGACGCGGGCGTCCTTACGGGCAGCACGCTCCATCACATCGAGGTCCTCTAGGGTGAGGGTAGGCATGACATCGTGAACTTCCTTCCATTCCTCAACTTTGCCAGTGGCGAGATTGGCCACCACCTCTGCGATTTTGTTGGTGTCGCGCACAATGACAATGGCGAAAGCACGACGCGCAGGAGCTGGGACGGCGCCAGCACGGAATGCCCGGTATTCCGCTTTGAGGGGTTCACGGAGTGTGAGGCAGTTGAACTTGATAGACTTAGGGTTGGCATAATCCCGGATGATCTTTGCTGCCTCGGGAATTTCTTTAATAGAAAGTTGGTCTAGGGTTCGGAGTTAGCAGTGCTCTCGGAGTTTATGTAGAGGCATGTCATACCTAACGGGTGCGGGGTGGCTTGCGGCAGCATGGCAGCAGCGGCAACACTCTCATAATCCCCCTCACGGAAGATTGTGTAGCCAGGAATTGACTCGGTATCAGGGGCAGACGCCATGACGAAGATGTACAAGGGGTATCAAAAGGAAAGATGGAGTTGTAGAGTTGTAGCAAACCAGAAGCTCCATTTCAAAGCAGCGATAGACATTATATAGCTAATGGGCCTTGAATATCTGATCGAATTTCCCCGCATGTACCTTCCCAGTCGGGTAGTCGGGATCTCTACAATATAAGAGTCTCAGACAAAGCGAATGGTCCCGAGAGTGGGTTCTCTCGCCGTTGCTCAATTTGGGTTAAAGTTTGGAGAATATGTGTCTTTGCACGGAATTTGTCTGAGACTTTGATTCTATGCCATAATATCTTTTGCGTAAAGCGTTTGCCATCAAAGTCTTCCAGCCAATCGCATTGCAACGGCTCGGGTAGATGTGTTGGCCACATTCATCTGCTAAGTGTTGGCCTAATAAGGCAAGTCTTATAGGAAAGACCGTGTGTCCACGCTAGGTAAGACTCCAATTCGACAATATCTGATCTGATAGACTAATTGGGGGAAACGCGGCTGGGCAAGGAGATGCCAAGGCGTTAAATCAAGCTTATTTCCAACCTTGGAACCCTGGAAGGTTCCGTCGCATGGAGGTTATGTAAGCTTGGCCTTCTTCCAAGGTTCCAAGAGGCTCCAGGGCTGACCAGTCCACGGGTTATCATGCAATCTCACCTTTACTGTGTAGGGAAAAAAGATAGATATTCAAATTACATACCTATGCAACCAGGAGAGCAAGCCATCGACGATATCATCAACCCAAAGGATGCGACAGCCCGTGCATGGACTTTCCTATTTGGGTTAGCTCGGCCTATCAACGCCCGTCTCAAGTCAATCCATGTCTATCCGCGTCAATCCACATCAACCCCCTGTTTTAACTTCACAAATCCGGAGGATCTCTCTCGTGTGGGGTGCCTGGCCCATGCATCCGATAAGGTGCCTGGAATGGCATGTCCACCCGAAGCACTTATCGCAATTTCCATAGCTGAGCTTGGGTTTAAGAACTAGTTACAAATTCATCTCATCTAGCTCCATCATCTTCTCCTACCAGAAGTCACTCACAACACGAAGCACATAAAATATGGCCGATTTGTCTGTTCAGCTCACAGCCCCTAACGGCCACACTTGGACCCAGCCCACCGGCTTGTTCATCAACAACCAATGGGTCAAGTGTTCGACTGGCGAGAAGATTGCCAGCATCAATCCCACGTACGTGAGAGACTTCCATATCTGGATGTCATAGCTAACTGGTAGTCAAATAGAACCGCAAAGGAGATCACATCAGTCCACGCAGCTTCCGCCCAGGATGTTGACAAGGCCGTCAAGGCAGCTCGCTCTGCTCTGAGTAACCCCTGTTGGCGCGACCTACCCGGCCTTGATCGCGGCAAGCTGATGAACCGCCTGGCCCAGCTTATCGAGGACAACCGCGCCACGCTCGCCACTATCGAAACGATCGACAATGGAAAGCCATATTCCGTTTCCTTCAATGACGACCTTACCGAGACCGCCGAGACAATCCGTTACTACGGGGGATACGCCGACAAGGTTTTTGGCCAGGTCATCGATACAACTCCGGATAAGTTCGCCTACACCGTGCGGGAGCCCGTTGGTGTCTGTGGCCAAATTATCCCGTAAGTTCCGCAGACCTATCATCATACATCGCGAAGCCGCTTGCTAACCGTGATACTTAAGATGGAACTTCCCCCTCGCCATGGCCGCCTGGAAGCTCGGTCCAGCCCTCGCCTGCGGAAACACAGTCGTTCTCAAGCCAGCAGAGCAAACCCCTCTCTCAATCCTCTTCCTTGCCAACCTCATCGTGGAAGCAGGCTTCCCTCCCGGTGTCGTGAACATCATCAATGGGCACGGCGCCGTCGCTGGAGCCGCGCTCGCGTCGCACATGGACGTGGACAAGATCGCTTTCACAGGAAGCACCGCGACAGCTAAGCAAATTATGAAGATGGCCAGCGTGAACTTGAAGAATATCACCCTAGAGACGGGTGGTAAGAGTCCGCTGATTGTGTTTAACGATGCGGATCTCGAGCAAGCTGTTGAGTGGGCCCATATCGGTATCATGTACAATCAGGGTCAGATCTGCACAGCCACATCCCGGATTCTGGTACAGGACGAGATCTATGACCGCTTCTTGGAGGCATTCAAGGCTCAAGTTAAGAATGTCTCTAAGGTCGGAGATCCATTCGAGCAGGAGACCTTCCAAGGCCCGCAGGTTACGCAGGCGCAGTACGACCGCATCATGTCTTACATTGATATTGGTAAGTCTGAGAAGGCCACACTGGTTGCGGGTGGCAAGCCTTTCACTGGTGTTGGTGATGGTAAGGGTTTCTTCGTTGAGCCTACTATTTTCACCGATGTTACGCCCAAGATGCGTATCTACCAAGAAGAGGTCTTTGGTCCTTTCGTGGTGATTGCGAGATTCAGCGAAGAGAATGACGCCATTGAGATGGCCAATGACTCAACTTATGGTCTTGGAAGTGCACTGTTCACGACAAACTTGACTCGGGCGCATCGCGTGGCTAAGAAGATCGAGGCTGGTATGGTCTGGATCAACTCTAGCAATGATAGCGATTGGCGTATTCCGTTCGGTGGCGTGAAACAATCTGGTATTGGTCGTGAGCTTGGAGAGGCTGGTCTTGCTGCTTACTCAAATGTTAAGGCTATTCATGTAAACATGAAGTCTAAGCTTTGAGAACGGGACTCGAAGGACTTTGAAATCTACAGGAAGGACATATTATATTGTACATAGCAAAATTGAACACCTAACATATGGCGAGACTTACCAAAGAAAATGACTTCCTTGTTTTCTGATCTTATATTGCTGGAATCCGACTTTATATTCCCTACTAAATAGCGTTTTTAGTGGCGTTGGTAAAGAAGCTACAGAGTAACATCTAAATGAACACCTCAAAACTCTTGGTATGAAAGAGGGGTTTTAGGTATTACTGGGCTTGCATATTCGGGTTTGGCAAGTCAATCTAGTGCTAGCCATGGGAAACGAAGATTTGTCTTTGAGGTGATGGACTGCTACTGCGTATGAAGTGTGAAAGGGGACGGGGGCAAGGTCCATGACAGGCCACTATTCAGTTTTCCACCCACAAAATGACTGCTGCAATCTAGCGTCCTTCTCATCTGCGTCATCGCCCTCGCCCCAAAATTGCCCAGTATCCACAATCATCCTTTCCAATCTCTGAATATCAAGGTCCACCGGCGCCAGGAGTTCCAAAATATCCTCATAAACCGCAACTAGAGCCTTGCGGTTTTCCAAACGAAGCCTTCCAGGCTTTTCCAGGACAGAATTTGTGCCCTTCAATGCCATTGAATGGACCATATCTGGGGCTTGTAGGAACGGGGGGAAGGGGTGGCCTTAGGAACGTTGGAGATCGAAGCCTTCATCTTGACACGCTTGGGTGTTGGATAGAACATAGCAGGTACAGCAGTCTTCCGCTGCTAACCGGAGAACAACTTGGTAGTTGCACTAATATAGGACGGACGTTATTCTCTCAAGGTGACCATTGACTTGACGGGAACAATAGCTTTACCGGTATCACTAGGAGCAGAGGCAGCTTGAAAATGACTGGCTTTGCCGAGGGTCATATTACCCCATTTCTTTGACAATGAATCTTTAGGCTGGCACCCATGGGCCTCCTCAAACGTTCTCTTCATCTGGGAACTTGCTTGAACTTATCCGTGAAACAAAAAGCGTCAGCAGCCACGACAAGAATGGCAGATTATCTGTGAAATAAGAAGGGGGGAACTAGAGCTGGGTAGATATACACATGCACGACCTAATATGTTAGATACATGCGTAGGGACAAACAATGTGCTTTATCATTATTGTTCTGTTTGCTCACGAGAGTCGGCAGTCAGACCGACGACATCCATTGCTGGATTCGCCCGTTTGCTCCATGTTCTTGGTCGTCGTGATATCGCGAGGTAGCGAGGCAAGTATTGCATTTTGCAGCCCAAAATCAATCAAGAGTGACCTGGCTATCCAGCCTACCATGATATGCAGGCCATAGCCAGGTTGTCAGGTGAATAATGATACGCGATAAACTTCTGCTACTAGATTATAATGATTACTGGTCGTATGTGTGATTAAACTTGCAAAACTCTCGAATGTTTCAGCTGTCAGGTTGTTAGGTGGCTGTTGATATCATATCCTATTAGTTATCAGTATTTGTTGCACACACTAAAAATATTGATTAGTCGAGAACAAGGATATTTGAACAAGTTTAGCTCTTGATTTGGACAGGAGTTATCCCACCAAGGCGACCTCATAGTAGTCACTAGTAAAAATTGAAACGCCACTCAGGGCAAGTCAGCAGTTCAACTGTCAAAGGGGTTCGAGCTTGTGGGATTGCATCGTAAGGCGATTTATATGAGTTGTTAACACTAATAAAACCTAAACATGATTGCAAAACTAGGAGTTTGGTCAGTTATTCCTCGTACCTCCATATATATTCCCCATCTTAGCATCTAGATCCTACTCCTCTCCCACCCACACCGCAGTTTGGCGTAGCTGTGTGTAGAGATCTCTCAAAAGCTCTACAGGGCTCATCGAGTACTCAATTTATAACAAATTTGTCTAAACCGCATGACGTAAAGTCTATATACACGTAGGATCCATGTCAATAGATCGCATCTATATCCCAGAAGACCCATAGTTCGCTTGGTGAATCCGAGTTGACCAGGCAAACACATGTTCAAGAACAATTACAATGTTGGAGGAAGCTTCGATCATCACCATCCAAAACAACCTTTCATCGATCTTCCTTTGTTGGCCCAGGCAGCGGATCATTGACAACCGCATGGGCTTGAATAACATGAGGAATCGACTCCTCGGTGTTGAGATAGGTGCGACTGCCCTGGATGAACCAGAAGGACACAGCGATAACAAGCATGACGCCAAACACACCGATAGCGTAATTCATATCACCACCCGAGGGGTTGGGCGCGCCAGGGAAGAAAAAGAAGACGGTCGTCACGCAGCAATACACGAGGGAGACCCAGTTTACAGGTGCACCTAGTCTCCCGAGGTTGAACTGGCCACCATGTGGGAGTTTGTCGCGGCCCATTAGTAGTAGAGTCATGATGGGCAGCCCGTACGAGATGGTCAAGGCGATGGTGCTGACACTGAGGATCGCGTTCAGCACTGTCTCTGCGAACAGGAACAAAACCCCAACTAGTGCTATGATTGCCCCCTGGAACCAGAGTGCCCTGACAGGGGCTTTCCAGTAAGGACTCACTTCCGATAGGTAGGTGCTAAAGGGGAGTCCACCGTCGCGGGCAAAGCCCCAGGTGAGGCGGGATGCTGTGGTCACGATGCTGATTCCCTGGCCGAGGCCGTTGGTGATAAACAAGGCAATCAGCACAGCACCGCCTGTCCGACCCACCGTTTCTTGGACGAGTTCCATGAACGGTAGGCCGCTAGGTGAGTCTACCACGGTATTCACCTTTTGAATACAGAAGAGACAGACCATCATCAAGATAAAGCCACTCAACGCTCCGGAGATCACGGAAAGGTAGATCACTTTCGGGGCGTTCTTGCGAGGTGCAGGGATCTCTTCTACCAAGTGAATAACGGCGTCAAAGGCAGTCAACCCATACGCAGCCTGGACTAAACCAATAAACCAGACAACCCCATCAGGCCAGCCGGTTTGGTTGATCCATTTTCCAAACGCGAAAGAGGCAGGCTGGTAGGAGAGGCCTTCTTTCGTTCCCACCGAAATAAGCAGGGCAAGACAAAAAACAAAGAATAGTCCAAAGAACCAGACTCCGATAAAATTGTTCAGCCAGGGCAGGAATTTCTCCTTCCGACAACCCATCACATTGATCAATGTGAGGGCAAAGACACACCCGATATAAACCACAAACTCGAGCCACCCCTTCGACGCACCAGTCCAGGCAGGACTGAACATGACTTTCATACCGAGAAGGAAATTGGTCATAAACGCCACCTGCGAAGCGGCCAGTGTCCACCACCCAAAAACATTGATCCAAGCACACATGTACGATAGGAATCGTCCGAAGCGTGAGTCCCAGAGACGATAGACCCAATAGGCCTGTCCGAGGGCAGTAGGCATACTACTGCAGATCTCGCCGAGCGAGAGCGCGACACAGGTGTTGCAGAATGTAACAAGAGCCAGTCCCCACAGGATGGAGACGGGGCCGCCGTTGATCAGACCATCGGCAAGATCCTGTGCAAAGGTCGACCATGTTCCTAGCACACAGAATGCTAATGCTAGCATGCTCCAGATGTTGAACTTGCGGGCAAGGATTTGCTCGTGGCCGAGTTCGGCGAGGTCGTTGGCATCTTGCGTGCTTTGGTCGGTTGGTTTGAGGGTTGGTTCGGTTTCCACGTCCATCGTGAGGGATGGGAGGATTGGGAGGGCTGGGAGCGAGGAACAAACGGGCTTTTAGAGTATTCACTCGATGGGCATTTCCCAACAATGTAGTTGATGCTGTCGTGAAAACAAAGCACTTGTCTCTGGGCTGTATGCTCCCTCTGATGACGATATACTAGATCCAAGAATGGGGTCGCTGGAGCAGTTGTAGGAACTGGATATCCCACACCCCATTCTAAAAACCCGGGGATTTTGTCTTTTTTTCTGGGGAACCCCATCGGCGTCGGCCTCGATGACCATAGAGAGGGGCACTTCCACTGGAGATTCACCGAGCGTGGCCCACATGGTAGATCTCAAACCTGGAGGCATTTTACTCCAACAGGTCTGTGTAAGCTCCAATTTTTTTTGGTACCCCACATTTCACGAATACTGAAGGTTCCCTCCATGGAAGGTAGATGCGGGTTATATGCAATGTCGATGATAGAGATCTGAATATGAGGAAGCGGTGAAGTTTTGATTCTGTGACAGATAGGGGGCTAAGCTTAAGGCAGCAGGAACTGAACATAACGGTCGCACCTCAATATAATCCCTCGAAATTGATAATTTGAAAATCTTAGGATTGTGGAGAGGAAGTCAAGCTTGTTTTTCCTGCATGGACCTGCCTAAAACGTAAACATATCCAACCAAAATCTTTCAAACTGGACCATCTTCCCTAGGACACATATGAGATATCTTTTTGCAGAAATTTGAGGCAATTAATTAGACATGTATTTGTCCATAACTGGGGACGCACTCCCTATAGGAGGTCAGAAAGCATTATTTCGCTCACTGAGATCTTTGTTCAGCCAATCACAGTCCAAGGATGTGCATAGCACCAACCCTCGCACAAGTATATATGAGTGAGGTCTAGGATTTCCTGGGGCTTTTTGACCTTACTCTTGTTTGCCTTCACAAAACGTTTCTCAACATGCCTCCGACCGAGAAGCAAAAGGACTCCCACCGTCATCGCTCTTTCAAGGGGTGCTGGACCTGCAAGAAAAGGAGAATCCAGTGCGATGAATTACGCCCAGGCTGTCAAAAATGCAGTTCCAAGGGGCTCACTTGTGAGGGATACGAGATCCGATTACGCTGGGGGGCTGGTATCGCCTCCCGGGGGAAGTTCTCGGGCGCCGAGAAGCCCGTGAAAGAATCTATACCCCCACGGTCGAAGCGAAGATGGGACATGCGAGACAAAGGGGACAAATCTCCTTCAGGCGATGAGGAGGGTCAGCCTGTTCTAGTCTCTCAGTCTTCGATTAAAGGTATTGCCAGTTCATCGACGTCTTTTGTGGCTCTAAGCTCACATATTCTTCTAGATCGAGAACCCCAATTGGTTGCCAAGCGAGCAACAGTTAATATACTCAACTCACAGTGGGAGCCGGACTCTCCACTGAGCTCGGCTATCAACAAACATTTTGAGATACCTGTATCATTGGCCACTTTGGCTGCGGCTGGCGTGTATGGTCGGGATCAAAATATGACGGGTCAATATGCCCAGCATGCGGTCCGACGGAGTATATTGGCGTGACTTGGGCTTTTATTTTGAATTTTTGTACTTTAGCCCTGCGAATCACTTTCGTTATTATGAATTCATGACACAAAACGGTTGACCACGGACAAACTGACCGATTTCTCTATTTCACACACAAAAAGGTTATTACCACATCAAAAAACTATATGTATCCTATTCATCCTCCCGAATCGTCGCGCTACCCCCTTTCCACCCCTTCTCTTCCGAATGATCGGTCATCTGAGAAACTTGAGATCGATGGCCCGCCCGCCGGGTGTCTAAACTATCAAAAGATTCATAAAAATGCGACGACCGACCGCTCATCACGTTTTCGATCGACATTGGCGATGCTATTGACAGTGAGGATGGGCGCCTATTGTGGCCTGTTGGATATGAGTACTCCGAGTCCGTCTCACTAGGAGTTTGCGGTGAGACAGGAGACTGGGAGCCTCGTCTCGGATCGGGGTTTGGCTCAGGTTTCGGAGATGCACTGTGGGTGACGGAGGGGGTGTTAAATGGTGTGGGGAGTTCGACGGGTGACGAGTCTGGGCAGACGACAGGATTAGTATTCCTTGGTATCTATTTTCTATCGAGTATTGAATAAACAAAGTCGTTGACCTACCATGCATCTCATATAGTGCGCCTCCTCCAGATTCCACCGTGCCAGGGGTCGCTGGGGAGATGAGGGAATCTGGTATAGTTGAAGCCTGCGTCATCGATGGTTGTGTTGTTGAGCGCTGAGTTGGCGTGGTCTGCATTGTTTGAATTGTGTGCCCTGTCTCCGTGGTCTCCCTACCCGTCGATTCAGATACTGGCCCGGGTCCAGGGGAGACTGGACCGCTCGAGTACATCCATTCCGGGTGACTGTTCCTGCTTTTAGCCTCTGTTGCTTCCGATTCAGCTTCCGCAGCCTTGCGTTGACGGTGACGTCGGCGAAGAAAGAAGAGTCCGACAAGGACCGCAATGGTGAGCAGACCCAAGACCGCGCCGATTACTCCACCAGCCCAGCTGGGGAATCCGCTGCGTCCGTTATGATCTTCCGCGGAGCCACTGGCGCTAGTATTGTTGCTTGTGATATTGTACGGCCAATATGTCTCAACAGTCTTGCCGTACTTCTTGCCAAAAGCGGCCGCCAGAGAGCTGTTGGTCCATGACGATGGGGCAGTGCTGGTTGCACCTCCATCAGAGCTAATAAGTTGTCAGCCATGATGATTCGCTTTTTTCACTGTTCGGTCTATACTCACTTGCCACCTATATGTTTCGTCACGAGATCTGGTACTTGATACGGGCTCCAATGTGTGGGATCATATTCATCCTCAAATTTCAGGGTGTTGAGATTGAAGTTGACAATGACACCGCCCTCCAAGCACCGAGTCGAATCGACATGTTGACCTCCGACTGCCAGCATTTGATCAGGGTACACCTTGATGCATCGGTGGCCACTGCGACTGTGCGTATTTGTACCGTTGTATGCTTTGAACCACTCGAAGGAAGGCAAAGACAATATATACACGTCGTCCGATGGATTGGCGTTATAGTTGAGACCGTCATACCCCCCATAGATGTAGATATTATGAGATGACCCATCTGCCGCACTTGCAAGCACAGAGCAGAACTCCGTCAACTGTGGCGGTGTATCACCCTTCGTTTTCTGGAGATACCAGGTTTTACTCGCGACATCGAAGACAGAGACCGTCTCCATAAACGTTGGGCTAATCCTTTTGCTTTCTGCTGTCCGTGATGTGTTTGCTTTTCCATGCCAGAAAAACTGAATGGGATCAATCACTCCGCCAATGGCCACTAAAACTCCGGACTCTGATACAGGTACCCAGACCAGTTCCGCATTGGAACGAGCAGGGATATAGCTCGGCAGGGTGTCGTTTGTCCACTTCGCATCACGTAGCACCGACATGTCCAGAGTGATTAGCGTGTCGGCTGTTTGGTTGGATTGAAGCTGGCTTATATCGAAGTCGCCCCAGTCCTGCGCACGCATCCCACTGAAGTAAAATCCTAGGTTCTCGCTGGGCGCGGACGCGGCAGCTCCATTGGTGATATACCGTGTGACATTTGTAGGGAGATATTCTTGGTTCCAGCCTGCCGCCCACGAGGCTCTATAAGTGCCATACTGGTGCGCGGCATACGACAGGACTTGATTAGCTGGGGGAGGATCGGAACTCCCAGTGTTAGGAAGCATGCCGCTGCAATACAGAGTCTCAGTGTCAGTGGTTTATTAGACGAGGGAGAGACGAGGGACGCCAACCCATAGAGATAAAACTCGTTGTCATTGGCAAGCATCGTGCCATCAACGTAAGTCGGAGCTATGCTAGCAACACCACCAACGACGGACATATTGTTGAGGATTTGCATGAAATCCGATGTAGTGTTGAAAGAAGTGGTAAGGTTCAGGTACTGGATGGTGGATTCAACATCTGCTGCTAGTCAGCTATGTACAGATATCACCCATTTAGTTGCGCCTACTGTTATCCGGGTTAAGTCCAACGCAACCGTCATCAAAACCTCTGTAAATTTTAGGGAAAGTTGGCTTTGTCCATGGACAACCTCATACCTTTGATACCATAGCTGCCCGCCATCGAGGAAGATTGTATCGCGCAGGATGTTCGCTACCAGGGTCAGAAAAAATCCCCCATTTGAAACGATGAAGTCCTTACCACGTAGGCCTTGCCAGTTGCATATCGAATAATTGACCTGAGTCGGATTATTACTACATTGGGCCACTGCGCTGTCTACCAGCGTCAGCACCATCCCCAAAAGAAACCACATTTTTCAGTTGATGAAATGGTTTATCACTGAGTGATTTGCAGATGATAGATCCCATATAATTTTTTAATTTTTTAATTTTTTTACTGCTGACATATAAATGCAAAAGGCAAGGGGCGGTGTTTCGGAACTTGCGATGCGGCTTTGTTGTCTTTGGATCTTCTTTGTTAATTGCCCCGCTCTGAATACGAAGTACTCAAGGGGGGGGGGGGGGAAGAACGAAGGTACGATGCAGTGAGTCCTCTCAGCTTATGGCCCGAGTGGTCTGATCATTACCATGATTGTGTTGATGCATCCGCTAGAATGCAGCTACGGGAAATACAACCCATCAACTGGAGGGACCCCATGTACTTTGGTTGACTCTAGATTGTGTTCGATACATAATTGCAAGGGTTTAGATTTGTCTTTCTTGTAAACGATGGTCACAATGGGGCTATGCTGTCTAAGCTGATGCTCCTCGGAGGTAACCACGGGAATTTTGAGCCTCGCAATGTTGGGCTTTCTTTCATTCGGGGGGCCGTGCGTATGTATTGGATGTCTTCTAATTCCTTCAATTTTCTTTGTGTAGTTTTCCTTGCTTGATATTCCCGAAATTTCTTCTACAGACAAGTAAACATGAGGGATACGGTCGCTTGGTTGTCGCTGTTGGCGACTATCTTCGCTTTGGTGACATCAAGTCACAGCTTAATCAACACATCTCCCACGCTGGAAATAGCGGACGGATTGCCTGCCACATTAAGACTCGGAGTCACACTTTGGCTCGGTGATGGCGAGTCATGCACCGCTGAAACTATCACCAATACTTTGACGACTGGAGATATCTCTCCAGGCGCCAAAGCAATTACTATTACCGAGGCTACGACCAAGACTGTTAGTGGTTGTCGAAATGCTCCTACTCTGAATGTCATTGCCGATGTCGGTATTGGACCAGTGGCTGCTACCGCGAGTGCGGCCATAGCATTGCCCAAAAATGGACCTATAATAACAGTCACGGATTACACAACCAATACCATTACATCGTGTACATGCACAGATGACTCGACATCAACACCTATAACCACAACCACAACCACAACCACAACCACAACCACGTCAACACCTACAACCACGACGACGTGTTCAACCACAACATCGATACCTATTACCACAACCACATCGACAACCACACCGACAACCACAACCACAACGACGTCGACGCCAACAACATCGACAACCACATCGACATCGACACCAATCACGACAACCACATCGACATCGACACCAATAACCACAACCACATCTACAACCACATCGACAACCACATCGACAACCACAACCACAACGACGTCGACGCCAACAACATCGACAACCACATCGACATCGACACCAATAACCACAGCCACAACGACATCGACATCAATAACCACAACTACATCGACGTCGACGCCAACAACATCGACAACCACATCGACAACCACATCGACAACAACATCGACAACCACATCGACATCTACACCAATAACCACAACTACATCGATATCCACATTCACATCCACATCCACAACGACGTTGACGACAACGACATCTAGAACCACACTGACCACCATATCCACACCAATAATATCAACTACCACTTCTCCGGGGACGATGACCCCAACAGCCACTACAGTGACAACTAGAACCACTTCAAGCGTCACCACTGTCACTATTCCTGGTACGTTGTCACGCATGCAAAATTCAGCTTTGTTGAAACAGCTAACACTATCAGATTCACCAACAACCAAAACAGTCCCTCCATCTAGTACTACCACTTTTAGCGGGCCAGATATCACATCGACCCAGAGCTCTAGTAGTACTACCATGGTATCTGCATCTGTATGCCCCAGCCTTGTTAGAAATCCATCCTACACACCCCTTGCCGTGTTGCCAGATGACTATACCTGGGGTTGCGCACCCGGGTATCTCTGCAAGCCACCTCACACGGGTGATCGCTCGGGATGCAATGTGGAAGCAGGTCTCCCTGACCCCGGATACGTCTGCAACCCCTCAGACTGCATTGTAGCTCCGCCTGTGGACATCCATCCATCATGGCAGTACAATGTCTCTCACAATTATTACAACCTCAACCCGGAGGACTTCGGTCTCAACTACTCCATCTTCCGTTTCTCGGATGACCTGGTTGCAGCCAACAGTAAACGAGAAATGTCGTTTTGGGACTTCGATGTCGCCCAAAAGTCAAAACGGGCTGACGTAACGAATATTCCTGCTTCGTGTTACAATGATTGCAACTATGCTGCACGGGAGCCGCAGAAGCTTGGGAAGACATCTGAGCTGTGCAAGAGTGGCTCGGCGTTCATGGTAAACTTGGGTATTTGCGAGGGGTGCATCACTGACAACGACGAACCTGGCTCTGATGCATATTCATCCAGAATGTTGCCGTCATTTGCACAGTGGCTGAATTTCTGCTCCGACATGGTCACTTCCACAACACAGGAAAGTGCCACTAGCACTAAAATGGAAACCACGGCAACCACGACCCGAGTCACCGATAGAACTACTACTACAAGCACTGAAGCAACGACAGCAGCCACAACAATGAATACCCAAGCTACCATCACCAAAGTTACCAGCGCTGAAGCGACAAGCACAGAAGCTAGCAGCACCACATATACCGGCACTGAACCCACCACCACCAAAGTTACCACTACCAAAGTTGGCAGTGAAGAGACAAGCACTGAGCCCAAAAATACTGAGTCAGAGAGCACCCAGTCCACCGACAAGAACATTGCTGTCACTGGCATAGATAAAACAGCCAGCTCAATAGAGACAACTCCATCTGTCGCTCTCATCACAACCTCAGCTTCCGGTTCAGCCGTGACAACCTCAGTGTCTGGTTCACTCGTCACAACTTCTTTCTCTGGATCTGTTGTGACAATCTCAACGTCAGGCTCGCTTGTGACAAGCTCAGTGCCTGGATCAATTATGACAACTTCGGTATCTGGCGTGCTTATCACAACATCATTGCCCGGTTCAATCAAGACTGTGTTGAGCACTCTAGGTCCAGGCTCAGGCGATGAAAGCACATCTCACAATGTTTCGGGTAATACATCGGGCTCTGGTGGCGGAAGTCAAACTGATTCAGCAACTGCCTCCACATTTTCTGCGTCCTACAACGCGGCACGATCTATAAATATTCCTCATGTTGGCCTAATGGGTCTTTTGTGGGCTGCTTTCGCACCACTCCTTTAGAATACTGACGTTTTGCTGCGTTTTGGTTTATTCATCAGATGCATATGATGTATTTAGTTGATTTGGGTAATGGCGGATTTATTAGTCCATTTTAATGGGGACTATCTGACTAAAAAAGAAGTCCCCTTTGTGCTTTCTTCGAGACTTTTCATACATTCAAGCCAAGAGATGAAGTATAATATTCGAACTGGCATCAACCCTGATAGTTCCTTCTGATTCCAAACCCGTATTATTGGCATCCGCCAGTTTATCTTTCTCCACTTATAGGTATGATGTTAATCTTACCAATCAACCTTCATGGATGGATTCATTATGTATATATATATATATGTATTGATCTGCTTGCATATATCACCTTTGAATTGATTACCTGTCCTCTATATCTGCTGCATGATTATTAACCGTACGTTGGGCTATTTCAGAATCAGTTCAAGTGCCTAGTTAGAAGGAAAGGAGGATATGATCACACGCTGCTGTGAATAAAATGAGTCATGGTGTGTTCCCGCAGGGGGGAGGTCCCCCAGAGCTAGACCTCCACAAAGCCCAAAGCCCAACCCGCCCCCAACCCACTAATAATACAAACATTACGAAAAACGTGACTTTTTAATTACACTATGTTTAGATCCCGTTTCTAGCCCCAATCTCGAGGTAATATTTTATTATTCTAATGATCTATTAGTGAGGTTTATATATTACATTTAAAAACGCGAGAAAACGGGTGATTTAGATAATTTATAAATTGTAGAAGTTTACTTAGAAAGTAGTGGTACTCCCGTTATAAATTATGTAGAATACCGAGGTATAGCGTTACAAGACGCCGGTTTATAAGCGCTAAGACCCCTTAATGCGCTATAATGGGGGCCTTCTAGGCCCCAACGAATAGGCTGTGGGCTGGATTAGGCCTCGAAGCTTACCAGAACCCCCTAACGATTTGCTGACCAATATCCCTTCCCGCCGGCGTCAGATCGCCGACTCTCCTCACCAGATCTCCTCACCACGGCAGTTCCATTAGATATCATCGCCTGTCCACAAAATGGCTCAACAGAGCTTATCAGATATCGTAGCCGGGGCTGGTGTGGATTTGACGTCTTATGGAACTCTCTACAAGCATTTCCATACGCATCCCGAGCTCTCGCTACAAGAGAAGGCCACCTCAGAAACGATCGCTTCGCATTTGTCCCAGCTCGGTGCGTATGAGATCCACAAAAATATCGGAGGGTATGGTCTCGTAGGTGTTCTCAAGAATGGCACTGGAAAGACAATCCTTCTTCGCGCCGACATGGACGCGCTTCCAGTCAAGGAACTCACCGGACTCCCCTACGCGAGTTCAGTGACTATGTCTGATGCCGACGGCAATGAAAAACCAGTGATGCATGCATGTGGCCATGATATGCACATTACATGTCTCCTCGCAGCTGCCGAGGTTCTGGCCCGTACGCAGAATGCGTGGAGTGGGACTTTAATCGTACTCTTCCAGCCAAACGAAGAGCGGGGCGGAGGTGCCCAGGCTATGGTTGATGATGGACTTTATTCGAAAATCCCCATGCCCGATTACGTCTTTGGTCAGCACGTCATGCGAATGCGAGCGGGGAGTGTTGGTTCTCGACCTGGCACGATCATGGCTGCTGCCGATAGCTTGAAAATCACTCTCTACGGCCGCGGTGGTCATGGGTCAATGCCGCATCAGACTGTAGACCCGGTCCTCCTTGCTGCGCATGTTGTTGTTAGGCTTCAAGATATTGTGAGTAGAGAGGTGGATCCGAGCGATCTTGCTGTTGTGACGGTCGGGAGCCTGCAGGCCGGGCAGACGGAAAATATCATTGCGGACCGGGCGGAAATCGGAGTTGATTTTAGGACAGTCAAGTTGGAGACTCGGGAGAAAATAATTTCTGCTATTCGGCGCATCGTTGAGGCCGAGTGTGTGGCCAGTGGGTCGCCGAAACCGCCGTTGTTCACCCCAACGAGGCGGTTTCCGCCCACCGACAACGATAAACATGTGGCCTCCCAACTGGCCACGTCCTTCGCAGACCATTTCGACGACTTTGATGATAATACTCCAAGGACCAATGTTAGTGAGGATTTCTCCACGTTGGGTACTTCCCAGGGGATTCCTTGCTCCTTTTGGTTCATTGGAGGAATTGACCCAGTGCTCTGGGATAAGGGCCTGAGAAAAGAAACCCCCATGCAAGAGATTCCTGGGAACCACTCGGCTCTTTTTGCACCAGTAATCCAGCCAACGATGAAAACTGGAGTGGATGCGTTGTGCATCGCGGCTTTGACATTCTTGAAAAAATAACCATCGGCAGCCCACAGTGCTCTACCTGCTTCGGCGATTTGGAAAACGTTTGGTGCTGTATATAATGGATTGCTTGCCGCTATGAGGGGGATTTCTCGATTCCTCATTGCACATATATGGCCTTTTGCATAATGTATATTTTATTCTGCAATTTCATTCTATTCATCTTCACTCCGCAAGTGGTGTAAGACAATATGCGATTTATTTTTGACTTCTCATCCTCCACATGTCATTGTTCACAACCGGCCAAGAAAGACACCACAGCAGAGGCAAAAGCCTTGGCATCATCCTGACCTTCCTCGAGCTCATCCCCGACCTGCTCCAAGAACAACGCCAACTTTGACTCCTTCCATCCCATGATGGGTGCAGATTCCAGGCACATCTTGGTCATGCCAAAGACATCCATTTCATAATGACCCTGTACAGAGAGCACTCTACCAGGGTGGTACAGTCCCTGGATAGGGCAGATCGGTGTACTTCCAATATTAATCCACGGTGCGGGCAGCGAAACCGGCGGCGAGTCGGTAAGGGTAACCGCAGTTCCCTTCTCAACCGCCATCACCCGATCGCCATGGAACATCTGAATGCGCAAGCGTCCCTCAGGAAGATCACCTAGCGCACCAGGGAACGACTGCACAAAGGCCTTTTCCAATTGAACGGTATAAATTCCGACCTCACGACCGAGTGGGCATTTCTCAACCCAGACATCGCGGACCGGGTCTTCCACGTTGCGGACGAGAGCGTGCGAAATGAGCTGGTGGCCGAAACAGGTACCGAGGATGCGGACTTCTGGGTATTGGTTGTAGACAGTTTTGACGAATTTCTCGAGCTCTTGCATCCATGGTGAATGGTCCATTTCGTATACGCCGGGCGAGCCGCCGGTGATCAAGACTGCGTCCACTGGGGATTGCACGTGTATTTGGTCCTCGCCTGCATAGCCGCGGAGCTTGTATAGGTCGGGATAATGGCCTCCTCGGATATCATATGGGGTGATCTGGACTTCGAGTTGCTCTTTCTCGGAGAAAAGAGTCTCGTTCAGGCGCAAGGCAGTCTGGCGGAGGATGGTTCGGAAGTGGGCACTGCAGAGTCCTCGAGCCTCGTATAGTTTGCGAGCTGGAATATCGACGTCTAAAACGGCGATATGAATATGGTGAACCATTTTTTAAATTTGTGTTTAATGGGATATTGGAATTATGAAGGATAGAAATGGCGTGAAGATTTCAACCTTGGGTGCCCTACTAAATAAGATAATTTCCCCATATTAACTCCGAGACAGAATTGGAAAACAGTTAGGTAAGAGGTAGGTTTGTTAGATGCAGGATTTCATATAATAAAAAAGGATCTCATCAACAAAATACGAAGTTACTCCAACGGACTCCAACGGAGGAATTAGGTAAAAGCTAACGTTTCTAAGCTTGTCACTCGATGAGCTTATTTTTTTTCTCTTTATCCACAGTGTCTTACACCGAATACTTTTTAGATATTTTCGGTAGAAATAGGGCTTCCCGAGAATAAACCGGATGACCCGACGCCTCTGATTTGCTGAGCCCTAATTCCAGGACACAACGTTGAAGCTTTCATATTCAGAAAGCTTCGGGAATCCACTCGTGGTTCGCCAATTTGTATATTTGCT
The DNA here is from genome assembly GCF_028827145.1 of Penicillium concentricum. Classification (NCBI taxonomy): domain Eukaryota; kingdom Fungi; phylum Ascomycota; class Eurotiomycetes; order Eurotiales; family Aspergillaceae; genus Penicillium; species Penicillium concentricum. The sequence continues at coordinate 4,852,518 of NW_026622755.1, forward strand.
CCGAGATATTTTCATTCCTTTACTATCCGTTGCTTTATTGAAATTTAATCGAATCACCAGACCTCTATTCACAATACGCTTTAGGCTTATGGACCTTACAAGAGTCGTGGATATGTTGGATCATGTTTGCCAAGCGAGATACATGGAGCACTTGGAAAGTCGAAACTGTTTCTTAAATCTCTAAATTACAGGTAGAATTTCACATTCAGGAAGCCACATCAATCATCTTGTGGGCCATTTCGAGCAAAGTGTCGGCCATGACATCCATCTTGGTGTCAAAGATCTCAATACAAGACTCCTTCTCATAGACGGAGCAGTAAGCGCCACGGAAGCTGATCATTTCGAGACAAGTTAGCCAGGATATCTTCATCATTCCTTTTGGGCAACAGCAAAACTTACCCAGCTTTAACGGCTGCGCTCACATCCCACATATGCGCCGCCACGAACCACTTTTGATCCTCAGGAGCGAACTTATCGAGCATGGGCTTGTAGGACCCCATCGAAGGCTTGACCATATCAAGCGGGGACTCCAATGCAGAGTCATGCTTCATAAACTGATGGCAACTGACGAGGTTCTCGGCGGGCATTTCAAACCCAGCGCGCTTAAAGTACCCGCCGACTCTTTCTGTGTCGCCCGTGGTCAAGCACCAGATAGTGAAACCATTATCTCTCAATTTTTCCATCATTGCGCGGCAATCCGGGCGGAGTTCCAACTTTGAATACGCATCCTGGCATATGTCTCTTTCCTCGTCGGTCGCAAATGATCTCGGGTCCTCGATCCCGGACATATATAAGACGCGGTAAAAGAGCGCCCTGAAAACTTCCTTGTATGGCACTTTCCGCTTGGACATGTGGAGCATTAGAGACTCGAGCTCAGCAGATTGCATCCATGAAAATCCGAATATCTTGGCCGACACTGCATGTGCTCGTAGTCGTGGGCCGAGAATCCGTTCGATGGTGTCGAAAAAGATATCGAATGACACGCAGGTGCCGACCACGTCGAAAACGGCGTGCTTCTTTGGGGAGATCATGCTGTGCATACAAGATTTTGAATGATTGAATGAAATCGAACCGGCAGACTAAAAGGATTATTGGGAGGCATGCTGCTCCTGACGTTCTTGCGGTCATTTATTCAATGCCACTCACCCAATCCATATTATCTACGGAACGCCGCCGTCCCGATTCATCCCCATCCCGCGAACCAAGATAAGAATTGAGGTTCACTCCGTACATGTGAGCTCCGAGAGATGATACGCGGACAGTGGCGGTGTGGGGACTCCGGGACTAACCATATCTTCATTAGTACTCCGTAGTACACTCCGGCAGCTATCTTCGAACCAAACTCACTCCGTGTCGAAGCTCAATCACCTGGCGATTACATTTTTTGGGATATTCAAGCCATAATTTAAATGAGATTCGGTCGTTTGACATGGACATATTGAGAGATATATTATGCGCTTTGATTTGTACAGAAAGCGATACGATCGTCCCACATGCTTTGGCGCATCTAATGCGCACCGAGATCGGCATTTCTATATGCTAAAATGTAATCTCTGACACACAATATATGGCGCTAATATAGGGGTTGGAAGATGTTCACATATAATTCTCTGCACTTTATCGATCACTACCTATCAATTCAACACATAGAACCGTGAAATATATATCAGGTTTATTATTGTAATGCGCCTCTTGAGATTAGATAAACCTGAAGACCTGAAGACTAACCTGGCAACTCCGCTGGCGAGTTAACAGATCTCATAGATACAGAAACCCATGCTCAGCTCCATAGAATGTTCAGCCTGCGAAGACCTTTCTTTGACTTTGGCTTTGGCTCTGGATTGTGATTGGCAATATCAATAAAGGGCTGAATGGGGATATCTTCCAAGGGGATGATCTTCGTCTTGCGAACAAATTTGTAACCAAAGTACATGATCAGGAAAAGAGGAATATTGATATAGGATGAGACGAATCCTTCGTTGTCCCAATGCCCTTTGATAAAGGTTGAGTATCCGCCCGTGATGAGCAGGATGGTGAGCATGAACAACGAGGCCCAGCTGATATATGGCTGGAGCGGGGTCGCCCAGGGCAGAGACTCCCGCGGAATCCCCTGTTTCTTGCAACCGTAGTAGAAACGAAGGTACGTGACCAGGATAGTAAGCCAGTTGGTCAGAGTTGTTATAGAGACAAGATCTTGTAGCCAATTAAACACGGTACTGGCAGTCGAAGAGAGCGACATATATCCCAGACACATAAACAGACCATAGAACGAAATTGCAATCCAGGGGACCGAAAATCTGTTAAGTCGAGTGAAGAACTTTGGGGCTTGACCGTTCATCGCCAGGCCAACTAATACCCTAGTCCCTCCGAGCATATTCGAGTTGCCTGAAGACCACGCTGACGTGATGACGACAGCATTGATAATTGATGGCACTCCCTTGATTCCAGCCAGAGTAGCCGCGATGACAAAGGGAGACTGAGATGCAGTCCCACTAGAATTAGTGAGCCTAGGGTCATTGGAGGGGACCACAAGGCCAACCATGAAGATTGAGATGACTGGAAGGAAGAGGTCAGATTTGAAAAAGGAAGCGTTCATTTTTCTGTTGGATTCAACATACTGTAGAAAATCAATATACGAATGAAAACCCGCTTGGCCGCCTGCGGAATAGCCTGCCTCGGAGATTTTGTCTCTGCTGCGGCAACAGTAATTACTTCAATGCCCGAATAAGCGTAAAGAGCACTATTAAGGGATGTCCAAACACCGAGAAAGCGACCAAGAGCACCACTGATCCCTAGGTACTGAACGAAAGGCCCAGGATTACGCCAGTATTCAAACCCGATGGTTTTATGGTCAGGACCGCCACCACAGGTGATCACAAGAGCCTGATTGTTACTTGTTAGCATCAAGACTCACCAAAACTTTAGAAATCACGGTGAGCTTACCATTATATTGATTCCAATGATCAGCAAGATCTTCATGATGGAGAAACCGAACTCGAGCTCCCCATATACTCTCACAAAGACTGATGCGGTACACACCATGAGCAACCCAAAGATGGTGATCCAAATTGCACCATTGATGTCAGACCAGAACTGTACCAGTACAGCAGCAGCCACGATCTCTGCAGGGATAGACACAAGGTAAGAATAGACCACGTTGTAGCCGTTGGCAAACGCTAATGCCGGGTCGACAAAGTATTCGGCGTAGCGGACAATTCCGCCATTCAGAGGAATAAGTGAGCCCATTTCGCCCACCGCAAGGGTTACGGTGCCGGCAACACATCCCATGACCAAGTATCCTATAAAGGCGCCCAGGGGACCAGAACGGGAAATCGCTCTTCCAGAACTGAGGAAGAGGCCTGTTCCAATGGTACCGGCCAAAGCAATCATTTGAATGTGTCTCTGATGAAGGCCTTGCCTCACAGTCGAAATTTCTGCGAATTCTCCAGCATATTCATCTTCTGATTGAACAGGCGCCTCTGGGTCTTGTATTGTGGTTTTGACGTCTTTTCTGAATTCATGGACGGCGTCGGAGGCGTCCTCGTTGCCAAGGAAGGTCTTGATCGTGGACATCTGGAATGACTTGGATATTTTCTCGCTATACGAAAAAAACGTGGTTGGTAATACCGGGCTGTCTTTCTATATAGCGCGGACGGCGACGTACGTTCAGAGACGATTTACCTTCAACTTATAACCTCCTTTGTTAGTGGCCTTCAGTATCGTTCAAATAAAAGGTTGGAGCGGAGGGATATGGAGACCTTGATTGGCAGATGGATGAAGATACAAGATGACAAGAGCCCAATCAGCAGGCTTGCGTATCATTTAGACAAGGGTTGACTGGGGGATATGAGATAGCAAGGCATAAAATGCTAAATGGGGTGAAGTTTAACTCCGCAGAATTGACAAGCCGAAGAATCCACTCCGTGAGATAGTACTAGTAGCTCCGATAGATAAGGTGTAATGACTTCGGTTGAAGGTCAACAGGTGGCTCGAGCACCAATGTCGATTAGGTGATTGTACATGAGACCTGACATAGTCAGCTCACAGAATATATTTCAACTCTGAGATATAAAGACTCAATCCGCAGATGAGAGCATAACTGGGCAGTTTCCTCACTTGACTTTGCCCACATGTGTAATTACTCACAGCTAGATCTGAGAAGCGTGGGGACTCTTTTGTAACATATTGCTCATCTTAATGACTAGGTGCACCAAGTTAAAATTAATGGAGGGTACTAATGGGCCTTTTTGTAGCCCTGGAGGTAATTTGTTGGTAATGCAAGACTACTAGATAACCCCAATAATAGCCCTCCGCTCTCATTGTTCATGTGAAATGAATATATCTCATCTCTTGACGCCGATTATATCACCCCCTAAGGGGCCATCTCTCACCTTGTCAAGTCTCTCTTTTGTCGATTGGAACAATCTCGGGATACCAGCATCTTCAAACTCGATCCCGTTCACCATCTTGGCAACCCCGAGCGCAGACAAGAACGCCAAAGGCATTCCATGACCATTGAAACCCGCAATGACATACTGGTTATCCTCCCCAGGGATGGAGCCGACATGGGGTTGAGAATCCCAGCTGTACCCCATGATCCCAGTCCAGACTTTATCCACTTCGGCTCCGCTGTCTTCCCAGCCATTGAAAAACCGCTGCATATAACCATCGTAATGGTCTTTGACTTCTTCAATGAGAGTCGAATCATCCACACTGTCGTACCATGAGCTCAGAACAGGGTGGTATCGCGAGTTAGCTCCACCGACAACAATGCTACCGTCCGCACGAGGGATGAGGTATGAAACTACATTGTCCTCTTCGCGGATAATATAGGAGTTGTTCAGTAGAGGCGCTCTTGTACCTTCAGGAACTGAGATATGAGTACACAGCCCTTTGCAGGGAACGATAGCTTCGCGGTACTGAGGAAGAAGACCCGAGACGTAGGCATTATTCGCATACACAACTTTCCGAGCGACTGTTGTGCCTCGTGTTGTTGCAATAATAAAGCTGCCCGAGGGTTGCCGTCTCACAGACGTCGCTGGAGTGTGTGCCTGGAGGTTCACCCGCCCAGTCTTGAGAATCGAGGCGGTCAGATGAAGAATGAATTTGTACGGCCACAAGGTTCCTGCCGTGAAAGAAGCGCACGCTTTGGCGCCCTTGACACCCGAGATACCTTCCGCATCCTTGCCAAGCACAAAGAAGACATCCTTCATGTACTCCAGATCACGGGATACCAGGGTGTCATAAAGCTTTTTGGCCTTTCGGGCAGCTTCCTCGTTGGACCATACATCGATAGACCTCGTGAGGGTAAAGTCACAGTCGATTTTCTCTTTTTCGACCAAGGACTTTATGGCCTGTATATGTGCGATTTCAAATTCTATCACCTCCAACGCGCGTTCAGTTCCCCCTCGGTCGATTGCCCTGGTCATGGGGGTGTACATGTCAGGCCTTAGGTGGCCACCATTACGTCCCGTCGCGCCTGAACAGACACCTCGTGCTTCCAGTATTGTGATAGAGAGTTTTTTGTCGCTGGCCTCTCCTTTGACCAAATGGTAGGCCGTGCTAACTCCTGCGTAGCCGGCGCCTATGATGACAATATCACTCGACACTGGGAGCTCTTCTGTGGACCGATGATCGTGCAGTTCGTGAATATCTCGAAGCCAAAACGGCATAGTTGCATCTTCGACAGGCTGTCGGGGTGTATTGAATGAGCCGCTTGGAGACATGGTGAGCGAAGTGAGATTGATTGCTGCTGTTTGGCCTCGGGGAGATTTCGCCAGTTGACGAGCTAGGCTCTGGTTTGTCGACTTTAAGTAATGGCTGGGGTTTTGGTTCTCACCATTGGGGGATTATTTCGCAGATGGACAAATTAAGATAAAGAACTCCGGTACGTCGGCATTCAACGACTTGTCAACACCGTGAAACTCCTTGACCTGCCCTTATCAACCCCACCACCCCTGTGGCGCCCGGCGTGGCCCACTCCGACGGACCAAAAGGCACTCCGAAACCCCTAGGGCTGACCCCGGGGGCTTATCAGCCGATTGGCAATGGTAAAAGGTCTTGGATGCATTCAAGACTGAGGGGTTGGAAATGTAGATCCATTCAGATTGCTTAGTTCAAGCCAACCACCCTGAGTCCAATCAACGGTGTTCAGCCAATCCATATCGTTGAATGTGTTTATTTCGGGGTCAATATCATGCTGTCTGCCCATCGCAGGTAGATTTTGCCCTGGAGACAGCTGATCTTGAGGACCATAGTGTCTCTGGGACTGCTGTTCGCCCAGCATCTCTTGTGTTTGCATGTCACGCGACTCCAAAGAATCAAACATGGCGTCAATGATTCTCTGTAGAACGGCCTTGAACTTCTTGCTAAGCTGCACATTGTTATCTGTAGGCCGTATCCAGTCAAGTAAGGCTTTGAACATAATCAGATTTTGAACCACTTCCGACCGCGAGAATCTAACATAATCGTGAGCGGATGTCGATGGAAGGTCGCTTTGTGGCGCAGGTGGCACGAGATTACTTGCTCGCAGAAGCTGCACGCATAGAATTCCCGCACAAGGCATGCCGTATGACACGGCCTGGATGGATATCAGTTATTATTGTATTCTCAATTCAAATAACCAGCCAAGCTCTCCATAAACTTACAATCCAGTCAAAGGCATGGTGGAGTTCCTGTAGCTGATCGCGATTAAGCCATAGAGACAGGATAACAGACATGGTCTCTTGGGCGATATCGAACAAGTCTTGGCCACCACTGAACTGCCGCGATACGAGTAGGCGCTGGAGGAGGAACTGACATTGCAATACATCAAGGTGTATGCGTGTAGTGATATAGACTTCATGAGCGCTGCGTTCGTGGGATTGTGAGGCTGACTGAAGATGCCATTCAGAGTTCCCCCGGTACTGAATGTGCGGAGGATATGAAGCAACTATCTTCTCTAACTGGACTTTCAGGTGTCTGCAAAGAGGTTGAAGTTAGCGAGATGTATGTAATATCTTCCAACTAACGCACTCTACTTGGGATTTAGTAAACGTCGAATTGACACTCAGCGTCAGTTCCAATATTCCCTCCCGGATAGGACTAAGCATGGCCAGTGCGCGAAGCCAAGTTGTGGTAAATATATGACCATTTGTGTTCCAGCCATTCGAGTCAAGCTTTGCAATGGCCGCAGTCAGTCTTTCTCGGCCCCCATATACATCGTTCTCGCATAAATCGAGTGGGAGAGGGGACTGGCAGTAACGGTTACTGAGCATCGGTGGTCGCGCATTGAACAAGCTGTGAGACTTGTCGTAATAATACATCGACGAAGCCAGTGATGCTCGGTGTTGGGAGAATGGCGTGACTTCCTTCGCAGGAGTGACGCGGTGCAATCCTGCGCTTATAAAAGCACTGCGGACAGTCCCGTAGTCGACCCGTAAACGGTCACCTAGGCTGAAATGAGCTCGATTCTATAATGTGCCAATCTATCTCGATGTTTGCGACTCACTCTCGTCACTGATTAGGATGCTTTGTAGTCTGGTGCTATTCTTCATGCAAATAACCATGATATCACTGATTTCAAAGTGCCCTTCGCAGAGCCTTATACAGGCAGCAGCACACTCTCTCATCCTGTCTGCGGCAGTGTTGCGATTCCTTCCGTGCTGCTCAGGGAGATTAAATACTGGGTCCCACTCTTGTTTGCATCTGAATGCAATTCCAGCCCAGCTGAAAAGAATCCCGATCATTTCCCACCGCAGATTAGGTCCACCAAACCAGTTCATCCAGGAGGCATGGTCTGGATTGCTTGTATCATCGCAGTCAGGTATTGAGCGAGGCCGTTTGTGGTTGAGAAACAGATCATTCGCCACTCTCAATACTGATTCGCGTGTCCGGAGCTGACCTAGCTGACTGGGATATTCGGTCCATACTTGTTTCAAGCATTGCTGGATCATGGTGGGGGACAGCCATATATCATATATATGGTGGATTTCTGTCATCAACATGTCAAATGTACGAGCAGTGGGAAAGTTGAGCAGTGTTCTGACAGCCAACTCCACGCGAGACCTGGCCGTCACATCAGGCTCCCGGCCTAGCTCGTGGTGGTTGGAGTTTGTGGCATCGAGCATCACTGCGTCAAAGCTATTTTGGTTTTCAACAAAGACAGCAGAGAAGCGAGTCGTCTCGTGTTGGCCCAGCTCCTCGTGAAATAGCATGTTCCGTTTTGATGCGCTCGAGCGGGCTGTTAGTCCCGAGCTCGCCGCGGGGCTTGGATCCGCAGGGGGAAGGGAGATTCCTGTCCCGACCGAAGACGCAGTAGGAACCTGGAAGGTACTAGAGACATTTTGAGTAGTCAGTAGGTCCACGGGCAGCGTTGTGTCGAAGTGTGTGGGTGTGTGGGAGGCCGGAGGGCGGCGCTTGGTCATAGGAGCAGGGTGATAGATGCAGTCCAGGCTCCGCAGGAGACAGCGCGAACACTTTGGACTTGCATGGTCACAGCGAATCTTGGCCTTGCGACATGGTTCGCAGGCTTGCGGTTGGCCATTATGGCGTTTTCTTGGTTCTGCGAGCATCGCGTCTCTTCTCAACAGGTGTAGTTCCCCTTATTTTTCACTAACTCGGTGATCCACATAAATAGTAGACATTTCTGAATAATGTTAAAGCGCACGTTTGTAAATGCGAAATGAACCGCTCGGGTAGAGGATTCTACCATCATCCAAACAATTGAAGGCTGTTGAGTAAATTAAGTAACGCGATGGCTTTATCGCGGCCGATTGGGAGATAAATGTCCCTGTTCAGGGGCCAATCATTGGATTGTGCCAAGCGCCTAACAAATTGGGTGTTGCGGCAAGTCAACGATAATTCTCAAATGGATGTAAATATTGAGATGAAGTACCTTTTGTATGTCATTCATATACAAAAGGTACAAATATATCAAAGCCTCAACCTTCAGTTTTCTCAACACTGGAACTAGCTAATGGGGAAATATGTGCACAAATACAAAATATAAATGATATCATTCTCCTGCCAAAATTAATCCCAAATAATTAGTATAGTGTATTCTAGTTTCTACGAAGTCATGAATGTGTATGATCCGAAATGCCATCTTATTCTGCTATCAAATGGACTCCATCAAACCTGCCGAAACCTCAACATCCATCCATCACATCTATCACATCTATCACATCTATCACATCTATCACATCTATCACATCTATCACATCTATCACATCTATCACATCTATCACATCTATCACATCTATCACATCCCCACCTTGACATTGATCATCAAAAGTCATCTTGCCTATCAAGCTTACCCCGCAAGGCACCGATGTCTAGCAGACTGCCAAACATAGCCGCCTCAAAGAGTCGATTTACCTGCCAGGCATGATGTGCAGCATGGGTAAGCAGCCATGTCACTTCATATGCAAACCCAAGTGAGTAGGCCTGCGCCATAGCTACCTGGAGTCCCTCAGACAAGTCATCCTCTGCTTTTCTACTACGTGTGGGATGAGGTGCCTAGGATGTCAATTCCTCGTCGACGACCACCTGTGAGACACCCCCTGCTTCAAGCTACGTAGTACGGTCCTCTCAGTATATTGCCGCTTTCAAATGAATAACGCTATGAAATACCGGTTATCTATGGAATGTACTCGGGCCTTCGATAGGTGGTCCAGAGACTAATCGTCAGATGTAACCTTGAAAGTTGACGAACACATTATACCCGAGATAATGGCGAATGATGTGATTAACCTACATGTAGAGTGATTGCTATTATCTTCCCTCTTTCGACGACCCTTTATGGAACGAACAATCAAACACCCGGGGTTATAAGCCCTGTGACAACACAACGTTGATTGCATTGCCGCATCAATATATGGAATTTTGTTAATTTTAGAGAGGTCAAACCGCAGTTGGGGGCTCTCGTAAAGTTCCTTAAGAGACTAACTTTGAGGTTATATCAGGCCACAGGCGATGAAGATTTTCAATGGCCCCGGGCAGTTAGAAAAGGGTTGAAGCCCGTAGGATATCGGAGCTCTGCAATCATCGCCTGTACTCCCTCTTGCTGCTAGAGACGTAGCACCTGAGAATAATACCTGCTACACATTTCATTCACAGAATAAGAATATGCCCCCCTCCCGCACCATTTTGGTTCAAGTTATGATATTCCCACGATGGTGCCATCAGTGTGCGTATCTAAAGATCTTGCGCTATTTCTTGCTAAGCTGCGGTCAAACGTGTTGCACCAACTGCTAACCAAAGGTTAAATGAAGGCAGGTGATGCCAGCTTTACATAGTTTCAGCATATGCCAGGTATCCTCTTTTGGGTCGTATGCTCCAGGTTGGGTGCCCTTCGACGAAATATCGGTCAGTATAGGCTAGACATCGTCCAGAATTACACGTAGTATGGGTTTCGAGTATTGAACAACCTCAACATCTTTGTAACCAGCTTTGAGAAGAGAAATGACCCAAATAGTGGCTGACAGATACCATCAAAATTTGCATTTAACTCGAACAGCTTATCCCGCACATTGTCTGCATTAGAAAGGCAATGAACTAGCATATCCGTATTGGTCTAATCCAGAGGAAAGCTATTTAAATAAGGTAAGGTTCAAATTGTTTGACGAACTACTGGGTTCCTCGTATGTCTATGTAATGCAGAAATTCTTATCAATGATATGTTGGTTCCAGACTTTCAGCTGCGTCGTAGCATGACGGACGTTTGAACCAAATCCTTCGAACAATGTTCAATACGGGTAGTCTTAAGATAACCCTCTGGTTAACAGGAAAGGATTTTCATTTAAAGGTCAGCCAAGAATCGCTGTAGCATATCTGATGTCCAGGGGGATGGCGGGGATTGACAGTACCTTCTTTACTCTGTTGGTGTGACGAATCCCTGGCGAATTCGTCTCCTACCCATCATGGCATCTTCCACCAAATCTTCTACTGGATGAGTATCCATCATCTTGCCAGCGAGATAACCGATCGTCACAGTTGCAAACAAGAGAATGGTGCAGAGAAACGGCTCCATCGTGAGTAAGCATGGGCATAAGCAGGCAGCATAAACGAACGGCAGAGACATATTCGTAAGCGATCAATTCAAAGGGTACAAAGCGCCTCTAGTCTTCTAAAAGGGTTCTTGGTAAAATAAATTGTTTTTCATAAGTCGGGAATGGTTTACATACAGGTCTTTAATAAGATGAATGAAAGAACTCTATAAAAAAAGGTCATAGCTCATATGGCACTACCAACCAGACATGTTCCTACGTAGGAGCTTTACAATGAACTGCTAATCTTGGATCTTCATACATATGCAGGCTTCAGAAAAGGTAGAGACTTGGTTGTCAATACGCGTACTTCATATATAATTTTGGTATTTAGCAAGTTGGTCTTTCGAAATACCCCGAGAGGTTATTTTATTGATATAATACAAGGTGGATGTTTAAAGCACACTACGAAACTAATGGATGAACCCGATCCTAGGTGTTTGTTCTTTGGGCCACGGTCGTGGTATCTATCCACGCGGCCCGTCCCTATATTCTGACAGGCCGCATATTTACCACACCGAACGAGTGTCTGAAAATCAAGTTGTGTTGTCACACGACATATATGTTGTAGAAGATTTTGAAAAGTTCTATCCTGCATAACGCTTAAAACTTAGTTCACGGAAAATATATGCAGAACAGATCAGCACTCTATGATCTCGGCGGAACTGTATGTTGTACAGACGATATACGGAGTGAATAAATTTAATATCTGTGTCTATGTCCCTTGACACTTGAATTTTATGGCTTCTCCCTCACTCGACGTCATTGTTAGTAGTTTACTGAATATCCCCTAGCTACGTGCCATTTATTAGGTTTGAAGACAAGAGAATCACTAGGAGTTTCCCTAAAATTGCAAAGCGACTAATAAAGCTCTCCTATAAGGTATGGTCGTATCTACTAGATTAAGCTCCGAGGGAAGCGAGACTACTTCTCCCATTAACGTGGAAAGATGATTAGGGCATTCATAGACCATGGTGTATGGATATTAGTGACTATATTGGTAGGCTAGGGTCAACTTAGCATTAAATATAACGAGCTTAGTGTATCTTAAATCAACTCACTGTCCTAAAGAAAAACAAGCAATATAGGGAAAGTACGGGGTGCGTGACAGCCTATAGCTAAGTGGACAGTGGATAATCAGATATCCCGTCTCGTTAAGAAGAGTGTTGAATGATATACCAAGTGTCCGGTAGTAGAGATGTCTGGTCTCTCAAACGACTGCTAAATGCTTCTGCTTTACTAAAATCTACTCATTTTCTCCAGAGCTATATCAAAGAGAAAATGACTCTTTGGCATCGGGGTCCGAGATAACCGAATACGATCGACTAACCGAATAGGGAAATTTCAACATCTCGTTGGAAATATTGGACAGGGCCTCAGCCTTTAACTAACCTAATTGGCGTAACTAGCCTCATTTCCAAGGTGATTTTATGTTTGCCATTAAGGGATATTTTAGCTCCATCTACTTTCCATCTTAACTCCATCTTCAAATTACACAAATACGACCGTCAGTTCATTACCCCTGAACGGACCCAAATGCCAATCAAACAATACGCCCTTAGGCGCAGGAATATCAATGGCTCAGCGCAGCCCGAGACAATCGGAAACAGTCAAGCGAGCCCGTTAAGCCTGTTAAATTCAACAAACCCTACCTCGAGCCCTGAAAAGTCGTTCTCTCTCCTCCGTCGCTGTAAGCGCTTCGCGGGTAAGCGCACCTGGACGATTCCACTAGCTCTCGTGTTGGCCTTCCTCTCACTATACGCACTCAATCCGACCGAGTCAAACCCAATCTCTCATTTCATATTCCTCTCTTACAAAGCCGAATCTGCGAATGGCGACCCAAATGCCCCCACGCAGTATGGCAAAGGCCTGTGGGACATAGCATTCGTGTCATTCTACGTAATCGTGCTATCCTTCACGCGCGAATTCATTATGCAAGAAATTCTACGCCCTCTGGCAGCTTCGCGCATCAGGTCCCGGGGAAAACAGGCCCGCTTCATGGAGCAGGCGTACTCTACGATCTACTTTGGGTTGCTCGGTCCTGTGGGGTTGTACGTCATGCGCCAGACCCCCGTTTGGTACTTCAACACGCGTGGCATGTACGAACTCTTCCCGCATAGGACCCATGCGGCCGAGTTCAAGTTTTACTACTTGTTTGAGGCGGCTTATTGGGCGCAGCAGGCTATCGTTATGCTGTTGGGGATGGAGAAGCGTCGGAAGGACTTTATGGAGCTTGTTGCGCATCATATTGTGACACTGGCTCTTATTGCGCTTAGCTATCGCTTTCACTTCACGTATATGGGCATTGCTGTGTATATCACGCATGATATTAGTGATTTCTTCCTTGCCGTGAGTCGCATGTCTCCCTCCTAGACCAGTTCTGCTGGTTGCGACACAACCCACAGCATTCAGGCCATCCATTGACAATTTCGCCAGGTTTCCAAATCTCTTCATTACATCGCACCGGACATAATGATCCCCTTCTACGCAGCCTCGATCGGCGCTTGGGTATATCTCCGCCATGTACTCAATCTTCGAATTCTTTATTCCCTTCTAACAGAGTTCCGAACTGTCGGGCCCTACGAGCTCAACTGGGAGACTCAACAGTACAAGTGCTGGATCTCAAACGTGATCACCTTCGGGCTTCTAGCTGTACTCCAAGGTCTCAATCTTTTCTGGCTGTACTGTCTGTTGCGAAGCGCTTTCAAGTTTCTCGCGACGGGTGAGAAGAAGGACGATCGTTCTGAGCCGGACGAGTCTGAAATTGAGCAAGATGAATGCAAGGTTGTTGGGGGCAATAATGACTATGCTTCGTTGAATGGCAATGCATCACCCAGTGGGAAGTTCCAGCATGTCACTGATAGTGTTAATATCGCTGTTAAGGCTCATGGGGCTCGCTAAAGTGGTTCTCCCTACGGGGTGCACACTGTGAGAAGTATCAAGTTGATTTTTCTTCTTCGCACGCATTGACTTCATTGTTCAATGACTTTGGTCCATTCATCCGTCGTGTTGTGTCATGTATCATGTTGGTTCGATTTTATGTGTTGTTGTTTTCTGTTTCATGGTTTCTATTGCGGGCTTGCGATGCCTCGATTCTTGCGATTAGGTGTAGTACTATACTACGATATATTTGGATATAATAATGATAATGGATACTTACAAGGTTGAGCCAGGAGTTAATCAACGTCAATTAGATAGATAATCCATCCCAAGGGGTAATCTGCAATTGAGTGAAATTATATGCAGCCAAGGGTATGCTTGCACCTCATTGGTCGCGCCGTATATAGTGAGCAGAACAAGTTAAACATCTAGAACTCCAGAGCTATGTGCGATAGTGTGGGATCTACAAAATGAGATTGTAAAAGTTTTGTATCACAAACTAATCAAGAGAAGCGCAGTCCCTGGCTGGGGTCCCAGGTCCCCGGCTGAGGAGCACGGGTGGGTTGGCCCGGGGCTGGTCTAACTGCTGTGTTGGGGGTAGCATTCGGAGGGGCAGCGGCGGATCCGAATCGAATCCCCATTTCGGGAGCCCACATACCTGGCATACCCCCGGGCATACCCCCGGGCATGCTCGGCGGAGAAACAGGGGGTGGGGCTACTGGTGCGCGCACCGGTTGGGGCGCCGTGAGAGGTGTTGTCTCAGCTGGCCGTACGGTGGGTGGGGGTGGCTGTGATGGCGCCTGGGCGGGCTGCGCAGCTGAGTAGGCAGAGGGAGGGTGGTGTGCTCGAGGTGGTTCCTGAGACTGCTGGCGCAGGTGTGGCTGAGAAATATGCAGTGAAGCCATCGCTGTGGCATTGAAGATATCTCTGGAACTCTGATGTCAGTGATTGGGGATAATATGTTAGGTTAGTGATGGGTGAGAATACATACGCTTCCAGCTGGCTTGCCTCCATGCGACGCTGGTGGACAAAAGCCTTTGCGTCGTCACGGAATCTGGCTACGATCTTTGCGAGGTCATTGTAAAACTTTCGCCCGACATCGAGGTTGGAAATGATCTCCTTATACTTTAGGTATCCGTTTTCCAGGTCCTGCAGCGCCGCTTCTCGTTCCTTTGTCGAGGCATCACCCTTATGAGACCCAGTAAATGCACGGTTAGCTTCTCGGACCTGGTCCGAAAGATGGTCTTGCTCTCTCCGCTCCTGGGCCAGATTCTCACGGTCCGAATCATACAGCTTCAGCTGCTCCTCGAACAAATCCTCGAATTGGCTTGCCTGGATAGTCTGCATGGGGAATTCCCGCTCCAGTCGAGCTGTCTGTGCTAAAAGTGCCGGGTCTGAATGCAATCCTTTAGTATATTCCAAGAACAATGAATAGGAAAACACGTACGAATATCATCCGCGCGAGCTTTTTCCTTCAACGTTTGAATTCGCCGCTTCCGCCGATTCTCCATTCGAGTGATCTCGCTCAAACAGCCGCGCAACCGGTTAGCCTCGCGCTCAACCTCGGGTGGAATCACAACCCTCCGGCTACTGGGCACAAAGGATTCCAAGTCCCGGTTCGTGCCAGTGAGAACGATGAAGACAGACCGTGAATCTCGCAGCTTGCGCTGGACAAGGTCATCACTGCCCTGGGCGGAGGTGAAATAGCCGTCAATTTCGGTCAAACTCTTGTAGAGCTTAGGCGCGGCGGATTCCGAGGTCGCGCGGGTCCAGCGATCGGTGCCGTATTTATGGCGAGCTGCAAGGTCTTCGTCCTTCTCAGCTGCTAGAAGCTCAACACCTTCATTGTACACAGCCAGATCATTGCCTTTGACTCTGGCGGTGTCATCGATAGACCGGTGCAAGCGGTTCAGGCCATCTTGTTGACGCATTTCCTCTGCGTGCGACACAAGCGTTGGCGGGAGACCTAGCGGTTTCTCAAGCGCTTGTAATGATCCGGGCAAATTGAGCGATGAAAGCAAGCTTAGAAGTGATGTTAGCAGAATTCCCCGACAACTTTTGTATTTCCGTTGAATACATACTCTCGCAATTTGTCGGTCATCGACTCGAGCTCTCCAATGAGAGTATCATTTACCAGTCGATCTCGGCGGTCGGTGTAAATACTGGCGGCAATGTGAACTGCGTATGGGACCAACTTTGAGAACAGTGGTTGGCCCAACGGCCCATTGTCGCCAAGCATAGAGATCGCATCAGTAACCTGTGAAGGTGCTTTCGCAAGAACCATGCTGGCACGCTCGATACTCTTGAGCTCAGACTTAGGCGGCACAGGGTTAAGGTAAATCATATCATTGTCCTTCTCGGCGCGCTTGAGGTCTTCCCCGACACGGCTCTTCAACCCAGTCAAGTCACCAAGTACAGTCCGATTGATCCATCGCTGCTCTTTCAACCCTTCGTTGACACAGAGCAAACAATCGCGCAGCCGAGCAACCTCTTCCCCATACTTGCGCTTCTCTAGGCAGTCAAGGGCCTGTCGGAACTGAGCAGCAGCAGCAAAGTGGTGATGCTTTGCAGTCATGTGGTGGATCCAGTCAGTGCTGATTGCATTAGACTTGACAGCCAAGTCACCTGCGTCGCCGTAGAAGTCGGACACCTTGGCCGCCAGTTTTGCAATAGATACATCTTTCAGTCCATCTTTGACGGCTTTCTGCCAGAAACATTCCTGGCCCTGTCCGAGCAAAAGAAGTTCCAAACTCTGCAGGGTCATTTCGTCCATATCCTCCGGTGGCGACGTTCGAAGATCTGGGATGATGTCTGTTCGAAGATGGCTCAATACTCCAGCGGCGGAGCAGAGGTAGTTACACGCCTGCTTCAGTCCATCTGCGGTAGTCCGGTTGGTCGCATATGCAAGCTGGGAGTATAAAGCGGCGAGATTGAATATGACGTTCGCTAGTTCGAATCGCAGGTTATTTTGTGAGACTAAAGGAAATTGATTATTATTATTAGTCTCATATCCGGGCCCATGCGGAGAATGTGAACCAGAAATCAACTCACCTGGCCGCGAAGCATTGAAGCCAAAAGCCGGATACCACGAAAAGTCCACTCCGACCTATATACAATGCCTACTATCAGCTTCTAATACCGACTCAAAGAGCGAGGACCTAGGAAGAGCGGCGCACATCAATTGGGAACTTTCCACCCATCCATTTCAGCTGAGCCGCATATGTGACCAGGCGACTGATACCACTAAAATGCGGTTCCTGAACATTCACAGCCTCGGATCGAAGACGATCAATGATCATCAGATCCTCAGCGAACATATCCGGGCGCTGATCATATTTGGAGGAGATGTACTGAGTGATTGCTTCGGAAAGCGACACGGGATGGGAGCGCCGGAACGGGAGTTGGAGAATGTTACTGCAGCAATAGAACAGAAGGACAAGTCAGTGTCATTTCGCTCTTCTTCCACCTGCTTACATGCTTCTAGGAGTACTCACGACGCCATTTTCGCTCAAGGCGGGGGTGTGAAAGACTCCGTTTGTTTTGACGGCGGGAAGTTCAACCCCACCGGGCAACGGGATGACGTTCAGTCGCCTGAGGCATCACTTGAGTCCAACGATACAGTACAAACGCAGTCTTCATTCCACGCCCCTCGCATTCATCATCCTTCAGTATTAATTTGCGCAAACAATATATCCTTGGCGTTTTCTCTTGAGCACCGTACTACTATGTTCTTTCCAAACCCTGTCATTCATCATATTTCCAACTCACAATAGCGATGCCAATGCCTCGATTCTTGACCATGTTGCAAATTCAAAGCCTTCATCACAGATTCGCGGTCCCCTGCGCCCCCCTCACCCAATCATCTATGCTGGAATCAGCAGTCAATGCGCCAGTGAATTTAAATCACTATGAGGGGGAAAACGATGTGTTTCGGCTGGCAGCGATCCTGGCGGAGCGGATCATGAAAAACCACGCATTCCAGGATGGGAACAAACGCACAGCCCTGATGGCGGCCGATATGTTCTTGAAAATGAATGGCTACTACCTTCGGAAGTTTCCTTTTGCAGAGGATGCGCACACCGAGGGCCTCGCCGAGGCACATGTTGCAGTGGTCACCAAGAAATGGACTGTTGAACAATTGCGCAGGTACTACCAGTCTGTCGCCCTGCCGTTAACCTAGTTGGCACATAAGATCAGACAATACTAGGTCAACCGTACTCGGGCCTAACTAATACCATGCTGGAGACAGTATCCTGCCTATGATTCTATGACTCGTTTTGCTTTTGCGATTTGTCTGTATGCTTTACTGGCTTAAATATATCGAAGTGACCTCTGGGGCTCACTGTGAGACACACACGATATACTCTCTGGCTTTACATATAAAGTCAGCTATAGGTTTTATGCTTTTTACCGCCTCTATATGTGAACTTGTACATCATATAAGGTAGCCTGGGGAGTGATATGCTCGACATGTCTACCCTGCACGGAGTACTATTACTCCTGTCATCATTCCCACTCCTGGCGGTACTTCTACACCTTATGTAGTTGACTATTATTTTTCTAGCTATAACATCATGAAGAAAAACGCCCAAAAAAACATATCTAAAAAGCCATATAGAAAGAGATGAGATTGAGTGTAACGTTACCTAGGCAGCTGACCACGCTTGCTAAATGATGGACTACCCATTAGGATGCCCACCCGGCGTCGAGATGTATTAAACTACTTGTTCATATATTAGATCGAACGGTGTTCGATGCAGTTGAATCCCATGTGTCATAACAGTCCAATCACATATACTTCAGTTGATCAAGAACGGGCTTCAAGTATTGTCCAGAAGCGCTGGAGTGCTCGGCAAATTCGGCTATCCATGTATTAGCGTTGCCCTGCCCGGGTTAGGAAGCTAATGCATACCATCATCAGTCCCGTCTATAACAATCTCATACATCTTTCCGCTCAGAAAAATGGTCGCAGGGCTTGTGTTAGATCCCGACTGGCGGGGAAATTGGGTTGGGATATGAAGACGAGGATAACTCGGTGATTCTAGAATGGAATACATCCTTGGTCAACTTATCGTCCACCTATATATGAGATTGTCTCACCGAGGCCGAAGTGCTGTGTGTCATGGAAGAATGACAGTTTACATCGGTCTTGCGTCGCCGCAGTAGAGCTGGCAGCACGAAACGCTTCTCCGACGGGTGGGTAAATCAACACGTAGGCTTGCCCGGGGTTCCCGATAACCACGTGAACCTTTTTAGATACCAAGGTGCCTGCAGTATCCTGGGTAATGAAATCCGTGGTGATCTCATGGAAATGACGAGTCCGAGAAGCATGTGCGATAAAGTACGGGGAGAGTGGGCGAGCAGTATTGCGAAACATGAGGAATCTGGCCATGATATCTGTAGGATCATGCACATAAAATGCCAGGTGCAAACTCAGTAGCGATGATAATAAAATGGTATTTGGGATGGAAGTGGAGGGTGGTCAAGCTAGCTAGGGGCTAATATCTGGAACACTGCGATCGCCGCGCAGGCCGAGGGCGGCTAATGTGACTACAACCTTATCAATATCCTGTGCCATTCCCCCATATACCTATATCGTACATAGTGAAATTAGGACATGGCCGTTTGAGCAGGCCAGATTATGATGCCAAGCTGTTCGACAGAAAGGGGGCCAAACGGATATATCTGAGGTGCAGGACTATCCAGGCGGTCCACCACAAGACTAGCCGATACCCATTTGGACTCATCGTTGTGTTGTGTCGGGTACCATGGAGGGCAGTTCTTGCTCCCTGCAAATGCACATTGGCTGTCGGGCCTCCCCTGGCGTATAAATAGCCACTTCCCCCGCTTTAGACAAGTTATCGTGTCGCCTCCCACCATCTATCCAACCTACTCTACCATTCCCTATTCTAGTCTACCCTGCAACCTGGTCCAACTCTGGCCCTGTTAAGAACTCATAACGGCCACCCCACACAAACTTCCATGTCCGCAGATCATCGTATGTTGCCCTGCTTGGGAGCTTGAGAATGCATCTGACTTACTGTTTGCTAGCGTATGGCCGCCTTCTGGTGCCTGATGAAGTACCATTTGAGCTGAGGCCTTCGCCTGGCAAAGGCTGGGGTGCTTTCGCCACACGACGCATTGGCCGAGGATCCCTCATTTTGAGCGAAATGCCAACCTTCGTTATCCGGATGTCACATACAGAAATCACGGATGATCATGTTACTATGGCCTTTCAAAAATTGTTGCCCAGCCAGAAAGCACAGTTCTTACTCCTTCGTGACAATGGGTCAAGCCATTTTACAAGTATGAATGAAGCTTTCGCGGAAAACTCGTTCAACATCGCAAATTCAGACCACGGCGAGCCCGAAACTCATGGTCTCTTCCCACTTCACTCGCGCTTCAACCATTCTTGTGTACCCAACTCAAAAATTCCAACTATTAGTGGAGAGATCATTTCAAGCTTTGCCACCAGGGACATACACGCTGGTGAGGAGATCAATTTCTGTTATGAAACGGATTTCGAAGGAAGGACTAGACATGAGCGTCATCAGGCTCTACGTTTTACCTGTAATTGCGTGGCTTGTCTACGGGGCACTCCCTTCCAGAAACTTAGTGATATCCGACGGCGATTGATTCGAGGGCTTCAGTATCTTGCGCGTGGCGCAGACTTGGATGGGAAGAGACAGAGTTCGCGCTCTATTATCGTCGACTCTAAACTGAAGATGATGGCAGAAACTTTCGCCATACCTCTTTCATCTAGATTGATCTATGCCCTCCTGTCAATCTTCTTTCTAGAAGAAGAGGGCTTGCTAGATGATTTCATGGACGCAAGGCTAAGACCAAGCTTAACCAAAACGGCGCAATTGTTCAAGTCAAAAAGCAATCAACGCATTGTTAGACTAGCTATGGAACAGAAAACGTGGCTAAAAAAAGTGCAAGTTGGATGCGGACTATATGGCCGAGAAGATGCTGCCGATTATGAAGTTACTCTAGCGCTACGAAGATTGCGCCCATTTTTGTAATATTTTTCCTTTCTGACATTTCACTTCGAACTTTAATTTCATTCTGCTATCTGCTGACAATGAGCTTTGAGCCCATCCATGTATGTATGTGGGTAATAAATATGAGAAAAGACGTTGATGTTCATGCACAATGGCAAAGAAAATGTTCAACAGGTGGACTGCCATTTCATCCTGCCGCGGGCTTATCAACTGGTGGGTTAATTCGGCAGCTCATCGATGCGCATTCTAATGTATTCGAAAATGCTGAGCAAGATCATGTTATTGACGCCGGTCCGGATAAGAATGATTGACAGGCCCTTGTACATGCTGGATTTGGCGACAGCCTGCGAGGCCTCGCCAATCTCGCTGGATTTCCCTAGTAGGACACTTTGTGCACGAGTCTTGCGCGTATCGAGGGGATAAGTCTGTGGGTCACGTTAGTGCATGTGCGTTACAATAGGAGGTATCGGGCTGATCACATACGCAGAACCAGGGTACAGTGCTGCAAATGGCACCAGCAATCATAGGTGCCCCGAAGGGGTTCTTGTCCTGACCCAACTCCTTGGCTGCCAATTGCTTCACAGTCTCGTAAACACTAAAGTATAGTCCTGACCCCACAGTGTCGCGCAACGCATGAAGTCGGAAACCGGTGTAAAGGCCCCAGAATCCATGTCGTATATATATCTGCTTGATAGCTTGGATGGTCCCCAAGCGGGGCTTGTGACGCAGAGATTGGTCTCGAACCGCGTCCGGGGCTGCCATCGCGCGGTTCGATACTAGAACGGAGGTCTGGACGACATTCTTCGCCAGCTCAAAGGGGCCTATTTCAACGTCAGCCCCTCTTCTTTCACTCTTTCATGTGATAAATATGAACATACAAGCAATGGGCGATGCGACCAAGCCGGCGACAAGGCCTGCAGTGGTAAAAGTAAGCACACCTGTCACGGTGGGGGTGCTTCCAGGCGTTTTGTAGTGATCCAAAGGGTTGGAACCGGTTACGCGCTCGACGTTATCAGCGATTATGTCCTTGAAAGCATTGTACACGGTAAAGTTGACAACACGGACTACCGTAACACTAGCCAAAGGTGGAAGTGCGCCTATGTGACGGTCAGTCGATCCTTCAGCTATCGACTCGTGGATACCGACTTACCAGCTACATATCCCCGAGGCCCTTCGGTGCGCCAAAGATAGCGAACACACTGCCATATGTTCTTAAAGTTGTGCCTTTGAAACTAATTAGCATGCTGGTCCGATCTTCAAGATCACGTAGAATACATGTACTTACGTCTGCATCCGAGTCTTGACGTTCTCTAAAGGAGTCTGCCAAACGAATTACGAAAAGAAAATTAGCATTGTTTACATTCCACGTCACAGTAAAAAAAGTTGAAGCTTCAAGATTTCAAGCAGGAGTCCACAGGAATAACAAAACTCACCACCGCCAGCGTCGCGCAAACGGTCGACGCCCCCGAAGCCACCTGGGTTTTGTACTTTTTGAGGAGTTTGTTGCGTGTGGCCTCATCCATATTCCACGCTTTGCGGTCTGGCATGATGGCGGTTGTTGTGTGGTGAGTTGACGGGGGTAATGGTGCATGTTCAGAACTGGTGTCTCTAGTCATCCCTGGACGTTCTCCATTGGCGGCAGCAAGGAATAACTATAGTATCTCTCCGGTCGGTCGTGGCAGAACGTTAGTTTCTGCTCAAGACTCTTATACTTGCAGGCTGGGGAACCCGATGGAACGCAAAGCGGTCTCTCAGAACTCGAGTAGACCGTTCAGCGTCCCACAATTATCCATTAAACGGGCCCGACCAACCCAGTTCTATCTTCAGTCTGTTGGATAGTACCCCGGGAGGCTCTCGCAGTATAGATTGGCGCGTTTAGATCCGTCTTTGCAGATTATGAGGGTAGGTTCGATATTGGTGGCGGAAGCAATGACGGCCACGGTAATGGATGCAACCCCGCGTTCACGAATGGTATCTTGAAGGTGCGGTGCGGGATTGAGCGGTTCAAGTGATATTCTGCGAGATTCCCCTGTTCCAGACAGTCGGGATATTCTTGTCCACTGTCTCGTCTATAGCAATGGGCTGAGATTGATCGGGAGCTGCGGGGAGACGACCATTAGTATCAATTTGCTTTCCCCGCCTTTGTGAATAGCAGGAGATAACCGATTGTGATTTTTTCAGATCGACATGGACGACTTACTATATTCCCACAGTATCCAGACAGAAAGCTAATGCTATGTGGAGGAAAGAGAGAAGAGGGAGGTAGAATGGCATGTGGACCGAGCTTGACTTGGACGCTCAAAGGGGTTTAGGGCCAAACAGAGTGACGTCGACGTGAACAGCGGAGACACCCGTGGACATATCTTAGTGCTTTACCCCCGGACTTCTAAATACATATCCATGGGATCAGAAGATATTGCTTTTCAAGATTGTTTTGTGTACGTGTATGCTCTTATTCTAGGAAATTGATCATATCCCTAAATCTTGGCGTCATGGCACATCTGTCGGTCGCAGTCGGATGCTATCTTCTATTTCATGCAAGCAACTTTTATCAAGCTGATCACAGAAGGTTAGACAGATCACGGTGATCTCTATGTGGAGGACTGTACTCCGTGATGGGGGTTGGGCCCCACGTAGGAGTTGAGCTCATTATAATCCACCAATTATTGAATCTATCAAAACCGTGGAATGATTCCAAACCAACTTCCAGGCTCAAATGAAACCACATTGTTCATGTCTATTAACCAATCCACTTTCCCAGTTTTGGGGCTTCCATATGCCCGACCTTGTGCAGAGTAGGAATAGCTGTTTGAATATGAGGTCTCTGCCTCGCGCCACTTCAATGAGCTGCTAGGTCAATGCTTTGCTGTACAAATATATTGTAGGCGATATGGCTGCTGGCATGTCGGTCGGATGAGGCATTCAATTGCCTTGGGGAGGTTGGAAGTCAAGTTAGCTCACATATAGCTCATATAACCATATCCTTAAAAACTCGATATCAACTTGTGTGATGAACAGGAATGACGCCTGATTCTAAGTGTGTTATGGGATCAAGTAGATTACGTATTATTGAAGTTGTGGATTCCAAGGCTGTACGGAAGCAGTCACTATAATCTTGTCTCCTCCTTTCACGTGATACTCAAGGCCCAGTAAAGGATACTTTGTTTTTTTTTCTTTCGGAAATCCGTTAGATTGACTAAAACAGAATCAATCTCAACAATAACAATGTTAAGTGAATAAATTGTGTGCCGCGGACGCGGTTCCTCGGGACCTCGGTCTCTCCCCGCAATTTCATAGCTCCCCACATGTCCCGGGGCTGATTTTTATTTATAAAGCCTCCCTTCTCGACCCAGTATTAAATGCACTTATATCTCTGTGAATAAAACATAAACCATGGGAAAGAAACAAGGAACACCCGCCTACGTCCTGGGCGTGGGCATGACCAAGTTCATCAAGCCACGCGGCAAGGTCGACTACCATGAGCTGGGCTATGAGGCCGGCATCAAAGCCATGCTTGACGCCCAGATCAGCTATGATGATGTTGACCAAGGTGTCGCATGCTACGTATATGGCGACAGCACCTGCGGCCAGCGCGTCTTCTACCAGTTCGGCCAGACCAGCATCCCTATCTACAACGTCAACAACAACTGTTCGACTGGTTCGACTGGTCTCGTCATGGCCCGTACTATGGTTTCCCACGGTGCTGCGGACTGTGTTTTGGTCGTCGGCTTTGAGAAGATGAACCCTGGTAGCTTGCAATCCATGTACAACGATCGCGAGAACCCAACAGGACTGTTTGGAACGATGATGGCCGAGACGCGGGGTGTGACCAACGCGCCCGGTGCCGCACAGATGTTCGGAAATGCGGGTGTGGAATACAAGGAGAAGTAAGTCCCTCGGGCCGAGACCAACCCATGACAAGAAGTATGAGGCTAACATATGGGAAACAGGTACGGTGCTAAGAACGAGGACTTTGCCGAAATCGCCCGCGTTAACCACGAGCACTCCAAGCGCAACCCTTACTCACAATTCCAAACGGAATACACCCTGGAGCAGATCATGAAGGCACCCATGATTCACGAGCCTCTCACCAAGCTGCAGTGCTGCCCGACCTCGGATGGCGGTGCCGCCGCCGTTATTGTCTCGCAGGACTTCCTCGATGCGCGTCCCCACCTGAAGGAACACGCCATTCTCATTGCCGGCCAGTGCCTCGCCACCGACACCGACACAGTCTACAGCAAGAGCTCTATTGACCTGATGGGCTTCGGCATGTCGCGTCAGGCGTGCCGCACTGCTGCCGCCGAGGCCGGCGTGAATGTCAAGGATATCAAAGTCTGCGAGCTGCACGACTGCTTCTCTGCCAATGAGATGATCACTATCGATGCGCTGGAGCTGTGCGAACCCGGTCAAGCCCACGAGATGGTCCGCCGTGGCGATATCACGTACGGCGGAAAGATGGTTATCAACCCATCTGGCGGACTCATCTCCAAGGGCCACCCGCTTGGTGCCACGGGTATTGCCCAATGTGCTGAGCTGGTCTGGCACCTGCGTGGCTGGGCCAACAACCGCCTGGTCGACGGTACTTCCGCGGCACTGCAGCACAACCTCGGTCTGGGTGGTGCCGTTGTCGTCACCGTCTACAAGCGCACTGATGGCAAGGTCGCCGCCGCTGTGCCGTCGGACGTGGTTGGCAAGATCAACGGTCTGGGCTATAACCCAGCTGTGGAGGCCAAGGGCTTTACTGCCGAGCAGGCCAAGTCGGTTGTGAGCAAGACGCACAGCTCTAAATATGCGCTGAACGATACCCAAGAGCGGGTCCTTGCTAGGTTCTAGAGGCAAAGGTAGACATCATTTAGCCCTCACAATTTGTACATAACTCCATCGGCCAGACTCGAAATGACACGATATCCAATTTATTTATCAAAATGCACCCCAATCTATTCCCAGTCTATTCCAAATCTATGCTCTATGCCAATCTATATGCCCAAAATGTTCAATATGTCCAATCTATAAACAAGTTTCACAACCCCAAAAGAAACCATGCATCATGAATGCGTTTTCTCCCAATCCTCAGGGAGTTTGAAGTTCTTCGGCACAGAGTACTGCCCTTTACAGCTCCCGGGACCCCGACACTTCAAATTACACTTGCCATACAACCGACAATAGCACTCAGAAGCAGTGGGACAAGAATCGCGATTCAGCTGGTCAAGGTCAATGGCCCCATTATCCCCATAGTTCGCAAAAAGAATATGCCAAAGATACGAAACAATCCGACCAGCCACACGGTCATCACCAGGCGCAGCCCTAGACCCACGCTGAACATTCCGCGCAACCCCGTCATCACTCCCGTCAAGTAGCCACTGCCGAAGGGCAATATACTCATCCCGACCATGCTGCCAGACCCGCTCGCGGGAAACAACAAACTGCGCACAACACTGGGCGCGCACGGCATCATTCCGACCAAGATAAAGATGGAAAGCGCGACTAATCTCATCAAGACGTGCATCGGCATCCCCGCCAAAGATGTGGCCAAGCGCCTTCGGCAGCGCTATATCCGATGCCGCGCGCGGACTCCAGGGCGACACGGCGCTCGACAGCCTCATCTCGAGACTGCCCTGCGGCGGCACGGATGAAGGACATGTTCCGGCGCTCCAGTCGCAACGTAGGTTGCTATACCCGGCTGGCTGCAGTGCGGCGCGGACGTCCAGACTGCGTAGGAGCGCAGCGTTGTCGTAATCTGGGATGTCATTGTGCCAAGCCCAGCGGCTGCCATGCACGAAGACAGCGCCGGCGGATGGTATATCCGCGTAATTGTCGATCAAGAAGGTTAGGTAGGCCATTGCTTCGTGTCCGCGGTTTGCGGGGACTTGGAGCAGTTTGGAGGTTTTATCTGCTGGTGCGTCCACATGGTACATGCATACATGGTACTGAGTACGGAGGGATTCTAACCAGGATGGGTCTCCGTCAGTGGAGACATGGGAAACTATCAAGGCTGGTTTGGTTGTTTCTGCTAGGCCGGGGCAGATTCCGCGGGCTTCCGGGATGATGGATGAGGTTGTTCTGTAGCGGATTTTGGTCCAGGCGAAAAGTTTGTCTTTGGTTGATTGCGGGCGGTTGAGATATAAGATCAGAAACAGAATGCAGAGAAAGAAAATCAGTTGGATGAATGATCTTTGTACTTTTCGACCCATTTTGTATATTTATGTGCAATTATATGTGTCTTCTCTCTTTTTTATTGATATTTCAGATATTTCGGCACATGGCGGGAAAGTTGATGCCTTAGGTGTGAACCCCTATTTGCGCGATCTACAAGATCTACAGGATCTACAAGCAGGTTTGGATGTGACGAACCTATTAAACTGAAGTTACGCGGTTTTTCGTTAGCATTTATGTAATCTTATGGGTCAACTGCAGTAACGGATGTTATGAAGTTGAACGTGATGATGTAAAAATCACTTGCATAGTTCTCCGTAGCTCCTCTAGCGGTATATGAGGTGTTGTATGGATGGCATCGGAAGCCCGAATAGCGTTAATTACTCTGTACAGGCTAAACAGATAGTAACAGAAATCTATAGTTTGACAATATTAGCATTTATTAGTATAATTTAAACTTACCGAAATTGACAAACTGGCCTGTTTCGATCAATATGCTGGGTCATTGTAATTTGCAATTTTACGTGGTATTATGGTTTATATGGCCATATGGTGTTCATATTGCTCGCGATTCAAGCTATAATGCTGAGTAACGGTGATACCGACCTGTGGTCCAGCGTCTGATGCTCTTCCCATAATATAGAAAGGCAATTGTGCCCGGAATTAGCACGATTGATAGGAGAATTCCCATTGTAAGAAACACGTTTGCGATGCCGACAGCAGTGGCCCAGGGTGTAAGCGCAAACACAAAAATTGTAGCAAAAATATTCCTAATGAAGGTCACTCCAGCTACTGAATCCGCCACGATCTAAATCAAAATTAGACCTAACTCTTCACCCATTGAGTGCTAAGTGTTACTCACGTTCGTGTAGGCATCAGTCAAATATGTCAAAGACGTGCTGCTGATAGGCCCCATGGCAAGACCATAAAGTCCATAGCCGATGGCAACAAAGTACCAAGGTTGGGCATTTCCGAGGCTGTATCCAAAGAGTAACGTTCCCACTGGTATTAATGGAGAAAATGCAAGCAAAATCCAGAGGCGCATTTCGGGTTCGAATACTCCTCCGTTTCTCGTGGCTAGTCTCAAAACTAACCTATCGCTCAGAGGTGCAACAATCACGCTTCCGATTGTTGTTCCAATGAAGGGGGCCAAGGACATAAGACCGATCTGCGATGCAGTAAAGGCATAGGGTGGCTCGGGCATAACTGAGGCCACCACAGTTATCATGACTTGCCACAAGGCTGTCAACATCCCGTATACCACTGCGACGTATAGCGCTGCTGGAAAGGTGAAAGTCACAATAAGGGGTTGGTAGATGTGATGGAGAAAAAACTCGAGCGAGCCTGGAGATGATGACCACAGGGAAAATCGCTGCAAGTAAGTCTTTCGTGATATGGATAGGTCGATATCTGACGTGGTTAATTCAAACATCCCTCCACCGACTTCTGCATCCAGGTTGTTTTCAGCCTCTTTTTCATTCATATTGTCCTGGGGGCCAGCAGAATCCTCTCGTTGAGGCTGGTTGACTGGGGCCAAGCCTTCGATGCAGCCAAGAAATTTGGTCTCTTCATAGAAGAAGAGAAACAGCAAAAAGCTGATTCCAAAAAGGATCGCCATCCACCACCATACCCAACGCCAACCCTGCGACGTTGTAACGTAACCTGCAGCCAGAGGTCCTAGTGCAGACCCAATGACCATTATCCAGACATAAATGGTATTCATCATGCCTCTTTGGTGTATAAAGAAAATGTCCGCTACGGTCATCTGGACAATCACTTCCGCCAGGGCTCCGAGAAGACATGAAAACGCATTCACAAGCATCAAGTCAGCTACCGTTTGGATTTTTGCAAACCAAATTGCCACTCCAAATTGTAACAGCGTGCTCATCACGTAGACTGGACGTCGACCGAATTTGAGCGCTGTGGGTATAAATATCAATGCTCCAATACATAATGCCGCCGAACCAACTGCATAGCTATCTTGCAAAATTTCATAGCTATATCCCAACTCAATGTTCATCGGTGCCCATGTGGGCGTGGACGCTCCAATACTATCATTAAACCCAGCAAATTCAGTATTTGCGACTCTCTTTTTTCCAATGGGGGAGAGCACTCAACGGAAAAAGCTGCAGGAAACTTACAAGGCAAAGACAAGCAAAGAATACAGCAACACAAGCCCAAAATTGAGGTACTTCTCCCAAATCTTCCAATTCTATATGCTGTATAAGTAACCACTGAACATGTATTCGCATCAATTCACTTACCAACGGATCATTTGGATCCCTTGTTGGCTTGGGTTGTAATATGATCACCCCCGAAGCACTTCTCTGGAGATCTAGTCGAAAGATCCCAGCCGTCAATATGAAAACTTGATATTTGATGAAGATTCCAATGCGCTTACCCTCTAGCGGAACGGTTCCTGGTGGTGCCCCTAGGCCTCTATGCTGACTATGATCAGGAAACATCTTGACTGTAAATAGTCACACTAGTCGGCAGATACAGGGTTGACAGTAATTTTCACAAGACGAGTATTAGTCTTTCTAAGAGTCTAGGGTAACATTAGCTCTTTATCTAAAGCTAAATTGAGATTTTCTATAGGATTGATAAGTAATGAAGAATGACTGGATGCGCGAACACTTCCCCAGATAACAACGTCGTAGGTCCAATTGCCGATCAAGCCACCAGATTAGCAACTGGCAAATTTTCGGATGGTCCGATACCTCTTCATAGTCTTATTGCAGGCCGAACAATACAGGATCTGCTGAATAACATTTCCGATAGTTGCAACCAGTGTGCACTTTTAGATTCGCCTAGTAGATTTCTTCTCCCCTCATTCTGAATAAGACTCCTTGAGGCTAGGTGATGTGGATCGGTTTGAGAACGTCGATTTCATACTGGCTTGATCTCACACGCCTAGGAAGATAATTGTGCTATCTCACTGGAATATGCGGTTTCTCTCTGCTGAAAGTCCGAATGTCAACTGACTCTCTGATGTCAGAGCATAATTATTCTTATATAGAATATAGTCTGACTCGGGAACTTGGTGCAAATACGTATTGACTCTCACCTAGCCTACGATAACGAACGCATAGAGTCTGTTGGTGGCACGGATCATCTATTTGGCATCGAACAATCACGCCTCGGTTTCATCTTGACCTAGTCGAATCAAATTGCGCCTGGTGCTCATTTCCGTTTTTGTGGAATTAATGCGTCGGGTCTCCCGACAACAGCCCGATGGGGCTTAGAGGAAAGCGTAGTCGATTTCCTCCGCTAGACTTGATCAGTCAGAACAATCGGAGATATAAGAATCCAAAGCTAAATATATCCTTGCTACTTGGTATACTCTCAATAATATATAGCCTCGTGTTCATATCTGCCCAAGCCATACAATGGCACAGACAACCGTCTTCCATAACGGGAGAATTTTCAGTCCAAGCCAAGCACGGAACGACAATGAGTTTCTGAGAAGCTTTGTGGTCTCGGGAGGAACGATTACGCATGTCGGATATGAGAGTGACAATGCCATCCAGACAGCAAAGGGAGAAGGCGCGGAGGTAATTGACCTGCATAATCGGGTGGTGGTGCCTGGGTTCATCGATGGGCACACACATTTTCTTCTCTTCGGACTAGCTCTCCAAAAGCTCGATTTAAGTGATTGCAAAACCTTTGCGGCCATTGAAAGTGCCCTCGTCAACTACGTCAAAGCAAATCCGGAGCTGCCACGAGTTCTTTGCCGAGGCTGGCATCAGCCTTCAACCAACGGCATGGCACTGGCGGGTATGATCGATCACATTGATACTCGTCCTATATTTATCGAAGCTCTAGATCTCCATTCCACGTGGTGCAATACGGCCGCGTTGAATGAACTGGGAGTTGGTTCGATGACTGATCCAGCAGGTGGTACAATTCATCGGGATAAAGGTGGACGGCCCTCAGGTCTCTTGGATGAAGCTGCGCAGACAGGAATTGTCTGGCCGCATCTGATGAGTGTCTGTACGGTGGAGGATCGACTGGTAGCTTTGGATAATGCTTTGACCACCTACCTTCAATCGGGCTATACGGGAATAGTCGATATGGCCATGGATAACGATTCATGGGAGGCCTTGAAGTTGCTGAGAGCAAAGCAGAGTGTTCCGATCCATGTGGCGGCGCATTGGTACATCCCATTCACCGAGGAGGAATCGGATCTATCCAAGCACATAGAAGAAGCCATTGCGAAGCATCAAGAGTTCCATCCATCGGTCTCACCAGATTTCTGCGTGATTGGAATTAAATTGATTTCAGATGGTGTCGTCGACGGCTGTACAGCAGCTCTGAGCCATGCATACAGTCAAGATGAGGGTGATGTGGCTGTGAATCCGATCTGGCCTGCGGAGGCTATGAACACAGTGGTGAAAAGGGCTGCCGATGCGGGTCTTCAAGTAGCAATCCATGCGGTCGGTGATGTTGCCATCACACAAGCTATCAATAGCATTGCTGCCGCCAACAGCCCGCATGGTCGACATCGGATTGAGCACCTCGAGCTAACCTCGGTGGAGGATGCAAAGCGATTGGGCCAACTTGGAATCACCGCGTCCATCCAGCCTGTTCACTCCGATCCAGCTCTTACTAAAGCGTATCCCCGGATTTTGAAGCCTCATCTATGGGAACGAGCATTCCCATATCGAGAGTTTGTCGATGGGAACACCTGCGTTGCCATTGGGACTGACTCCCCGACAGCAAGGCATCTGCCCTTGCCCAACTTGTACAATGCCACGGTCCGGAGATCGGCCCTCGAGCCAGAATCTAACCAGATCATCAACCCTCACAATGGGCTTACTCTGCTCCAGGCACTTACTGCAGCGACCTCAGGGGCAGCTTATTCACGTTTTGCTGAGGGTTGGGTAGGGAGTATTGCTCCAAACCATCGGGCGGACTTTGTTGTGCTAGATACTGAATGGACCCCAGAGACATTGCTGGAAGCGACAATCCATCAGAGCTGGGCTAACGGAAAGAAAGTATTTCAGAGTTGAGGCACGTCATAGCGGAGATTAGAGATGCCAAATATAATTTGTATTCCAAGTATACATCATTTCCCTATTTCAGTCCCCACTTAGAGATGTAGATATCAAAATTAATAAAACACTGCTCATAAGGTTACAGTTGAGATGCAACATCCCGTTCTCTATGCACGATACATTACAACACCTATATTCCAATATCACATTTTCAACTGACCTGCATATGCGGGCCACCACCGAATGTCTACGGAATCTCTACTCCGTGCGGTGGACTAACCGCCATGATCCCACTTCTTCCTGAATTCCCTGTGTTCTCACATCCACATTGTGATATATAGTTCACTCTGTATTAAAGAGTCACGGTCGGATGGCTAGCAGAATGAAAAATAACATGCCCATTAACATAGTCGAGGTTTCACATTTACTAAGGGTTCACTTCCCTCACCCCCGATCAGGTCAAATATAGCTAATTGCGAAGATGCCTTGTCTAGACGGAATGGAGTTAAATCGAAGATCAGTCCGTGCGTTTCTTCAAGACAAATTCCTCCTCCCACAATATCGTATGAAGGTAAAAATCATGTGGTACCACCGTCTCTTTGAGTGAATAGTGGCTATCATATTTCACCATGATAGCTCATATTGGGCCCATGTCCTTCGCGGCAAGAACCTCTTTGTATCGCCGAGATATCTCAGCGATCATGCCTTGAATCTTCTTGGCTTCCAAAAACTTAAGTCCGAGGATCTCAAAAAGCTGTGTTGCGAGGTCGAGGTCGGCGATAGCTCGTGTGTTTCTCAAGACGGCGCTGAGGTCATCAGGTTGAGCGGTTATTGCATAGATCAACGACAAGGTCGCCGTGAAGAGAGCGAGAAAATTCAACCAGTTGTAGGCAAATCGTTGTTGCTGATGCATGCTGAATGCGTGGCGGAGTGACATTGACGCTGCCGTCTCTAGCATTTTGATCCGCTTCAAGTCTGAAACGGGGAACAATGGAGATGGCCTGTATATCATGGCGAGGTGAGTATAGTAATTGAAGTCATACCAGGTTGTGTTGAGATGTGGTACGTTGTCGTTGACGTCGGGGAGCGGGAAGGGCATGCTCCGGCGCCAGTCGAGAAGTTCTTGGTGTAACGAAGCTATTATTGCCTCCCGTTCTTCTAAAGTCAAATTTGCGTCCTTGACATTTCTGTAGACCTTCCGTGAGATTTTGCCTGCAATTTTCCGCAGCGATAGAATATGCAGCGGAACAGCCATCATCGAGGGCTGAAGGGAGGTTTGAGGGATTATACAGTCGGCGTGTATCAATTCTTCATCGGCATTTTCAAAGGGCTACTCTCACTCAGTCAATCATTTTTCAAAAAGTCATTTTGCCGTTCATCCACACAAAGCTCAGGCTTACCGTTACATCTATATCGTCGTCATGAAGTGCGAATGGTCGGCCCAAAGTAATGGAAACAACGCTGAGTATTGCTATTAGTCGCCTGAATCCGGATAGGAGAGGCTATAAAAAGGACATACCGATCCATCATGTATATTGAAAAAAAGATGCGCTTGCGTCTTTGTTGCACATCAAGAGGAAATTTGCGATATGACGAGGCCGCATGGAGCCCCATTCCCAAGGCCAGACGGGCAGCTGTACCAACAAGAAACCAGGTGTCTGCTTCCGTCAGTGCTTGGAATCTGATTTCAAATATCTATCACTTACTAGGACCTAGTTGGTTGAAAAATGAAAAGGATACCTGGAGCATTATGGCCTCCAAGGCGGACTGGTCCCTCGTTAGTTGTGCACTTCACCGATGAAGCAACTGGCAGGTTTGCCTACCATTTCGTCACTTCCCAAGGCTTGCTCAGAATATTGCAGGGCGTTGTTGTAAAAGAGCATTGATTCTGATTCCTCAGTCAGGGTAACGGACGAGTAAGCAGTGGACCCGATGGCCAAGACCATCCAGATTCTGAAAACGTTGATGGGAGCTTGTGTGGCCAGGTTCCGAGGATCTTGACAGATGCTTTCAAGAGTGTCCATGACCTCGGACCTCTTCAAGATTGGATAGAGGGTATGGGAGTGAGCAAAATAGAAGTCCACTAGCTGCCGCACATGTGTCTCATCGCTTGGCCAGGCCAGAGGATCAAGGGCGGCACCAGACCCGTCCAATTCGGCGAAGAAGAGGTCACCAAACAGAAGCGGATGGGTGGAGATGGACTCACTCAAGCTTTGGAAGAAAGAGTCGTTGAAGGGGTCTGAAGGAGAGCTGAGGTCCAACAGTTCGATTCCCGTGTTAGTTTCTTGTTGGCTATTGAATACAAAATCCGCCTTGTCTGGCGTCAAGCGACGTAAAATCTTCTGGGTCAGGTTTGCGAAGGAGAGCCCC
The DNA here is from genome assembly GCF_028827145.1 of Penicillium concentricum. Taxonomy (NCBI): domain Eukaryota; kingdom Fungi; phylum Ascomycota; class Eurotiomycetes; order Eurotiales; family Aspergillaceae; genus Penicillium; species Penicillium concentricum. The sequence goes on from NW_026622755.1 coordinate 4,886,949, forward strand.
GTGGTCGATCCCAAGTGTCGTTCTGCGGTAGCCTCTAGCGAGAGCGCTGTCAATTGCTGGCCAAAGGTTGACGTTTGGTTTGGTGCAGGCCATGGGTTCACAGCAGGGCCTTGTATCAGACCTTCGGCGTTGTCGGTAATGGTGGGTGCTGTTTCTACATTGCCTCCGAAAAGGCCTTTGGGGCTACATTGTGGGTCTACCATTGCTGGTTCTTGCATCTCAGAGTCGTCGTAGAGGTGATTGTTGTCCAACACAGACGTGGCCTCTGTATCTTGGGGCGTGTCCCGCTCTTTCGCACTCACAGCCCTCCCCAAACGGCGAAGCCTTTCTTCTAGGCCCTGGACATACCTGTGAGCGTGTAAGCAGCCTCCTTTAAGCTACTCTGAGGAGTGGGCGGTTCTGCCAAGTTCAGGATGAGAGAACGGGAGAGACTCATCTCATCCAGTTCATGAATTCGTTGCGGTTACTCACATTATGGGGTACGAAGCTGTTTGGAGATCATCTTCTTCAAAGCTACATCTCACCCGCGCCGAGACACAATTTTTGCATGATGGCAATAATCTGTCGCATCTCTTCTTCCTCTTGTGACAGCGCGAGCACGAAGCTCGCGCCCTTGCTGAATTTGAACTCGAGGTTCTCGAAATAGCAGGAGCTGCGTCGTTGGGCATTGCGGAAGAGATTAATCGCAATGAAGGAGCAAGAGGGTCTGGGATTTGCCATAATATCTCTTATCTAGACGAAACTTCCCCGCATTCTGTTCGGGCCAATCCCATCTAGACCTTCCTCGGGTATGTCCACGGGGATGTCCACGGGTATCATAGAACGATTGCTGGACGACTGTACATATATTACGTAACGCTATCAGTCTGAGTCCAACACTTAGGAACCAAACGCTATCTCCTAGTATTGTCGCAAGAAATTTATACCACTCCTATTTTCCTATGCTTTAGACTTCTGACCCCAGGATCACGGGGAGCTACCGGCCGCTTATTTCAGCATATGAGATATTTATCGCTTATAGTCGATATGCCTATGTGGTATTCAAAGAGAACAGCCTGCATCGATAATCGTGTTTGTGCCTGTCATACTTCTGGACCTTGCGAGAAGGAGGACCTGTGCTGCCACATCCTACACAAAACAGGAACGTTAGTATTCAAGATATATAAACAGCCACAACGTCGAAAAGCCCTTACCTCGAGCTCAACAAACCGCTTTAGCTTAGTCTGTTGCCGATGTGTCTCTTTTTGCTCATCCGTGAATCTTCTTGCCCAGTTCTGTCCAAGGGGTGAGCTTGATTATTGTATACATAAGATAGGAGGTATGTCCTTACTGTCTGAAGTAGCCCCGGAGAGACGCTATTCACACGAATGCTTGGGCCCACCATACCGGCCAACGCTTTGACCATATGTAACTGAGCAGCTTTCGTGACACCGTAGGCCTTGGGGCAGATTGTTAGCTGACAACGTATACTAGAGATATGGAAAGGCGATTGGATTATTACCAAAGAGCTACCGGTTCCCCTTACCCCTGCGATTGAAGAGGTGGTTATGAAAGACCCCTCTGCTTCCTCGAGGTAAGCCTTTGCGGCATGCAATACCCACAGATGGGATTTGACGTTGATATTGAAGGCTTGGTCCCAGTCCTCTTCAAAAGCATTATCGTCTATGGATGTCGTATCCCGAAACCTCGACCATCCTCCGTTGGAAAAGACGATATCAATGCGACCCATGGCGTCGTGAGTCTCCTTGACAAGACGATGGATGTCAGCCCGAGAACCTAGGTCGGCACGAATGGCTATGTATTTGGCTGATTCCTGGTCGCCAGCGCTCTGACCCGCTTCTTGGTCGGATAGCTGGGCAACTACACTCTCGGCTCGCTCAGAATTGGAGATGTAGTTAATGGCCACACGGTACCCTTGCCGCGCGAAGGTTCTGGCCACCACCGCGCCCAGACCTGCACTGCCAGCGGTGATAAGAATCACAGGACCTGAAGTCATAACGTGGAAGTTTGTAAAATATGAATACAGAATGGGGTCTTCGCCTAGATATTGAAAGCAGAATCCCGCACTGGTAGTAATCGAACTGAGAAAGGATCGAACTGAGCAAGGGATTTGAAGAATTATACAGGTTAGGTCTTATATTCGCCCTGTCTCGGTCGCAACTCTGGCGTAGGCTGTTGATGCCCATTTTATCGATTTTGGGCCTCAGAGACATCAACGATACTGAGACATCTGTCGGAAGTCCAGGGTTAGCTTATCGGGTTGTCTATTACTGCAAGGCGAGGGGTACAGTACATTGAGATAAAGAATAGATTGATTCCCTCATCCGGCTATAGCATCCTCTTTGATTGGGGCCGGGGTGGAGCATTGGCTGGCGGTCCCTCCGATCGTGCTTCGGACTCACCGATCGGTCTTTTTGTTTGGGATGAGAGCAAGGCGAGGTTGTGCACGGTTGATAGAGAGCTCTCGTCTGACATTAGCTACACGAATGCGATATATTGCTAGGAATATCGTGTAATCAATCATTCACAAAGTGTTCAACTTGAGCTCCGGTGGCGAAGTTTCTAGCACTGATACATATCCTGAATACGAATAGCTCGAGAATAACAATATGGCATTATATGTTGCGTAAAAAGCTGTTATGTATGGTCCCTCTTTGTCTTTCTTATTCTAGATATCGACGACTGCAACGGCCTTGACCTCAACAATCATTCGCGGGTCAGGCAGCTCCCTGACACCAATGGTGGCTCTAGCCGGTGCACTATCTCGAGTCTTGAAGACCTTGTTCCACTCCTCGTTCATACCAGCATATTGGCTCTCCATGTCCAAGATATACACAACAGCGTCGATCACGTTATGGATGCCGGCCTTTCCATCTGTTGCGCCCTTGATGATGTTGTCAATGTTCTCGAGGACTGCCGCCGTCTGTTTGCGAATATCGAGAGTGTGATTTCCGTCCGAAGTCTCAGTGACGCCGGGCCATGTGCCATCAGGGCGACAGCACGCGGTGCCGGACACGTAGATGGTGCGGTGGTTGGAGAGGGGCGAAATTCGAGCCTGGGGGAATCTGGTGGCCCCCTCAGGAGCATCAGGCTTGACTAGGTATGCTTGTCCGTTGGGAGACATGGTGAAAGTGTAGCTGGTCGACTTGTAGATTGTAGTGAGTTGTTGGGGGAAAGAGCGATGGTGGTGCTGGTTATGGCATTTTAATGATCAGGCATGTTGATGATCAAACCGGGCTTCTTTAATATTCTTGAAGGTACCCAGTATCGTTGTCTTTTTCGCCGACCTGATTAAACTCATCCACATGTGGTTCCACTTGCAGCCGATTGCGCTGTGTACTTAGTGTCGGGGCGTCCGACTCGCTTCGCGCGATGGTGGCCCTTGTCGCATTTTCTGAAAAGACTACACCACATCCGATCGGTTGACCCCTTCCACGTCTGCACTCGCTCTATCTGCCGAAATCGGCCATTGTTTGCTGTGCTGTTCCCTTTCATTCTCCTTGAAGCAAGACCTAGAGGTTGGAACTTGACAACACTAGCGGACTATAATGGTCGGTGCGTGATCACCACAGGCTGTTTCGAACTATTCCGAACTTTTTATCTTGATTTCAGCGGAGATTTAACAACTAGATCTTGGAAAGCATCGAATGGTTTAACGAGAGAAACCCATGAGAAAAGCAATGGAAAAAGGAAAGATAGATTGGGCACAACTCGTTCATAGCCATGGCTCAACCACCTTCTAGCATAACGCAAAAACCCCCATCCAGTCCAGGATCGAGAGGTACCGAACAACAATTCGACAGAAAGGCTGCGCACCAAGTCCCTTCCGCCACTTCCACAGAGAGCATCGATGAACCTGCCGTTACGGAATATCCCGAAGGCGGCTGCGAAGGCTGGAAAGTGGTACTCGGGAGCTGGCTGGCCTTGTTTGGATCTATGTCTTTTATGAATAGCATTGGAACATTCCAGACCTACCTCCTGCGGAATCAGCTCAGCGACCACAGTCCCGAAGCCGTGGGTTGGATCTTCGGTGTCTACAATGGTTTGACGTTCCTCCTCGGTATTCAGGCCGGGCCCATCTTTGATGCCAAGGGTCCCCGTGGGCTGATCTGCTGCGGAGGGGTTCTGACAAGTCTGTACCTCATGTTGCTGGGATTTTGTACAGAGTACTGGCATTTCATGCTTGTATATGGTGTCTTGGGTGGCACTAGTCTGTCGCTCATATTTGGCCCAGCTATTGCCATTGTTGCTCACTACTTCAACGCCAGACGTGGACTCGCCACCGGAATTGCATCGTCTGGGGGCGCTTTTGGTGGTGTTGTCTTTCCTTTGATGCTCCAGAGGCTGTTTGATACAGTTGGGTTTGCTTGGGCAACCCGGATTGCGGGTTTTGTGTGTATTTTCACCTTCGTGCTTGCCGGAATCCTCGTTCGTCCTCGATTCCCTACAAAGCGGTTGGCTCTGTCGACGGTGCGCCCTGATCTATCCATCTTTCGACAAGGCGGCTTGGCCTTGACAAGTTTTGGCGTCTTCTTCCTTGAGTGGGGTCTGTTCATTCCTTTTACCTATCTGACATCTTATGCGCTTGATCACGGGAGCTCGGCAGGCTTTTCTTACATGCTTCTATCATTGATCAATGCCGCTGGCATGTTTGGTCGATGGGTTCCGGGGTTCTACGCCGATCGGCTAGGAAGATTCAACATGCTCATCCTCACTGTTTTTGGCTGTTTCCTCAGTATATTGTGCCTATGGCTTCCGACCAACTCAAGCGAGCCACTTATGGTTCTCTTTGCCTTGGTTTTTGGCTTCTTCAGTGGTAGCAATGTCAGCCTAGCTCCGGTATGCGTCGGCCAGCTATGCAAAGTCGAGTCTTTCGGTCGATATTACTCTACGGCATACATACTCGTCAGCATAAGGTTAGTAAAAGCTCCCCTGGCTCGCATTCCCCACAGAACTGATGTACATCGTTAGTATGCTCACTGGTACCGTCTTGGGTGGCAAATTCATAAAGATTTGTAACGGTGAGTATCACGGTGTGATAGCGTTCGCGGCTGCAAGCTATCTGGCGAGCTTCATTTGTCTCGTTATGGTGAAAATATTTTGCTGCGGGAAAAGTAAGATCTGGTCAAAGTTTTAGTTGTATGGCAGGCTACACTAGACCTCCACAAAGCCCACAAAGCCCAAAGCCCAATCCGTCCCAACCCACTAATGGGCCCGGGGTAAGGGCCTACATATTAGGCTTTAGTGGGAGCCTAATGGACCCTAAACAATACAAACATTCCGAAGAACATGGCGCTTTAAATTACCCTATATCTAGACCCGTTTGTAGCCCTTACCTCGAGGTATTATTTTATTATACTAATCGATTCGAAATTATTGATTAGTTAGGTTTATACATCACGTTGAAAAACGCGAGAAAACGCGTCATTTAGATAATTTATAGATTATAGAGGTTTACAAAGGTAGTACTCCAAAACAAATCCTCAATATAATCGTGGTAGGCCCACTAACATGGCGTTCGCAGCGCCCAATAATTGCAAGAAATGTGTGGCATCTGGTTGTGTTATCTTTCGCTTACAGACCTCCCAAGGTCTGCCTTCTTTCTGCACTTTGGGGCCTCTTATCAAGCGACGGTCCAATATCCCATCGGACGTTCCGACAGACCACATCATAGTGGGAAGCTATGGGGCCAATCTATATAAGCTCATTTTATTAGCACAGCTGTTCTATACTATTGGAGGGGAATGAGCTGCATCTCATTCAGTCACCATGTCAGCACCTGTACCCCAGCACTATCAAATCGATGACTTCACTTTCCAGAACGCGACCGATGCGACCTCGATCCAGCTAGCCTTCCTAGACATCAATCCGACTGCGGAAAAGGTAGCCCTTGTTTTAACCTCTTTCCGTGGGCGGCTTTCGTCTACCTTGACCTTTAGCCATGGCGCCCTCAAAGACCACAGGGTCATTGCGGTGGCATTGTTTGGTAATGGCGAATCTTCGAGTCCATCCAATATGGTCAACTTCCCACCATTACTGACCTACCAAGACTGCGTTCGTGCTCAGCACCAGTTGATAAATTCGCATCTCAACATCCAAACTATTGATGTGGTGGTGGGTTTCTCCATGGGCGGGCAGTGCTCATACTACTGGACCCTAATGTATCCTGACCTGGTCCGGAACGCGGTCATTATCTGCTCCTCATCTCGCACCAGCCGCCACAATTACCAGTTTCTCGAGGGACCAAAGGCTGCGCTGGAGTATGCCGCCGACTACCACCAGGGAGACCGCAACGACCCGTCTTCAAGGCCATTGGGCGGACTACGAGCTTTCGGAAAAGCATACTCAGCGTGGTTGACAAGCCCTGAGTGGTTTGAGAATGAGATGTATAAGTCAATGGGATACGAAACATTGAGCGATTGGGATAACGATGTGGCTGGGACAAATTACCACAATTGGCACCCTGATGACTTGCTCGCCAAGATAGGCATGTGGCAGGGGGCTGATGTTACATTGATATCGAGAGATACATCTATACAGGAAGCGCTCTCACGGATCAAATCACGCGTCCTGGTTATGCCATGTTCAACAGACCAGTACTTTCGCTGGGAAGCGTCTGAGAAGGAGGCACGGGCAATTCCTCGTTCAACGTTTGTGGTTATCCCATCTGCATGGGGTCATCTGGCTGGACTGGGGTGCAACGCAGCAGACGAGGTCTTTATGGATCAGGCGATAGCTGAATTTTTGAGGAAGCAATGACACACGACGTGGAATACATATGCCCGATATGACTTTGAACACAGTATGTAGACCTCTCCAAAGCCTAGAATGCACAAACCTTCATCGAAATAAGGTGATTAAGCAAAGCAAATACGTCATTTACACTAGTCGTAGCCACTACGATTTCTCCGACATCGTAGTTAGTCCGATCATTTAGTTTTATGAAAAGTCCGCTGTGGTCTGAACTATCTCGCGCCCTCGTTCAAACAAAGCCGCAGCCTCAATAAGTTGTTGATCAGCCCATCGATTTGTGACAATCTGCATGCCTACAGGCAGCGGGACATCTGGATGGTCTTTGGCCGTGGAGAAGCCACAAGGTACATTCAACCCGGGATGGCCAGTAACATTAAAGGGACAAGTGTTGCTAGTCAAGCCAATGGCGACGCCTAGTCTATCTAGGATCGAGGCCCTTCTCTCATCTGGACCGTTGGGGTCTGGGTGAGGCATTGCGACTGTCGGAGCACAAGGTGTGACGAGGATATCAAAATTCTCAAGAGCAGAATCGTACGCAGCTCTAAGCGCAAAGACCATGCGATGGGCCTTAGCCTCCAACCCTGCCTTGGATGACTCCCTAGCAAACTTGTCACTCAGCATGATGTTGACTACAGCTGGGTTGTTGCATGTCAACGTGTCATAGGTCGATTGGGATGGAGGCCATTTGAGCTGCGTATGCGGCGACAGGAAAGAAAGGTGACCAGAGGGGTTTCCTTGGCACAGGTAATTGGACATGGATGGCCGGGTTGCCGCTGTCCAGATTGCTGGACCTTGCTGGTGCATTGGAATAGACACCTCAGAGACAGAGGCTCCGACAGCTTCAAAGTATCGGGTGGCTGTCTGGGAGACGATACCTCGCACATCGGCAGCAACCCCGGGCATGTGGAAAGATTCCTTCAGCAGGCCAACCCTCAGCCCTTGGCCAGGTTTTGGTGTAGACTGGATCACTTGCCTGGCCTGGTGCAGAAGTTCCAGGTAAGGCTTTACATTATGTACCAATGGAGTTTCAGGGGTCATCCGCGGGTCGTAGCCATCGTAGCCTGCCATGGCCTCCAACAGCGCAGCGACATCTTCAAGCTCGGCCGCTAACGGGCCTAGGTGGTCGATCATTGGCGACATGGACCCTGCGCCAGTGTAGGGGACTAGGCCGAAGGTAGGCTTTAACCCGTAGAGGCCATTGTAAGAGGCCGGGATTCGCACCGACCCAGCCTGGTCGGTGCCAATAGCCAACTCCACAGTTTTGCCCCATGATTTCCCGCTCCCTTTTGATGCCAGGTGGTGAGCCGCAACAAGAACTGCAGAGCCGCTGCTGCTTCCACCAGCCGTGTAGTTGTGCAAATGTGGATTATGAACCGGACCTGTCGCGGAGGTAAAGGACAAGGGAGAAGCACAAAGGCTTTCGCAAGTAGACGTCCCTTTGATGATGCCACCAGCTCCAAGAATTCGTGACACCACAACTGCGTCAACAGGGGAGATGGGGTACCCGTCGGCCTGAGGGAACAGTGACTGGGGCACTCCAAGCGTGGTCGGTAGCCCTCCGACAGATATGTTGTCCTTGATGGCAACGGTACGTCCACCCAGTAGGTTGCTAGCCGGAGCAGCAGATCTTAGATCACATTGGTGACTCCAGCCGTTGAAAGGATTATCTTCTGGTGTTGACTTCCAAAAGTTGCGATGTTTTAGCGTTTTATGAGGAAGCAAATCCGGGGCAATGTAGTCGGGCGCATTGTCGATGCTTCTCAGGACTGTCTCAAGCGACCTCAACAGAGTAAGGTAATCCTGGGCATCTTTGTCATCCAGTGTGTCAACATGAAGTTGGGTTGCGAAAGCCCGTAGGTCACTTTTACTTATGCTAGACCTGCGCCGTTTGTTAGGTGTTGAAATGATCCACGTCCATGTCCAGCCGTTGCTTACCCTACACCATCAGAGATCGATACGATAGACATTGTGGCGATGATTTCCTCGAGCTTGGAAGAAAAGGAACAATTTTGCAAGATAATACAGTTCCTATTTAAGCATCGGCATGGAGATACTCTATTAGATAGTATTGTACTACTGTGATGCCTTAAGTATGTCGGCCCGTCCGATGGAGGTTGAATCCCCATCAGATGCGCCCACCCTCCCAAGTACCCAGATATGCAGCAGAGTCAGGGCGAAGTACCTTGAACGTATCTTTCATTTTTTATGTCAATTCCCGTGGCCGTTAAATTATCAAGGCCTTGGTATTCAATTTGAAATCAGCATCAGAAACATATGTATGTTCTTTTGATACATTATTGAATTATATGCGATACTGTGAAATAGGCCAACTAGGCTGAACAGTGAAGAACACAGTCAAACCAACATTAATGGGCTTAGATCAATATCTCATGTACAAAGGGTACATGCAAAGTGTGCATTTGACTGATATTCGTCCCATTCTTACATCAAATGACTTAGTTCTATGTACGCTTTGCCCCTCCATCATTGACCATTAGCAAGCAGAATGCGGCCTCCGTCAACACAAAGCGATATTCCGTCCACATACGCCTAGACATGGCGTCAGTATTGCTCCAGCACCGTAGGATAAAACAGATCAAGCTCCAGCAAGGCTGCGTATACTTACTCCCGCACGGCTGACGAGGTACAAAATAGTGCCGGCAATATCGTCCTCGATTCCTGCTCTCTTCGCCGGAACCTTGTCAAAGAGGGCGCTGAAGACATTCCCTTCCTCTCCGACAGGGTTCATGTTGCTTGGAACAACTATATCGATCAGCATCTGGGTCCATTCATGTGGGGTATCACAACGCCGTCTTTCACTCACAGCCTGGGTTAATTCCCGCCACTCGTACATAGAAACGGCTGAATTTAGCTGCCAGCAGCCTAACCAGGTGATCAGTCGCGGCTTTACTCGTGGCATAACTCGTCAGGTCCACGTTTGTTACGTTGTGCATGCTTGCGCATGAACTAGTCATAACCACCACTCCACGTCCATCACTTCGGCCAAGTCGGCCACCGGGTAGTTCAAGACGCGAGGCAGCCTCTAACAACGGGAGAAAAGCCACGGAAAGAAAGTAGTGGGCAGTGGTGTTGACACAAAATGTGTCAGCCCAGTCCGAGTGTCGCGAGGACCACATGGAAGCCTGCAGCTCGGACAAGGATGCCTCTAAGACATTGCATTGGATAGGTGGGTCTCGTCTTATACCTGCGTTGGAAATGAGCATATCAACGTGACTCTCCCGCTGGCTGACCTGAGCAACAAGATCTTGGATGGCTTCCTTGACAGAAACATCGCAGAGGATTCTAGGGCTAACATTTAGTATAGCTTTGATAAGTGTAGGTGTGAGCTTGTTGTCTTCCAAGCCTACCCATGTGCAGATCCTCCAACTTCCTTGCCAAGCTCGTTGAGCTCTGTCACCCTCTTGTCAATCTTCTCACTTGGTAAATCAACGAGGTACACTTTGGCGCCATTTTTCACAAGACCCTATCATAACAAACTTAGTTATCTAAGAATAACACCATAAAATCATTTAAATTTTCTATTTCAAGTTCGCATAAGAAAGTAAACTCACACTGGCAATCATAAAACCGAGGCCACTGCTGCCTCCTGTCACAACTGCCACGTACCCCTTGACCCCGAACAACTCATTTATAAGAAGAGAAGACATGCTGATAATTCAATGGAATGTGATGTGTTGTGCTGACTTGGGGAGTCCCGAAAGTAACAAGCTATGGCAGTTTTGCTACTTTAATATGGGTTTGATAAGCGCTATATTGCATGTCGGAGGGGCCGACAAGTAGGTTATCGGGGGGCCAATCCCAGGGTGCGACACCCTGCTTATTATGACGTGACAATGGCTAGGTAGCTTGATCCTATCATATCAATCTCATCGAGAAAACATCAATCATATGTATTGAATATTGGGGTTTCTAGTGGTTGCAATGACAAGGTACTGGTTTTTAGCTTCTGTCCTCAGACCCCCAACCAAGCCAGACTCGCCTTACTTTGCTTTGTAGCTTTTCAATGGGGCGACCGGTCCTTCGCAATGGAATCACTCCATATCGTGCTACATAGTATGCCAATCATACGGATAGAGAAAGAAGATTGCGCTCAACATTCAACATCCTGCAAGCTCAACATCATCTGTCCATCCACACATACATGGCCACAATTTTAATCCCTCGTATCTATTTCTTCTGTTTATTTCTTTGTCTGTTCTGCTTTCCAATGCACTTACAGCAATGTGAAGAGGGGCCAAGATACTCTAAACGTCCGGCCATGTCAGATCTCTTACAGCCCTCGCATATACTTGAATATTATAAGATGGATGACGGGATTTGCATTGGGATATATGTTTCAAAATATCTAACATGGGCAGTAAAAGCTTTAAGTAACACATAGTTTGTAAAGTATTAAGGTGCCCCACCTTTATCACGTAACTACCCCCATATTCCAAGGTTGTTCTTCACATAAATCTTCTTGTATGAAGTATGATATTCTCTGTCCGGATTGCCTGGGGTGTATCCTGCACATTCCAAAGCTTCAGACGCACACCGACAACGGCATCCAAAAATAGAATTACTCCTTGTAGTGCTCGCTGGTCCTCTGCTCAGCGAGGTCCAGGCACTTGGCCGTCATGGCTGTATCACGAGGAATGAGCTTGACCTTGAATTCCCTAGGGATGGCAACTAGCGCGGTCTTGAACTGGTTGTACTCGACATAGTCGGTATTGGGAGGGTTCTCTTTGCTCGCCACAATCTTGTATGACGACAGAATCCTCACCAACGCGGAGTACAAGAGGCGAGAAGCGATGAACTGGCCTGAGCAAGCACGAGAACCAGTGCCAAAGCTCAAGTGATCCAGGCCACCGCTGGTAGCCTCAGTGGGAGGGTTGATGCTATTGAGCCACCGCTCGGGGTTGAATTGTCCAGCGTCGGGTCCGAAATGATCGACATCTGGAAACATTAGACTTTGATATAATACCTGAGACGGAAAGCTTTAGCTGTTAATTACTCACCATGATTACCCGCCTGGGCGTTGATCAAGATCATAGTCTTAGGGGGGATAATAGCACCATTCCAATTGACCTCGGAGACAGTCTTTCGGGGAAGGCTCAAGGAGCTAACGGTGTAGTACCGGCCAGCCTCCTTGACAATGGCATTGATGTAGGGAATTGTCTCCTCTTTAAAGCACCCAGTCCAAGCATCGGTGTCATCAGGGTAATGTCGCTTGATGTCCTCGTATGCCCGATCCTGCCACAACTGTCCTTCTTCAGTCGACAGAGATCCAATGCATGAGGTTAGAGTTCCAGGAATAGTCTCGAAACCGCCAGAAACCAGGGATAAGCAGATTGAAGAGACTTCGACACCAGAGAGCTTGGTTTCCTCGTCCTTGAGGATAGCAGCAGAGATGCAAGGCTTGTCGGTACCGGTCTTGATCATCTCACGGACCTTATTCAAGAGGAGGTCCAAATAGACGTCACGTCGCTTTCGAAGCTCCTTTGAACGGGCATTCTTCTCATTGTTGGGCAAATATCGAAGAGCCGGGATGTAATCCTGCAGGTTCTCAGAGGCGCTGCGCAACAGGGAAATAGAAGATCCCACGTGAAGAATCTCACGGAGCAGGTCGTCATAGACAGCGTCCATACGAATGCCATAGCAGAGTGTCAGGGTTGTGTTTAGCGCGTATCGCTGAATGTACGGGCGAATGTCAATCTCAATCTGACCGTTGTGGCTGTCTTTTTTTATATCCCGCATGATGCAGTAGCTCTCGAGGTCAAACATAGGGTAATAGTTCCTCAAAGCAGGGCGACTCAAGGCCGTTCCAGCAGCCTTGCGCTTCTTCTTACAGGACTCATCCCAGGGCGATGATCCAATGGTAAAGCCCTGGGTGCTGCTGATTACGCTGTGGAAGGTGTAGAGCATGGGACGGTCAATGACTGCATTCTGATTACCGAGTAGCATCTTCTTGCAATCATCGAACGAGTTGACAACGACGGCCCTGGTGTTGCCCAACTTGATCTGGAAGACAGATTGGTCGTACTGGCGCCACCATTTCTCTAACACTGTAGCATGGTCCTCGCCGAGCTTGAGAAGATGTCCAAATAATGGAACAGCGCCAGGAATTTCCGGCATGCCCTTGATATGAGGAATGTCGGTAACATAGAGAACCTATCGAAGTTGTCAACAAACGGACAGTGAAAATGCCAGTAAATAGTCAAAATTACAACTTACCGTGTAGAGCATATAGGTGAGCAGAACCACTATCACTGCTGTCAAGACTGGTCCAGCATGCTCCTGTTCCTTAAGCTGGTGCAATTTATAGCCCAGCCAATCGCTGCCTCCATGGACTTTGGCGTCCATGTTGGGTGGGTTACGAAGTGTTGAGTCCGGTTGAAAGACCGATAATAAGAGAAAATGTGTTTTGAATGATCGAGTTGAGAGTGCATGGGAATAATTTATCCTTTCATGACAGATATCATGATCTTGAACCCGCGACTTTCATATGCCTTTGTTTCTGGCCAAGACACCGCATCTCCCCTCAGTTAAGAATAAGCAACAAGACGATATTTTTAGTGGCGGATGGCCCGATGACGATTTCCATTATTTACCGCTCTCAAGATTAGGGATATGTTACATCGGCACTTCCGACGAGATATGGGCCGCGGATGGCGGAGTCGCCGATTTGATTATGGCAGATACCAAATTCCCCGAGACCCACGACACGCCTGGTCGTTTCGCTTTCCTACCTACCACTCTCGCAATTACAAAGTGGTCGGTAGAAATATACTGGAGGATGAGCATAGACTTTGAGGAATTAATCGACGTATTATGGTTCACAACAGAAACACACCGGCTTGATACACTAATAGCACGTAGTCACAGCAGATAAGGTTGGAAGGGCTCGGATCACTTCGAGATCACGATCGGGATTCCCGACCGGTTATGGGCAAATCCCCGACTTCACGGGGCCATACTAGGCATGCAGGATCGTCGGAGGTTGGTGTTAGGTGGATTTGATTGCGGATTTTGGTCAATAAGAGTGGTCCAATATACATTCGTGAACTTATCTAGGGTGCGTTAGCAGCCGTGACAGCCCCAGGCTGTGTAAGGCTTGTTGATAAAGATGTCGGAACCTTTAGGAATTAACTATTATAAAATGGTATTAACCAGCCATAACGTTCGTGTCACATCTCTCGCACTTTGAGTTATGAATAATATCCGATCAGACAAACACGATGGTAACGGACATGACGTGTACCAGACGTCGACAGTCGATTCGCTTGCTGTAGAGCAGCCGCTCCACTGCCCGTCTACCAAGCGAGATCTTAAAGCACGCCATGCGCTCTTCATTGCCTGGGGTGGCACTGTTGGGACTGGCCTCTTCATCACCACTGGCAAGACTCTTGCGACTGGTGGACCAGCCTTCCTTGTCGGGAGCTACGTGTTCATATCGATCTTGGTATACTTCATTCTTACGGGAGTCATTGAGATGGCCACGTTTCTTCCTGTCCGCGGAGGTTCGATGAGTCGGTATGGCCACCTCTTCGTGTCTAAGAGTCTCGGGTTCGCCATGGGTTGGCTCTATGTCTACTCTTTTGCCATACTGGTTCCATTTGAACTTACTGCATGCGCTATTCTCATAGACTTTTGGCAACCGGGTATCAATAGCGCGGTTTGGATCACCATTCTGCTGGTCTTGTTGGTCATCCTCAATGTCCTTCCAGTACGATTCTACGGCGAGGCTGAATTTCTCTTCACTGGTGTGAAACTGGCCACTATTATTGGCCTTCTTTGTCTTTCGTTCATATTGTTCTGGGGAGGAGGTCCTGACCGCAACAGGCTCGGGTTCCACTACTGGAAAAATCCCGGTGCGACAAAGACCTTGATTCTGGAAGAGGACGCTGGCAGACTGGTTGCCGCTATTGCGACTGTCATCAGCAGCATCCTACCCTTCAGCTTTACGCCCGAGATGGTGGTTGGAACGGCGGCCGAGATCAGAGACCCGAGCAAAAATGTACCAAGAGTAGCGAAACATTTCACCTGGCGTCTTGTTGTTCTTTTCGTCGGCAGCGCCATCGGTATCTCTGTCATCTGCCCTTCAGATGCTGCCACCCTCACTAGTGGAAGCGATGCTGCATCCTCACCCTGGGTTGCAGGTATCAAGCAAGCTGGAATAGTCAACTTGGACAGTATCATAAACGCGGTGGCGCTTGTGGCAGCCTGGTCAACAGGTAATGCGTTCCTTTACCTCTCTAGTCGCTCTCTTCACTCCATCGCTATGGAGGGTCACGCCCCTCAAATCTTTCAACGCTGCACTACAAAAGGAGTGCCCATCTACGCTGTGGGGGCAACGTCATGTGTCTCTCTCCTAGCGTATATGACACTTAACTCTTCCTCGGCGACCATCCTGAACTGGCTGTTGAACTTGGTCAACACCGGCGGATTTTTGTCCTGGGTCTGCTGCTCCATCACATATATTCGCTTTCGAAAAGCCTGTGAGGTTCAGGGAGTTCCAAAGTCAAAGCTTACACAGAGGTCCCCGCTACAGCCATACACTTCGTGGATTACGCTCCTTTTGTTCAGTATCTTATGTCTTTTGAACGGTTTCACTGTCTTTTTCCCGTCCGAATGGTCCATTGCTTCTTTCATATCGGCATATATTGGATTTCCGGCGTTTCTCGTCCTGTATTTTGGTCACAGATTCACTAATTTTAAAGAACCGTGGGCCATTCCGTCACATCTTGTGAACCTACAGCTTGACCCAGCGGAATTGGACAATAATTGATTTATCTCAGGTGGAATAAGAACTATGTCATGAACGCCCCTAGACTTGGACAGGGTCATCGAGGCCTGGTGCAACCGACATTGCACGTGCAAAACAAAGATCCCTTGTCATTCTGTATTTCCTCGTTTCATCAGTCTTACAGGTCGAAAACAGGAATATGTTGTAAATGGCAACGAGAAAGTATTAGGAACCATTTTAGCTCTTAATTTGCTAGATTCCTGGAGTTCTTGATACCACCGGGGCATGTTTATATATATATTTCCACCAGCACCTTCCGCGAAATATATATTTGAAATTTCAGACGCACTTTGCGGCATGTCTCAATCTCACTACATAAATGACATCGAGGATACGTTCTACATGGTCGACATTGGACTTCTAAGCTGTCAAATTGAAATTGAAACCAGAGAGATGCATCAAAGGCTCCACATATATTATAGCCACGTGATGTGATGACATAATCCGCGCTACTGGCCCCGTCGAATAAAATTTTGCGAACCGCTTTCTCTTTTCCTTTCTTCTTCACTTCAAAACATATACACGGTCCCCAACACACTCTTGTCGATGGAACAATCTCACTCTATCTACATATTTTAGTTTAGGGACCCAGACCGAAGAATGCTCGTTCTAATCCCGCCCCCTGACATTCAGCCAGAGGGGAACGGGTTCGCTTTTGAGCCAACATCCCTTCTTTTCTTTTTGATATGAATCTTGCGATTTAGTCTTGCCGATGTTTTTTATTTGTTTGATCTGCGATGTTCACTCGCAGGGGCCAGCTTAGGCTGGCACTGAACTCTTGATGCTTGGGTTTCAACCCTGCGAGGCACTCAGATCCTTGCAACTTGCATGGTCATCTCCTTTAGACAGGGATCATCATATTCGGTTCTTTTATCTACTAACCCCTTCACAGCTAGATAGACGTAAACAACCTTGGCATCTTCGAAGTCTTGTCCGTCATATCTTGATGTTTGAGGTCAAAAAGATGCCAAAACTAAGCCCTCACAGTTGGATACGTCCTTCTGGAGACTCCCTCGTGTTACGTCCGCTCCCTCTATGGGGCTGTGCGTGTCAAAGTAGGGAGATACATTCCTTGTAAACAGCTATATATTATGAACAGTTATCGCATAAGTACGGACCTACGTGCAACAGATAATCGTTATAGTTATATCGGAGGAAGACAAGGAATGCTCCGTCGTTGTGGAATTCTGCAGATGTGCATCTCACATCAGTCCTTGCTAGGGACTCGCTGCAACCCTTCATCGAAGAATTGCGTCCCATCCCTGTGGGCACTTTGTTCCTGTATTTTGAGTAGTTGTCTGGTTGAAATTCCCGAAAGAAAGCTCGTGAAACCTGCACGGATCCTCGGGATTTGTTTGACTAAATCCAGCATAAAAACTGCTGAGCGTTCGGGTGCGGCTGGATTGATCGAGTCAGGCATGAGTATGCACTCCTTACTAGTACTACTACTTTTTTGTTCAACATGGAATGCGGCACGAGCCATTATGAAGCTTGGTCACTCCCCCTCACTTTTGCTCACTGACTATCGTTGGATATCCCTTGGTGATCTCAGGCCAATCATTAGCGCCAATGGGTATACTTTGGAAGAGGAGACTTTCACACCCATACCAATATGTAGGTCAATGGATCAAATTTTTCCCCAGACATAGCCATTGGGTATCACAAAAGGGCTCATGAAATAAGCCAGGTGAAACTATGCTTGTCTATCCCAGACAGAGTCAGAATACTACGCGACGACGCGCGGTAGTTATGGAGTAGTCGCAACAAGGCTCTTCACCCTGGCCCCCTTGGACTGCCATCGCCTCCATGCTGCGATCGAAGGGGCTGCGTGTATATAAATCCAACATAACTCCCGCAGACTCGATGCTCTACTTCTGCCATCCCTCTGTCCACTTGGAACCGTCACTCATTTACTAAATTATTACCACGTACACTCATTGAGACAACTATTTGGACATATTCCTTCCCTTGATCCATATCCTGCTTAGTATCTTCCACTATTCACAATGGCTCGCTTCAGTCTCTCATTCATCTCCATTTTCCTCGTCCTCGCGGTCCTTACTCTCTCCATGCCCACCGCGCGCGATGGGCAGGCTCCCAGCCAATCGCTTAGACTCGATAGTGCTGATCATGGATTGACGGTTAGTCAAATGTGAGAAAGTCACTATGAGAGACATCATATTGACAAATGAACTCAGCATCCCACTCGGTCGACGGATCGTCTTAGCAATGAAAAGGAGGAACAGGAGGCCAAGATCGCTGCGAAGCTGGCTGAAAAGGCCGGGTCTGCTGCCAAGTCTACTCCTGCTGCCACCCCTACCGACGAGTCTAAGCCTAAGTTTACCGGCTTGGGCAGGGTTCCCTTCCTCGGTCCTGTTATCGGTGATATTGGAGGCGGTATCTGATTCACCAACCATCGAGCTCGGATATCTGAGGCTCGATATGAAGGATGTGCAAAATTTGGGATGAGCGAGTTCCACTTTTGGTTGACGCTAGCTGGTCGATATTTGTTTTCGTTGTTTACTTTTGTTTGCAAGGGAAATGGTCAATGAGATCCTTGTTAGGGTCTACGGTTAATTTAATCTGATTAGTTGCATTACATGTCTATTATGTCTCGTCCCCAACATGTAGTTGGTAAAGTTGCGTCCGCTAGTGTGATAAAAAAAAAAAAAAAAAAAAAAACACATCCCAGTTCATTTCCAGGCCGTTGTCGCATCATGAGGTTTTGTCGCCGCTTGCCTGTTGTTGGCCTTCATGAAGTCCTGTGTAGTAGCCTGCATAATACCATGACATCATGAGATTCTTCAACGACTCATCTTGGACTAGAAGTATGGGTTAGTGATCTGAATCGACGTGTCTCGAAGGAGAAGCATACCATTTGCCATGACTGGATGAGGCATCGGAATAACAGGCGTGGAAACCGCAGGATTGGAATCTTCCACTGGCTGAGAAGGCTATAGATCGTCAGAAAGTCCTTCGACAAGGAACACATCAATAAAACAGCAATTTACCTCGGGAGCAGACTCGGAAGTTTGCTCATCAATGGTCATTGAGACATTCTCATTCCCAGGCTGAATGGCATCGTTCTCTGCCACTTTGGGGCGTCCGCTGTGACCCTGATGTACAGCTGTAGTAATACCAGTGTCTTCTGCTTCTTTCAACACGTCTTCAACATTTTCACCCTTGGCGTGAATGCTCCAGTAGTGCTGCCGTCAGGTTAGATATTGGTCACGTGAATTAGGGATTAGGTGACTGACCTGGTATTCTTCGACAGCATCGTCCCAGGACTGAACTAGGGCAGAATCATCCCAGACCTCTGCATGTGTCAAGGACACTTTTTTATTCTTCCCCATGATGCTGGCCCATTTGGAGTTGTAGGTTATTGAGTTGTAGTAAGTAAACATCTTGGCGGTAATCGTGGTAATCGGCGGTTGAGATGGCTCACCGCCTTCCGCGCAAATCAGAGAAGAAAAAAAGTTTCCCGCAGATGATCGAGCAGCATACAGTCTCCAATTCGACACAACAAATCCTCAAAATGGCCCCTGATAAGAGAGTTTCAAAGCGCAAGGGTATGTACAATGCTTGGGACCTGTGGATTTTATTTTCATTTCACTAACGCCACTACAGCTGCGCCTGTCGCCGCCGACTCACCCGCCAAAAAAACCAAGAAGGTCGAGGCCAAGGCCGCTGAGGCAACCAAGGAGGCTGCTCCTAAGTCTATCTTGAAGAAGAATGAGAAGGCTACCAAGTCTAAGGCAGAGAAGGCTGCTGCGCCAGCCAAGACCAATGTCGAGCCCACCCGTCAGGTCAAGCCTCGCAAGCGTGCTGCCGACTTCCTTACCGACGAGGAGACCGAAGAGCCTGTCGCACCTGTGAAGGTTGATAAGAAGGCCGAGAAGAAGCCCGCCGCTAAAAAGTCCAAGAAGGAGGAGGCTGAGGCCGCCCCCGCTCCCAAGAAGGCTGCCGCGAAGAAAGCCGCCCCCAAGACCAAGAAGCCCGAGCCCGTCGTCGAGTCCGAGGAGGAAGATATCGAGGTGGATGTCTCCCCCGCTGATGAAAGCGAGGCTGAGAACGAGGGCGATGATGACCAGACCGAGGCTCTCATCAAGGGCTTCGAGAGCAGTGGCGACGAGGATGAGTCCGATGGTGAGGGTTACAAAGAGGGTGAACCTATCCCCAAGGCCCCAGATACCAAGAAGGCCGAGCGCAAGCTCGCTAAGCAGCTGCGCAAGGACGGTCCTCCCGAGGAGCCCGGCACTGTCTACATTGGGTAAGTTTCGACGGTAATTTTCTGATCTGTTTGAACAATCTAACATCCCATTCTCAGACGTATTCCCCACGGTTTCTACGAGCACCAGATGAAGGCCTACTTCTCCCAATTCGGCGAAATCACCAAACTCCGTATTTCGCGCAACCGTCTCACCGGCCGCTCCAAGCACTACGCCTTCATTGAATTCTCTTCGACCACCGTCGCCAAGATCGTCGCTGACACAATGGACAACTACCTCATGTATGGCCACATCGTCAAGTGCAAGTACGTCCCGAAAGAGCAGCTGCACCCCGAGATCTGGAAGGGTGCCAACCGCCGCTTCAAGGTTACGCCATGGAACCGCATTGAGAAGAAGCGTCTCGCGAGGGGCAAGACACGTGAGCAGTGGTCGAAGAGCATTGAGTCCGAGCAGAAGAAGAGAGAGGCCAAGATTAACAAGCTCAAGGCTCTGGGTTACGAACTTGATCTTCCCCAGCTGAAGAGCGTCGATGATGTCCCCATCCAGGAGGCCCCCAAGGCTGTCGAGGCCGCCGAGACCACTGAGACTGCCGAGGCGGCCACCGAGGAGCCTTCCAAGGCCGTCGAGGCCCCTGCTCCTGTTGAGGCCGCTGTTGAGGTCCCTGCTCCTACCGATGATACCCCCAAGAAGGCCAAGAAGGGCAAGAAGACAGAGACTCCCAAGGAGGTTGCTACAGAGTCACCGGCTGCTAAGTCTCCTGCTGCCAAGTCTCCCGTTGCTAAGGCGCCTGCCACTAAGGCGAAGGGAAAGGCCACTAAGAAGGCCACCAAGACCAAGTCCAAGGCGTAAACGGGATCATGTAAAAATTGTTTGTAATTTCATTCATCAAGCCTTTTTGTCAAATGCATTGTGTGTTTTTTTTCTTCATCAACAGACCTCCTTTAGTACTACGTGAAGCCTAGAATAGCATTGACACATCATAAAAAAAGGTGAAGGGTGTAAGAGTATGGCAATGATTGACAAAGATTTCTCAGGTTAACAGGGTCTGCCTTCTCACCTCCTGGATATTGTTAGCTCTCTCTGTGCGTGCCGATATGTCTACACATCTTCCATATAGCAGCGAGAAAACCCCCATAATTTTCCCCTAGCATTTCTATTTGACACTTTACTTCTAGATATATTATTGCCCTCCGGAACATCGCAAGCCCTAAGCCGATGACATACACGCTAGTCCCAACCAAGCCTAGCACCATCACCTGACTAGCGCGAGAAAAATAAAAGCTTTGCCCCGAAGATTCCTTTTCCTCTTCTTCTCTCAACTCCTCGCTCAAAGAATCGCATTCAAAGCTCACGCACAAAAGGAAGCCTCGCTCCCTTTTCCAATCTTGCTTTGGGAGAAAGTCCCCGGACACCCTGCGCTTTGGGTAAAACCAAAGTACCAAGCCAGGCACTGCGGAAACGCGCCGCCATAGAAGCAATTCGATAGCGGCTTACGCCCTATTCCCTCACTGCATCTCGTGCCACCCGACGGTTACATTTCACAATGTCTCTGGAAACAATGGGGTGTGTGCTGGGTGTTGGAGGGGGAAGGATCGGTGGTAAAACACCTTTTCTTGTATTGGGTTGCCTTTCGTCATGTTCGGATAGTCATGCGATTGCCTCCTGTCTGCTTCTTCGGAAGTCGATGGAGGTAACTCAATGGGGCTCATTCTTGAGGCGAGGAGTTCCTAAGTCTTTTTCAAGAGTCTGTAGCTTATGGCAAAGCGGTGATGAGATACTGTCTCATCGCAGAAGCCCTGTCACAGGGGCCGGACTCTTCTATCTTGCCATAGGTTATTTTTTTTTGTTCGCGTGATGATATACCAATCATAGAGTCAAGCACAGAGATCCCAAGGGGTTGTTGACGATAAACGATTTAAAATTATCTGATGAACATTATATATAGCCAGCTTTTCAATTCTAGCAGATCAAATACCAATGCGATTGAAATGAATGCTTAAAATGCAATATTCATAATTAAATCGTAGCATTTCAGTTCGTATAATACAACCGGTATCCATGCAATAATATAGCCATGGTCATGTTTTCGCGTTCACTGTGCCTTGTCCTCAGCTCCAACCGGCACCGCCTCCTTCTGTTCCTTCTTCTGGCCAACCACCTGCACCAGCGATGCTCCCACAATCTCGGCGGCGAACGCAATGGTAGTCGCACAGACATTGCTCCAAACCTGGATGCTCACGGATCCCAACGGGGCCCGAGGGAAGGAGAGAATCCATTCAACGTAGTAGGGGAACCAGGCCTCGGGGAGCGGGAAAACGGGTGTCTTCGAGTACCAGAACTGCAGGAACATCTTCAACCCATTCGTGCAAAGCCAGCGGGCGATCTTGACGATCCAGTCGAAGGAGGATTTCTGCGACGTGAGCTTCTTGTCTGTGGAGAGACAAGAATGTTAGCAGTCTGGTCAACAGGAATCACAAGGTTCTTTGTAGTATTGTGGTAGTAACACGTACTCAGCGCCTCGTATTCCTCCATGGTCTTGTCGTGTCGTCTTCTGGCCTTCGCCCACTTTGCAAACTCATCCTGGGAGCTTGTGCTGTTCATTTCGTGCTTCTGCTCGAGGACTTGGCGCTTCAGCAGCTGCTGCTTGCGTGCAGTCCTCGAAGTTGGCGTCGGCAGTTTTAGGTAAAGGAGCCATAGCTGTATGCCAAAGAGAATAGCTGTTAGCGTGTGGAATCACAGTGTAAGTGCGCGACGGAGCTGAGAAGGAAGCCTCTCCAAGGCCACAGCCACAGGTGGGTTGATTAGAGACATACAAGACTATCGACTGTACTCGCACCGATCGTGTTGACCAGGTAAATTGCGACGTGCACGAAGAAGACCGTAAGGACAAGGGACAACATCGTGGCGGGGGTTGGCAAGACCAAGATGAGGCGTTGGATGCGACGGCGCAGGCTAGGAGAGCCTGGAAGAAAGCGGCGGCGGCACAGTCGGCGACCACGCAATTCTCTGGTAGCTCTGCTGGGACGAGACAGGAAATATCCTGATAAGATAGATGTTGGTTGCTGGTTGAAGGAGTGAATGACGTTCCTCGTTGTGGAAAGGTTGGGAATAACAGCGGACTTGGCCTTTCCGCCTTCACTGTATCACGACCTACACCATTTTGTCTACCAATTTGCTTGTGGTAAGACAATAAATTACGGAGATATTTCAAGCAAAATATGATGAGGCCTTGACAATTATTCTTCCCAACTTCCACCAAACAAACAAGCCCTCAAATGTCCAACCCAAAAGATGCATTCCAG
Organism: Penicillium concentricum; assembly: GCF_028827145.1. Lineage (NCBI taxonomy): Eukaryota > Fungi > Ascomycota > Eurotiomycetes > Eurotiales > Aspergillaceae > Penicillium > Penicillium concentricum. The sequence goes on from NW_026622755.1 coordinate 4,910,039, forward strand.
GAACTTGTCCGTATCTTCTCATCTAGAGACAACCAAGTCCTCGAGATCGAGATCATCCCATCAAGCCTAGGCGCTACCTTCCTCCAGGATGGATGTTCACTGGGATTAACCAAGAAATCTCTAGTGCAGGCCTTCACGGTCGCGCGCCAGCTCTTCTTCGACCAATTATTGCCCATGTCCGAAGATGACCTGCAAAACACCTTTTCCGCAAACGCCCAGTCCAGAAATGCAGACTCGGCTATTACAGAAATGATGCTACTCTTCGACTGTGAGCATCTTACAGCCTGTAACTGGCGCAAGCGCCGACTGCAGGCAGCCATGGCGCATTACCCTGGTATTCCAAACCAGACCTCGACCGCAACGAAGTTGTTAGAAGCCGAACTCACGCTCATGTCGAGCTATCAGTGCTCGCCACTTCATCGTCATACCAAGTCGCCGACGCTATGGCACCACCGACTGTGGGTAGTTGTCCATCTGCTTCAAAGACGGCACTGGAGTCCCGAGGATCTGCTTATGCTGCAACGGACGGAACTGGGTGTTGTTCTCCGCGCTGGAGAGCTGCACCCCAAGAACTATTATGCTTTCAACTATATGCGACAGCTGGATGTGCTGCTCGCTGCTACAGTGGAGAAGACAAGTGGACAATCAACGCGGGAAACCCGTTCCGCGCAGTCAGTTGTTGAACGGGTGATTGATTGGTGTTTGGCTAATCCACGCGATATATCGGGTTGGAGCTTCGGCCTCTATGTGTTGAGGAACACCTCGGAGCAACATATTCGAAGGAATGCTCTCGAGAAAGTGGTTAGGTTTGCGCTTAACGTTGGATGGGAAGGCGAGAGCCTTTGGACGTTTGTCGACCAAGCATCGAGGCACTTCGGACTTGAAAGCGTGATTGAACATACCATGCTGTTTCACTGCGATCAAGCAACCAGAACTCGTGCTCCCCAAATGGTTCAAGACAGTCAACAGAATCAATCATGGCAGACCTGGCTCGCCCGGGCGAGAGTATATTGGGTCGTAGATGGCCAAGGGCAAGATACCTGACCGGATGTGATATGGATGTATATATGTGTTTACGCGTTTACGATTACCACCAAAAATCGCACCTCCATGATATTTCTCATGTGTCGTTGCCTCGTTTTGTCAGCGCTCTGGTATACATGCTTGGGCTAAATATGTGATAAACGCCAATGAGAGTCAAATGAACGCCTCGCTAGACACCCGGCCCCCGGGGTTTGAAATTTGGGCATAGGCGGATGGTTCCAATATTATCCGTGAATCCAACGCCGTCCTTCACTCGTGCACTTTGCGACGCTGCTCGGTGGGTTGTCTGTTTCGGGCGATCGCGAAAATGGTGGAGGGAGATGAGAGTGACTGACGGGTTGGATCGAAGGATGAGGCATTTTATTTTTTGCCTCCTGCTGCAGCCTCGGCAGCTCTCTTTTCATCCGCTGTTGAAGAAAAACGATCAGTAAGCCAGTCTTTCAGCGTGGGTTGGACATCTAGTGCTATAATACCCTTTCTCTGCTTCTCGCGCATGATGGCAGCAGCATCATCCTTGGCCTTAGCAAATTCGCTGCCGGTCTGGGTGTTCTTGTTCTTCTGTGGAAATGGTCAGTATGAAACAAAAAGAAGCTGGGGATAAGACGAACCGAGTTGCCGGCCTTCTTCAGAGCCTTGGCCCGATCGTTGTCACGTTGGTTACCCCGTGTCATCTTGTGATATTAGAGGATTGAAAGTAGTTGGTGGGCGCGAAGGGAGAGTGAGAGAAAAAGTTTGGAGGGGTCGGCTTTATTTCAGCGAATCACAGGGGTTCCACTGTATACCTCCTACACCTCTTTGTCGATATGTTTTTGATTGGTTTATAAGAGTATCTTCTTTGTTTTATTCTGTTGAGTCATTTAATCAGCGACTAGATGTTGACTGTGATTGGGCTATATATTTACCTTGTTTCAACCTCTGGCTTTCTAACACCCCTGGCGCTTCGCCTCAAAAGTTGCCTACAAACTATTTTGCCCTTCAAATATCTTGCCAGTTCCACATTGATACTCGTATGATCCAAAATCGTTTGAACTATACTTATCAGGGAACAAGGCATTTTTGAGGCAAGCAGAACCAAAATACGAGGAAAGCAGACCTGTAGCCGCCAACTAGTTTCAGCATGGTCGAGTATCGTCTATTAATGACCAGTCATTTGGCTGCATCGGGCCCTAGTTGACATGCCAATCCTGGAGGCGTAAATAATTAGGCTTATTCCGGCTACAACCCCGATCTATGCGCTTAAAGGTCCCTATTTATTGCCTGAATCGCAACAATGAAACACCTCCTGCAGTATCTCCCACTGCAGAGATGGGGTGAAGAACTGCTCTCTTTCACTAGGGCTCTAATTAGATACATTCCATTTGTGTGGTTTATTCAGACGTTTCAAGTCTATTCATAGAAAAATAATATTGCCTTTATCGGGAGTATACATCTAGGCCGCTGCACCTCAATAGCCATTCTTCCATAGATACCTTCCTTCATTGTCAGACCCCCCATTCACCAGTTTCTTTTGTCTCTATCTTTCTTTATTCTTTTCTTGTCCTCGAGTTGATCTCGCTCTATCGCATTGTTCCATTCTTTCTCAGAATACCAAGCTTTCTGCTGGACAGTTGCTTTCTTCCCTCTTTTAATCCCAGCCATCCCTCAAGTCTGCTAACAGACCATCTTCTATACATCCTCGAGAGCGAGTATCTACCATCCTTCACAAGTGTAGAAACAGCCTTGTGCCTCAATCATGATGACTCGCTTGCGTGAATCCCTGGCCGGTCCAGGGTACGTGATTCTGAACGTCATTCGCGTTCTCAACATTGTCACTTTTATGGACCTTATAGCTGCTTGTGCAGTCTTGCTGGCCAAAATAGACATGCTGAACAGCTTCTTCTTCTTCGAGGCTGTAACCCATGCCGTGGTGGCTCTGGTCAGCCGTAAGTATAAACTTCCTTCCTTGTGTGTGATACAAGTGCTGATGTTCGCAGTCTTCATGATCATCTCGGAGCTCCCGATCCTCCAATCCTATTTCGACAACCATTGGCCCATGTTTGGACAAGACTCTAGCTTCTACTCTCTCGGCGGGATCATGATGATCCTGGGTGTAGCGACACTGGGTACCCTGAACACCAAGGCTATGACCCAGGAAACCATAGGAATGACTTTCTGGCGAATCATCATCTCCGCCGGCGTCCTGGCTATGATAGTTAGTGTGGTCAACGTTCTGGCCGTAAGTTAAGATATCAAAAACTGCCTCCGATATATATCCTTGATTGCATGCTAACTCATTTCCCCAACAGAGCTACATCTTCAGTGACCCCGAGACCGGCGTCAGTGCCCGCCAGGTGCGAGTTGATGGCGCCGTCGCACCACAAAAGGCAATGAGCCGGACGAGCAGCCATCGCACCCTCCATTTGAGCGTGAAGCGCGAGGAAACATTGCCCATCTACACACGCCAGAACCCCATCAAGCGTGCCACCAACCGTCTCACCGGGCGATTCCCGCTCAAGATCTCCAAGCCCATGAATCCGACTCTCGTTGAGGAGAACGACGCCGCTTCCTCCAAGTACTCTCGTGATTCTGCGGAGATCCGTCCTCCCGATCTTGCACACCACCCTGCTTTGTCGGGCCACATGGTTTGAGCTGGTTAACTGGTCAACTGGGTCGAAAATGGGGCTGAAGGAAAGGAAAGTCTGGCGTTGATTGAATCGGAAATCTTGCGTTATTGCGAAGGCGCACTCGGCGCTGTTTTATTCCCCTCCTTTGTTTTTGCTTTCCACTGATCTAAATGAGACATATCGTATTACCAGTGTGTGTAGCTCTTAATTCCAAAATTAAAATATCTGTAGAGGAGAGTAGAACAGTATAGAAGTGGTTTCAAGGGCAGTTTCCAAAAATGGACGGGGACCCACGTTTGGCCCCGACTTCAATGAAGCTACATATGTAACTTGGGAACATTTCCCCTTACACCTTTCTTTCGTCGAAACTCAACTTCGAGATTCTGATGAAGTAAGGTAGCAAGGATGGATTCAATCTCAATTTCCTGGGGAACGTAAGTCTTGAAATCTTGAAGCTCTCATCATTCTAGCCTGACCGTGTGAATAGCGCCAAATCACTCCTCATATTTTTCGGCCCCGTCATAATCCCACGCGCAATTACTGCCTATCGAAGTCTCCGTGTATCTATTGCGAGTCGACCGCCGCCGCGTCCTCTACCTGCCGCGCCCGGTCGAGCGCTGAACATCTTATTCGGTGGCATCGTCTTGTTTCTACTCCTAAGCCTACCTTTCAACCCCCACGCGCCCGAACCCAACATCTTCTCTCAGACTCGCTCTCGTCTAAACACCCCTACCGATATCATCTTCAACCGCCTCGCCCGTCTACGGCAAAATAACTTCCTCACCGAAGCCGACAACCTCCTCCAGTCCAAGTTCACCTCTATCGGTGCCCGCAAGGTATACCTGACCTATGGCCCCGATGCCCTAGTCTCATGCCAATACTGCTCTTTCGACAACCTCAACACATACCTCATGTACTACCTTCCATTCCATGTGTTGCTACCGCACTTGGCGCACCTGCTGCTCCTGGGTGTGGCGACATCCGCGCCCATCGCAGGGCGCGAGGCCGCTCGCTGGCGCACAAAGTTTACACTAGCCGGACTTGTCCTCGCAGCCATCGATATCTACATCATGGCCACCTATGACGCGATTCAAAGTGCGTCGCGCTCTGTGCGCGCGGGCCAGACACCACCCTCTGGAATTTACCACCACATCACGCTCCTGCGACCGTTGGCCTTTGTGATTTGCGATGTGATCTGCTCAGTTGTGCTCTGGCTCTCTGCGACCAACCGGTTCTTTTTCAAGCCGCCTTCAACGGTCGAGCAGGTTGATGAGGCGGTGTCGATGGCCGTGCAAACCCTTATGGGCGCAAACACGAAACTCCATGCTGCAAGCGTTACTCGTAATGCGGTAGTTCGGGATTCAAGTTTGAAAAATCGAGATGATTTGTATTGGCGGACTATGGTGGCTTCTGAGAACCCCACTCAGGGGCCTGGAGAAGGTGGGGAGCAGATCCTCAACAATATTTGGGAGGAGGAAGAAGTTGCTAGGGCTATGTCACGAGTGATGGCTGGACAGGGTGGAATTGATTTGGCTCAATTGGGTGTTAGTGCTAATGATTTTGTGCGAAAGGTTACGGATGGTTTAGAGTGAATATCTATGTAAATGTATTCTATTATTATCTCGTGCCAAGACATACAAGTAACAGTAAATAAATAAACCGGAAATGGCAGACTATTGACATTCAACAGAAATTCCAAAAAATATGTATATATAAATATAAATATAAATATAAAATCAAGCCAAGATCTCTTTTCATGCATATTACATCCAATCTCGACATTCAACATTAAACGAGGCGGTGAGTGGAGATGATCGTCGTGAAGAGATGAAACGAAATAACCAAATAACCACGTTCCCCCTCTATTCCCTCCTTTTTTCCCCAATTATTTTGCACTTTCACATTGTTGCTTTTCCCGTTCCTGGCTGAACGAGTCAAGTTTAGAAAGTAAATAAGGGCTCTGATGAGGCAGGTTCCGCATCCACATTGATTATTTTGGCTTCCCGGTTCTCGACTTTCGACTTTCGATTCTCGACTCCCGGTCCTCCCCACGGCCCTCCGTGGAATTTCGAATATCCTCCTTACTATTGGTGTACTCTCCACTATGGCAGACACAGTTGTGCCATCACAGCTACCAGAGCTAAAGGGGCGCAATGCCTACGTTTCCTCTCCAAGTGGATTACGGCCGGCCAAGGAGACCACGTTCCGTGAATGGGTGGTTGCCAACCAGATCGGTATGAACACCTCAATCCTTGGATACACATGGAGATGAAGACAGAGCTGTATCTCACAGAGTCGCCGCGCTCCTAACCAAATCCCTAGCATATGCGAAAAACATCCTGATAATACTGGTAACGCTAACACCAATTGCTGCTCTACAGGAATCTCCTTGACCACCCTGTCTATGTTGCTGGCTCTTCATAACCTCTACCCCTCGCTCCGCCCATATACCCAGCCATTCTTCCAATTGTCCTATTATAACGAATCCTCGAACTCATACATCCAGGGCTGGAACGATGTCTACTTCGTCATCAGTGCTGCTATCGCACTCACCGGTATTCGCGCTATCGCCATTGAATGGGTCCTGCAGCCATTGGCTCGCGCCTATGGTTTAAAGCGCAAGCAGTCGGTTCGCTTCGCTGAGCAGGGTTGGCAAGCTATGTACTATTCGTTCATCTGGGGAGTCGGATTGGTGCGTTCGGCCTACATATCTCTACCTGGGAATATAATAGCTAACCGCTGGTTCTACGTTGCAGTACCTCTGGAAAACGTCATACTATTGGGGCGATTTCGCCGCCATGTGGTCGCAATGGCCCGCCCGTCCTTTGTCTGGCTTGATGAAGTGGTATCTTCTCGTTGAGCTGGCATTCCTCGTGCAGCAGATATTCGTGATCCACGTGGAAGAGAGACGGAAGGACCATGTCCAGATGCTCTCTCACCACATTATTACCAGCGCTCTCCTGAGCTCTGCCTACATCTACGCTATGTACAATGTGTCCAATGTAGTGCTATGCCTCATGGATATTGTGGACTTCTTGTTACCGGTTCGTCAATTAATATTCGTCATGTGCTTTTAAACAGCTGCTAATACTTCCACAGTCTGCGAAGATCCTCAAATACTCCAAGTTCGAAACAGCCTGCAATGTCGGGTTTGGCCTCTTTATGGGCACATGGTTCATTACCCGGCACATTATTTACCCCATGGTGTGCTGGTCCGTCTATTATGATCTCCCTCGCGAACTCACCTATGGCTGCTATGCCGGTTCGACAGGCGAGTTCATCTCAGCGGAGGCCCCGAATTCCTTCGCATACATGCTTGGTCCATACTTCAGTTTGGACAACCCCATCTGCTTCAACCCCACTCTCAAATGGATGTTCTTATCCCTCCTGTTGTTCCTCGAGGGACTGTCCATTGTATGGTTCAGCATGATTGTCCGTGTTGCCTATGGTGTGGTTTGCGGCGGTAACGCCGAAGACACCCGCAGTGACGAGGAAGACGAAGCGGAAGTGGAAGACCAGACCGCATCCCACGTTCCTGCGCACTTGGCTGCTAGGGACGGTGCCCCTACCGACGCAATCGAAACTGGAAACCCCCCGGGCTTGGATCGTCGGCGGTCCAATGGCACTGCCTCTGTGCGTGCCCGGGGCCTTGGTCGTGTTCCTTTCGATCCGAGTGATCGGAAAGCTCTCTTGGGCCGCATTGGATGTGAAAAGCCTACCTAAATGCCTACTTTCCATTTATCATTTTCTCTCTTGACCAAAATTTGATGACTCCCATTTCGAGATGCTCCCTAGCATGCCATGCCTTTGTCCACATACCCTGTGCCGTGATATCCATTCTCCTGGTGTCGGTGTGAATAGCCAGCCCTGGCCATGCAACGGAGTGCCCGAATTACGATGAACTGCAATTTCCAGGATTTGTTTGCGGCACATCCTCTTCAGTCTGCTTGCCGGGTCTTATATCCACTTTATTTTTGTTTTTTTGTTTTCATATTCATACTCATTGTCGTTTTGTGGCCTGCCGGCTGGCGTCGGGGAGGTTTCCTGCTATGCTTTTTGTTGCCGTGATAATCTCTACGGACTTTTGAGTTCCGTGCTAGAGATCCACACAATAATACCCAATGGAAGCATTTGGCCTTGTACATGTATCATAGAGCCCTGTCCGGTATGGACCTATAGATTTACCCTCGGGGTGAATACGGAATATAGTGTTGCCTTCAACCCAAATCTGTAGTTGATCACCCTAACCCAACACAATATAGACAATCCTAGTGATGAACATAGTTCCGAAGCGCTGGCTCACTCCCATTAAACCCATACAACAACACATCAAGCACCCCAACCACATTCGACACAGCCTCCATCCCCAAGAAATCATACACATTCAAACCAGGCGCAAGCAACTCCCCACAAACAACACTGAGATCAATCCTCTCCAACCGCCCAGGCCCATCATGCACCAAAGCATCCACAAACAAAGCATATGCCAACGGATTAACCAACATAGCCGAGTGAGAATAAAATCCCCCAGCAGCACGGCCCGCACAAGCAGCCTGCACCTGCACATTCGACACCCCAACCTCACGTACATCCCCGAGCGCCGCAGAAGCCCACTCCCCACTCTGCGGCTGAACAACAACGTCATACCCAGAATACACACTCGTCGTCGGCACGAAGGCCGAATCCCCATTCTGACCACGCAGAGCGCGAATAAACTTTGTATCATACCCCTGCTGCTGTACAGCCGGCGAACAAACTGGCTGGGCGAGCATGCACAATGTCTCAACAACCGTCCCGTGGAAATCACCACTCACAGCCATGAAGTCGCTTACCGCGGCCCGTGTCGACGGCCAGTATTTCAGCGCCCATTGCACGTCCAAGCTACCTTGCGACCAGCTTAGAACCCCGATGGAACGCTGCGAGAGTCCCGAGATGTAGTTTATTGCGTATGCAACGTACTCTGCGTTGCTTTGGATGTCGCCTAGCGAGTTGCCCGGGATATTGACCCACACTGGGTCTGTGTGTGGGTTTGCAGCAAATATTTTCGCGTAGTTGAAGTAGTAGGTGCTACCGGCTGGGTCGGCAGTTCCTGGGACTAGGAGGACGGGGGTTTTGTTATTTTTGCCATAGGAAAAGGTTGGTGGGATATATATTGCGCTGCGGAGGTTTGCTTCGGGGATGTCGTAGGGTGCGTCGTTAGACGACTTTGTTGGGTGGATTCGTGGACTTGGGTCTTTTGTGTTATTGTTGGCTATGGAGTTTATTTCATGGTTTGTTATACCATTGAGGATGTCGATGATGGTTGTTGGGACTAGACCGAGGGATACTATATCGATGGCCCTTTGGAGGATTGTTTGCTTGTTTGTTTGTGGAATGGAGGAAAGGACTGAGATGCCTTCTTCAATTGTGGAAATTGGCTTGATTTTGCCTGTTGCAATGTCTGATATCTTGGCTTCGAGTAGAGATAGCTCTTGGTATATGCCTGTGCTGAAGGGAGCGCGACTTGAGGATGTGTTGAATAACTTTTCAAAGATGTCTGGAGCATCATGAGCTTCCTTCGATGGATAGGGAGGCAATGGGGTTCCGAGTGATGCTGATACAAAGAAAACAAATCGAAGCACTTGGTGACAGCGCATGGTGATGCTTGGCTCCTCAATTAGGGCTGACTCTCTACACATGGGGTTTGACCTGGTGCATGCTGACATTTATAAGAAAAAGGATATTCCATCGGAGCTCAACCAGCATCACTTTCGTATCATATCCGAATTAGATCTGAGTTTCTATTTCAGCGCCATATACATGTGTATGCATATCGCATTCCACTCCTCATATTTCAGACCACCCAAAGCACTGTCAATACATTGCAACCCATCTACCAATCAACTTATCCTACACTATTCAGTGGATATATCTCATTGATGATTGGTAGCTGACGCAGGGATCCCTTGTAAAGCGTCGGAGTCATCTTATGCTTCTCATGCTTTGTCGTTCAAATAACGTCCGAGCACCGGAGTTTCTTTTGTGTTTGTGTATCCCGAGATCAATCTAAATCAGTCCGGGAAGAGTCTTCTGCAACCTCATCCTAGAGAATAGGATGGCCAGTGAACGGCATTCAACACATAACTGCCCGAACCACGACCTAAGACTGAAGGTAATATAACCAAGAAGAGCCCATATCCACCGCAACTGCATCTTACAGCGGGACTCATTTCTGATCTATCGAATTGATTCTATGAAAATATGGCCTGGTATCAGCTTTTAATCCTCCGTATCACCTCGCTGAATCTGACAACTGTACTGCGTCTATTCTTGATGTTGGCGACGAGTCAGAACATGTAGTCGTACATTGAATTTCGATTAACATGAGAGGGTAGAAAAAGCTTTCCCAACCCATTCTCTTTCCAGTCAAGCACTGCTTTTGTAGAATAGCTTTGGTACGCATGGTTCTGAGTGTAAGTGTTGGTTATGAAGGCGAAAGTTCAAGTCCTCGCGAATCCCCACGACCATTTTAGATAGATATAAAGTGCTTCTTTTGCCGTAGTGAATTTTTCTTTCCATCAATCTAGTATAATATCTCTATGACGAGCCTCATTAGCATGCGGATATTGCAGTTTCTTTCATGGCTCTTCGATCTCAAGATCCATCACCTCCTTTTGTCGCCAGATCTGTGGCTTAATGGAACCATGGTGATCTGATTTATCGGATTTGTCGTAGACTTAGAAAGGAATCTTGATTTGCCAATCTGAATAGACTCAAATAATTCAGAAACCGTTTTTCGCTATGACCTCTTCCAGTGGTGTAGTTCTGAAATGGCGTCTGGGTGCGTCTGAACTGGGGCTTGTCCTCTGGGTCAGTGGACAAGGGGTGGAGGAAGTCAAACACAGCCAGATGACCGTTACTTCAGGCCCAATCAGCAGCCGTTTGGTCAAGCGGATCCCTAATCGAGTGCGAGGTTCCACGTTGAACCAATAGCTTGACAGAATGCAATAAACCCTTCCCGTCACCGTAATGAAGATAGGCCCCTATTCTGCTATACATATGGAAGTACTATCACCACAGTTTTGATGTATGATATCTTTCACCGGATGACCACAGTCTAGAAGGTAGCGAATAATTTCTAGCCGATCATCCGATTCAAGCATTGCCGCATAATGTATTACCTGATCGTGCTGTAAAGATGCATTGTAGTCGAGAAGAAGCTCAATCGTTGGAAGTCGAGCCTCGACAAATGCGATAGATAATGGAGTGCGATCTACATACTCATTGTATCGCCGATTACAGTTTACAGGATTCAGTTCAATACTAGAATGTCGCTTTATTCGAATATCAGAGACTACGACAGCTACACACACGGGAAACTCCATGTTGAACCTAGTTAAACTCCCCTTCTCAATTATTAGAAAATCTCTGCTGAGCGCCGAGTATTCAAGTGGAAATCTGCACTACCTTTAGTTTATTCAACGCCACACAATGCATTGTTGAACAATGGAATTTATAGGTTGAAAATCGTAAATCAATCATCCAGGACCATGCAGGCGACTACCATAGACGCTAACATGCCTCCTGTGGGGGTATATAGATCCCGGGGTCTATCTCCAAGACCACGACCTCGAGGCTCCAGCTCGCAGCTTCTATCCCACATTTCGTGTAAATCAACAGCTGACTGCAGCTGAGTCGCAAGATGCTCCTGCAACTCCAACACGGGTTGTAAGGAGTAAGAAGCTTCTTTTAAACGCTGAATCTCATGAATGGTTGATGCTAGCATAGTATATTTGTGGAAATTGATGAGCCCCTCTGGCGTCATGGCTGGGTTTCCATCTTCAATGAATGTCAAGTCCTTCAAAAATAGACCTGCTGAATGGTTAATAATCGGTAATTTCAATTGTTAACGATAGAACTGACCAAGAAAAGGAATGCAGGGTGGAACTGCAGCCCGTAACGTATCACGGTAAGCCTGGTAATTGTGTGCACTGGATATCATAGTTTGCAAGGGCCTAAGTGTGTTGCAACTACGTTCGGTAACCATTGCCCAAGTGCGAGCAAGCCGGTAGATGGGGGCACTTTCCAGGCCTGCCAGGATAGAGACTACCGCAGAGTAATTACGGAGTTGGTGACATATCTGTAATAGATGAAAATCAGCATATAGGAATAATTACAAGAGTGAGGTTAGAGATTACAACGTACGTTGGCCACATTGACTAGATGCCCTATCACTTGAGTCCGCTTTTTCAATTCCGATTCTGCGAGTATGAGGGCACAAACCCAATTAGAGAGCTGATTGGAATACCGAATCAAGGCCCTGACATTTGGAGCTAGCTCAGGTGGACCGGAGCTCTCTTTCTTCTGCCAGTTCTTGTTTAACAATTCATCTCGATGTACTTTGCCGAAAATATGCGCTTCCATGATAGTCAGCTGCCGAGCAATCTCCTTGGCGTCGAGTTTGAGGAACTGGATCTTGTCTAATTTCCGTGGCAGAATTGGCTTTGGCGGGGCTGAGATAGATGATAGTGATCTTCTCTGGTAATCGAGACCCGAAAGTCGGCGCTGGATGATAGTGAGAAGATGTTGTGTCGCGCTCGTCTCGGTGGCATCCATGGCGCGCTTTGCAAATGACTCTAGTATTCGCAAATTTCGATCTGTATCAATGCCTTTTGGCTCTGACCAGAAATGTTCCAGCCATTGCTTCAAAACATATATCACGCGTAATCGAATCAGTGGCTTTGTCTGAGTCGACCATTCTGCCGTCGTGGTAGCGTTCAATATGTGAGGCGAGCAGTCAAATCGATCGATGAGGAGCTCAAGGAGTTCTGACCCAGAGGTAAAATACTTATAAGTAGTGAAGAAGATCCGGTTGAAAGAGCCGTCGAGCTTGTCATGGCACGTTAGATGTTCCACCAGTGCTGCGATAGTTCCAGCCCTGACAACCTCCACGCTTCCGCGGTATTCGCAGACAACTTTTTCCGGAGATGTGATATCGTGAGATCCGGAGTCCCTCCGCTTGTTTGTGTCTGTTTGATCCATCGCGACAAGAAAGCTATGGAAGAATTGAATCAGTTGTCATCCGAACCACACTTCTGCTTGGATCTCCGTGGTCACATGGTATTATGTGTCAACCGCCGTCAAGGGCAAGGCCGAAAGATTGATAATGTCATTCGGATAGTGGGGTATTTCCACTAAACCGGTGTGCTAACGAAGTACTCCGCTTATAGTACCCTCGTAGCTCGCGTTAATTACTGGCCCTACAAATCCCGACCATCGTCCGACCTCGGATTGAGACCTCGGATTAAGTTCCCAAGTTGCATTAACCGACTATCGGATTTTGCTTAGCCCCTGCCACGGACCCACCTCTAACCACTTTTGGCCAAGATCAGAGGGCTTTTAGCTATCTGATCCGAAACTTACTGGGAAGCTTTAAGTTTATTGGCACAGAGAGCCTGGGAGAGGATCCGCACCCTGATTTCCCTCTAGGCCACGCGGTCAGCGCCCACCCTCGGGACCTCCAAGGCTGAGGCGGCTTAATTGTTCACGGCCGCAGCAACTATAGCAGAGATTGAAGGCTACCATTCTCAGGCCTGTAAAATTACATAACTACAATCTTAAACTAATTGACATCCTAAAAGACCGTACCCCTGACCTGTGGCTTCCTATTCAAATTGATATCCTTCATCAACACAGTGCAAGGTATCGCCAGAAGTATAATGCCACATCCTACAGCAAGTAGTCGAAGTTCGGCGTAGGCATAGGCCTTCTGAATAGCCAGCCTGGTGGGAGTTCCAACAGCATAGCTCCGCTGTGTGACGAGATCCTCATAGATGTTGTTCAGATTCGGCATAGCCGATTCTGGGAGGTATCGAAAAAGAGCTTTCATGTATGTGTTTTGCCAGATGACGGTGCTGATGGTGAGACCCGCACTATCGCCAATAGTGCCAACCACATTCAATAGGGCTAGCGCTGTAGCGACATGTTGGTGGTCAACAGCCGCTAAGATAGCAAGCTGCTCAACAAGAATGAAGATTGAACCACCGATAGCAAGGAAGATTTGGCACATCACTTGGTAGCCAACATTCATGTTAGGCTGGCGGAAGTATATCATCAAGCCCTGGGCGAAGATATAGAGCGGAATCGCAATATATAGGGTCCACTTGTAGAAACCAACTCTCCGAATTAGCCAACCTATGCCTAGTAAAAGCACACCAGAGACCATATCAAAGATATTGACAATATAGTTGGAAGTGGTAATGGATAGGTCATTGTTGACTTGCAGCCAAGACGTAAAGTAATAACTCCAGCAAAAGTTTGAGAGCTGATAGGTTGCATCCAAGAGGACTGCACCGATAATCGTGCGGTTCGTAAGAAGTCGCCACTCGAAAAGAGGGACTGGAGCCAGCCATTTTTCCCAGATTGCGAAGAAGAAAAGCATACAGAAACCGACGACGAGCATGGCAATAATATAGCCAGAAGCCCAGTTATCGGGGGCGTAATGGGCGAGGTCAAAAGGAAGTTCAAACAACACAAGACCAGCAGTGAACAGGAAGACTCCAAAGACTAGTGCTCTAAATTAGACTTTTTCTTGCTTTCGTTCCGGGTAAGAATTCGCGTGATGTACTTACCATCAAATTCGATAGTCCAATGGCAGATACTTTCGAGTACCGTGCGACCACTTGGTCTCTTGATTCTGTAACCTTCTTTCTCCGCCTTGCGCAGATTGCACTTTAGCATAATGTATAGCGGAGTTGCCACGATAGGAACGACGATTGCCCAGCAGCCAAAGCCCCATTGCCAGGAAACCTGGTAGTAGAATTCATTCGCCACTTTAGGTCCCGCAAATGCCGTGATGATGTAGGGGGAGGAAGTGAACGCATAGGCGAAAGCACGGTTTCTCAAGGTCGAAACGTCAGCTGTCATAACGTCGACTGCGTATTCCATGCCGTAGAAACCGACATAGTAAAAGACCTAGCCTCCCAGTCAGAACTCGCACAAACAAACAGCATGCAATATTTAAACTCACGTTGGCAGCGCAGTAGATCTGAAAGCTATTACAGGTCGCCATGAGAACTAAGCCGATCGTTGTACATATAACCATCAGGAGAAATCCTTCTGCACGACCCCACACATCCATAATTTTTGCAACAGGTAGGTAGGTAGCAGCGGCAAAAACATCACCTAGGGCAGTGGGAACCGCGGACAACGAATGTGCTTTAAATGAGCTTGTCACATACGGGTTCAGGGTGACGGTCACCGTAGATTGAAACGCATTCACAAAATAAAGAAACCAAATGCTATTCGGCTCATGATATCAGCGTCTGTCAAAAAGCTAGTAGCGTCATTGGATGCGCGACACAAAATACAGTAACTGGATACATACTTGATGAAGACTGCGATTAGAGTACCCCTCGTCCACGCCATCGTCACGGCCTCGACGTCTTGGACACCATGCTGGGCACTCCCATCGGGTATTTCCTCGAGTGCCACAGAGCTTCTGGGACTTTGAGGGCCATATTTGCCATCACGGGCCGTATTATGCGTAAAATCATTGTCACTGTCTGATACACGGCGGAACACGATTCGCGCTCTTCGGATGAAAGGACGAACACCCATGATGGTCGTCTGGAGAAGTCAAAAATTGTCCAGAGGTTGGGTTAAATCGGGTCGCACTACGCGTGGATATGTAGGGACTCATTTCCCTTATAGTAAACAAGCACCGAAGTCGGGGTTCGTATTGTCCTGGCGACTATTTGAAAGTTAACTAGTCAAGTATTGCAGAGACCACTCCTGGATATGTGGAGATTCAATTCCTAGACTCTCCACTGACGGTTAATAAAAAAATAAATAGAAAAGATAAGATCCTCTATGTTCGTGCGTTCGTGGGCCGGCCCACGCCACCTTGTCGATCGGAAATTGCGCATTTTCCACAGAGGATCCACTGCTAAATGACTATCATCGTATCAGAGAAAGCCGCACAATTGATTAGAAAGGCAGATGAGCCTAAGCTAGAGAGAACTTTATGTTCAAGGTAGATTTCTTGACGTACGGGTTGAGCGACAACTGCAATGCCTATCCTGGCTTCGCTTGCCCAAGAGTTGACCAAGCATATAGGTTAGGTAAAATAAGACCCACCCATGAAGATAGTTACTGAATTGCATGTAATTGAGGGTTGGATGGCATATTTTCTTTTCTTTTTCCTCGCTTACGCGCCGATCCTCTTCCGCTTTCTTCCATGATATTCGAGTAGTCCAGTGTCGCTGTGTTATCCCCAAGGTAACGTTTTCAAGAGATCCGGACATAAAGCGGAATAATGATGATCGGCTCGAGGTAGCCAACATAGTTCTGACTTGCTTATACGCATCCACGGTCCTTGAGTGATCATGGTCAAGTCTCGACTAGATTCTCCGAGCTCATCGCTGCAGACAAACAGCTTCCCTTTTATTGCAATCATCCACATTAAAACTCTATTATTTATCCTTACTGGTCAAGTATGTGTCGCAGTCATGAACCGAGATGTACTCATCTAGGGTCATGGAGTCTTGCTTAGCCTCTAGCCCGACACGTAGAGCGGGAGTTATCGTAAAGTCCAGGTGAGGTTATCCTCATCCTACCAAAACAACCCTCGAGACTTATCTGGTGCGTGTCTACATGCTTATGATAGCGTGTCATTTCCCCCTGCGGTTCTTCCTACCGTGCCATACTGATGGGAAGCCTAGAATGAAGAAGCTGGCCGTAGTCAAAGATTAGCTGTTCCTCCAGTTCTCATGATTCCTCCCAGATAGTTTCCAGCTGTTAAATTTGCGCCATGGGTGATAACCGGGCCTCACACAAGGACATGGGGTTGTCTGGCAACATGGGTGGTTATCAAGTTTCAAGTTTCATTCCATGCAGGCTCGGACGTCAGGTCTCGAATGCATATTTGTCCCTCTAAGAATCCTCTTGTCCCAAGGAGATTGATACATGATAGTTTAAGACAAGATATTTTCACGGGTACATGCGACTCGTACTTCATCCATCTTTGAGGATGGAGGAGACATTGTAATGGGTATGCTGAGAAACAGTAGGAGATATTACTATGATGTTGATCAAATGGACCACACAAGTGAATGGCAAGACATAGTTGATTGGAGTACATTTGATATCCACTGTAGAGTTAACCGCCATGCCACAAGGCCCTCAAATGACAGCCTAGGCATGTACGGTCAAGTTCAAGAGCTAAGCAACCGATGAACCAATTCGGCGACATGTTCGCGTTGGGCGCATGTAGAATGGTAATCCGTTCGCAACTGGAGGCTTTAAACGCTTAATTCCATTAACAAGTCCTCAGTCCGTGCGATATTTGACGCAACATTATAGGGACCTCTTCCCTTGGTGAGAAGTGAAAGGACCCGGTTTCCGTTCTCAACCGTATTGATAGCCTCCATGTGAGACTGGAGGCTGGCGTGAAGATGGGTCTCGCGAGTGGCCAATGTTCAGTCTCGCACAACCAACTCGGCATGCTGATCTTCCTATAAATTATCACATATGAATTAAAATTCGGAGAAATCGATATATGAGAGCAGTCCAAAGCAGTGCTTAGTATCACGCGCTTCTTATTTATATTGATAGATAGATAGGAACTGCTGAGTCAGACTTGGGATAGAAGAAGTGAAGTAAGAAGCCTTTATATAGGGTTACTGAACAGGGTCTTGCTGGACATGAATGATTCAACATTGATCAGATCCTCCGAATGTCGGAAATTGAAGATTTATATTGTTGTAAGCTGCCCTGTGTGTGCAATGGCAAATGAGGAGGTCCTGTTCTAAAGAAGGATCCAAATTTCTGACGATTCCATCCGACACGACACAATCACACTTGTTTGAGCCTCTTGGTATCGGGCCTTGTGAGAGGCCCCTAGCCCATGGCCCGGGCCAACTCATCATATGCGGTGAAATGACCTCTCATTTTGCTTATAACTTGCTGAACTTGCTCATCTGTCAGTTGTTGCAATTAAGTCGTCAACGTAAGCAAAATAACGAACTCCGCGGTTGATCATTCACTGCGAATATAAACATTGTTCTCAAAGTAAATCGTTGTCTTGGAAAAGGGAAGGCTTTCTCAGTGAAAATGGGTGGACAGGAGAAAAAAACGCAGATCCCGGAAGAAGGATTCGTATAGGAAAGATTGCATTAGCCACAACGAATGATGCGAAGAGTCAGAGACTCTATGTTCCCCTTTCGTGAGGAGGTTTATACTGGCAATAGGATGCCGCACAATGTGACTCCGATGATGGATAGAGAAAGGAACGACGAAACCGAAATGGCCAGGATATTTTCCAAGCCTGACTTGATTAAATAGCCCAATATGCACAAAATGAAAGCCACATGCATATCTCAACAAAGGTGCCACCTCAAAGGAATCAGTTAAGCTCTATCACACACAGTCACTATCACTGTCGATACTTGTCGAATCTACTACATCGTGGAAATTCCTATTCCAAAGGTGTACGCAGGAAGAAACCACCTACAGGAAGTGGTGGTGGAACTAACAAGAGCTGACAATTGTAGTTTTTACAATCGCGAGTTCCCTGCTATTTCCCGAAAGATGGGATATTCAGAGCTGCGCTGCTCTATCCATGAATAGATCTAGGTCATATGTGAAGAAACTGTCTAGGGTATTTGAGTCACTTGGATATATTTTATGTACTAGACAATGCTAAAGCCTAGTTGCCCTGCAAGCCTGAGCTTTGCGACAAATCGATCAGTAATACACCCAGTTCGCATCGAACGTATGCATGCTATGATCAAAAGTCAAGGGGAGCGTATTCGTATACCATCCGATAAGAATCGCCAGTCAGACCGCGCTCGTGCCGGGAAAATCGCAGAAAGAATTGATCAGGGCCCCGGCCCCACTTCGCGATATCTGCCTCGGTAGTTCCAGAAGGAAAACCGTCCATTGGCCTAAAAGCAGTAATGGGTCCAATGCGCACCTCCTCTGGGATAAGGAGCGCTGTTGGGATTCTGGCTCCCATATCCGTATGAGCAGAATGTGAGATTGGGGCAAGCTCGGAACCAGGATTTGGTCCACTTGTTGGCTCCAGTGCACCAAGAGTGGGTGTATATTTAGTTGCGTTCATTGCCATTGCACGTGATTCTTCTATCTCCATGATCTTTCGCCCCACGGTTGCCCATATTGAGCACTGGTAAAAGCCTTGCACCGAGGGCGCTTGGTGGAGTAGAGCCAGTGCCGCGCGTCGGGTACGCGGCTCACGGCATCGGAGACTGGTAAACCAAAGCGGAAGACCAACGTTGACTTCAAATGTAAATGGAGGTTGGGTGCCGTCTGGTCGCACCGAGGATTCAGGTGCATTGGCACATTGTTCAACGATATTTTGGAAGTTTGGTAGATAAGCGTCGAATTGCATCAATGACAAGGATGTGCAGGTCTCGAGCATGATATATAGCATGTCGTGATAGCTCAGCAAAAGGGCACCGGTACCAATCTGTTGCGGCGATAAAATGTCTTTGGCGCGAAGAACTGTCATCAACTTATTAAAGGCAGTATGCCAGTTCCTCAGTCTGGCCACCAGACTGAATAGCCTAGTGTTGAATTCCTCGGGCACATGAGAGGTATTAGCCTCCACTAAGTGCTTGGTGCAAGTGCTTTCAAAGAGCGGGATCTCTATAGCTAAAAGCACAATCGTCTCCCGAGCAGACTTGAGCGAGTCAAACTGTTGCGTCCAGACATTTCCAGTGTCTCCTAGTAAAGCAGTTACCGGGGCCCCACCGACAGCGAGAGCGAATGTTCCCAGACGGACGAAGATCGGGATAATCGTATCCTCTAGCAAGGAAGCTTTACCCGGAGCCCCAGATGCTATTTGGGGACGTAAAGCGATAATGAGTTGCACACCTTGACGGTAAAGCTGCAGTGCCCCGTCTGCGTTTCCTTGGATGGCCTCAATGCAGATGAAAAGAACACAGCTGATCAGTCCGACAAAGACGTCTACGTTACCCTGCTCAATGCGCTGACGAACAGCGGATACCGAGCGTGAGTACCAGCCCAGGGCGTCTTGATGATTCTGAGTGAGAAAAATAGTATTATCACGGCGTTGTGGCACAGGATCCAGGGATTCTTTGGGACACTCAAATAGCGCACTAATGGTGATGATAGCATCCCACACAGCAGGTTCATAGCGGCAAACCTGTGGGACGACAGTGCGCCAGAAATCAACATCCAATCCCCCACCAATGGAGGAGGCGGCACATTCGAAATAGTAGGCAAATGCACGGCGCTCTCGCCACACTGTGTTGGTATTTGGTGATAATGATAAGGGGTTGGCGATGGCTGAGATTGTGGAAGAGGGCTGAGTGTCTTCAAAATCACACTTGCGACCTGTACTAGCACATCGAACACAGCTAGGCTTTTCTTCTCCGCACTTGACTCGTCGAATTCTACGACATGCTCAATATCAAGCTCTGTCTATGGAAAAGAAGCACCTACTTGCAAGTTCTGCATCCTAGCCTTGACCTCGGGAGGACCCTTGAGCGAGCCTTTGAATGGTTAAAAGAAACAGACATGTTGATATCATTCTAGATTTGGCTTGCGCCCAGATACCTCAGCGTGGAGAACGCATGATCATCAAGCGGCCAGGAGGCCACCGACCTCGTCGACCGTACCTGATGACTAATGATGCGATTAGTCAGCTTTCGTATTGCCCGGGCCGACCTCGGGAGCGGGCCCATCTAACTAGCCGACTCTTTTGCTATTCAGATATCACCCAGGATTTGAGTGAAGACAAAAGCAAGGGTCAAGAGTATCCAACAGAGTAAACGTAACTGACCCCTTGGGAAAGGCAGGGGGAACTTTTTTAATGGGATGGAAACATGGCATATAGAGGAGGATATTCGGAATGGATGGATTTGATCGGAATCAAGATAGGCTTCTCAATATACCTAAGTAGGGAGAAGATAATGGAATGGAAGGACAGTTTAGTTTAAGAGAGGTAAACATTCCCCGGCAGCGAAAGGCAGGGAGGTCGCAAAGAATAAGGAAACCCATGACAGAAGTCCTAGCCTGGCCCAAAAGACAGGGTGTTCATGATACCCGGGATGTTCCAGATTTAGATCTCACACAAACTGGGGGACACGGTGAGCTCAGGCATTGGAAGAGAATCATGCCCAGCCGCACCAGAAGGGTAGGTTCCCGGAAGCTTGCGCGAGATGTGAGATATACACCTAGCTGGGGGTATAGGAGGAGTGGGTGGCTCCCATGAGCTAGATCCATATCTCCATATCTCGGACATAAGTGGTTTATGACGACCATGAGATCTCCAAGCTCATTCAAGTCGTAACAGATATGCACAAGAATGCAATTGCGTTTTCGTGTCCCTAATGACGGTGTTCCAAGATTTGTAAGAGGTGCCGTAGTCAACAATCAGGTAGTGACGCAATGCCCATCTTTAGAAGTTGAGAATGTTTAGAAGTGGATGTGGAGTGAAGGCAAAGCAGGTCGGCTGTCAACCAGCATTGTCTCTGAGCCTCGCAAGTGCAGCCGCGATACCTTCGCTCATCTCTTCAGTTTGCTGACCTCGAGCCGGTGATTCAGTAGGCCGCGCAGCTTGTGCAGCTGCTGTTTTCCTGCTTTCAGCTAGAACTTCACGAAGAATGGCCTCTTCTTCATCCTCTTCGCCCATATTATCATCATTCCTATCATCCACATTCTCGGCTGGCAGTTGAGCTCGGCGTTGTGTGGCAGGAGCAGAGGCCCTCTTCGTATTCTCGACTCTAAAATCTTCTCGAACTGCATTACACCATTGCTGGACCTTTTTCTCTCCCCAACCCGGCACGGCGCTGATCTGCTCCGGCTGTGCATTGATGGCGTTTTGCAAGCTGCCGAATGTGGAGATCAAACTTGCGGCGTCGGACTTGTTGATACTTCTGGGAACCGTGACAAATTCAACCAGCGACTCTTTATAGGATTGGGCCTGTTGGGCTCTAATAGCGGTGGGCTGTGCGTTCTCTGATGACTTGAAAAGCTCGAGATAATGCGCAGCCTCTGGTGCAGACCAACACAATATCAGGGTCAGATTGTTGATTATGGATGTTTTGGACAGCTCTCTGAGACTATCTTCATGGTTTTGAATATCAACCATCACCAGTACAAGGCGGAGGTTGTATTTGCCTGCTAGTTGTTTCACTCGAGAGTAGATGTATTCTGGGTGGAGGCGGTGATATTTCAAGGAGAGAAACATTGCGCACGTTGTGGTACCAACCACATAGTCCGCGGGGATGTCGGCATACTCCCAAGGTAGGAGCTTTATATGGGTCAAGATTGGGTTGCCCTTTTGGCGCGTGGACACCAGAATCGCGGAAGTACCAGGGCGGTTGGCGAGGGCTTGGGGCTTCGGCTGTTGGACTTTCGGCCTAGAAGATGCACCTGGAGCGGGGGGATCTGAAGGGCGAGAGGTCATACCGCTCTCTGGGCGCGGGGGATCCATCTCGTTCGCCAATGTGTTGTTAATAGTTGAGCAATGAATGGAGAGCTGATAAGTCGATAAAGCTATTGCTTATCTGGATGGGACCCACACCGCCTGGGCCAATCTGCCTCAGTTTTCTGCCGCTAATTTTTTTGCTCTTCCTCGACCGCAGAAAAAAAAACCTCAGTCGCAACCAAACCACCATGGTTGAATTACACAAGAAACGACGCCTCTCGGGCGATGAGAGCCCGGAAGTAAAAGTCGAGGCCACTACATCCGCCGCCGACGCCTCAGCAGCACAGAACAAGAGAACCCTTTTCGTCCGTTCACTACCCACCTCAGCCACGACAGAGAGCCTCGCAGAACATTTCTCGCAGTCCTACATTATCAAGCACGCTGTTGTCGTCTGCGATAAAGAGACAAAGGTGTCCAAGGGATTCGGTTTTGTTACATTTGCCGATGTCGAGGATGCGGAGAGCGCTCTGAAGGAACTCAACGGGTCCAAGTTTGACGGAAAAATCATTCGCGTCGACTATGCCGAGTCTCGTAAGCGTGAGATTGATGAGAAGATTGGACGGAGTGTCCCCACGGCTGCATCCCGCGAGGTCAAGAAGCAGAAGGAAGAGGAGAGAGGACAGGGCCTGCCGCCCAAGCTGATTGTTCGCAATTTGCCGTGGAGCATCAAGGAGCCCGAGGATCTGAATGTCCTGTTCCGCAGCTTTGGAAAGGTCAAGTTTGTTACCCTCCCCAAGAAGAACGGCAAACTTTCTGGTTTCGGTTTCATTACCATGCGTGGCAGGAAGAACGCCGAGAAGGCGCTCCAGATGATCAACGGAAAGGAGATTGATGGACGTCAACTTGCTGTCGATTGGGCTGTTGAGAAGGAGGTTTGGGAAACTACCAAGAAGGAAGACGAGGAGGTGGAGGAGCAGAAGGAAGAGAAGGAGTCCGGCGATGCTGAGATGGAAGATGCCGAGGGTGTTCTGGAAGAGCCCTCAGATGACGAAACCTCTTCCGACGAAGACGAAGACGACGATGAGGATAAAGATTTGGATGAGCTGGATGAGCTGGACGACGATGAGGAAGAAGAGGAGGAGGATGACCGAAACGCCACTACAATCTTCATTCGCAACCTCCCCTTCACCGCCACAGACCAGACCCTCTACGATCACTTCAAAACTCACTTTGGACCGCTACGCTACGCACGTGTGGTCCTGGACTACGAGACCGAGCGCCCTCGAGGCACTGGATTCGTCTGCTTCTGGAAGCCCGAGGACGCCAACACATGCGTTCGTGAAGCCCCCGAGGAGCGGAAGCCATGGCCCCCAACAAGGACAAGCCCAAGTCCAACACTGCCATGAAGCACTCGGTCCTCAACGATGAAAACTCCGACCCAAGCGGCCGCTACACCCTGGATGGCCGCGTTCTCCAAGTCGCACGAGCCGTAAGCAAGGGCCAAGCCAGCAAGCTGGAAGAAGAGGGAGCATCACGCCGTTTGGTCCGCGACACGGACAAGCGCCACCTGTACCTTCTCAACGAGGGTACGATCCCCTCCAACTCCCCACTGTACAAGAAGCTCTCGCCCTCCGAAATCAAGATGCGTGAGGACAGCTACAAGCAGCGCGAGACCTTCATCAAGAAGAACCCAGCTCTCCACCTCAGTCTCACCCGTCTCGCCATCCGTAACCTCCCCCGTCACATCGACTCCAAGGAATTGAAGCAGCTTGCCCGAGAGTCCGTCGTCGAATTCGCCAAGGATGTCAAGGCGGGCTCGCGCCATCCGTTATCAAAAGAGGAGCAGCAGCGCTCCCGCGATACGATGAAGGAGCTAGAGCAGCTGCGCAAGCAGAAGAAGATGGGTATCGTGCGCCAGGCCAAGGTCGTCTTCGAGACTCGCGAGGGTACCAAGGTCTCCGAGAAGACTGGTGGTGGTCGCAGTCGTGGCTACGGATTCATCGAGTTCTTCACTCACCGTCACGCGCTGATGAGTTTGCGCTGGCTGAACTGCCACTCCATGGCAGTTCCTCCTTCTACCCAAACCCCCGAGGACCGGGACAAGAAGAAGAGCCTCGTTGTTGAGTTTGCCATTGAGAATGCCCAGGTCGTTAAGCGTCGCAATGAGCTGCAGGCTAAA
The DNA here is from genome assembly GCF_028827145.1 of Penicillium concentricum. Taxonomy (NCBI): domain Eukaryota; kingdom Fungi; phylum Ascomycota; class Eurotiomycetes; order Eurotiales; family Aspergillaceae; genus Penicillium; species Penicillium concentricum. The sequence goes on from NW_026622755.1 coordinate 4,934,259, forward strand.
TCCCGCGAGCCCAAGCGCGAGGATTATGCTGAGCCAAAGGGCGACAAGGGTCAGAAGAGGAAGCGCTCCGACACTCGTGATGGTAAAGGAAGAGATGGAAGAGATGCACGAGGCGGACGAGATGGTCGCAATGGTAAAGATGGACGGGACGCGAAGCGTGGCAAGACTGGACATGGAAATGGCGCCAAAGATGAGAAGCCAAGTGAAGAGGAGGACAAGGCCGCTAAGCGCAACCGCATTATCGGACAGAAGCGCATGAAGCGCAAGTCCCGTAAGGGGAATTAAAGGCGTGAATGTTACATGTTAGTTTTTTTAATGTATAGGCATTGTTTATCTCAGCAGTCAAGAGGGAAGAACTGTTCTTTGTACCTACGCGATACCACCATTTCGAAAATGAAAAGCATGGATTTGATATTTGATACTGGATTCCATTTTCCTACTGGGTATATAGTGTCGCACATTCCATCAAAAGGCTGCGCTTAAGTGTTCTTAGCGCCTTCGACCTTGCCGACAATGTTATACCGCTTGCTGAAGAAAGTGTACCACTCATCCAAGACAGTCTTTTCCTTGTCCGGGAGGTCATACCACTCAGGTACACAGTCTTCGGGTTTGAGAGAGGATGAAGCAAGAGCACGGGAGGCATCCTTGCCGGCGAAGACTAGAAGAAAATAGTCAGTCTAATTGTTCATTATACTCTTCATAAGATGCTGTACTCACCCCGGTATGAACCCGAGGCCCCATAAGCCGAATTTCGGGTCACATCAAAAACAACGCCCTTGATGGCGACCAGAGTCGGGCGGCTAGGATCGGAACCTGTACAGCAGACATTAGCAGTGGTTTTTTGAGCTAGGCGCATTGGGAATAAGGAATTGGAGGAATCTGTGAGGGGTAAACTCTCGTACCGTCGCATTTGGCCAATTCCTCGACGGAAATAGGGTCGTCTTTAGGCGGGTTGAGCTCGACTGCCACCTTGGGCGCGAAACGCTTAGATTCTTCTTGTTCGACCATTATGATTGTTGGTGAGGTTGAGGAGGGGGAAAAGATATTGGTGGGGTTTCCCGAGGGCTTCAGAGCTGCTTACTGTCCGCTCTCTGATTGATCCCGAGGTTTAGCGGAGCTCCATCTTTATTTTGTTTTGGAATATCAGCATAGATTTAGAATGATTTCCGTCTTCTATATATATATACATCTCCGAATTTGACCCAATTAGACCGTGATGAAGTTACTCATTCTGGATACCTGCCTATAGCCTCTCTCTCTCTCTTTTTGCCCCAATCAGGTTAGCACTATAGAGTACATACTTTGTACTTGTATGCAGGGAATATGTGGGAATTGTCTCATGACGTCAAGATAAAGACAGGCACCTGACCTGACCTTGGAGTTTCCCAACCTCAACTATTAGATTGTCTTGTATGACACTCTTTTACAATACATTAGAATACTGTTATTCAACATGTTCTCCGACACGCATCCACATCCAAGTTCTACTACCGAACATCTCGCACATGAAGACGCGAATCAACGCCGGAACTCCACAGACTCTGGTGTGATTCACTACCTCTATTTTGAAGACAATGATGGCTTCTTTCCACCAAGTTGGATCGGAAAAGACTCAGAGCGGAGACCCTCAAGCGAAAATACGGGTGGCGACTTGGACGGCACTAGAGACGCTAGCACTAGTGCTTGTAAGGGAAACACATAGGAATGTGGCGTTGATTTCAGGGATTCATGTTCAATCTAACGTCGAGCTGTACGGAGTATATTTCAGTCTTTTTGATTTGCTCTCACAATGCCTTTGAACCTTTTGTACATAGGGGATAACCTCCATTCATGGACCTCGGCATAATCCATCTCCACACTGGACGGGATAGCCGCGGGGACTTGGGTTTACTATAATCTCCCTAAACGCACAGAAAATACTTTGCTAGTACTATTCTTTGCCAGTACTTCTTGACAGTTATATGTCACTGCAAATAACCTCTTGATTTAGAGTCTATGGAGATCAAAATATGCAACCTAATAGGCGCACAGACTGACCCCAATACCCCCTTCTTCCTAGAGGGGCCCCTGTGGGGATAAAAATGAATATCAGACTGGGGGGGCCGTCCCTCTCTGATTTGTCCTTATTTACTTCGGCCTACGCCTATAGCCTTCCAGGCCGAGATTCTGATTCCCACTAAGGCGAAACAGGAAAATACTACCCAGCTAGGAAAAAAATCTCTCATTCCTGCTTTTTTTTTCTCTTCATATCTTTTTCTTAAAAAAGAAATCTCGGTCTGGACCCTTTTGCGAACTTATTTATGCTACTGATTCGCTCTTGCCTGGAAATACAAAGTCCTTCAAGATGTCACATTCTCCCAACTCGGGGTATGGCTCTCATACTCCAATGACCGCCGCTATACAAAGCGCGGAGCCCACGCGACAATCTGATCCCGAATCGAAGCCTACCAAAATGGACAAAGAGATGGAAGTCACCGAGAAGGACTCATCCAGCGCCAATCGCATGCCCTCGGTCGATAGCGGGTCAATGGAATCTACATATGACCATACTCATCGCAAGCTCAAGCCCCGCCATGTACAATTGATCGGAATTGGAGGAACAATTGGCACGGCCCTGTACGTTCAGATCGGATCTGGACTGCGGACGAGTGGCCCCGGCAGTTTGTTCATTGGATTCAGTCTTTGGTTAGTATTTCCTTTGTTATATTGTTTTATTGACTCTATTGGGTTCTGGACCTGGGTTGTCCCGACTTTGCTATTTTCGACAGCATCAACATGGACGGTAAGTATGTGGAAATGCCAGAAATGGAAAAGAAATCCGCAAATGGATCAAAAACGAAAAAAAACCCCCAAAAAAATGCAAAGAATAAGGAAGCCATACGACCAACCAAAGCATCAACAAACAGGATTCGAAGCCTGATTACACAATTTCAGATCCCCCAAGGATGTAGGACACTGTTAGCCCAAGGCACTTCCATGCCAAACAGATGTATGAATGTCGACCAAATCGCCATTAGCCCTATGTCTGCCCATGCATCTGCCGAAAGCCAGTCGGACACCCAAGAACCCAACCCAGTCCATGCTTTTGCTTCCTGCGTATATCTCATTGAAGGTTCGCAATCTTATACTGTTCTCTAGGAGTTGTGTGATTTTGATCATCACCGTCTGTACGAACACCCCCATGCTTCCCAAGCCCTTTGCATCTTCCCCAGCTGTCCCATGCCTGAAACCGTATCCCATATAATCCCAAATGCGCCAACGGTTCAGCTCTAACGTCAACCGATCGCCCAATTGCTGCAATATTCCTCCCGTCTTGTTTTCCCATCTGGATGCGTAGTATGACATCCAAACTCACATTTTCTTTTTCTAGGCTTGGCGGAAATGGTCACGTACCTGCCTATCTCTTCGCCATTCATCCGATTCGCCGGCCGCTACGTCGATGAAGCTTTAGGTGTTGCCGCTGGATACAACTTCTTTATTTTCGAGGCGGCCCTAGTGCCTTTCGAGATTGTCGCCGTCAGCTTGATTATTAAATACTGGACTGATGTGATTCCCGTCGCAGCCATGAATGTGATTGTCATCGTACTCTATGGGTTTGTCGTCTTTTGCGATGCGTGCACGAGATACCGGCTAATAAATGGGAAATAGAATACTGAATCTCTTTGCTGTGAAATGGTACGGCGAAGCAGAGTTCTGGCTCTCACTCGGCAAGGTCTTGTTGAGCGTAGGCCTCATCTTCTACACATTCGTCGTCATGCTGGGCGGCAACCCGCTCGGCGATCGATTCGGCTTCCGCTACTGGAACGAACCAGGTGCCTTCAACGAGTACTACAAGACAGGCGATACTGGCAAGTTCCTCGGTGTCCTCGCAGCTGTCATCACTGCCAGTTTCACCATCGCCGGTCCAGATTATGTCTCCATGGCCGCTGGTGAGACTGTTAACCCGCGCAAGGTGCTTCCCAAGGCCTTCAACGGTGTCTTCTACCGTCTCACGGCATTCTTCGTTCTGGGTGTTCTCTGCGTCGGTATTCTTGTACCGTACAACGATCAAACCATGGCCGATGCTTTCGACAATGACAAGCCCGGTGCTGCTGCCTCACCCTACGTTATCTCCATGGATCGCCTGAAGATCCCCATCCTGCCAGACATCGTCAACGCCGTCATTCTCACTGCTTCGTTCAGTGCGGGCAACAGTTACATGTACTGTGCCAGTCGCAGTCTGTACGGTCTAGCGCTTGAGGGAAAAGCCCCAAAGCTCTTTACCAAGTGCACCAAGAACGGCGTTCCTATCTACTGTGTTGGCGTGGTGCTCATCGTCGGCCTCTTGAGTTTCCTGCAGGTATCCAACGGCGCATCAGTCGTGCTAAACTGGTTTGTCAATCTGGTATGCGCAGCTCCGGTGTTCTCCCCCATGCATCCAACTAATCCAAAATCCAGGTCACCGCCTCCCAGCTCATCAACTTCTCCGTCGTCACTTTCACCTTCATCCGCTTTAAGAAAGCTCTCGAAGCCCAAGGCATTGCCCGGGAAACCCTGCCATACCGCAGCTGGTTCCAGCCGTACATCGCCTACTTCGCTTGCACCTGCACCACGCTCATGGCTTTCGTCGGTGGCTATACCGTCTTCCTTCCCGGCAACTGGTCCATCCCGACATTCCTCTTCTCCTACACCATGATTGGTGTATTCCCCATCATTTACTTTGGGTGGAAATTCTTCCATAAGACCAAGTTCCTCAAGCCTGAGGAGGTCGATCTGACCACTGGTGTGTCTGAGATCGAGGAGTATACCAAAGAATTTGTGGAAACGCCGCCGAAGTGAGTATACGCTCTCTTCCATTTGTGATACGGTGCTAATGTTGCCCATAGGAATCTCGCGCACAAGTGGTTCCGGATTATCTTTGAATAAGATTTTTATAGGTCTCATCGCTGCTTTGGATACTTGTGATATAGCTAAGACTAGAACATACCCAAGTGACCTCCGATGCAGACCTGTGGATACATGATTCAATGGGCGGTGACTTGTCTCTACTTTGGACTGAAGACTGCATATGTTTATATGATGTTAGCATTACTATGATACCCAATATAGTTATTGGAAAAATACATGTACTTTTTGAAAGAATACCCGTGATTACCAGTCGTACTTGACATCCAACGCCATGTAATAATGCCTTTATAATACACATACACAATAATCAGCATACACCAACGTATGAAGATTCACATCTTCCATCACCACACACAGAAATCAAGCCAAGCCAAGCTCTCCGTGTTGTATATTGTGTTTTTATACACAATCAGGCCTCATCCGACCCTCCCTCCGCCTTCTCCTTAGCCTTCAAAGCCTCCAATCGCTTCTTATTTCGCTTTCCAAGAACCCGCATAGTATTACTCTTCTCAATCTCCGTCATCTGCTGCCAGTTGCCAATCTGCGACAACGTTCCGTCCACATTAACCACCATCGGACCCAGATGGTCCAATTTGACCTCCGTCCCGCCTCCGCTCATATCGATTTTAATGCTCCCCTCACCTTGTTGGTTTGAGATGGGGTTTAAGGGGTCACTGGCGGGGAGGTAGAGGTTCTTTTTGGGTTCTTGTTCTTGTTCGTGGGTCTCTTGGTGTTGGGTGTCTGCGTTTTGGGTAGCGGAGTTTGAGGATGCAGCGGCAGCAGCAGCAGCAGCGGAGTCGGAGGATGAGTCACTCATTGTGCGTGTTTGGCGCGTGCAGTCTGATTTGAAGGTGGTTGTGCACTGCGGGAAGAGGATGCTGTAGAGCCGGGCGTTTGGCGATTGGGCCGCGTTGAGGGATGTCCAACTAGTGCCTGGGATCGAGGCGCGTACGAAGGGGTTGATGGATAGGTGGAGGAGAGCGGCGCGGTAGACTGTGCGCGATACTTGCATGATTCGGGGTTTGGGGAAGGTGAGGTGGGTGGAAAATAAGGATTGCGGCGATGGGTCTCCGGTTTCTCGATTCGACTTCCAAGTTTTGATTGTTCCACCACATTCTCCAGCTTGCATTAAATATGACCTCGGGTAGTCTACAATATTACCCAAATAGTTCTATGCTGCATATATCTTCCTTGATTTTTTCCGTGACAGTGAGCTTACATAGTTAATAGGAAGCCCGGGGGGTGTCCACAACATATACTTATTTTGTCACATTATGACTCTACTAAAACAAACCTTACACAGCCTATCTTAAATTCCCTCTATCTTTGAGAGGTATCCAGTCAGAGAACGAGTGTTTGGCCTCACCGAGGATTTGGATGTGTCCCCACCGGTTTCGAGACTTTGAAGAGCTTGCCTTGGAGAGTCTCCACGGCATTTCCATTCGTAGGGCGCTCAATTCTCTGACGTTTTCCTTCATAGAGAACATTCAGATTGGATCTAGCTTGTGGCCGACCGAGCATCAGACTTCTGTGCGCAGACGTACCTCATTGACATAGGCGTAGATGCTGAACTATCGAAACCACCAGTTGACCTACAAGCATATTAGCGGCAGATACACACCCCTTCCCAAGAGAAGCATACTCACCGAAGCAGTCACGCCCCCACCAACACCCTTAATACTATGCCACCACCCTTTGGGAATGAACAACGCATCACCAGCCCCAAGACAGGCTTCAAACCCAACCCCAGCGTCCGAACCAGCAGACACCGGAGTCCCCCAAACCATCTCATCTAGCAATGCCCTCTCCCTCCCCTGCATCATCTCCTCGCCCCGAAAAGCCGCTGCCTCCCGACTTCCACTCTTCCCCAGTTGCCTCCTCACAGCCCCAAACACAGCCTGTCCGTCCGCCGGCGCAAGTAACCGCACAACCTTCTCCCCAGCCAGCTGGACAAACAAGTTCGGGTTCGGGTCGCGATGAAGCGGCGTATAAGTGGGCGGGTGTCCGATCCACACATTTGTATCGTATACATCGCCCTTGCCCGCGAGTGTCACGAGCTCCGGCGTCGGGAAATCGTCTCGGAGCATGGGAGGGAGGTCGAGGAGCTGACATTGTGCTAGGTAGAGCCGCGTTGATTGGGGCGTGGTCTCAGCCGTGCGCATCCAGTCGAGGAACAAAGAGAGCGGCGCGTGGAATTGCCGGAAGCTATGCATTTCTGTTGTCCCGTCAGATACGGATGCAGCGTTTGTCGGTGTGGATTCCGTGAGCTCGAGTGGGACAAACGCGTCGGCGCCGTGTTTGTGGAGATATTCCACGTTAAGGCTTGCGACAGGGTTCGAGGTGCCCGGTGTTGACTCGGGACTTGCGCGGTTGAACCATTGTTTTAAGGCAGGGAGGTTTTGGAAGGTAGATGGGAGAATTGCTGGTTGCTCGGGGAGGAAGCATCGCTGCTGGAAGGTGTCTAAGGTGGCATTTTGGAGGATGTCGAGAGGTCGGTATTGAGGATGTGAAGAAGCGGAAAAGGTTCGGATAATTGATTGATGATTATAGAGGCATGGACGTGGGAGTCGCGTCCATACTCGTGACCATGACTGGAGCTTCATTCAGATCGACGTGAGTGGAAAAGGTGAAGATCGGAGACCCGAGATAGTGGATCTCCGATCAAGCCTTGTCATTTCCCTCAATCACAATGTGTAAAAGCATCCAATCATGACCCTTATATGGAAGATTAACCCACTTGTCGATCACAATAAAGGAGCATGAAAAAGCATGAAAGGGCATGAAAGGGCATGAAGCCGATTAACGCCGAGGCTAATATGCATCCCCCGCAGTTGTGCAGAGCTATGGACTCTCATCGAAGCAAACAAAAGGCCGTCCGTCCATGTGACTCCTTTTTTTTTTGTCAAGGGAAACTCTTATTTTGTGCCACGTTAGGCGTCTACATTGACATTTCATTCTTGTTTTCCCAGGTTTCACGGTTTGATTGCCTATAATTACTGTTAAGCTGCAACATGCCTTCTTCTATCACCCGAATTCATAAGCGCCATGCCTACAACAAGGATGCTCACACTTATTACCCGGTCCTCATAGTAGGTGCTGGAGAGTCGGGAGTGGCCATGGGCTGCCGGCTCAAAGAGGTCCTGGGAACAGACCAGTTCAGAATATTCGACCGTCAGTCCGGTATTGGAGGTACCTGGTGGATCAACAGGTATCCGGGAGCTGCTTGTGACATGTATGTGATCAAAGTCCAGTGTTTCCTTACTGAATAGCTAACCCAGAAGGTAAAGACCAGCGACATTCTACTCCTTCTCCTTTGCTCAGAAAAAGGACTGGTCCACACTCCATCCATCTGGCCCAGAACTGGCACAGTACATGGCGGATGTCTGCGAGAAATATCAAATTGTGGACAAGATTCAGTTGAATACCGATGTCAAAGAACTTCGATGGATCGAGGATGACGAGGAATGGGAGGTTACGCTCTCGCACCTTGTCCCTGGAACCGGTGATTTAGCTCAGCACGAACGAGATCAAATCGCAGCCCAAGACGGCCACCACAAGGTCTATGTCAAGACAGAAATTGTGCGAGCTAAGGTGGTCGTCAGTGGTGTTGGCGGGCTGGTGGAGCCTAAGACATGGCCGAAGAACATCCCAGGTATTGAGGACTTCGAAGGTGAGGTCATGCATACAGCTCGCTGGAACGACCGAATTGATTTGGAGGACAAGAATGTCATCATGGTTGGTTCCGGCTGCAGCGCCGCGCAGGTAGTGCCCGAGCTGGCAAAGCCAGAGGCCAACGTTCGATCGATTACCCAACTCATGCGAACTCCTCCGTGGGTCCAGCCTGATTTGATCTCTCCTGAATATCTCCCCTTGTATGAGAAATGGTCAGCTACACTGATGACCCACGTGCCTGGACTGGCGTCGGCCGTACGAAGAGCTACTTTCTTGATGATAGAGAAGAGCTTTTACGATATGTTCACGGACACTGCATGGGGCCGAAGAACGCGGCCGCGGTTAGAGAAAAAGTTTTTGAACCATATGCGCCAAGTCGCACCAAAGGAATACCACGAGATCTTGACACCTAACTACACCCTCGGCTGTAAGAGACGGATCATCGACGGCACTTGGTATCGCAGTCTCAATGCCCCAAATGTGGAGTTGACTACCCAGCCTTTGACAAGGGTCAATGCGAAGAGCGTAACTCTTGGTCCGGGCCGCCACTATCCAGCCCACAAGTCGGACGACGCAGGTGAGGTTAGGGAGATTCCCGCCGATGTGATCATCCTGGCCAACGGGTTCGAAACCAACCAATGGCTGCACCCACTGAAGGTGATTGGCAGGGAGGGCAAGGATCTTGAAGAGGTCTGGGTGGAGCGTGGAGGCGCCCAGGCATACCAGGGCATTGCAATGGATTCTTTCCCGAACTTCTTTATGATTTTCGGCCCGAATACGGCAACAGGGCATACCAGTGTTATTTTCGCGACGGAGAATGCGATAAACTACTCGCTGAATTTCATTAAGCCGATCTTGAATGGTCAGGTCACCTCGTATGAGGTCAAGGAGGATGCTGAGCGTGAATGGACTCGGCAGGTGCAGGATGCACTTCAGAAGAGTGTGTTCCGTCGTGGGGCTTGCTCTAGCTGGTACATCACTGCCGATGGTTGGAACTCCACCACATATCCGTACGTTTCCTCCCCTGCTGGTTTCTGGTTATTACTGACATGGTATACAGATTCACTCAGATTCACTATTGGCTGCGTTGCACGTTCCCCGTGTGGCGGCATTGGACTGCGAAACTCACGAGAAAGGGACGGATTTTGCGAGCTATCCGGAAAACTCTCCAAGCCTCTGTCATGCTTGGTCTTTTTGCGGGCTTTGGCTTTTTGCACCAGAATCCTCAGCAGAAAACTCAGTTGGTGCAGTCATTGCTGGCTGGGAAAGAGTGGCTGGTCTCCGCGGTTTTGCAATTGAGGCGCTGATATCTTTCGTTTGAATTTGCTTTGAGCCTCGCATAAGTTGGACTGGAGGATTATCTGCAGAGAAATTATATGCAACACATTAGTATATTCTTTCTTGTATTAAGTGTAGATATGCCCAATGACTGGCCTTATAATCCGATGAGTAAGCTGAATCTGGGGAAAACGGGACACCCCGCGAGAGAGGAATTTCTCCGCACTTCGACGCCGGTATCTCTCTCCGGCTACTCGTTGAGTCGCTTCAAGATTCTCTGCAGGCCATGGCTTCAGAGTCACCCCAGCTAGAAATGTCACCGCCGCAGACGGATCCCCGCGATCAGTCCATTGGTGCGTCTGATTCCAATAAGAGAAAGGCGGAACAAGGCAACGGAACACAGGCGCGCACAAAGCGGAATCGCTACATCTCCATTGCATGGTATGATATGGCCTGACCCGGCACTTTTTTGCTTTTACCTCGGTCGCTTCACCTTTCAGCCTTGCGGCTAGTCTGAAAAGCTGTTTTGCATGCAAAGTCATATGATTCTGTCTTCTCCTTCGGTGCCTTTGTTGGCACAGCTGAGCTAACCACGGGGTTTTTAGTAATGAATGCAAGCGCCGCAAAATCAAGTGCAATGGCCAGATGCCCTGTCAACGGTGCGGTCACCTAAATTTGGAATGTAAGTGGCTCTTAATTCTATTGACAACTTGAAGCTCTCTCTCGCATCCGAGCTGTCCAATCCCAAGTTTCAGGGCTGACCCACTCGCTAGGTCGCTATGCGCCTAATTGTTGTAATAACAATTTCAAAGACTCGGAGTAAGTCTAGGAAAAAAAAAACTGTTCGGCATTTCATACTAATAGCCGCGCTAGTGAGTTCCGGTCAATGACAGACCAAATTACTACTTTACAAGACCAAGTCAATACCTTGTTCACCAATATCAACGACCTTCGTGCCCACAGACCAGCCTTTGATTCGCCAGGATTTGAGCATCTCTCTCGCGATGGGTCTCAACCGGTCTATGCTCCAATGCAAGCTGGGCCAGCAAATCCACGAGCCCGTCACCCACGTTTCCATGGTCCAACAAGCTCGGCCTTCAACTTTGACGTCGCCAAGTCCAGCTTGCAGAATATGGGTATAACTCCAGCAGAAGACGGGATCCCAGATGACTTAACCACCGCACATGTTTCTCCGACAGGCTCACCACCTCTCAATATGGGGCAAATTCTTCAAACAACACACCCTAGCAAGGATCCTATATGGACGATCCAGCGTGAAGAGGCAATGCGTCTTTGTAAGGTTTACGAGGACGAGATTGGGATTATGTATCCTGTGGTGGATATCGGCAAGATTACAAGCCAGGCCAATCTGCTCTACGTATTTCTAGAGGCGGCTACCAGGACAGGCTTTGCACAACGGGGGGTTCCGGGCTGCGATGGTCTTCACGATGAAAATTCCATTATTTTTAAATTGGTTCTCGCCACCACGCTGGTCGTAGAGGGCGGTGGTCAAAGTGAACTTGGGCAGCGGCTCTACTTGGATGTTAAGCCGTTTATAGAATCGAAGTTGTGGGAGTCTCATACAATCAAAACCATTCAGCTTTTTGCTATTGTGGTAAGTCAATTATCTCCAAAGGCCCCAGTTAATAACTCTAACTCTGTTTCCCACTCCAGGCCACATACCATTTCCATACAGACGATGATGCCATGGCCTATCGGATTATTGGCTTGGCGGCACGGATGTGTTTAGAAATGGGATTGCATCGTCGGGATGCTTTGGTGAAGTCATTCCCAGATGAGGGGCAGCGGAACCAGATCACCCGGCTGTTCTGGTCCGTCTACACCTTGGACAGACGATGGAGTTTCGGCACGGGGCTACCCTTCGTGATTCAGGACGAGGATATTGATCCGAACTTACCCGAACCTGTAAGGATGCCTACCTTTCACCACGCAATTACCTTTATTAATCAATTGAAAATCACAGGATGCATCGCTGCCTTACTTGCGATCCATGATCTCATACAACCGGATCAGCTCCAAGATCTGGTACTCTGGTCTAGGCTCCGAAGGCACCACTGATATCCGTCGTGATCAGATCGGCTATCTGGATTACCAAACCCTACAATGGTATAAGCAAGTTCCAGAAGAGCTCAAGTTCTATCCCGTCGAGACCCCCAAAAACGGCGAAAACTTAAACAGAGGCATGAGACGACTCAGGGTTCTCCTGTACTTGCGGATGAACCAGCTGCGCATCCTGATATACCGCCCCGTCCTCCATTCTCCTTCCAGCATTGCTGAAGATCGAGGCCACGCCCAGACTGTTGTGGAAGTAGCCAAGGACTCAATTCGTGTCCTCACTCGGCTGAACCAGATGTCCGATATCTACCGGACACAGCAAATAACCTTCAACTATTTTCTAGTTGCTGCATTGGCGGTGCTGTTCCTAGCAGTGTCCCATGCCCCGGTTGACTTCAACCGGCAGGTTCGCGATGAATTCTACATGGCGCTAGACCTGATCAACGGGTTCAGTACCAAGTCCCTCGTCTCCAAGCGTTTATGGAAGACAATTAGAGGTTTACGAAAGATCGGTGAGAAACTTGGCGTTCTCGCCCGTCCCTTTGGACCAGACTCAAGTGATCCACATTCAAGCGCTGCCATGGCGATGGCTGGGTTGGCGGGACACCCAATCCAGGACCTGTCCATGTACGGGCCCATGAATGGCGGGAACGAACTTGGAAATAGTCCTATCAATGGACTCCAGATGAGTCAAGAGTTGACAAACCTGTTCGAGGCTGTTGGCGCTTTTGGTAATTTCATGCCTAGCACTTCGAATGATGGTATTGGTGGCTTCGTTGGGCCAGATGGGGAAATTCAGAACACTGGTGAGGGTTTATCGGGAGTTTTAGGTGATGAGGGAGAGTTTGCTCGAGTCATTCGGGACTTGTTTTGATATTTTAGTGAATACCCTTTGATAGTTAATAACCTAGGTAGTTAGTAAGAAGACCAATGTTTAATTAGTTGAGTCTTATATGAATCGCAATGATCCTTCAAGACTTTGCCAGGGAATATATATCCCCCACGCACGTCAGCTGACACGTGACTCCTACCACTCAGGCAAATTGAAATCTGCCAGCATTGACTTCACTTTTGCCCATCGTGGAAAAGGAAAAAAAAAGATACACCACAGCTGTCACAAAAGGTGAATAGCACCTGGAAGACATCTCCTGCCCACCGCCCCCACGAACCGAACGGACCTAACCCGATTTGATCGACACACCCAACCTCCAGGCTCGACTCACCAATATTAATCTCCGAGTGCGTTTGAGATCTGGTAAGTGATCTAATAAATTTAATATGAAGGCCATAAGAAACTGATAAGATTTTGGTGGGGTTTAGCCTTAGATCCAACCTCTTCCCGTTGATCGCACAATCTACCCCCTCCCGCACATTGCTATGAACGTCTAGCTTTTCGGCCCTCCATCCACTTCAAGATCTCTTACGATTATACTGGGAATTCTTTCATCCTCACCTCCCAATCCTATACGCTTCCCCACAGTCGCACGAGCCAGCCCCTTCGCGTGACGAAATCACTTCGTCTTCGCCAATATCCTCGAAGTCCTCACCCCCCAGCTCGGCAACGTGTCGAGAGAGACAGGTTCGGCGTTGGCCGACGGCCTCGACAGGCTGGATTTGAGTCAACTGTCTGAATCGACCCTATCGTCATCCGTGTCCGCCGCCTCGTTCGACATGTCGTCCTCGGAAGGAGCCCCGGAGTCCTGGATTTCTTCGTTTTGTTCGTTGATGGGCCATGAGTTCTTCGCAGAGGTGTCAGAGGACTTCATCGAAGATGATTTCAATCTGACTGGTCTCCAGTCGCAGGTTCCGATGTACAAGGAGGCACTAGAGATGATCCTTGATGTGGAACCGGAGGATGACGAGGAAGAGGAGGAGGAAGAAGAGGAAGAGGAAGATGAAGACGATGCGCTTGGCGGTGATGGACCTGCATACAGAAGAGCAGGCGATCGGCGACACGCCCGAGTCGCAAGCGATTTGAGCGTGATCGAGAGCTCCGCTGAGCTCCTGTATGGCTTGATTCACCAACGGTATATCACCTCGCGGCCCGGCATTCAACAAATGCTCGAAAAATACGAGATGCAGCATTTCGGCACTTGTCCGCGAGTCAACTGCAACGGATGCAAAGTGCTCCCCGTAGGCCGGTCCGACACCCCTGGCCACGAAACCGTCAAGCTTTTCTGCCCCGGTTGCATGGATATTTATACACCTCCCAACAGCCGTTTCCACTCCGTCGATGGCGCATTCTTCGGTACAACGTTCGGATGTCTGTTCTTCATGACATTCCCAGATCTGGATATCGGGCCGCGCCTGGATGCAGCATTGTCAGTGATGTCGCCACGGAGCGCATCCACGCAATCTCGCGCTGGCTCCTTGACACGAACCCCGGCAGGTCGCCAGGCACAGCAGTCACCCACACCCGAGAACCAGCCGCTGGAAATCAATGGCGTCCGGACACCTAATCTCTGCCCGGGGCTCGGTAAAGGCAAGATCTATGACCCTAGGATCTATGGCTTCAAGGTTTCTGAGGTCTCGCGTGTCGGCCCGCGCATGAAATGGTTGCGCATGAAGCCCAAAAACGTTATCGAGCTCGACGAAGCATGGAATCACGAGCAGGGGCTCTCTCCACAGGAGGGACGCGACGATAAGGATGGTGATACCGAGATGAACCCGGAACAATCGCAAGATGCTGCCATTGCGAATCGCAAGAAGGCCCCGATGCGGCGCCGGCGACAAAACCTTGGCGCCTTAGTCCCCACAGATCCGATGGACGTGCACGGTCGATAAAGAGATAAAAAAACCTACATTCGTGGTTGTTTCCAAGATTGAATCTACCGTGTCGTGGGAAGATCTGTGCCATGCCCTTGACTGTGGAATGATTGGTTCAGGAATTGATGACGATGATGACAGATGTTTGAGCTTGGTTTACTCGCTGCTTTTGAATGGGATCCGTTTTTCTTCTAATCTATTGGGCTTTTATTCTGTCTGCGCGCATCTTCCCTGGCCTCCTTTTATGATCCTCTTGTTTCGAATACCAGGATCAATATGTACCTCCCCATTCATTGTGTTTTATCTTCTTTTATTTTGTCCGTAGACTCAGCACATTACTTTTTTTTTGAACGGAACATGATAGTAGTACACATTGCTTACCATACTATCTTTTTCCCTGCTGTCCCAGATGAGTAGCCCAATATTCAGGGGCCCACCTCCACACATTAAAAGACAAGTCATCATAGCCAAGAGTCAAAGAGCCTCAGGAACGCAATTCGCTACAGATCTGCAATGAGATGAGCCTCCACCTCTTGAGGCTCCAACTGCATGTGAACGTCAACCCAACGAGCCTCGTATACACCGGCGTCCCCGACGTAACGCAAATGGTTAGAAATGTTCAAACTCAAACATTCCAAATCCGAGTGCAGCAAGTTCCCGACTCCATTGAATTATGCGTTGGCGTTTCTGGCTTTCCCAGGACCTTTCAACATATCGGGGACGCCGATGTCAAGGATACACCATGCCCCGTGCCACCTATGACAACAGTCTCGTATTAGCCCGTGCCTTGCGGAGTACTTCCGCTATATGATTTGTAAGAATCACTCATAATTACTCAGAATTTCTCGGAATTTCTCAAAGGTACATATATCATTTACCAAGAAATCGGTACCCATACAAAGAAAAACGCTAAAGACTAGTGCACCGGACGGACGGACAGGCGGAACGGCGGGTGTGCGGTCCACCTGGGGCTTCCAAGGATTTAGCGTATAAATGTTAGCGTATATGTATATGCATGCCCACCCTGGTCAATTATTGGGGTTGGGCGCGTAAACGACATTCGACTTGGTTTGTCCTATCAGAATGCTGAGATAGGTGGTGTAACGCTGGAACTGTCACATGGGGAATATACTGGGCCAAGGGCGGTTCTTTATTAGTGACGCGTGTGATTCCCAAGCATGGGCTACATGATGCCGTTGAAGGAGCTGGTATAGTGGGGCTTGGCTGATGAGTGCATTCTTTGTTTTGTTTTTAGTTGAGATGGCTTGGATGAGGTGGATTGTATATTGCCACGCTCCTCTCTTCTAGTTCTTTTTTTTTTGAAACAAATAGTTGGTAGTTTCAGTTTTGAACTTTGTTTTTTTATTCTTTTCTTGAATCTCCAGCGCTTAGTTCTTTGCAGCCGTACTAATTAATCTCCACCGTTGGTCTATAGTTGGTCACGTTGCTATATCACTTGTTTCAACAACATTCTATCATTTCCCGCTAACCCCTTTAACTATCCTGGTCCCTCTAAATCTATATGCAAGAATATGAGGCGACATACAGATATATGGACAAAGGGTGAGATCTTTAACTTTAATGACCCTGCATGATCTTATATCTTGGCACTGGATACTATGCCTCGACAGTCGGCCTAGAAATGTGTTCACCATCCTAATATACTGGACCCTGTGCATTGAATGGGCAGTGGAGAGGCATAGTTGCTTATTATCACTCTAATGTAGATCATTTATAGATGTGCAACCTTGAGTTTTCTTGTTTGCTGTTTCCTCGAACCCTAAACCGAGAACAATATACCAACTCAACTATCATTCGTGATTACACAGACCTTCTTCCTTTCAAGATTCCAGTGGCTCGGAAAGAATTATATTTTAGGCAGGTTTACGCCCTCGAACGGCATTGTCCTAATATCAACAACCTGGAGCCTCGCATTGTTCGAATATCAAGAACCCAAGAAACCGAGAGGAAGTGGACATCTACCGAGCCGTGGGACAGTTTTGACATATATAAGATTCCCTCACTGGAGTGGGAGTGCACCTTCATTGGGGAATTTGGCGCGAATGAGGAGTTCTCCATGGAAAGGACCAGCAGCAAAAAGGTTCGTGCGGGATAGCATTCAAAATATTCTAATGGATGAGCCCATCGACGAAGCGCCGGTATTAAACACACTATACATTCTAATCTGTGGTCTGGATATCGGGATATGATAGATATACTCCGTATTATCTTCTACATTCAACCCAGAATATAAAAGGCTCTCGAGAAAAGATTGGAACTAGAATTTAGAGGTAACTAAAACAGGGGGAAACTCAGAGCAAAACAAGCCTTCTATTACCATACTGAAAGCCTATGAAGGCCTGGAAGAACTGTAAATAAAATTATTATTGTCCAATGCGTGTATTAAACATTGAGTCCACGTTTTCCCTTCACCCGAGCCTAGACCCTCAATCCTCCAATTAATACTCTAGATGTCTTTTTTAGTAGTCTTTCTAGTGGTCTCAGATATCCTGTTTACAACATAGATGTCTTTGATATATTTTCGGTCCTTTGTCAGCTGTATAGGTAGACAGCAGAAAAGGGCGGGAAAATTATACTTTGTGCAAGAGAATTTTCTACGTATAACCTTTGGTTTCAAAGATTCATAATTATAGACTCATATGGCATATTCGTTGACAATCTACTCTTTACTATACTCAATTAGTGCCACGCACTGCCAGCGAAGTGGAAATTACTCCAGGGCCACAATGAATCGATCTAGACCCCCCAAAAGACCAAAGCCAAAATCTAAGCAGACTACGACCGAGTTTTTGACCGAAGCCACTATCCGTTCCCTCCAAAAATAGTTCTATACAATACTACATACTAAGACACAAACCATGAGTCATTCATCGCACTTCCCCATTTGTCAAGGTAAAACCGATTCACCCAATGAAGAATTCCTGTGAAAACTGAAGGACTTACTCCGTACTCCATACTCCGTACCGTTCCCAATACTGCGGTCTCCCGTGCTTACTGCGGCCAGCCCCGCTGCAGAATGTGGAGTTTGACGGGCATATCCCTTTAAGGCGCCCTATGGGTCTGGTTGACGATAGGCTGGTTTAGCTGATTTTTGAGCATAATTTATGGACATTTCAACGGGATTTGCACTTGGCTTGTTTTTTTTTGGGCTAATCACATTTGTAGTGGATAACTCCGGGAACTTTGTTCTACTAGGCGTGCTCATCACAACTTGTGCTTTTTCTGCATATTCCTGTTTATTTTGTTGGCTTTTATCCAGATTGAGTTTTTTTGGACTGGGATTGTTCTTTGTAATAGTGTAGTACCTAGGTACGGAGTATGTGCTGGATATATCCTCCCTCTATACCTAAGTATTCTCGATCATTCCAAAATTGTCAATTGGCAAGCCAAGAGGATGGCTCACCCTTTCTTTTTGCCTTCCCTTATCCTTTCCTAGTTTCAATTCGGCTCGGCAATATTGACTTGACATTTTTGTAGATAAGGTTGAGGACAATGCGGGTGAATCACTGCAACATGCAACATGCAGAGAGTGGAATTGGGAAAGACACGGAGTAATAAGAAAAACACCTTCCTTTTTGACCAAGCGCATATATGATCCACAGGGATGGGGGATAGGCGGGAAACGCTGCAGACCAGAGCCGCCAACGATAAGGGGCCCCCAAGCTAAGCCAGGACAGGAAAAAGAAGATAATTGGCTGGAATTGCGTTTAGCCCTTTAACCTCTTCCATGTGGGACGGGAAGAAAACTACCTAAATTATAGTGTTTTTCCTTTCAGCCCTTTCAGCCCCTCTAGTGACTAGACTGTTCCCGGTATTTGGAGGGGCCGTGGGTTTATAGTATCTCCTGAGGTTCATTGTGTTGCATATGGTACCCGTGCCACTGGTCTTGGATAGCTATCATTGGAGGGATCCAAGGTGCGGCTGTTCCTCCGAGACCTTTGGGACCGGATGTAAAGTGTCTCTTCTAGCCGGGCGAAACATCGCCAATCCGAAGTGGAGGTAACTGTTGGAAAAAAAGCCAGAGTATAGGCGTGTTTTACTTGGCTACCGTTTTCGGTTGACTTTCTTGGTGTATTAGTATGGAGGAGACCTAATGTGTTGTCCCTAGCCAAAGTACAAATGCTTGAAACGAGGGGTAAAACCCAAGAGTTGAGGCGCAGCAAATTCTCGGACCACCTCCGTACCTCTGCACATACAATATAGTACACTATGTAACCGGAATAGTGGATTTGATGGAAAATATTGCAGATTTGCAAGCAGATTGCATCATCCGGTGGATTTGTTCGGGATCTCATTGAAAATAGCTAATTTAAAAAAAATCCTTTCAATACAAAGATGGCTTTAGTCGAACTTGGCAAATGCCGGGATAAACAAGTGATGTGGGGTGTGATTGTCTCTTTCTGCAGGGATCGGGAGTTTCCCAGTAGACTGGTTCTTAGTTGACGGTTATTGGACTTCGAGTTCGAGAGCCTTGTTTGAGTCATGTAACTATGAACTTGTCCGCTTTAAGGAATTGGTCTGTGTCATCTATAAGTCTTCACTAGTTAGGGCTATCAAAACTGGGCATCTAGGAAAGGATACGGAGTACGTCAATCACTGCATGGAAACAGTTTCAGGCAAAATGTTTCTGGCTAAGCTGAAATTGAAAATCCCGCACGGAGGTTTGGGGGCCGTGGAGTTAGGCAAGTTGACCTTTTGGTTTGGACCAATCGACTATGAGAACTTTATAGGATTTCTATTGAGATGTTATCAAATTCGCCATCTGTAGATCTGCATTTAATCAAAACAGAAAAGAGAATCCAAAAAAGACAAAAAGAAAAAAAGAAAATCATCCTTCAACGTGGCTCCCTAGCTCATCCCTGTTCCCTTTAACACCACGCTACCAATAGAAAAATCAACGCCAGTTATCATGCAGCTATCTCATCACACATAACAGGGGGCTAACACAAATAAAAGCAATAAAAATAAATGACTCGAGAGTGGAGAGCCAATTCGGAGGCAAAAGGGAAAAACGTGGACTTCGAGGCCGTTCGGGGGGTAGTTAGGCCTGGACGGGGCGGAAATACCCGTTCGGCCTTTCGCGTCCCCGATCCCCCCGATCCCCCCGATCCCCTTATGACCGCAAATCGTACTCATACAGGCCATGCATGGAGCGAGGCGAGCATGGGACTGATTCCGGCGTGAGCGGGAATGTGAAAATAGATGCCTCTGGTGACGTCGATGGTGCTCGCTGGTCCTCGTAGTATGCAAGCGCTGGCATCTGGAAAAAAAAACGCAGACAGATATTAGCTGACTGGTCGATGAGTAGGTTCAGCGAGGAAAATGTACCGGAAGCGCAGAAGGCTGGTGTTGAGAATGGGCCTGCGCTTGGGCTTGCTGTTGACACAGGTCAATCCCGGCCATTGTTGCGTAGCTCATACTGAATGGACTGATCAGATCTTCGTCGTAGGCGAGTTTTCGAGCTTGCATCGATGGGAGCACAGGGACCAGCGAAGGGACAGCTTCACCGTATTCGGTCTGGTAGGCAATTTCGCTGTAGGTGCTCGGTGCGGCGTGGTAGATGGGAGATTGGGCGTAGGCGGATGGCCGGTAGGTGTCATACGGTGACATGGACGGGTAGGAAAAAACTGGTGGAGGAGAAGCAGAGAGCTGGCGGGTACATTGCTGGGCGAACATGGTTTGACGGTCCTCGGGGGAATAGTAATCGTACGAACCAGCTCGGTCTGACTGCGAGTGAGGCTTGACATCTGTGGTTTTGGACGATCGCTGCTTTGTTCGAGTCTTTGGTGACGGCTTGGGAGACACTGGCTCTGCGTGTGATTGTTCTGGCGAAGCGGAAGTAGCAGCTCGTCTCTCGAGGTCCTCCAGGCGGCGCTTCAATTTCTTGCCTGTTGGATTGCGCCGAGTCAGAAATGTATGAGACTCTGGTTGTCTTTTACTTACGATAGTTGCGCTGAGCAATACGGTTTTGAATGCGTCGGCGCTCTGCGAGATCAGAGATCTTGGTCCAGTCCTCGTTTGGGTTGGCGTTAGGGCTGAATGCGCTGCTATTGCTGTGACTACCGCGAGAGCCGGAACGGCCATCATACGATGGAGAGCGATTCATGGTAAAAATAGGTAAAAGCTAAGAGCAGAGATAAAGATAAAGTACAGAATAGAGGATAGAGAATAGAGAGTATAGATGTAGATGTAGAAAAGGTGAAGAGAGAGAGAGAGATATGAATAACGGGGCTATGAGGCTAAAGCCAAGTGGATGCCAGTATATTTATATATAAGAATCCAATGCCAGCTGGAATTGGTTCGGGCCTTGCAGCTAAGCCCCGTCGCGATAACCAGCTCAGTCCGTGCTCGAATACCATTAGACTCGACCTGCCATGTGCACAAAGTCCCGGTTTTTATTATTATTTTTTAATTAATTTTGCTCACATTCAGCCTCTGTAAATTGAGACTTGGGATTTATGAAACCCTCTCAAATCATTCCTCAACTAAACCTGTTAAAATCTGTTAAAATCAAGATACCCATAGCTATAATCAAAACAACTTAAACCACCTACCAAATTACTAGACTACTAAAAACACCGACAGACCGGTCAGTTGCGGATCGGGGATCTCAGATCTAACATGTAGCACCAAAGTGGTACGGCGTATGATCAAAATCCCAAGATGGTAGGATGGATTATTGGAGTTGGGCCGGGACACGCTAACCAGACGTTCGCTTGGAGGCGATCCTCATTCGACCTGACTGGCCCGAGACACGATATGCCCAGGGATGAAACGGGATGCGTGGACTTTGGGGTTACACCTTGCTTTTCACTTATTCTCACGTGGGTTGCTTTAAGCACGGTCATTAACCACGTTTTATTTTTTTTGTCATCTTGGCAACGGACTAAGGGGATAAAGATCTGACTCTTTGGCTGATCTTGAGGATTATTCTATTGCAATAGAGAGTTTTGGATATACACAATGAAAACTAAAAATGTTTCACTATATTTTTTGAGATCTAGGCGTCCTAGAAAATTAGGGCTGTATCGCCCTACAAAACCATTGGGTAGTTCGTATACTGATTCACCCCTGTACTAGACATCTCTATAATTAATGTCAATTTGCTTTTTATAATTGTAATTATCTGTGATAGTGACCTCATTGACGCGCTTCCACTGGTTGCCTGATTGGCGGCATTCAGAATACCAATCTAGGCATATGTTGCGCAATAAATCCGTCTCCCGCAGTTAGGATTTAAGGTCCACTGTTTGCCTACTTGTCTAGCCCCCGGAGATACGCTCAGACCCAGATGCTTGAACTCCAACAAAAGAATACGGACATCATTCGTGGCCCCCGACAAGGGGGTTTAGAGAGGGGAAATCCACTAAAAAAAAAGAGGCTCTTTTTTTCTGGTAAGACAAGGCTATGAATAGGTGGCCTTGCAGGGTCTCCCACCAATCCGGGCCGGGGTTCATAGGAATGCAGTGCGTATTAGGAACCAACTCCGCCAGTGCGTCGCCCGAAAGGTCATTATCTCCCTATATAGGGCTGAGCTGGACCTTCTTATTCCTGATTGAGTAATGTCGGAGAGAGGCATCCCATGACCTCACACACACTCAATGAACACGGCAGCTCAGGTACCCGGTACATACTTGTCTTCACCGCTAATGCTGTCCATGCCGGCTGGAATTCTAAGAATTGCACAGCCATCCTAGTGGAAACTCTTCCTCCTGCAGGGATTATAGCCAATCACATACCATGCTCGTCCCCAGATGCTTGGATGGGTTGCATTTTGAGCCTTCTAGTAACAATCTAGAAGAATGTTCCTGGCGGTGGACTATGCAGCCCCCGACCTTGCTGTGTCCGACACCCATGACATACGCATATCTGCAGAATCCATTGCCTTTTCCCCCATTGTCTTTTTACTTTTTTACTTTTTATTTTTTTTTCTTTGGAAGTTTAGTGTCACTCGAGGAATATCGATGACGGCAATCTCCGAGCCTCTTAGTTCTAACACGTTGTCGTTCTCGCGTAGGATTGTTACACTAAACGTGAAATGGACCGAGTGTGGAATCCCACACCTACTAGAGTCAACTTCATCCGACTTTCCTTCAAATAGATTTGCCCAGATCGGAGATGTCGGACAAGGCGTCCAGTGCTGAAAGCTGGATATGATCAAACATCTCCGAATGCGAGTCCATGGCAAATGCGAAACATGGTAAGAATGTCCTTGCTCTCTAAGGTTGTCTCGAGTAACACAAAAGACATCGCTCAGCACTTCACTTCTCCAGGTTTAAATTTAACTATATTTATCCGACAATAAGTCCGGAAGAGAATAATTATAGACTCTAGAGTCGGGGGTATTTCAAGATAAGACGCCGACCAGTTCCCTCCAAGCCACACACCCCCCAAGTCCGGTTATTTCCCGATGCAATATAATTTAATCCTTCATTGCAACCCCAAATATGCCGGACACTAAATTTGGCCAATGAGATCAAACAATCCCAATTGTTAACCATGCAGAACATCCTGAAACGCCTGTTGTATCCCACTGTGATTCTAAATTTTGATCTGTAGCCGAAGGGCGTACAGATTGAGCATGAAACCTTCTCTACATAGTCCGTCTCTTTGCATCTCGCTTCCCTTGTCGCGTCTAGGCTTAGCCTCATTCCACGTGGTCCACGTTCTGCATGTCGCCTATCTTACCTTATTTTTGGTTCAGGTGCAGCTCAATATCTGATGCTGTTTTAGGCTGCATTGGTACGATCAATATATCCGGACTATCAATTGGAGTTATTGATTTGGTCTCTATGACCATGTGACTAGAGCCTATGTAGCCCTATCTCTAGTATTTATCCTCGGGTAGCATGTGAGGAGCCAGAAGTTGACTTCGACTTGAAGGTTTTAAGACGAGACAGGTGGGGGTTACGGGTACGGGTGGCTGACAATCGTCAGCACTGTGTTCGTACAAGGTCAAACTGGAGAATCTGACTAAACTGTGATCTTCATGTGCTTGAGGATAACAGGTGGCCTGGCAGGTGTCGCACATTGTCTGTGCTTCTGCTGAATCTGATGGTTGACCTTGGCCTTGGATGGGATTATATTTTATCGCTATAATGGAGTGATTTCTAGTAATGTTCGTGCTCTTGACTTTAGTGAAATAATACAAGGCAACCTATTCTCTAAATTATGGTGCAGATAGCGTTTCATACCTCGATATAAAAGAAAACCATAGAGGATTACCGTCATTCGACGTTAGGTATACGGTCAGTCGCAACCATTTCTGGTAGTCGTCCTGTATGAAAACAGATAGATCTATATGATTTGTTAACTCTACCGTTAAATAGTATTTTTTAAGCAGGATATATGTAAAGAAATCTTTGAAGACAAACCCTACAAAATACTAACCGTGATCTGTAAGAAGATAGGCGAAGAGTTGACGATAAGTCACCCAAAAAGACTACCTAGACACGACGTTGTATCTAGACTGTTTGTCGATCGATAGCCTTGACGAATCAATGGCCAAATTCGGTCAATCGAGTGGGTCGTATGGATCCTACCTAGGTAATAGATGTAGTAGATATGAAGCCTTTTCTTCCGCTATGATTTGAAGATGTTTACTTCAACTGAATTTATCAACAAATTCCGTGTCATTTCTTCTCCTTTACATACTCCGCAAGCAATATGTTCTTTTTCCTTTATCTTGGTAACCCTGTTCTGGATAGATCGTCGCGTTATGTAAGTAAGTTCCACGCTGATATATAATCATAGTTATAAATCAAAGTCCAAGCGGCATTGCGATGAGCTAATGTTCGAAGACCCCCGGCCCAATCCCGTCGTATGTTGCTTTACTACGATTTGGGGCGAGCCAATGAAGTTGAACTAACTTGGTGAGACCTTGTATTTCTCTTTCTAGCAACTGTGATTTGTCAGTTCCAGATGATTTGTTTGGTACTCGGCATATACACTAGTTATGCTCTTCTTTTTCCCTTTCATCCCTACGAAATCGTGGACTCAACGAAAAACCGAGAATGGCAAAGTTCAGAAAAGCTCTGTATAAAGAACCAACCTCCAGATGAATATGTAAAAGACGCTCGCTGCTCGGTAGCCTCGGTACCGCAAATAATCAAACAAAATGCAAAATTAACCAAGAAAATACCGCACGAGCAAGGACTTTTGACAGCCTATGCGGCCATACCACAAAGCCTGGGTTGAGAATCCCTCTTTAACTGACATGTCTGCCTTAGATCACGACACTGTAGCATATTGTTAGTATATAATCATCCGGGTTCAATAAAGATTAGTGCCAACTTACCTCCAAGGGTTCTTCTCGTCGCCGTATTGGATACCCTCCATCCAGTTCTTCATCTGGAGAGCAATCTCACCAGCCTCCTCATCCTTCTTCAGACCACATGCAACCATCTTGCCTCTGTAGCTGATGTTACGGACTGGGCTGACGATGGCAGCAGTGCCGGCACCGAATACCTCGATCAAGCGGCCCTCCTCGGATGCCTCGGCAACATCCGACATGCGAATCTTACGCTCCGAGATGTTCCAGCCCTTGGGGCCGAGTCTCTCACGAGCGAGGGTCAGAACGGAATCACGAGTGACACCCTCCAAAATTGTGCCGTCAAGAGGAGCAGTGATCAGTTCCTTCTCTCCAGTCTCCTTGTTCTTTAAGGCAATGAAGAGGTTCATGGTGCCGACCTCGGTAACATATTCCTCCTCGCCGAAGAGCCACAGGTTCTGCTGGAAGCCACGGGATGCGGCCTCGAGTTGAGGCAGAATGCAGGGGGCGTAGTTAGCTCCAAGCTTCTTATCACCAACACCGCCGGGCCAGGCGCGGACGGCGTAATCAGTGGCCTCCAGGTCGATGGCCTTGAAGCCAGTGGGATAATAAGGACCCACTGGGCTGGCAATGACATACAGGAGAGCGGATCCTGGTGGGCCAACGCCCAAGGTCTTCTGGGTACCGATCATGGTAGGGCGTAGGTACAAGGAGTAGCCACGAGCACTGGAGAGGTTAGCCAGGATGTCTATCTGAGGCACGCAAGATGTACTTACTCTGGAATGAACCGGCTGTCCAGCTTCACAAATTCTCCAATGATCTTCGTCAATTCGTCACCGTCCACAGTAGGAAGAGCAATGCGTGCAGAAGACTTGTTAAGGCGTTCCATGTTCTTGTTGGGGCGGAACAGACGGACGCCGCCGTTGCTGTCCTTGTACGCCTTCATGCCCTCAAAACATTCAAATGCATAGTGGAACACACAGGTTGCAGGATCCAGGCTTAGGTTCTGGTAGGGGACAATGCGAGGTGCGTGCCACCCGTCGGTAGCTGTCCATTCCACGGAGAGCATATGATCTACAATTACTTCCAGTCAGTGCCTGGAAGGTAATAAAGCGCAGAGATTCTCTTACCTGTGAAGTACTTGCCAAAGACAAGATCCTTCGAGTCCATCAGCTCCTTGGGGGTAGTGGTCTTGGTGATAGTCAATTTTGAAGCGTCAAGGCCTGGGAGCTGAGAAGCGGCTGCTGTGGAGGCGCTGAAGGCTCTTTGCCATGTCCAGCTGGCGGTAATTTTTTGTGAGGAGAGGACGCGGGGCATTGCGAGCCCGGTCAGTGCCTGCCGGCGAGCCAATTGGTGAAGCGACTTCATGACTTTGGTGATGTTAGGAACGATCCAATGGCCAGCCAAGGGGGTAGAGAGTGCAAGGTGTGTCAATTGAGTCAATGGAAGGAGTATACACGTACTTAAATCGAGGAAGTCAATAGAGATTTATATGACAACCAGAAAGATGACTCCCCAGAACTGCAGTATCTCTGCGGAGCTCGACAACAACTCCGATGACTCGGAGGCCCCAAATGCAAAGTTCTGCCACCGCCCTACAGATAGAGAATGTGGTTGTCATATTGGCCAATCAGGGGCCGCAAATTAGAGTTGTCCGCCGACTTCGGCTTCCTGCGGCTTGCGTCGGTCGCGCCTCAGTCCTCAGGTCTGTAGACTTCGAGGTTGTATAGTCTGAGGGATCTGGTTAAGGGTAGGAACGGGTTCAAGGTTTAGAAGGTTTTTTTTAAAATTAATGATCGTGGCAATGCCTATTTTCTGTTACATCGTTTTGATCGAATAGAATCTGTAAATCTCATCTTATCTCGTCTTTGATTTGTTGTGGCACATATATTGACTTGGTACTAACTGAGTTAGGCAGACTCTGGTTTACATGCTAGATGCATGAAATCGCTTCACGTGAAATTCTGGCGAAAGCAATAGAAATAGTATCTAACACAATTAGTGATTGACATTTATGGCTATTAGCAGAACGCTTGACAGAGGTATATACCTACATAGATACATATACGTGGCCCTAAAGCTTTGATCGAGCTCACCCTCTAAGGTTGACCATCTGTTGTTGATATCGAAAAGATTATATGTCGTGAAGTATTAATAAAATCAGTAATTTTACTGATACTCCTCCTTGCTGTGAATAGTGTCAGACCCACCTGCCTAATACGAAGTCGCAAGTATGACTATGTAGAACAATCAAAATCAGTTCTAAACAGACTTTTACCCATTTTGTAGGAGTTCAGTGCTATTCACAACTTCTTGATGTCCGCGTCGGTGCGTTGTTCATGAGAGCAATGCTTGACTTCACGACTGTCGAAACTTTCACCATCAAGTCATCATTGATAAATCGCTGATACACTAGGGCCGATCTGTAGCTACAACTTTAAGCGGTCTGCCAACTCCAGCTTCCTGCGACTTGTTTCAGTGATCAAAGCTTGTCGGAGCATACAGACCGGCATACCGGGGATTTAATTAATCCAGGTTGTGCAGTAATTTTGAATTAGTAATCCGTAATCCATATAAATTGCTAGGAAAAGGGATACTGAAATACAGAGATTTTAACACCATTGATTGGACCCATACATTTTAGGATACCAGTGTATTCGACAGTTATGAGCCCGGTTCGCACCTAGTAAGGCCACGATCACCAAAGTATAGGGCCGAACTGTTACGGAACTAGCCTAGTTGTGCAACTTAGACGGGTTTTAAGAACAAGAAGGTTTCGTTGAGGAGAGGAGTTCTCCTGAGCTAACAAATGTGTACATATTCCGTCGAAGGCGGTAACGTTTGGCAGATTCCGCGCAGCATAAGCAAGCATCTTCCATAGGGCTTCGTACGAAGTACGACGGCCCCATAACAATACCCCCCTCCCCTAGGACAATGACTGTTTGCTTCAATAGACGCCAGATTAGGAATCAATGGGAGAAGCAAACAAAATCGTGGCCTATGATTGGCCGAATAGGGCAAACGTGTTCGACGACGTCGTTGCTTTGTAGCATGTGGGCTGTAGTTGGAAGGCATAAATAGGTCCTCAATTCCCTTCTTCTTCTTCTTTTTTTTTATTTTTTATTCGCAGTCTCCAAACCTCCTGTCAACCATGGAGTCGTCTAACTTCAATCTTCTGTCGTACGACCCGCGTCAAGTCGAACCCTCCTCCCGGCGTATGCTCCTGCCCCTGACTCGCATTGAGCACGGAGGGAAGCAGTATGTCAAGGTCCGTCTGACTGCTGCGGGAAACGAAGCCCTTCGAATGCTGTGCTTCACTCCAGTGCAGCGGGAAGTGTGGAGCTGGCCCTCTCCCTCCGCCCTCTGTTGTAGAGGAGCTCATTGACTAGACCGTACGAGGCTTAGCACTTTTCATAGACGCAATCAACACACAATATCGAGGTTTCTAGACTCAGTTAGCACTAGCACGAAGCGTAGTAGCTAGCCTTATCAAGGGACCCATCGATCTTTCTAAACGGTGCGGTCTTCTGTAGCCACACGTCTAACGCTATTGTGTCCTTGAGTGCGTCCGCTGGCTCTGTGGTTGGTCTCGTGTAGCCTCTCCACTTAACCTTGTAGCTCGTACGAGCGTTGTTCCTCCTGCGTGTTTGTGTCTCATCTATAATTTCTTCGATCTCCCACTCTTCTTGGTCGTCGACTATGATTGCTGGTGGTTGCGGTTCGTGTGCCAGTTGGGACGGAAGGGGGTCTTGTGTCGCGAGTCGTACGAGGTTAACATGGAATACTGGGTGAATGCCGGGTGGCGTATCCAGTCGTACTGCGTGGGAACCAATAACTTCCTGAACCCTATATTTTGCGTTCTTCCAGTCGAGCTTCTTGCAGGGTCGTTCGGTCTGTATATTTTTCAGGTTTAACCAAACAGCGTCTCCGACTTGGAAGGTAGGCGCCGGTTGTCGGTGCCGGTTAGCGTTTGCTTCCATCTGTTGGTTGGCGTAGGCTATCGATGCACGTGCCCAGTCCATAGCTCCAGCTAGCTTTCGTACGATCGTTTCTGCTTTTTGGATTGGGCTTGGTTCTGGCGTGGTAATGGTGCTGTTTATACGCGGTTCCTCGATTGGTGGGTCAAATGGAGAGAGGTTATAACCGTGGGTTAGGAAGAAAGGGCTTACGCCGGTTGCTGCGGAGACTCGTCCATTTAACGCAAGTTCGGCCATTGGGAGTAGGCGTTTCCAGTCGTTCTGTTCAAATCGTACGAAGAGGCGTAGGTACACTTCTAACGTGCTATTGTGTCGTTCGGTCTGTCCATCGGTCTCGGGGTGGTAGGCCGTCGACAGCCGTCGTATAACCTTACATAGCTGGCAGATCCGTTCCCATAGGAGGCTTGTGAATTGGGTTCCTCGGTCCGAGACGATCGAGTTTGGGAATCCGTGTTGTCGTACGAGGCTGTCAATGATTGCCCATGCGGAGTCTTCGGCCGAAATTGACTTCATCGGCCTTAGGATCACTCCCTTTGTCAGCCGATCTGTGATTACCAAGATGTTCGTACGGCTGTCGCTTGGTGGTAAATCGGTGATGAAGTCGAGGGCCACGTCTCGCCATGGTTGTTCTGGCACCGGGAGCGGCTTTAGGAGGCCTCGCTTCAGCTCTCGCCATGGTTTCGCCCCGTTACATAGGTCACAGTTCCGTACGAATCTCCGGATGTCGATCGACATATTCGGCCAGAAGTACTCGCGGCTAACCACTGTATAGGTCTCCTCCCTCCCTGGGTGTCCGGTGAGTCGAGAGTCGTGTGCGGTCTGAATGATTTTCGTACGAAGGGGCTCAGAGTTAGGGACCCATAACCTTCCGCGGAAGCGAAGTTTCTGGGCTTGGTCGATTGTGCATTCGGAAGTTGAGACTTTTAGCTTTAGTTCTGGTGGGAACTTCCGTAGGCCCTGTTGTAGTGTCCGTATAGCGCCCTGGTACTCGTCATCCCCATCTCTCGCTAGCTCCCAGTCTTGTTCGTCAGGGGTTTGCTGTGCGGTCGTGGCATGGATATTCACAGTAGCCTTATCGTCTCCTATCTGCGTTAGGAGACACTTCGTACGATCTGCGATTCTTGGGTCTTCCTCGGTTGGGTTGTCTTGGTCTCGTCGTGATAGGGCGTCCGCTCGGGCGTTGTCTGTACCGGGGCGATATTGGAAGTCGAAGTTGAACCTACTTAAGAAGAGTGACCACCGCATATGCCGTTCAGTGAGCTTCCTTGGTTTGAAGAAGTATTCTAGGTTCTTATGGTCGGTGATAACGAGGAATTTCCCTTGGACTGAACGTAGTTCTGCGTCCCATGCTTCTAGGCATCGTACGACAGCGAGCAGCTCCTTATCGTAGATCTCATAGTTACACTCGGCGGGAGCGTTTTTCTTGGAGAAGTAGGCGCATGGTCGTAGCACACCCTTATCATCGTACTGTGAGAGGACTCCTCCAACCGTGTATCCTGACGAGTCGGACTCTACCACTGTCGTACGAGATGGGTCAAAGGCTGCTAGTATCGGCTCTGTTGTGAAGAGTCGTTTTAGCTCCTGGAAGCTCTTCTCGCATATAGTAGACCAGACAAAGGGGACGTTGTTTTGCGTGAGTTGGGTAAGAGGTCGTACGACTTCTGAATAGTTTGGGATGAATTGTCGGTAGAAGTTGGCAAAGCCGAGGAATCCCCTCACGCCTCGGACTGTGGTTGGTGTTTCCCAGTCGAGTATCGCTTGCACTTTTTCAGCGTCCATCTTAACCCCTTCTCCTGCTCGTACGATAAAGCCAAGGTACTTGGTTTCGGTGCATTCGAATTCGCACTTCCCAATATCCAAGTGTAGGCCAGCTTCCTGTAGCTTCTGGAGGACCTTCTTTACGTGTTTTCGATGATCTTCGATGTTCCCTTCCGAATAGATCAATACATCGTCGAGGTAGGCGGAGCAGAAATCGTCTAGGTATTCTCGTAGGGACCAGTTGATATATTTCTGGAATGAGCTCGGCGCGTTGGCCAGGCCAAAGGGGGTAACAAGCCATTCGTAAAGTCCGTACCTCGTACGAAACGCGGTTTTCCATTCTTCTCCTTCGGCAATCCGGATCTTATGGAACGCGGCTGATACGTCGAGTTTCGTGAACCATCTCGCTCGTCCGATCTGGTTCAGCGTCTCATGAATCAGGGGAAGGGGGTAGCGGTCCTTTTTTGTGAGAGCGTTTAGCGCTCGGTAGTCGACGCAGAAACGGAGCCCTCCTCCTGGCTTTCGTACGAATAGCACTGGTGCTGCTGCTGAGGATTTGCTAACCCTAATGAAGTTCTTATCCAAGAGCTCATTTAGGGTCTTTCGTAGCACTAGAAGTTCTTCGTTCGACATATTGTAGAGGGGCCCCCAGGGGACTATTGGTTCTTTACCATTTTCTCGTATAAGTTCGATTTTATGGTCGATTCCTTCCCCGCGGTGTGGTGGGAGTTTAGTCGCTTCGTCGGGGTCAAATAAAGGGAGGAATTCGTGGTACTCAGTGGGGAGTTCCACCTTTAGGTCCTTTGGTTTCTTGGTTTTCAATGCTTTCTCGATATCGGCCATAGAGACAGCAAAGATTTGGGAATCGTACGAATTATGGTCTTTTATTGCTGACTGAATCTCTCTATGCATTGAGAGTGCCGAGATCTCTGTAGTATCGGGGAGAGGAGTTTTGCCGATCCCATAGAGGCGGGTTTTCGATGATCGAAGATATAACCGGTTCCTTAAAGGTTCGAAGCAAGCGTTCTGTTGTCTCAGCCAGGGTAGGCCAAGAATCAGGTCGTATCCGATGGAATCAGGGATCATATAGAAGTAGGTCTCTTTCTCAAAGTGGTGGTCAATTGAGAGGGAGGTTCGTACGATTTGTGAAATCGTCCCCTTTCCTCCTATTCCTCTTAATGTTCGTGGTAGGATCTCGAAAGTCTCTAAGTTCCTTTCTTTCGCAAAGGCTTCACTGATAGCTCCGTACGATAGGCATCCGCTATCGACTAAGGTACGGGCCATAGCTTGTCGGTCTAGGGTCGCGGCAATGACAAACGGTGGGGAGTTCATACGCGTGGCTTCAAATTCTTCCCAAACAGAATGTTTCAATTTTGAAGTATCTAGCGACCTCCGTACACGATTTCGTACGAAGGTTATTCTTTTCCCGAGTCGTTGTCTCCATCTGCATCGACAGCGTTCACCTCTAGAGGTCGGGTGGCAGGCCGTAGTCTACAGCCCGCAATCAGGTGCCCTCTCTGTCCGCAGCGTAGGCATTCCCCCTTCATTCGGCGTTGGTCAATCTCTTCCCGGGAGACCCATTTTGCCCGTTCGTTCGTACGAGAAGGACTGCTCCTTTGGTTTGTCTTTAGGGCCGCGATCTCGGCTTCTAGGGCGGCGATCCTAGTTGCTTGAGTAGGTTCCCAGTCCATCCTGCCGGCGTCGTCTTGGGTGTTGCTGAGATTGCCACGGAAGAAGGGTCTTAACTTCTTCTTCTGGAGCGTTTCAATCTGCCGAAGGTCGTGGTCGATCCGAAGAAGGCGGTTCCGGTAGTCATCGTACGAAGCGAATTCAGCTCCGACGGTACTCTGGAGTAGATCGACGTTGATTGCGGTCCGGAGAAGGGCCATCTTCTGGGCATCGGACCAGTGTAATCCACCCGCGGTAACTAGTGTCTGGTCGAACTCAGATAGGAAGTCGTGGAGACTCCTCCTACCCTGCTTCATCGAATTTACTCGTACGAGGGCACGTTGTTCCTTGTCTGGGTCTTCAAAGTAGAGATCCATGGCTTGGTAAAATTCATTGAGAAGGAGGGGTTTCTTCTCATTCTCCATTGCTACGATCCATGCGTGGGCTTGCTGGCTCGCAATGCCTTCTAGCCTACTAAACGCGTAGTAGGTCTTCATTTCCTCGGAGTGAAAGTAGTGGGCATCCATCAAGAACTTGATTTTCAAGTTCGTACGAAAGGCTGCGTACTCCTTAGGGTCCTGTCCATTGTAGGTTCGTACATCGGGGTAAGTTGGCCGGGTCGGCCCCCTTTCTATCCTATCGTTCTCTCGTGGTGGGGGGAAGATCTCTCCCATCGCTTGTTGTGCCGGTAGTGCGTCTGGTAGGTTGTCGTGATCAAAGGTATTATGTCGTCGTGGTTGGTAAGACATCTTGTCTCTCACTCTGTACTAGTAGGAACTCCTTACTAAGCGTCGATAAAGGTGACGAACGAAACCTAATGTTACGGAACTAGCCTAGTTGTGCAACTTAGACGGGTTTTAAGAACAAGAAGGTTTCGTTGAGGAGAGGAGTTCTCCTGAGCTAACAAATGTGTACATATTCCGTCGAAGGCGGTAACGTTTGGCAGATTCCGCGCAGCATAAGCAAGCATCTTCCATAGGGCTTCGTACGAAGTACGACGGCCCCATAACACGAACACCCCCTAAAGCTATCCCCAATAGCCCCTGAAGCGGTACAGCAACCCCTAAAGCTATCCCTATAGCACCTAGCGCTGTATGGCAACCCTAAATCTATCAATGGAAGCAGCATTAATTCTCTCCGCCATGAAGGGCGATAAACTAAAGGACTCGCCGCAGTGGCTCACTTAGTATACTCGGGTGCAGCTATATACGATATAGAAGAATGTTTGGGACCACTATGATCCTAATACCTCCCCCACTATAAGGCCGGAAGCTCTAAAAGAGCTAATTGAACCGGAATACCTAGAGGATGGGAGTGAAACTAATCGGAGATATTGGAGAGATCGTATGGATATATACAAATTGAGATATGCTCGATGGGAGAAACAGGCGAAAGGACTAAGCGATATAAATGAATATATCCTTACCTACCTGGATTTAATGCACCATCTTAATCTGATAGGATATCATACACCGTATGATAGACTAGTATACCTGAAATCTCGCTTTACTCGGTCGACGGCGTATAAGGAGGAGGTTCGAATGAAATGGAAGGTCTTCGCTATGCAAAAACCGACGGGGGATATTGAGCTGTGGCTATAGTAGTGGAATTCCCTAAGAGAGCAAGCGATCAGCCTTAGTATTAACGTTGGAGATACTAATAGGGACTTCCTATACGTAGTGAAAGAAGTGCTTCCTATCTGGTGGCAGGGTAAATACTAAGAGATTGTTATCGATAAGAAGGTGTACGATACGCGAGATCTTATCGAATCTTTTCGCGCAATGAATAGAGAAATAGGGGTGCTAAAGGTATCATCAACCTCGCCCCCGAAGAGCGCCTTTTCCACCTGGTAAGGGCACCTAGAAGCTAAGCCTGAAGCCAAACCCTAGGCTTTATAGGCTTTATAGGCTTTATAAGAGAACCTACCCTTCGAAAAGAGGAAATGCCCCTATGGTAACACCTATCCTAAGTATAGGGTCACCGAATGCTAGGTTTTAAACGAGGAAATTCGACCGGAAGGGCTGAAAATCAGCGAGAGGAAGCTAGAGAAAGCAACCTAGGTGTTAGTAAAGAACTAGGCCTAGAAGAAATGGGTGGAGAAAACCATAGTAGAGTTAAATTAGCTAAGGTAAGCCGAAGCCGCCAACCAAGTTAGCTTTGCGACCACTGTCTAGCACTAAAAGGATAAGTAGCAAGGTGCGGATCAGAAGAAGTAAGAAGTGATTAGCTAGCGTGCCCTATCCCTTGCTAAGGAAAGCGATCCTATCCTAAAGAACCGCTAGATTTTAGACACCGGTTCTAGCTCCTATATATACAATAATCGAGATCTCTTCGTCTAATATACCCTAAAAACCACCTACCTCACCACTAGAGATAGCACCACCGAAGTGCTAGGGAAGGGTACGGTTAAATTGATTAGAAGACACCTAGTGAAAGGAAGAATGGAGATCACCCTAAGCGATGCCCTATATTCGCTAGGATTCTATATAAACCTAGTATCGTACTCGATGCTAATGAAGAAAGGGGGGATATAGTGCCAACGTATAAACTGTATCCGGGACCCTAACGATAGGCTAGTCGTCTATGTGAACCTATAGGATTAATTTAACCTTTGGATATTCGACGAACCCGGGGAAGCACCGCCTCAGTAAGCCTATTTCATATAGAGGAAGTCAGTGAAACCCCTAGAAACAAAGGTATCAAGCGAGCTATGGCACCGGCGATTGGGCCATATTGATCGTAAGAGTATGAAGAAACTCACCACTATGGTGGAAGGGGTTGTCCTCGATAATAAAGAGAAGAAGTCTACCGAGTAAGAATCCCTATATTAAACCTGCCACTTAGGGCGAGCACCTAAGTAGATATCAAGACGACTAGTTAGACGCACCTTTGGCCGTTTTAGAAGGGTCTATTTTAATCTAATCTAGATATAACTAGCATATAATAAGCACCGCTGGATATCCCACTTCTATCTAGAAGGACCGAGGTTTCACTAGATTATGACCTACGAACTAAAGCCTAAGTGCTAGCTAGCAATTAATCGCTTTGTGGAACTAGCAAGGAACTAGTGGAAGCTGCTAATTAAGGCATTCCACTATGACAATAAGTCCTCCGCCGGAAATACCGCCGAGTATAGCCTTAGCTTAGATGGTATCCTAATATATCACACTCCCCCTAGGCACGCTAAGATAAATGGGTATGCTAAGAGATCTAGCGGGATGATTATAAGCAAAATGAGGATGCTTACGCTAGAAGGGAAGCTACTAAAGGACCTATGGCCGGAGTTTACGAGAGCCGTAGTATGGATTTTAAACCGTACGCCGTCGTATATCACCGCCAAGAATCGCTAGGTCGTGCCGTAGGATAAGGTACGAAAGGAGTTTGCACCGTAAGCACCTAAAATCAACCTATCTAATGTTAGATTATACGGGAGCTTGGCCTATTATAGGATTAAGAAGTAAGTGAGAACCGATAAGATGAATCTACGGGCGGAGATTAGTTTCTTGGTAGGATATATGGCATTAAATATCTGGAATATCTGGTTTCCACATAGTGGAAAAGTGAAGCCTATTAGGGACGTAGTCATCGACGAAACACGGAGATACACCCCTGATTATAAGAGATATCAGCTAATTCCTATGCCAATTATATAAGAACCACAGGAACTCACCGCCGACGAGGTTGTTAAGGTAATAAATCAACTGCTTACTAGTTAGGAGACTAGGGAGCAAGAGGAAAGGGATCCACGGGATCTAGATGACTCCTAGCAACTAGATACCTAGCGGAATTAGTAGCAAAATCCCTAGTAAGAAGGGATAAATAGGGAGACTACCCCACTTTAGGGGGTGAATCGAGATATATTAATACCCTTACCGATAGTCTCATAAGCGATTCACCGAGTCCCTAAAATCCAGAAACCTTAAGCACCGCTAGGTGCTTTTCCAAGCGACGAAGACCTTCCTCCGCTACCGATTACCCCGCCCTAAGAACGAGAATCCGAAGCCGATGCTGGCCTAGGTCAGGGGGTGGATATACTAGACGGAGACCTAACCTACCACGAAGCTATTTCTAAAGCTATTTCCGACGTGGAAGATGAGCTAGAAAGGCAGCTATAGGCAGAATTGCTAGCACTAAGTAGGGAGATCACCGGTAGAATTAACGTAAGCAATATTATTAGCGGTAAGCGAAGACGTTAGGCGAGATAAGACCAGGATTTCGCCTACTCCACTTTGGCTATAGAAGAAGACCCGCTAGGAGTACGACACGCCTTTATAGTAGGCTTATACGCTGAGAAGCCAGAGATCCGGCGTTATCGAGATGATCTTCTACTAGTCCCTAAGCACTAGAAGGATGTTATAAATCATCCTTTCCAAGAAGGCTTCCTCGCAGTAATAAGAAAGGAGATCAATTCCTTAACCGAGAAGGATACCTACGAGGTTATAGAAAGGCCAAAGGATAGAGGTAAGTAGATACTCCCCTTACTATGGGTCTTTACGTACAAATTTAATGAAGATGGCTATCTTATTAAGCTAAAGGCTCGTATCTATATACGAGGAGATTTAGAAACCATTTCTCATAAAGAAAAGAGGGCTGCCACCCTAGCAGTAAGGACAGCAAGGATGATCTTCGCCTTAGTCGCTGCCTTTAACCTCGATTTAAGATAAAGAGATACTATGACGGCGTTCCTAAATAGTAAATTGGACAAGGATATATACACTTATATGCCTGAAGGTTTCTAGATTCTAGGTAAGTGTTAGAAGCTCCGCCGAGCTTTATAC
The DNA here is from genome assembly GCF_028827145.1 of Penicillium concentricum. Taxonomy (NCBI): domain Eukaryota; kingdom Fungi; phylum Ascomycota; class Eurotiomycetes; order Eurotiales; family Aspergillaceae; genus Penicillium; species Penicillium concentricum. The sequence goes on from NW_026622755.1 coordinate 4,971,410, forward strand.
GGTCTATGAGTCTCGCCTAGGCTATGGCAATAAGAAGCAGCTAGCGTACTCCGTAAATTAGGGTTACAGTAAGCACCTAAAGACCCATATATTTTTATAGGAGAAGGACTACTAGTCTTCTTCTATATGGACGATATCTTAATCGCTAGCCACAGATCTATACGGGAGAAAGTAAAGTAGCTTAAACGAGATCTAGAATCCTACTAGGAATTGACTGATTATAGAGAAGTAGCTTGGTTCCTAAATATCCGAATCATTAGGGATAGGGAGTAGAAGAAGCTATGGCTATACCAAGATAGCTATATGATAAGCATCGCGACTCGGTACAATCTAATAGATAGACCACCGGTTTATACCCCACTACTAGTCGACGATTTAACCCTATTTCAGGGGGTGGCTACCCCGAAAGAGACCCTTCTTTACCAGTAAAAGGTGGGATCTGCTAGGTATACCACCACTATCACGAGGCCCGACGCCGCAAAGGCTACCGCACGCCTAGCGCAATACCTAATAAACCTAGGTCCCTAGCACCAGTAAGTAGCTGATCGGGTGATATCCTACCTACATTCTACCCGGTGTCTTACCATTGAATACGGTGTAGGTTCGGGGATAGACTCGGTGCAATTCGTAAGTGATACTTCGTACGGGGATCATTCTAATAGAAAGAGCTTAGCTAGGTATATCTACCAAGTGTACGGTGGCCCAGTGGACTAGAAGGCGAGTAAGTAACCCATAGTCACCACTTCCACTACCGAAGCCGAATTACTCGGGCTTTCCGAAGCAGCAAAGCAGCTTTAATAGTAGAGGAGACTACTTAATACCCTTAGTTTTAACCCCTCCCACGAATTAACCATCGATTGTGATAATAAGAGAACTATCAGCCTATTAAAGAGCGAGGATACAGCCTTCGAAACAAAGCTTAGGCACGTCGATATCTATCGCCACTAGCTGAGATAGGAAGTTAAAGAAGGGAGGATATAGGTGAAATGGGTGCCCATAGCAAGCATGGTAGCCGATAGACTCACGAAATTGCTTACTCGGCAAAAGCATGAAGCCTTCATTTAAATGCTTCATATGGTGGATATAGGCCACTTGATAGCATAAAGAAACAGAGATCAGTATACCGAGGTGTGTGGGGTTCCAGCAATCCTATACTAGCATCGCTGAGGGGGTGTGTCGGAGCATACAGACCGGTATACCGGGGATTTAATTAATCCAGGTTGTGCAGTAATTTTGAATTAGTAATCCGTAATCCATATAAATTGCTAGGAAAAGGGATACTGAAATACAGAGATTTTAACACCATTGATTGGACCCATACATTTCAGGATACCAGTGTATTCGACAAAGCTGTTATGCCTAAGGCAACAAAACAGCTATAAAATCACGTGATGGACCAGATAAGATGAAGAGTTGTTATCGAGGGCTTGAGGCCATATTGCGCGGGATAATTGACCAAGTATGCAACCCGTTGGACAATTCTCGGGCTTTAAGCTAATGTTCCTGACTTCCCATTAGCCATCGAGTTCCAACACCGGCTCACCTTCCCATTGATACTCCTTTTAAATGCCACTGTTGAAATAAACATGTCTTGTGCTGGCTACACCGTGACGACACTGTGAAACGAACAACTTCCCCTTCATTCCGTCGATTGTCGCGCCGACGGATCCACGACTACGGCCTTACCACCATGTTTTCCTCTGCGCTCAAGTCGTTCAGTTCCAATATTTCCGCCAATTACCAAATCTCACCTAACCCCACTGTCTATTCCGGCCCCTGGAAAATCCACGATGCAAAGAAGAAGTCCACGGGAACGGCAGCATCGGTGTTCATTTTTGATCGCAAATCGCTAGAAACACGCTCTGGTGGGTTTGGTAGGAGTTCTGGGTCCTCCAAGAAGCTACAAGATGATGTGATCGAGCGACTTAAGCGCGAAGCTAGCAATCTCGCGCGCCTACGGCACCCATCCGTTCTTCAGGTGCTCGAGCCTGTGGAGGAAACGCGTAGTGGTGGCCTCATGTTTGCCACGGAACATCTCACCGCGTCGCTCTCCGGGCTGCTGCTAGAAAAAGACGATCAAGAAAATACCACACGCGCTGGTTCGCGAACAAGCCGGTATGTGGTTGAGGAGGCGGACGGGACGCGGAGAAGAAGAGATGTAGAGATTGATGAGTTGGAAATTCAAAAGGGACTCTTGCAAGTTGCTAAGGGTCTTGAATTCCTTCACGAGTCTGCGGGTTTAGTGCATGGAAATTTGAACCCGGATGCCATCTACATCAATGCCAAATCAGATTGGAAGATCTCTGGTCTGGGATTCGCGGGGCCTCCGGACGCTTCTGAAACTCGTTCATCGCTTCCACCACTGGCTGTGTCTGAGGTTCTCTACCAAGAACCAAGGCTTCCCGCTTCAGTGCAATTGAACCTTGACTACACGTCGCCTGACTTTGCAATGGACTCTAATGTATCGTCAGCTGCTGATCTCTTCTCTTTGGGTCTCGTGATCATCGCTCTGTACAACTCTCCGCATGTCTCGCCTCTCCAAACGAACGGAAACTTAACCACATATAAGAAACTGCTGAGCTCCCCATCTTCCACTCCGTCGCAGAGCAATAATTTCCTCTGCTCAAAGCCAATTCCCAAAGATTTGCTTTCCCATGTCCTACCGAGGCTCATTACCAGAAGGCCTGCTCAACGCATGAATGCCCGAGAGTTCCAGCAATCACAGTACTTTGACAATGTGTTGGTTTCCACTATCCGGTTCCTGGAATCCTTACCAGCAAAGAATCCTAATGAGAAGTCTCAATTCTTGCGTGGCTTACAACGCGTACTATCTGAATTCCCCGTTTCTGTGCTAGAGAGAAAGCTGTTGGGGGCGTTGATGGACGAATTGAAGGATCGGGAACTCCTTCCGCTGATATTGCAAAACGTGTTTGGTATTCTTCAGCGGATCCCCAATGGACGCCGTGTCTTCCCAGAGAAAATCATCCCTCGTTTGAAGGAAGTCTTTGGAACTGGCTCGGGCAAGGGGGCTGCCGAACGAGACTCTAAGAAAGATGCAGGTCTCATGGTTGTGCTTGACAACATGAAGCTGATTGCTGATAATTGTTCAGGGATGGAGTTTAAAGATGGTGGGTTTTGTCATTGGAAACCTTTGGTCCTATATCTAACGTTTTTTCTCTAGATATTCTACCCCTGATTCGGCTCGGGCTAGATTCTCCCACTCACTCTGTGGTGGATGCTTCCCTTAAATGCCTCCCTGTGGTGCTCCCAGTTCTCGACTTTAGTACGGTCAAGAACGAGGTATTCCCTCCCATTGCTGCCACTTTCAGTCGCACTAGCAGCCTTGCTATCAAGGTTCGCAGTCTGGAAGCTTTCAGTGTCCTTTGTGGGGCCTCTGCAGAAGCTTCAGACGGGCTTGACGATGATTTGTCCGGAATCCAGGCGAGCAAGTCGAAAGCACCCAAGTCCTCGATCTTGGACAAGTATACCATTCAAGAAAAGCTCGTCCCATCTCTCAAGGCGATCAAAACGAAAGAACCTTCAGTGATGATGGCATCGTTGAAGGTGTTTCGTCAAGTCGGAACCGTCGCAGACACCGAATTTTTGGCTTTGGAAGTTCTGCCGGTTCTCTGGAGTTTCAGTCTCGGGCCACTTTTGAGCCTTCAACAGTTCAATGCCTTCATGTCTCTGATAAAAACTCTTTCAATGAGAATTGAACAGGAACAAAGCAAAAAGCTGCAAGAGCTATCATCTGGCGCTGGATCAACGGGTTTCCAGAACGGTGCCGACGAATTTTCGCAGTCCGCCACAGGCCTCAGTTCGCCCGATGCGGATGCCGGTGCTGGTAGCTTCGAGCGCCTTGTTCTTGGGAAGAAGGCATCTCCTGCGAATGGCCAGAGTATAGATATGTGGGGTAGTATGGAGCCAGAGCCAGCTAAGCCAACGGTTCCGAGCATGCCGCCTTCCTTCTCATGGTCTTCAAATAATGGAGGCATGACACCCCAAGCCAGTGCCCTAAGCCAGCAGTCGAACATTGGCTTTCGCTCCATTACTCCGGATCAGAAATTGGGCTCTTTCCCATCTCTTGCTCCTGCTCGGCAAGCTTCACCGGTTGCTCAAGTCTTCCCTGCAATGCAGCCCTCATCCTCTATCTGGGGAGCCCCGACCAATGCCAATATTCGATCCAACACAGGCCCACCGGGTCAGTCTTTTGGGTCAATGTCGACTATGACCCCCTCAAACCATATGTCCGGGTCAACGGCGCAATCGGGACCCAACTACTCCTCATTCTCAATCCCCCCTCCTCCGGCAGGAAGCACGGGGTCAAACTCTATTAGACCCCCTCCGGTGAGCACATCCAACAGATCAACGTCTTTCCAAGGCACAGGTGCGATACCGCAGCAGGGAACTCAGAAGAATGGGTTGGACAAGTATGAGAGCCTGATATAAGGGACAATTCTCGTTATTTTTTGCTGATACCCCCTTTGGTTGCTATTATTGCTATTATTGCCGTAATTTCTGTAATTTCTATTATCGCACATTGTCAACAGAGTGGATAGAGACTGTAATTAAGCAAAATGACAAAAGAATATTAGTAAATCGAAATAGTGCCAAGCAAAATAGATCGGAACTCCATCGGTGATCCGACGGTAGGGAGACACGTACCTGATTGGTGCCTCTTCATGCTATGTCATACCTCAAACCCCTCCATATGTACTCGATGCGCATTGCGCCCTTCTCCCGGAGCTCCGTGTTACGTTCACCCCTTCGAAACAGACTGCCCAAGTTATCCAACACATTCTCCTCGTCCCGTATAACTCGCGCGCTCGCTATGGACCAAAGCATCAAACAGCATTACCTAGCTGACTCGCCTCCTACGGTGGTCAGACTGGAAGTCAAGTCACACTTTGATACCCTCAAAGACCAAAACCTGAGGAAATATGCCCACTTTATGAGCAGGTATGATGTTCCTGGGTGATCTACCTACCAGTGCCACACACTATCGGCAGCTAATCTTTCTCAAATATATCCAGAGCCGCATTTGAGGGCACTCGAGTCACCCTGCGGCAGGTTTCCCCCGAGTCCGAGCCCATCTACGATCTTATCCTGTCACTCTACCATGCCTCTAATGGCGATTGGAACAGCCTCGCCCAGAAAACGCAAGTCAGCTCCGAGGACCTCCGTTTCTTCCTCGAATATGCGGGTCAATTCTTGGGAAACTGCGGAAACTACAAGGGATTCGGTGACTCGAAGTTTATCCCGCGGCTGTCCGCATCCGCGTTCGAGGCTCTGGCCTCGGCCACTGCGGAGACAAAGGCGGCCTTCCAGAAGGCTAACACCACTGGAGGAGGCATCTACGAGACCAGTGAGCAGTCGATGATGCACCTCGGATACCCCAAGGGTGGCCACATGACTACCTACTACCCCGATTCTCCGACGATCTCACAGGAGGAAATCACAGCAATTGGTGACTTGATGGAGAAAAAGGGACTCGCGTTGGAAAATACCAGAATTCGGAAGACATCCCCGGGTGATTTCGAGCTTTTGATCGCATCTGGTGTTTCGTCCCCTCCTGTGAAGGACCGGGATCTTGGCGAGGTGGACACATTCGAGCTTGACGGAGACCTGAAGGGAAAGACACTGCGTCTTGTATTTGGTGACCACCAGGAGGAGATGGCAAAGATTGCGCACAGCGTCAAGCAGGCGGGACTTGCTGCTGCAAATGACAACCAGAAGAAGATGTTGGATTCATATGCTCTCTCATTCGGAGCTGGATCCATCGAAGCTTTCAAGGAGAGCCAGCGCATCTGGGTCAAGGACCAAAAGCCCGTGCTGGAGACGAACTTGGGCTTTGTTGAAACATACAGAGACCCCCATGGTGTGCGCGGAGAATGGGAAGGCTTCGTTGCTTTGGTATGACACGTGCTGGGTTTATATTAACTGGTGTCGCTAACATTCCCAGGTCAATCTGGAACGTACCCGTGCCTTCGGTACGCTGGTTGATAGTGCCGAGAGCATGATTCCCAAGCTGCCCTGGGGCAAGGAATTCGAGAAAGACAAGTTCCTCAGCCCCGACTTCACATCATTGGAGGTCTTGAGTTTCGCCTGCTCGGGTCTCCCAGCTGGCATCAACCTGCCCAACTATGATGACATTCGCCAGAATCTTGGCTTTAAGAACGTGTCTCTGGGCAATGTTCTCAGTGCCAAGGCTCCTAACGAGGCTATTCCTTTCATTGCTGACAGTGACCAGGAGGTCTATCGCACATTCCGGGACCCGGCCTTTGAGGTCCAGGTCGGCATTCACGAACTGCTGGGTCATGGAACTGGTAAGCTGTTGCAGGAGACAGCGCCAGGAAAGTATAACTTTGACCTTAAGAACCCGCCCATCAGCCCTGTCACCAACAAGCCTGTGTCGACCTGGTACAAGCCTGGACAGACATGGAGCTCGGTCTTTGGTTCCATTGCCTCGTCATATGAGGAGTGCCGTGCCGAGTGCGTGGCCATGGTGCTTGCCTGCGACTTTGGCATCCTGAAGATCTTCGGGTTCGGCGATGGCAAGGAAGACTTGGCCGGTGAAGCTGGCGATGTCCTGTTCGCAGCCTACCTTTCCATGGCTCGTGCCGGTCTGGTTGCCCTCGAGTTCTGGGATCCGAAAACCCAGAAATGGGGCCAGGCACACATGCAGGCTCGGTACAGTATTCTGCGCACCTTCCTCGATGCCGGCGATGACTTCGTCAAGTTGTCTTACAGCAAGGAGGATCTCTCTGATCTGGAGATTCGTCTTGACCGGTCCAAGATTCTGACTCACGGACGTCCCGCCGTTGAGAAGTACCTCCAGAAACTGCATGTCTACAAGAGTACCGCAGATATTGAGGCTGGCAAGGGGTTGTACGACGATATTACCTCTGTTGACAGCTGGTGGGGAACCACTGTTCGTGAGGTCGTTTTGAAGAACAAGGTCCCACGTAAGGTCTTTGTGCAGGCCAACACTATACTTGAGGGTGACCAGGTCAGCTTGAAGGAGTATGAACCGACTCTCGAAGGTCTGATTCAGAGCTTTGCAGAGCGTAACGTTTGACGACTTTACATATATATATATATATATATATATCATATTACATTTATCTATATAAGAACATTGCAACATGGATGGATACAAGTGAATTGCATACATACAAATCAAGCCATCTCTAAATAGTCTCCTTTTTAATGTCTTCTCAGAGGTTTGTCATTGTGGTTTCTAAGAACTTGGGACCTACCCCTATTCACAACCAAATTACTCCATACTAATCTTTGAATCAGGGGCTCTCTACCACATTGGATTTGATTCCTTTGAATTTCTGTGTGATGTTAATAATAAAAATGCAAGACGTTGTGGTTACGACTACTATATGGGTGTATATTCCAGGGTTGTAAAGTCGTATATACATAGTCCCATATTAAACAATATTCGACTTTGATAACGACGTCTAGAATATTCAGTTCTGAACAAAACTAGATAGGTAAATAATTATAAGCCTACCAGCTCTTGAAATTGAAAATCAAAATCAAAATCAAAATTGGCTCCCAATCATGGTATGAAATGAGAGATCAAGAAGTGTTTTTGCGGGGACCGGCCGGAAATAGACCAAAGCCTATATATGATATAGGCATACTTGATGTTGTTTCGACTAGAGCACGTCTAATATCCTACAATAATATCCTAGAAATAAATCCAAGAATTAAACTGAATCCCACTAAATCAAACTAAAGAGAGAGGACACGGCACGTGCCAAGGTTTTGGATGAGGCGCTCGGACTTACCGCCAGGCAAGTTGATCTACCGTCCCCAACCTCTAAGCGCTCTCTTTCTCCAACACATTGTGAATATAGCAGTTGAAAACCTACATCTGCTCTACTCATTTTTGTAAAGTTTCTTTCATCCCAGTGAAAGAGTCGTTGAATTGGAAAACTGTCAAGACTTCCCCGTCCCCGCGACTTGGACGAGACTCGACCCAGATCAGTCGCATTGCTAGACTAGGTCAGTATTTGACCATTTTGGTTGCGCATATCAGCCTGTCTGACATGATTCAGGCAAGAACAGTAACCACGGTGTCGCGAGAAACGCCGCCGTCGGACGCATCAACCACGGCGTTCCCGCCCCATCCAACCGACTCCCTAGAGGAGGACGACGATTATTACACTGCACCTCCCCCACACTCTGCATCAGCGTCAAGTTCCTCACCCGCATATCCTCCGCCATTTTCATCTCTTATCTTCTCGTCACTTCCAGACAACAATCGCCCATACAAAGTTACTGAACCTGGACCCGCTTGTCCTCCAGCCTTAGCGCCTCCAGCACCTGTCGAGGAGTCGCTCGAGCCGGCCCCATCTTCGGCGGTTGTTGCTGACACAAAAACATCCTTCTCTGAACCAAAAAACGAGGGCTCTTCCGACGACGGTGAACCACCGCCGCCATACACAGAAGGCTACAGTCCACTTGAGTCATTTACCTACGTGATGGCTGCTGCAGGAGGTGCCTCCAGTATCATCACCCAGGTCCAGCAGACCGGGGGCCCGCCAATCAACACTCTTGGTGGTATGTTTGGTAACCAAGGCCGCTTGATATGCTTTGCGCTAATATGTTATAATAGATATTGGCGGAGATGAACACGTCGGTCTCGACCTTCGGTAGGATCACACATTGGTTGATATCTCAATTATGCATAGTCTAACAAGTTAATAGTGGTACCCGGTTCACCCTTTCGCGAGATGAGCTGTTGACTTTGCCTGAATTCGTTCTGCTTTCCCTCTTCCCCAATGGCCTCCTCCCGGATGGACATGCTACAAATGGGTTCCATGACGGGGATGTATTCCCAGTTGATGTACGCAAATCCATATGTTGGGCATCAAGGAAATCTTTGCTGACAGCTATTATCCAGTATGACCCGGTCTCACTTCAGTACATGCTGGATTTCTTCCGAACTGTTGCCCAAACCATCCCCTCATCTCTGCCTTCCGGCTCAAGCTCACCAGACTTGGATATGTCGGACGCAATGCAGGGTTCAGCACGTGACATGCTGCAAGACCGTGCTGGCATCATTGTCCTCCGAGAGGACCTCGACTTCTACGTGATCCCCCCTCGCGCCGAGATTGGACACGATGAAATGCTTGAAGTCAAGCGGGCAGCTGGTAGGTCGCTGTTGAGACAGGACGGCATCTTTTCGGGACTGCGGAAGAGCGAGGAGATTGGTTCCACCGAGCAGCATCTTATTGAAATGCTGACAGCCGGGTTAGTAAAATCCAAGATTTCAATCATGGACCGACGCTAATATATGATGTAGAGGTTTTGATCGTGCTGACCAGTGGGGCCACCGTGCCCCAGAGCCTAACAAGGCAGTAATCTGCAGTCTTGCACTGGCCAAACTCCGCACCGATATTCGCGGAGACCTATCAAACAACAACTCCGTGGGCATGGCCCAGAAGCTTCTCCTGTTCTGGCGGAAGCCTGCCCGCCGCTGCTGGTGGGAGGGTATCGAGTTGGACGATGTGGAGGGCGTCGAGGGGCCAGTCAAGGTCTGGATCCGGCGTGTGTGGACTTTGGAGATGGTAAGACCCCCATCCTTGGCAAACTCGAAGCTCTTGATAGCTAATCCCGTCGCAGAGTGTTATTGGACTTCGATGATTTTTTCCCCTAATTTTCCTTGCATATGCGATTACCATTCCCCCGGCCTTGTGCCTCGAAGTTTCGAATGTTATTTTTTTTTTCCAAAGTTGCATTTAAATATGTCAGCAACAATCATTCTGATTTTCATCCTACCAACAGCAGCGCTGGCGTACTCAGCAGTTTGGGTGTTCTCATTCCTTTCAGTGTGTTCATTTTCTAGTCAGATTGGTAAATTTTTCCTTGGATAGCCACTAGTTTAGCTGTGAAGTTTGAATATATGGTGCATATCTAGCATTCTGGGAATTGTAGCCTTTCTCTCAACCACATTCCATTTGCTTGTTTTGGATTTGTGTCTTGTATGGATGCGACAATGCTCCCAGTCCACCACATAGCCAGGACCCAAGAACAATGGGGAAATGCCAGTGTCTATTGATGAAGTGCTGATTCTATTGATGATCCTATTGATGATATTTACAAGAATTAATATGCCTATTGACCTGTTGACTATAACGTTTGAATGTGATGGCCTGAGGCATGGGACACGTGATGCCCTCCCTGGAATGGGACTAGCGTCAAATTGGTCAAAGTCGCGCAGAATATCGATCCCAGAGCCGATCTCTCCAGCTGGATCCTATCTGGATGCCTTTGACGCGGTCTTGGATTTTGTCACACATTTACTTCATGCTGTGGCGTCATACTAGTACTCGTTGTTAACTCTTTCGCGCTTGGACCATTGTCAATTGTGCCTCACTGCAGTGATCAGCCCTTCGAACATCGAGCCGATCAACAATCGCGAGCTCTCTATTCTCCCGCCCATACCCTCGAAGGGGCATGTCATTGTGCAATTGAATCGCCAACATGTCCCCTCTCCGAGGCTATATCAGTTCCTACCCTCCGCGCATGCGCCAGTATGGAAACGCGTTGCTCACACCTGTCAATCCTCCGTCTCAGACCGGCCCGACTCCGCGCACGACAAAGCGAGGAACTACAGCCATCAATTATGCAGAAGATGGCTTTGATGACGAGGATTTTGATGAGAACGATGGGCCCCGACGGCCGACGGGACTGAGGAGTCTTCGGCGTGAAGAATCCGCTACCGACAAGTTGGTGCCCTACTCAGAAAAGCTGGGAAAAGAAGTGCATGCGCCCGTGGAGGTGCAAGGCCTCTTTCGCGAGTGGATGATCAAGAGAATGTTGCGACCAGCGTATGTTCCCCATTGCCAGGACTGATGTGGCTATTAACGACAGTGGCCTCTGTCTTCTCCGTTTATCCTTAAATCTGGCTAACATACAGCGTGGTGATTCTAGGTGTGCCGATCAACTGCAGATTCAAGCGCAACTCCCCTTGACACTCGTTCCCATCCGAATTGACGTCGAAGTCCCCGCTCATCAACCCCTCGAACCATTCCCTTTCCCACGCACTGCCGTGGACCCTAGCATCAACCAAACGCTTCCTGCATACCGCAGACCCGAACCATTACCCCCGTTCCGAATTAAGGATACCTTCCTATGGAACCTCCATGAGTCACTCTCAACGCCTGAAGAATTTGCTATTGGATTTGTTCGCGATCTTGATCTCCCAAATCCTCAAGCCACGACCATGACCATCAGCAACCAGATCCGACAACAGTTGGAGGAATACGCTGGTGTCGCTCTCCACCCCCTCTTCCAGAGCACAGATGCAGGCACGGTGCCCAGCGTCCCGCCACAGATTGAACCGTCAAGAGACACGCCAACGACGCCAGCTGCTGCCAACTTTGCGACACCTGATAACCGGCCCGACGTGACAACAATTGTAACCGTGACCAAGGAAGCGCTGGTAAATGACAGCCTTTTGAATCCGGATGACGCATATCGGTGCTTGATCACCCTCAACATCAACCTGCAAAATAAGCTGTACACAGACAAATTCGAGTGGTCTCTACTACACCCACCTGGCATGGCTGAAGAGTTTGCGCGCATCACTTGCGCAGATCTCAGCCTTGGTGGTGAATGGGTCAGTGCGATTGCGCATGCCATCTACGAAGCAGTCCTGAAATTCAAAAAGGAAGTCTGCGAAAGTGGCGCTCTTGTCAGCGGCATCAATGGCTACGGCAACGAAATTGAGAATCTGGCAGCAAATGGCGTGGAGGCAGGTTGGCGTTACGACCCTGAAACAATCTGTGATGGGTGGCAGCCTCAAGTGGAGACACTGTCCAAGGAAGAAATTGAACGAAGAGAGGGTGACCGTGAGCGTCAGATCCGACGTCTGCGCCGAGAAACGGCCAGGTTCTCTTCGACCACGGGCATCACCCCTGAGATCTCAAGGCAGAACAGTGGCAACTACTTTGAGGTAGATAGTGAGACTCCGCTCGGACGTGGAGAAAGGAATAAGCGCAAGCGACGGTTCCGCAGCTTAAGCCCTACGGGCAGAAGTGGCACTCCTGGAGGCCGGGGAACTCCTGATACCGGATCAGGGGCTGGATACGGTGGCGGTGGTGGCACGCTTTCCGAATGGTATGTATAGCTGTTAGATACGTCTCGCTGGAATATTCACTAATGATTTCTGCAGGGAACGCCAAAGCTGGAGATGCAAGAACTGTGCGGTCTGGGGCACAGCAGTTTGGGCTGTGCGCGATGGTCCAGATGGCCCACGGGTAAGTGTTCACTCTAGAATGGATTGCGATCAGTTTCTAACTAAAATTTTCAGACACTCTGCCATAACTGTGGCCTGCTTTACGAGCGGGATAAGGTTGCACCAGAATGGTCTAAGGATCTTCATCGTCACGACGTTCCCGTCGGCCGATATGGCTAAAACGGCATATTTCTTTACATCACCTTAATGTACTATCTTAAGCTTCAATGACCTACTTCACGCCACCTATCTCTCCGTTTCCTTCTCAACCAATTAATCCGCTACTGTTGCACCTTTCTTTCTCCGATCTTGGCGCCACGGCGCATCACCTTTTGTTCAGGCATCTGCTTTCACTTTCCATCCGCAAAATCCGGGGGCGTTAATTATCATTGTGAATCATCATTTCTCTCAATCAACGTCTTTCTTGTCTACGACGGATGTATTTTCTTTCCCTGGGCGACTAGAAGGCAACGAGCTGCCAGAAACTAGAGTAGACATTCAATGAGATTAGATAATGACGCACCTATCCCTCTTTCATTCTTGTCCCATGCTGATATTCCCAAGACGGACACTTTGTGCTTTCCTTTAACAGATTCAAAGGCTCGAATGCGAGGCCCGAATAGTCTACCACGTCCTCTCCAATGTCCCAAGACACTACAACCAATTCTTTGTGGACTTGTGGACTCTAATTGCAGGAAATGACAGCAAAACACCCCCTGGCCATGGATATCGAACCAAAATGATACTCAAGCCGGCGAATGAAAGATACGAGATTGAGCGTACTGATCTGAAGGATAATAAGAAACAAAAATGGCTTGTCGCTTTGTTGAAGCACTACAGTAAACCTGGTAATATGTACAAAGAACAGTGTAGACACTTAGATTATAGGGATCATATCCTATATACTTCATTCTGACTTGCAATTTTGATCTGGGTGGAGACCTCCAGACCTCAACAACTTCTTGATGTTGATATCTCTTGTATGTTGTATTTAGGTAGGCACCAGACGTGTCATCCATAAAAGAAGAAGAGAAAGAGGGAAAGTCGGGGGCGAGGGGGGTTTATATCTCCAACATTCGCGCCTTCCTTGAATTGAGGATTCCATAATTTCCTACTTTGTTTGACTTAACACCTGAACTGACGAGCCTCAAAACCTCCACGCGACCGCCGCCAAGGCCCGTTCTATACGCACCGTCCCGTCACCTGGGGAGTCAGTCGCACCACGGTCCACTGCCTAGGCACTCTGGACAAATCAACACTCAAGGAAATGCAGGATCCGGTCAAAGCCCTCGGGTTCCTTGACCCAATGGCCATCACCCTCTGCCCCGGTGAACTCCTGCCAGTCGACGCGTACCATAATTCTCCGCAGAACTTGACATGCTTGCCGTCCAAGTTCCACAGAAACCCAGGGGTCGTCTGATCCATGGCTTAAAAGCACTGGCGTAGATAAAATAGAACAGTCGACGGGTTGATCAGAGCGCGATATCCTACCGGCAATTTCATCAAAGAAGAACCCAGATATTAGACTCTGTGCCCGAGAACTATCAGGACTAAGGGAAGGTTTGGATAGCAACTGCTCTAGCGGCTGCGCGAATGGCAACCAACCACAGAAGCCTAGCAGACCACCTAATGGGCCTTGGATTCGGCCCATCGCAGTTGCAGCCAAGAACGTCCATAAGGCAGTTGCCATTCCCTGACTCATACCCCCGAGATAGATGTAGGAAAATCGTCCATCTAGCAGTCGAGCTTCCTCCTCGAGAATATCGAGAATGTGTAAAATTGACTCTCTTATTCCGTCTTTCTGCAGTTCCTGTCGTTCGTGGATATCGTTTAAGGAGTAGGCGTCAAACCAGGCGCACATCTCCTCTTCGAACGTAGTGCTCCATCGGTCGCGTGAGGTTGGGAATACCCAGCGATAGGAGGGTAGACAGGAAGGCAGGTTTTTATCCTTGGACGTTGAAGATGAGAAAAGCTCTTCGGCGAACTCGGGGCCATCGCTGCCGCGACCATGTAGTAGGATAACGGTGTGGGTGTGGGGGCCTTGGGGATGATGGATGTGGGGTTTAGGGAACTCCATTCTTCCGATCTATATCTTTTTGATATAGATGTCAGATAATTTCGGGATTTTACTTTGGTTGGGCGTCCTAAGAGTGAGCGGTCAGTGGTCAACGGAGCACGCTTCTAAACAACCTGCATATTCTCTACAATATAATTCAAGGTGCTCCGCGCACTATGTACATAGTGGCCGGAGGTTCGAAGGAACTGCCTTGTTTATTCAGCTATAAATAGGTCTAACCTATAACCTTTCCCGTGACCGATTATGGGCTTCACCCGGGTGAAGCCCTAAGCCCAAGGCAGAATTGCTGGAGCAAAGCACGGAGTTGACCAACCAGCGTCAGGTAATGCAACTCTGTCCACAATATGTGTTTCATAAGGAGCAAGAGACGCAGTCAGTGTACTAATAGCTGAGCCATAATATTTCCAGTGCGTCGATCTAAGCCCCGTTTTGGTTTTGGAGTAAATATGATGCCTAATCCTCCAGGGCTGTGCGATTAAATTACATGTATTAACATGTCAGCAACTGTAGTAGGTGCCTAAGGCTAAAAAATCTCAGATTAGTTTAGTCGTCTCATTGTCGGACCTGAGCCAATGCAAGGCTTGAACAACTAAAACCAACGCGGATATGACCAACCAGCGTCAGCTAGGGTAGTCCTGTGGCGATTTCGAGTTTGAGTGTTTGGTACTTTTGCGGCCCAAAGATGGAATAGCTGAGCCATGATCTTCGTTCCGCATGTTGTAGGCCTGAGCGGTATCAAGATGGTCGAGAGAAAAGTCAAAACGAAAACGTTGACGAAGGCGGGGGTTTAATTCAGGAGCCAATATCCCATTTGATCACCGATAGCTATGTGTGATTATTCGTACTCAGGTGTATGTCCCAAATTTTAGATAAAATCAAAACGAACTGCATATGATTGTGTTTCGTGACTGGTGTCATATGTGCTTAAAGCCAAAAATAGAACTCGCTATGTCATCATTCAATGAGCAAAAGAAATCACGGAATACACGATAATGTGTTCCATTCTGGATGTGCCGGCTTTCCACTAAGTTTGAAGGAAGTAGTAAACCGCCGCTCTTGAGCTATAGTTAAGTCGAGGATTCGAGGTGGAAAAGGTCCTGCGGGTCTTTAGCCTATAGGTTCTCGATTAATTAGATAATATAGTTCTTACCAGCAATGACTGTATTCTGTCAGATGCAGTGCTATCTGATTTTTGGAATCCGCCCCTTGTTAGTTGCTGTTTTTTTCGTTGTCGTGACAAGACATTACTCTGCATATTGTTAGATAACACTCGGACAGTACACTGTTGTCAACTGACCTCCTCAACGGTGCCTTCCATAATGTACCGAACAATGGTCACATTCGAGACTTGACCAAGTCGAAGGGCTCGGCCAATTGCTTGAGCTTCAATTGATGGGTTCCACTGTGGCTCAAGAAGGTAGATACGTGATGAAGTTGTAAGATTCAGACTATCTCTGTTATAAGTGAGAAGTCTTGAAATTTTAGAATGGTTAACTTACCCAACAGCACCCGTCCCAAGTGTCATTAGGAGAACGTTTGTTTCCATTTGATTTTGATATTTTTGTAATTCTTGCAGGCGTTTTGACAAAGAAAGAGATCCTTCTATCATGCTGTATTTGATTCCCTTGCTGGAGAAAAGCTCAGCAACAATCAAGAGAGTCTTTTTCCAACTTGAGAAGACAACACTAGGAGATAAATCCGGTGGTTAGTTCAAACAAGAAAGAGAGGGGTGTGTTTCTTGGGAAGAAATACCATTTCCGATGACGATTTTGGGAAATCTCAGATAGAAGAGCCAGAAGTTTTGTCGGATATTGTTTCATCAGAGGCGTTGCTCTAATTTCAATCAGCGTGTGATGATTTTTTGATTTCTCGAGCAAAGAAATTGGAACACCAGACTGTGGATGATCAGAGTCCCAACAAGGACATTTATTCTGTCGAGAGCGATGGTCAGGTATGCAACTGTGACAAACCAAATGACGGCAGCCGGAGAGAAATATGCCTCCATCTGTATCAGGTGTGTCGCTGAGCCAGAAGATTGTGCTGGAGCAATAGCTGCAAACATTCTTATCCAGCTGTTCCAGGTAGGAGAGGGCTTCATCCGAGTCTACTGGGATACCAGCCGCGGCTTTCCCATTGTTGCAGAAGAGGCGTAATGAGAGAAGAGACTCCAGGACTGTAGAGTTAACCTTCCCATTTCGTCTTCCACTGACCGTCATATCAATCTTTGTCATGCATTCATGAAGTAGGTCTCTATACTGCGTTTTCTCCACGAGTGACATCGGAAGCTTCCGGGTTTCTGTAGTAGGCTCTGGTAGATTTAACACATCTCTTGTCCTTCGAATACAGATGGCGTGCACAAGTGTTTGTAGATTATGGAAACGATCTCTCTTGCCTGAGGATATGGGGGTCGAGATGAACTTGCGAAACGCCGGGACGCGATCAAGAATCGGAACCCTGAGAAAGGCGACCAGCGCCCCCAAGTCATCAATTGAGTTTTGAATGGGCGTTCCAGTAAGACACCAGCGGTGCTGGGCTGATAGATTGACAACGGCTTGGAACTGCTTGGTAGCGCGATTGCGGATGTAATGAGCTGGCTGGGATCAGTTTCTACCAATAACACATAGTTCGAGATGACTTTTGACTACCTTCATCGAGTACGATTCTGAACCAGTCGATTTTTGATAAAGTATTTTGTCCTCGGCAGTATTCACTGGTAAGTGTTGCATAAGTAGTGAAAACGATAGCGCTTTTCTGTAGCAACTCCCTTTCTGCGTGTCTTTCCGATCCGATATGTTTGTGGAAAGATAGACTGCCGGGGAATGTGTGCCTATATCCGAGTCAGTATATTTATACGCGAAGCTTTTATAGAAACTTGAACTTGCCTGCGGATCTCGTTGACCCAGTTATCAATCAACACTTGTTGGAGCGGTTATTGGATACTATAAAATATGCACTCTAATAGGTTGGGAGCAAGACTCACGCGTTGATGGAACCACTATAAGTGTCGCCTGAGTTGGGCTTTTCTTCTTGGAAAGGTCAGATTGCTCCGGTCGTCCTGCAAATCTCTCTGCTACATCGAGAGAACCAGCGATGATTGACAGTGTTACCAGGGACTTCCCCAGTCCCATCTCATCAGCCAGGATTCCACCGCTGGCTTCTTGCGGCTTTGCGCGCCTCTCGCCATTGAAAAAATGCTGGTAACTGTAGCGAGTATTAATACCGAATTCAAAGAATAAGTACGGAGGTGTGTATCACAATGGCTCATCTTCATCCGTATCGTTATAGTTCCAAAGACTGTGTTCCAATATTTGCCCATTCTCACGTTGGGAAATAAACCCGATTGCCTCTTTTTGATGTCTGATCCAAACTGTCAACCTATGGCGCTTGATGACTAGTAAACATATCTTACTTACTGTAAGAGGCTGCTCTTAATACGACGGTCGACAGGAAAGTTGGCTTGAAATATATGTTGCAGTTGAACACCAAACATGTCATCCACGTCAATTTCATCACCATCACTAGAGAGGCTTTCATCGCTCGATGAGTGAATTGAATGTATTTCTTCCGCGTCAGATAGAGTATAATCATGGACTGTGTCGTCATTCGGTTGTCCCTCAAATCGTAGGACATGCGGATTCATGTATCTCCTCTCGTTAAGCTCATAGCGAAGCGGCTGTAAGAAGATATGAGACTTGCTCAATTTAGCTCCCACATCGTCCGCGTCATCTAAGGAGGCGTAAACGTTGATTTCAATTGGTAGTAGCCTTTTACTCTTCGTTTCCTGCATTGCTAATATCGCATCTCCCCTAGCAATATATGCCTGTAGCCGAGTCTGTTGATTTCTGATCGCTTTTGAAAGACCAGTGCATAGCTCCTTATTGAGACGAGCGACTTTTTTTTCTTCATGCACAAGAACGAAAAAATCTCCCTCCCGAACAATTGAACAAGATAGAAAAGATGCGCTGTGGTCGGCCAAAAGACGATTCAATGCACCATCACCATCCGACTTGGCCGTGACACCAATGATCTATATTAAGTTAGCTATATCTCCCGTTCAGAGACCAATTAACTGACAGCTCCCAAGCATATTTCCTCAACACAAACCCCCATTTCTGGGATGGTTGTTTCCCAAGAGGGCCAGCCATCAGATGGCCAATTTTGTCCCAGAGTGTCCTGTGGAATAGACATTATCGCCTGTGATATCGCTGAATGTGCAAGAAAGAAAAATCGAGAACGAAAGGGCCGTGGAAAAAGTAAAGATCAAGTGATTGCCAGGGTGCCGAGCTGTTGCCCGGGTGGGAAGAAGGAAGAGGGGGCTGCAGAGCCGCACGCGACATGAGCGCAATGGAGAGCCCAACTTTCCAACTTTCCAACCCCCAACCTCCCTTTGCTTCCAGACAATGGCCAACACATATACATCACTGTTTGAGCGATCACTTGAAGCCTTCAAAAAGGATCTCAACAAAAAGGAGCGAGATAACTTCAAAATCTCCACGTTGGAAGATCTGGAGCAATGTCTCACGCAGTTGCAGGTAAAGCACCGGTCTCAGCGCCGTGTACAGAATCTGAATCGACTGAAGCCATTCCTCGAAGCACTGAATCAATTCGGTAAGGTGGTGGAGGTATTTTGCAATAGCAGTGAGATTGTGCCATTTATTTGGGTAAGAGACCTGGTAACATTCCAGCTCATGTCTTACTGAAGCTGACCTTCATAGGGACCGGTCAAGTTCCTGCTCTTGGTACGATATTGGCTCTTTCACACATAATATGGTAACTTTATGAAAGTTCTAACTGGATTCAGATCGCAGACTCTTTCGAAAGTGCCCTTTCCGAGTTGCTGGACACATACGAATATATAGGAGAGAACTTGCCCTTGCTGTTGCAATATCAAGAGCTGTTTCGAACCAACCCCCATATGATCAAGGTACTGTCGCTCATGTACGAGGACATTCTCAAATTCCACCGCCTTGCCATCCAATATTTTCAGCAGCGTCGTCAGTCGAATCCATATTCCCATGTCTACAGAATGAATGACTGAGTTTATTATAGTGTGGAAGCAGCTATGGCACGCAACGTGGAAAACCCAAAAATCACGCTTCTCCAATATAATTTCAGGCATGGCACGGCATCGTGCTTTAATCGAAAGTCAAGCAGGCCTGTCCCAGATTGAAGACTTCCAGGAATCCCGCCGTGTAATGGACGGTCGGCACAATGTCGAAGTGCAAGACGAAGCCTCGCGCCGATCACGTACAGTGTTCAACTGGCTCAAAGCACCTGATGTTGATGGAAATCAGTATAATCTGACTCAAACGCGAGCAGGTCATCCTGGTACCGGAAGATGGCTTTTGGAAAACCAAGCTTTCAAAGATTGGTTCGATCCCAATTACCCCAAAATTCCTCCTTTACTTTGGCTGAATGGGATTCCAGGTGCCGGTATGGGTCCTCCATGTCTGATTGGCAAGTCTATATGCTGAAAATGGAATAGGAAAAACTGTCCTCGCATCTCTCGCAATCGAGGAAACTCGGAAGCTCACACCCAAGCCAACGGTTCTCTTCTTCTATTGCAAACATGGTGACCCTGAGCGTAACAACTTTTTAGCATTGGCCCGAAGTCTGCTTGCCCAAATTTTGGAGCAGGACCAAAATCTGCTTCTCTACTTCTACCAGCAATGCTGCAATAGCAAAGATGCGGTGCTTACGTCCCCGGAGAAAGTGACCACGCTTTTAACATTTGCCTTGAAGAACTGCAAGAGTGCATATATCATCATTGACGGGCTCGATGAATGCGAAAGAGATCAACGGAAAGACATCGCTCAATGGTTCAGGACATTAGTCGAGACTCTGCCTATTGCTGAGCCCTGGAGGCTGCGCTGTCTTTTCACAAGCCAAAATGACAGCCTATCACGGAAAGACTTTGATGAGATTGCCAGTCTTACTATAAGAACCGATGATATCAAAAATGACCTTCAAGGCTTTTGCCGGCGCGAGGCAGACCAACTGAGGGCATCTTTGTACATCTCAGAAGACATGGCTGATAGTATCGCTGCGAGAGTAGCTCAGCAAGCTGGGGGTATGTGAGAAATTTTGATTTGTGAGACCTGGCTTGCTAATGACTTACTAGGCATGTTTTTACTAGCAAAATTGATTTGGCTGAATTTATCCGCACAGACTACTATCGTAGGGTTGGAACAAGAGCTGGATCCAAACATTTTCCCCACTGAGGTAAATGACGCGTAAGTCCGAGACTCGTATGCTCCCTTCTTGCTCTTACTTATAGCTTGATAGGTATCGACGGATACTCTCCAGAATTAAACAAAATACGTCACGGACATCAATGAAAGATGCCTTAGCGCTACTTGAATGGCTAGTATTGGCAAGAAAGCCCCTCAGGTGGTGCGAAATTCAGGTCTTGAAGTCTATGGATTTTGATCAACAATCAATCGATTTCCACAGGCAAGGGTTTCTGGTAAAAGACCCAAGGGACATCTGTGGGTCATTCGTTGAAGTACGGGATGACGGAAGCGTCGAGCTGATACATTTAACGGCCAGATTGTACGTCCTTATCTATATTTTTTTGAAAGCTTTACTGACAGTGTTCTCGATTGCAGGTTTTTGGTTGACCAAGGTCTTGTTGACCCATTGAGAGGAGACATTAGGATGGCAGCTCGATGCGTCAACTATTTGAACTTTCCGCTCTTCGTGAACGCACCGCTGGAGCATAATATTCGTCGTGGCGACTATGGATTTATGGAATATTCCGTTATCCACTGGGTCAGGCATCTTGAAGGAGCAATTGCCGAAGCAAATCGACGCATCGAAAGAACAAAGGCAGAGGCAACCAGACCTCGCCAAAGTACGCCTGAAGAACCAAATGGACCCAACAACTTCATCGCCCTGCGTGAAGAAGACTACTACGCGATTATGGCCCCACTCACTGAGTCGTTGGGTGTTTTCATCGATCTGCATTGGTCTCCGCCTAAAAAATACCTTGAAGTCTCGACACGAAATAAAAAAAGGCTCCAAGTCTTTCAAGACGTCGGCTTCTATGCGCGGCTGGAGCAGATTGTTGTCTCAACCAAGAAGCAGCTTCACTCATTTGGTCCCCTTAAGCAAGAAGAACTTGCATTGAACCTATTCAGCATTGTGGGTGATGTCCGCAAAATAATAGAAAGGATAGTATCAACAGATCCTTCGTCTGAAAAGGAAATGGTACAGAAATATGGGGACCACCTCTTCCGATGCCCCCGTTTTAGCTGTCAATTCTTCTCCTCCGGATTTCCCTCCTCCGTGGAGCGAGAAAAACATACTAGCAGGCATACCCGAGCATGGAGGTGCAGTGACGAAAAATGTACTGGTTTTTCATTTGGCTTTATTTCAGAGGTCAGTCTGAAAAGGCACATGAAAGATTCCCATCCGGGTGTATTGCAGAGCCAAGATTTTCCATCCGACAGAGACATTGAATTAAGCCTTCGGCTAAGGACACCCCAGATACATGCTACTACCCAGCGAGCACCCGAGGTTCGGAGTGCACAAGCTGTGCCAGCCACACCTGATGTTCCAGCCCACACACAAGAGCCACCAAGCTCAGACTCCGAGCCAGAGGTCCGTCCCATGAAACGTCCAAAGACTCAAGAGAAGCAAGACTTTAAGTGTCCACATTGTGCAAAGGACTTCAAAAGGCTCTTTAATCTCAAGTCTCACCTTTTGACCCACACGGCGGATCGTCCCTTTTCGTGTGATGTCTGCTACAAGCGCTTTTCCAGAAAAAGTGATTGCATTCGACATGCAAAGACCCATTCGGGAGAGAAAGTCTGGGTCTGTGAAGGTTGTCTGGTGCCATTTGCCCGTGCAGACATGCTCAATAATCACCATCGTGCGCCAATAGGTCAAGCCTGTCTTACCAAAATTCAAAGCCAGAGCCAAGATCATCTTCTTTGAATGCGGTACACATATGGAATGGGTGCTGTTGTAGTAGGCCCTGGTAGGTTTGACACGTTTCGTATCCTTCGGATGCAGGCCGCGTGGAGAAGCATTTGAAGGTTAAAGAGAGATCTACTTTGAAAGGGCAGCTTGACAGAGGAGTGAAACACAACGCTTATTTATGAGCATTCTACTATAATTTCACACTGCTTGTTTCTTGGCCAAGATCCAGTTAAATGCGACGTTCCGCGAAACTCCTTTTTCTTCTTCACAATCGACGACAACCTCATCAATCTCCATCTCAAAGCCAATATCCGCGAGAAGTCTTCTCATTTCATTTCTACCCCATCCACTCCAATGCATTGCCCCTTTTGTGCCACCCAACCAAGATTGATCCGAAGAGCTCGCAAATCCAGTCTCGGGAAAATTGGCAAGAAGCCGTCCTCCAGGTTTCAACCAATCGAAAATGCGACGAAGCATCGTGGTTTGTTCCTCGCGTGGCAGATGAAAAATGGAATACATGGCCACCACAGCATCGAAATGCTCCGGACTGAATTTCAATTCCATCATGTCTCCTGGTATCAAGTGTACGGACTGAGGAAGCCGCTCCTTTGCCATGGCAATTTGAGTGTCGGATATATCATTTGCGGTGACGTTGATGTATTCACGCGATGCCAAAAGTTGAGTACACGGTACCCCGGCGCCGCATCCTAGCTCAAGGATGCTTTGGCTGTTTCCCTTTGCAGAATCAAGGGATCGAAGCATGCGATCGAGATAGGAAAGTCGTATTTCATGAGAAGGTTGTGTCCAGTCAAGGTAGACTTCGGCAATGTCATCATAGGCTTTCTTTATATCGTCCTTGATTTGATGGTTATTGATGGACTCGGACATTATGGCAGAATAGGTCTTGATTTATAGTGAGGTGAATCGTGGATCTTTTTAGAAAGAACAAATATGAAGGGATGTTCTCAGCTATAAGAGCTTTAATCAACAATGACTCATTCGGCCAAAAACAATATACTAACTCAGAATACGACTAATGGTAACCCGATGAGGATTAGTGTAGTTACCGAAGAGGGGAAGAGAGTGATCGGCACAGAACTGGCCAGTTAGTTACTACTAGAGCCGCACCTACGAAATCAGTTACTGTCAAATTTATAGAAGTGGTGTGTATGTACACTAGATTCAATGATCGAGATTGGAGATCTGGGGACTCGAGTGCAATTTGAAATGTATTACTATGCTGCCTTTCGACTGTATAAAAATGAATACATGTATCCTCAACACCTAAAACGGGTTACTTTCTCGGGAAAGGCCATTTCCAGTTCCGAATATGTTCAGGATCAATTCCGTTATCGAAAGCCTCGGACTTGCCCGCGAGCTGCTCATTGATCAGCTCTTCTCTCACGCCGGCTGCCGTGTTCCCAAGGGATTGGACCAAATCGATGGCAGCTATAGCGAGACTGTATCGATCGGTCTCATTGCGCAAAGCCAGCTCAAACGGCGTGTCGATGTTGCCCTTCTCCTTGTAACCTCTCACATGCAGGTTGTGTTGACCGGGTCGCTTGTACGTGAGTCGGTGGATGAGCCAGGGGTAGGAATGGAAGTTGAATACGATGGGCGTGTCGGTGGTGAAAATGGACTTCCACTTCTTATCGGACATTCCGTGGGGATGGTGGATGGCGGAAATCAGTCGGAATAGATCCACTACGTTCACAAAACGGACTTTGAGCTGTGGAAGATGTTCGCGTAGTAGCGCGGTCGCGGCTAGGGCTTCGTGTGTAGAAACATCACCACAGGATGCCATCACGACATCTGGCTCTGCACCTTGATCATTGCTTGCCCAGTCCCAGATTCCGAGACCCTTGGTACAGTGCTGGATGGCTTCGTCCACGTTCAGGAACTGGATGTGCTCTTGTTTATCGGCGACGATCACATTCACGTAGTTGGCACTGCGGAGACAGTGGTCCATCACAGATAGGAGTGTGTTGCCATCGGGCGGGAGATAGATGCGAACCACCTCGGGGCTCTTGTTAGCCACCACATCGAGGAATCCGGGGTCCTGGTGGGTGAAGCCATTGTGATCTTGTCGCCAGACAGTGGCGGTGATGAGGATGTTGAGAGACGCGATCCGGGCTCTCCACTCTACTTCGAGGCACTTCTCGATCCACTTGCAATGCTGGTTCACCATAGAATCAATGACGTGGATGAAAGGCTCATAGCTGTTGAGCAGTCCGTGCCGCCCAGAAAGAATGTAGCCTTCCAGCCATCCTTCACAGGTATGTTCACTGAGGATCTCCATCACGCGGCCATCGGGGGCCAGATTTCCTCCATCTTTATCTTCTCCGAAATAATCGCCCATCCAGACCTTCTTGCCTGCTTTGTACACCTCGGAGAGCTTGTTAGACTCAGTCTCATCGGGCCCAAAGAGCCGGAAGTTGTGCATGTTCTTCGCGACAATATCACGAAGGAATTTCGCCATGTTGGCCATGCCACCCTTGCTTGTGATCCCAGGAACAATATCCGTGAACCCATACTCTCGGAAATCGGGCATATGGAGCGGGCGGCGTAGAAGACCTCCATTACCAACGGGGTTGGCACTGATCCGGGAGTTACCCGTGGGCGTGAGCTCCTTCAGTTCCTGAATCAAGGTGCCATTCTTGTCGAAGAGCTCTTCTGGTTTGTAGCCCTTCATCCATGTTTCCAACACCTTAAGATGAGCGGGGTTGGTGCGGACATCAGTGAGAGGAATTTGATGCGCGCGCCAGAATCCTTCAAGAAGGTGGTCATCAACCTCCCGTGGAGCCGACCATCCCTTGGGTGTGCGAAGAACGATCATTGGCCAGCGAGGTCGGAATGGGGTCTTTGTCTCTCGAGCTTTCTTTTGGTGCTCCTTGATCTCTGTGACACATTGCTCGAGGGTAGCTGCCATGGCCTGATGCATGCTGTCGAAATCACTTCCTTCCACAAAGTATGGCTTCCATCCATAGCCAACAAGCAAAGCGGAAAGTTCATCGTGGCTGATTCGTGCAAGCACCGTCGGGTTGTTGATCTTGTAACCATTGAGATGGAGAACAGGCAGGACTGCGCCATCGGTGATCGGGTTCAGGAACTTCGTGCTGTGCCAGCTGGTTGCAAGTGGGCCGGTCTCAGCCTCACCGTCTCCAACCATGGTCAAGGTAATGAGATTTGGGTTGTCGAATACCGAGCCAAAGGCATGCGAGATTGAATATCCAAGCTCACCACCCTCGTGGATACTGCCGGGTGTCTCGGGGGTCGCATGGCTTCCAATACCACCGGGGAAAGAGAACTGTTTGAAGAACTTCTTCATGCCCTCCGTATCCTCGGCTTTATCCGGGTAGACTTCCGAGTAGACACCCTCAAGGTACGATTGGGATAGGATTCCCGGGGCGCCATGTCCGGGGCCGGAAACGAAAAGAATATCGAGGTCGTACTTCTTGATGAGACGGTTCATGTGCATCCAGGTGAAAGACTGCCCGGCATCGGAACCCCAATGACCTAAGAGTCGAGCTTTGAGATGCTCCACCTTAAGAGGTTCTTCGAGGAGTGGGTTTTCGCGAAGGTAAAGCATGCCCAAACATAGGTACATGCTGGCTCGAAAGTAGGCATTCAGCTTACGGACTGTCTCGGCGTCAAGGGGCTGCCCTTCCACAGTTGAACGAGCCTCTCCATAGGCGGAGATGCTCTTTTCAGCTGACTTGGATGACATGCTGTGTAATGTACCCCGTTGAAGCGGAGCTGCACAATATGTAAACAGAATCCCTCAGTGTGATGACACCTGGGATCCGAAAAAGATAGAAGGGTATGCACTAGAATTGTAAATATTGAGATATAATGAACCCAAGAAAGAACAAGATCGCAGGTTAAGAGTATATTTTCTTAATAAATAGGAGAATAATTCTAGGCATGTCTGACAAGTCAATGACGTGTGGTTTCTGATAACAACCCTGGAAACAACCCTGAAACGGACATCTTACCACCACCTAAGCAGGATTCTACGGTGTCGTGTGCATCATGATCCAGAACCATACCCATTTGTCAATGATTAATATCCATGACTCCTAAATCAGGTAGATGGACGCTCGGAGGTCCACGGGCTTGTATAACCTTGAAATGTCTTGGCATTGACACCTAAGGCCAACAAGTTAGAGACAAACTGGACCGTTAATATCCATATGTTCGTGGTATTCCAGACAGCCGCCGGAAAGAATATGGTCGGATATTGTATAGTGGTCGAAAGTGGTGCTCGAAAATTGACGCCAACGTAGTCTCCTAGGTGTCGCGAGGCCAAATGGCCCGTCTTCGTCAAGCACGTAAAAAGGAGCTCAGAGGACCGAATCGATAAAATGAGCAAAGTCCATAACCTGATGACGCTCATGGGAGAAAATATCTTCGAATGATGAGCATGAAAGAGGAAGGGAGGGAGACAGAGAGGGCCTGACAAACAGGGAGAGGCAGCTCTGGGGGCCTCAGGCACACATCTCAACAAACGATTTTTCTGTGCATATAGATGTAAAAGAACGCGTTCATCGTGTTGAGAAGACAAGATGGGATCAGAACATTCAATTTTGCAGATAAATAATATCGCGTGCTGATGATTGTAAACCTATTCGGATCCAGTTTATGAAATACATGGAACTCGACCGCATACGTCTGACTAGGTTGCGATTTTCGAACACCAAAATATGTATCTCAAATATCTTATCTTCTCTCGTCGCCAGGGAGTTCCCTTACTTCCCTCGAAGCCAACTCTTGGGCGCATATTTTTGAATCGGGCTCTATGACATTCTGGGCTGCGAGTGCCGTGCATTTCCCTCAGCTGGTAACTCGACTTTGTCATAGCCACCTTCATTATTCACATCCACTGCAACCTTGGCACTTTGACCTCGTTTGCGTCTCTTCAGCACAAAAATGGCAAATATAACAAGAGTAACACCAGCTACAGACCCAACGACAGGGCCCGCGATCCATGCTCTATCTTCTGATTGCGGATTTTTGTCGACAGGAGTCACAGCTGGCGAGGCTAAATGTGTCGTTGCTGAATGTGTCGTTGTCGCCGATACACTTGTCACACGTACAGCAGTCGAAATCGGTGTATTTCCTTCTGTCGCTGTCATTCTGGTTAGATGCCCATATTTGCTGATAACCGAGATAGCGGAAACCATTTCTTTGTGACTGGTGGGGAAGATAGATTGACAGAAATCCATAACATGTATGGCTTCTTCTGCGTCTTTGGTATTGCTACTGATGGCTCAGCTACATACATCCGGGTGAACTAAGTGATGAAAGTTCCCAACCCCAAATTGCGGATTGGGCTATCTTCGCGTGCTCTGGTTGGTCATCTACGCTAGACTTCGATCATTCTAACTCTTCGTTGGGCCAAAATTCAAGTGTAATTTGATCGCACAGGTTTAGGCAATATACCGCCCTACAGCCTTGTTAGCGGAATCATCAAACTCATTATCTCTAGTATGTCGAGGTAGCTTCATTAACTAGAGCATCTTTGCCTCTGAGGTTCCGACCACCTCAAACTATTGACCATCCACCCGAATGCAAGCCTGATGGTAATACTTAGTTTATCAGAAGGAAGTATCTTCTTCATTGAATAATCAGTTTTGCAAAGCCTTCTTTCGGTGGCTCAGGTAAATGAACCCAACGTCACAGTCGCACAATCAAGTACGGAGCACACCCCTTCAATTCAAAAAGTCTCCACCTGTCTCTTTCAAAATCAATTGGTACTCGGGAGCGAATTGCATATACATGACCTCAGGAGTACCTGTTCCTTTCTTGGTGTAGAGTGCAACTTCGTCATCCACCAAGGTCTTCTTCAAAACTCCTTCGCTTGCACCAGTCGACCCAGATGCCGTCGCAGATTCCACTAGAATCTGAGTCTGACATGCCCTCTCCAATGCGATAAAAAAGGCCGCCGCTTCCGCAACTGTGTCACCGGCAGTAAGCAAGCCATGATTCTGCATTATCAAGCATTTGTTTTTGGGGCCAAGGTAATCAGCAATACGCTGTCCATCTCCCTGTGCGAAAACAACTCCTCCAAAAGCTGGATATACCGAAAGATCGTCGTAAAACATGCATGAGTCTTGAATTTTGGAATGGCGTCAGCAAAAACACGGGTCCACGGGTGTTGATCATGTGGTTTACCTTGATTCAACATATCAATTCCCCTACCAAAAGTGCTCCAGGCTCTTCCAAAGGGACTGTGCATATGACATGCCGCATGGATATCAGGTCGCCTCTGATGGATTGCTGAATGAATAATAAATCCAGCCGTGTTGATTGGCTTATTTGCGCCAGCGACC